>NW_023604861.1:104223098-106623098 GCF_014898055.3 Talpa occidentalis | reverse complement strand
ACACAGATCTTAATTACTGAAAACAGAAGTTTTAGATAATTTAAGTAAACAAAGATAACTTTGTCATTCTTACATAAACCTAAGAGTTTCATACCAATTAAAAGATGATGACTGACTACATTAGTTATACAGTATAATCATGTTAAACTTTATGTATTCTTAAGTGTTTGAGTCCCTGTTTATTTCTGAAAAGTCAAAACTTAAATTAAAAAATATTAAACTTCTTAAAATGATTAGATACACATTTCTTAAAAATAATGTGGAAGGAAGAAAAAATAGAAAATCAGTTGGTTCAGACCTTCCACCAGAAACCATACAGTCTGAGCTGTTCCAATTAATGAAGACATTATACAATTAGAACAATAAGTGAAAGAAGTTCTTAACCTCATTGAGTTGGAGTAATTTCATGTGGGAGTTGAAGATTTCAAATTGTCAAATACATCTTTGCCATAGGTTCTTATGGTATGGTATATACCTCAAGGGGAAAATAGTAGATTCTGCCAAGTGGGATTTGGACCAAAGAGGCTATTAATAAAAAACCATGTTCACATATTTTCACATTTCACAGAACTTGAAATTCGTGTTACAATATTTTCAAGTGCTACCAGTATTACTATACTCTCACCATAAATACATGAAACAAATTCCATATGAAAAGTGTTCTATGGCATGCCACTTCTACTAGCAAACAATGCTATGTTAAAATTATGTATAGGGCAAATATTAGCCTACATGGGAGGAAAAGTCCAAAAATATGAAGAAAATACACACTGTGCCATTTAGAATACTGTTAGTAGTAAACAACAAAATAGAACTACATGGATCTTAAAGGATAAAAGCATTATAGAAGAAAATATAGGTAAAACACTACAAGACATATATCACAATAACATCTTCAAAGACTCATCACCCAAAGCAAAGAAAGTCGAGGAAAAGATAAACACCTGGGATTACATCAAACTGAAAAGTTTCTGCACAGCAAAAGAGACACTAACCAAAACAGACACCCCATTGACTGGGAAAAAACCTTTGTACTCCAGTCAACTGATAAGGGACTAACCACAAAGATATACAAAGAACTCACAGGACTCAACAAAAACAAAATTAACAGTCCAGTCAAGAAATGGGCAGAAGAACTTAAAAGACAGTTCTCCAAAGAAGAAATGCAAATGGCCAGCAGGCATATGAAAAAATGTTCAACATACCTTATCAGGAAAATGCAAATTAAAACCACATTAGGATACCACCTTACACCAGTAAGAATGGCACATAACAGGAGGGGCGGAGCAACATGGCGGCGAGGAGATTCTGCGAGTAAGATCTCCCATTAAAAAAAGTTAATAGGGAGGAAAAGTGGCAGGTCCCAGTGAAAACTGGGACACGGAAGATAAACGGGTGACGCCAGCAAACTGCCCGAAGAAGAAAGTGGCCATAAAAGAGGACTAGAAGGGAGGGAAGCGCAGAACCCTGCTCCCCTCCCCCGCCCACAGAGTTGGCACTCTCCGACCTGCAGAGAGGAGGAAACAACAAACCAAAACGGCCCACAAGAACAAAAGACGCAGCAAGCGGGACTGTGAGTGGAAAGGAACTATTGCAGCCACCACACCCCGTGAACGGGAGCTGAGGCGAACCCTGCAGGATTCGCGGCAGCGGTGAGCGAAAGGCTCCGGGCGCCATTAGAGAAGAACAAAGACCCCGGGAGACGCGCACACAGCCCAGGCTGCCGGTAAGCTTGCGCGGGAAAGCAGCGCGCTCTGCCAGCTTGAAAAGAAAACGCGGACCGGGATCTCTGCTGCCCAGGTCCCCGCGCCTGCGACCTAGGCTTGCTGGGAGACGCGCGGAGGCTCTCACAGGGGTGAAGGTCCCTCCCTGAGTGAGCAGGAACCAGGCGCCCAGGCACGGGAGCAGGGTGCAAAAGGCGCCATTCCCGCGCCACTGAACTGGGCTACAGCCCGCGTCCTGGACCTGAGGGCTTTGAACTGAACCCGGGGCATGAAAATTCGGGCCGTGGGTTCTCCACGACGGTGGGGCACAAGGCAGACACAGCACCCCAAGCTGTTGAGGTGTACCCTACCATTCCCGCTCTGTTCCCTGTCCCACGGGTGGTGGGGGGGGTCGAAAAACAGCCCCCCAAGGACAATAGGAGAGATCTCTGGCGCCACCTAGCGACCAGGAAAAAAAATTCACTAACACCCCATAGAATAGGAAATTTCTTAAGACTGCTTGAAAAGGGCAGAAGGCTTCTGTAGGACCCAGTGGCCAGCCGGGAAGTTAGCCACCCACGCCAGGCCCTTCCGACCAGCAGTCTGAGCCCACAGAGGGAGCAGGCACCCACGTCCAGGGCAGACCGGGGGCGCAGAAGAGTGTGCCTGAAACCGGAGGCGCAGGGTCTGCATCCTGCTTCGCCATTTTAGAACAGGGATATTTCTTCAGTGAAAACTGCCTAAAACCAGCAGAAAGCTCCCCCAGAAGACAGAGATGGCTCCTGGAAGAGCCAGAGGGGAGCGAGAGAAGTTCACCCAAGATGCCAGTCAGTCCGAGCAACACAGTGTCCCAACGCATACGACAAATTAGAAAACAGACAGTAGGGAGTAGAAGAACCACACGCAACCTAACAACTCCTCAGGAAAGAAGCACACCACAAAAGAAAACACTCCCCAGATTGCACCGACAGCAACTTGGAAGAACTTCTGAGCCTTCCAGAAAGAGAATTTAAAATTGCCATGATTAAAAAAGTGATAGATCAGAAAAAGGAAATAGAGTCCCTAAAGAGGGAAGGTAAAAAAATGCAGGAGATCAAAGAATTAATGGAGGAACTAAAGAACTCTGGGAAAAGCAATGAAAGCAGAATAGATGAAATGGAAGAACGAATAAGTACTCTTGAAGACACAGAAATAAAAAGAACCAAAACAGAAAAGGAAAGAGAAGTACGAAGGAAAAAGAATGAAGAAAGACTTCGGGAACTATCTGACTCCATGAGGAAAGGAAATATAAGAGTTATAGGAATTCCAGAAGGAGAGGAGAGAGATGTAGGAACAGAGAAAATATTCCAGGAGATAATTGAAGAGAACTTCCCAAATGCGAAGAACGAGCTGAAAATTGATATACAAGAAGCAAGAAGAACACCAAACTTCCACGACGAAGGAAAAACACAGCAAGACACATAATAGTAAAGCTCCCAAGAATCCAGGACAAGGAAAAAAATAATGAAGCTGACAAGAGGGAAGAAACAGATAACATTCAAAGGAAAACCAATCAGGCTGACATCAGACTTCTCTGAAGAAACACTACGGGCAGGAGAGAGGTGGAGGGACATAGTCAACAGACTCCAAGAAAACAGATGCCAACCAAGAATACTCTATCCCGCAAAGCTCTCTTTCCTCCATGAAGAAAGAATATGGACCTTCCCAGACAAAGAGAAACTCCGGAATTTCATTAAGACTAAACCCCCACTCCAAAAAATACTACAAGGAATCCTAAAGCCAGAACCTCAGAGGGACGAATAACAACGAAAGAAGACCAGAAAAAAAAAAAGTTATTAAAAGAATAAATAAATAAAATCAAAGGAAAGACAAACATAATGGCAAATACAGATGCTAACATATCAATATTAACTCTAAATGTAAATGGACTAAACTCTTCAATAAAAAGACACAGAGTTGCAGCCTGGATTAAGAAACAAAACCCAACCTTTTGCTGTCTCCAGGAAACACATTTAGCTACAAAAGATAAAAATAGGCTCAAAGTCAAAGGATGGAAAACAATCCTACAAGCAAATGGGCCAAAAAAGAAAGCAGGAACAGCTATACTTATATCAGATAAAACAGACTTCAAACTCAAAAAAATAAAAAGAGACCCCAATGGTCACTACATTATGATTAAGGGGAAAATACTTCAAGAAGAAATAACACTCATTAACATATACTCACCAAACGAAAGAGCACCAAAATATATCAGACAACTGTTGTCCTCTCTGAAAACAGACATCAGAGAAAACACATACATAGTGGGAGACTTCAACACACCACTATCAACAATGGATAGATCAACAAGACAAAAAATAAGTAAACAAACCAAAGCTCTAAATAAGGACCTAGAGCAATTGGGCTTAACAGACATCTATAGAACACTAAACCCCAAAAAAACGGAGTACACATTTTTCTCAAGCGCACACGGATCATTCTCCAGGATCGATCACATACTGGGGCACAAGATAAACATCAACAGATACACCAGATTGAAATCATACCAACCATCTTTTCTGACCACGAAGGCATCAAACTAGAAATAAATCATAAAAAGAAGTCAAGGAACTATCCTACCTCATGGAGATTAAAAAACCACACTACTGGAAGACCACTGGACTAACGAGGAGATCAAAGAAGAAATTAAAAAATTCTTTGAATTGAATGACAAGGAGGACACCAATATCCTAAATGTATGGGATGCAGCAAAAGCAGTAATAAGAGGAAAATATATAGCAATAGAAGCTCACATCAAAAAAACAAGAAAGAACTCAAAGAAACAACCTAATCTCAAAGCTCAAAGATCTAGAAAAAGAACAACAAAAAAACCCCAAAACCGAGTAGAAGAAAAGAAATAATAAAAACCAAAGCAGAAATAAAATGAAATTGAAACTAAAAAAACAATCCAAAAGATCAATGAAACCAAGAGCTGGTTCTTTGAAAAAAAAATAAATAAATAGACAAACCCCTAGCCAGGCTCACAAAGGAAGAAAAAAGGAGGAGAAAGCACAAATACACAGGATCATAAATGAAAGAGGAGAAATCACAACGGACACAGCAGAAATCAAAAGAATAATCAGTAACTACTATGAACAGTTATATGGAAACAAGTTCAACAATCTAGAGGAGATGGACAAATTCCTACAACTCTACAATCACCCAAAGCTAGATAAAGAAGAAATAGAACACCTAAACAGACCAATTACAAGCAGCGAAATTGAAATGGTAATCAAAAACCTCTCCAAAAACAAAAGCCCAGGACCTGATGGATTTACAAATGAATTCTACCAAACATTCAGAGACGAATTAGTGCCTATCCTTCACAAACTCTTCCAAAAAATTGAGAAGGAAGGGACAATACCAAACACGTTCTATGAAGCCAATATTACACTAATACCAAAACCGAATAAGGACAACACAAAAAAGGAAAACTATAGGCCAATCTCCCTAATGAACACTGATGCAAAAATCCTCAATAAAATTTTAGCTATAAGAATCCAACAATGTATCCATAAGATAATTCACCACGACCAAGTAGGATTCATTCCAGGGGTACAAGGATGGTTTAACATCCGAAAATCAATCAACGTTATCCAACACATCAACAAAACGAAATATAAAAACCATATGTTAATATCAATAGATGCTGAGAAAGCTTTCGAAAAGTGCAACACCCATTCATGATAAAGCCCTTGAAATTCTAGGGATACAAGGAACATACCTCAACATCATAAAGGCCATCTATGACAAGCCAACAGCCAGTATCATTCTCAATGGTGAAAAGCTGAAAGCAATTCCATTAAGATCTGGAACAAGACAAGGATGTCCACTGTCACCACTGCTTTTCAATATAATACTGGAAAGTTCTAGCCAGAGCAATAAGACAAGAGAAAGACATCCAAGGAATCCACATAGGAAAAGAAGAAGTCAAACTATCACTATTTGCAGATGATATGATAAATACATAGAGAACCCCCAAAATCTCCACAGAAAAACTAATTCAACTCATCAATCAATTCAGTAAAGTGGCAGGATACAAAATCAACATGCAAAAGTCAGTAGCCTTCCTATACACAAACAATAAATCTGAAGAAGAAGAAATCAAAAAAACCATCCCTTTATTATCGAAACAAAAAAAATCAAATATTTGGGAATAAATCTAACAAAAGAGGTAAAGGACCTATACAAAGAAAACTATAAAACACTATAGAAGAAGACACAAAGAAATGGAAAGACATCCCCTGCTCATGGATTGGAAGAATAAACATTATTAAAATGGCCATCCTACAAAAGCAATATACAGATTTAATGCTATTCCAATCAAAATCTCAATGGCATTCTTCAAAGAAATAGAACAATTATTGATGAAATTCATATGGAATCACCAAAAACCCTGAATAGCCAAAGCTCTACTGAAAAAAAAAGAAGGAAATGGAGGCATCACACTCCCAGATTTCAAACTCTACTACAAAGCCATAATCATCAAAACTGCATGGTATTGGAACAAGAACAGACATATAGACCAATGGATCGAATAGAAAATCCAGAAATAAACCCACAGATTTATGGTCAACTAATCTTTGACAAAGGAGCAAAGACTATGCATCGGAGCAAAGAAAGTTTGTTCAATAAATGGTGCTGGAAAACTGGGTCGCTACATGCAAAAGAATGAAGCTTGACCACTACCTCATACCATACACAAAAATCAACTCAAAATGGATTAAAGAACTAGACATAAGACCTGAAACCATAAAATACATAGAAGGAAATTATAGGCGAAACACTACGGGATTTGCACATCAAAGACATCTTTACAGACACATCACCCAAAGCAGTGATAGTGAAGAAAGATAAACAGCTGGGACTACATCAAATTAAAGAGCTTCTGCACAGCAAAAGAGACAATAACAAAAACAAAGAGAAACCCCACCAACTGGAGAACATTTTTGCACCCAACACTAATGATAAAGGACTGATCACAAAAAATCTGCAAAGAGCTGATGAGACTCAGCAACAACAAAAGAAAATCATCCAGTCAAAAAATGGGCAGAAGAGCTAAAAAGAAACTTCTCTGAAGAGGAAATGCAAATGGCCAACAGACATATGAAAAAATGTTCAACATCACTTGTAATCAGGGAAATGCAAATCAAAACTACCATGAGATACCATCTCACACCAGTGAGAATGGCACATATTAAAAAAACTAGCAACAACAAATGTTGGTGAGGGTGTGGAGAAAAAGGAACTCTCCTGCACTGTTGGTGGGAGTGCAAACTGGTCCAACCACTATGGAGAGCTGTGTGGAGATTTCTGGACCTACTTAACATAGAGCTTCCATATGATCCAGCAATTCCACTCCTAGGTATTTACCCAAAGGACACAGAAACTTCAATTCCAAAGAGCAGCTGCACCCCTATGTTTATAGCAGCACTGTTTACAATAGCTAAGCTTTGGAAACAACCCAAATGCCCAAAATAGATGACTGGATCAAGAAGATGTGGTACATATATACCATGGAATATTACTCAACATTCAAAAAAGATAAACACATGCAATTTGCAGCAACATGGATGGCGCTGGAAGGGATCATGCTCAGCGAAATAAGCCAAAAAGAAAAAGAAAAATACCGGATGGTCTCACTCATAGCAGGAATCTAGAAAACTTAAATAAGGGCCCAGGAAAATGAATATAAGAAAGTGAAAATCAAAATCAACAAAAAACTATGAACCAGAGACACTTTTTGGGGGGTGGGGGGCGGGAGGGGAAGGATTGGGGTCAGAATGGGGTGTTTGCAATTGTATGGGGGAATATAAAAATAAAATTTATTATTTAAAAAAAAAATAAAAAAAAAATCCTATGGAAAAAAAATAAATAAATAAAGTTCTGAGATAAGATTCAGTTAAAAAAAAAAAAAGAAAGTTACTTTCTTGTTCTGAGCAATTTCAGGAAAAATAATAGGGTCACTTAAAAAAAAAAAAAAAAAAAGAATGGCACATAACAAAAAGCAAGCAACAACAAATGTTGGCGAGGATGTGGTGAAAAGGGAACTCTCCTACATTGCTGGTGGGAGTGCAAACTGCTCCAACCACTGTGGAAAGCTGTCTGGAGGTTCCTCAGTCTACTAAAATTGGAGCTACCATATGACCTGGCAATTCCACTACTAGGGACACAAAAACATTGATTCAAAAGAACAGCTGTACCCCCATGTTTATTGCAGCACTATTTACAATAGGAAAAACCTGGAAACCCAAATGCCCAAAAATAGATGACTGGATCAAGAAGATGTGGCATATATACACAATGGAATATTATTCAGCAATCAAAAAAAGATAAACTCATGGCATTTGCAGCAATGTGGATGGAACTAGAAGGAATTATGCTCAGTGAAATAAGCAGAAGGAAAATGAAAAATATCAGATAGTTTCACTTATAGCAGGAATATAGGGAACAAATAAGACATCAGTGTAAAAAAATAGTAACAGTACAAAACACAACAAAGCAAACATGGACAAATATAAATCAGAGACATCCTGATATATACTGCAGGGGAGGAGGAGGGAGAGGGATCGGAGGGAGGGAAGAGCACAGGGGACTGAGGTGATGGTGCACGGGTGCATTGGGGAAGGAAACTCTATGGGGACTACACCTGAGGTGGTGGGAGGAAGAAAATATTGTTTAAAAATGAACAATGATGTAAAAAATAAAAAAAAGAGGAAAAAAAGGACAAAAGCATTTATTGGGTCACAAGAATCTGGAGATTAGTCTAGGGTTAATTTAGTACTACAATGACATAATCAAGATCTTGAAATCTCTCTCTCCACTTCATTATCCTCTGTAAATTTCTTTTAAAGATTATTTATACAAGAACTGGGGTATAGGCCAGAGGCATAGGAGGGTGAGAGGATTCACCAGAGACAGAGTGGGGGAACAGAACAGGGGGACTGACTGAGATACAGTGCTGAGGGGAGCAGTGGGCGAGACAGGAGAGGTCTGTTGCCCCATATGGGTATCTCCCTGGCTGGCCGGGAATCGAACCCACACTGCAGAGGTTGTGGACAGCTTCACAGTGCTGTGCTCAACCAGCTGCGCCACCGGGGAGGCCTATGCAAATTTCCTTTAATCTACAAATTTGTCACATCAAGCTCTCAAAATGGTTGTCATCACTCCCAGTATCAACCCAACAAAACTGTTACAGGGTAGGGAGAGAGGCACCCCAAAACCGCCTTTTCTAAATAGGTTCTGCCATCTGCTGCATCAAGATAAAACATAAGCCCTTAAATTAAAAAGGGGAATTGTAATAGGTCCCCAGAAAAAGGGGAGGTTCCAGGTTCCCTTCCTCTCCCAAAGAAAAGTGGAGCTGAGCAGGCACAAGAAGCTAGAGAAGAGACTGGAGAAGGAAGGAAGCAGGATGGAGAGCAAGAAGGGGACCTGCAGGAGGCATGTGGAGCAGAGACATGTGAAGAAACTGCACTTGCCTTTTGGTCATGGACTGGTTGAAACAGATGTGGTTGAGAGACCCGTGGGGAGGTTAACATTGGCAGCTTTTTTTTTTAAAGACATATTTATGCATACAAGAACTGGGGTACAGACCAGAGGTGCAGAGGGTATGAGGAGTCACCAGAGACAGAGTAGGGAGAACAGGCAGACTGACTGAAATACACTGCTGAGGGGAGCAGTGGCTGAGACATGGCACAGCAGGCAGCTTTTATCTTGATTTTGATTTTGCTCTTCTCCCCCCAGACCTGTCTGACTGTTTCTGACCCTTCTTTCTGGGTCCCCACCAGAAGGTGCTTCAGACTTGTGGCAGGCTTTCAGGCCTTGCCTTGGGCCAATCCTGTTTGGGAGCTTTTACACATGGGGGATGGGTAACGTTGGGTGCTAGATTTGAAGACTCTATTCTTTGTCTTGTCTGTAATGTCCACTAATTGTATTAAAGTTTCTTTCCATTCATGGGTTTGTATGTTTTATCTTGATGTGGCGGATGGCAGAACCTATTTAGAGTAGGCAGGTTTGGGGTATTGGGGTGCCACTGTCCCTGCCCTATAACAAAACGACCGCATCCAAAGTCCAGAAGGTAAGTTACTGCACACAAGAGGCTATCAGCAAGGGAAGATAAGATGGGCTATGAAATGACTGCATAGGTTGGACCTCACAACTTCAGCAGGGCAGTCACATAAACCATAATGAGTACTGACCCCTGCAGAGACATCCATCTTTTGTAAACATCTACAATAACATTATAAATAACTACCATAATATATTTAAATACCTGTAGCTAAATTAATTCTGATACAACATCAAGACTGTGGGTATATTTAAGTATTTTTAAGAGGGTAAAATTCATGTGTGGGAAATTGGTAGAATATATGGTGTTTGGTCACTTATTTTCACATAATGTTTCAAACTCAACCATTCCAGAGGATGTCTAAAAGTAAACATAATTTTTTCTATAATTTCAAATAATTTTCTTTTCTATCACCATAATCTTGTATAGCATAAAATCATAACCTCCATTTTTTCTAACATGAAATTCAATCACCTTTCAACTGTTACCCTTAAATCAAAAATACTCCTAAATGTCAACTCATAAAAATTTGATAAGTCAATCCATTATTCAGGTTGTTTTCAAAGTTATCAGCAGTGGTCTCTATGAGAGAATACATATTTTCTCCCATAAAAACTAGTTTAGTAGTCTCAGCCACTTATTTTTACATAAAATATTTTCATTTCTGCTACTCTATTATTTAAATGACAGTCAACCCCAGTATTTAACCTCAAAGGACATGCTGAAATGAGCTATTTATTACCTAAAGTATATCTTCAACGATTCCCACTCCTCCCCTGGATTACTAATTTGGTATCAATTCAAAAGACTGAGCCACATATTTATTGGTAGCTTGTCCAAGACTTAATAAGCACATAAACTTAGACCCATGACAATCACTCCAGCTTCATAAAGTATAACTTTTATGACTGCTATTTAAGTGCACCCAGCCTTCAGCATAGCTTGTAGATTTACTTAACAGAGGATGATAATAATCATACTGAGTTATAACATACTAGATATTAAATTTGTAATCCATGCTTTATTCTTAGGGGACATTAATGCCAGGGTTAAGATGTGTGGCTTATGCTGTGGCCAAAAGGCACAAAATTCCCAAACCACCCAAAAGAACAGTGAATTTCAATTCAGAGTGACTGGGTAGGTTGGCTGATTGGTTGGTTTGTTAGTTGGTTTAAAGCAAGAAAATTATTTGAGATGATGAGCACTGATCCTGTGTGAGAATACTGGCAAGTGTCTTCAATCGACAAGGCAGTAAAGAAGGTTAGTGGACCATTCAGCAAAGGGAAACCAGAGAATAAAATTTCAGCAAATGAATTCAACCAGCATGTTAGTTTATTTCATCTTTCAGGGCAGAACTTTTAGAAAGACTTTTCCACTAACTGTGCTCTAAAGCTGGCATTCCCATTTCACGCCCTACCTGCCACTTGTAAACATGTAATCTATTGTTTTAAAAATAATGATGCACTGAAAAAAAAAATCTAAGGAAGTCTCCAGCATCTTAAAAATAACTCTAAATGGGACAAATGCTTGATTTTGAAAGGCCTTACTCTACATCATTCTGTGACAAATAATAGCCACATTGCTGTAATGATTAGCCTTTTTAAGAGATTTAGTGACTTTTTCAAAAATCTCATTTTTCTGGACCACCTGGGAAGAATGTACAATTCCGAATACCTTTTCCTTATGCCCCGCCAAGAAAGGAATAGCTTCTGTGGGATTCCACTCAATATTTAAAACTCTCCTTTAAATGGGAATGCCACAGTCACTTAATTTCTACCAGAACACCAGATTTTGAGAACTTACTGATGATATTCTCACATGTATGAGTGAAATTAAAGAGAAATCCTTGAAAGAAAGCCAATGAAAACTGAAAATCCTGGTATGCTTTTTTTTAACCCTTCTGGTTCCATCTTTATCTCCAGATCTATAATCTTAAGAATCTTTTAATAAAAAAAAAATACTTTGTATGTTTGACAAATGAGTCCTAATAATAGGCATATAAAATCAAAGTCAAATACCTCAAAGTTTAGTTTATTTTAATTTTGATTAACCTTGTTTCTATCCCACTGTTAACAAGAGTAATGTTTTCAAATGATAGTTAAAGAAAAAAATTTCACCAAAAAATTAGTGGTTTCTATATATGAAGCAAACTAAAATGCATTATGATTTTTGAGCCAGTGTTGAGGAATGAGGGTGGGGCGAAGGGGGGAGAGAGAGAGAGAGACCTTTGTTTTTGATATCATGTTCCTTTGAGTGGCAATAAATTCTGTTTCTTTTCCTAAAGCCCAAAAATACTACTTGGTTTTATAGTGAACACTTACATAAGCATAATATTGTAAACCCTGTTTATTGGATTTTAGATTTTAGAATCAACCTGTGAACAAGGCAAAGCAAATAATAACAATCACATCTGAAAATAGTGTCTATAACTAGACCTCTAATACTAAAATACAAAAACTCCAGAGAAAGAAGAGTTGGTTTTTAAAAGGTGCCATCTTTAAAAGTAGAAACAAGTAGTAAACGGACATGGATTATATTAAGAACTTCTCTAATCAAAAAGAAGATTGATAATTGAGTAGAAAAGGAAGGAGAAAGGTTATGAAATGACAAAATTCAAAAGAAACTGAATGAAAAAATTCTTGACCTCATTGGTAATTATGGGAAGGCAAATTAAAACAGTAAGATATTTCTGTCTTACCAGGTTGACAAATATTAAGATGATTCATGATGTCTACTTGTTAGTAAGGACGTGGGGAAACACTGTCATAGGGAGGCACAAAAATCAGAGAAGATCTTCTCAGAACATGGCATTTTGTACCACAATTTAAAATACCCGTGCTTGTTACTCTTTATTTCTCCATGTAGTAATCTATGCTAAAATATTATTCCACCTGGTAACAAATATACATATAAAAAGATCATCACTACAACATTTTTGTGTGTGTGTGTGTGAGACCCTAACTGGGGGCTGGGGAACAAACCGGCGCTGCAGAGGCTGCGGGCAGCCTCACAGCCCAGCGCTCAACTGCTGCGCCACCAGGGGAGGCCCACTACAACATTTTTAACAGTAAAAACCATGCAAAAAATATCCCTTAAATTATGGTGCTTAAATTATGGTGCTTTCATTTTATATGTACCAAATTGAAGAGGTACTCCTTATCTATTGCCTGAACAAAAATAAGATGAGTACAATATGAGTTTTTTATTTAAAAAACAAACTGAACTAACTTCTATGCATGTCCTAACATTAAAATGTTTCTGAACCCTATCCATCAATAAAAAAATGCAATCATAATGCATTTATTTTGTTTTTTAAAATACACAATTATATCCATAGAGATATATTTATATATATATATCACTATATGTATATAGCATATCAATGTTGCTATCTATTGTAAATCTGCATAAAACTGAATGATATAATGCAAATCAGGGTTATTCTAAGTCATTAAGTACAAAGGATCATAATTTTCAACAAGTGCATACTCATTACATTTTTTTGCATAATAATTAAAGGCAATGAATCCATTCTATGTAAATATAGACTGGCAGCCAAGTCATTCCAAAAAAATAAACAAAACAAAGCAAGGATATGAGTGAAGCAGGAAATGAATCGCTGATGCAAGAGACACTACCTCTCTGCCCCATAGCCAGGACTACTTAGGTTTAGTAACTGCCACCTTGCTGCTTTCTACAGTCTTAGATTGAAAATTTAAAATGTAAAGGGTCAAGACTTTCAAAAATGAACCATCTTATTTAAATGTATCAAAGAACATGATTATTTCCTTGAATTGCTCATTCTTCATTAAAAATTTTGATTCTCTGTCAATAAAATTCAGAACACAGGGAAGACTAAAATGAAATTGAATGTATCATTGAATAAGGAAATAAAGGTGAAAATCCAGCTTCAATTGAAAAATATCAATTACTGCTAGTAAGGAGATGACAAATATTAGATTACCTAGGAAAATGCTATAGTAAGTAGTACAATAAACATAATAGATTTTATCAAATGGCTAAGCTAAAAAGATATATAATTCTCTTTGGTAAATTGAGCTTAAGCAAGACTGAATATTTTCTGCTTAATTAATTTAATAATGAGCGGACAAACTATGTGCTGATAGTGTGAGATGGGTCTCATCAGGATCTAAGCAGAAAAAGTTACTAGTAGCTCAATATATATCAAAGAATTACAAATGAACAAATATTTTTTTTTTTAAAGGAAGCTCTTTTATTTTTTTTAAAGATTTATTTATTTATTTATACAAGCACTGGGTACAGTCAGAAGCGCGGGAGGGTGAGAGAATTCACCAGAGCCAGGGCGGGGAACAGAGCAGGCAGAAGGACCGAAGTACACTGCTGAGGGGAGCAGCGGGCGGCAGGAGAGGTCTGCGTGCCATGTGGGACCCTCCCTCGGCAGCCCGGTAACGAACCAGCGCTGCAGAGGCTGCCGGCAGCTTCACAACCCAGCGCTCAACCACTGTGCCACCGGGGAGGCCCTGAACAAATATTTAACTGGCAGTTTTTAAAACAATGTTAAGCTATGATATTTCTTACCCATAAAATATCTGGGAATTGATGACTTAAAGTACATAAAAGTGCATATTCAAAGACAAGTCCTGTATTAGCAGGGAGACCTGATGTGTTTAGGCCAGATGATTGAAACTTTCAAAAAATCTTCTAGGTTCACTGTGGTTAGGACTATTAACTTGAATTCGACTGAGACTATGGTCAAGAGGCTCTTGGTGTTTTTGATTTAATGTTAGGTTAATGAAAAATCCTTTTACTTAGATTTGACATGGAATAGATCACAGAAATGAGAGTTGTTATCTTGAAGATATCATCTAATGCTGCCTCCTAAATTATAAAAAGTGAAGAATTTTTATGGAAAAAGTTGACTGAAAACCCTAATCTTCTATAACAATACCAATTCTTCTAGGCTACTAGGCTCTGAATTCCCTTTCCAAACTTATCCTATGGGACTAATCTGCTTTGGCTGTATTATATTATGAAAGCATTAATGAAATTATTTAATAATGGAGTAGCATAAGGGAGAGACATGCAGTACAATCTATATGAATTAATTATTCAACGGAATTTTCCTTTTCAAGTCTTTTCAAATCTCTGGGACTAGGGTTCATATAATTCATCCTGAGTCTTTACCTTCTGTGTGTATCTCTCATAAGAGAAATCCATAAAAATGACTAAGAGGAGAGTATTTATTAAAAAAACTAGCGTTGACTTTGCTTCTAGTAGTGTGATACCTTTCTTCTTTCCTCAAAACTTTCCATTTTGGTTCTTGGAAATGATCTACTTGTCTAGATTTTGACTTGATGTCCTATGAGAAAGGACAGGTATGTTGATATAAGGATATATATAGTAGTCTTGTCAGCATGGTTTGAGTTTGTGTTTTGTTTTATTTTGTTTTGTTTTTTTGCCCATTTCTTTCAGACAGAGAAAGAACATGAGAATGAGAATCTTCTCTTGGTAATTCACATTATTTTAATGCTTAAAATTCTGAGATGCAAAGGCAGGAAACAGCTCTGTTTTATATACGCCAACAAGAATTTAACTTTGTTTTGGGCTATAATAAAACACAGTGGTTATGGTTCAATATAGGTGGATGAAGCAGAAAAAGTTAAAATCTTCAGGGACTCCACGTATATTATAGAAGTGACTTATCTAAGGCTTTGATTAAACAAATAGGGCAACCAGAAGCAACGATATATGGTATGAGAAGTTGAAACTGCTGAAATCTTGAGCTCATTTATTGTCTCCTGACACAGATCAGCATAATACAGATAAACTTAGGACATTTGTCTATCTTCACTTCAGAAATGAATTTAGTGAAACTTGCTTCCTCTTAAGTGCTATTTACTTTTGCTTTTTACAGCTCAAATCCTATGAAAATAAGGTTTCTCTAGAATTATGTTGCAGTAATACCACCAGGGCACTGGAAATCTCAGGTTATACAAAGGGTTTATTGAAATGGAACCAGATCTTTGCATTCTTCAAATAACTGAAAGGAAAAATGTATTGCCAACATATATTAATAGAGTTATATTTACACATTGCCATTACTTTTTCAAGGCATCTCTATGTGTTATCCTTACTATAATCCTATCAATGTGTAGATTGAATATCTTCACTACATAGATGGCTCTAAGGTCACATGGATGACGGAAGAAGGGGAACAAACCTCACTTTTCTTACTGCTTTTGTTCTTCATGATTTTCACTTTCTTTCTTTTTGGAGGGGGAGGTTCCTATATATCTATTTTGGTTTCATTTTTTCCCCTTGGTTTCCATATAACTATGGCTTATTGTAGACCACTGAGGTTTAAAGTACCTAATTCAATGCTTCAAAAAAAATCACTTTTAAATACAGATGAATTTTAATAGATTTATACAATCAGCAAGATTCATTCACTTATGTTTACTGCATATGTGTCTCAATAAGAACATCTCTAAATGTTCTTTATTTTTGGGTCATGAGTCAAAAATCATGAGTAATGATCACAAGGGTCTGGACTTATTAGACTAGAGATGATCACAGTGACATGAACTAAAATCCAAAATACAATTCACAAAATCCAAACAATAGCTCAGTTCAACAAGTGTTGACTGAATATATAAAATGTGCCACCCTCTCTACTAGATACTAAAAATAAATAATAAGTATATAAAACTTAGGAGTTTTATAATATAGTTTAATTTATAATATATAAATAGTATTAAAATATAATATAATTCAACATCATTGAACTCAGTGCAGTTGGAATTATGACAAAAGTATGATGTGGACTCTCAGCCTGCATGGTCTTGAGGTGTATGGAGGTGGAACATAGGAATAAGATTGTAAGAACTTCAAGAACTCTAATTTTGTGATTGACAATTAGAATTAGTGGGTTGAAAATGGGGAAGGTTGGGAAGGGCCTTTCAGGCAAAGATAACATCCAGAGAGCTAGAGTAAAGATAGCCAGCAGTCTAATTCATATTAGAAAATCAAGTGGGAAGAGGAGAAGCAGAAGCTGGAGGGCATCATAGCCTGGACGAAAGAAGTTTTTACATTCAAGATGATATATTTCTCTCCCTGTTGTCCAGCAGGTTACCATTATAGGAAACAAGCAACATCATGTCAACAACAAGTTATGAGGCCTTGGGTAAGTCATCTCCACTGTCAGGGCCTCAGTTCTTTACCTGTTAAAGGTCAAGCTCAAAGTAGATGACCTAGATAAATAACTGTGAGAGCTGATTCTAAAATTTTATGAAGGGCCTCCCCTGGTGGTGCAGCGGTTGAGCGCTGGGTTGTGAGGCTGCCCTCAGCCTCTGCAGTGCCAGTTCGATCCCCAGTCACCGGCCAAAAAAAAAAAAAATTTATGAAGCACTGTCAACGTTAGCAATAAATTGGTCATTAAAACACTTTCTGTTAAAAAAAAAAAAAAAAAAAACTAATGAAACCAATTCTATGTACCTCTTAGAAAAATAGAAATACTCAAATAACTATAAGTGAAAATGTATATGAAATACCTTCTCAATTAGGATTACTAAATGCAAATCAAAACTACATAATGTTCAAAATGACTCAGACAGTAAAACCTCTTGAATTCTTACTGTATGCCAGATACTTTACATATATTGCCTCATTAACCCTTGATAACCTTTGATATTGATCTCCTTGTCTTCATGATAAATACGAAGAATCAGATGTTTGATATATTTAAAAATTTACCCAAGCGCCACAATAAAGGGATGGTAGAACCAACTCTAGGCAGGTCTATCTGCCCTAAAGGTAATCTTCTTGAGTTTTCTAATAAATATGGATTCCCAGATTTATTGTAAGATTCTATAATAGAATGTGCTATATCTTGATAAGTCATGCATTAAATTTACATAAGTTCCAATATTTCCTTTCTCGTCTTTATATAATGTTAATGCTTCACTTTAAACGCTTTTAAAAACATGTGAAAACATGACAATGGGAGCTTTTAGCAACTGAATTACTGTTTATTCAGAAATTATCTGTTCAGAACAAATGAAATTGTATTTACAGCTGCCCAGGCTGTACCCAAAATGCTTTTAAGCAGCTCAAAATGCTTTTAAGCAGTCAGTCTAAGTTTATTCATGTGTTGAAACAAGAATTGGAACACTAACAAAAAAAATAGGATTACACTAAGATTAAATTAAGAGGGTTCTTAAAATAACAATCCACAAAACAGTCATAAATACTAACATCCTGGTCTCTTCAGGATTATTTCCCAAGGAAGGAAAATAAAGATTTTGCAAGCTTGGTAGCTATTGAATAGAAAAACAAAAAATCAAATGAAATAATCAGTACAACCCCAATGATTATTCAAAAGAATGTGACTGCTCTGTTTAGATTTTTCCCCCCTTTAAATAATCCTTTCTATAAGGGAAGGGAAACCTGAAAAAGAAAATATTTTCCCCCCAAATCTAACAAACATTTAATTCTACATTGAGTTTTTTAAGTTCCTCTCCCTAGCTAAAGGCATGTGACATGCATGACTGCAGAAAGACCAGCCTAAGCATGAAACAGGTAATGCATAGAGTGGTTCAAACCTTAATATCACAGTGATTCTCAGTCTTGAATGTTCATCAGAATCCCCTACAGGCCTTATTAAAGCACAAGTTATTGAACCTCATCCCTAGAGCTTCAAATACATAGGTCAAAGGTGGGGTCTAAGAACATGCAACTCTATGTCTTTTCCTGGAATTACACACTGAGAACCACATCTCTGCTTGGTTTTAGAAGTGAAATTCTATGTGCAACTTGTAACTAATAAACAGTTTCATTGTTGATAGATGACTATCCTTCAGACATGTGGTAGTGAGTTAAAAAATTTAAATGAAAAACTAATCCAGGGCCTCCCCGGTGGCGCAGCGGTTGAGCGCTGGAATTTGAAGTTGCCAGCAGCCTCTGCAGCGCTGGTTGGATCCCCGGCTGCCTGCCAGGGTCCCACTTAGCACTCAGACCTCTCCTGCTGCACCCGCTGCTCCCCTCAGCAGTGCATTTCGTTAGCCTGTCTGTTCTGCTCCCTGCTCTGGCTCTCGTGGATTCTCTCACCCTTCTGCGCTTCTGACTGTATCCAGTGCTTATATAAATAAATAAAATCTTTCCAAAAAAAATTGTTTATAAAAAGAAAAACTAATCCAGTCACAATGGCTCATAAGATTAAGTGATAGTGTAAAATTTAGTCAGAATTGTGATTTGAATTTTTTCTATAGTTTTTTTCTACAGATCTATATAGTTTTAAAAAAAAGCATCTATTGATAAACTACCATATATACCAGAATTGTGCTAAGTATTTTACTTTATATACAATTTTTCATTTAATCTTTATTATAACTTCTACAACTGTTATTCCCAGTTTATGATAATTAACATCCTTAGAGAGATTAAATCACTTGTTCAAGTTCACAGTGTTGCAAGTGATAGACACAAACTTCAACCCAGGCTGACTCCAAGAGTTGGATTCTCACACTCTATGCCTCCTGAGTTAAAGGTGCTGTGACTAATAGCAATGAAAATTATAATTTCAAACTCTTAACCCAAAATGTGAAACAATTTATGAGATGCACGTAGGCACAGAATCACTCAGGAGACCAGAGCTACTCTACCACAAGAATGTGACACAGCTGTTAGCCTTGGTTTATAGAAAACTCACAGAGCTGACTAGACCATAAAAAATTTGTAAGATTTTCTTCATTTTCACTGAAATTTTAATTTCTATATTAGATGAAATTTACCTACGGGAACAAAATGATGACAGGGTAATGAGTGCAAGGAAATGTTTCAAGGGCAAAGGGAGCTCAGTAACTTTCAAGATACATTAAAGCCTGCAGCTTTTCTCAAGGGAAAGCTAGGGTCTGAGAAAGTGGATGTAGCACAGAAACATGGCATCCAGGGTTAGATGTAATCAGGAGTCCAAGCAGAAAATAGCAATCATCAGAATGGTGTACCTGCTTATATTATGTCTGCATTGTGATTAAAGAAATAAGGTAGCCTTAGGAACTAAAATAGAGATAAATTGATTTAAGAAAGTCATGGAAATATCACTGATCATAACTAAATGGATTGAATTCCAGGTAGAGTGAAAATAAAAAATAAGATTCATAGATAACAACCTGGAAATTTATTGGCCAACACTACAAATCCTAACTTGGGTTTGAGATAACAACAAAACATTAGAGTTGAATCTTGTCAAAGTAGAAAGTCAAAACAAAGTCGGTTAAGCAACGACTTTCATACAGGATGAAACTTTCAAGCCTCTAGGTGAAAATTCAAGGTGGCAAAACTAAAGAAATGATGCAGATGCTGATGCGGTTAGCTTCCAAGTAAAACAGAAAAAAGAACTGCAAATGATCCAGAACCTTCAAGGGGCTCAAGTACAAAAGAAGTTTTGCAGCTTAAGTGTATTTGAAGGTCATGAGAAATTAAATTGAACTCAACTTTTAAATCTTCCAAATTTGAGATGAAATCTTCTCCAAATCCAGTGCACAGAGAGAGCAATGTACCAAAGAAGGCAATTACAAAAAGCAGGCTTGCAAAGATTTTGAATTCTTGGAGTTAGAACAAAATTAGGTTTTTTCCCCCTTAGAGAGAAAGCTATAGAAAACCACTAAAAAGGCATTTCTATGATTTCTAACACATACTTAGAAAGTTTAACAAATTCAAAAACCCTGTTATGTCAAAATGATTGGAACTTATAAACCCATATTTCTGGCACGGCAGGCTTTTTAGGTTGTAATGTAAACAAAATTTGTTAAAATAGAAGAGATTCAGTCTTTAAAGATATAATTTCAAGTCAATAAGCTTTGTGTAGGCTAAAATATGAATATAATATTGTATGGATATTAAAAATATGATAAATTCTCTTGATAGATTCCATAAAACCACTGATCACCTTAAGATTTTCTGATGTTAATGACAATGAAATCTAGGATTCTAAACATAGTAATAACTACTTAATAGTGCAAAATGAGAAGCTAAAGTGCTTCTTCACAATCACCGAGAGGATTTTTACTTCCAAGGACATGAAACTGATATATTTCTCCCTATTCCTCCCACTAAGTACAATTAAAACCCATTGTTACACATGAAACAAATAAAATAGAACAATAAAAGGTGAAGAAAAGGCAGAAAACTGCTTCAGGACCTTGGAACCTAGGAAAAACAAAGGAGTGAAGTATCCTGGATTGTTACGTCAGAATGGACAATACAACCTAGACCTGACTGAAATTACTTAAATGATGAGGTTTGGGACTTTTGAGCTGAGATTTAAATAAAAATTTGGGGCCTCCCCAGTGGCGCAGCGGGTTGAGTGCAGCACTGAGAAGATGTCTGCAGCCTCTGCAGCAGGTTCGATTCCCAGCCAGGCATGGAGATACCCACAGGGCATAGCAGACCTCTCCTATCTCGCCCGCTGCTCCCCTCAGCAGTGTATTTCAGTCAATCCATCTGTTCTGCTCCCCACTCTGTTTCTGGTAAATTCTCTCACCCTCCCGTGCCTCTGGCCTGTACCCCAGTTCTTGCATAAATAAAAATAAATCTTGAAAAAAATAAATAAAAGAGCTAAAATTACTTTCTCTTAAAAAAATAAATAAAATAAAAATTTGGACTCTGAGTGGTTGAGACTCTTGAATATGTTGGGATGGGATGAATGTACTTGGGTTATGAAATATGAGACGAATATATATTACGAGGGACAGAGAACTGGCTGTGGAAGATCAACTAATTCCTCTCCCCCTCAAGCCATAGATATCCACATACTAACCCTGCAAACCAGTAAATAAATTACTTTACAAGATAAGAGGGACTTTACAAATGTGATTAAGAACTCTGAGATGGAGAGATTATCCTAGATTATCTGCATGGGCACAACGTAATCACAGAATATCTGTTAATGGAAGGTAGTAGGATTAGATGTGAAATGGAAACAGAAAGCTAGAGAAAAAGATTTAATAACACTACACTGCTGACTTTGAAGATGAAGCCAAGAAATGCAGGAAAGAAAGTTAAGAAAACACAGTTTCCCTTAGAGACTTCAGGAAAAAAAAATGCAACCCAGTGAAATTTATGTCAAGTTTCTGACATTCAGAATTATAAGATAATAAATTTATGTTGTTTGACTCCAATAAGTTTGTGGCGATTTGTTTATTACAACAGCAACAGGAAACTAAAACAATCAAGAATAAACATAATATGCAAAAATAGGCTAAATACAACAGACTTTCCTTCTCAAAAGTTCTAAACTATGTTTAGATGGTGGAAACAAATGCTCTAAGTCTGTCTTATATGGTTCTAAATGCATGTAAAGGAAATATTGAGGGTAATTATAAACAAGGGCGTATAAAGGTTGTAAATGGAAGATGTCTATAAAGCATATAAACTGGTAAAATAATGACATCAGTACTCTGATAACTTATATAGATATAATATTAAACCTAAAGCACCAACAAAAACTATAAAAAGAAATACACTCAAAAAATACTACAGATAAATCAAAATGGAATTTATTTTACCATATAAACTGGTAAAATAATGTCACCAGTACTCTGATAACATGTATATATAATATTAAACCTAAAGCACCAGCAAAAACTATAAAAACAAATACACTCAAAAAATACTACAGATAAATCAAGTGGAATTTGAAAAATGGTCCAAGTAACCACAAGAAAGCATGGTAACAGAACAAAATAGAAATAGGAAAAAAAATAAAATACCAGACTTGAACCCTAATGTATCAATAATTATAGTAAGTCTAACTATACCAATTAAAGGAGAAACTGACAAAATGGTGTAAAAACATATAACCTACTATATACGCTGTGAACTGCTTTGAATTTCTGCAGAAATTCACTTCAAGTATATAGGCAAATTTAAAGTACACAACAAAAATACCATGAAAACATTAATCAAAAGAAAGTACAAGTACCTATATTACTATCAAAGAAAAACTATAGCACACAGGGAAATTACCAAAGATAGATAGGAATACTATATAATGATTATGCCTGATTCCATCAACAAGACAGAACAATCCTAAATGTATAATGGGAGAAAGAGCAAGGAGTTGTCAGGAAAGCTGCAGGTTATTTTAAGACAGTCATCCCAAATCCATTAAAGGAACTGTAAAAATCTGCCATAGAAGGAATGGTGCTCCATAGCCAGAAAAGTGACTGCAGCTTAAACAGGAAACAATTCCTGTTCAGGACAGTCATAGCCACAGTTTATAAATAAGTGTAGGTATTGTCTAATGCAATGCAGTGTCGATTAGATGGACATTCCTGAGGTCTTTCAGTTATAACTTTGTCTTTTTACTTTTTTTTTTTTTTTTTGCTACATCAGGCATATTGTCCTGTAAATGGTGGTAGTGGTACCAGGAATAAAAAATAAGGAATGCTTCATTATAAACAAAACAAAAAAATAGCTATAAAAAGCACTGCACCTAAAGGAGCTAAAGGGAATGTTTTCTACGTAAAATTAGAAATTTAAGGATGTACACTCTCATCACTTTTCTTTGCCATTGTAATGGAAGATCTAGTCATTATATTGAGGAAATAAAAGGTATACAAATTAGAAAGGAAGAAATAAAACTGCCTGTTTGCAGGTGACATGATGGTCTATATAGAAAATTCCAAGGAGGGGGCCTCCATGGTGGCGCAAGGGGTTAAGCACCACACTATGAAGCGATCCGCAGCCTCTGCAGCATGAGTTCGATACCCAGCCAGCCAGGGAGTGACCCACATGGCAAGACAGACCTCTCCTGGCTCACCGGCTTCTCCCCTCAGCAGTGTATTTCAGTCAATCTGCCTGTTAAAGGGAAAGCAGCTGAGAGTGAAGTTACAGCTTCACATGGAGTGCAGAGAGTAGACTGACAAGATTCTGATAGGTCACTGGCTTCTGTTATGTTATACATGACATGGGTCTCCACAAGGATGTAAGGTAAGGTGATGCAAAAGTTAAGCTTTAACAGGATCATTCTGCTTGTTTTATTCTATCCCTGGTCAGCCAGGCAGCAACCCACATGGCGCAGCAGACCTCTCCTGACTCACCCGCTGCTCACCTCAGCAGTGTATTTCAGTCAGTCTGCCTGTTCTGTTTCCCACTCTGTGTCTGGTGATTCCTCTCACCCCCTGCCTCTCTGGCCTGTACCCCAGCTCTTGTGTGCATAAATAAAGAGTCAAAGTAGGATCAACGAGGGTATTTAATTCAAGGGTGAGACAACAATGTAACTGAGAAGTAACCCTCTGGACTATAGAAATAGCAGTGTAGATGGCAAGAAGTAATCAGATCATTTGGATCTCTTTCCTATACAAAATTTCCTAGTGAACTGGATATAGGATATGAGATAAATACAGGAGTCAAGGGCAGCTTCAAGGTGTCTGACCTGAACAATTGAAAAAGGACTGCCTATTGAAAGAGATATATAAATTGAAGGAGAATAAAGTTGGAGGACTGAGACTATCCAACTTCAAGACTTATTCAAAAGGCACAGTAATTGAGACAGTGAAATACTGGTGATAGACACAAATAGATCAATGGGACAGAATAGAAAGTTCAGAAATAGACTGTTGTAAAGTCTGATCTTTGGCAAAGGAGCAAAGGCCATACAATGGAGTACAGATAACCTCTTCAACAAATGGTTCTGGACTGGACATACACATGCAAAATAATGAACCTAGATACAGACCTTATACTCTTCACAAGAGTTAACGCAAAATTGATCATAAACCTAAATGTAAAATGCAATACTATAAAAGTCCTAGCAAATAAAAGAAGAGAAAACCTAGGTAACCTTTGGGTATGGCAATGATTTTCTAGATACATAACAAAGACACGGCCCATGAAATAAATAATTTATAAAGTGGACTTCATTAAAATTAAAAGACTTGTATGAAAGAGGACTTTAAAATAAAAAAACAAACAACAGTATTTCCAGCAACCTCTGATTTTGCCAATCCCCACTGTCTAACCAGGCTAGCTCATATTGGCCTTTCCAATGTCTAATAAGATATCATTTCATACTTCATCTAACTGCCTTTAATCTAGTAAATTATAAACTCTGCGAAAGGCAGTGCATTCGTTTCCTGTACTGTCAAAAACTGCCACAAATACAACATTTCACAACACTGGCAATGTATTCTCAGATTTCCGGGATCAGAAATCAGCTGTCAGCTTCACCAGGCTAAAATCAAGGTGCCTGTAGAGAGGAGTGCCCTCTAGAGGCTCTAGGGGATATTCCATTTCATTGTCTTTCCCCACTTGGGAGGACTTCCTCCCTGGGCTCATGGCTGTGAATTCACATCACCTTTTCAACTCTTGCTTCCAGCATCACTATGGCTTCATTCTTATCTCAGACCTCTGTCTTCCTATTACAAGGGCACTGTGACTGCATTTGGAGCCCACACAGATAATGCAGCATAATCTCCCCAGCTCAAGATCCTTAACTTTATCATGTCTGCAAAACCCTTTTTGCCATATAAGGTAACACATTTTCACCTTCCAAGGATTAGGACTTGGTTATCTTTGTGCACCATTATTCAGCCAACCATGGTCCAGACTGTGACTGTTTATCACTCAATTCCCAACAGCTAGCACTGCATCTGTCTATAATAAATTCTCAGTTAACATTTCTGAATAAATGAATTTAGTGATGTTTTATCACCTAAATACTTCATTAATCTTCCTCTTACATATAATGAAAGAAAAATCATTATCTTTGATCAATTTATTGTTGATAAAAGAAAACCTTCCATTTCAGTCAATAGACTTATTCTTATAGTATCACATTTGACAATTTGTTAAACTGAGGGAGGGAAAAAAAACCTTGGCCAGGTTATTGAGCTGAAATACAGAAAAGGCCACTGGGGTCCTTATCAAATTTAAATCTTACTATAAACTTCTAATTGCCTCCCCAAAACTCAAATAATAAATCCTTCTGGGAGGACCAGTGCTTTCTGTGAGAATGTTAATGAGGGCCAGTATGGGGGATTTAGTTATTAGGGTGAGTGAGGTCTGAAGAGTCCAGATCCCTAGGACATATAGCGGGCTTGATTTTCTCAGCTTTATCATTCAAAAAGGCCTCCTTTCTAATTAAGTCCCAGCAAGGCTTTCCTCACATGGTGCAGTTCATTTAAAAGTTTAAATTAATCAGAAAAGTACATAAAGTATATATATATTAAAATAGAGCTAAGTGATTTTAAAGAGAACGTAAATATGGGCTACTGTGGGCATTTGACCATCCACAATAGAGACATTTCCTATCTCCCCTCCCAGGTGTAACAGTTAACATTAACAAGGGGGGTATAAATGGACACTGTGTGTGTGACTTCTAATATGTCCCCTCAAAGGAAGAGGGCATGATGTTTGCTCCTGTTTTCATTACCACAAGTTAGAAAGTGGGCATGGTGACAAAAGTGCAACAGTTACCAAGGATCATGAGGTAGGAGGTTAAAAAAAAAAGCAGACCACCAAGATTGAAGGTGTTGAATCTTGGTAAGTATGGAACTACCATACAAATCCTGGTTTGGCTAACCTACCTCTAGAATCCTCTATATTGGACAGAATTTACTTCTCCTTTGTGTAAACCAGGGTTACTTTGATTTTAGAATAACCTACTTCAAAGTGATTTAGAATGTAAGTATCTGGAAATGGGTGCTGCAAATGATAGAGCTTTAAAAAAAAAAAAAGAGGTATTAATAAAGTGGAGATCAGTTGACAGGGATCCAGTTATTTTGCAAAGTGAAAAATTAGTAACACTTGTTTTATAATGGCTATCCAAAATCGCTGTTGGATAGTCAAAACTCTATCAAACTAAAACTTGTTCTCTGTGTGAAGAGGTCTGCTGCACCTTGTGTGTTAGCTCCCTGGCCTGGGATCCAACTCAGGCCTTACCGTGATAGCACTAAGACTTAACCCCTGCGCCACCACGGAGGCTTCAGTGATGCCATTATTTCCAAAGTTCTACTGGTTTAAAACCCCAGTGTTATTTTTGATTATGATTTCTCTCTTTTTGTCTTCCATTCTTTCATTTGTTTTTGTGCTAAATCCTAACGGAAATAACAGCTGGAATACCAAGCAATAACCCTATCAGTTTTACCAACATCTGGGAAGTTACTCAAGATGTCTGGGCTATAGTTTTCTAATCTGTTAAATAAGATCTGGTATTTAGTCAGACTTACAATTCTTTTCAGTGCTAACATTCTTTTATCTCAAGTATGATGGATTTTCCTATATGAATCTTTTTCTTTTTTCATTTTAATCCAACCAGACCACCATTTTCATTTTGTCATTTGCCAAATCAGGCCCCTATAGTAATTTCCAGTTGCCTACAAGATAAAAGTCAAATACACCTTTGTCTGTGTTAGAGGCTGTGCCCAATCTCTTCCAAACTATATCCTCAGCTATATCTTGTATTCATTTACTATAGTGACTCTTTAAATA
Organism: Talpa occidentalis; assembly: GCF_014898055.3. Taxonomy (NCBI): domain Eukaryota; kingdom Metazoa; phylum Chordata; class Mammalia; order Eulipotyphla; family Talpidae; genus Talpa; species Talpa occidentalis. The sequence continues at coordinate 106,595,816 of NW_023604861.1, read as the reverse complement.
TGGCAAGACTAAACCACCCACACATTGTACCTTGATTTTCCTCGCTGGTTTGTCCACATTAAAGTCCCTCCCTGGTTATCTTGTATCTTCCTTCTGTTTGTTTGATTTCTATATATCCTTGGAGTCCCACTGTATTCTATTTTTATAACATAGATTTTAATATACTAGTATCTGGATTACTGAATTCAGTGTATATAATAACTGAATTCAAAAAAAGACTAGAATTCAAATTCTGGCATTCTTCATATAAACTTTGTTACTTTCATGTTTAAACTATTTAAATCTTATCTTTAAAATAGGTTGTTTTATACCTTACTAATGAGTTACTGTGACATTTACATAAGACATAAGATAATGTCAGGTGCATAATAACAATTTGCAATACATAACCAGAAATACCAGAAATGATCATTGTCCCCAACTCTTTCTAGTCTGAGTTAATTTTTCTTGCTGCTATAATATTGTGGCAAGCTGTTTGTTGATTCTACTCATTTAATACATTTTTTTCCTATCTTCCATTGTGAGTTGACTTGAATTTATTTTTGCATAAAACTTCCTGTGTCCTAGATGTTTTCTTAAGGGCAGTGACCTTGCTTTATGCTCCTCATATTTTCCCCTTCACTTGCTTTGCATCTCATTGATTTTCTCTGCTTCCCTGAATTTGTCATCATGCTTATGTTGCTGTGACTATGTGCTATTCCCTTCATCCTCACTCTATCAATTTTTCATTCCTTTGATTCAACCTGAGCATCACAATTATTCACTCATGTTTACTGAGAGTCTACAATACGCTAGGCACAGTGCTCTGCTCTGAGGATACATTGATGAGCTAAAACCAAAACAGTTCCTGACTCATGAAATTTACTGTCTAGTTGGGTAAAACTGACATTTGTCAAATATTCACAGAAACAAATATACATAGTTCCATGATAAAACTGAAAGATTATCAAATACTCATACAAAGTTATGTGGGAGGATAAGAATTTTAATGGAAATTTGACAGGAAAATTTGAAACCTGAAGAATAGATAAGTCATTGGAATAAAGAGATGATGGAGATGCATGGTGTGGGAATATGGTGAGTATGGTAAAGGCAGAATTAGATCTAAAATTAGGGGAGTGAGTCTAGGGGGAAGTCAGGCCAGCAATGGGGAAAGTGACATGTGAGAGCTCTTTTTAACCACCTGCTTTACACATGTCGTGATTTTGATTTCATTATGCATTTTGTAATCATCATCTTAATAATTGTATGTTAAACTATTAAAATAGATCAGAAGGTAACTAATTTGGAGAATGTGCTCAGGAGAGCAATCACACAACCTGTCCGCAGCCTCTGCAGTGCCAGTTCGATCCCCGCCAGCCTCGGAGCAACCCACATGGTGAGCAGACCTCTCCTGCCTCACCCACTGCTCTCCTCAGCAGTGTAGAATTAAACAACAAAAAAATAAAATAAAATAATGGCATCATCATCAGTTAAAAGATATTGAAGAAATGATCCTTGTAATAGATTTATCTAATAAAACCTCAGTGATCGCCACACTCCCAGTTTTTGTGTTCTTATGTAATCTCCTTCCCTTGAGCACCTGGTTTCTAATCAATAAAGATGACAAAACAGCACTTCCATGGTTAGATGACAAGAGATTGTGACTTCTCATTTTCTCACAAAAGCTCTCACTTGCTGCCTCTGATGAAGCAATCTGCCACGCTGTGAGCTGCCCCATGGAGAGGTCCACATGCAAGGACTTGAAAGTGACACACATCCAGTCCAAGAACCTCATAAGACCTTTGCCTCAACACCCTCAAAAAAACTGAATTCTGCCCAACATTATGTGATCTCAGAATTAAATCTTTCCCCAGTTGAACTTTGAGATGAGACCCATAATACAAACTCATACTACAAACATTGATTTCACTGCAGCCAGCTGAGATACCACAAATCAATTGCCTACTAGGCAATATCCAAATTCCTGACACACAAAAATGATGAGACAGCCAATAGGCATTTTTTTAAAAGATTTACTTATTTATGCATACAAGAGCTGGGGTACAGGCCGGAGGAGCAGGGGGTGAGAGGATTCACCAGAGACAGAGTAGGGAACAGAACAGGCAGACTGACTGAAATACACTGCTGAGGGGAGCAGCGGGCGAGACAGGAGAGGTCTGCTTCACCATGTGGGTTTCTCTCTGACAGGCCAGGGATTGAACTTGTGCTGCAGAGGCTGCGGATTGCTTCAGTGTGGTGCTTAACTCTTGCGTCACCAGGGAGGCCCAATAGGCGTTTTTTTTTTTTTGTTTTGTTTTGTTTTTTTTTTTAATAGAGGCATGTTTGTTTGTTTATTTATTTATTTGTTGGTTTGTTTTTGTTTATACATGCACTGGGTACAGTCAGAAGCGCGGGAGGGTGAGAGAATTCACCAGAGCCAGAGTGGGGAGCAGAGCAGGCAGGCAGAAGGACCGAAGTACACTGCTGAGGGGAGCAGCGGGCGGCAGGAGAGGTCTGCGCGCCATGTGGGACCCTCCTCTGGTGGCCGGGGAGCAGCCGGGGATCGAACCGGCGCCTCAGAGGCTGCGGGCAGCTTCGCAACCCAGCGCTCAACCGCTGCGCCACCGGGGAGGCCCCCAATAGGCATGTTTTTAAGCCACTAAACTTGCAATAATTTGCTCTGCAGCAATAGATAATACTGAGAGAAAAGGCTCTTTGATTTGAGGCAATGGAAGAAGAATCCATTAGTTTCTATAGAGTTGAATGCTGCACATTTCCAAGAACAATAAATTGATGAACAGTAAAAAACAGAGTGAAAGATTTCAACCAAGGCATGCCACATTGAAAAAGGAAAATGAAATTATACCTGCTAGAAAAGGGGGAAATCTTTAAAAAGAAGTTTGACAACATAAAAAAAGGGGACATTGTTTTAAATATTTCTCTAGGGCCTCCCCAGTGGAGCAGCGGGTTGAGTGCTGCACTGTGGAGCTGTCCGCAGCCTCTGCAGTGCGGGTTCGATCCCGGCCAGCGAAGATCCCACATGGTGCGGCAGACCTCTCCTGTAGCACCTGTTGCTCTCCTCAGCAGTGTATTTCTGTCGTCTGCCTGTTCTGCTTCCTGCTCTGCTTCTGGTGGGTCCTCTCACCCTCCTGCACCTCTGGCCTGTACCCCAGCTCTTGTATAAAAATAAATAAATCTTAAAAAAAAAGAAAAAATAAAATATTTCTCTAGAAAAAACAAAATCTTGTACAAACGCAAAGTAGACATTGGCAGAAGGCAGAAAGAAAAGAGAATGATTAAAATCATTGAGATATACAAACATGGAAACCTCAGGGGAAATTCAGCAATTCTTAGATATTCACTCTCAATGCCTATCACTTCCAGCACTATCTAATCAATAAACAGCAGCAATGATCAGAGTATCTCTGCAGAATAATAAAGCATGAAGGTGTTATTTTCAAATATTAACATAACCAATTTGGAATAATATAACTAGAAACTTCCAGAACATTTTTGAAGGCATTCATCCATTTTACCTTCAATTTTGTAATTCTAATTTTTAAAAAATAATTTGAATTTTCGTTCAACTTAGTGTTTTCTTAATAAGAACAAATTTTAATATTCTAGTGGAGGCACATGGAGTTCTAGTTTCCCTTAAAGGAGAAGATTTCTATAAACCACCCCTCCTTTACTGGGTACTTTGGATTCAAGCACAGAGAAGAAGAATGCCAAAATATAACTGCAAACCTATGACAGTGTTTTTAAAAGTCCTCTTCCTTCAATATAAGAGTTCATAAGGTTTTTAAAGAGTCCACTTATTAATAATATTTTAGATAAGAGAAAAGGAATTCTGTTCTACACAGGTAGACATGAAACATTTACGCAGTAAACAATCAGCTATTCTTAACTCACAAAAGGAATTTTGCTAATGTCACATGGAAACTATCTTAGTAAGGGAGGACTATGGCCCTATCCCAAACCCCAACAAAGTCAAAAGGCACAATGTATACAGAGATCCTTACTCAAGTGATTCATAGGCATTTAGATAGGGACATATTGAAGGGCAACAGGTCTTCTGTTCTAGCAGCTCCTTCACTTACTCAGTCGAGAACATGCAAATACAAGGAACACTTCTATTTAATTCATATACTTTCTCACATAGTATCCATAAAGGCATTCAAGAAATACTTCTCAGCAAACAAATACCAATCAGGAAAAACAAAAGAGAAGCAAAAAATACAGTTGAAGTAAACTATTTCCTTAAGAAGATGCAGCCAGGGCCTCCCCGGTGGCGCAGCGGTTGAGCACTGGGTTGCAAAGCTGCCCGCAGCCTCTGCAGCGCCGGTTCGATCCCCGGCTGCTCCCCGGCCACCAGAGGAGGGTCCCACATGGCGCGCAGACCTCTCCTGCCGCCCGCTGCTCCCCTCAGCAGTGTACTTCAGTCCTTCTGGCTGCTCTGCTCCCCGCTCTGGCTCTGGTGAATTCTCTCACCCTCCCGCACTTCTGACTGTACCCAGTGCATGTATAAACAAAACAAACAAACAAATAAAATAAAACATGCCTCTATTAAAAAAAAAAAGAAGAAGAAGAAGAAGATGCAGACAGCAATACTGAGGATTATCTACACTTCATTTTAGAACCTTAGTGGATATAGAAGCAACCCTGCCAATGCAGACACAAATGCTGTGAAATGTCACAAGAATCAAGCACTGATCACTCCACATACAGAACCAGGACAGGATCAGAACTGAGACACTTCCCTCCTGGTGGGATTTCATCCTTTCATTGCATTATAAAGTTGTAAGGTAGATGTCAGAACCATAAAATATGATTTCTATAGCTTATTTTATATGTGATATTTCAGAGATGAACTATTTATTTTAATTTTTTAATCTATATGTAATTTACATGCTTATTTTATATGTAATCATATTCCAGATTAGGGGTTGTCATTCTCAATTTATCCTTTTGTTATCTTAGTGCTGTAAAATTAAAGAACCCCTTAAACATCAGAAACTCCTTAAAAATCACTCGAGAAGATAGCTATGCCAAGAGGACAGGACTAACAATGGTCTTCAAGATTCTGCTACTTGAAAAGGATGCTCAAATAAACTTCCTCTTGCCTGGGACTAAGCACTCCAGTTTGTTCTACAATGGATATGGGGGTCAGAGGAGCTATTGCAATCCTTTCAACACAACTTTAATTTTAGAAATATCTCTGAACATCAAAATTGATGACACCCAAATGCCATCTAATCATTATCAGTTAGAATCCTCCAGAGAAACACAACCAATAGGATATACTTGGTCAATTTAAAACCTGTCGGGCAGGTGGGCCAGCTGGAAACACAGGCAGGATGTCAATGTTAGAGGCAGAATTTTTTCTTCTCTAGGAAACGTGATTTTGTTAAGATTTTCAACTGATTGAATGAGTTCCACTCATATTATAGAGGGTAATTTTTACTTATAGTCAAATGATTGCAGATGTTAGTCACTGCAAAATACTCCCACAACAACATCTAAGATAGTAATTGATCATACGACTAGGCACCGTGTATCAAGTTGACACATAAAATTTAATGATCACAGCAACCAGAGTAAACCCGAAGGATGGTGCTGCCAAGGTGACACCCACCTATAAAATCCTTAAATTCCTATTCACACAATATTAACTTTATCAATAAAGTCCATTATTCTATGAAACAGAATGCATGTAGACCTTACAAAAGTGTCTATTATTCCTACATTGGCATTCTAACCACCATCTTCAGATGGACCAAGTAAGTAGCAAAATTGTAATTGTCCTGTGGATTAATGGAATAATCACCCATAAAATTTTTGGTTGTTAATTGGGATAGAAAATGATACCACAAGCTTAACTAGCTGAGAAATTTATGAACCTTCCTATTTTTTTTTACTGGGTGAGATCTGGGCCTACCACCTGAAATGGGTCTACTTCCTTATAACTATAGTTCTAAATGTGGCACACTTTGCAAACCTCTCAGCTCAGATAGCCTATATAAAAGCATTATTTTTTATTTATAGTTTCCTCTCCTGCTGGGACATCTTTGCATCCAATCAATTTCTTTTAAAAGGAGGGATATTTTAGCCTGATAATTTCAAGGGTTTTTATATATAGATTCCACTCCTGATTAGTGTGCTGCTTGATCATTCCATTTTTTTTTTCTTTCAAGTGGTTTATTGACCCTTGACTTATGGTTTTTATTAATCTGCATCAGGGTAAATGACTAATGTCCTTACAAGGAGAGAAATATTTGGAAACACACAGACACACACGGGGCAGAACACACAGAGTATGACAACAGAAGCGGAGATTGAAGTGATGCAGCTAACAAACTAAGCAATGCAGAGAGTTGCCAGGAGCCACTAAAAACTAGAAAGAAACCAGACACGGTTCTTTCTCAAGAGGTTTCTGAAAGACCATGACCCTGTTAAGACCTTGATTTAGACACCTCGCCTCCAGAACTGTAAAAGAATACATTTCTGTTGTTTTTGATCCACCAAGTTTACAGTAATTTGTTACAGCAACTGTAGAAAACAAACACATCATAAAATATTATTCCATATTTATGTGTGTCATCATCTGTTGAAATACTAAATTTTTCCCAGTTTTATTTGACCTGTAACTATATGGCCAAGTTACATCTTTATAAGTAAATAGCAATATGAGGTCATTTACAAAATTTTTCTCTTGCAAATTTTTATCTTTTGAAAAATATCACGCAACTGTGTTTGCATTATCTTATACTATGGTTGTAGTTATCATTAGTATTGTTTCATTTTACAGGTTGAGATAAACACAATTGTTAAGGAAGAGAGGTCCAGTAACATATACCACCACCCTGAGAGAATAGTAAACTGAGTATCTGGAGAATGAGGTAAAATTGTGAGCTTGGTCTGTAGATGGCATGTAGTATGTGCTCAGAAAGTATGTTTGGCTGAATTACCCTGGCATCTTCTGATTTCAGATTCTGCTTTACAGATTTTCAATGGTGGTCAAGTTACGGGTCAGGAAGAGATATCACAGCTTATTTTATTTATCACATTATTTAGGAATTGTCTTTAAATCATTTGTGCTCAAATATTTAGTGCTATTTCTATATGTATTGCTTAATTACTTTATATTGAAAATAAGTTGATTTTTATCTGGTATACAATTTAATTACTGGGGATATAGAAAAATATTGTGTTGTTTGTGCATAAGCACATATACATGGTATTCTATGAAAAGACAATATTCTTGGTTTAGCATACTCTGAGAGTAAACATTTTGCCTTAATAAATAAGTAATTACTACCCAGATGTGGTATTTACAACAAGGGCTTCATAAAGGGAGTTCAAATGCTCATTACAAATGACTGATGAGCCCCTTCGGGGGGGGGGGGGGGGGGGGGGGGGGGAGTCAATTTGGAGGATAGTGGAGTAGATATTGTCATGTAAACATTGTTTTGTGTCAAAGGTTTTTGCATTCTTCTCTAAATCAAATATTTTACTATGTAGGTTTATATACAAACCATGCAATGTAAATAGTTGGCTCTGAAACTAATCTCCAGTTCCTTTCCATTGGGTGTGATTAAAATCTGACTGGAATGGCCTCTGGTTCCTTCAGGTCTGATCCAGACCCCTCTTATCACCTCATTCTGCTCAGGTCTTCTGCCATCTATAAATTATATTCTCTTTCTGCTTTCATTCTTGTATTCCTTGCTTAGACACTTGCTTAATGCATTTATGTACAAAATTCAATTGATTGAATCTTATATAAAGTTTCCTTCCCACAATACAGCAAGTACTGCCTAAGGGACCTCAGTTTTCTACTGTTTCCAACCAGAACATTCAGTTGCCTGTACTCTGCAACAGTGCATATGCAGCTGCAGTGAAGACAGCAGGGAATCTTTAAACCCTGTGCAAGACACTATTATTTGTTGACAATTTGTCCTTATTTCTCCATCCTTGCCATTATTTCTCTGACACTGAGCTTGCTTGCCTGACTTGTGTTCATCAATGATACGTGCCAGTTCGAACCTGAGGGCTCAAAAGTTCTGACCAATTTCACAGCCCCTTGGACTCCCACTATGAGAACAGCATATCTTGGATAGCCACTGGTTCCACGATAAAGATACCTTAGACCAAATCTAAACCTGATCTATAGCCTATAGTCAAGTTTGGCCAATCCCAGCTAAGCCCACCCATGCACAGCAGGACTCATTAGTCACTGGACCTCCTGCTCAATGAATGAGAAATAATTGTTGTTCCAAACCAGAGAGATGGGGCAGGGTAAGTTATTTGTGAAACAGCATTATTGCAGCAAAATCTGACAAAAACAAACCCTTACAATATGGAGACTCTTCCAGAATCAGATACAATGCAAAGTATGATGAGGAAAATTTTCCAATAATTTAAAAATTAAAACTCCTGAAGGTGAATCAACAAGCAACTATAAACCAGAGACACATGGGGGGGGGGATTAGGGAGGGGCGGGGAGAGAAAGAACTAGAGTCAAAATAAGGGGGGGTGTGCAGTTGTATGGGGAATATAACCAAAATGAAAATGTATACATTGTACAAAGACGAAAAATGATGTAAGAATTATATAAAATATTTAAAAATAAATAAATAAAACTCCTGAAGGTGGTACTGGTTCCTACAGGGGACAGATTACTACACTTTAGAGGGTCTATAATTTCATGACATGATACATACACAAAAAGCCCACTAGTTTTCTACCAGCACTCTGATAAACTCTAGTCAAGCAGCTTGGAGAATCTAGAGGTGTCCAGGATAAACTGTCAGGCAGAGAAACTAAACTGCTAAGGCCACATACAGGGACATGGCAGTTTCCCTCACTTTAGTATCCTCTTCAGACACAGGCAATTTGAACATTGTCTACTTTTTCACACCCATCTCCTACTTCACATTTTTGGTTTCTTTTGGGAGAATTCTCTCTCCCCCACTGGATATGAAGACCTATCTTCCCTTAACCAACCTAGACAAACCAGACATCCATCCCTTTCCTAGAATGGTATGAGTCGTGTAAGCTAATATTGAAAATAGCTGGAGAAAGTGAATTTGAGAGCTCAGCCGCAGTCAAACTCTACAGACACTTCCACCTCTGAGCCCACCTGGGGTGGTGGGATTCTTGTCTGCTCTGCATCTGCTGTATGTTCACACTCACCTTTCCAGTGGAAATGCTTAGGACCAGTATCTGTTGCTGGCAACTAAAGAACCCTGAGTGGCACCAGAAATAAACATGAAAGTGTTGAGACACTTAGAAGAAAAAATATGGAAGGGAGAGGAAAGAAAGATCTCCTTCAGTCTTCCTAAGAAAGAGCAAGCACCATGTCAGCTTAACAGTTCAATATATGTAGACTGACGAGATCCAAAATTGAAAGCATCGCTGACGATCATCCCATGGAAAGATAATGTAGATATCACCTCTTTTGAGAAGTTATAATTATCCAAATTCTTCTTCCAGAAATAGAAGCTGATGCATATGTGGAAATAGTATGTATTCATCTTGTTTTAGAAAATAAGCTTTAAGTACAGAATATGCTAGTCACATCATATGAATAGGATTAAGTCAACTAGATCACATATTTGTCTCTTGAACTTCACACTATATCGCTGGCCTTTTCCTAGGACCATCAGTGCCCACTTCAGATGGGTTCCTGGCATTCCAGTGATGTTCCAGTATGGAAAGCTGCTCTTCTCGGAAGCCCATGATCAACTGGATCTCTTGAGGATCTGAGAGGGAAATCTGTAAGTTCTTCCCCACAAATATACCTCCTCAATGAATTTTGTAAGTTAACTTTAAATTAATACTATATAAGATTTCCTTATATTTCAATGCATCCTTAAATCACTTTTTAGAATTTCACTCTGAAGATCATATTTTTCTCTTAAACCATTTAATTTCAAATTTTAGGGACTTCAAAATATTTAGTCTCTTAATTTTATCACCTCAGGTAAGTTCTCTAGTATAATCCTTAAATTCTCTGAGTATTAGAGGTCTGCCAACAAAGCAATTTTAGAAACCAAACTTGGCCTACCACTTACAACCACCTGGAGTATACAGTAGAGATAACTACACCCAGCTAAATCAAACCACAGCCTGCCTGGCTTTCAGACATGCCCACTGGATTATTGTCATCAATCTCCACCTGCACAAACACTGCAAGTGCATCCTTAATTTTCTCAACTAACTTATCAGCAGCCCTATTAATATTCTAAATTATCCTCTTGAAAGATAAATGGCTCTACTATTTGTCTTCTTTAAGCACTTTCTAGTCACAAAATGTGGGCACAAGTTCCCTGTGATCAAGTTTTAGTAGACAATCTTTTTTCATTTATCACCAAAGCTGGGTCCTCCCAGATTTTCAAGGCTAATGATGACATGATTATCTTGTACCTTTCGGTCTCTATGAACCTATTTATTCTTTCAACAAGTATTCTGGGGATTTTTTTTTGGATTATGAAATCTTTATTTTATATTTTTAATATTTAAATTTAATATTTGAAACTACATTTAAATATTTAAATATTACATTTAAAGTTATATTTAAATTTAATATTTTATATTAGTACATAAGTATTTTCCATAAATATTTACAGCTAATACTTTTAATGACAAAATTATATCATTATGATTTAATGTTAATATTTTTAGTTAAAATTTTATTGATTTGCAATTCTATATAAATTTCAGTGGTCTTCCATTTCTTTTAGCAATCTATTAGAGTTAAAAATGTATAAGTCTTCCATCTCTTTTCGGTATTTTTGGAGTTCCTAGTATGTGCCAGGCAATCTCAGAGATTCCATACATGCAAAGTAAGCAAATATCCCTGCCCTCATGGAGTTTGTGATTCTGTTGGATAGAGATAAAAATTAAACAAATCATTAAGTTAAATGTATAGTATGTGAGGTGCTGATAAGTGCTTTAAGGGGATGGAAAATGCCAAGCTTTAGGGAGATTGAAGTTTTAAGTGGGGGCAGTCTTTGAAGATTTCACTGAGCAGATATTTTAGCAAAGTTCTAGAAAGGATGGCCATCAATAACCCACAAAATTATTTGGGGAAAGACTTTTTCAGGCAAAGAGTATAAATCATGCTAAAGTTTTTAAAGAATATAGTGTTATGTTGGCCAGCTTATGTTATACCCTAATTTATTTGCTAGTACTATGTTCTCCTCTTCATTCTGCACCTGCCTCTGTTTAAAACCAATTCTGAAGGGATCTCATTGCATATTCTATTCCATTGCCAATCTCATCTATAGGTGACCCCATGCTCTCAGCTAATAAATTTTAAATCTATATAAAGTACAGATATCTCTGTTAAAATACACATCTATAATTCTGGGACCTATTGTTATCTTAAGGCAGATAGCTCAGAGCTGCCTCACAAACATTATGTTCAAATCCAAACTGATCACCTTTTCTTGCCAAGCTTGCTCTTCTTCCTATCCACACCCTCCAGTCACCCAAGTTAAAAACCTTTCACACACACACTCCTTACACTTCCTTTCATTTCCTACCCTGTCTATTATGCAGCATCAAGATATTTCCCATTTTATATACATGATACTTAAACATCCTGAGCAGATGTGTCTAATTCACAGAATCTTAGCAAACATTGTTGACTTCATTGTGCCTGCCAGGTGTCATGGAAAGTTCAGACCTCGTCTCCAGTCTCACTCATAAAAGGAGACACAGCAAAAATGGTATCTACAACATGCCCACACATCACACTATCTCCTCCCTATGCAAAACACACACACACCCCCCTCAATTCATAGCCCAGTATAAACACATCATGTCTTTAATAATAGTTTCTCTTTTCATAGGCTCTTATCTGCCTGAGAATTTATGAGCTACATTTCTGTAATTTAAAGAATAAAATTAGCCAGTGACTGTTTTAGGAATGAATTTAGATTTCCAGCACTGTTAAATCAAAAACCTCAAGTTACAGAGATCCTACATAACCCACCGGTAAGGGAAAGTGCTTACTACTAACATCAAAAACCTAAGCACAAGAATTGTAACCATCTGACCCCTCAGTAAAAGCAAAATTCTTCAGAGCACCAGAGGTCTACTGAGAGAAGCATAAAGGAAGAAGGGAAGGAAGTATGAACTTTTCACTCTTGATAGAAAAAAACCCAAAGGAAAAGAAATCCCTTTACGATAATTTCCCTTGAACCAGCATTAGTATTGTGCATTCCCACCATTTACACACCATAGTCATCAGAAACAGGGACGCTGATCAGACTGACCTAAGACAAATTCTCCACTGCTTACTAACTTGGAGTAAGAAAATTCCCCCAAGAATCCAACTCCAGCACTGATACATGTTTTACAGACATTTTGAGCAAAAAATTAGAATTTATTTCAAAATCTTATGTGTATTAACAGTAAGAATCCAATTTTGATTTTTAAGAAGCCCTTTATATTCTTCAAAGCAATTATCTGTCCATGGTCTTATTTAAGCTCCATAGACACTCCACGAAACATGAAAGCAAATAATAGGGCCATAGAATGTGAGAAATAGGAAGGTAATTGGGAATTAGCTTACATGAAAAATGAAGTTTCCTTATCCCCTAAATTCATAAAATGAACTCACTTTACAATAAAATTACTGAGACCCAGGAAAGTTAATAGGCAAGCCAACCAATTTCACGCAGTATGTTACTATCATCCTGTGTAGTAAATAAAGAAACTGAGGCATGAAAAGGCAGTACTTAATAGCAAAACCAGACATAGACTTCTGTAGGGTAAATGGTTTTTCAGGCTTTTCTGCCCTCCCACTATTAGGATTGTCCTGCCTGATGGGGCACCTGCAGTTGTTACATTGTTGCAAACTATCTTATTTACTTCTTGGGCCATGGGAGGAGTATTGAGATAGTCACCAAGAGAAGCAGAAGAAAGAGAAGAAGTGTAACAGGGTGGTCCCCAGGAAAGGGGGAGGTTCCCTGCCCCACCCAAGGGAGGGTGGAGCTGAGCAGGAAGGGGAGAAGCTGCAGAAGAGACTGAGGAAGGAAGCAGGAAGGAGCCAGGAGACCTGGAGGAGGCGCATGGAGCCTAGAGACACGTGAAGAAGCTGCGCTTGTCTTTTGGTCCTGGACGGGGTGACACAGATGTGGGTGAGACCCATGGGGAGGTGACAATGGCAGCTTTTATCTTGATGTTGATTTTGCTCTTTTCCTTCCGGGCTTGTTTGGTTGTTTCTGACTCTTTTCTGTGGGTCCCCACTGGAAGATGCTTTAGACTTGTTGCAGGCTTTGGGGCCTTGCTCTGGGCCGATCCCATATGGATGGAGTTTTACCCACAAGGGGACGGGTAACTTTGGGTGCTTCATTTAGAAACTAGACTCTTTGCCTTACCTGTATTGTTTCCTAGTTTTTATTAAAGTTCCTTCCCATTAAAGTGTCATATGTTTTGTGTTGATGCGGCGGATGGCAGAACCCATTTAGAATAGGCAGGTTTGCGGGGTTTGGGCTGCCCCTCTCCCTGTCCTATAACAGAAGCAGGAGAGAGGCAGGAGAGAGAAGGGGTGGAAGAAGCCAGAGCAGCTCAGAGTGATGACTTGTGGGGGGTGGGCTTGGAGGCCTCCCTGCCTCCTGGCGCCCCACCCCCACCTCCACCCTGCACCCCTGCCTGCGGTGTATCTGGTTGCTGCTCTGTTTGTTACAGCGCAATAAAAGCCTGAGAAACCCACTAAAGGCTCCATGACTCTCCTTTACCCCGTCTGCTCGGATCCTAGATAACCTGCTCTGTGCCCATCCTGCCTCTGCAACTCCTTAACTGTAAATCTTGAACTTTTTCCATTCCTACGTGTTACTTTTAAGGCAAAGTTCGAACTGCTCATCTGAGAGTTACCAGAATGGTCTAAAACTCTTCTTGCTGTCATGAAATTCGATTTCCTTCTACAACGCAGTACTTAGGAAAGTCTTATTTAAAAACATCACCCAGCTACAAATGAAAACCTTCCCAACAGGGACAAGATGCACATCTGCCTTTCTTTTGCTTAATAGAACACTGCAGAGCTGCTCTCTGCTTGGATAAATGCTATATGGGTTTTCTTGATTTCTGAATGAGTTCTTAGTATCGCTCTCTTGAGCGCTCTCTCTCTCTCTTGGTATTGTCATTGTCTTCTTGCCCAGAATTTTATGTGTAATCGCCTGTTCCACCACTGGCTTTTCTGAAACCAATCTTCCTTGTCTTTTGTAATTATGTAAAGCTGTTCTCTTTGCAGGCCACACACTGTAGATATCTAAACCTGGAGAGAAAACACCCTAATTGTAATGATAATGGATTTCAAATTCCTATTATTCAAGTTGGAGAGAAAACATGCAGTGAGGTTTCATTATTCATTTTCTTTAAAACTGGAAAAAAATAGTACTTGAACTTACTTTTGTTAGAGCAGGCAATCTTTAATTTAAAAAATCCTTAATTGCTTCTTTTTAAACACATTCTATTTATATGTCTACCTACCTGAGTTTACAAAAATTGAGGTCTTTTAGTTAGACATTACAAAAAAAAACAACAACAACAAAAAAAACACCATAGCTACACCTAAAATCAACTAATTGACCTCATTCCCACAGGACAGACCAAACTTCAAATCCAGCAATCATTTTGAGATTCTGAAACCCAGCAGTAGCAAGGCTACTAACTGTTGATTATTATGCAGGACTTGCACTAATCTAATTAAGTAAAATGGAAATCCAATTTCAAGCATTGTTGTACACATTTGCATATGACACAAGTAGTCAAAAATCTGTCTGAAGTTAAATGAAGCACATGTACAGCCCCCTTATCAATTTGAATTTGGCTTTTCCACTGAGTCCCATTTTGAAATATTGTACTCTCAACATCTGCAAACCACTCATAGCCCAAATGCCACTGCTAATAGTTGCTTGCTATAGAGGTGCCATCTCTCTTACTATTAGTAACAAGGAGTGGGCACAATTCAGGCTTGCATTTCTGAGGAAGGGATCCTCTGGGAATTTCCAGGAAAGACAGAAGCAAAAAGATGCTATACTTATTGCCAAGTTAGTTCCTCTTAGATATGGGGAGGATGTGAACTGTGGAAGATTTTTTTTCCTTTTAATACTTATTAGTTACCATAATGAAATACTATTTGGGGTATACTCCTCAAAAATATAAGATTCTTTTCCTTTGAAAAAAAAGGGGGCATGTGAAATGTTAACACCAATAGGAAAATGATAAAAACAGTCACAGATATCCTGTTTCCTGAAAATTTTCACAGAATTGTCAACCCATAGTCAGCCATTCTGGTTAGTGGGCAGAGCCAAAATAGTCAGCACCCCAACTCCTTTCCCTTTTTTGTTGTACCGCAATGCAAAAGCAGGTATGCAGATATGGAAGGGAAACCTAGGACTTTGTTATAGCACCAGCTTTTCTTAAAACCCTCAGGAATGACTCAGTATTCCATCTATTCCTCTCAATTTGAAGTTAAATTTTTCTGGTTAAAGAGCATGTGCCTAGAACAAAGCGGGATAATGCTCTGCTCATATTCGATCTGTACATTGTGATTTACCAATGGCACATAGCACAAGCAAAATAAAGTAGAAGAGTGAATTAAATGTGTAAAGAGAGAGAATAATAGGAGCAGATGCAACAAACAGCAAGAATTTATAAAAAGCCATCATGCCAAGAAAAAATTGATTGCTTTTATACCAGGAAAGAATACCAAATAAAGGGCTAGAGATACATATTAGCATTTGAGGTTAAGCATTCAACACATACCTCAAAAGACAATTAATTCAGAGGAACTTCAGGATAAGAAACACTAGCATAGCTTAGTGGACATTTGACTAAATGACAAATTTCCATTTTCTGAAAAAAAATCAAGCTACATTATTAGCAGTACATATGATTTCCTCCAGTTCTAAGTGTTTATTCCTTAGTAGGAAGGAACCATCAATTTCTGAACTAAAATTCTGTGGTATGTATGCCTCTATTTCAGAATCTAATACAGGGAAAACATTTTTTCTGTTGGAAAATCCCTATTTCCAGAATTTCTTTCTCAATTCCTTTCCTCAGGATTTATTCCTTTCAGTTCTTCACCAATTTTTTTTTTTTAAATCAACTGACACTGAAAAGCAGGAAATAAATTTTCTAGGATGACGCTATTAACATCTATGGTTATATGAAAAACTAACATGGAGCTAAATCAATACAAAGATCTTTAACTGGGCCTGACTAACTTGGTGTATTCAAGTAAGATTCCATTACAATTTGGTGACATGCTATATGGAGTAGGTACCTAAATCAGGGATTAAACTAAGAGGACACTAACCTAGTCAGAGCAGGCTTCCTGGAAAGAGTTATCTGTAAGCAAAAAGAATACTCAAAAGTACTAAATTCTTCCAATAGAGAAGGCAGTAACACAGAGAGATATTGTGTTGTCATGTCATAGATTGTTCTCTCCAGGAAAGTGACTGAGATTTGCAAAGAGATGGTTTACTTAGGAGCACATTTGGACTAATACCTGTAAGGAGTGAGGGAAGTACAACTGGGCAAAAGGCAAGGTTGCAAGTGTGGAGCAGTTACAACAGAGGACTCAGCTGATGCAAAAGGGAGTTCTGAAGATGTCTGCTACTGAGGCAAGGGAACCAGGCCTTTGAAACCCAAATCTCTAACAGCCATTAGATGCACAGTCCCAAGGGAAGAGACAAAACAGATGAGACGAGGCCACTCCCTCCATCAGAGCACAATTCTTGCTGAGGTGCCCACTTGTGAGCTGCCAGCACTCGACACCCCCAGCTGCTGGGGTAATGAGATTGCCTGGAGTGCACTACAGCTTCCTCCACAGGTGTGAAAACCCACCGCCCACTGGTCATTCTTTGGCCTCATCAAAAGGGCCTCCATTTCTCCACGTAATCTTGGCAATTCGATAAGCCACAATGTTGGTAAAAGTCCCAGTTCTTCTATTACCACAAAGCATCTGTTTGGGCCCTACGTTTCCTAGCGCCAACTTCATTTTCACACTTTAGGGTGTACTACCCGCTGGGTGTTTTGGCTGGATGACAAGTTCAGGAAGGGGCTTAGTCCAAGAGATTCACTGTCCTGAAGTTAAAATTCAATTCTCCCTAATGTGAAAGACCTGTCACATTATCAGACATTATCAGAAAATTATTAACTCCAATTTTAGAGTAATGTAACTAATTTTGAAGATAAATAGACCTATAATTTTATGTCCAGATCACTGTTGCTTGGTTCAAGGTAGTCACTTTTTGGGAATTTGTACTTGATATTGTTTAAGAAACTGCTCTTTGGCAATTAATTGCAAAATCTATGGAACACTTCTAAGGAAGAAATACGATTATGTGGTGGAGAGAATTAAAGATCCAGGTAAAAACGGGTTCAAATTCTAGCTATTTTTGTCCTTGGCCAAATTATCTAAACTTTCTGAGCATCCTCTGTTGTGTTCTTCTAAAAGACTAAGAATAACTATTGCCAAGAGGCTATTGTGAGAATTCAATGAAAACATATATATCAGATTCTGGAACATAATGGATATTCAGAAATTATTAGTTTCTTCTTTTTCTTCCCCATTTTCTTCTTTTCACAATGATAGGTATGAGAAAGAGGCAAACTTTGACACAAGAAAAAAAAAATATAAAGACAACATATCTTGTGTATAAAGTTTGTCCTTTTAAAATCTATTATTTTGGAATAGTTGAAATATTTTTATATTTAAGGAATTATAAAATTAGTACAGAGAGGGCCTCCCCGGTGGCGCAGCGGTTGAGCGCTGGGTTGCGAAGCTGCCCGCAGCCTCTGCAGTGCCGGTTCGATCCCCGGCTGCTCCCTGGCCACCGGAGGAGGGTCCCACATGGCGCGCAGACCTCTCCTGCCGCCCGCTGCTCCCCTCAGCAGTGTACTTCGGTCCTTCTGCCTGCTCTGCTCCCCGCTCTGGCTCTGGTGAATTCTCTCACCCTCCCGCGCTTCTGACTGTACCCAGTGCATGTATAAACAAAAAAAAAAAACAAACAAACAAATAAAAATAAAATAAAATAAAAAAACATGCCTCTATTAAAAAAAAAAAAAATTAGTACAGAGAATTTCCATATTCCCCACTCCTAGTTTCCCTCATTAACCTTTTGTTTGCATGCTATATTTGTTACAATTATAATGAACATCAAAACATCACTGACTAAATTCAATAGTTTACTCTGATTTTCTCAGTTTTTCCTAAACATCTTTTTTCTCTTTCACACCTTTTTTTAAAAATACCAAATATCATATATATATAAGTTGTTATATAAGAACCTCTTTTCAGGGGCGGAGCAACATGGCGGCTAGGAGACGCTGCGAGTAAGATCTCCCATTAAAAAAAGTGAATAGGGAGGAAAAGCGGCAGGTCCCAGTGAGAACTGGGCCACGGAAGATAAACGGGTGACGCCAGCGAACTGCCCGAAGAAGAAACTGGCCATAAAAGAGGACTAGAAGGGAGGGAAGCGCAGAACCCTGCTCCCCTCCCCCGCCCACAGAGGCGGCACTCTCCGACCCCACAGAGAGGAGGAAACAACAAACCAAAACGGCCCACAAGAACAAACGAGGCAGCAAGCGGGACTGGGAGCGGAAAGGAACTATTGCAGCCACCACACCCCGTGAACGGGAGCTGAGGCGAACCCTGCAGGATTCGCGGCAGCGGTGAGCGAACGGCTCCGGGCGCCATTAGAGAAGAACAAAGACCCCAGGAGACGGGCACACAGCCCGGGCTGCCGGTAAGCTGGCGCGGAAACGCGGAGTGCTCGGCGCGCTTGAAAAGCAAGTGCAGACCGGGATCGCGGCTGCCCAGGTCCCCGCGCCTGCGACCTAGGCTTGCGGGGAGACGACCTAGGCTTGCGGGGAGACGCGCGGAGGTCCTCACTGAGGTGAAGGTCCCTCCCTGAGTAAGCAGGATCCAGGCGCCTAGGCACGGGAGCGGTGCAAAAGGCGCCATTCCCGCGCCACTGAACTGGGCTACAGCCCGCGTCCTGGAACTGAGGGCTTTGAACTGAGACCCGGGGCACGAAAATTCAGGGCGTGGTTTCTCCACGACGGTGGGGCACAAGGCAGACACAGCACCCCAAAGCTGTTGAGGTGTACCCTACCATTCCCGCTCTGTTCTCTGTCCCACGGGGTGGGGGGAGGCGAAAAACAGCCCCCCAAGGACAATAGGAGAGATCTCTGGCGCCACCTAGCGACCAGGAAAAAAAAAAGTCACTAACACCCTATAAAACAGGACATTTCTTAAGACTGCTTGAAAAGGGCAGAAGGTTTCTGGAGGACCCAGTGGCCAGCCGGGAAGTTATTCCACGCCAGGCCCCTTCCGACCAGCAGTCTGAGCCCACAGAGGGAGCAGGCACCCACGTCCGGGGCAGACCGGGTGCGCAGAAGAGTGTGCCTGAAACCGGAGGCGCAGGGACTGCATCCCGCTTCGCCATTTGAGAACAGGGACATTTCTTCAGTAAAAACTGCCTAAAACCAGCAGAAAGCTCCCCCAGAAGACAGAGATGGCTCCTGGAAGAGCCAGAGGGGAGCGGAGAAGTTCACCCAAGATGTCAGTCAGTCCGAGCAACACAGTGTCCCAACGCATACGACAAATTAGAAAACAGACAGTAGGGAGTAGAAGAACCACACGCAACCTAACAACTCCTCAGGAAAGAAGCACACCACAAAAAGAAAACCACTCCCCAGATTGCAACGACAGCAACTTGGAAGAACTTCTGAGCCTTCCAGAAAGAGAATTTAAAATTGCCATGATTAAAAAAGTGATAGATCAGAAGAAGGAAATTGAGTCCCTAAAGAGGGAAGTAAGAGAAATGCAGGAGATCAAAGAATTAATGGAGGAACTAAAGAACTCTGGGAAAAGCAATGAAAGCAGAATAGATGAATGGAAGAACAAATAAGTAATCTTGAAGACACAGAAATAAAAAGAACCAAACAGAAAAGGAAAGAGAAGTACGAAGGAAAAAGAATGAAGAAAGACTTCGGGAACTATCTGACTCCATGAGGAAAGGAAATATAAGAGTTATAGGAATTCCAGAAGGAGAGGAGAGAGATGTAGGAACAGAGAAAATATTCATGGATATAATTGAAGAGAACTTCCCAAATGAGAAGAAGGAGCTGAAAATTGATATACAAGAAGCAAGAAGAACACCAAACTTCCACGACGAAAGGAAAAACACAGCAAGACACATAATAGTAAAGCTCCCAAGAATCCAGGACAA
This sequence comes from Talpa occidentalis, assembly GCF_014898055.3. Classification (NCBI taxonomy): domain Eukaryota; kingdom Metazoa; phylum Chordata; class Mammalia; order Eulipotyphla; family Talpidae; genus Talpa; species Talpa occidentalis. Next base: position 106,575,582 of record NW_023604861.1, on the reverse strand, counting down.
GGAAAAAATAATGAAGCTGACAAGAGGGAAGAAACAGATAACATTCAAAGGAAACCAATCAGGCTGACATCAGACTTCTCTGAAGAAACACTACGGGCAAGGAGAGAGTGGAGGGACATAGTCAACAGACTCCAAGAAAACAGATGCCAACCAAGAATACTCTATCCCGCAAAGCTCTCTTTCCTCCATGAAGAAAGAATATGGACCTTCCCAGACAAAGAGAAACTCCGGAATTTCATTGCGACTAAACCCCCACTCCAAAAAATACTACAAGGAATCCTAAAGCCAGAACCTCAGAGGGACGAATAACAACGAAAGAAGACCAAAAAAAAAAAAAAAGTTATTAAAAGAATAAATAAATAAAATCAAAGGAAAGACAAACATAATGGCAAATACAGATGCTAACATATCAATATTAACTCTAAATGTAAATGGACTAAACTCTTCAATAAAAAGACACAGAGTTGCAGCCTGGATTAAGAAACAAAACCCAACCTTTTGCTGTCTCCAGGAAACACATTTAGCTACAAAAGATAAAAATAGGCTCAAAGTCAAAGGATGGAAAACAATCCTACAAGCAAATGGCCAAAAAAGAAAGCAGGAACAGCTATACTTATATCAGATAAAACAGACTTCAAACTCAAAAAAATAAAAAGAGACCCCAATGGTCACTACATTATGATTAAGGGGACAATACTTCAAGAAGAAATAACACTCATTAACATATACTCACCAAACGAAAGAGCACCAAAATTTATCAGACAACTGTTGTCCTCTCTGAAAACAGACATCAGAGAAAACACATATGTAGTGGGAGACTTCAACACACCACTATCAACAATGGATAGATCAACAAGACAAAAAATAAGTAAAGAAACTAAAGCTCTAAATAAGGACCTAGAGCATTTGGGCTTAACAGACATCTATAGAACACTAACCCCAAAAAAAACGGAGTACACATTTTTCTCAAGCGCACACGGATCATTCTCCAGGATCGATCACATACTGGGGCACAAGACAAACATCAACAGATACACCAAGATTGAAATCATACCAACCATCTTTTCTGACCACGAAGGCATCAAACTAGAAATAAATCATAAAAAGAAGGCAAGGAACTATCCTACCTCATGGAGATTAAAAGCCACACTACTGGAAGACCACTGGACTAACGAGGAGATCAAAGAAGAAATTAAAAAATTCTTTGAATTGAATGACAAGGAGGACACCAATATCCTAAATGTATGGGATGCAGCAAAAGCAGTAATAAGAGGAAAATATATAGCAATAGAAGCTCACATCAAAAAACAAGAAAGAACTCAAAGAAACAACCTAATCTCGAAGCTCAAAGATCTAGAAAAAGAACAACAAAAACCCCAGAACCAGTAGAAGAAAAGAAATAATAAAAACCAAAGCAGAAATAAATGAAATTGAAACTAAAAAAACAATCCAAAAGATCAATGAAACCAAGAGCTGGTTCTTTGAAAAAATAAATAAAATAGACAAACCCCTAGCCAGGCTCACAAAGGAAAAAAGGGAGAAAGCACAAATACACAGAATCATAAATGAAAGAGGAGAAATCACAACGGACACAGCAGAAATCAAAAGAATAATCAGTAACTACTATGAACAGTTATATGGAAACAAGTTCAACAATCTAGAGGAGATGGACAAATTCCTACAACTCTACAATCACCCAAAGCTAGATAAAGAAGAAATAGAACACCTAAACAGACCAATTACAAGCAGCGAAATTGAAATGGTAATTAAAAACCTCCCCAAAAACAAAAGCCCAGGACCTGATGGATTTACAAATGAATTCTACCAAACATTCAGAGACGAATTAGTGCCTATCCTTCACAAACTCTTCCAAAAAATTGAGAAGGAAGGGACAATACCAAACACGTTCTATGAAGCCAATATTACACTAATACCAAAACCGAATAAGGACAACACAAAAAAGGAAAACTATAGGCCAATCTCCCTAATGAACACTGATGCAAAAATCCTCAATAAAATTTTAGCTATCAGAATCCAACAATGTATCCATAAGATAATTCACCACGACCAAGTTGGATTCATTCCAGGGGCACAAGGATGGTTTAACATCCGAAAATCAATCAACGTTATCCAACACATCAACAAAAAGAAATATAAAAACCATATGATAATATCAATAGATGCTGAGAAAGCTTTCGACAAAGTGCAACACCCATTCATGATAAAAGCCCTTGAAATTCTTGGGATACAAGGAACATACCTCAACATCATAAAGGCCATCTATGACAAGCCAACAGCCAGTATCATTCTCAATGGTGAAAAGCTGAAAGCAATTCCATTAAGATCTGGAACAAGACAAGGATGTCCACTCTCACCACTGCTTTTCAATATAATACTGGAAGTCCTAGCCAGAGCAATAAGACAAGAGAAAGACATCCAAGGAATCCAATAGGAAAAGAAGAAGTCAAACTATCACTATTTGCAGATGATATGATAATATACATAGAGAACCCCAAAATATCCACAGAAAAACTAATTCAACTCATCAATCAATTCAGTAAAGTGGCAGGATACAAAATCAACACGCAAAAGTCAGTAGCCTTCCTATACACAAACAATAAATCTGAAGAAGAAGAAATCAAAAAAAACAAAAAAAATCAAATATTTGGGAATAAATCTAACAAAAGAGGTAAAGGACCTATACAAAGAAAACTATAAAACACTGTTAAAAAGAAATAGAAGAAGACACAAAGAAATGGAAAGACATCCCCTGCTCATGGATTGGAAGAATAAACATTATTAAAATGGCCATCATACCAAAAGCAATATACAGATTCAATGCTATTCCAATCAAAATCTCAATGGCATTCTTCAAAGAAATAGAACAATTATTGATGAAATTCATATGGAATCACCAAAAACCCCGAATAGCCAAAGCTCTACTGAAAAAAAAAGAAGGAAATGGAGGCATCACACTCCCAGACTTCAAACTATACTACAAAGCCATAATCATCAAAACTGCATGGTATTGGAACAAGAACAGACATACAGACCAATGGAATCGAATAGAAAATCCAGAAATAAACCCACAGATTTATGGTCAACTAATCTTTGACAAAGGAGCAAAGACTATGCATTGGAGCAAAGAAAGTTTGTTCAATAATGGTGCTGGGAAAACTGGGTCGCTACATGCAAAAGAATGAAGCTTGACCACTACCTCACACCATACACAAAATCAACTCAAAATGGATTAAAGAACTAGACATAAGACCTGAAACCATAAAATATATAGAAGGAAATATAGGCGAAACACTACGGGATTTGCACATCAAAGACATCTTTACAGACACATCACCCAAAGCAGTGATAGTGAAGAGAAAGATAAACAGCTGGGACTACATCAAATTAAAGAGCTTCTGCACAGCAAAAGAGACAATAACAAAAACAAAGAGAAACCCCACCAACTGGGAGAACATTTTTGCACCCAACACTAATGATAAAGGACTGATCACAAAAATCTGCAAAGAGCTGATGAGACTCAGCAACAACAAAGAAAATAATCCAGTCAAAAAATGGGCAGAAGAGCTAAAAAGAAACTTCTCTGAAGAGGAAATGCAAATGGCCAACAGACATATGAAAAAATGTTCAACATCACTTGTAATCAGGGAAATGCAAATCAAAACTACCATGAGATACCATCTCACACCAGTGAGAATGGCACATATTAAAAAAACTAGCAACAACAAATGTTGGCGAGGATGTGGAGAAAAAGGAACTCTTGTGCACTGTTGGTGGGAGTGCAAACTGGTCCAACCACTATGGAGAGCTGTGTGGAGATTTCTGGACCTACTAAACATAGAGCTTCCATATGATCCAGCAATTCCACTCCTAGGTATTTACCCAAAGGACACAGAAACATCAATTCCAAAGAGCACCTGCACTCCTATGTTTATAGCAGCACTGTTTACAATAGCTAAGCTTTGGAAACAACCCAAATGCCCAAAAATAGATGACTGGATCAAGAAGATGTGGTACATATATACCATGGAATATTACTCAGCATTCAAAAAAGATAAACACATGCAATTTGCAGCAACATGGATGGCACTGGAAGGGATCATGCTCAGCGAAATAAGCCAAAAAGAAAAAGAAAAATACCGGATGGTCTCACTCATAGCAGGAATCTAGAAAACTTAAATAAGGGACCAGGAAAATGAATATAAGAAAGTGAAAATCAAAATCAACAAAAAAACCATGAACCAGAGACACTTTTTGGGGGTGGGGGGGCGGGAGGGGAAGGATTGGGGTCAGAATGGGGCGTTTGCAATTGTATGGGGGAATATAAAAATAAAATTTAATATTTAAAAAAAAAAAAAAAAAAGAACCTCTTTTCAAAAGGAAGTTAACATAAATAAGTGAGGAAATCTTTTAAGGAAGTGAGGTAAAGTCTTTACAGCCATTTCCAAAGAGATTTCCCCCAAGGTGTTAGCCGCAAGCAGCACTGCTAGGACCTGAGAGTGGGTTCCCAAGCTTCTGCTAGAGGACAGCCTGTATCACAGGCGTATAATTTTCTTACAAACAAGCTTAGCATGTTCATTTTTAATTCCCTTTTAGTATTTCGCAACTTCACACCACTCTAATATGAATTGACTTTCAAGTCCAAGCAAAAATTATGGTGGGAAAAGACAAGGGTTGCTGAAATATATTACAGGAGATTAGAATCCCAAGAAAGTCTTCAGGTGGATTCTTGATGTAACTTTGATATTTCACAGATAAAATACCCCAATGAATGACACCCTGATAGTAAATATTTTTCAGTCCCTTTTGAAATGTTTTAATAAGATAAAAAGTATACTCCAAGTTTAATTAATAGTGATGACTACATCCTGAGAGACTTATCCATGAATATTTGCTTTGAGGGTATAGTAAACTCTGAGTTTCCTTGGGAGTTTATGGAGTTGTTTTGACTTAACAATACATCCCCTTAACAATCCATCCCCTGTTTTGAAAACCATCCTCACAGGTCCTCACTTGGCCCCTTGCATAGTTAATGTGACCTCATTATAGAATATGCGCACTAGTGACCAGAGGGGCTCAAGTATTCAAATCACTCAAGCATGTTATAGCTAAGGATTAGCAAAATCCCCCTCTATGCTCCAGAGTAATTAAAATATGCAATTGTGGGCAAGTGGAGAAATGAGGATGCACCTGAAATTTCACGAAGACTCATTAAATCATCAAAGATAATCCCTAGCAAAACATAGTTCTGTGTTTACTCCCTTGGTCTTTGCATGAAAACAGGACTGTTTTGCTTTGCTTCATGCAAAAGTGAATGCTTTTGACATCCACCTTTATTTACTGATTTTTTTATTGAGGTAGCATTGCATTATAATATACAAAAATTCATGTGTTCATCACTGAGAATTACCATGTATATATGGTACATTAAGTTCACCAAAAGTTCACTAAAATTCCAAATCCTTCACCATACTATTGCTCCCTTTATCCCAATTTACCTACCTTCTTCCCCCCTTCCTTTCTGGTATTGATCTTAGGGTCTAAAAGTTTATTTTTGTTTTAGCTAATATACTCATTTGTTTTCTCTATCTGCCATATATGTGTGATATCATATGGCTTTTGTCTTTTTCTGTCTGGCTTATTTCACTAAGCGAAATAGCCTCTAGGTCTATCCATGTTGTTGTAAATGGCAGCATTTCATCTTTTTAGAACAGAATAGTATTCCATTGTCTTTATATCCCACATCTTTATCCTTTCATCAGTCAATGGGCACATCAATTGTTTCCAGTTCTTGGCTATTTTAAATAGTACTGAAAAAAATAGGGGTGTACATATCTCTTCAAATTAGTGTTTTTGCAATAAAACAAAAACAGACAATTATAAATCAGAGACATGCTGCAGGGGAGGAAGGGGGAAAGGGATCAGAAGAAGGGAGGGACGAGCACAGGGGACTGTGGTGATGGTGCACAGGTGCACTGGTGAAGGAAATTCTTTGGGGACAACACCTGAGGGGAGAGGGAAGCAAATATTGTTTAAAAATGAACAATGATGGGGCCCTCCCTAGTGGCGCAAGTGGTTAAGACGCAACCTATGAAGCTTTCCACAGCCATTGCAGCATGAGTTCGATCCCCGGCCAGGGAGATACGCACATGGCACAGCCGACCTCTCCTGCCTCTCCCACTGCTCACCTCACAGTGTATTTCTATCAGTCTGCCTGTTCTGTTCCCCAGTCTGTCTCTGGTGAGTCCTCTCACCCCCCACAATTCTGGCCTATACCCCAGTTCTTGTATGCATAATAAAAAAATCTTTAAAAAATGAACAATGGTGTAAAAAATAAATTATTTTAAATAGTATTTTTGTATTTTTCAGGTAAATATCCAGAAATGGGATAACAAAATAAGGAATTTTTTTTTAATTTTTTGAGAAATCTCCACAGTGCATTCCCAAATGATCACACCAGTTTACATTGCTATCAATAGTGTATCAAGGATGTTCACTTTTAACACTGCTATTCAACAAAGTGTTGAAGTCCTAGCAAGAGGAACTGGACAGAAAAAAAAAAAGAGGGCCTCCCTGGTGGGGCAGCGGGTTGAGTGCAGCACTGTGAAGCTGTCCGCAGCCTCTGTAGTGAGGGTTCAATCCCAGCCAGCTGGCGAGATACCCACATGGCGCTGAAGACCTCTCCCGCCTTGCCCACTGCTCCCCTCAGCAGTGTCTTTGGTCCGTCTGCCTGTTCTGCTCCCACCCTGTTTCTGGTGAATTCTCTCACCCTCCTGCATCTCTGGCCTGTACCCCAGTTCTTGTATAAATAAATAAATCTTTAAAAAAAGAAAGAAAAGGATATGTTTCAAACTGAAAAAAGGAAATAAAACTATCACTCTTTGCAGATGACATGAAAATATACACAGAAAATTCCAATGCTATTAAAAATGTATTAGAAATGATAAAGGAATACAGTAAAGTGGCAGATTACAAAATTACACAAATCTGTTGTATTTCTATGCACAGATAATGAACGAGCAGGAAAAAAATATCAGAAAAACAATCCCATTCACAGTTGCTTCAAAAGAATTAAATACCATGAAATAAATTTAACTAAAGAAATGCAAGAACCATATACTGAAAAGTATTATGACACTGTTGAAAGAACAACACAAGGAGAGAGACACAGGAGATGGGGAGGTGCTCATGGATTCAAAGCAGTAGCATGATCAAAATGGCTACATTGCATGAACCAGTGTATAGAGTCAATGCAATCCCCACCAAAACCCCAATATAATGATAGTCACTGAAATAGAAAAAGTGTATGATATTTATTTGGAATGAATGTTCCCAATAGCAAAATCATTCCTGAGAAAAAACAAAAAATGGAGGTATCATACTCCCTGGTCCCAAATTATATATTACAAAATAATCATAATTAAAAACAGTTTCATAATGTAATAAAAGCACATTGATCAAATGGAACAAAATTGTGAGTCCAGATATAAAACCACATACTTATGGACAACTAATTTATGACAAGGAGCCCAGAATATCCATACATTTCTCTCTGTCCACCTTCTGTTCAGTGACGTACTGATCTCCTCTGTACCCCTCTGGTAAAGTCCATACTGGTCTGAGGGTGCAAAGAGTATTTCAGTCTCACTCTGAGCCATGGGAATATTCTCAATGTAGTGTCCCTTTAGTCAATTGTTAGATGTTCCTCTTGGGAGCAAAGCAAAGAACCTCCTCTACAGCAATCTTGGTGATGTCATCTAGTACCAGTGAATTTTGCTTTCATAGTAAAAACGGCATAACTCCATTTGAATAGACATTGCCTTCACATTACAAGTTCTGTGTTTCCATGGCCTAGAAATACAGCAGCCTTCAGCACATATAACTATTAAAACTCTGATAGCAGATGTAGTAGAGAAGTGGAAAACATGCATTCTCTCCTATTTTATTTTACACACAGAATTCATATTATAACTGAATGTTTTTATGGAAAGGAGAAACCCATAACCTTTATGCCCAGGCCTTTTTTGTTGCCTTCTATGGCATGCTGCTAATGAGGATAATGCCATTTCTACAATATGTCACACTGTTCTCCGATCATAACTCTATGCTTAGCCCAAGTCATATAGCAGCTGAGTTAATGTAGCAAACATTTATTTGGAGGAGGAACAGCTATGTCACTATTCTGCTATTTCTTTTAACCCTGAAATTCTGGGTAACGTCTTCCCAATTATTCTCTTTAAGACTATATACAATGAAGGAAGAGACAGTAGTGAAAGAACATTCACAAAGAAAAGGAGATGCAAATGAACAGCTGCTACTAGGGCAGAAAACCACGGGATAAGTGTTAACATTTCCTAAACTTCAATTGTTTTTAATGATAAATGATCATTTGACAAGTTAGGAAAGGGAACGGGGGCCTACTTTACCTGTTCTTACTGCCCTGCCAATAACATGTGTCATTACATCTCCAGGACCACATGCAAGTAGTAATAGTAGGCTCATGGGCCCTACTCATAGTGATTCTGTTATTCTTTTAAAATAGATAGTGTGAATTTGATGCTTCTCTAGCCAATAAGATTATTGTCAGTGAGAACTGAGTAAGTAGAAGTATGAGCAAGACCCATGTAAATCCTACAGGCTGAATCATAATTTCACATCTCATTTTAAGTAATTTGCAAGACTCACCTTAGTACAAATAATCACTTAGTAACTACAGTAAAGGAAGTATTTAGTGGGGTTGTTCTACTGGAGAATAAGTCAAGGGGAAAAAAAAAACAAAAAACAAGGAGACTTACTAAGTATCTTTCAAAGGTCAGTTACAGTGGTGCATGCAGAACTTGTTTGCTATATCCATTATCTGTATCAAGGGAGTGTGGCTTTGGCAATATTTGTATGATTAAAGAGCTAATGAATCACCTTGCAGTGGCTGACCTCTAAATTAGAACTGCTTGATAGTTCTTGTCAGAATCAGTGGTTTGCGAAAAAGCAGCTGCTTATATGCTGTCAGTGCACTAAGCTATTTTATCAGGAGCTTGAATTAGAATGCATTTTAAAAACTTGCTTAACTGTTAAATATATAAATGTATGTTTAGAAATGAAGACTTTAATTTATAAAGTATTTGTTATCAACACATTGTCAGATAGATATCAGACTCTGCTTAATAGCAGCTTCAATTGTTTTTCAATAGCTTTCTCCTGAAGTAGTACTTTCAAAATGAGAAACTTACAGTGATATATAATCATAATAAAAGAGACCTTTAAGATATGCTACTATAAACACCTTGGCACCACAGTTGCTTATTGACTTAAATAAAGTGAACTTAATAAAATGAACAGTTAATATTTAATGATTCAATATTCATCTCTCAATACTAAATTAAATTGGAAACTAGGAAGAGAGCAGGTTTCCAGTCAAAACTCATACCTTAGTTTTTCATATTCATGCAAGTGAAAGCTACACGTTTTGCTCTATGGGAATGGGATTGTAGGCTACAGTTATGAAACTGGACTCAAAATTCCTCCATTTCTAGTCAAATTAATTTACATAACAATATATAGCTTCAGGTATCCCATCAGTAAAACAAAGTAGGGTTGTTTCTCATAGGGTTCTCCCAGGATTAGTTAAGAAATTACATATAAAAGAATCTAACAATAAGGAACAATCACATGATAAAGGACTTTAAATTTATCTCTTTTCTAATCTTAGCTTTTCAATCTGCAAAACAGAAAGAAGCCCAGGAATTTCTTTTTACCTAAAGAGAATCAATCTCATGATCTCAATACACTTCACATCTTGAATCTGATCATCTCTTCCTGATCTTATACAACATATATCACCACAGAGCACTTTAGAAAGGACTTCTGCTTTTCCAAGAGCTGAGACATCCATTTAATGTCACAAAAGAAGACCAAAGGTATATTAGGAGTGTTAGGGGGAAAAGGATGTCCCAAAGCAAATTCCATATAGGCTTTGTGGACTCCACCCCCACCCCAGGTCAAAGCCAAAGACACTGGGAACTCCAAATCCCATCACCACCAAAGGGAAGGTGGCTGGGACCTGAGGGTGAGGTTAAGCAGCCAGGTGGATACAAAAGGCAGACACATGGGCTTTGGGGGTCTCTCCATTTTTGGGCTCTTGGCCAGCAGCAGCGTCCGGTCAGCTCTGAGAGTGACTTTGGGGTTTCCAGGTCGTCGGATCGGGTAGGACGCATTAAAGACTTTATTTCCCTATTTTCTCCCTGAGTTGTACATTTTCCTTATTTCCTTTTCTCTTGTAAATAAACCTTTTATTAACCCTTTTGCATGTGTCTGTAGTAGAGTATTCATAAGTCCCTTTAAAGCGCGCGGGTGAGGACCCACAGCCAGGAACCCGTTTAATATCGGGGTTGCTCTATAACAGGAGTAGTGGATGTGACTTTCATCTTTACAACATGGTGGCACAACCATGTAAGAGAAAATAATGTATTTGCTGCTAAAGAACTTTTGAATGTTTAATCACTTAGCCTCTCAACGCCATCTCTAAAATTAAGTTAATAATACCAGCATGACCAATTCCACCTCTAAAATTAAGCTAATAACACCAGTGTCATAATCCTACTGGAATGACCAACAGAGAATGGGAAAATGCCTATAATTATAGCTGGTCTGCGTGTGGTAAGTTATTTGATTTGTCGACTTGTACCCCAAGCTTTCCCCATATAGGTAATAAAAACAACCTTCCTAATATTGTATCTGACTCAAAATGTGTCTACCAAACATTTAAGAAACATACATGAGTGAATTACACTATATTCAGGCATGTGTATATGTATAGTGTATAGTATAGAAATGTTCTTAAGTATAGTAATGCTTTTTGAAAATTTCCCACCTGCCATGAATTTAGCCAACCATTTTGTGACCAAGACAGGCCTCATTCTGAATCACCAACTACCTACACACATCAGTTAGAATCATATTATTAAGACAAAAAGTGCTAATGCTTCATAGTTTATAACCAGGACATAACCTTTCCTATTTTCATAGAGTATGAGAGAATAAAAGAGACCTGACAATTGGGAACAGCCTGTTTTTGGCAACCTAGTCTCTTTTAAACAACCATGTCATGATTAATACCTCTTTCTAGAGGATAGCTATGAAGTTTGGTATTACTCTCACATTACTTTTTAGAAAATCTCTAAGTCAAATAATGATAATAGTCTAGTTATATATGTGTCTATTTGTACTTACCACTGATTGGTCCACCCAATGTCAAGCCCACCTGAAGTCAGTTTTCAATATATAGGGTTAAGATTCAAAATAGGTAACACCCAGAATGGCACAAGGCTGCAACTAGTCAAAGATGTTGACCCAGGCTGGATTCAACTTTGCTTCCAGTTGTTTAACTCTGCAGAATTGGGCAGAGCTACTGCTAGATGATGAGCATCATTCAGGAATCTCAAGACTGTGGCAATTTACCAGCAAATAAGGACTTAGTTCCATAATCTTACCAAATAGGAAAAACATTACCAACCATAACAATGTTCTTCTCATAAACGGATAGAAAATTGGCAAAATGGAAGAGCCCAGCATATAAGAAGCTGCCTAAAATCCCCAATGTTAAAAGGCAGTTGTAATGGCATAATTATTAGTCTCAAATCTCTATTTAAATGCAAATTAGCAGGATGAAACTCCTCAAGGCATTAGGACCTAATATAACAGTGGTATTTAGTTGAAGATACAACCAATGGACATCGTGGAAATCAGAGCAGAGTCAGGAGAGGTAGGAAAGACTCAGTCTTAGAAGTTTGCAGAGGTGAGGGAAGCAGGGAAGGTAGGAGGATTGTGGGGTGGGCTGGAGTCTTAAGGAACACAGACAATACAGTTGATGTTCTCTAGCTGACCTGCATATGCCTTCTAGCCAAACAGTGTTTTCAAAGTTGGGCTAACAAAATTCAACCACAGTACAAAAGCTGATGCCAATTCTTGCTTTGCACCCACCAACCCCTATCAAATAAAGATAAGTGAGTAAATTAATTCAATGCAGTCAAACCTCCTGCAACCTTTTTTAAAGACATATTGATCAATAGTTAGAGGTAGGGTTTTAATAGCCAAAACCTCTTACAGAAATTTAAGATTCCTTATAAGCAACCCATCACACCATTGTTTTAAAGATGTTTCAGGAAGTGGCTCAACTGACTCCTGTGAAATAACCACAGATGGATTAAAAAAAAAAAAAAATGACAAACAGTGCAGCCTCTCAGAGCCATATAAGTGAACTGCTGCTAACAAAACGTTCTTTTTCAGAAAATTCAACAAACTATCTTACAAAGTGGATTAGATGGATTTATTACCCTCATTCTGACTTGAACTAACTTCACATTTATACAGGGAATAGAAAAGTAAAGGGACCTCTGTAATTCAATAAAGCTTGTAAACATTCTGATCTCTATAAATGTGTATCTGACATTGAAAATACTTTTATTTTAGAATCACTCCATAAACAAGGTTTTATATGCCAGTAGGACAGTTTATAAGCTAATTAAATTTAGTTATATTGGAATTTTTTTTCCTGGCTTTCAGTGCATTTTATTTTAACATCATATTGCAAATTCTTTAATATTGATTCTTTTTCTAATGGGAGTATAGATCCCACCACATAGGTGTCATCGTTTCCCCCAAGTGAAAAAAGTAAAATCTTAAAACTACAAATTAAGTAATGCCCAGTATGTATATGGATGATAATACAGTATCTCTCACTAGAAAGCTGTTTATGTATTTGGGGGGGCAGTGGAGGAAAGAGGTTGAAGTATAAGTTAGAGCTACTACCAAGACAAATTGAAAAGACCAAAACAAAATATTTCTTAATATTGTGTTTATGTGTTTTTCTTCTATTTCTGCTCTTTCCCCTGATGTTCAAGGCATTCTTATTTGATATGACTTGGTAGGTCTTATTTTGAGTCTGGGAACACTAGTACCATTAATTTCTATGGAAAAAATTTTGAGAGTTCCAGACCCAAACAATAACCTGCTAAATCATAACCAATAGGAATGTTCTATTCTGGTAGAGCCAGGGGAAAACTATACATTGATTCTCCCACCTCAACGACTTGTGATAGGATCCGACTACATCATTCCAGAAGAACCGATTTATTGACAGGGGAAGAAAAAGAGAAACCTGACTTAATATTTAAACAGCAGGAAAACAATTTAAGCAAACACAACCAGTAAGGTTAGGACCATCTGATAATTCTTGATAAACACACAATACAGCTGAAAATTACCCCCCCCCCAAAAAAAATTGGAGATCAGCACGTGAAGAGCCAGTAGATTATGATCAGATAGTTACATTAGATTAATTTGGAAACCTGGGTGCTGGGTTAAAGAGGACACATATGAAAAGACATGAAGAATCTAGCTCCTACCAAATAGGACTACTAAAATTCGATCAAAGAAATAGTGTTGCTCAACCCAGATTCTGGAACCTGGCTCTTCCGGTTTAACCACAGCCTCCATGATCTTGAGAAAGCTACCTAGTATTCTTACATATAATGTTGAAGGAGTATTTGTAAATGCTTAGTCCCTGGCAAGTATATGAACTCTAAATTTTTTATTAAAAAAAATAGAGGAGACATGTATGTAAATTAGAACTATGAAACAATTTCATATGACCCAGTCACATGAGTACCTCTTCTTCTAGCTCTGGTTTTATTTAGTATAGAAGTCCAAAAGACTGAAGATCTTAATCTTCTGGATCCCTAAGGCTTTCTTCATCCCTGTCTCCGACAGCAGGGGCATAGCTACGTCTAACCTCCAACCCTCAGGAAAGCAACAGGAACAGTTGAGCAGGAAACGTGATTAAATTAAGGTCCTGCCAGTACTTCCACATGCTTATTTTCAGAATGGTTTAATTAAAGTTTCTGACATGAAGAGAGCTATTTCTGTTCATCTATTCAGAGCTGGTTATAGAGGGGGGGAAAAAACTGAAATAGGCTGTTTCAGTCAATTTATAACAATATAGTTGTACAATTAAGCTGGAAGGATACAAAGAAAGTTAGTCTATATAATTTTTCCTCTTATAGAGGTATTCATTACAGAACAAATTGAGGTCTCAGATGGAATAATGTTAAGACAAACCAATCAGAAGAGAACAGTAGTTTCAAAATGTTCGATGTGGACACAATGTCCAAAATTTTAATTGTGTCCCTATTTTATTAACACTTCATTCTAAAAACCTGCAAAATGGTAAAATTGAATGAATTAAGTAGTACTTAAAAAGAAGCACATTACCATTCTGATATTATGCTCAAGTAGTCCTATATAGATTATAAACATTGCTAATGACCACAATGACAGAAACTAAATAATTATCTGCCCAGATTTGGATGCTCTAGTTGTTTTATTCATACTAGAAAATGGATACCATATATCAGAAAAATGTCTAGGAGCCAGTCAAGCTTTCTGAAAGGAGCTGAAAGGAGTGTGGATATGAATTTTAAAGAGTTTTTCTCTCTAACCTCAAAGAATTCTGTCAGGTCACAGAGCTCGTACATCTCTTCCCTCAGCCTGAGACCAGGGATGACTACAGAACTATTTATTCAGTCTGCAATGCACCAACTCCATTTGTCAGCTGGCCTGAGCAGGTGAACAATGGCAGAACTTGTCGGTCACCTAGAGGGTAGCAGCTGCTCCGAGTTCTGGAGAGGCCCATGGAGCAGAGCTGTAGCCTCACGTTGTGCACCAGGAAGCAGCGTCTTCCCGCCCACATGATGTGTACTCAGCCTCCGCACACCTGGGCCAGGGCTTTGGGCACCATCCATTATGCTGGTGATCATACAAGTCTCCAGCTTCCTGGGGAACTAAGGTGAGGAATGCTTAATTGCACTGCAAAATAGCTTTTGCAGGAACAGATGTAGCCTTTCACATTCTGGTGACTGTGGGGAGTGGGTGACAAGAGAGAACAACTGAAAAGAACAAATTAGGGGGATGGGGGAACAAGAGAAAACCTAGAACCCT
The DNA here is from genome assembly GCF_014898055.3 of Talpa occidentalis. Classification (NCBI taxonomy): domain Eukaryota; kingdom Metazoa; phylum Chordata; class Mammalia; order Eulipotyphla; family Talpidae; genus Talpa; species Talpa occidentalis. Next base: position 106,560,573 of record NW_023604861.1, on the reverse strand, counting down.
GTCTCACTTTAGTTTTTCTCTATCACATGTGGTGGTTTCCTAGAGAATACAGGAATGGGGTCATCATTTAAACAAATCTTTACTAGACTTAGAAGATAGTATGCACTTTTTCCAGAGCTCTATTATAACTGACATTCTACCAAATGCTCATATTTCAAATGCAACTTGGTAAGTTTTAATATATGCATAGCCCATGAAACCCTCATCAAAAATCAAGAAAACAAGCCTATCCATCATCCCCAAAAACCTCCTCATGGTGGACTGCAACTCTTCCTTCTCTACTTCTTTTCAGGCAAACATGATTTACTTTTAGCCTCTGAAGAAATTTGCATTTTTGATAATTTTATACAAATGGAATGGAATGTTCTCTTGTCTGGCCAAAGCCAGACACTTTTTTTTAAACATTTATTTGTTTATGAATACAAGAACTGGGGTACAGGCCAGAGTTGTGGCAAGTGAGAGGATTCACCAGAGACAGAGTGGGAAACAGAACAGGCAGACTGACTGAAATACACTGCTGAGGGGAACAGCGGGCGAGACAGGAGAGTTCTGCTTCGCCATGTGGGTTGTTCCCTGGCCGGCCGGGGATCGAACTCATGCTGCAGAGGCTGGGGATAGCTTCACAGTTGCAGTTGTTTAACCCCTTGTACCACCAGGGAGGCCCAAAGCTAGATACTTTTTAAAATTATATCTCCAATTCATTTTTTAAGTTTTATTTTATTGTGGTAAGGGCACTTAACATGAGCTCTACCCTCTTAGATTTTTAAGTCTACAATACAGTATCAGTGACTAATAGGTGACAACATTGTACAGCATGTCTCTAGAACACTGATCTGGCTTAACTGAAACTTCATGATCATTGATTAAAAACTTCCCATTTCTCCCTCCTTCAGTCCATGGCAACCAACACTCCACTACTGATTCTATAAATCTGATCATTTCAGATGTCTCATATAAGTAGAATCATTTAGCCTTTATCATATGACTAGCTTATTTCACTTATGTCTTCAAACTTCATTCCTGTCACATATTGCAAAATCTCCATTTGGGCTGAATAATAATATTCCATTGTATGTATTTATCATTTATCCTTTATCCATTCCTTTCATCTGCCAATGGAAATTTAAGTTGTTAGACTATCTTGACTATATTAAGCAGTGTTACACAATGAACTCAAGAGTGCTAGTATCTCTTTGAGATCCTGATTTCAATCTATTTGGTAAATACCCAGAAGTAATTTTGTTGGATAATATGTTAGTGCCATTTGTAATATTTTGAAGACCCTCCACATTCTTTTCCATAGCAACCCCACCATCTTGCATTCTTATCAACAGTGTGTAAGGTTCTCTCCACATCATTGAAAACACTGGCATTTTGTTTACTTGATAACTGATAGCTATGAGGTGATATCTGTGGTTTTTATTTGCAATTACTTGATAGTGATCTTCAGCATATTTTCATTTTTTGTCTTCTTTGGAGAATTGTTTATCCAAGTCCTCAGCCCATTTTCAAATCAAGTTACCCATTTTCTGCTATTGAGTTGTAGGAATTCTGCTCACATCCACATACTGCTTTACTGCATCTTACTCCACCTTTCTTTTTCTTTACCTTTTAAGCAATTTTTAATTCTAATACTCAGCAGCCAATGCAAAAGTATTTTTAACCCATTTACACATAACAGAAATTTACACAAATCATGTATTTTCATTGGTTTGATATTCTGATAAGGCAAATATGTTATGTGTCCCCAAATATTTAAAGCCCTCTTCCTCACACAGGAATAAAAAGTCCATGGTCAAAGCAGCAAAGCATATTATCATAGGAAATGAGTAACAATATAGCCTGTATCAGCATGGAGACCACTGACTTAGCAGATCTGCCCAAATTCATCTTGGAAAAATTTCAAACATGGTCTCTGTCATTTTACCATTAGAACTTAATTCCTTTGGACCTTAACCTGTTTAGAAAAAAATGCATGTAGATTTTGAGATAACTCTTAGTATTTGGGGGCTGCTAATGACATATTAGTAATTTCTTTTTCATGGTTTGGAAGCTGCAAAGTCTAAAGATCAAGGTGCTGACAGATTCAGCATCTGGTGAGCTCCACTTCCTCGTTCCTAAGCAACCATCTTCTCACAGTGTCCTCACAGTGACAAGTGTCACTATGAGAGGCACGGCTACGTCTCTCATGTCTTTTATAACAGCACTAATCTCATTCACTGGCCTCTGCTCTTAGGACCCAATCACTTCCCAAAGACCCCTCTTCTAATACCACCACACTGGGGACTAGTTTTCAACAAATGGATTTTAAGGGGACATAGATATTCAATCTATAACAACTCTTTGAAACTTAAAAACTGAGATGAGAAAGTCATGAAAGGACAACTGGGAAGAGAGTACAGAGGAAAAATAAATAGATTCTGAAGTTAGAGATCCATTGCCTGGTTCCAGACCTAGCCCTAGTGTCACCTTTGAAACACCAGTGCTGGCATTCAACTATGCTTGCCTGGTGACAAGGCCAGCCGTCCATGCACATACCACTGTCTCAGATGTCAGAAATCACTGGAGCTCCCAATTCTTTACTAGCAATGAAGTCATCTCTCCTGAACTGATTTTAACTTCAGAGAATGAAAATGAGCCAACTCTCAAGAGATGTTTATCATGAAACCTAAATTAAGGTATGAATCACAAGTATCTAAACTCAGGGAGGCAGCCCATAGTTGTGCAGACACAGTCATTCTTGCCACCTCCAAAAACCAATGGACTGAAAGAGTCATTTTGACTCTTGTAGAAGTCATCACTCATCAAAGAAGCCCATGTCCAAAGAGGAGTATCTATGCCAAAAAAAAGGTGCGTCAAAGAAAAGTCAGTTTAACAAGAATGGAGAGAAGGGACAGAAGAGACTTAAATACTGGAAATGAGGCCAACAGTGTGGCTTGGGCAAGGCATGTCACATCTTAGTATGTTAGTTTCCCCTTCTGTGGCCCAACAGGGTCAAGCCAGAGGCCCCTTCTTCCTTCCCAACTGCAGAATTCAGCCAGGCACAATGAGACACAACATATGGAAAGGAACAAGACTAATAAGATTCATTTTGATCAGCATATATTTGTGTTTTTTAAATACCTCAAGACCTAACCAAGGCTGAAGGCAGAAGACAGATTAAAAAGCACTAATGAAGCATTAATCCAACAAAGTCAGACAAGTTGTTCTGGAATAGAGCCCCAAAACCTGAGATATCCACCAAGAAATGTAAGAGGATGGCTGTATGAGCAGTCACTTAACTAGCACCTCCATTCCACACATAAAAGTAATTCCATCTGACCATCCCATTTACAACCTTAAACCCACCAATAAACTGGCATTGCCAGCATTTAGACTGCAGGTCACTGACCTGTTAAATACACTCTCTAGTCTCAGTGAAAACAACCACAGGGGTCAATGTGGAGCCAAAGCACCTGAGTCAGATCCCCAGGGTGGCATTTTTGGCCTGTCACTTTCCTGGTGTCAGCTAAAGACAGTAATACTTAGAATCATTTGAGAATTTTTTTCCTGCTCTAATTCTTAAGAAATTTAATTAAGGGCCTCCCTGGTGGTGTAGAGGGTTAAGTCTCAGTGCTATCACCACCATGGCCTGAGTTCAATCCCCGGCCAGGGAGTTAACCCACATGTGGTGCAGCAGACTTCTCTTATTTCGCCAGCTGTGCCCATCAGCAGTGTATTTCAGTAGATCCACCTGTTTTGCTCCCCACTGTCTCTAGTGAAACCTCTCTCCCCTCCTCCACCTCAGGCCTACATCCCAGTTCTTCTATGCAGAAGTAAACCTTTAAAAAAATTTAATTGAGTATCCTTAAAATGTTTTTCAGAAGAATAAACATTGCTAAAATGGGTAAAGAAGTGATTCTCTAAATTTAGCATGCATCAAAACCACCTGGAGGACTTTTTAAAGCACAGATTGCTGGGTCCCACCTCCAGAGTTCCTAATTCTGTAGGACTGGGTTGGGCCCAAGAATTTCTCTGGTCTGGGGACCACACTTCGAGAATGACTGCTTTAAATAACTTCCTTTCCTTAACAAGAATATAATGGCTACATTATATTCTTGAACAACAGACAATAATAATAGTTAACACTTGTAGGGTAAGGTAAAAGTATCAGGCTTTTCTGCCCTCCTGCCATTAGGATAGATAACGGAACCCTGTGGTCCTGAATGCATGCCTGATGGCGGGTACCTGGAGTAGGGTGTGGGCATAGGTAGATGGGATTCACCTGGGCTAAGACTGGGCTTTTAAGGGCGGCGTCATGGGGACGCCAGCAGAAGCCAAGAGAGCAGAAGCAGAACGAATGGAAGAGCAGAAAGAATGTGAGAGAAGGTGTAAGGACAGGACTGGACACGGTGCAGGTTTTCTGATCCCATGCAGACCGGGTAAAGGAGGAGTCAGAGTCCTCGGTGGCTTTTTCCAGTCTTTTATTGGGGTTTACCAGGTACATGGCAGGCAGGGGTCCTGGGGGGCCGGCAGGCTGGCAGGCCTCCCAGCCCCCAGCAAGTCTTCACTCTATCTGGGCCTCTGGCGGTCTCTGCTTCTCTCTCAGCTTCTCTTTCAGCTTCTGCTGGCGTCCCCGTCACACCGCCCTGAAAGCCCAGTCTCAGCCCAGGTGAATACCATCTACCTAGTCCAGGTGCCCTCCATCAGGCATGCATTCAGGACCGCAAGGATCCATCATCTATCCTGATGGCGGGAGGGCAAAAAAGCCTGACATTTTTCCTTACCCTACAGAAGGCCAGAAAGCCCAGAGTGAAGACTTCCATGGGGGCTGGGAGGCCTGCCAGCCCCCCAGCACCCCTGCCTTCTGCGTACCTGGCAAATCCCAATAAAAACCTGAAAAGCCACTGAGGGCTCCAGGACTCCTTTACCTGGTCTGCTGGATCAGAAAACCTGCACTGTGCACTCCTCCCCTTACAACACTTTTGAGGGTTTACTATGTGCTTGACATTAAGTGCTAAATGATTTACTCACATGAATAAGTTAATCTTCACCCCAGCCCTGTTTGTTATTATTCATATTTTACAAGTGAGGGAATTGAGGTGGGGGTCTCACACTATCTTACACCATATAGCCTGGGGCCAGATAGGAGGTTATGGTATGGTTAATCTTGATAGCATCAATATCACCATCATAATCAGACATCTGGTTTTCCCCAAATGATGCTACTTCCCATGCAGTCCTCTTAAGGTTTTGGTGATTTGGTTATTTTGTCTGTTAAACTCTTTCTCCTACATTCCAGGTACCACAGAATCTAGAATTAGGGTATATGTATTTGAGTAGTAATGCCAGTTGCTCAATACAGCACAAATTTCTTTCCTGCTCATGTAAAGTCTAAACTGATGATCAAGAACAGCAAACATACAGGATCCTTCTACTTAGTGACTCGTCATTCTCCAGAGCCTGGGAGTCCTTCAAGGAACCTCCGTCCAGAAGACAAGAGAAGTAAGAGAATGGAGCAGTGCACATGGGAGGATTTTATGGGCAGCTGTGGAAGTGTCGAGCCTCCTATTGACTAGAACCACATCACGTGACCAAGATGTCCTGCTAGAGCTCCTGTCATTCTTACTTCATACCAACACACTTGCAGACTGTCCTGCTACCCCTGCAGACCTCTCAGGAACTCCCTCATTTACCAATGAATTTAGCACCTAGTTTATTTGCCTTTCTGCTTCAGTACCACCCTCAATGCCTTCAATAGCTCCATGGCAAATGACTCAACATCTCAGCCTTTGTTCACCTTACTTACCTCTAATAAGCTCTTTAGAGCTTACTTATCTTACTTACCTCTAATAAGCTCTTTCTATTTCACCTCTATTTCCCAATCCTGTAATATCTAAACCACTTCCAAAAATTTAGTATCTCACTGTCCTCCATCTTTCTAGTGCCCTTTCATTATTATCATCATTTCCAAATTGCTTGACTTCATAAAAACCACCAATCTGGGGCCTCCCTGGTGGTGCAAGGAATTAAGTCACAACAATATGAAGCTATCCACAATGCAGCCACTGCAGCACGAGTTCTATCCCCAGCCAGGAAGCTTACCCATATGGTGCAGCAGACCTCTCCTGTCCCATCCACTATTCCCCTCAGCAGTATATTTCAGTAGATCTGCCTGTTCTGCTGCCTGCTCTCTCTCTGGTGAATCCTCTCACCCCACACACAGTCACATTGAACAGTTATAAAGTGTTTGTGCTACAATAGAGTTGAGTAGCAATGACAGAGGCCATGTGAGCACGAAGTATTTACCATCTGGCCCTTTACAGAAAAAAAATTTACCAAATCCTCATTTAGACTATCATGTTTAGTGTCACTGAGTTTTATGGCCACAAAAAGTGTCATGCTCTTTGGAAGGTTTTTGTTTTTTTTTTTAGTGAGGAGTGATGTGGTAAATTTTAAATGTCTGGATTAAAGCTACAATATTCAGCTATCTGTACAAGAAATAGAGCCCTTGAAACCACAATATATGGCTAAAATGAAAGTGTTTACACATGCTAATTCTACTTATACTTTTTTACATTACTTTAAAATAATCATCCCATTGAAACTTACAGTTCTGTAATGAGATATTACTGGATCAAGTCTAACGATAACAGGAGAAACAAAGTAAGCCTGGGAGATTAAATGACATCCCATCAAATAGCTGCATTTGGCTGAGACAAAAACCCCAGTATGCCAGCACTATGTCATTCAGTATTGCAGTCTCTCCCAGGGAGAAGGTACCCACGCTCATGGAATCACTGGGTCCTCTGTCCACACATCCTCACTCCCGCTACACGACTCTGTACACAGAAAATGCTGACTTCCAACCAGAGGCCAGCATACTCAGTCCTGGGGCAAATGCCTGCATAAAACCTCTAGGCGGAGGCATCAAAACACCCAGACTTAGCAACAGTTTTCTCCATGAGAAGGTTAAAAACAATTGTCAAGGAAAGAAAAAAATGAGCATTTATTAATTCTCATGACAGTCCCATTCATAGCTCCTGGGAAATGTGAAAATGAGGGCAAATTGTCAGTTTGCTAACTACCCAAGTCCTCTCCAACGTGTACATCTTGCTCCAAAGTAGAATAAAAGCAGACCTTTTGGTGTATTTATGGCTCACCTAGTGCAATTTCAGTTAAGACTCCTAACTTCAGATAGAACTGAATTATATGTAACTATGTTTAACAGACATAGATACTATGTTAGGAGACCAAAACACAAAACAAAACCAAAAACCCACAACTGTGTATGACTTCCAAGCAGGTCATTTAGCCATAGTTTGAGTCAGGCAACCTCAACAAACACCCACTGTGCCTCTTACCTTCTGGCCCGCAGTCCACAAGGATGCATCTGCATCTTTCAGCTCACTGATCCAAATCCAGCATTCATGCATGTTCCATGCAATTGAGACACTTCAGAGACAGTCCCAGCCTATGTAAATTGATAAGCACATGGACTCTAAATTCCATGCCATCCATGCCATGTTCCCATTTTGATAAATTCACAATATGAGCACAGTTCCCCACAAGTTAGCCACAGATCTTCCAAACTTTGTCCCTGTACCCCTTTTCCTTCAAGCTCCAACCCCCTTATCACTACACCAACCTACCCTTAAGGATACTACAGAGATAGCAACTTATATAGAAAATGGATTCACCAAGGCTATGCCAAATCATTCATCCTAAAACAACAGAGAAAATGAATATTCATTTCCTAGGAGAACTTCCAATTGCAAATTAGACTAGATCTGCAGTAAACCCTAACTCCAAAGCAGTCAAAATAGATTTAATTATATGAATCCTGTAACTTTATTACCTATCTGTATTCCTCCATCCATTCCTTCAAGGAGTGTAAGCACTTTGAAAACAGGACCTAGGTTTTATTTTTACAAGTATCTCTACTCATGGCACAAGGACTAACACTTAAGGGATGGTCAATACTAGTTGAGGGGCCTCCCTGGTGGCGCATGGGGTTAAACACTGCACTATGAAGCAATCCGCAGCCTCTACATCAGGAGTTCGATCCCTGGCAGTCCACATGGCGAAGCAGACCTCTCCTGTCTCGCCTGCTGCTCCCCTCAGCAGTGTGTTTCAGTCAGCCTGCCTGTTCTGTTCCCCATTCTGTCTTTGGTGAATCCTCTCACCTCCCCTCATCTCTGGCCTGTACCCCAGCTCTTATATGCATAAATAAATAAATCTTTAAAAAAATACTAGTTGAATTCATATTGTTAGGATGCAGAGCGTGTGGAGTTTGTATTGTCTTTGTGCAAGTGCAGCTGCAGGTCACAAGCTCTACAACCAACAATATTAGAATGTAGACTTTATTTAGTGTGATCATCCTAGCCAAAAGTCCAATTTACAATAATACTTTCACTCTATCTCAAAAGGCTACAAGCCGCTATCATACTTAAAAATATTCCACCGAGAAATGTGTTGACAACTTTTCAGAATTCTGTGCAGTGTGTGATTTTTTTTTTAATATAGACTATAGCTGAAAATAGAGCACTTTTTATACTGCAAGACTGGATTTTCACTTATCTAGACTGGCTGTCCGGTCATGCCATCAGGCAGTTCTAATTACTCTTCTCATGGGGAACTTAAGACAGAAGGATCATAGGTTCCAGAGCAACCAAGCCTGGTCACAAAGCCGCTCACAAGCCAGTCTGCAAATGGAAATGAGAATCCCTGGTGCTGGTTGGTATACGAGGTTTCAACCTGAAAGGCACTCTATTTCTAAGACATTCTTTACAGTGCTGGGACACTACCTTCATCCTTAGAAGCAGGTTTTTCCAAGAGCACTATTTAACAGTCTGAGCTACATGAAAAACTTCAGGTGTCAGCGTCACTAATATAGACCTCATTAATGGGCACATCCTATAAATGAACATTGCGATTTAAGCCACAGATTAAACATTAATAACAAGGCATAAATAAGACCCAGAGGAGGACACACTAGCTCGATTGTCCCTTATAAAAGACAGCCACACATTTATATTTTCCAAGTATTCATTTTTTCTTTTTTAATAAGATTCCAAATCCCCCTTAGCAGACACTTTATAGTAAATCAAAATGAAAAAAAAGGAAAGGAAAAAGAATTACTGCACACATTTTCACATCCTTCATAAGCTGCAAGAGTGTTTCTGCCTGCCTCATTTTCATTATGCTATTCCTGGTTTACTTTAATAAGAAATATCTCAGGCTGATCAAACTCAAAAGCTGCTGGCACCTTCTCATTTCGTATCTTTACTCATCCCCTTAATGACTAGGAGTTGGAAAACATGCCAGGAAGGGGGTCTCTAAATAATTTGCTATTTGTTACTTCAAGTAGTTAACAGTTTCTTTAAATGAAATTGGTTTTTTTTTTTTTTAATTCTTATGACACTCCCAGAAAACTGTGATCCAGGGCAAAAAGTAACCTGTTTCACCATTGACACTAAACATTCCTAAGATGCTATAGGAAAAGAAAAGCTAGAACTGAATGTTTCTGGAAATATTTTAATCCTTGCAGCATATATAACATACATTATAGATAAAACTCTTTCTGGGTCATGTCTCCAGTGTTAAATTTGCAGCTCCTTGTGCATAAGCACTATGCATTGAGGCAGACTGGTACAACGATCTCCAAAGAACTTTTAATCAAATCTTGCACAGAACCAGGGCTCCAGAGGTTATCTTATTTCTTCTCAAAGAAGAGAGGCAGCTCTGTTTCAATTAGTACCTCAATCCCACAGAACACTGGCAGAAAACCACATACTCAAAAAAGAACCTTTAAGGCCTTTGCCAATTCAAAAAAAAAAAGGAAGTAATTAAAGACTAAAAACACCCTGAAATCATCATGTGGTGGTGTAAACAAGCTTCATGATACCATGGCAACATTCTCTTTTTTAAATGAAATTGATTAATTAGCCTGTGAGCTTGCAAAAGTCAGAGCAAAAGGATTGAGAATACTCCCCTCCACAACTAATGCCTTACCCGCCCCTCCCTTTTTCCCCTGAGCTTGTAAATGGGAAACACTAGAGGTCGATCTGTGGAAGAAATCTTCAACCAAAGCTCTGTTTTAAATGCATGAAGAATATGGAGGCTTAGATAGCATGCATTCCAAATTAGCCCTGAAGATCCAGATATAAGAGTGTCTCGGATATATAAAACTCAAACAAAAAAAAATCCATTTTATTTGTCTGTGTGTATGGTGTAGATATGAAGTAAAGAAATTGTTTTTAGAATTCATACATGGAAAATTCGTTATAGACATATATCATGTAAAAATAAATACAAGCAAGTATTAGCTAGTTTTTACACATTCTAAATCTCTAGGAGTCACTAGACAGAGGAACAAATGAAATGTTAGACTTTTCATGCTCCTTCAGGACAAGGGAGGTCATATCCTTTTTTGGAAACAGAAGCCAAGAACTATCTTTGCTACAACACCAAGCCGAGTCGCAGTGAATTCAGACAGATTGCTGGCCACCTCTGCTATCTTAGTTTTTTTTCTCTCATTCGCAAACACACACCTTCCTACTACATGGGGCCAAAATTTCCTATCATTAAGTCAGGCTTAAGTCTCTTAGCATTTTGGCCCAGATAATACTTTGCTATTGGAGGTATTCTGTATCTTGAGGACATTTAGTGGCATCCTGCCATGGCCTCTACCCAGTTTTACCAACCAATGCTGCATTCCCACATTGCCAAATGTCGCTGTGTTGGGGATAGGGCAGGAATGAAGGGGCTAAAATCCCCCTCACCTGAGAACCATTGCATTAGAAAAGTCAATTGATAACAAAAGAAAAGAGTAGAGCACTATCTCCTGTAGAAATCAACCAAAAATAACCCACCCAAGCAAGAACAAACAGGTTGTTTATTCAGTCTTTACTACAGCTAGGGAGTCAGCCACCACACTTGGAATTGGCAGAGATTCAAAGGCAGGCAGGACAGTGGAAAGGCTGTAGAGCCTGGGGGTGGGGGGTGTGTGTGTGGAGATTTGGGTGTCCCTGATGGGAGGTTCTTAGCCCAGGAAGCTTGAAGAGGGGCATTGTCTGTGGTTGGTTTGGGAAGCATATTTGGCGTTCTCTGTTAGTTCTGAGTTGGAAGTGAGGGCAAAACACCAGAGAGGGTGGTGGTGACTGACCAAGTCAGTTTTCAGCGTCGGGCTCCCAGAACCCACCACGGTACCTGAAAGCATTTAAATTAATTTTCTTTCCCTGCTGTAACAAATTACCAAGTAGTTAGAAGCTTAAAATAATGCAACTGTGTTGTCTAACACTTCTGAAGTTTAGAATTCTGATTCGTACCTTAGCTGTTCACAACAAGGTGTCAGCCAGCCAGTGCTCCTTTCTGGAAACTCTAGAGAAAAACCCATTATCTTACCTTTTCCAGGCTGCTCACACTCCTTGGCTCCTTTTCTTCCATCTTCAAAAGCCAGCAACGTCTCATCACCCGTTCTTCAGTGGCCATGGCTCCCTCTGACTCCTGTTGTGTCTCCCTCTTCTGATTTTAAGGACGCCTGTGATTACATTGGCCTCACCTGGATAACTGCAGCTGCTCTTCATATTTTAAGGTCAACTCCACAGCAATCTTATTGATTTAGGAATTACAAATTAATTTCATTCAAAACTTTAATTCCTTCTTGCCATCTAACAAAATATATTGCCGGATTCCAGGGGTCAGAATGTGAATATTTTTTGGGTGTCTTTATTCTTCCTACTGCAGCATTTAGTAAGCAAAGTATATGCCCTGGAACAGCTTCATCAGCATCACCTGGGAACTTGTTACAACTATAGCATCACAGGTCTGCCCCAGGCCTCCTGCTGGAGCTCTCTAGAGGTGGGTCCCAGCAATCTGTGTTTTAACAAACCATCCAGGTAATTCCCACATAGGCTCCAGAAACATTGATCTACACTCAAAGTGTGTGTTTTGTACATGAGGATTTGGATTGCCACAACAATTAAATTCCTTAGAAATACATTATTTATCAGAGTGATCATTCCAAAATATGATTCTGCTTATTCTGATTCTTCACTACTGATTATCCTTCACAGCTTTCTCACCAGTTCACTAGGGAAAAAGTTCAAAGTCCTCCACATGGCATTCAAGCTTCTTTATCATCTCACCTTTGATTTAACCTTGCATGTTTCTCCAGCCTCATCTCTTTACCCCAAACCCCCACTACACTTGCTGTAGCTCTGGACTCTTTCATGCTGTCATGTTTCTTCATACACCCTATTTCCTCTCCTTGGAAAGTTCAGCTTCTTTTTTTTTTTTTAAGATTTATTTATTTATGCATACAAAAGCTGGGGCACAGGCCAGAGATGCAGGGGGTGAGAGGATCCACCAGAGACAGAGCGGGGAACAGAACAAGTAGCCTGATTGAAATACATTACTGAGGGGAGCAGCAGGCGAGACAGGAAAGGTCTGCTTCACCATGTGGGTTTCTCTCTGGCTGGGGATCGAACTCATGCTGCAGAGGCTGCAGATTGCTTCATAGTGCGGTGCTTAACCCCTTGAACCACCAAGGAGGCCTGGAAAGTTCAACTTCTACCTGGCAAACTCTGCTTCCTCTTTCAAAATGTTACCTCCTCTGAGAAGCCCCTCTGACCTCCACAGGAAGTTGGGGGCTGCGACTTTTATAGCCCACTATCCACTGTATAAACCTCTGCATGGCATTTTATGGGAATGATTCTGCATGCCTGTCTCTTCCAAGACTGAGTTTTTGGGGTTTTTTTAAAGATTTATTTATTTATTTATACAAATACCGGGGTATCAGCCAGAGGCATGGGAGGGTGAGAGGATTCACCAGAGGCAGAGCGGGGAACAGAACAGGCAGACTGATGGAATGCACTGCTGAGGGGAGCAGCGGGAGCAACCAGAGAGGTCTGCAGCGCCATGTGGGGCCCTCGCAGGTGCTGCAGAGGCTGCAGAGAGCTTCACAGCGCAGCGCTCAACTGCCTGCGCCACCAGGGGAGGCCCTGACTCTGAAGTTTTTATATGTAGGAACATGACATATGAATAAATAAAGCAGAATGAATAAAGCAGAGGGCCTGGAATACAGGAGACTGTGAATGTTTGAGTGAACCAACTATAACCTTTAATGAAACATTAGTCCAGTCAAATACCTGGTGATATCCTAAAAGCAACTACCTTAATATAAATTTGTCCAGAAATAAAGATTTCCTGAAGGTATATTAATATTCAAGTGACCCTAGTAATAATCACCTTACTGTTCAATGAGAACAAATCCCTCTAAGACATGAAAATATTAAAATTCTCCTCCCATATCCCAAAGTTATCTCTATAGTCCCTATTACTTCCCCCTGAATCACTGTCTGGAACCCGATATAAAACATGTGAGACAACTAACTGGACATGTGTCAGCTTGGTAAAGGGGTTACATTGTTCTCCCTTATATACTCCACACAAGCAGCTCCAAACTGTCATAGTGGGGCATGGACAGAGACAAGGAGCACAGGGGAAGAAGTTAAGTCTTCAAATTGCAGTAGAAGAAACTCCTACACAGACACAAAGTACTACCTCTGGCTATCCCACTGCAGAGACATTGATGCTTTTGTACACTTCTGTAGGGTCAGGAATGGGCACAGTGCAGGTTTTCTGATCCAGCAGACCAGGTAAAGGAGGAGTCAGAGTCCTCAGTGGCTTTTGCAGGTCTTTTATTTAGATTTACCAGGCATATGGCAGGCAGGGATGCTGGGGGGCCGGGAAGCTGGCAGTCCTCCCAGCTCCCAGCAAATCTTCACTCTATCTGGGCTCTCTGGCGTTCTCTCTGCTTCTCTTCTTCGTCTCTTGGCTTCCATTCGTTCTTGGCTTCTGCTGGCGTTCCCATGACGCTGCCCTTAAAAGCCCATTTTTAGCCCAGGTGAATCCCATCTACCTATGCCCACACCCTATTCCAGGTGCCCGCCATCAGGCATGCATTCAGGACCACAGATCCATCATCTATCCTAATGGCAGGAGGGCAGAAAAGCCTGATACTTTTACCTTACCCTACAACTTCCTTCTACAGAGGGTGTATGAGAAGAGCAGGGAGGTGGCACAATGGGAAGTAGCTGCAGGATTTTAAGTCAGGCCTCAAAGGCAATATTTTTCAGGTGTGAATGGTAACTAATAGCAGGACATTGAATAATATATTCAGACTGTAACCTGCCTTTTTAAAAAAGTGTTTTCATGGGATGGAAATAGAATACAGTAAAAGATGGAATGGAATGGAATGGAATGGAATGGAATGGAATGGAATGAACCTGAATGGAATGGAATGGAATGGAATGGAATGGAATGGAATGGAATGGAATAGCTTAAAGTGCACAGCTCACAGAAAGTTTTAAGTACTGTTTGGTGAAACTTCAATAGCAGTGATTGAGAAATAAAGTATCTTATTATAACTCAAGGTCAATATAGTTGGAAAAACACTGCTCAAAGAGCTACTGAGATGATGCTGGACACTTATGGATAATCCCTTATCTGCTCAGCTGGAAGCAACTCTATCCTGAAATTACTGGCAACTTTGCACAGTATAATTGGCACTCGGCACAAAGGTTATGTGATTCATGCAATTTCACATGTGTTCTCGTAAGATCAGACTTTAGACACTCTTTGGACCAGGATAGACTTCATTCTACTTCACAACTTCCTCCAGCCTGGCCCCAGCTTTAGCACACAAAAGTAGGTTTTTAGTGAATGTTAGTTGGTTGGCTGAATCTTATAAACTATCATCTTTATGGAAAGAATCAGGTAAAAATGTTTTGGGAAAAAAAAATCAATGAACCTCTCCAGAACAATGCAAATGCCAGATGACCCAAGAAATGTAGTAAGACACCACTAGCAGGAGACATCAATGGAGCCTCAACCAGTTATTGACAAGAAAAGCAAAAACCAAGACACCTGTTTCACTCTGCTTGGAAATCTATGCTTTTCCCCAGTCATCAAAATTGAGTGAGAAAATGCAGTGGATGTGATCAACTCCTATTTAGTACAAACATTTCACAACAGCAAGCATTAATAATACATCTTATATTTATAAAGACTTTGTTTTCCAGCATTCCCTGATATATAGTAACACAGCAAGATTTGAGAATATCTGTGGTAGCTGGTCTTTGTTAGTAAAAGAATTTCAAAGAGAGAAAAAAATCGAAATATAAATCTATTTAAATATTCAGCATCCACATGTAGTTGTTCAGTTATGCGTTACTCTGTGACCTATCTAACATGAGGCATTACAGTGAAACAATAAAACAAATGCTATAGAGAAATAAAAACAAAACAAGGACTACCAAAATAAAGCCTTGGTATGGACAGAGCTTCCTGCCTCGATGCATAATTTATACTGTCTGTAAAGCTAACACCTGGGAACTGCTAATTTAATTAGTTTATATTGAACACTTAATTGTAGTAAGCCAAGGTTTCAGACTAGTTTGACAGCTGTTTTCATTAATTCTAATTAAACTACAGTGTTCATCTCTCTTTCCCACCTTGCTTGGACTCAGTTGTGTTTGGACTGAGGAATTAGTTCTACCAGATGACATCATGTTGATGTTGTACCCCCTATATTTCCCCTAATTCCAACAATTTATGTGACGATAGCAGAGAACATGGCCTGCTGAGGATGCTCCTTCTGTTGTCAGTGATCTCACTGATCCTATCCAAAGGAAAACCACATGGACCCAGTATTTCCCTCACAAAGTTTTCCCTGACAGCTGCAGCCTTCATGAAGGCAAGAATTCATCTGTCCACCATTCTGCACATGTTGTGGAGGCATGTACACCAGGCACTGCACAAGGCAGTGGAATTAGAATCAATAAAGACCCAGTCCTTGCTCCCAAGTCATTTCAGGCCTGTGGGGGACACAGAAAGGAAAACAAAATTAAAAAAATTCAGGGCTTCCCTGGGAGCACAAGGGATTAAGATGCAACTTATGAAGCTACCCACAGCCACTGCAGCACGAGTTCAATCCCCGGCCAGGGAGCTACCCTATGGCACAGCAGACCTCTCCTGCCTTGCCACTGTTCCGCTCAGCAGTGAATTTCAGTCAGTCTGCCTGTTCTGTTCCCCACACTGTCTCTGGTGAATCCTCACCCCCCCCATCTCTGGCCTGTACCCCAGTTCTTGTATGCGTAAATAAATAAATCCTTAAAAAAAATTCAGACCAGGTTCAGTCTTAACTGATCAGGTCTGGGTAGAGGATACAAATTAGGACTCTTATACCATAATTGGAAAATCTAAATAGTATATATCATGTTAGCACATCTGAAATATGTCTCTCCTGCAGAGACAGGAAGGTTCCTGGGACAAGAACAGGACTCAAGGATAAAATTTTGCTATTCAGTGTTGCTCTTCCTTTGGGCTGGTAAACAAGAAGTTTAATTTTTGATGATGCTAGGCCATGAATTTTCCTTGGCCCATTGTTTTTTATTATTAATTTTCCCCAGCTTGGGCGTTCCTGAACTATCTTTCTATGGCTTATCAAGTCGGCTACTATGGAAAAAGAGAGTCACAGGAGTCACAGACCTTGAGACCAGAGTGGTTCAAACTGAAGCTGCAGGCACTTGGAAATGGTCATTAGCCCTGCATGACCACCAAGCTACACTGATAGCGTTCACAATTAGCAACAAGAAATGAACTTTAGCCAACTCCTTGCTTTCTCAGTCCATAAAGTTTAATTCCTTGGTCCTTAAATCCCACACCTAAACCCTATGTAGATGCCCAGCCCTGGCACCTCAGAGTGCCTCTCATGCCCAAAGTGATCTTTCTGGAGCTCTCTTTCCTTGCTTTTTTGGTTATCAATAAACATTGACTCCTTACCTGCTGTCCCTGATGTCTCTGGAGTCCTCTTTTCACTCTTGACCAGAGGGTCTCAAGAACCCTTTCCCAGCTTAGGAACAAGGCTCTCTGTCCATCCCTCTGATTCTCAACAGGTGGAGAAGTGGACAGTAGCTTTTTCACTCCCTGTTTGTCCACCTGTATTGTAGGAGAGTGAGATGAGATTGAGGAACCCCCAGATCCTCTCTCTTGTTTGGTGGTGCTGCTATCTTAATAAATACAAAATTATCTAGAAAGTAGTTTCAAATTTAGAACCAGCAGAATAGGAAAAACCAGCCTCCAACTATGGCTCACTCTCATCTCTTCTAGCCCTCAGCTCCATGCTGCCCAGCAAAGGGCCTGGCACATGCATGTGTGAACAACCTCCTGTGTCCAAGGTTCCACCGACAGCCTGCATGAACAACTGTCCCTCGACAGGCCTCATGAAGCAACCCACACAATTCCTAGAAACAGATTTGGGGCAGAGAGCTGTAGAGTCTGGCTATGAAACATGTTCGAGGATGGGGGTGGGGAGTATTACAAAGGACACTACAAGAGGACAGAGAAGGGCTCCCCAAAGCAGGACTTCTCAATGCAGTACATATGCACAATGAATACTTCTCAGGTATAAAGAGAGAGAAATAGAGAGAGAGAGAGAGAGATGAAATCCTGCCACTACTATAGCACTGATGGACTTAGAGGGAATCATGCTTAGCAAAATAAGTCAGCCAGAGAAACATCTTAAGACTTTATTCATAGTGATAAATAGGAGAGCAAACAAATTGATAAATTAAATAAAACAAAAAGACTTTTACTGTAAGACTGATGGTTACCATAAGAGAAGGGGATGGGGCGAGGTTTGACCAAAGGGGACAATAGTATGGTGAAGGATAGAATTGGAATTTTAATGCTTAATTTATGGTAGTACTTCTACCATAAATTAATTTATGGAAGTACTTCAATACTTCTCAGGGCCTCCCTGATGGTGCAGGGGTTAAAGACACAGGTATCAAGCTATCACCAGTCACTACAGCATGACTTCAATCCCCAGCTGGCCAGGGAGCTACCCACATGGGTAGACCTCTCCTGCTCATCTGCTGCTCCCCTCAGGAGTGTGTTTCAGTAGATCTACCTGTTCTGCTTCCCACTCTGTCTCTGGTGAATCCTCTCACTCCCCCACACCTCTGGTCTACACCCCAGTTCTTGTATACATAAATAAATCTTTAAAAAAAATCAGTACTTCTGGGCCTCCCCTGGTGGCGCAGCAGTTGAGTGTTGGGCTGCGAGGCTGCCCGCAGCCTCTGCAGCATCAGTTCATTCCCAGGCTGCCGGCGAGGGTTCCGCAAAAAAAAAAAAAAAAATCAGTACTTCTCAGACATTTATACATGTAAGAGTCTCCTGAAAAAGAAGCATGTTAGAACACAGATTCCTGGGCCCATAGATGAGGCTTCTGTAGCTCTGGGGAGGGACCCAAGAATTTGTATTTCGAACAATGTCTGTAAGATGCTGATGTTGCCTGTGATGGTAAATTTCATGTGTGAACTTGACTGGACCATAAGATGCTGATGTGTAGGTGTGTCTATAAGGGTATTTCCAGAAGAGATTATGATTTGAATGGGGGGACTGAATAAAGCAGATGGCCCTTTCCAAGTGGGTAAGCATCTTTCAATCTATTGAGGTTCTGAATATTGTAAAAGGTGGAGGAAGCTTCATTACTTAGTTTTAACTAAGCGAAGCTAGCAAGGTGGAGGGAGAAAACAAGGGCGAATTCAAGCAAAGACATTCCTTTGGGAAGCATTTATGGGAAGGCAGGAGGATTAAATATGATAGTGAATTCAGGGAATTAAGAATAGATCCATTTATCTGCAGTAAAGGGTGAGCACAGGAAAACAGAAAAGAGGGCAGAGGTATTTGCACAGGAAAACATTGAGGCTTATATGCCCTAAGCAATATAGATTAAGAGAAAGACAAAGTAGGGGAAAAAAATGTGAGGTCCATTTTATACACATTCTGCCTATCTTTCAACGTCTATAGTAATTAATGTCTGCAGAATTTGTTTTGTAATTACTCACATACCTCAAGGTGAACTATCTGGTGGTATTTTTGAACAATTTATTGAAGTACTTTCATTGTTTCACTAGCCACATGTCTGTATCTTGACTTCTCAATAGCCTGAGTCATTTGTGAACAAGGACTGTGTGGGTGGGTTTCATAGAACACTCATTATTTGTTGATTTGGCTCAAAAATGACTGAAGTGTCAATACACTTTGCAAGGGAGTTATCATCAACGAAAATGTCAAGTTACTTCTTACTGAAAATGAATAAAACAAACAACATGGTATGTCCCTTATGAAGATACTTGGGGAAAATTTGTGTTTGTAGAACCCTTGATAGGCAAGTAGAGGCAACAAAACAAGCTCCTAAATGAAAAGTTTTCTGTATTGTGTCTTGATCTAAACAGTTTATAATTTTGGTCATAATCCCTCAAGTGGATTTTAAAATAGTGATATTGAACTTAGAATAGTCTCTAAAAATCTACCAATCTAATGTTTTTTTAATCTAATGAATTTTACCAACTTCCTTATATGTTCCTTTAACTATTGAATAAGAAAAAATTAAGACATTACATTTTAAACACATGTATCATAGGAAGTGGAATCATGGTGACCTTGAAGGAAGTAAATTCTCTTTAAGATGCAGGAGGTGTAGAGGGAACTCTGGAGTCCGGCTGTTTCTAAAGTTGCAGCAGAAAAACCTACAAAGTGGCCACTGAAAAGATCTATAGACTTCTGCACTTGCAATTTAGCATCAACTTAAGGAGCTATAATTTCTTAACTTCCTTTATAACCAAAGCATTATATGAAGTAGTTCTCCTCACAAAGAAGATCGTAATCAAATTTGAAAGAGCACCTTATGTCATGGTCAATTATGTGGCTAAAATTTGCAATAAGGAACACTTTTGTTAACCCCTACTATAGGAAATTCACAGTCTCCTTGGGCTGTGTAGATAAGGGGGGTGTCATCCTCCACCAAAGGATGGGAATGAGGGGAGCAGTACAGTGAACATTTTGTAATTATATCAAAGCTGCTACTCACACTTACCAAGAGAGCATTGTTTCTCCCAGTTTGACTAACTTTAGACAGATTCCTCCTGACTACAGGCTCCTGGCATCTCGTTTCTTAGAGCACTTACTCTAGAAACCAGCCATTATAAGCCTCTTTCTTTGCCTCTTCAAGATGTAAATCTTCTACGACCCAGGAATTGTCTTTCTCAAGAACCTGGGAAATGTCCCTTTGAATTGTAATCATCTAGAAAGATACAGCTCCTGTCTCCACCTCTCTTTGTGAGGGCAGGAATCTAATGTGGAGAAAGAAGATGAGAAGTACCCATGTGGCATCCCTGCTTTCTGTGATTCAAAGCTACGTTCACTTGTTGAAGTGGACCAGGGAGGATCTAGGACACAGTGGCAGGAAAAGACAGAAAGACCCATGAAATAAAAGTCCCTGGAGTGTATAGTCTGTTGATTCAGTTTTAAGACAAAAACTAAGGACTTGGGAAAGGGAGGTCTAATCTGGAAGACTGTATTGCACTTTGGGGAACAAGGAGTAAACTTGTAAGAGGGCCAGCTTGGACATACTGTGACCCAAGGACATACTGTGTTGAAGATGTCAGGAACCACCTTCAACATTAACACTTTCTGGATCCCACAAGACAGCTCCCTGTAGGGCTATAGTTTCCCTTTGTATGCTTTGTGATAAAAAGGACTGGAGGACCCCCAGAGTTCTTGGAGGTTAGAGAGCAGGATAGGTGAGACACAAGTTGAAAGTCTATGGGGCCGGTGGTCCAACAAGAGCTTAGAAATGTAAAGATATGTGAATGCATTTAAATAGGTAATACAATCATTTCAGAGCTGATCACCTACATATGCATTTTTTTTTTTAAATAAAAATAGCTATATGACAAAAAAAATACTTCTTTATTTTCTGGAGATCTTAAAGGAAGCTTTGTGGAGGTGGAGAAACTGGAATTCAATTACATTTGGACAAATGGAGCTGAAAATTCTACACCAGGAATAATTCCTAAGTGCATATCTTCTTTCTAGTGAATGTGACTTTGTCACAAAAAGATAAACAGTTGCGTAAGAGCCTTGGCTGGGACCCAGGAACCCTCTAAGAAGCATTTCTCTGTTCAGGTCCTCTGACTGTCTAACTGTTCAAGAAGGCAGCAGCATCCGAAATGGTGAGTCTGAATAACAAAATCTCTGTAAAGCTATATGTAAAGGTTCTGTGTTCAGGCACAATCCATAAAGTAATCCCAGATAAAATATTAATAGAATGACTTGACTTAACAAGAGTTTTGCTTTTAACTTAATAATTCTTATTATATAAACAAGACATCTCCATTATAGAACAATTAGAAAGCAAAGAAAACAAAACTTATAATCATGTCACTCATTTACATATAAGTATTTTAATATCTATTATATTTTGATGTATATATTTCCAAATTATATATCAATGTATGCCTTTTTTAAAGTAGAATATAATATGCCTATTTATTAACTGTGTTTTCTTAAATACATCATAAGATCTTTTCATAAACAATAAATATTGATGTTATCTTTACACACATACACACACACACACACACACTGAACACACAATAAAGATATATTTCTTTAGACTGACTAGTTCTCCAGCAACTATTCAGATTTATACCCAGTAACATGCACATTTGTATTTCTGGGGCTAATGGAATTTTAATGCTACTTTGTAAAATAACCTCACCCTTTTGTGAATCTGCATAAAGGCTACATATGACAGAGGGAGTTGTCATTTCCTTATCTTCTTATTGGTTATAATTCACCCTCCTTCCCCAATCACTATCCTGAGAAGAAAGGTATAAGCTGTTCTCTCACACAAAGTACTGAAATATCCCACTATTCTTGGCCATTGCCAAGAGACATATTTCAATGTGACAGATGGACGAATCTCACCCTCCCTATTGGGATAGAGAGGAGAGGATACCCACTTCCTGATGGCTGCATGCCTGATGTCTGTACTCTATCAATTGATCTTTCAGACCCTGACTATTACTTTGCATCATCTGCACTGTATTAAATCATTTCAGTCCTGCTGGATAACCAAGTAATTCTGCGAACCTTGGCTTGCTCTGTTCTCCAGTCCTACTTCTACTGCTGATTTGTCTTAAACTTTCTTAAATTAAAAGGCAGAAAGAATCTTTCACTCCCAGAAGCCATCAAGCCCCCTGCTGCTCTGACCCTTATCATAAATATATTAAGCAAAGAAAGGTTAAAAATCCACTGAAGGGAGCATGATCAGTCATGAGTCATTTATGCCCTGGGGTGAAATTAGACATAAATTAGGGTAAATCAATGCAGTGGTGTATCAGAGAGAAGAGGAAATAAGGGAAAACCCTAGACTCCCGCTCTATTAATATGGGTAAATATCATATGGTGGATAATTCTTCAAAGCTGTGGAAGGAAGTACAGGGAACAGCGGGCACTCCCAGGGGACCAGGCAGGACTGCTTTTGCTAGCAATGATTTCAAGTGTAATCCTTGTAATTCAAAACCAAATAGGCAAAGATGAATTTCTAAATTCACACCCCTTGAGTACAAATTAACTTCAGAGCCCCAGTCCAAAATTCTTGTATTATATTCCTTTGACAGATATGGGATTGTCGGTTCTGTGATTTTGCCATGTATTACCTAAAACGACCCCACACTCAAAGTGCCCTATTGTTCCCAGTGCACAGCTGCTGCTCACCACCATTTCCTGTGAATTACTCAATGACATAAGGATGATCTTTTTCCTGGTTCTCTGGCCTCCTACACCGCCATCCTGTCATTCAAAATAAATGTTCTCTCCTCCTTATGACCACATTAGCAAAGAAAAACCAAAAAACATTATATTTTTTTAAGTTAAAAATACACACAAGTTGGGGCCTCCCTGGTGGCGTAGGCGGTTGAGTGCAGCGCTGTGAACCTGTCCTTAGCCTCTGCAGTGCCGGTTTGATCCCCGCCGGCCTCGAAGCAACCCATATGGAGAGCAGACCTTTCCTGTCTCACCCGCTGCTCCCCTCAGCAGTGTATTTCATCAGTCTGCCTGTTCTGTTCCCCACTCTGTCTCTAGTGAATCCTCTCATCCTCCTGCGCACATCTGGCCTGTACCCCAGCCCTTGTATAAATAAAATAAATCTTAAAAAAAAAATACACACAGGCTAATAGACTATCAATAGGAAGTCAGTCTATATCTAGTTCTCAGGGAGCACTGATACTGCTTGTGGTGTAAGAATGTTTGGTCAGTACCTATTAACCATAATGGACCCTGGCCCTAATCAGTTACCTACAATGTTGTTTCATATTCTTTAAAAAAAAATTTAATACAGGTTAACAAATGCCATTCATTATGGGGGAGGGGTAAGGGAGGGAGGGAACTAGTAATCAAGATAGTCACATGATCTTGAGGGGATGGCCCCAAGCCTCTTTATCCCCACATATACTTTATCTCCAATTACACAGTAAATGCAGGAACTAGGAGTGTTAAAGGAGTGAAATCAGTGGTTTCTCCATGTCCTAGGATTACCGGTATTAGGAGGGAGACTACTAGGGCAATTTAACCCTTTTTTGCTTGTCACATTGATTTAAGCTAACCCAAAAGAACTTCTCCCCCTACTCATCAGCATCCACCTAGACTGCCAGAATTAAGCACCTTGAAATGCAATGACTTTGACTCTATCATTGGGCCCCTCAGATGTGCTGGGCTGGTGGCAAGTATCCCTGCCCTGGGCGACAAGCTGCTACCAGAGTGAGTGAAATAGCCAAACCACTTTCAGCATTTCGGCAGCACAATAAATCATTAGACCGACATTAATGTCACTGACCAGGACAAAACACACAAAGGGCCAAGCTAGGTTTGCCTTTTCAGGCTAAGAAAAAAATGAAACGACATCTCTATTTTTCATCTAGTTTTCTATAAAATGATAATAAATAAAAATAGGTCCCAGTGTGTCTTTCACAATTGAGTCCCAATTCCTCAATTGGGGTCTTATATTTTGGATAATAAAATTAGTACCCCAATTGGAAATCTTAGGCTAAGCCTTTTGCTTCTTTCTATCTGGAGAGTGATGGGTTCATTTCAAGGGGCACAAGCATCTGGAGTACAACGCTTACCACTCCTCTCCTCCTGCAGACACTGCCTAGGCCCAGCCTCCCTGAAGCATATAGCACATAGCAGGAAAGACTGCCCCATGCAGGGAGGACAGTAGCTGTCTTGAATGGCCTAAGACAAGGTGAGCAATTCCAATTCCAGGTGTCAATAATTAGAAACCCACAACTAAACTATGTTCTTTCATACATCCCAATGGATGTCGAAGCCAACATTTTTCTCCATCAAACCAGACTCATCTTAATTGGCAGGGGAGATAAGGGTGAAATTTATTAGTGCTTCCTACCCTAAAACCCAATAATTTACACCAAACTTTTATTCCACAACTACTTTAATCTATAGAAGAATAGATCAAGTATTAGATGAGGGAATATATAAATATATATGTACATACATAAACATATATCTGTACATATGTGTACATACGCATATGTACATCTACATTATTTATATGAAAATATTCCTATCTTATTATCTTCATATCTGAGTTATTTACATCTTATCAAGTTTAGTGAAATGTTAATTTCTAAAATGCAGCAATACTGTACTCCTTAACACAGAACTTGAACTTAGAAGAGTCCACAGATAAGTACAGGAATTTGTCTTTTAAACCACCTTTCAAAACTTACATTCATTGTTAGCATATATTAGTACAAGTTTTTGGAACAAGGATTAGTAAAATAACCCGTAGACCAAATCCGAGTTGTACCCTGTTTTTATACAGACCAAGAGTTAAAAAGAGAGGTTTCACATTTTCATTTTTTTTGCCTTTTTAAATTTTTTTTCATTTTTAACCAATATTTGCTTCCCCCCACCCCCTCAGGCGTAGTCCCCATAGAGTTTCCTTCACCAGTGCAACCGTGCACCATCACCTCAGTCCCCTGTGCTCCTCCCTTCTGCCCTCTGATCCCTTTCACATTTTTAAAAGATTATGAAGAAAAACAAAAAGGTTACATGTTAGAGGCCATAAGTGACCCATAAAGCCAAAAATATTTATTATCTTGCCCTTCGCTGGGAAAGCTTGCCAAACCCTCTCTAAACCAACTCTCCCTATGACCGCACCCCCCCCCACACACACACACACACTAACATTCTTGACTCCTACCGTCAGGTTCAAACTTCAACTTTAATGTTATTTGCTGTGTGACCTTAAGTACATTAAGGACTTCTCTGAGCATCAATTTCCTAGTCTTTAAAAGGGAATAATAATAGTACCTAATAGAATTTTTGTGAAACTTTAATAACATGAGGAGTGTAAAGGAACTATGATAGTGCCTGGCATGTAGAATTTTCAGTAGATGAACTATATTAATCAAGTCTATTCATATTAATGTATTTCTTGATTGTTGCACTCTCAACACCATACCTGGTGCCACAGTCCAACCCAGAGATAAATTATTTTTCATGTATTTAAAAACAGCTGTCTCCATCAATATAGTTCCTTCACCTTTTTCTATAAAAGCAAGCATTAAATTATTGATATATTGATAAGGCTGTATTCTAAGAAAGATTTCAAAAAAAATCTTAGCACAGCTTAATCAAGGTGCCTGGCAGCCCTTCCTAACTGATGTGAAAATTCTATTATATTCGGATCTTTGTATGAAATTAATGCAGCAGGAAGACAAGTAGCTCCTTCCAGAAAATAAGGGATAAATGAGTAATCATGCTCTCAATTAGGCAACTACAGAAACTACTAAGCTCAGTGTCTACAGTTAAAATAATATTGGGGTGATTGGGTAAAGTTTGTGTTTTGAAGACACACAAAAGGGGAAAAATATTTCTTCATTTTTGACATTATTGCAGAAGTTTCAAATCTTTTGTTTTTGCCCTCTTGAGCTAGCCCTTATCTAACATTTGTACTCACTGAACTGCCAACAATCTTAGCTCTTTCAAAAACATGTTCAGAAGAACCAGCTTCCCCTTCAGACATTGCTTGACTTGGCAATTTTCCCTTTGGCAGGAAAATCAAAAAAGAGCTGCCACTCATATTTGAGCACTTGTACTGATAGGGAAGGGGCTTCTTCTCTTCCCTGAAACACAAAAGTTCTTTCTATCCCATCTTGTAGAATACTAACACATTTTTCTTCAAAATTCTGAAGAACTGAAAATCTGTATATAGAGCAAGAAGACACCAGAGTCAAATTAATATTAACAAATTCTATTTGTGTAGCAGGTATGATAGGTTAAAAAAAAAAAAGGTTTTACTTTTGAGAACTTAAAATCACTACTTCAATATCCCATTCTGAAGAGGCAGTGAAAATATAAGCTCTGTGTGCTCTTTCCCAGGGTAACACGATTTCAGGAAAGTAAGGCACACACATCTGTCAAGGTGTCCAAAAAGACACCCTCAACACCTGGTTGGAGCAGCTGCGAGAAGCAGAAAGGATTAAGTGTGTGGATGCAGAGTCATACCATCTGGGTTTGAATGCCAGCTCTGCCACTTACTAGCTATGAGGCCAGAGGGAGTCACTTAAATTTCTGTGCCTCAGTTTTCTCATCCTTAAGGTTAGGGATAACAACAGTAGCTATGTCATAAGGCTTTCCTGTGGCTGAAATGCATTAACATTTGTAAGCTCATGGACAGCCTTTGGTAGTCTAAGCATTATAAAATTATTTTTTAAAAAGATTAATAAATACCATGTAGTTCTGAAGACATCTACCAAAACCCCTATTTTACTATAACTCTCAGTCTGCCATCCAAGGGTGAAATTTTCTTTGTTTCTGTTCAAATAGCCCCATGAGTCTAGTGGACTTCTCTGCTACTGATCATTCTTAAGAGTAAAAAAAAAAAAAAAAAGAAATCATCCAACTACTTTCTTGTCAGATGGAGGAATGAAGAAATGGAGGAAATTGGGTGGGAACCTGTTTTCCTACCCAATACACCAAAGCAAGTGTTGTAATTACATAGACACATCCAACAAGGAGTTGTTATTCAAGCTATAATTCCCAGGTCTTCAATGAATACCAATGTTTTTCTGTTTCACAAGAAAAAGCACCATGCAAATGTTAAATTAAAATTTAAAATTCAGTCTCTAAAGTCAAACAAAACGAAAAACAAACTCATTTGTTGAAACACTTGTGAGTTTTCCTTTCACAAAGAAATTCCTTTTTAGTTCAAAAATGGTTTTAGACTTGAACTCTTAAAACCCTGAAGGTAAAACATTGTAACTTAGATGTTTCTTAATTAGGTAGTCTTCAAAGAGATATTAGCTGGAAAATCCCAATGTATATTACCCAACTGTAGAAAGAGGTCTTGTAAACACATAGTAATACTTTACAATAATATGAAATACATTTTTCTATATCTGAATTGTCTGATATAACAGTCAACAGCAACATATGGCTCCTGAGTACTTCAGATATAGAAAATTCACATCAAAATGTGCTATTAGTATAAAATACATATCAGATCTCAAAAACTTGTCTGAAAAATAGAATGCAAAATATCTCAATAATTGTTTTATATTGACTGCATATATTATAATATTGGTTAAGTAATAAAATACATAGCTAAAATTAATTTTACTTTTTACTTTTTAGATGAGGGTACTAAAAATTTAAGTTCCATATGTGGTTCACAAATTTTTTGTCTAGATAATATAGGATGGAACCTTGGGTATTAACTCAGAGTAATCAGATATTTCCAGAAAATAAAGATCTCTTAATTGATCAATCTATCCTTTTTTGCATTAGGGAAAAAAGAAAGAAAGAAAGAAAGAAACTACATATTCATTGCCATTATCTCATGTGAGAGGGACCAAACTTAAATCATCTGCATCTTTTAGTGAGCTGGAAAAATGCCAAGGTCTGGGCTTTCTGGTTTTGTTTTTTTCTTTAATTATCTTTTATTTCATTTCATTTGAGTTTATGTAGTGATCTACTATAAAATTTTAAAATAGTAGTTTTCCATATCAATTAGATATATCCAAGGCCTATTAGTCTCCTATTTGTTGCTTGAAATAAAGTACAGATTGGAAACCTAGAATCACGACTAAAATCAATAGCTTCAGTCAGAGGAATAAATAAGAGGGAAAAATCTTGAGAATCATATTTCACAGGTTCTGGTCCTGAAGCATTGTGAGAAATAGTTCTATAAGTATTCAGTTCAATGCTCTCCAAAACCCAGATATCTAAAACCACAAAAGTTCACAATGTGGCTGACAATTCTTTTGTCATTATATTGACTTCCTAATCTATTCCTTTCAGCAGTTCTTACAAAACTTTCCCATCTCTGAAAACCCAACTTCACCAAATACCTACCCTTTAGCCCTTTGGATATCTCCTCCTGGATGTTATCTCCACAAAACCCAATTACTCTTCAAGGCCCACTCACAGCATGACTCAATCAGCCAGGCCCAGGGCTTGGGTTTTCCTTTCACTATTCTTTTTTTTTTTTAATAATAAATTTTATTTTTATATTCCCCATACAATTGCAGCCCCCCCATTCTGACCCCAATCCCTCCCCTCCCACGCCCGCCCCCCTAAAAGTGTCTCTGGTTCGTAGTTTTTTGTTGATTTTGATTTTCACTTTCTTATAGTTATTCGTTTTCCTGGTCCCTTATTTAAGTTTTCTAGATTCCTGCTATGAGTGAGACCATCCGGTATTTTTCTTTTTCTTTTTGGCTTATTTCGCTGAGCATGATCCCTTCCAGTGCCATCCATGTTGCTGCAAATTGCATGTGTTTATCTTTTTTGAATGCTGAGTAATATTCCATGGTATATATGTACCACATCTTCTTGATCCAGTCATCTATTTTTGGGCATTTGGGTTGTTTCCAAAGCTTAGCTATTGTAAACAGTGCTGCTATAAACATAGGGGTGCAGGTGTTCTTTGGAATTGATGTTTCTGTGTCCTTTGGGTAAATACCTAGGAGTGGAATTGCTGGATCATATGGAAGCTCTATGTTTAGTAGGTCCAGAAATCTCCACACAGCTCTCCACAGTGGTTGGACCAGTTTGCACTCCCACCAACAGTGCAGAAGAGTTCCTTTTTCTCCACACCCTCGCCAACATTTGTTGTTGCTAGTTTTTTTAATATGTGCCATTCTCACTGGTGTAAGATGGTATCTCATTGTAGTTTTGATTTGTATTTCCCTGATTACAGGTGATGTTGAACATTTTTTCATATGCCTGTTGGCCATTTGCTTTTCCTCTTCAGAGAAGTTTCTTTTTAGCTCTTCTGCCCATTTTTTGACTGGATTATTTTCTTTGTTGTTGTTGGAATTTAGTTCCTTTCACTATTCTTTTTAATGATCAATTCAGTGAATGATCAGTTAAAGCAGGTTCCTAAACCACATCTTCCCCAAAGGCTCCCTTACCATTTCTTAATAGAATCCCTGAAAGCTTCGACATTATACACTTGTGGAGTAGGAAAGAAAAAAAGACTTCAGTTCTCCTCTACATGAGCAGAAATTATAAAAACAGGCACAGCAGACACTCTTGTCTCCCCCGCTGCTCCCCTCAGCAGTATATTTCGGTAGATCCACCTGTTCTGTTCCCCACTCTGGTGTGTCTGTTGAATCCTCTCACCCCCAGCTCCTCTGGCCTACAACCGCATCTTATATGCATACCTAAATTTTAAAAAATAAGAAATAAATATTAAAGAAATTATAAAAACAATGAAATCTCAGGAACATGAGTCAGAAGTCTTGTGTCAATAAGCACAGTCTATAACTTTGGATGGATAGTTAATTATCTGCTACTGTAATTGTTAGCAATGCCAGTATCTATATGGGGTTAAAATGGTCTCATAACAAATGGAGGCAGAACATGTTTCCAATATCATTATTGAATCAGCAGATGCTCAAGTAAAATTATTCATCTTGATGGAGCCCATAAATGAGTCTACAGACTTCGCAAGAGCCACTAGAACATTATGTACAGAGGATTACCAAAGAAAAAATTCCCAGGAGAAAAAGATTAAGGTGTGTCAACATCTGAGAATAGAAGGACTTATTCAACATGGACTGTTCACTTCTTCTATCAAACTAAGCACTACACATCTTGCCGTGCACGCGTGTGAGTTTGCACTCATGCATACACCCAGCACTACCAAGTGTCCACAGACATAAATTACATAGTGTGAACTGTAGATACCTAACAGATTGGATTGATTCTACTGCATCTATGTGTCAAAATTAAAAGCAGAATTTCATGTGGGAAGAAAAAAAGGCACGTAAAAGATTAATTTTAACAGACTTATTTAACACAGTTGTTCTTAATACTTTGGAAGTGGAAGAGTCACCGGGTACCTGTGAAATGCAGATTCCCAGGCTCTAAATGAAGAAATCTGGAATAGACTCAAAATACATGCATTTTTAACAAACACTCCAAGAGACTTTCATGCAAGCACTAGGGATTCTGATGTGGGCATGTTCTGATTTGGCAGAAATTCTGATTTCAAACATAGACTCCAACGTATCATTAAAGTTGATCCTCAAATGACATGTGAATAATTTAAGGAAGGGGAAAGAGATCTAAAGAGACTAAAAGTTTCTGAAAATAGTCATATTCCCAAAGAATAAACGCTACTCTCTGGGCACATCTGTGCTTCTTAAGTAAAACACACAAAGTCAAAAATGTGCCTTTCTGTAAAATTTGACTCAAAAGTGTCTTTGGGCAAAGGCTTAGTGACTCTCAGTCATTCTGAAATTCTATTATCCACTTTGGGGAAAAGGAGAGCAATTGCTCACTGTCCCCTGTGATAGAGGATCTTATTTTATTAAAATCCTAAAATGGTTAGAAGAAAACTGGCTGGGAATTTGCAGTGATAGTGAATCTGATACTATGTTAATTCACAAGCCCTGAAGCCTTTAGCAATACAACACAAGGACAGAGAGTACTTCAGGGACAAGAGTGTTCTTTGTGGGATTCAAGACTTTCCAACACCTGAAAACCATAATCACCACAGATTTTTTTCCAATTCTATGTTGCCTTTAAGAATCAGACATCCTAAAAATAGATCCATGAGACTTTGCTTGAGTGTGAAGGAGTATTTTTGTGTCTACACTTACAAAAGCCCAAGCTGAGTAAGAGGACAGTCTTAGAAGCTTTTCAATAGAAATGAAAAGGGAAGCACAAATATCTCGTAGGCAAGAAGAAGTTTTTTTAAAGAGAAGGAAAAAAACTCAAAATCCAGAAAGACGGAGACAGTGGAGATTCTTTAGAAAGTAGCCTCAAACCATCTTGATTGGCATTTGTCCAAACATGGATCTCTTTCTTTAATTTTCCCGCTTCTTCATTCTGTCTCTATCTTTATCTTGTGCTTTCTTCTCTATCATAGTTAACTAGGAGTGGACTTGAGATCAGAATTGATTGCTATTACTGTCATTATCTAAAAAAATTCACATGGTGAAGCCCTACACCCCAGAACCTCAGACTGTGATTGCATTTAGAGACAGAGTCTTATGAGATTAAGTTAAAATGTGCCATTAGGGTGAACCCTAATTCAGTGTGACTGGTGTCCTTATAAGGGTAAATTTGGACACAAAGAGACACATCAGGAACATATAGACAGAGAGAAAAAATATTAGGGAGAAAGTGGCCACCCGGTAGGCAAGAAGAGAGACTTCACATGAAATGAAACCTGCCAATACATTGGTCTTGGACGTCTAGCCCCCAGAAGTATAAGAAAATTAATTCCTGTTGTCTAGATATCACCTAGAAAATTAACCTAATGACCTTGTCCCAGTGACCTTAACCCAGCTTGTTTTTGTTTTGCTTTGCTTTGCTCTTGGTCAGTCAAACAGACACAGTTGACTCCTCCTCAAAGAACTGTTGAAGTGAATTATACTTTCAAAAACCACAAAATAGGATTATATAAACTGCCCACTAAGATAGTTTATCATGAGCAGTATTTCCCTGTTTCTCTCCCTGTCTTGTGTTTAAGCTAGCTTTGGCATCACTATTGTCACTATGAATTGGAGGTTACCAGCTGCTACACTGGAAGTTGTGGATTTTTGAGACCCCGATTTGTTTTTGCTCCTTAGCTCAAGTCATTAACATTAAGTATGAGTAAGAGAAAGTGTTCTCCATCCTATTCCATTTTGTGTAACTCTGAAAATAGTATTACAGGCTGAAAAGAGAAAAAAAAATCATCTCAAAATTTATTCTTGATAGGTAGTTTAAAATGAGGAAAGAAAAGTTGAAGACACTGACACTTGGAAAATGAGTTGAGAGGAAAAAAGAGTAAGCAAAGAATTTTAATTAGAGTTCTATAACGTATTGTGGAAATAACAATAAAATGAAAAGTGTTCAAAATATGTTGAAATTGAAATGCGTTTGAATGCAATTTAAAGGGCTATAGAGGGCAATGTAGTTAAATACGGTATAAAAGAAAAACAAATTAAAAATGATTCTAAAAATATAAGCAGCCCTCCAGAGAATACTGAAACACTTGTTTAAAAAAAAAAAAAGCAGACCTTTTAAAAGTAGCAAATATGCAAAGTTAAATATTATATTTCTAATTCAAATGTCTTGATTCTCAGATATCTTAGTAAGTTTGAAAGAACATTAGAACTCAAAATAGATTATTTAACAGACATCTTCATTTTTGGAAAGTTTGAATTTTCTTTTTTTAAGTCTTAAAATTTAGTATGCATCAGAATGCCTGGATATCTGGTAACAATAAACTGATGGTTCCCACCCCCAGATTTCCTCATTTATGGGGTCTGCTATAAAGCTCAAGAGTTTGCATTTGCAACAAATTTCAAGGTGATGTGATGTAGCTAGTCTAAGGACACTTTGTGAGCCAATGGTATATGATAAAGATGTACTTCCAAACTGAACATATTCATTATCTGCACAAAATGCTGCAGAGTATTTGCATTTATCTCAAGTCTCTCCCATTAAAAACAAGTTTTAGAGACTGGAAAACTGATAGATAAAAGGCAGTTGGCCTAGAAGACCACATAAAGCTGAAAGCTAAGTGCTATTTGGAGACAGCAGTATCAACCAGGAGAATACAAATGCTCAAGAACAGCAGGCATTCGATAGCTTTAAGAAAAGGGTAACACTTAAGACTGAAAATAGGAAAATTGGCTCAAAATCTTTAAAAGGAGTAACTAAACTACAGATCTCCTGCAATACCCCAGCAGAAGACTGCATATTTACTATCTAAAAGATTAAACCATGAAGGACTTGGTATCAGAGGAACCTGGCAAACTTGGGAAGTGCTTTGTTAAAAAGCCGGGAATAACAAAGAAAAGTCTACACACTGGAAGGTATGATCACACAATCCCACTACCCTACTGTCACCCCTGGCCCCTTCTCTTGAGTCTCTCCCAAAATACTAACTGGCAAGCCTAAAACGGAAGACTTTCTCTCTGTTCAGACTAATCAGACCAAGGGAAAAAACCCATAGATACAATATTAAGAATTCTGAAATTAAATAGGATCTCTATCCAATTACCCTACATGGAAGACCACCAAATATGCCCCATGCACATACAAACAGGCTCCACTCAGTATTCACTCTTAAATATGATCACCCAAGGGTGATCAGACATTAGAAAAACTCACCTAACATATATTAAGTACCCAATCATAGTTTACCTCTACTTCCTAATAGTATCTCATGCAAAATAACACACTTTTTCTTATTGGCCCTACCCATATTTACCCTATTCAAGTACAAATCTTTTAATGTCTTTTTTAACACCCATTTACTAAGGTGAACCATGGTTCACCATGGTATATGTTCTCTTCTATATTGAATAGTAAACTAAACTTGCTCAATTTTTTTTTAAAAAAACTCACCTAACATGCAGACAGAGAATACAATAAACCAATGGGAAAAAGTACTTTGAGCCTCCAATTGCCTGGGTACAGCTCTGAGGTCAGCAAAGTTGACATCCTCTTGATCATCTCCTCCATCACCGCACTCACCATCTTTAAGCCTCTCTGAGCTTCATTGTCCCACTACTACCCATAGGGTAGTTTTGAGGGTTAAAGAGATAATGAATGCACTTAACACAGTACTTGGTTTGTGTTAAGTATTCTTTAGATAGATCCATAGAAGAAGTACCTCCAAGATTCATCAGTGATGCTGTTCTGGGATCCTAAGTGACAAATCCAAGGGATGGTCCAGACAAGTGCTTTAGGGAGAACTCATGCCATAGTAGCTGTATAAACCAGAAATGGGCTGGGAACACATTTATAGAGTGAGTAAAATATTCTGATTTTTCTTCAACCATCAAGACAGTTTTTGTTGTTGATTTTAATGTTAATAATGGGGTGCTGTTTTTTGGGTTTTTTTGCCTCGTTGCCTCCGAGAAAGCAAGACGGGTCACCAGCAGCTCTACTGGAGTCACCCAAGAAAATTTGGCCAGGGTTTTCGCTCTTGCCGAGTCTGCTCAAACCAACATGGCCTGATCCGGAAATATGGACTTAACATGTGCCACCAGTGTTTCCGTCAGTACGCCAAGGACATAGGCTTCATTAAGTTGGACTAAATGATCTTCCTTGAATTGGCTGTGGAGAAATCTACTGTAAAGCAGAAACTAACTCTTTGTACATAAAATAAAATACTTCCATTATGAAAAAAAAAATAATGGGGTGCTGTATTTCAGTATCAACACAGGCACACACACACACACACTCCTAAGACTTTGATACCCCAAGAGCAGTGATTGTCAAACTTGTGCGTGCATCAGTACTGCCACCGGGGCTTGTTGAAACCCAGATTGCCAAGATTCTTATCCCCTGAGCTTCTGAATCTGTGCGTCTTTGGAGGGAGGGGGCAGGAGAAGCACAGGTTTTACATCCTAACAGTTTCCAAGTGCTATTCCTGCTAATTCCAGGATCACAGTGGTAGAATTACTGCCCTAGAGAATGAGACACTTTTGAAATTATATGGCATTCTACAAAACAACCTATCAATGGTCACAGAAGATTACACTGGCCTTTAAGTAAGCATGAAGTATTTAATTTCTTTTACACAACTGGCAGAAATACAAGCAAATAGATAGCCCTTGTATCTGAAAACTGAATTTAACCCAGCATTTTTGTAAATTGCCATCCATAATACCCTTTTCCCCAAAATTTAGAGCCCCATCTTTGAAGAACCTGCAAGAGCTTTATCCATTTTATTAATACTGGCTGTTATGAAACATTACCATAAATCATGCTTCAGTTTTTGCAGAGTAGTTCAATAAAGTGGGGGTAATATAAGTTTGAGACAAACGCTTATTCTCATTGCCCAAGAGGATAAACAAAGGATAAATTACATTCAAGGAGTTCAACCTTAGCAGGAATTTTGAAGGCATTCAATATCTACCAAAGCTAATCAGCTGTAGCCTTCTGGGGGCAAATTGGCATTTCTATTTCTTTTTCAAGTTCTCTATGGAATGACTATAAAATTAGAAGTTTACAGGGTTTTTTTAAAAATATCTTAGAGTCTTATGCTTCTTCTATTTCACTCTATCAACACAAGAAAATTTTGATGAAGTATTGCCAGCATTTTTCATGAATCTTAAAATACCTTTAAACATACTAATTTAACAACTGTTTATTGAATACCATCTATTCAAAGATGATTTAGATATAAGGTAAATAAGACCCTATACTTGGGCTACTAAAAATACAGTGCATTCAGCATGCCAGTGTGTGCTTGTGTGTGTACTACCTGACCCACAGACAAGAGCCTATTTCCATATCTTTCTATAAGGATATTGTTTATCTGTTCTCTTGCTGTCAGCATCAGGCCTGGGAATACCCAGAGCTGCTGAATCCATCCAGTTTATTTGCCTCTGCTTTGCAGTACACGAAGGAGCCCTTACTACTGACTTTATGAAAACATTCCATTCCGGTATCTGCCCTCCAGCTCCCCACCCCAAACAAAATAGTTCTCACTAAGGCCAGTAATCACCTCTACATTACTAAATCCGATTTCCATTTTCATTCTCATCTTATTTGATATTTCCAAGGCAAATTAACACTGATACTACAATCTTCTCTAGGAATAATCTCTTCCTTTTCCTTTCGTGCCTCAAGCTCCTGTTTTTTCTCCTGGCAGATTCTTCTTGGGCTCCACGACACAGGTCGAGACTTTTCTCAGTTTAATTTCTCCTCTGTCTTTGTTCTCTCCCTAAAACTCCTTAAGTGTAGGGCCTCCCTGGTGGTGCAAGGGGTTAAGCACTGCACTATGAGGCAGTCCACAGCCTCTGCAGCACGAGTTCAATCCCTGGCCAGCCAGGGAGAAACCTACATGGCGCAGCAGACCTTTCCTGTCTCGCCCGCTGCTCCCCTCAGCAGTGTATTTCGGTCTGTCTGCCTGTTCTGTTCCCTGCTCTGTCTCTGGTGAATCCTCTCACCCCATGCTTCTCTGGTCTGTACCCCAGCTCTTGTATGCATAAGTAGATAAATCTTAGGAAAAAAAAAAAACTCCTTAAGTATACTACAGTATTGATCACTTCCTCAACACCAATGCTCCCCAATTATACCTCAGAACTCTTTCCTCAGCTTCATATCCACATGACCCAAACAAGTCCCATAATATCAGATCTCTCATTCCCTATTCGGTTGCATAGAGCCAAGGAGACCTATTTCTCTCTCTGCTCCATACACAACGCATCTCCAGGTCTGTAAAGCTTATTTTCTAAGTTACTCTTGAATTCATTCTTCTCTCTCCAGCACCAATGCTAATACCATAGTCCAAGGTACGCACCCAAAACATCACAATCTTTAGACTAGATTCTCAGAGTAGCCAGTTCTACATACCTACATGTGATTTGTTTCCTCCAATATGTTCTTCACAATGCAACCAGCATAATCTTTTTTTAATTATGTTTATTGAGATAATAGTGGCTTACAACACTATGTTGCAGGGGTATAGGTTCGTGCCTCTTCAAATGTATGTTGTCCCACAATTCCCACCAGCAAAGCCCCAATAATCCTCCTAATCCATTGAGCTGCTTCCCCCCTTTAATCCTATCCCCCCATTCTGGTAGCCTCAGTGTTACAGCCCAGTTTCAAGGGTTTGTTTTGGTTTGATTTTGTCTGTTGCTCCAGCAAAATTTTTTTAAACATAAATCATAAGATGAAACATCTTAAACTCTCCAAAGTTTTTGCATTGATCTGGAAACAAAAACAAATTCCTCAACATTGTAACTAGAATTTCTTTAGAGTACAAAATCTTCTAACTGCCCAGTGTCTATTGTACTACCACTCACCCTCCTCCATGAGCTCCAGCCACACTGTTTCCTTCCAGTTCCTTTCATACACCATGTGCCTACTGCCCCAGGTGTCATTTACTCTCTCCTGCCATCCACCTTGTTAGACTGTTGTTTATTCCTCACCTCTCAAACTAAAGTCTGCCTTGTCAGGTAAGGCTTTCCTTACTCTCAGACTATGATCTCATAATACCATGTACTCCTTCTTTTGGCATTTATCACACTTGTAATTTTCTGTTTATTAGAATGATTAGTTGAGTAATGTCATTCTCCCACTCTAGACTGTAGGGCAGACTGTAATTGTTTTGTCATGTATTCTATCCTCAGCACCTGGCACTGCCAGACGCTCAATAAATACTTGTAGAATAAATGAGTGGATAAACAAGAAGAATTATCTGAGAATATATTAATGCAAACTGTATAATAAATAACATACAGTCTGCTAACAAATTATATGGACACATAAAGAGGTGTGCACTCACATAAACTACCAATCAAACAACAGCATGACTCCAGGCTGCTTCTGGCATAATTGCTGATTTCTCCTCATTGGAGAGTTAGTGAAATCCATAGACGGGTAGGTTTGGGAAGATACTTGTATCTAGAACCTTCTTGTCTTTTATTGTCTGCCCATAAGTCATCTACTAACCCAGTTCCTGTCCCTCAATTGTCCGTATGCCAGGCTGTTTTCACCAGGCTGCTCACCTTTTTGTACCAGTCACTTGTACTAATCATAGAGATGAAAGAAACACTTCAGTGTGGTGTCTGGTCCTTCATGATCCAGCAACCCCCTCCTTAGCACCTGTCTCTCTCCAATCACTCTTCCACCTCAAAGAGCACTCTGGCCCACATGTCTGCTCTAAGTTCTCCAAACAAGCCTTATTTGCTCTCTTCCACAGGTCATTGTCTCTGCCCAGGACTCTCTTTCCAACGCCCTCTCCATTCTTCCATGGTGCCACCTCCTTGATACAAACTTTGCTGTCTTGACAAGGCTTGATTGGTGCTTGTCCTAATGGCTCCCGAACAAACTGTGCTTCCATGATCACGTGGCCCATGTGAGGCTGCATGGCCTGTGGACTTTCAGGTCTTCCTCACCAGTCTATGAATGCAGTGGCTATGACTTTCACAGTCGCATTCTCAGACCTTGGCATAATGTTGGAAACTAGTAGGTAATTAGTAATCCTTGCTGAGGAGCTACAGCGAAGCTTCAGATTCTACTAATGCAGCAACTGGGAGTTCAGGCCATACCACAGTTCTGCAGCTCAAACTACTTCTTGTTCTATTTGCTTCTACACACATTCAGTACCACTGCAGAACCTCTAAGGGGCATATCTTCTCTGATGCTAATTTTGCAAAAATGCCTACTATAAATTGTTGCCTTCAGTGCATTACTGAATTCAAAGCACTTTATGGATTTCTCCAGGTTTTGATTAGAGGAAAATAATTTTGCCAAGGGCCTCCCCGGTGGCGCAGTGGTTGAGCACTGGGTTGCAAGGCTGCCCGCAGCCTCTACAGTGCTGGTTCGATCCCCGGCCACCGGGTGAGGGTCCCACATGGCTCGCAGACCTCTCCTGACACCCGTTGCTCCCCTCAGCAGTGCACTTCGTCAGCCTGCCTGTTCTGCTCTCTGCTCTGGCTCTGGTGAATTCTCTCACCCTCCCACGCTTCTGACTGTACCCCAGTGCTTGTATAAATAAATAAATAAATCTTTAAAAAAAAAAAAGAAAAGAATTTTGCCAAAATCAGTATAATTTAAAATAATTCTCTCCCCACCAATCCAAAGAACTGTGCTTTTCTATAATCCTTTCAAATGCCTATTACATGAAACACCATCATCTAAGATGTTTACTGGTATTGGGGAGGGAGGGGGAAAATATGTCAATGTAAAATATTTGTTTCCAAAATTAATAGTTACAAAGTTACTAACATTTATTAATTAATAAAGTTAGGTAAGTATGTTTACTGCAGGACTTCTCAGAGTCTTTAACAAATTACTCTATGTTGGGAATTCCCAAGAAGAGGTTATGTTTCAGTCATTTCCCAAGCTAATATACCATAGACTTCCAACTCTTCCATCTATTTGTGAAGTGCTTTGGGTGGCTAGTCTTCTTTAGAACTCAGAATGGGAAACGCTGTTTTGTGAATAGTTTCTATATTTTATAATAAATATACCCCCAGCTTGTTAAAAACTCTGATTCCTACCTTACATGGAGTAACATTGTTCATCAATACTATGTCCATTCATATACAATGAACATTAATGGTACCAGCTTTGTGCAAGACTATAAACAGCTGACAAAGTACTCTTTAGCACAGTTCTGCCTCTGTGAGATCTTTTCCACCAGACAGAATAAGCAATGCCTACAATATAATCCACAAAACATGATATGCCAGAGGATCAGACTACGCCCTACAATTGAAAAGACTCAAAGGTGTAGAATGCAAGTTTCCTATCTATTGCCTCTGGGATATTGTAGTAAATTTGCCTTTTAAAAAACCTTGAACACAGAAATGACCCACCAGCATCTTAACATTTTCTAGGCCCTTTCTGGTACACACCCCCAATACACACACATATACACACACAGAGGTCAATATTTTCATTTTAGGAATCTTTCTGGAAACCCCAAGTCTAGCAAACAGCAAATTAAAAACTAAAATTCTAAAGGACAACTTGATGCTATCTTTCAATAAATCATTATCCTAAAATCCTATATGGATGAGGAATGAAGGACAAACACAGAAATTCACAGAATATGAATTTTACTACCTCTTGGGAGATCCAATAGTGACAGCATTGGAGGAGACTGTTCCCACTAAACATCTCAGCCCTCAGCTTCCAGGACCAACTTCCCTCTGACTATTCTGGTGTTTAACTGAGTACAAGATCAAGCCACTGAATCTATTTGCAGGACCTCCACATTCTACCACACTTATGGTAATAGCCCTATGTTTCCTGTTGCAGATCAATAAAGCTTCAAAACTGAGAGCTGGGAAAATGTAAATCCACTGTTAATATAAAAGCCACCAAATTATATGCTTGTTTACTATTCCTCACAGTATTTGAACTGATCTAATAATTCATTTGTGACCCTAGAAGTTATGATGAATTGTATGAGCTTCCAAACTATGTATATCCAAGTTGACCTGTTTGGCTTTGGAGAAGAGATAGGGCAGAAGAAAGGGAGGCAGAAAGTAAATACAGCCAGTATTTATTAAGTGCTTGCTTTGTCCTGATCACAGTGGGATAAGAAAGGAATGAAAGCTGGGGAAGATAAGGACAAATGGAGTGACTCCCTCTCTTAGGACAGGGACTGGCAGGACACCAACAACTCTGACATGGGAGGAGAGGGAGGTAAAGGCAAGGCTAACGAAGGCCAGAAAGAAAGGTACAGGTCAGACAGCAGAGGATTGTGATAACAAATGAGCCATTCAATATCTGTAAAGGAATGACCTTATCCTTGGTGCTGCTCCTTCCAGGCAAATTTTACATTCAGTCACTTTGTTCTAGGCCAACACTCACTGCACATTCTAAATAGCAACAAACCTCCATGCCTCTTTTTTTTTTTTTAAAGAGGCATGTATTATTTATTTGTTTGTTTGTTTGTTTGTTTGTTTATACAAGCACTGGGTACAGTCAGAAGCGTGGGAGGGTGAGAGAATTCACCAGAGCCAGAGCGGAGAGCAGAGCAGGCAGAAGGACCGAAGTACACTGCTGAGGGGAGCAGTGGGCGGCAGGAGAGGTCTGTGCACCATTTGGGACCCTCCTCCGGTGGCCGGGGAGCAGTCAGGGATCGAACCGGTGCCGCAGAGGCCGCGGGCAGCTTTGCAACCCAGCGTTCAACCGCTGCGCCACCGGGGAGGTCCTCCATGCCTCTTTTGACCCTTAATTTATAAAACTCCTGGTGATTCCCTGGTGGTGCAAGGGGATAAGATGCAGCACCATGAAGCTATCTGCAGCCACTGTAGCATTTTGATCCCCAGCCAGGGAGGTGACCCACGTGGTGCAGCAGACCTCTCTTGTCTTGCCAACTGCTCCCCTCAGCAGTGTATTTCAGTACATCTGCCTGTTCTGCTCCCCATTCTGTTTCTGATGAATCCTCTCACCCACAGCATCTCTGTCCTGCATCCCAGCTCTTATATGCATAAATAAATAAATCTTTAAAAAAATTATAAAACTCCTTCTGTCAATACTAGATTGCTATCCATGACCCATGATTTACTGTATTTATGTTTTGTCTATACCTAGAAACAAATAGTTTCCAAAATGAAGCCACTGCCCACCCTACCCCCTATTATTTTCTGACCAAACCTCTTCAGTTTAATTTCACATTATGCTCAGTGGTGGTGATGTCAGATGGGGCTGAGAGAGGCAATCAAGGTAAACAATACCTCAGTAGGTCTTATGATTCTTCATCCAACAATCTTCATGTTAGAAGACAGTTGAGTAAGGCATCCTGAAGGTTCTACAGATTTCTCAGCCTAATGGAGGCGGGGAGGCACATGGGCAGATCAGCACAAGAAGAGAATAAAAAGGACACATCTATGTGCGGAGCACTGTCCTTAGTGGTTCACAAGTAATTTGTTTCATCATCACACTTTCACCATTTCCATTTCATGGATGAGGCATAGAAGAAGAATAGGAGTTCAAGTCAAGGAAATTTGTCTCCAGAGCTACAATCCCAAGTGCCACGTTCTATGTCATTCCCACACTCCTGACTTTCACGTGTTCTTCTGCTGCTAGGAGATACCATCACCACCCCCATTTCCATGCAGCCACTGTGGACTAGGAGGCAGGCTGAGTGGCCAGGTAAAGCTATGTATTAGGGAAGGTAGGTGGGCTCTGGGAGATACGTGGAGAAGACCATGCTTGCTTGGCTTTGGACTTGCACCAGGGATTTAGGAGACAAGGAAGGAAGGACACGTGGAGAAGAGACACATACAGACACTCGAAAGAGACATGTGGGTGACAAACACATGGGGAGACTGACAGTGGCAGGCTTTACCTTGTTTTGTACTTGGATTTTATCACTTTTGTCCCAGAAAGGAACAGAACCCTTTTACTGTGGTTCCCTGCCAGAAGGTGCCTTAAACTTGTGGCAAGCTTTTGAGAGTCCGTGGCCTTCTTTGGGGGGATGGATAATTTGGGGTGTTATATGCAGAATGTCCTTTCTTCTTCTGTACACTAATTCTATGAAGGTTCTTTCACACTAAGTGTCTCCTTTGTCTTTGTGCACGTGGATGACCAGACCCCTTTAGAGTGTGCAAGTTTGGGGGCTCCTGGGTGTCCCCTGGTGGTGCACTAACACTGCTACCTCCTCCCATCAGGTCTCCCCAAAACTCCTATCACCTTCCTCTTTTCTTTCCCCCTCACTCCCATAACCTTCTTCAGGAGATTAAAAGAGAGAACAATGAGAGACTGTGGTACATGGTTGGGGTTGGCTCTATGAGAACAACACAGCTACTTGTCTTCTTAATTTCTTTTTAACTTTAATTTTTAACTTCATTTTTTTTAATCAAACCTTGGACTATGGCCTGGGTGAGTCACATCTGACTCATAAACACGTAAACAAATAGAGTGAAAACATTTAGATACAGTCATAAGTCATTTATCAAATGTGAAAGGAGGAACATGCCAGTTAATATCAAGACCTTGAATTCACTTAGCACTTTCTCCTCAAAGGGTCAATGTATCTCATACACAAATACACTCACTCGAGACTCCAAAAACCAGGAGGAAGGAGCCTTGGCTATTACTTCTGAATAAATGGAATTTAAGTACTTCTAAATATTACTTGGGTAAATGTAGAATCTGATAAAAAATTTCTCTTTACTGTAGTGTGGGACTTTCTGCTTTTCTAAAACTTCCCAACATACATTATTTCATCCTCCCAATAGTTTTTCTCATATTTCACACTAGGAACCTGAAATTTAAGAGATTTAAGACATAATTTTTTTATCATTAAAATAGGCTTTTTTCATTACAAAACACCATTTTTTCATAAAAGTTACACCAACTTTGCTAAACTACCAAAGTGTATGCACCACTATTGAGCGATTCTTTTTTTTTTTTTTAGAATTCTATGTAGAGAAATGAAAAGACCAAGGTACACATTTCTCTATCTGCTGCTCTTAACTCTGCTTAATATTGCTCCCCTGAGCTTCCTCAGCTCCCATTTTAGCCCCATTCTCAGTGGACTTACCAGCATTGAAAAGAAAGACATCTGAAATTCTGTACAACAGTGACCTAACACTCAACTAATTTCACTATTTCTAGTTGCAACCATAGGTGTCTGAGTTCAAAATGAAACAAACCACTTGATGCACTGAAGAGTTTAAATTCTCCAAGTGCTAAAGCTAAGGTTTATCTATCTCTAACTAGGGACTACTTAGTGTCAAACGCCTGAGGGGAAAAAAATCCCCTCTCATTAGAAAGAAAAACCACATGATTTGATTGGAATGAAAGCTGGGTGGTCACTAAACAGTTTGAGGTCATCACTGGGCAGCTTCATGCCATAATGATATGTGGGCAAAGAAGAAGGGAGACCCATTTGCCTTACAACTTTCTCCCTCCCAGAAGAGCCACCTCCTGCAGCAGAAGGGGTGTGCACCTTGTAATCCCAGCTCCCCAAGTTAAAATTGTTTAGGCTCCTTCAGAACTACTTCTAGGGCTGCTGTAACAAAGTGCCACAAGCTGGCCAGCATAACCCAGTGCTGGTGGTGAAGTTTGAGCTCACGGTGTTGGCAGGGATGTTTCTTCTGAGGGCTGTGAGAGAAGGTTCTGTTCCAGGCCTCTTTTATAAGCTTGTAGAAGGCCATTTCAGGATCACATGGCACTCTCTCTATGCATGTCTGTGTCCAAATCTTCCCTTTCTATAAGGCCACCAATCA
Organism: Talpa occidentalis; assembly: GCF_014898055.3. NCBI lineage: Eukaryota > Metazoa > Chordata > Mammalia > Eulipotyphla > Talpidae > Talpa > Talpa occidentalis. The sequence goes on along the minus strand of NW_023604861.1, from coordinate 106,516,498 downwards.
AACTGAATTAGGACTCACCCTAATTGTCACTTTAACTCAATTACCTCTGCAAATATCCTATTTCCAAATAAGGTCAGATTCTGAAGTACTGGATTTAGGACTGCAACATAGGCATGGGGCGGGGAAAGGACGATTCAACATATAACACCGGGAGAGAACATTTTAAGTCCATGACATAACAAGCATTCAAAAGTCGGTTTCCTATTTTCCCCATTGCCTGCAATAAAATTTCGGGTAAGTTATTTAACCTCTCTGGAGCATATGGTCCATGCATATGAAATGAGGAGACGGGAATTGTGGATTCTGAAGTCCTCTCAGCTCTAATATTGCTTCTACAACTTGTTGATGTCTTTTTCTTTTCTAATACATATGATTTACGTTTTATAACTGCTACCAGAGCCATCTGGGTTTTTTTTCTTTCTTCCATCTTTCCAGTTTCTTGCCCTTATTTATTCCTACAAGCATATATGCCAAATGATTTAAAAGCATTTTTAATGACACAGTGGCATGGCTATGTTTTCGTTTACTCACATTATTAAGGAGAAAGATGGAACTTATTAGTAGAGTTAATATTCCCCCCTTTCCTTTGAAAAGAGAATGCAGTCTTCAGGGGTTTTAGATATGTTTACAAAATCCAAAAGAGCTACACCATTCCTGGGAAGCAAATTAAAAGGCACTTGATCCCTGGCAGTTAAGGTAAGGAATCATAAGCAAATTTTAAGACATAGAAGAACCATAGGTTCCTTGAGAACTTTCAAAAGAAAATTTTAAGGTTGAGAGAGATAAAATAATTTGCTTAACTGGACCAAATATCCAGTGCAGTTAGAAGTTATATCTAGTACAATTGTGACTTAATTTTGATTCTACCATATCTGTGGATCGAATCTGTGTGTGGGTAGTTTCACAGTAACATAAAGAGAGCCAGATGTGCCCTCTGGAGCTGTAAGTGTACCAGTATGACTGTGGATTTACACGTGACATAGGTAGGGCACATCACTTCATTTTTCTCTCTCTCATTTTCCATGTGCCCAAAAAGGGAATAATAATTTTTGCCTCCTCTTGGGACTACTGGTAGGATCAGAATATAATAAAGTATGTCAAAGAACTTTTCAAAGCATAAAATCCTTTACAAATGTAAGATACTTTCATTATTAGCTATGCATATACGTACCTTTTGCCAGTTAAACGAGGTCAGCCTGGCTCCCCCATGGGCTCTCTCCCCACTTTAAATGGAAATTAAAGCGCACCCTGCCCATGAGTTCACACTCCAATCACCTACAATAGGTTCTTTTGAACATCATTAAGCAGCAAACCTGAAACTTACCTTACTTTCTTTCTTTTGAAACCTCCTTCTCATCACTTGACCATCCAAAATAGCACCTCAGGAAAAGGAGGTTTGAAACGTGAACAAAATGTTCCAAAAGGTAATTTTAGCAGAAGCCAGGGAATACTTGATGCATATACCCTCTCCTCTTTCTTGAAAACATTTGAATGGCAAGTACCCATCCACATATGTTGAAAAGAAGGCTCTGCTTAATATAATCCTTCAGGAATACTAATATGTTCATCAAAAAGCATGCCAGAGCATGCGATGATTCAAAAATATTGGGGAGAACAGATCTTGTTGCTGAGGCAGCAAAGGTGTCATAGAGATAGCAGGAGACTGGGAGTAGAATGGTCTTAGTGCTAGGCTTGGCTTTGCCCCTTGCTCATTTTGAGCCCCCTATAGTCATGCAAGGTAGCCCTGCCCTAACATCATTGCAAGGAGTAAAGTGTGAACATATTAGACTTAATACCTGCACATAATTGAAGAATACACATGTGCATATAAAGTGTGTTGATGCTAAAATTTATAGAGTATTCATGAGTTAGGCTGAATTTTAGCTCATCTCATGTATTATCTTAGTTAATACTTAATATCAAGCCTGAGGGAGAAGGTTCTGTTATTATCACTATTTTACAAAGGCACAGAAAGGTTAAGTGACTTGTCTCCAGAAGCAAGGAAAACAAAGGAGAAAATAAATAGCTGGTACTACATCAAAATAAAAGTTCCCATATGGCAAAACAGACAGTGACCAAACGGATACCCTACTAAATAGGAAAAAGTATTTGCCCACCATACATCTGATAAGGGGCTGATACCAAATTGCTCACACAACTCGACAAAAACAAAGCAACCAACCCAATCAAAAAATGGACAGAAGAGCTACATAGATACTTCTCCAGAGAAGAAATGCAAACTTCTCCAGAGAAAAAATGCAAACGGCCAACAAGCATATGAAAAATGTTGGTTCAACATCACTTATTATCAAGGAAATGCAAATCAAAGCCACAATGAGACACCACACCTCAGGCCTGTAAGAATGACCTATATTTAGAAAACCAGAGGCATGAGGATGAGGTGAAAAAGGAACCCTCTTGCACTGCTAATGGGAATGTAAACTGGTCCAGTCATTATGAAAAGCTGTATGGATGTTTCTCAAAACATTAAGAATTGATCTACTATACAAACCAATGATTCCACTCCTACCAATCTACCCAAAGGATGCAGAAACACTAATTTGAAAGGAAACCTGCACTCCTATGTTTATTGCAGCACTATTTGCAAGAGCCAAGGTATGGAAACAACCCAAATGCCCCAAAACAGATGAATGGATCAAGAAGATGTGATATATATATACATATATGGAATATACATATATATACATATATGTATATATACATATATGGAATACTATGTACATATATGTATATATATGTATATATACATATATGGAAAACTACTCAGCTATCAAAAAGATAAATTCATACCATTTATGGTAACATGAATGGAGCTGGAAGGGATTATGTCAAGTGAGGTAAGTCAGAAATTAAAAGGTAATTATTGGATGGTTTCACTTATATGTGGAATATAGAGAAACTGATCAAAGAGTTAGGAAAAAGACAAACCTTGAAAGCTGACCATAGATTTGAGGTGTCCAAAAGAGGGGAGGGAAGAGCACAAGGGACTGTGGTGATGGATCACGGATGCTATGTGGGAGAACTATGGGACTACACATGAAGGGAGAAATCAGAAACTGTCCAAAAATTAATGATGAAAGGGGATAAAAATGTTTTATCTAAAATTAAACTTTAAAAAAAGGAATATGGCTCACTTACAGGAATCTATTTTCAGAGTTTTGCGACCACAGCCATAATGAAACTAAAAGAACGAAACATCTGTGTGGCAAATGTGGTCACCAAAAGGAGCAAGGAGACCAAAGATGACTATGACCATATCATGAGAATTAACCAACGATGGTGCTCTGCTTTGTTTATATTCATGAGCTTCCAGCTAAGAAGCTGGAAGGAGAAAAGTAAAGAAAGAATAGTAGAATTTACAGTAGGCAAAACCTGAAAACAGCCCAAATGCCCAAAAATACATGACTGGATCAGGAAGATGTGGTATATATACACAATGGAATATTATTCAGCAATCAAAAAAGATAAACTCATGCAATTCACAGCAACATGGATGGAGCTAGATGAAATTATGCTCAGTGAAATAAGCCAGAAGGAAAAAGAAAACTATCAGATGGTTTCACTAATAGCAGGAATATAGAGGAACCAAATAAGACATCAGTGTAAAAAAATAATAACAGTACAAAACACAACAAAGCAAAAACCAGAGACATACTGCAGGGGAGGAGGAGGGAGAGGGATCAGAGGGAGGGAGGAAGAGTACAGGGGATAGAGGTGATGATGCACAGGTGCATGGAGGAAGGAAACTATGAGGACTACACCTGAGGGGGTGGGGGGAAACAAATATTGTTTAAAAATGAACAATGATGTAAAAAATTAAAAAAAGTAAAATAAAGAAAGAATAGTAGCTCTATAAGAAGAGACTCATCTTACTGTGCACAGGTTTGTCCATTCATGCACACGGACCACAAGTGGAATCTCGGAGTAAGCATCTTTAACATATGTGGAACTGCAGCATGCAGTCAATGTGAATTATGTCAATTCATATCTGATATAACATGATACTGGTTTTTCATGTCCATCATCAGCTTTATGTTTTTTCCTCAATCATAGAATAATTTCCTCCTACTTACCAAAGTCATTTGGTCAACAACGCCATTCTGTCTCTTGTGTTCTTGACTCCACATTTCTCTGGATACAGTTTCAACCTTTCCTGTCCTTGTCCTTGGTCCTCTTGACAAACTCCAATTCACCTTTAAAACCCATCCAGTTCAAAAATCATCAATTCTGGAAAGCCTTCCCTACCTATCCCCCACAGATTTAAATTGTCTTTTTAGTGTTTCTTTACCTTGTATATACCTTGACTATAGATTTTAATTATATATTTGTGCATCTCCCTTCTCTATGAAACCACAAAATCCTTGAAAACTGAGGCCAAGCCTTGAACTTCTTATATTATCAGCTCCTAGAATGCTGCCTAAAACATCATCAGTGAATTTAGTAGGACTGACAAGAAAATTCAACAAACTCTCTCCTTTATATCTCCTCTGCCTGGCAGTAGTTTTTATAAAGTAAACTTGTTAAATGAAATTCTTGGGCCCTCACTTAAATTCTGCATAAGTAGATTTAGAGCGGACCTGAAAAGTCTGCATTTTTTTTTTAAGATTTATTTATTTATTTATACATGCACTGGGTACAGTCAGAAGCACGGGAGGGTGAGAGAATTCACCAGAGCCAGAGCAGGGAGCAGAGCAGGCAGAAGTACACTGCTGAGAGGAGCAGGGGGCAGCAGGAGAGGTCTGCGCGCCATGTGGGACCCTCCTCCAGTGGCCCGGGAGCAGCCAGGGATTGAGCTGGCGCCGCAGAGGCTGCGGGCAGCTTTGCAACCCAGTGCTCAACTGCAGCGCCACCGGGGAGGCCCAAAAGTCTGCATTTTAAAAAGAACCCCAGATAATTCTCATGCAAGCAGCAGACACAGTCAAGGAAGTTGGCTACATTTTATTACCCTTGCTAGTGAGGGACAGGAGGAAGGCAAGGAAACAGAGATTGAATCTCAACAGTCCTCCGGCATCCCAGCTCATTCTCAAGCCTTTCTCAGGCTAGTCCCTCAGTGTTAAATGTAAAGCCACCTGTAATGTTACAGCCTTCTTCTTTGCACTGCAAGGTCACCTGGAGATGCTCAAGATTTTCATAACCCCATCTCTTGTTCTCTCAGAACAGACCAGCAGGTGTCAAAACTCATGCTGCATCACCTGTCAAACACTTCATTCAGTACAGTGCATTCATTCTCTGCCCTCCTTAAAAGCTACCAAGAGTAACAGCAATCCAAAGCCCCTAGCACCCAAAGCATACATGAAAATGAACGCCTCCAAGATCTGACCTTAAACTCTACTTTTATGCAAACACAACCAGTACATTTCCACCACTAAATTTCAATTCATCCTGTTCTCTCTACCAACCAGCCTTTACCATCCATCAAAAACCTACCTGTCCTTGAAAGTTCAGATGAAATGAAGCATTCCATGACTTTCCCAACAGAAAAATGTCTTCCCTCAATATCTCTTCGGACTTTAAGATCAGGGACAAATCCTTTTTCATCTTTCATTTGCCTTTGGAACAACTAGCACAGTGCTTTGCACCTATAAGTTGCTGCAAAATATTTGCTTAATTTCCAAATGAATGGAAAATTCTCATTACAATGGGGCTGGTGATAGGGGAAGGCAGATACCATGCTAAGCAAAGGGAAAAGAAGTCACCCCCATTCTCCCAGTTACAGTCAGCAATTAATTATCTCAATTATCTTTGGTGGATTATCTACAATGAGGATTAGCTTGCTGCAAAAATTAAAATTTCATCTCTAAAATCATACTGACTAAATTAAGAAATGTAAGATATAAAAATAAGTTGTGTACAAAGCTCATAATCTTTTGTTTTAATTTCCTAACTATGCCTGTGGTATGGAGCAGAATTTTAACCAGACATCAGATGCTAAACCTATGTGCTAACATCTCCAAAGTCAATACCCAAATATGTCCAATTTTTAATCTATACATCTACCGAATTCATATACTGACACTGATAGGTAAATAATGGGCACAGTAGGACCCCAGAATAGGCCCCCTCAAACTAAATTGCCAAGTGAAAATCACACCAATCACTGATTCAATAAATCTGCATTGAACATCTATGATGCTCCAGCACAATCATGAATCACTGCCGAAGTGGGACCACCATCTAAGAGGAGCATCCTGATCTTGCTCACAGTGTTCCAATTCATGCCTAGGCCAATTTGGTATAAACCATCATTAAACTGATGGGTTACTATAGTGACCAACATTATTTAGATGTATGAGGATTATCTAAATTCCCTGCTATGAGTATATATGGAACCAAAATTGATTAAACATACTAACATTTATAGTCAAAGAATTTTGCATATAATCTACTCTGTCCACTCACTGATATCCCTGGATGCCATTATTTTAGGTGATCTTAAAGGGTTGGCTGAAAGCTTCACTTGGGCCAGATGAAACAATAACTAGAGCAGAGGCCAGCAAACTTTTGTCCCCCAGGCCAAATCTGGCCCTGCCCAGTTTTATAAATAAAATCCAATTGCAACAACTCGTGTCCATTCTTACATATTACCTGTGGTTGCTTTCATGAGACAAAGGCAGAGTTGAGGGCTGGGAACAGAGACTATATGATCAGTGAAGCATAAAACATTTATTATCTGATCACTAATAGGAAAAGACCACCAATTCCCATACAAGAGGCATCGGGTAATGAGACATTCCTAGCACTAGAGGCCTTGCCAGATTTTTACACCATACTTGCACTAAGGCAGAGAGTGTCTCTAAAAATATTTTAACTGATCCACGTTTTGAATAACACAAATTTCACCAGTGTAAGCCCTTTCCAAACATTCAATATGCTAAGCCACTAATTGAAACTCATTCCTAATATCTATTATGCAAATCAGAAGAGTCTCTGAGTTTGATCAAAAGTAAGTATAACAGAATTCCCCAGTAGTCCCATATGGAGTGTAGCCTTTTTGATGAATTGCTAACTAGAGAATTTCTTGGGGCATGAAATTCTGATTAGGTCAAAGAGTTGCCCCTAAAATGTGGCTTAAACTAGCTCACACACATTCATAATGTTATACAATCTATGCTGAAGCATTTAAAGTGAATTACAGACATTGTAACACACTGACATCAGTACTTACAGTAAAACATGATGTCATAGTCTCAAGTCACCAGAACTTGGTTCTAGCAACATTTGCAATTCCTTCACATGCAGGCATTTTACTGAATTACAGCTTTAAGCACCTCCTGATATATTGCACCAATTCTCTAAAATTCAGTCCCACTTACTGAAAATGTAATGTAACTGAAATAGAGCATCCTAATTATGAAGCAGGGCTGACCATGGAAAATGCATTTGACTCTTTTGCTACTGTGATTAAAAAAATTTACACTTCAATCCCACATGGATGATAAAGGAATTTTGCCTCACTTATAAAGCCTAAGACACAGATGAGAACGTGCCTTTTTACAGCATTTGAACCTGGAAGTATTTAGAGCAAACACCAGGATTCTTTTACAAATAGGCCAGTAGGCTTTCCCAAAGATCAGACAAAAGAGATTATTCTGAATTAAGAAGACCAAAATAAAGAAGTCACTTTTTAAATATTACCATTAAGAAACATTGAAACATAAAACAACTGTCAATAGAAAGTTCAGTTTTTGTTTCACTTTCATAATTTGGGATTTTTGTTAATTTCATGTTTCTTATTTAGGATGTGTTAAATAAGTTGTGTGTCAATATTTATTATTCCAGAAACAATATCCACGACCATTTATAATTAGAAGTTTCTGAAGTAAAACTTGGAAACAATGGAAAAGTTTCTTCCTTGTCTCGTCAAGCTGAGACTCAAAGAAGATGCAGTGATTCCCAGTGTTCTTAGCAGGAGTATCTTTAAAGAGTACCTTACCCCTCATTCAAAGGCCACACTCCCACCTTAATGCCCAACACATATTTGCTTCAAAATGCAGCATAGATATCTATCTTGTTGTCTGTCTCACACTGAAAATGAAATCCATACTCAGGACACAAATAGAGGGAGCCCTAAGCATTGCCTTAAAAAAAAAAATACAATCTTTTTTTTCTTTAAGATTTATTTACTTATGCATACAAGAACTGGAGTACAGGCCAGAGGTGTGAGGGTGAGAGGATTCACCAGAGGCAGAGAGGGGAACAGAACAGGCAGATGGACTGAAATACACTGCTGAGGGGAGCAGCGGGCGAGCCAGGAGAGGTCTGCTGAGCCATGTGGGTCACCTCCCAGGCTGGGGATCAAACTCGGTGCTGCATTGGCTGCGGATAACTTCATAGTCCTGCGTCTTAACCCCTTGCGCCACCAGGGAGGGAGGCCCCCATCAAGGGATGCTTTCAAAATGCCCCTGAGGGCCTCCCTGGTGGTGCAGGAGTTAAAGACAGTGCTATCAAGTTATTGCCAGCCACTGCAGCACTGTTCTGATTGCCTGGCTGGCGAGGAAGGTGACCCACATGGTGCAGCAGACCTCTCCTGGCTCACCTGCTGCTCCCCTTCTGGCCTACACCCCAGTCCTTGTATGCATAAATAAATAAATCTTTTTTTTTTAATTTTAATAAATTTGAAAAAAATTATTTATTTGAATGAGAGACCCCCCAAGAGATAAGAGGTTTTTCGTGTTTTCATCAGGCTGCTCCACTGCCTCATACATGCACCAAATGGTCTCGTAAATGATCATTAGCAGTCTGGTTGAAATTCTTCTAGCACTTTTGGCAATTAGCCATTAATTGGACTTGCCACTTCAGCCCTTTCCAAATTGATACTCCTGAGACAGGAGCTCTGTAAGGGATGACTTCCTGTGGTGAGCACTTCAGCCGAAAACATGGCATCCCTCCCTCCTGGAGGAGTAATTTCCCGCCCACCACATCTCAGGTACCCTTACCAATGTCCAGGATATCATACCTACAAAGTCACAAAAGCTGTGCCTGACAATAAGAAATTTGCTTTAACAAATATTCCTGAGCCTATCTTTATTTGTGTGGTTGTTATAAAATCAATCTAATTTTCAAGCACTATACAATTACATTTTCAAGCACCCTATTTAAAAACCAACTTTATAGCTATTATCTCATGCGATCTTAATACTACTTACCAGAAGAGTAAACTGAGACTCAAGTCACTTAGGGAACTGACCCAAATTCACACTACCAGTAAGTTGAAGTGTGTGCTCAGCTCCACAATCCCAGGCTAGCCAGCTTCAAGGCCAGGCCTCTGTTCACCTCATCATACTACTTCCCCAGGAGAAGGTCTCTTTCAGAGTATGGTCAGGTGACTTGACTTTTATCATCTTCAGGGTCACTGTCCAGATATATTGATCTGCCATTTCTCTGTTGATTGACAGTCTGCAAATATGGGCCTGCACTAGGCAGGGATTTTCTTAAAGAAACAAGGTCTTTGTTTAGCCAAAAAAAAAAAAAAAAGATGGTCTCTCACAAATGAAGAATGAAGGCCCTAGGACATGGCTTAGATAAGTTAAAGGGAAATAAGAGTAGAGAAATAGAGGGTAGGGGTGGTACTCTAAAGGATATTAAGAAATTAGCCACACAGAAAGGCAGCAGATCCTTTATATAGGAAATGGTCCATAACTGCTATGGGAATGAGAACAGCTTAGAAATTTAAAGAACAGAAATTTTTATTCTTCAATCTTAAGTTGTTTGCTTTTCTTGATGGGATATCATCCCCAGAAACACCTAGGGTTTAGAATTTCAGGAGGCACTCACTGTCATGATCATATGATTTTGGCTTCAACCTAGTCCAAGCCCTGGTCATTCTGTGATGGCACCAAAGCTTAGACAAAACCTGAAACAAATACAGTCTTGTGTGGGCAGTATTTTGAGAAAACAAAATAATTAGATTAGTAATCAGAACAAAGTACTAAGATTCATAATAGGATTACACACTGTGTGATATATACATATTCATTTTGGTGACATGAATCATAAACTGAAATAATTAAGCGAAAGAAGCAAAACCAGGTGACCATAAAGATATATGTCCCTCCCCAGGAATTCTAAGAGACACAAAGGAGGACAGTGGTGTTCCGGTGCTCATGGTCTGGGTAATGCAGACAAATGTAATTAACAGGGTGAGCCTAACCACAAGGAGACTCTCAAGACTCCCAAATGAATAGCAGTTGGGTTGCAGATACATGTGTGGTTTTGTTATTGTTTATTCACCACTGAATATCTCCTTTCTGTTTATTAAGTTTCCTGGATGCCTTCTTACATGTTTATGATCAATAAAGTTGTTTTCATCTCCCAATTTACAGCATCCATCTATTCATCTGTAAAGGGAAGAGGAAAAGCCACAACAATAATAAGGAAAGGACCTCAGTCATGGTAGTATTTCTTCAAATTCTTACTGTCCCTACTCATGTATGACTGAGGACAATGAGGAAACGCTGAATAATATCCTGGCATGCCAACCACATATTTCAATTTATCTGTAAATATTCAAAGACCTCCAAATTGTAATAATAACCATTTTAGCATTTAGACAAAAGGCCATGTAGTGAAATGACAAAAACTCTGAGCTGGGGGTGAGGAGGGCAGCAGGCAGAAGACTTTCATTACTCATTGTTCTTGAGAACAATCATAAATAGAACAATCATAAATATTATGATTAAGACAAGAAGGCATGATAAGGTGATATGAGTAGTGGACCTTGTTGGCTGACCAAGCAAATTGTCCATTCCCAATTTCGTTTCCTTTGCCTGGCTTCATTATAAAGATTGGAAAAGCTAATTATTCAGGTTCCTAAACACTTAACAAGCTAGATGTGAACACATGGCACAGTCCTGGACAATAAGAAGCAAGAAGATATCTTCTGTAGCACTTACATATAGCTTCTGTTTTCCTTGTGGAACAAATACATGTATAACATAGATGGCATCCTCCCTTTTTATTTTTGCACTAAGATGAACATGATGCTTGAAGCACAGATGTCATCTAACAACCACTAACTAGGTAAAGACCAAGAGAGTTCAAAAGAATCAACCTAACATCACTGAACTGTTGAATCAAAACCTTCAAGTCCCTGTATCCAGAATACTCATTACAAGAAAAATGAACCCCTACTTGTTCAACCTTTGTAAGTTTTCTGCAAGTAAAAGAAGCATTCTTGATGACACAACATATATCCCATCTACTTTACAGTCCTTTGTCTTCTGATAGAAATTTCTCTTCTGGCAATCTGTTCAGAAAAAGAGTTCTGCTCTTTAAAGCGCAGGGAGGAATATGTTTCCTCCAAAGACACATAAGCAATAAAGAGATGATAAAGAAAAATTGACAGATTTCCTCCATAAAGAAGGTTAGGGTATCACTGTGATATCTGGACACTAGATCTCCCCACCTTCATCCATTTATCTTACCAAGACTCTCAGCCTATAACAAAACCTTCACCTACCCCATGGGGTTCTAATGATCAAATAATATAATGGTTTTTAAAGCCCAGTAAAGGCTGTAAAATGCCTCATAAAGATTCAGGTCACCCAGGAGCTCATCCTTGGTCCTATAAGATCTGCTTCTATTTATACATCTATGCTGTTCACTCACATTTCTATTTTCATCTCCTGCGATCTCCAGCGAGCAATTGGTCTTCATTTCCAGCTTCTTCCTGAACATCTTCACCTAGATGTCCTAAAAGAACTTCATGCTCGGCATGTTTAAAGCTGAACTAATCACCCCCCAAAGTCATTCCTTTACCTGTCTGCCTAGTTTCCAGTAATGGACATCACCATCCACCTAATTTCTGCAGGTAGAAAACGCAGTCATTTTCAACTCCTCTCTCTTCTCTCCGCTATGTTCTAATTCAAAAATAACTCCCTCTTTGTTGTCCTTGATCACATCCCTTTGTTTTGTATCTGGAAATCGATTATGAAGTCTTCTGACAGTTCTCTCTGCCACTGGTTTTTCTGAATTCCAGCCTATATAGAGATCCTCCTAAAAGACAAACAGGATCGCATCTTAATCTACCTGAAAGTTCATGGGTTCCATGTACGTATCGAAAGCCCAACACATAAGGGTCCTTAAGACCCTTTTGAGTGCCATTCCATCTTATGTTCAGCCACATTCCTAGCTCTTCTCCTGCCTGTTTTTCATCTGCTTCTCTCTCTGCATCCTTATATTCAATGGGCTCTGGATGCTATTTTTCTTCTCCCCATTTTTTCCCTTTTCTCCTTTAATTCCTTTGTCATCAGCCTGATCCAGTCCTTAGTAGATCACATTTGGATTATTCCAGGCCCTCCTAAAGGGGTTTCCCATCTATCTATGCTCTACCCTATACAATACCATCTAAGCACATCAAGTTCCATAAAAGAGTCTTGACAAATGTCACATTCGCTATGGATACCTCCTACCCCTCAGCCTGGCTTCTATGACCCTCTTGTCAGAATTTTCCTTTGAATTCAAGCTTCATCTTCACTCTCCCCTATATGCACCCTCCACCCCAGACAACTGATTACTCTCCACTCCTTGAACACCATTCACCCTTTCTGTCCCAAGTCGTTCTAGCCTGGAATGCTACCTGTGCTCTAGCTGCCCAGGCTTTCCAGCCACCTGTTTCCATGGGCTGGTTTCCCCTGCCAGAAATGACCACTTCTGGATTATGCTAGCTGAAATTAGTCAGAAGGAAAAAAAATAAATACCACATGGTCTCGCTTATATGTGGAATATAGAGAAACCAAACAAAAGGTCAAGAAAAAGTCAAAATTAGCAAACTGACCATAGAACTGAGGCATATTACCAGGGGCGAGGATGGGGAGGTAAAACAGGGGAGCAATGAACACAAGGGAATATGGTGATAGTTCGTGGGTGACACAGTGATGGAAGAACTATGGGGACTACAAAAATGTAAGAGACTAAATGTTTTTAATTTATTAATAAAAATAAAAAAATGCTTAGGAAATTTTTTAAAAAAGGAAATGAGTCCTTTCTCTAAAAATGTATAGCTCTTAATCTAAACTACACTTTGGGGGTATATCATTGCCTACCTTACCTTGTAATCATTAAGAGTCAAAAGTCATGTGTTACTTATTTTTGCACCTAAGAATTCCACCCACATTATGGATGCAAAATTGTTGAATGAATAATTAGAGAAATGCTTATTGGAGAGCTACTTTTTAATCTGAGAGCATCTTTCACATATATTAACTCTTCACATACATTAACTCATTGGAGAGGCAGAATAGCTACTATTGTCCCTGTAAAACTAGGACCAGAAAGGTTAAGGAATTTTCCTTAGATTACCCTAGAAGGTGCGGCAGAAAATCAAAACTCATTTCTCCTTCCTTCCAGCACTTAGTGTTTTTGTATCAATTCTGCTTTCAAGGTCCTCAGTCCATTCTGGGCTTCTTCTGATCTCAAAGTAACTTGCATCATCCTGACTTTCCGCTTCATCTTCAACCCCACACTCTTGGTAATTCCAGAACACAGTCTCCTGCCAGAATCTCTCCCCACCCTCTGTGACATCTGTCTCAGGGACTCAGTGAGAAGTGAGGAGCTAATGTTCAGGAAATTTGCTGCCCTCCTGTGATGAAAGGTGCAATCTTCATTACTCCCTGAGATGGAGCATCCCCATGTCTGTTGTGAAAGCAGACGCTGCGCCTTTGCAGCTGCTTCCCTTGAGCAGCAGGAAACTATTATCCCAGCCCACTGTTCTCTTCATTTGACACTCTCTCTTAAATATACCGTTTTTCTCATTTTCATTAATAATCCTTCTTTAACACCTGATCAGCCTCGCTGTCTGCTCTAGGTTAAAGCCTATTATTCCATTAGAACTTGACATTTGGAATGCAACGAGGCATTCAGGCACAGGTATTGCTAATGGGAGAAATGGCTTGAATAGAGGCTTTATGCACCACACAGTTTGGATAATGGGAGGGGTCAATGAGAAACAGAAGGCTGCTTCTGAGCCTGCCACAGCAGGCTGAGTCCAAGCCCCCCTCTGTCACTGAGGATGGACTCAAGATGCAGATATGACCTTTTCTGCCACCAGGGGAAATTTCCCAGGAAAGTCTATCTCCTAGATCATGTGTCTAGAAAGAACCTGGAGCTGCCTGAAGGAAATCAGGCAATGGGCCTAATGACAAGGCGGTGAGCCTAAAGAAATGTAATTGAATGTGTCTGCCTCTCTTGATTCCAACTCTCCAGGGACAGGACAGCCTATCATTACGGGGGCCTCAGAGGACATTTAGCGGCCTCCAGCATTGTCCACTGCACTAGCCCTTTTTGGGGTGTGTAAGCTGGGAGTAATCATGAGGATGGGAGTGGCTCCAGAAGTAGAATGTGACATCATCTCATGTGAGTAATGGTGAGCTATCTCCAGTTTTCCTTCCTGAACCCATCAAGCAAAAACAAGCATTTATATTTGCTTTGTTTATTCACTTATCATTTATTCAACACACTTATTGAAATTTCTCAGTGTATATGCTAAATATATCCCTGTCCTCTTGGCACTTACAGTCCTGATAATTTTCACTTTCATTTTCATTCTGACTATAACTTCCCCATGTAATGAGGGAAATATCATCTTCAATTTTGAGATGCAAAGACAATAAAATTTCAGTCACTATAAAAATGTGGGCTTGTGGGGCCTCCCTGGTGGTGCAAGGGGTTAAGCACCACACTATGAAGCAATCCACAGCCTCTGCAGCACGAGTTCAATCCCCAGCAGGCCAGGGAGCAACCGAGACCTCTCCTGACTCGCCCATTGCTCCCCTCAGCAGTGTACTTTGGTCAAACTGCCTATTCTGTTCCTCTCTCTGTCTCTGGTGAATCCTCTCGCCCTCTCTCCCCTTACACCTCTGGCCTGTACCCCACCTCTTGTATGCATAAATAAAAATAAATCTTTAAAAATTGTGGGCTTGCAAGAAATAAACTTTTAATTTGTTAGAATCAATTTAACCCCAACTCCAAATCTTCATCAGAAGAACATTCAGTTAGATGTCACACACACTATGAGGGGATACTAGGAAAATGGCAGCAGGGACTAGCATTTGGGACTAGCATTTAGCCTGTCGTGCCTATTGGTGTCATCCTCATTGATAAGCCCATTGTGGTCCCTTGAGTTTTGTGGGCTCCCTGCATCCAAGCCATGGATGAGGTTCAGAAATCTTTTCTGAGGTTGCAACTCTGGTGCCAAATGCCATCTTCTCATGCTTATTACATCATCCCACTGAGCTACTGCAACTCTCTGGGTTTCATGACAAAACTGAAGCACCCAACTTCTAGAAACCTTTCCTTCCTCTCCCTGTTCCTTATTGAGAATACCAGATACATAATCTTGTTTTTCAGTGTATCTATTCCAAAGAAGAGACATCGACTTCCAGCAGTGTGTATTTTTCTCACAGCAAAATGTTTCTGAATTCCTGATGCCAAGGCTCACTTAAGGGCCTAACAACTTGCTTAAAAGGAAGAAAGCAAAATAAAGAGAGAACAAATACTAATTAGCAGTCAAACTAATTCTCTTGCCACAAAGATGAAGAACGTGAAATGCTGCAAGAGGTTACATCCACTACCTTGGGCTCCACCTCCAATCCCAGCTCAGTCACACACTCCAAAGGCAGTGGCAATTGCCTCCCATCCATCAGCAGACCCTGAGAATGGCAATAACTTGGAAATTTGGAAAACCCTCTTAACTTCCATAGATTAGCCACATGTAGGGAACACATACATCTAGTAGTTGTCCACAACACAGCCCCCCGCCACCAATATAACTTCACTCCCTCATCCGCCAGATCAGAACACACTATGATCTCACCCCTACCACCATTTCAGTTCTCCCCTTGCCTTGACTTCCTATAGCTCTTCCAAAGCTGTTTTACACAGCAAACGCATATTCTCTTTTACTTCTTCCAATCTCTAGACCCTTTAGAACTTTCTAGGGCAACTGAGTTGCTCACTGAGCAAGTCCACAGAATCCTGCAGAGTAACCTTCTGCAGGTGACCTGGGACCTCAGTCCCTCTTGAAACAGGATGCATTAAAAATTGTAAGCACTGCATAAGAGGAGACAAATATAGCAAACATGATCAGGGCCCATGTCAATTTATGGGGGTGGCAGGGAGCTGTGACAACCTAAGGATATTGATAACCCACTTTAAAGGTCAAACTGATCATCTACTGACTGGTAGATCAATTCAGTGACTTTATTTAGAAAAAAAAAAAAACACATATGGATTTTATCATGTGCTTACCAAAGAGAGTTATTTCTAAAGACAATAAGGAGCACAACACATGTTTTGAGTATTTAAAGAGGCTTCACTTAATATGGAAGAAGGTTACACATACATACATATAAATGCCAATTATCATCATAACAGCTCAGGTAAATTGAACACATGAAGTGTTGAGTACTGTGCTAAATATTGCTGTGTTCACACAATATTCTATTTAATTGTCACAACATCTTTTTATGGCAGGTATTAACATAGCCCATTTTCAGATGAGAAAACTGAGGTACGAGGATTTTTTTTAATGTTTCTTTTTGAGATAACATTGTTTTCCAACACCATATATGATTTAGAGGTATAGGATGACACCTCTTCAGGTATATGTTACCAACCACATCCACCACCAAGGCACCCATAATCCTCCCTTGTGTCCCACTTTGCTCTCCCCTCTCCCCACTCCCTCCTCCTTTGGCAGCCTCAATTCTAAAGTCTAAAGTTTGGTTTTATCTGAGCCTTTGTTTTGTTTCTCTATATTCCACATAACAAAGATTTTTTTTTCACTTGACCAAAGTCCTTTGCTATGTAGTCTAATCTGAAAGAGACAGTTTAAAACAGTTTATTACATTGTTATCTCTAATAGTAAAATGGTAGAAATTAAATACCTATCCAACAATAAAGGAATCTTAATTATAAGGCAACCATATGATAGACTATTTTGCAGCCATTAAATTCATCTACTGAAGAAAATTACATAATACAGGAAAATGCTTGTGATAAATGTTAACGAACAAAGAGCAGAATACAAAAATGTATGATATCATTTATGTGTGTACCGAGCAGGGGAGAGTGAGAGGGAAGGAGAGAGCAAGGTAGAAAGAAAAAGCAAAGAAAGGAGGAAATACAGTGAAACGTTAATGTGTCAAAACTTCAAACTTGAAACACATGCAGTTTACTGAATGTCTATTATATATACATGATTTTGAATTTAATTTTTATTGTCCAAATATTCTATAAAGACTATACACCACTTTAATAATCATGGAAATTTGATGTTAATTTTTCAAAAAGAGTTTATAAGGGGCATTTCAGCAAAAGACTGAAAAGAAAAATTCATATTCAACTGATATGGGTAGGACCCTAGCATAGTTCTCTTTCCAGGTGATTCTCATATAGAGGGAAAGGGACCACTGATGTACACAGAGGCCCTAGCCCAATGCCCATAGTTGATGCTTGATAAATGGTGGCCCTTGCCTAAACTGTTACTGTTATGTTCTCCAGTATTATTGGTATATTTATATTCACACTAAGCTGGGGTGGAGGGAACACCTAGGTGAAGCAGATGGCTCAGACATTGGCATATTCATTGGAAACTTCAGTGAGTAATCAGGTGTTGGAACTGGTGATATTTTCCTGTCATAGACTCTGTCAGAGGCTTTCATTTCCCAGGGCCTATGGGATTAGTAATGCAGAGCACTTCCAAACTATTAGTGTATAAAACTACAACGCAAAAACTTTTTACTAAAATTAACGATGCCAGGCCAGCCATAAAGAAATTCATCTCCCAAGTGACATGCTCAGCAGAGCTGCACCAACTTCTGTAACAGATGTCTAGACAATTTGACTTTGAAATGCATACCCCACACCTGAACAGCCTGAAGTTTCCCAGCCAGTACCCAGCCAAAGTTCAAAACCAGAGACCAAGCAGAAATAGAGGATTTGAAGATTATAAATAAATGTATTCATAGGGAAAGTGAAGCAAGTATAGAAAGCTAAAAATTGATTGCCCAGAGAGGATGACTCATCAATGAGACCATAAAAGATCGTTTTGCAGCGATCACACAGCAAGACAGTTCATTGTCCTTAAACATTAACTGCCTGTCACACCAGGCCTCCCATCAGCAGACAGCAAAGTCCTGAGCTGGCCTTGTTAAGCTTTCTAGACATCCCCAGCCAGCAAAGAAGAAATCCATTTCACCTCTATCATTTTGAATTCCCACGTGGGAGTAAAGGAACCTCTTCTGAACTTGGTGCCCTAGATTCCTAATGTGTTCATCAGTGGAAAAGATTTGGCCTGGGTCAGTCTGGCTGCCCAGTCATTTTAAGACTTTGTATTTTTGATTGAATATTTTAGTGCTCCAGGAAGTAGATGAATCTGTCCAAAAACAACCTGAGACAATCTCTGGTGGCTGAGGCAATGGGAGAGCCACACCTCCTACCTCAATCACATCTTTTGAAGGGTCAAAACAACACAGAACAATGTAGCCAGACCATTTATAAAATTCTGCTTTCCTGCTACCTGCTCCTGCAGCATGGTGGGTGTGTTTTCAAACATTCAAAATTTACCTCTAGAGCCCTGATATTTTACTACAATGACAAGCATCTAAATGCTACTGAGATTCAAAGGTACCAAGAGCAATAAATTGTTATGAGGAAAATCAACAGAAATGTCATTCACCCCACAAACATTTCCTAAGCCCTGGCTGGGAAAAATTACTGTGATCACCGGAATTGGGACATGAGTCAAATACCAACCCTCTAATTAAGAAATGCAACACCTAGGATGGGTGATAGAGTGGGTTATAAACTTAAAGAGATAGACAGGAAATGACAAGGTCACACAGGATGAGTTGGTAAATGCCAAAAGTGCTATGATGGGGAAGAGATGACTTGCATTTGTTAGAGGGGAACAGAGGAGATTTTAAGCAGTTGAAGGCATTTGAACTCGGCCTTAAAAGATAGCTAAGATGTAAAAGGGGACCACACATGAAGGGTGGAGTTCTTTCAGAGAGTCTATAACAGCATGGGATCAGTAGGTCAGGAGAATGCTGCCATAGGCTAGTCAAAGATCACAGAAAAGCCACCAAATTAGATTTAACTCACCAAGCTGGGCCAAGTTCAGAAACAAATCACCCAACATATATACAGCAACCACCCAATTCTAATACATCATCTAAGGTACTAGTTGGCAGGGACTGATAAAGTAGAAAGAAGACTGGTAAAATATAGTGCAGCATATCTGTACATCAGACTATGATAAGTGCATTAAAATATGATATACGTGCATACCATAATAATGATATACATGCATAACATAAAAATATACATAATATATAAGGAATAAAATATATGTATAATGAGTTTTTAAAGGAGATTAAAAATATCTCATACAAAAGACCATCTATCAGATGAATCCTATTCCATTAAATTATGTGTGCAAGAAATATCTTATTTCTTCATGCTAACTTGGTCCTAACTTTTTGCTCCCAACATAGCAGAAAGGTCCAACTCAGTCAATAACATGACATCCTACACAGCATCCCTACAGCTGCACAAGAATCTCAGCATCTTAGATGATGTCCACAAAATAAAATGACTACTCTTAATTCCATCATCTTCTCCAATCACTTCATTTCCCATGCCTTTATGTTCACCTGTGTCATGCATATAAAAGGAAACCCTAACCAGCAACAACTTAAACAAAACAGAAATATCACTTTCCCTAGGTAAGCATTCTAGGACTAGTGCAGCAACTCCACAGCAGAGACTAATCCTTCTGTCTCATCATTCTAGAACATGGCTTGCTTACTCAAGGTCACATTTCTGTCCACAAGGGCTACTAGAGCTATGCCATCATTCTTTACCATAGATCAGTAGGAGAATGACAAGTAGTAAGGAAAAAAATCCTTTTCCTTGAATTACCACACAAAATAATTTTTCCTTACATGGATGCAAAGAAGACTCAAAGGAGGCTAAAAAATATTGTCTTTACTCCAGGTGGGTATGTGCCCATCTAAAATCAAGAGTCTGTGGCTAAACACAAAGGTGAGATAGGACACAGTGGTTAACTACTATCTCTTACTGCCACAGATGTGTTAGTCACGATAAGAAGGATGACTGCAGATCTCTCTGGATCATCAACTTTTGAAAGAAAAGTAAAGGACAAGTAACCAATGGAAAGAAAGCAGTAGCCATCATAAAGACAGAAGAAATCCTGAAGATAATGGTCTTAAGAAAGACAAGGGAAAGGGCCTCCCCGGTGGCGCAGCGGTTGAGCGCTGGGTTGCGAAGCTGCCCGCAGCCTCTGCAGCGCCGGTTCGATCCCCGGCTGCTCCCCGGCCACCGGAGGAGGGTCCCACATGGCGCGCAGACCTCTCCTGCCACCCGCTGCTCCCCTCAGCAGTGTACTTCAGTCCTTCTGCCTGCTCTGCTCCCCACTCTGGCTCTGGTGAATTCTCTCACCCTCCCGCGCTTCTGACTGTACCCAGTGCTAGTATAAATAAATAAATAAATCTTTGAAAAAAAAAAAAAAAAAGAAAGGCAAGGGAAGGATTTTTCATGTTCTGGGAATAATTAACAGGGTAGGATAATCCAGGGGAAAAAGTTCATTAGAGATAACTTAATTGTCTGAAAGAAACTTCATGGACTACTTCTTTTGTGTCAGGTGCTCAGGATTACTCTAAACTCAATAATAGATTCTACCTTGTCCAAGAGACCATTCTACCAGGTTAATATTTCAGATGAGGCCATCCATGCCTGCTTATGTTTGCAGGCCATAGTGCAAAATTCTCTTGCATTCTTCATGGTTTGCATTATTTTATCCTTGAATTCTCCTGGTTTCACGAGCACAAATACATTGAGCCTTCTTATAAGGAATTATTATAGGCCACACTGACTTGGAAAGACATCTATACCTATTCAGAATGTAACATAAGAAAAACATACAACAATGAGTGCTTATTACATGCTAAGCACTGTACTAACTGCTTGATATTAACCGTTGGGGTAATTGGGTTGTTGATTTTCTCATACTTACACACATGCTGCAAACACACACAGAGGCATTTTGGTGTGTAATTAAACCTCAAATGCTGTGTGACACAGATATCCTTCTACTCATTTTACAGGCGAGGAATCTGAGAGTCAGAAAGGTTAAGCGGTTTGTTCAGGGTCATCTGTTGCCATGTCCATTACTGCTTCTGCCTACGCTGCTGCCTCCATAGCAACAATACGTGTATCAAATTTCTTGTTATTTTTAAGTACAACTCCTTTCTTCCATACTCCAATTTTGTCTGTCACCCTCTGGGCTATGATGAGTTAGAAACCTAATTAGTGAGCTAGTGACAATGAGGATTTACACAGAACAGATCATTATTTCTTCCTGGTGGGAAGTTATTGAAAGGGACTTGGAGGTCAGGGGTTCTTCATATCCCCTGAATTCACACAAACACTTTGATCTGATCATCTGGATAATAATAATGATGATGATAAGTAGCAACTATTGGAAACTTATTCTAAGCATTTAATTCATATTAACTCATTTAATTTTCCCAATAACCTTATGAGGTATATATATATATATATATATATATATATACACATATTTAAGATTTATTTTATTTATTTTTGCATAGAAGAATTGGGGCCAGATTTGAGGGGGGATTAAGAGAATTCACCAGAGACAGAGAGAGGAGCAGAACAGGCAGATCTACTGAAATACACTGCTGAGGGGAGCAGCAAGTAAAACAGGAGAGATCTTCTATGTCATGTTGGTTAGCTACCTGGCTGGGAATTGAACTCAGGACATTGCAGTGGTAACACTTACACTAGGCCACCAAGGAGCCCCTATTATTTTCTCTATTTTGTAAATGAGAAAAATGATAAACTGAGGTATAGAATAATTAAACAGCTTTTCTAAAAATCAGTTAGATTATTGAAGCTTGACTTTGCATTCAAGTGAGATGACTCTGAAGCCTAAAAACTAACCACTATGATATAATATTTTTTTTTAAATATTAAGAGGTAATAGTGGAAGAATGGATTATTTGAAAGGGTATCTTGTGAAAATCTCTACATCACTCCTCAGTAAATTTACCCTAAAGGATCAAGCCTTGGCAATTCTCTTCAGGGGTTCTGCTTCCTTGCATAGGTAAGAGGCATTATAACCACCCAGCCTCTTAGACATCCAGGCTCCAATAATATTATCAAATGTAGGTTTCAGGGCCTAAGTACCCAGCGATCTAGGAACCATTAACTGATGTTACTTTCAGTTTCAAGGGACAAATTCCAAGTGCAAGATATAATAAAGGCCTGACCAGTAGCTGGAATGGGAATGAGGTCACCTCAAAAACATTCAGGCCAAGAGGAAACATGCCAAGTAGAATGAAGTTGGACAATAGAACATCTTAATTCAATCAACAACCTTAACTGAGTCCCCACCACTGCTGCCAAGAGTACAGGTGTTGGTGCTGAGATGGGATATGAGAGTGATAAAAGATGCACATGGTCTCTCCCTCAGGAAACTAATGGTTCACCATAAAAGTTCAATGGCCCATAATATTTGGCAACGATGATGTTCTAGCTAATCAGATATGCTAGTTAGTTGAAAATTATGGTAGACCATTCAAGGATTGTCAATTTCCTAGAATTAGAATAAAACAAAATGGATAACTTAAGAACACTGAGAAATTGGTGATCTATTCATGGCCATACCAGACTTCCTTTTAGTGTATACTTACTCCCTAATCCTATCTAACATATCCCTTACAATCCCCTATAAATGGCCAACCACTCCATGACAAGAAAGAAACCCATTGACAAGAAAGAATCTGAGAGTATTACTAATGTTGAATATGGACAGTATATTTTTTACATTTAATGGGTTTCAGACCCTTAAATGAAAGGCATAAATATTAACAGTGGATTTCAGTCATTTGTTAATTGAATAAATGAAGTATTTGTAGGTAGGCAGTACTGTGTGTTTCTTCATATGTTTTGACATTATTTAAGAAAATTAAACTAAAAATTACAATAAAATTTTAAAATGCATAGGGAGGGTAGATAAAATTAAATACACAGATAATAAAAACTAAATCTTTTCCACTTTAGCTCAACTTCCTCACCAAATATTAAAAGGCTGGAGAAAACCATGCTCTATTTTTATATTCCCAGTGCTAAGCACAATAAACATTTGAGAAATGTTTGTTGAACTAGAGCAAAGGTGGTAACTGGACCACTTCATATCTTTTTTTTTCCCCCAAATTAATGGAGGGAGACCTTAATGAGAATTGAAAGTTTCAGAAGCAAAGCAATACTAAAGAAAGTAAATAGAAATTAGGGAATCTTAATAATCCCCAAATCAGGCAATGAATCCCTGAGTAATAAGGAATTAACTATCATTCTTTTAACAACAATTATAGCTTTATTAAAACCAACAATCACACTAAGGAAGAGCAAACAGAAAATAATTTGAACTTGCCTTTCCAGAAAGTCTGAACATATTTAATCCATTCAGCAAAAAATTATATAGGTGCTGATGGTAATAAAAATGAGCTATATTGAAACATTTTATAAAAAACTACTTTTGGTATTTCAGAACATATGGAAGGTGAGAAAGGAGAAAAATAACTTCACAGTATTGTAAGTGTTCTCTAGATAATAAAGGACTTAAGTTCAATGAATATCTCCATTTTCAGTTAAAAATGGCACAATGAACATTTGCATTTAATTCTAATCTTTCCCTTAGCTCTCTAAAAATCACAATAATGGCCAATTTAAGGCACAGCTCAAAAGAACAATGGGAAAAAGACAATATGTTTCATAAACTAGAAATGAAAGTAAATTCAAGCGATCTAGCTTAGCAGAATTCTAGCACTAAAGATTCTAAAGTAGCAAGAAAAGAACGAAGATCAGATCGAGTTTATATCACAAACCCCCAGCCGGCCCAGAGAGCAGCAGTCCCAGGTACCTTGGGATATTAATGGGAAAGTGGAAATAAAGACAGGATGCTTGACTATTTAAGAGCAAATATAACACCCAGGATTTCTCTCCTTCACTCAGTGCAACTGAGTAACTCCCACTTTCCAGTCTCTTATAGAGAACTAAAATTTTATTCTCTGAGAGCCCCTGTTCTGGGAGACATCATGCTCATTTGAGGAAATGACCACTGCACTGAAACAAATGGAATTAAGAAAAAAAAATATATATATAGATTGTTTTCATTGGTGGGATATATTTTCCGTTTTTTTTTTTTTTAAACATACACATTAACACTCCCAGACTTATTCCCTTCCATGATGCCCAAAATGCCAAAAATCAAGCACATATTCAAATATAACACACACACACACCTCTCTGGGAAATCTGACTAATCTAGGAAAACAGGTTTTCCAAGGAAATAGACCAGCCAGATGTCCCTGTACTGAAGATAACAGCAAACAAGCTCAAATGAATTTCCAATCTGCTCTTATACCCCATACTTGTATAAAAAGGAGTCAAGAATCACCAGATATTTGAGTAATAAACCTTTATGAAAGTCAGAAACTACAATAAAACAAACAGAAAAAGCAACATTCGGGAGCTGTAAGAAGCAGGAAACTTTGAAAAAAAATCTAAAATTTAATAACCATTAGAAAGTTAAAAATAATATTTTGCATCCATAAAAGAAAGTTATTTTTTAATAATTTTTTTAAAAATAACTCTTAGAAATTAAAATTATAATAGAAATGAAAAATTCAGCAGGAGATAGGAAATAACTTTGAGCAAATGTTCCAATAGTAGAAAAATAAAACAATGGAAATGGGAGGGGAAAACCACATGAAAATTAATGCATCTATCCAGGATGCTGAGATCTTCAAATAATAAGAATTTCAGAAAGAGAGGAAACAGAAGAGGAAATCAAAAACATAATTCAAGAAAACTCTTCTTGACTAACTAACATGTTTTTCCCAGTTGAAAGTGCTTAGCACAAGAGATGAAAATATCACACACCCAGATATATATCTTCATAAAAATTCTGAAAGACAGAGAGGATACTATAAGCTTACAGAAAGGGGGCAAACAGTTTTCATACACAGGATCAATGATAGGTATGCCTGACATTTTAACAGCATCTCCTGGAACCTAAAAGATTATGAAGCAATGCTTTTAAAATACTAAAAGGGAAAAAAGGGGGTTTCCAATGTAAAATTCTATACCCCAACAAATTATCTATCTGCTGTGAGGACATATTAAAAACCTATTCAGATATTGAAAAATTCAAAATATTTTAAATACCATATCCCTTTTCTCAGGATCTATTGGAATATGCACTCCACCAAAATGAGAGGGTAAGACAGGAATGAAAAGTGGACATAATCAAGGGAAAATTAAATCAGGACAATATAGACAAAGAGGGGGACTCGGGCCCCCTCGTGGCGCTAGGGGTTAAGCACCGCACTATAAAGCAATCCACAGCCTCTGCAGCACCAGTTCAATCCCGGCCGGCCAGGGAGCTACCCACATGGCAAGGCAGACCTCTCCTGACTCACCTGCTGCTCCCCTCAGCAGTGTACTTCAGTCAGTCTCCCTGTTCTGTTTTCCACTCTGTCTCTGGTGAATCCTCTCACCCACTGCATCTCTGGCCTGTATCCCAGCTCTTGTATGCATAAATAAATAAATCTTTTTTAAAAAAGGGAGACCCCAGGATGATGATGGAGGGGCAAGATGACAGCCCTGCATCAGGCCTAAAGAGCAAGCAGTACATATCAGTGCAGATGCATAGGTTCCAGGAGAGATTTTTTTGAGAACATAAAATTGGTAAATAGCCTAACATGTTCAATTGTATGGAAAATAAGATATGCACAACTGAGGAAGGGTTGGGATTAAATTAGTAGTTAACACAGAGAAAAATACACAAACACAAACAAAAAAAAAAAGCTAATTAATATTAACTTCAAGAAAAACAAAATATTACGGAGAAAAAAGTAATCATAGTATACCACATGGTTCAGCTATACTCGAAGACTAAAAACACTATGGGAGGTTTTCTACATATGAAAGTAAAACTATTTACTACTTTTGACATATATTTGGTAGGATTGGATACTGAGCATGAAAAAGCTAAGTCCTTGTCTCACATAGAAGTCAAGAACTCACATCTAAATAAAAAATTCAAGAATACAAGTTTGTTACTTAGAAACATGAAGGGAAAAAATAGTTGATTCCTGGGAATGCAAAATGTTGGTGTGTGGAGATATTGAAGTCAGATATTTCTCATTTAAAACCTATAGAACTCTTACTCTTTAAGCCTTGTGTATGTATTACTTTGATAAAATTTCAAACCACATACACACAAAATTTCTTGACTCTAAAAAAAAAAATGCAAGAATTTAGAAAGCTGCCACCTAATAAAAAATAACAATTTTTTAAGAATGTGCTGGGCACTGTTCTAAATGGTTTACAGCCACTAGCTCATTTAATTCAAAACAACTCTATGGTTTTGGTACTATCATTTATCTCTTACTATTTTTATCTTCCCCTCTGGAATGGAGGTGCTAAGAAGTTAACTACTCTGATTCACTTAGTTATTAAATAAATGGAACAAAGATTTCCTGAGGCAGGGAACCCCTGGAGCTAGTCTGCTAAGAATTGTATCTGGGAAATTTTAAGAAAATCTTACTCCTTCCATAGGGTGGTACTCTTGAGATTTTTTTTTTAAAGATTTATTTATTTATGCATACAAGAATTGGGGTGCAGGTCAGAGGTGTGGGGAGTGAGAGGATTCA
This sequence comes from Talpa occidentalis, assembly GCF_014898055.3. Classification (NCBI taxonomy): domain Eukaryota; kingdom Metazoa; phylum Chordata; class Mammalia; order Eulipotyphla; family Talpidae; genus Talpa; species Talpa occidentalis. Next base: position 106,489,715 of record NW_023604861.1, on the reverse strand, counting down.
CCAGAGACAAGAGTGGGGAACAGAACAGGCAGATTGACCAAAGTACACTGCTAAGGGGAGCAGTGGGCAAGTCAGGAGCGGTCTGCTACGCCATGTGGGAAGCTCCCTGGCCGGGGACCGAACACGTGCTGCAGAGGCTACGGACAGCTTTATAGGTTGTGTCTTAACCCTTGCACCACCAGGGAGACCCCTCTTGAGATTCTTTCTACCTGGCCACTCCCCATCCCACCTCATATAATTAACTTCAGTGTGTCCTTCAGTTCTCAAATCAAGGCTTTACTAACCCACAAGTCTAGGTTCAGCTTCTTTGTTATCTGTGCTTACAGAGCTTGGTCCCTGCTTCAGAAAACTGTCATTTTTATTGCAATCACATACACTCATGTTGGTAACTAGATAAATCCCCAATTGGATTAAACTCTTATGAGGACTTGGGTCATATATGTTTTAGCTCAATATAATAGTCCCAAGACTTTGAAGAGTAAATGACTGAGTAAATAAATGAAAGAATGAGCAGACAATTTACGTTTCTGAAACATAGTTTTAATAATTCTCTCAGGGCAACTAAATGACCATTTGTCATCCTTGACATGCCTAAGAATCTAACCTTCCAGTTTTTCCAGGGAGGTTCAGTGAAGTGAGCCTTGGTTATGCAAGGCAACATACTTTCAAGGAAAAAAGTACCCCTGCATGCACAAGTAATAAAAATAGCTTACTTAGTCATTGTTTTATTTTACTTAATTAGGCCTGGTAGCAAAGGTTTATAGTAAATAATAAAAGGGCACTAGCATTTCCTAACCCAGGATCTCAAGCATCTTCCAACCATTGTAGATTTATGCCTGTGAGAAAAGGGGGAAGCTGATCATTGAAAGGCTGTTAGATTATAGAAGGCAGGACTTTGAACTCTAAGCTCCTTTCTCAGAAAGTGGAAAATGGCAAAGGAGAGGGGGGAATGTAGAACAGTTGGAATGATTCACCTTCCAGCTAGATCCTTTGGTATCATGAGTAACATTACTTCTAACCATAACTCCTGCAAACCAAGGAATAGCAATGAATCATTAACTAAAATTTGACTTTTTGAGCAGCAACAGTAATAAATTCATATAGACAAGGGTAACATCTTCCTATGTTTAAACCTTTTGTCTCCAGAATTCTCCTTTGATCACCCAAGAAAATTCATCAAAATCTATCTTTACAGGACAGACAACTCTAGGGAGCCTAGGGTATCCAGATGTGGGCAAGGCTGCTTATTTGTCTAAATAGGAAGACTCTTTCCAATCACATTACTTAGTTGCACACAACTAATTTTCCTTGGATTAACACAAATGAGTTTGCTTCTTTATTTTTTAACTAGCCGGATATAGATTCTTTGCCTCTATCAGAAAGATTTTATCCCATAGGATTTTACATACACAAAAGATTCAGTGGCATCTTATTTATTGGAAGTCTTCAAAGAGTCCGCATATGGATGTTGGTGTTTTGTCTGCTGTCACGTCATCATTAGTGAAAAGCAAAGATGGAAGGTGTTTTTTTCTTTCTTTCAGTACGCTTTATTGCTTACCTAGACTGAAGTGAAGATTCATCAAAGACGTCATGATTCCACATTCCTCTGCCCTGACTGTGCTTTTTCTCATCTGTTATCCTTCCAGAGATCTAAGGCTCTGTGTGTCTGGCTGTACTCTGCTCCTCATTATCCACCAGTCCTCTCTCATCGAATGCGGCTAAGGCTGCTCTTTGTTCTTCAGTTCTTTTGCCTTTCATTCTCACCGCCAAATATCAATACTGCTCACACTGTTCCAAATGTTCAGAATCAAAAGTCACATTTGCAATTCTTTCTGAGTATGTTGTCCATTTGAAAGCTTTTTTATTTACAATAACTCTTTTTCACATTTAAAAAATACATACACATTTACTTTAAGACGCAGGTATCCCTTGATCCTCCAAGAGACTGAAAAAGTGCCTTTTGGTACCGCCGACTCATATATAATGGTACATACACATTTGACTTTCACTTTGTCCCATCTTCCTTCCAATCATTCATATTTAATGTTACAAATTCTTGACTCCTTGACTTTTTTTTTAATTTTGTATGCTGAAGGTGCACAAATTAGTCCCATATTCCACTATCCAGAAACTTGTCATTATTTATCAGCATTGACTGAGCTATCATTGTCATGTATTCATTAGCTTTCGGAAGATTTAAGCCTCTTCTTGCGTATAATCTAGCTGTGTTATTTATCATATTTTGTCAGTAACTTCTCTTTCTAGTGGTATCTGCTTTACAGCAATAGATCATCTCCCAGACCAAACTTCTTATAAATACCAGAACTGCCTCTCTGTAGCTACCAATGTTGACCTTGATGGGGCTCACTGGTTGGACACATCAAACTCTGTTGTCCTAGTCACCCAGCAATGGTATCTCATCACTAAGTAGTCTTGCCACGACCATCTTGTTTCTGTAATTTCCACAGAAGAGAGCTATAACTGCCTCCTGAGAAACATTCTAGGAGAGTAGACCCACAGCCCTTTATAAAAACATGACTCTCTCATGTGGTAAGGTGTCCAACCTATGAAAGTTTGTCTTTTCAGAAAACATGAGAGGGCAGATACTAGCTAGCAATACAGCCCCATTTCACGGCGTTTCAAGATTTCCAACAGAGGGAAAGGCCTGAACACACTGTTTCAATGTGTTCATTTCAGGTTTTCTCTTTAAATCTTGTGGAAAGTCTGTCCTCTGGCCTAACTGGACTTGGCTCCTGAAGTGAAAATTCACACACACACCAGTAATCAGCATTCACCCTGACTTCTTAGTGATATCTGACTCAAAACAAATCTGGCTTATGAATGGCTGGCTCAGCACAGGACTGATCACAGGCTACATAAAATCAAATGTGCTTCATGGATACCAGCAACCAGCATGATGTCCTCGGATAAGGGACACATTTCCAACATGTGGCTCCTTCCCATCTATTTTGTTGTCTTTTGGCATATTCCCATATGGATACCCAATTAGGCCATGGAAAAAGGAGATAAAGCAGAGCCAAAGGATAAGGAAACCTCAGATACAAAATGTCCACATATCCTTTATCATGAATCATGGGAGGAAAAAAATGTTCCTCTATTTGGCAAAAAACAAAATGTGAAAATAGAGGAAAGCAAATACTGATTTAAAAAAAAAAAGTCAAAGATTTGAATAGAACATAAAAAGTACCCAATCTAATTCTTTTCACATTGTGAACAAATATTTGTTGGATTAGAGTCTTGAAAGCTTTACTAAAATAAGGTTCACAAGTAGATCAGCAGGGCAAGTTCACTGAGGAAGAAACCACACTTTGCACGCCCCCAATGCTATGTAAAAGGCAGGTGATTAATAAATACTTATTGAACAAATGGATGAGTGAATAGATAACACTGAAGTCCTTTGGTGACCTCAGCTCTGCAGCAATGTTTGCACCACACCAGTATGCTATCACCACAATGAAATATTCCATTTTGATTCTATTACAAAAGTTGAAATTTTCTATCATAAACTTAGTTTTTGTGGTTCAAGCTGAGAATGTTTCTACCTGGATAACAGAATTTCCTCTGGCCGTTTTCTCCCTTACGTAGACATTTTGGTTACTATTTACAGTCTACCATGTAGCAAACACAGGTGTTGCTACAAATTTCATGTTTCACTGCACTGCAGGACTTACCATGTTTTATCATGGAACCGCGTTTTGGCTTTAATAAAACACAGCACCACACAGCATGACACTTACTATAATCTAATTAAATACAATGCCAAGGGAAATATGTCACTAGGAAGGTGAAACACACATGTTATTTCCTTCTTCGATCTATGCAAGGGGCAGCTCAGGCAGAATTTAGGAAGAAGGCATTGCATGCAGGGAGGACAGCAGTTTATCAGTGATACCAAAATAAAAGTGAGAATGTGGAGGAGAGTAGAAGACACATAAGACAAACAAAAGGAGGATGGAGAAGATGTAATAAGTGATTAGCAGTATTTCAATTGTTTTCCTACTTAAATAATGGGGGGATTGCAATTGTATGGGGAATATGAAAATAAAATTTATTAATTAAAAAAAAAAAAAAACCAAAATCTCAAAGAATTTCTACACTTAAAAAATTTAGAGGAGACTATCCCCAAGCAATGGAGACAAGATCAAAATGGCTTGTTCTTACTACCACTACTAGGCAGTTTATCAAAATAGTGATAATTTATTTTGTTTCCTCCACTGTAGTGTGACAACAGACAGTTAAGGCAAGAGCTGTCACATAGAATCAAGGTATCTGGCTTTCATTCCTGGCTAAATCTTTCACTGTCTGTAACCTAGGGCATTCTAATTAACGTTTGGGATGGCTAGCTTATTTAAAAGATGAAGATATCAGATTTAATTACAAATCATAATATATCAAAAACAAATTTATATAAGAAAATCTATCCATCCACATCTCCATGTTACCAACGCAACTGAAATTTCTATTAGGGCCAAGAGAAGCTATATTTCACAATGCAGGTGTACACTGTACACAACTAGCACAAGCAACACTATTCCTTCACTCCTAGAGCCTAGGAAAAAATAAGCAAATAAACTTTGCAACATTGTAAGGTTAATTTACTAATAGCCAAGGATCTAGATTTTGTCCCCATTTTGGCAAACATCTCCAGTCTCTCTGAGGGGCTCTTGAACTCACTTTCTCAGTTTTTGGAGTGGAAAATGCCTACCTTTCTCCTCCATAAGAGAAGGAAATGCCACGGCATTTTACTTCCACAAACCACCTCTAAAGAGTCCTCCTCTCTTTTGGATACTGGAGGAAGGTTACAGGCCTAGTTTTGACCCTCTTACAAGTTATGTAAGGGTGGGTCTGACAGCTCTTTAGAAAGTGGGGGCAATTTCTCAGCTTTTGTTCTCAGTTTCATTTCAAAATCCAAAACAAAACAAAAAAAAAGTCTCATTCAGCATAGTAGATACATCTTAAACTTCATACAGACCAAAAATAATTTTAACACCCTCTCACCCACCAACAAAAGCCTAGTTTTCTTCTAGTCTTCCTCAGCTTATTATATGACACTACTATCCAACCCGACACCTGCTCAATTCAGAACACAGGCTTATTTTCTCTTCTTCCCCATTAGCAAGGCTTGGTGACTGCATGCCTCCACTCCCAGCCCAGACCCAAGACACCATCATCACTCAACACTGCGACAACCTGACCAGTCTTTCAACCTCCACTCTTAACCCACTACACTACATCCTCCATCCAGCAGCCAAAGCAATCTTCCAAAAGAATAAGTCAAATTATGTCAGACTCTGCTTAAAATACCCCAAAAGTTTTCTAACCTTCTTGGAGTAAAATCCTAAAGGCCTCCATAGTACCAGCTCCACTCATTCTACTCTCCCACCAATTCACTGCCCTTTAACCACTCAGGTCTTCTTTCTGTTCCTCAATACAGAAGTCATCTCCACCTCTGAGTCTTGGCACTCACTGTCCCTTCTCCCTGGAATTCTCTACATCCATATTTTTGTCAGTTGGATCACAATTCAAATACTCCTTCCTTAGCTAGGGCTTCCCTGATTAAATCCCAGCCCCAGTTACACTCTATCACCATTTTCTGTTCTCCTTAGTTGTATTCATAAGCTGAGATTCTCTCTGCATTAAATTACTTAAGCAAAGGAACCACTATATTTTCAAAGCGTCTACAACAGGGCCTGGCCATACTGCTGGCTAAATGAATTTTTGCTAAATGAATGCATTTTATCCTCAAGTTAAATGTGTGAACCAGTTCTTCAGTGAATCCCCTGTGAGTTCAGTTGACATGAATGAATCTTCAATAAAAACTATTGGTAGACTTTGAGTTACTGTGTTAAGTAAAATTTCTTCCAACTATTTAAAGTATTTGATTTAAATTTAAAAGGACTTATTTCTGAATCAGTTAAAAATTATTTTTTGTTTCATTTCAAGATGATGACACATGAGCCTTGTTTCTATTTTTAAATTAAACTTGTATGGAATAAGTGTCTACCTAAATGAGAAGGGAATCTTTTTCCAATTGCAGATAAAAGGAAATCTACAATACCCTATTAATAAAAAGTGACTAAGTAATTTTTCATCTAAAACAAGATGATTTTGAGAGTGAAGAGGACATTATTAATTATTGCACTGAGACAACAGTATAAATTAGAACACGGTTAAGGGTCAAACACATAATTTAAAAAATGAGATGCCGTAACTTGGGCCCTAATTTCCATTTATTTTTTAAGGGAGATTTTTTTAAGAAAAATGAAAAGGAATGGAAGGAGAGAACAACATTAAAGAAATTTAAAAAATTTACTTTTTGAGAATATTGTACAATCAACATTACTCAATAAATATAATAAACTTTTAGATCTATATTTTGGTGAAAGAAAGGGGTATTAAATTTTTGCAGATGAATTTCATACTCATGAATTTCATGGTGTTTGTCACTGTGTCATGAAACTTTTATTGTCATAGTTTTATTTCTTTTGTTTTTTAATTTATTGTTTTTATTTAGGTAATATTGTTCTACAATACCAATTTAGGGGTATAGTTTCCTACCTCTTCAAATGTATGTTATCATGCCACACTTAACACCAAAGCACCAATCGTTCTGCACTATAGTCAACCGTACCGCTTTCCCTACTAAGTCCCTATTCCCCACCCTAATACACTGGATTCTGAAGTCAGATTTCCATGGTTTGCTTTGGTTTGGCTTTGTCTGTTATTTTCTTTCTTTATATTCTGCACATGAATGAAATCATCTGGTTTTTGTCTTTCTCCTCCTGACTTATTTTGCTTAGCATAATCACCTCAGTTCCATGCATGCTATCGCAAATGGCAGTATTTCATTTTTTCATAGCTGAAAAGTTTTCCATCATGTATATATACCACATTTTCTTAATACATTCATCTGTCATTGGGCACATAGGTTGTTTACATAACTTGACTGCTGTAAATAGCACTTCAATGAAAAGAGAAATATATCGATCCACCTAAATTAGTGTATTATTTGAGTTCCTTGGAGATACCTTGGATAACTTGGAGTGGAATTGCTGGATCATATGGAAGATTGATTGATTGATTGATTGATTGATTGATTGATTGATTTTTTTATTTATACAAGCACTGGGTACAGTCAGAAGCGCGGGAGGGTGGGAGAATTCACCAGAGCCAGAGCGGGGAGCAGAGCAGGCAGAAGGACCGAAGTACAATGCTGAGGGGAGCAGCGGGCGGCAGGGGAGGTCTGCGCGCCATGTGGGACCCTGCTCCGTGGCCGGGGAGCAGCCGGGGATTGAACCGGTGCTGCAGAGGCTGCAGGCAGCTTCGCAACCCAGCGCTCAACCACTGCGCCACAGGGGAGGCCCTGAAGATTTATTTTTAACGTTTTGTGAACCCCCTACTGTTTTCCAGAGGGGCTAGACCAGTGTACATTCCTACCAACAGTTGTAAAAAGTTTCCTTTTTCTCCACACCCTCTTAATATTTTTGATGTGGACCATTCTCACAGGTGTGTGATATCTCATTGTGGTTTTGATTTGTATGATATATCCCTGATGATAAATGATAGTGAGCATTTTTTCATGTACTTGTGAGCCATCTGTAAATCTTTAGAGAAGTGTGTTTTTAGCTCTTCTGCCCATTTTTTTTAAATCGAGTTGTTCATTTTCTTTTTTGTTGATTTATATGAGTTCTTTGTAGATCTTGTTTTTTAGCCTTTGTCACATATATAATGTACAAGTATATTTCCCATTCGATAGTGTGACTCTTTGTTTTAATGATGGTTTCTTTCACTATGCGGAAGCTTTTCAGTTTGACATAAAGTCATTTATTTATGCTTTTGTTTCACTTGGTTTGGAGTTGAGTCACCACAGACATCCCTGAAACCAATGTCTCTGAATGTTTTACCTATGTTTTTTTGTATGAATCTTATAGTTTCATGACTTACATAAAGTTTTTAATGCATTTTAAGTTAAGTTTGTATATAGTGAGATAGTGGTCTAGTTTCATTCTTTTGTATGTGGCTTCCCAGTCTCCCCAACCCATTTGTTAAAGAGACTTTCCTTTTTCTATTATATACTCTTAGTCCTTTTACAGTAGATTAACTATTCATGTAAGTGTGGGTTTATTTCTGGACTCTAGTCCATTTTAAAACCACTCATACATGCTTGGATTTTAATTTTCAGATTAATGTATCACCCTTTGATAATAATATAAAAATAATTTGATTTTAACATAATATTTAATTCCTCGTATTTTCAACTAATTTTGCTTGCTTTTTAATTTATAACTCAGTTTGCCATTTTTTTCCTAAGGCTTTTTAGATGTTTGTGATAATTAATTAGATTTTTTTTTAATCTCTTGTTGGAAGTTTTAGCTTCTCTCTCTACTTCTTGCCACCAGCTGAGAAAAGTCACTGGGTGTTTTATTGGCTTAGACAAAACAGACTGATGTTTTCAGAAACATTTAAATGGAGACAGGCAAAGCTCAAATGTAAGATTCCAAGCATTTCTAGCCGTAAAAAAAAAAAAAAAAAAACTCTAAATTTTCACTATGGATTAGATACCCCTGAAGGTGGCAACATGGACTCAGACAGTTCTGAGTTCAAATGAGACAACCAGCAGTGTGACTGGGACAAATGTCTTTACTAATTTCAGTCTTGATTCCTCAGCAATAAAATGATCATCTCTAGGGTAGCCATGAGGATTCAATGGACACTTAAAATAGTATCTCATGCAGAGTGAGCAACTTGTAAATTAGTAGCTATTAACTCCATCGTTTAAGGTAAATCATTAAATACATGAAATTCCAAGTATGAATGCATATAGCATAGTTATTTACATTTATGAACTAAATACAACACTATGTTTAATGACTATGGACTCCAGATTCATGATTAGGCAAACAAATAATTAAGAACACCTGTTTCCTTTATAGGCTATATCTTGGGTTTTCCCACAAAATTAATATGAACTAGCTTATTAATTATTTCTGAACTTTTTGATGTTTTTCTTAAAAGAATTCAGGAGTTTACTTTTCTTTCATAAATTTTAGGCTGAGGGCAGGCCACACACAGCTATTGTAATTAGGAACACATATCAGCATAATTACTCTCTGACAAATTACTCCATTAATATTTTGGGGCAAGTCTTTCCACAGATAACTTCAGTATTCCTTCCTCACCAACCATTTGTCTTACATCTTTTCATTTTATTGTGCTTTAATTTCTCCACAAATTCACAACAATGACCTATGAGAACATTTCCAGGCAAATGCTCTAAGACATCAGTTAGTATTTTCCTCTTATTATTAATAATGAATATATTTCTTTAGCATTGGCTGTCATATTGAGGCTTGTCACAGACTTATAAACATAACAACAAGATAAAGAAAGACTCCAAGCTATCTAGACAATTGCTTACTTCATATAAGAATTATCTGTCAATTTATTAATTAAATTCTGACTGAAGCTTGCTGAGTAGCTAAGAACATCAGCCATTTCAAATGCAATAATGGAAAAGTTTGAGGAACATCTAAGCTGACCACCAACCAACTGAGCATCTATCGATCTAGCTGTTTTTCTATTTTTAATTAGAAATTGACATCTGCTATTATTTTATATTAGTAATAGATTAAAAGAAGTGGGTTAATTTGAATTATTCTGACAGTTGCCTAAAAACCTGACATTATATGCTGCTTCTACTAATGTAGTGTAAAGTAGTACATTGAAGTAATTATCTGGGTAATTTAAAAACTCATGATATGCTATTAAGGAGACAGAGTGGGAAGAGGGAATGGAGACTCGAGTTATCCATTAAAAAAGCATTGCCTCTTGTTTAACCAAATGAAATTCTTCATTGAAGTGACAAGAATCTCCAAAATAAAGAAAACATTTCAACATGATTACATTTTTTATAATAAAAAGGTTTGCAAAACAATTATTCACATCGATAAAATGAAAGGAACTCTGTCTATGGAATCACAAGTTAAATTTTGTCTACATTATTTAGGTTGTCCCATAACGTTAGCCTTACCCAAATTCAAGCCCAAATGAGAAGCAACAAAACAAGGTTGTTTTGTTTGAATGCCAGTAAAGTAGCTCCCGTTCCCTTGCTCCCTCCAATGAGATCATGGTGGCTAGAAAAGACACACATACGTTAAGGCAATAGGACAACCCAAAATTGGTTTGAAAGTGGAAGTAATGTAAGAATCACTAATACACAGGTCGTTGATACCATCAAAGCATTTTATCTTAGCCATTCCATCCAGATGTACTAAATTTTTCCTGCCACATGAAGCCTGATAGAATATAAGCCAGAAGTACAAGTCCAGATAGGCCCTTCTACACCTATTTAGCAGGCTTCCTACCAACCTGGCTTCCCAGGACAAGATGATGAAGCCAACTCCCCACAGGAGACCAATGTAACCTCAGGCCACTGTCTCAGATACATATAAATGTTCTCTTTGAGAGAGCCATGCATCAAGCTTTCTTTTGACAATTTAACATGAAAAGTTATGTCGCACTGATTGGTCCCTGAGTTCACACTCCTTGAACAGGTTGAATAAAGTAAAATAAACCCACCATCTGTTCATGACACTTGTTTAATTTTGGAGGGAATCTAAAATTTGACTAACTCTGTAAGAGGAGCTGAGAAAACGTAAACAAAGCCTCTTAATTTAAAATTGACTAAACGCGTGTTTTTCCCAGTTCCAGACAATCTGCTGTCTTCCAGCTGTGCTTGCTCAATTCTGCATCATTCTGGGAGCCCTGGTGTCACAGCAGTGAATAGGCAGGGTTCGGTGGAGATGAGACTGTGCCAACCTGGCCTCCCACAGCATACAAATGAGTGCCCTTATGAAAGCATTAATAATGCAGAGCACACCAAGGTAGATGACTTGGCACGGCCCTGAATGCACATCAACAGAGGCAGCCGGGACTCGCCAGCCCGAATGTGTCTGCACAGACTGGCTGTCTGCAAGTGCGCCTGGTCTCCTAATCGCCAGTCTCCTTTCCCGTCACCCTCAAGGGCTTCATGAATAAAGATGAAGGACAAATACTTTCTGCCTCTCTTTAGTACCTCAGCAGGTGCACACTTAATAAACTTTCTTATCTCTTTGGGCACAAATGACATCAGCAATTCTGCAAACCTAAAACTGTCATTATATTTTCTTCTTTCATCCACCAAAATTGTGCCGAGCCACTGAGGAGGAGAAGAGAATGCATGGTTGACAATAGTAAAAGAAACAAGCTAATCTCAAAGAAATACAGAAATTCCACACAGAAAACAGCCACCCACAGTCACAAATGTGCCTCACTCCTTATCAACCCATCTGCTATACTTGCCAAAGAAAGCCCACCATGTTCAAAAGTTTCCATGCGTCAGCATGTGGCAAGGAATCCCCAGTGTCTCCAAAAGAGATTTCCAGACATCTTGAAAAAAGAAATTTGAATGATATTAATTTGTTCATCATCTGAAGACATGGCTAGCCTCAAACTCCAAAGCTGAATGCACCTCCTATCAACTTCACAAACAGCAATGAAGGAAGAAAAACATGAAGAAAGAAAAACGGCATTATTGAGTACTTTCACTTTATGATTTACTGTCAGATTACAACCTTCAACAGATCCATGATAATATTACAATATAAAGACTCAATTGTATGGGTGAGCTAATCAGTAATTAAATACATTTTTTCAAATTACCGTTATCTAAAAGTGGATTTATTTTTATATGTGGCCGCATCTTTACTTCCATAGCACAAGGTATACATGTGCTAAAAGCTTGAAATGAATGGGTAACTTAATATGGGTAAATTGTGGATCTTGTCGCTAATCTCTTTGCTTCCCTAAATTTTCACTGTCTCCTTTTCTCAAGCATTTCAGGAGGCTTCCTGCAAACATACATAGCAAAAAAAGATGATGGTAAAATATAAATAGGAGGACAAAGCATGAATATCAAGGAAAATATGGACCAAAGACAAAACAAGGTGAAGACAAAAATGCAAACCCATTGTGTACAGTTCATAAGGCCTATCAAGTTGCCTCCAAGCTTCCAAAGAAGCAGAAAAAAGAAAAGTTTGCTTTTCCCAACAACACATACATTTGTGTTACGAAAAAAGATAAAATATCCCAATTCCTCATAAGAAGCCAACTTCTAAGTTAGCATCAGCAATAAAACAAAATGCTCATTTGCAGTTTTATAGAGAGGGTATCCTGCTGTTTCACAAATGTGCCAGGCCTACTCCTGCAGAGGCCTTTGTAGTCACTGTTCTACTACCTGGAACACTTTCTCCCTGTCAATCACATGCCTTACTTGCTCACTGCCTCAAGTCTTGGTTCAAATGTCATTATCTCAGAGAGGACTTCTCTATAAACCTTGCTTAAAAACGCAAACCTCCACTCTCGCTCCTACATTCCCACTCCCTTTTTTCTGGTTTATTTTTCTACAGAGTATTTACCATCTTCTAACATACTATAATATAGCATGCATTTTGTTTACCACCTATAACAAGACTAAACTACAATCATGTAGAATAAATCCATCAACTAGAACATACATTCCATGAATCAAAATCATTTTGTCACTACTGTATCCCAGGACCTATCATGATATCAGGCAAATTTATTGAACAACTGAATGGGGCACTGGGAAAATTCTCAACAATATTACTACAATATGCAATTATGGTCCCATGAGGAAATAATTCCATTGGATAAGATAGATTGATCCTTTTATGTGGACATCTAGCCATGTGGTTTGATCCCAAAATTTACATGGAAAAGTATTTAGAATTATCCAAAAGATTTTTGGGGAAAAAAGTGTAAGTTGGATGACTTGCACTCATCAATTTTACAACATACTCTAAAGTCATAGTAATCAAGCTGTGGCTGCGGTACTAACATAAAGAGAGACCCAAGGATCAATGAAATAAAATAAGATTCTAAAGACAAACTCTTTTATTTTGACAAAGATGCAGCACAATCAAATGTGGGCAGGGTGATATTTTCAACAAATGGTACAAGATAGTTGGATAGGCACATGCGAAAAACAAACTTAGACCTTTATCGCACATACAAACAAAAATGAATAAAATGGAACACAGATCTAAATATAAACTAAACCTGTAAAACTTTTAGAAGAAAACATAGAAAAAAATGTTCATGACATTGAATTTGGCAGAGTTTTAGATACAGTACCAAAAAGTACTACCTATAAAGAAATAATTCAATATTCTGGACTTCATCATATTAAAAATTTCTGCACTTCAAAGGATATAAGAAAATGAAAAAACAAGTCAAATTCTGAAAGAAAATATTTATAAATCTATATCTGATAAAGGACTTAGTACCCAGAAAAAAGAGCTCTTGCAATTAATTGATAAAACAATAGAGTGTAAAAATTACTTAATAAGTTGAACAAATACTTCACCAAAGAACATAGACAAATAGCTAAGAAGTACATGAAAAGAGAGTTAGTACCATTAGTCATTAGGGAAATTAAAACTGAAATTACAATGAGACTTTACTTTATACCCACTCTTATGGCAAAAATCAAAAAGTCTAACAATAACATATACTGGTGCATATGTGCATAAACTAAAGTACTCATGTATCGGTGATGGGAATGTAAAATGGTGGCTCCACTTTGTGAAATAGTTTGGCAGTTTTTAAAATAGCTAATCAGCATCTTCCATAGAGCCCACAATTCTTTCCTAGGAATTTATCCAAAAGGAATATAAACCACATTCACATAAAGATATATACCAGGAATGAGGTAAATTTTGGGAGCGATAGAAATGTTCTAAAAGCTGATTGTGTTGCTGAATCCATAAATTCAGTAAAAATCGCTGATCTATAGGTGAATTCATGAAGAATGAATTTAACTCAATAAAGCTGTTTCTTTTTAAAATGAGTATAGCAGTCATCTGCCTTCCAGAAGTTCATAGTCTAAGAAGATAATGTTCTTAGCAAAACTGGTATGCGTTAATTCAGAGAAATCACAAAATACTGGAGGAAGAGAATGCTATTACTTCCAGCTTTGTCAAAGTTATTTGTATCAAATCAAGATCCCTGGAATAAACAAACATCCTGACATTTTCCACTGCCTTTTCCTTGTGGTATGTTCCATGTTTCAGTGTAGGTAAATGCTTGAACAGAAAACAGTTATCTGAAGCTTTCAACCAGGGCTTGAGAAGTCAAGGCACCCAAGAAAAGAAAACCACAAAATAAAGGTCCCCTCTACCCGCTGCCACTGCCCCATCAAATTGCATAGCTGCTCCCTACAGGCATTTATCAAGTTCTAAGTTTGTAGGTCAACAAACTAAGAAGCAAAGAAGAAAACTGGACTTAAGAAACTAACAATCTAAGCATTGTGACAGACTTTAGAGTTCAAGACCCTCAAGGATGAATGCCCTCATAAACACCTCAGGTTTTCATGTGAAATCCCTAAAAGACCATTCTCTAGATGAAATAAATAAACCAAACCAATTGTCACAAGGACTGAAATCCAGCTTTAAATTGTATTCATCACTAACAGGGCCAAAATGATCTGCCCTTACTCTAAGGGTAGACTTCTTGGAAAAAGAAAACAACATCTTCTCTGGAGGAATGTTGGTTCACAAACTCACATGGAGGTTGGTTCACAAACTCACAAATATGGAGGCAAGAGGCAGTCCACTTCAGACTGGTAGGTTGTAGTTTTAATAAGCAAGGAAACTTACATACTAGGTTTGTGTTGGGTGGCTGCAAGATGTATAGATCACACATCTGCCTTCCAGAAACTTAAAGTTTATATAAAGGCCTTAACAGGGTTCAGACACATGGTATGTACTCTATCCAGATGGTCTCCATAATACATTACTCTTTCAAGGTCACATCTTTGAAATGTCTCTGGTTATAGAAATGGCAGACAAACATACATTTCAAGGACAGGGGAGGAGGTAGGGGACTGTGGGTGAAGCATACAAGGCTCCTTTCAAGTTACACAAGAGCAGGATTCTTGATAGCCCTGGGGCAGCACTGCTGTGCTTTGTGCCCCAGGGACTGACTGGTGGAATGCCTTGTTAATAAGATTTGAGCCATGGGTGGGAGTCAGGTGTACACTCACCCTCCCTAAAGCCCAAAATCCAGTGTTCAGTTTGACCCACCCTTCTCAGTCAATAAAAAGTCCAGGATCCTGCATCGAGCAGCATCCTGCATCCTACAGCCTGCTCCAGGACTCCTCTTTCTTTTCTTTATCACTGCAATATTGCTGTCACAACAGGGAACCTCTGATTGCCTGGGTCCAGCTATTAAGCCAATGAATGTTGAGTTTCTCTCAATGACTTTCTCAAACAAGGAATGACACATCATCCAGATTATCTATAAATTTTGCTAGAAGGCATGGCAAGAGGAAGGATAACACATGAAAATATAGTAGAAATAGATCCACCAGTGATAGAGATACTGAAGTTTTTAGATATTAAAATAATTGTTTAGTATGTTCATGAAAATAGATTGATGTGGAGAATTTTACCAGAAAATTGAAATGAGAAAGGAGTCGATAATTTAAAGCTGTCCCACACACAAAAAAAATTCCAGACCCACAAACCTTCATTGATAAATTCTTCCAAATATTTAAAGAAGAAATAATACCAATATTACACAAGATCTCCTAAAAACAGACAAAGAGGGTATATACTCCAATTTCTTTTACACAGCCAGAATAACCTTAATAACAAAACCTGACAAGCACATTAAAATGGAGAAACATATATGCCAATCTCTTTTATGAATGTGGATACAAAAATTCTAAACAAATGGAATTCAGAAATATGTGAAAAGAGCAGTTTATCACAACCAATCTGAGTACATAACAATAATATAATGCAAATGAATCAATGTAACTTACCACACTCACAAAATAAAGGGAAAATCATATTTACATCTCAATAGATGCAACAAAAACATCTGAGAAGATTCAACAAGCATTCCTAACAGAGACATGCTGGTGTACAGTGCAAAGGCAGGTGCCATATTTAGCGTGACCCTGCCATATTAGTTATGTAACATGGGGCTGGGTATCTAATATCACTCAGACTCATTTCTCCCATATTGAGGGACTAAGAGATAACCGATACGGAAATGATCCAAAAGGCTTAAATTTCTATGCAATGTTAACCAATAATAGCAACAAATATAAACAATTTTATACCCTAATTTGAGAAGAAACCCAGAGTAAAGGTAAATATACTGCACCCCAAAATAGAACATCTTGGCTTCTTCACCTGTTAATTATGGATATGGAGGACATTTCTATAGCACTGACTTGAGATGCAAAATGAGGGGTGCTAAGCTCCTTGAAGGGTTGCAATCTATAGAATGGCAAGCAAAATGTAACCCCTGTCTAGGGGGATAATGAGGCACCTCACTCTGACTGCACAAAATTAAAGTGCAAAACAAAGCACAAAATGCATCTAGAACTGGCTCCTCGGACATTACCTTGTCCTTTTATTATTTGTTAACGATTTTCATTTACCAGCCAGCAAGGACTGAAACCAAAGTCCTGGCAAGAGTCTTATTCTTATTTCTCATGTATCTATACCTGGGTCATTTAGAGACTCAGGACTGAGTATTCTATACCTGGAAAAATGGTTTACCCACCAGTCAGCTGCAAGAAATAAATAATGAACATCAAAGAAAACAGCTCACTCTCAAAATAGATTCTTTCCCCCAAAGGGCACTAAAGGAATATTTGCTTCAGAGTTTTCAAAATCCAGAACACCTGGAATATCCTAAGGAGGAGTGCCTTGCAAGGCCTCACAGCTCTACCAGCTCTGCATACTAAGCAAGAGAGTTGCTGTTGCCCTAAGAGTATTCATGTGGGTTGACAACCAACATCCTACCACCGGTATCAGGAATGTTATGCAAAAATGCTCCAAGACTGTATGTTAAAGTTCACAGTCATTTGCAGCTTAATGTTTATAAGTGTCAAATATTTTTGTGGCCATAAGTTACCTTCTCAAGAAGGAAAAACACACCCTGAATCAAAGACAGTGGACACCAGTCACTTCACAATTTCACCTAGGTCAGACCGCAAGCTGGGACTACTGATTCAATTGATTGAAAAGGACCACTTCATTTTAAGAAACCACTTCACTTATGGAAACCTTCTATTTTATCTCTAAGGGAAATGACATTGCAGTTCTGAATGTGATCATCTCTGGATAGGCAGAAAAGGAGAGCATCACTTTATTTAAAAATCATACTTGGAAGGAAAAAAACATTTTAAGAGAATTTTAATATTTCATCAAAATAAAAGAAATTAATTCCTCAGAACCCAAAGTAGATAAAAGAAAATTAGAAAAACCTAGAAAGGTCAGTTTATTTCCTGATGGAGTCTGATGACGTGTTTTATACTACTCAAAATATGTGGGTGACAGTGAAATGTATTCTGAAGTACACAAAGTAGTTCCGTGAAGAGGGAAAACGAAGTAGCTATTTAAAGAGGTGGGGGTCATGAAAGATGAAGACAAACTGGAAAGTGCCTCCAGATGTGATGCCCGCTGAGCTCTTCATAGAAAGGGCTTGATTTAGAGCTAGCAGCATGTAGCTGCCCTACACCTTGCTTAGCATTGGCTCACCTCCGGCAGGAGGCTTGGAGGTGATAGAGCCACAGCATTAGAAAATGCTCTAGAAGGACTCTGAAGATAAACCCTGAAATTTCCCACACCTGACAGGGTAAACAAAGGCCTCAGGACTCATATCTTGGGAAGCTGCTTCTTGAAAAAAATATATGACTCAAAGCATGGTAGCCTCAAGAGAAACAAAAGTTACCCAAGTCTAGCTATCTCAGAATAATGTGTCAGTGGCTCTTTACCAGAGTCAGAAGAATCATTGAACTTACACATGGGAAAGAGGACATGCATTGAACTTACACAAGGAAAAGAGGGCCTGTTTTCTCAAGGCCCTCTCATTCCCAGCAAAAAGTCCTCCTAGTTATTTACACAAATGACACAGAGACATTAATTCCAAAGGGCACCTGCACGCCTATGTTTATAGCAGCACTATTTACAATAGCTAAGCTTTGGAAACAACCCAAATGCCCAAAAATAGATCACTGGATCAAGAAGATGTGGTACATATACACCATGGAATATTACTCAGCAATCAAAAGAGATAAACACATGCAGTTTGCAGCAACATGGATGGAACTAGAAGGGATCATGCTCAGCAAAATAAGAAAAGAAAAAGAAAAATACCGGATGATCTCACTCATAGCAGGAATTTAGAAAACCTAAGTATGAGACCAGGAAAAAGACTAATTAATACAAAGTGAAAATCAAAATCAACTAGCAACTATAAATCAGAGACACACTTGGGGGGGGGGGTAGGGATGGAGAGAGGAAGGACTAGGGTCAAAATAAGGGAATATAACCAAAATGAAAATACATACATTGTGCAAAGATGAAAAATGATGTAAGAATTATATATAATAAAATACTATAATAAAAAAATAAAAAAGATTATATAAAAAATGTATATATATAACACTGATTCATCACTATTAAAATTGTAGGTGACAAAAAAATGTCCAATAAGTGGCCCTTCATCTACAAATATTACAGAGTCATCTTCAGAACCCATATTAGGGCTCTGAAACAAAGGGCAAAGGGCAAGTTGAATTCTACCTCAAGACCATTGGTCAAATTGTTATCCTATGATAATCACTAAAATAAAATAACATTTCTTAGTTTGCAGAATCAAATTCTATGTGAACTTTTCAAGATTAAAATTTGATTACTTAAGTTTTATTCTATGTTTGCCACCTGCCATCTTGGGTGGAAGTTCCCAAACAACCAATAGCCAGAAATGCAGGAGGAAGGAGATATGGAGAATAAGGAGGTGTGGAAAATAGGATCACAAACTTCTGAATCCTAATCCATCCTTAGAGTCAGACTTGGAAAGGCATGCATATGTCCTCCAAAATCTCATGCTATGCATAAAAACTCAACAAAAGTTGGAAACCCAACTTTTCAGGAAAGAATGGATAAACATATCACAATAGAGTGAAATAGCATGCAGCAATAAAAAAGAACAAATAACGTCTATAACAACATAGACAATTTTTTTTTAAAGATTTAGTTATTTATTTATACAAGCACTGGGTACAGTCAGAATCGCGGGAGGGTAAGAGAATTCACCAGACCCAGAGTGGGGAGCAGAACAGACAGACCGACGAAATACTCTGGTGAGGGGAGCAGCGGGCGGCAGGAGAGGTCTGCGCGCCATGTGGGACCCTCATCCGGTGGCTGGGGATCGAACCGGCGCTACAGAGGCTGCGGGAAGCTTCGCAACCCAGTGCTCAACTGCTGCGCCACCAGGGAGGCCCACAACATGGACAATTTAAAAGGCATCACATTGGGCTAAAGAAGTTAAGACTTAATACAAATGGACTGACTCCATCTTATGAAGTTGAGTAAAGGCAAAACTAATCTACGGTGATAAAAATCAGGAGAATAGTAACTGTTTACAAGAAAGGGTATTTAATCATAAAGGGATATGAGGAAACTTCCCAGGATGATGTTTATGTATTTAAAAAAAAAAAAAAATCAAACTAGGGCCTCCCCTGGTGGCGCAGCGGTTGAGCGCTGGGCTGCAAAGCTGCCCTCAGCCTCTGCAGCCCCGGTTTGATCCCCAGCCACCGGTGAGGGTCCTGCAGCGGTGAGGGTCCTGCAGCGCTGGTTTGATCCCCAGCCACCGCTAAGGGTCCCACATGGCACGACAGACCTCTCCTGCCGCGCCTGCTGCTCCCCTCAGCAGTGTATTTCGTCAGTCTGCATGTTCTGCTCCCTGCTCTGGCTCTGGTGAATTCTCTCACCCTCCCACACTTCTGACTGTACCCAGTGCTTGTATAAATAAATAAACAAATCTTTAAAAAAAAAATTAAAAAAAATCAAACTATACATATTAGTAGTTTTCTATGTATAAATTAATTGTTTTAAATTCATTTTTAAAGAAATGTTTTAATTAGAAACTATCTGTTCTTTAAAAGCTTGAGAAATCCTTTCCACTACACTAAATATTTTTATTTAAAAAGTATTAAAGACACACACTAAGTCATTCCCCACGTACCTGCTGGTTATAACACTGAACTCTGAGTTGATCTTGAATAACTTACACTTTGATAAAATAAGCTATGCCTTTTGAAGTCTGATGACTTCACAAAGTTGTATTATTTGCCTTGTTTCATGATGTTGAAATTCTTTTTTTTTTTTTTAAAGACTTATTTATTTATACAAGCACTGGGTACAGTCAGAAGCGCGGGAAGGTGAGAGAATTCACCAGAGCCAGAGCAGGGAGCAGAACAGGCAGAAGGACGGAAGTACACTGCTGAGGGGAGCAGCGGGCTGCAGGAGAGGTCTGCGCGCCATGTGGGACCCGCCACCGGGGGCGGGGAGCAGCCAGGGATTGAGCTGGCGCCACATAGGCGGCGCTCAGCTTCGCAGCCCAGCGCTCAACTCCTGCGCCACCGGGGAGGCCTGATGTTGAAATTCTTAACAAGTATTTCATTATTTCTTACCAGACCTTGTAATAATAAGTGTCAGTGTGTAACCAAATGCAGAACCATTCCACTCAGGAAAATTACAAATACCTTTTTAACTCTATTGTGAATATTGTATAGATGTCATGTTTTCAATTACTTTTAAGTTTTAAAAGTTCCTAATGCAAATGTTTTGAGCTGTAGCTTTCCTGATTATAATTCCTCTAGTCTCCTAGAATTACTGCAAGAAGCTATCATTGATTAAAAATATTGAATGACCTGAAATTGCAAGGTGGTTGTTTAGCCCATCACCACATTGGTTCCATTTTATAAATGTTAGGACACTACTGTGTTCAGTCTGGCTTGGGACTATCCCACTGACAGCTACTCTTTCTGTTCCAGTCAGTGATGCCTTCCATGTCTTCACTTCTCTCCTCCTCTTTCTATCCATTTACTCCAACAAGGAAAGCGCATCTGAACTCCCAAGAGCTGCACATGTTTCTCAGTGAATTGCCTTCTGGATCAAAAGTCCCCTCCCTTTCCTCTTTCTCTACTATTCAACCCCATCAATGCTGCTTGATAACAAGTTTGGAGATATAAAAAATAATAATAACAAGGGGGGCCTCCCTGTTGGCGCAGGCGGTTGAGCGCAGCGCTGTGAAGCTGTCCGCAGCCTCTGCAGTGCCAGTTTGATCCCTGCAGGCCTCAGAACAACCCATATGGCGAGCAGACTTCTCCTGTCTTGCCCGGTGCTCCCCTCAGCAGTGTATTGATTGCATCAGTCTGCCTGTTCTGTTCTCTGCTCTGTCTCTGGTGAATCCTCTCGCCCTCCCACTCATCTGGCCTGTACCCAGTTCTTGCATAAATAATGAATCTTTAAAAAAAAAAAAATAAGGGGAAATTATAAGGTTCACAATAAATATTTTGCTCCCACATAGTTTTACCTGAAAGGTCAGCTGAAAATATGTATTTTATATTTGCAAGGGGTGTGTTCTGCATATGCCATTAATTTAATTTATATTTGGCTTTCAACTCACACCTGCAATTCCAAATGAAACTCCTGGACAGACTAATGAATGAATGGTCTTATGATATAAACAGAAAGAAAATAGCTTAGCAAATCTTTCAAAGCCCAACAGAGTTCTCAAAAAGATAACTTTATTTCAGTGACAAATGCAGCCAAATATTAAATAAGAAATTGAAACATTATTGAAGGGAAAAAAACTCTCATTTTTTATAGTTCGTTTCCACAGAACATGTAGGTTCCTTCAGTTTCCTCCTACCTAGACTCCTAGACTCACTACCCAGGAATTTGAACACAGCTGGTGCTTGCTCGCACCTCTAGTTTTATACTCCTGGATTTCCTTAACTCTCATGCTCTATACGGATGACTGGCTCAGCACATCTGCTCAAGGTCAGAACCAAATGCCCTGTGTAGTTCCTAGCACTTTTTTTTTTTTAAAGATTTATTTATTTATTTATACAAGCACTGGGTACAGTCAGAAGTGCGGGATGGTGAGAGAATTCACCAGAGCGAGAGGGGGGAACAGAAAAGGCAGACTGACAAAATACACTGCTGAGGGAAGCAGAGGGCACGGCAGGAGAGGTCTGCCGCTCCTTGTGGGACCCTCGCCAGTGGCAGGGGATGGAAGTGGCGCTGCAGAGGCTGAGGGCAGCTTTGCAGCCCAGAGCTCAACCGCTGCACCACCAGGGGAGGCCGTTCCTAGCATTTTTAGTAGAGCTAGCAGACATGAGTTTTGGAAGAAAAATGTTAGTACAATGGAGACACATCTAACTCCCATAACTTTAGATAATGAAGTAGTACAGATGAAAGTGAAGAAAAAAATGTGTGTACAACTGGTACCCTACCAACTCTCAACAAACTAAAAGACCGCATTCATCTAAACTCCACTTTTTTCCAATAACTGGTTATTTGAACTGATGCTTCCTATAATTATCAAAATAGCATCTGTCAGTCCTGGCAAAAAGATGAATTGTGTCTGTAAGCCCTCTTGCAGTGCTAAGCTAAATTGTTAGATTCTTAAAATCCTTTTGATGGATCACAAGTTCCTGGTGAACACAGTTAAACAAACCATTAGGTTGAGAACAAAATTTTCCACTGTAACAATCCACTAATGAGCCAATGGCTACTACATTAATCAGGGACTTGAATAATAGAAAATTTCAACTGTATTTTGTTGTTTTTTTTAATCTTTTTTCAAATTAATATAATTTACATGCAATAAATAGGCTTTAAATGTATATATGCTGGATTTTGACAAATGCATATATCCATGTAACCATAACTCTAGTCAAGAAAATTAAAACATTTCCATCACTACAAAAAGCTCCCACAAGTCAGGTTCAATCCCACAATCAGCTGAGGCGATCACTATTTTAATTCCTATTCTCACAGATTAATCTTGTCTGTTCTAGAATTTCATGTAAATAGGATCATGCATATGTACTATTTTGTACCTGGATTCTTGGACTCAACATAAAGTTTTTAAGACTCATCCATGTTGTGTGTATCCATATTTTATTAGGTTATTCTGTGAAAATACCATAGTTTTTCTATACTCCTGATATTTAGGTTGTTTCCAAGTTGAGGTTATGATAAGCAAGCTGCTATGAATAGTCTTCTACAAATCTTTGGTAAACATATGGTACATTTCTCATACATAAATATCTAGGAGTAAACTTGCTGAGTTCACGGGGTAGTCACAGGTTCTAACTTTGTAAGAATTGCTGAGGTTTTATTTTACATAAATACTTCCATCTCCTCCAATTTCTTCTACAGATGCCCACATGCCAGCCCAACTAGGGCCTTCTAAGGAAGATAATGCATAATTTAAGATTAAGGAAGATAATGCATAATTTAAGAATTTATTTTTCTTGTTTCTTTCTGTTCTGGCAGGTACTTTGATTGTCATTGGCGGAGCAGTTTTAAGAACTCAGTCCCAACCACTGAAAGAGTATGATGACCTTGTGTAGAAAAAATAAGGAAAAGAGTGCTCAAGAGAAGAGTCAGCTACCCACACCAGGTCTTCAGAGGCTCTGCCAACAAGGAGATGTTATGTCCACTGTGTTCCAAGAGCATCAGTTTGTGGGTTAGCATCTGGGCTTAGGTAGCTAGAAACACATTTTTTTCATAATACCATTTAATTTTAACAGTGAAATCACTACTAAAGGATATTATGCAAATTAATATTCTAATTAACTGCTTGTTACTAAGGTAATCTCGGTCAAGTCTTTCCTTTTGTTTCTGCTTTGGAGAGTTAGGGTTCCCCCAATTCTCTTGGGTGGTATTCAATGGCTAGCATTGCATTAGTGGGAGGAAAGCAGTTGTTCACATTAAGCAGGCTCCATTTTGGGCATGATGAGCAGTCAAGCTCTTCACAGGATTAAGAGTCATCCTTTTGATAATTTAAAAAACAAGGAAACAAAAGGTACTGCTTGAAAATAATGATTTACCACAGAACACATTTTACTTTAGTCAAACCTTTTTTTTTTTTCCCTAAGGAAAAAGTATGTGGGCTTATCTCTTGAAAATGCCAGCATGGTTGTGAACACTGGGGAAATTAAAAGACTGAATAGAATGGATTTCTTAGGAAAAATCAGTATGAGTATGCAGAATGCTTCATGGCTTGTTTATTAAGTTGTGTGCTAGGGGAAGGTTATCTGCTCCAGACTTATCTATTACTTTGTGGCAGTAGTTTTTAAATATGAGGGGGTTTTGCATTGCACAAAGTCAAGTTCAAATGGGATCTAAAACTCGGTAACTTTGACAACTTTGTCTATAACATAGAAATCAAAAAATCAGGGACAGTATAAATACTGTCTCTACCACCATTCCTTGCCCAGAAAAAAGAAAGGCTTTAAAGAACATTCTGTAGCCTTTTGACACAGCGTCAATTATTCTTTCTTAGAAACGGAGGTCAGTGGTACATTAATGAAGGCATCTAAGGTAATGAATATTGCCTAATAATGCTGGGGGTCATATACCCCCATTTACCACTGTTACCAGTATCACTATAGCCAAAAAGCATCAAATTAGAGATGCCTTTGTTATGTGAGGAAAGGACTCATAATCTGGAATCACATGTAACAAAAAAGAGAACAGCTGACAGGATTGTGAATATAAGTGTAGCTCCCATTGCAGTACAAAGGTAAGAGAGGTCTCATTTATTTAATGGTGTAATTATGACTTGGTGCCTTGAAATTACATGTTGCAGTTATAACAGTATTCTACATTAATAATTTTGGTTATTAATAATGCTTTTGGTTTTTGAAAAGTGCTCTGCAGCTCTTACTCAATGTAGAATATTCATCAGAGACTGCACCAACACTATTATCTTTATTTTATTCAAAATTGAATGAAACTGGAACCCTCTGGCCCATGAGCCTGTCCTGACTTTAGTGCAGATCTGTCTAGACAGGGGCCAGGCTTTTCACTTTTGTATCTGGAGCCAGGATCATAAATGGACCAATCAGGTTTGAGCTCAATGGACCAATCAGTTAAGAGTTTGAATTAATTATAAAAATGGAAGTGAGTTTGACTAGTGCTAATTGGACCAATCAGATGCTTAGGACTGAAAATGATCCAATCAGGCTTGTAGGGTAGAGATCCTTGAAGAGGACATTAAGCAGGGCAGGAGCCAGATTGAGTCTGCTAGCAGACTCCAAAGAGAGAAGGAGTCAGCAACTAGCCTCCAAAGAGAGAAGTGGCACTCATTAGGCAAACTCCGAAGAAAGACAAAGCATACAGCAGATCTCCAGATACTCTTAGATTTGCAAACTTCCAAACCTCCACAGACCTTCATGGAGATCAGGCCACTGCACCTGCATCCAGCCGTGCCTCTGACATTGCCTGCAAGGAGCACCACTGACCATGGCAGTGTCTTAAAGAGCTATTGGCTATTGGCTCACACCAATAGCTCACAAAAAGCTGTACCACTAGAGTCTCTGTCTCTGCATTTAGTGACGAGTGCCAATCAGCACTATTGATCAGTGACCAGAACTCTGTCTGGCCATCTTTGAGAGCTGCCCACAACCTCTGATTCTCCAGCACTGCCTCCTAGTGCTGTTGAGTCCATCACATCTGGTCTGGCATTTGGTGCTATATAGCTTGGCCCGCAGGCTGTTGTTATATAAGGCCTGCTGCAGTATCACCTCAGCAACCCCACCTGTGAGCACCTCCAGTTGCCACTGTGATTTGGATCCTAGTGCACTGTTGATCAGGTGTGCCACCAGCTCCAGGCCCTCATTGATGGGACAGCACCATCTAGCACAAGCAGTCTTTATTTGGAACTACTGAACACTGAAGACACTATCTAGGGTGATATAGCTGGCCACCTGTGGCCTTGGAAACTCTCCTTTTTCCAATCTCCTATTTATTAAATAAGACCTGTTGTTGTATTCTAAGCCTAAGTAGAGGCTTGCAATTAAATGCACAGGTGAGAACCCAATGATAGTGACCTCTGCCCCCTTGCACCTTGGCACTGACTTTGGCAATGCATTTTAGTTCTGTTTTAGGAGAAGATGACCAAGTATAAAAAGTTACACTGAGGATAAAAACAAATATTGTTCCTCAAGAATCTCTGCTCCCAATGGCCTATGGTGGAAAGCTGGGTAATTGGTGTAGCATGGTGGCATGTATCTGAGAAGGTTGATCCTATAGCTCTGAATGACATACAATGTTGTAAATTTAAAAATAATTAATTAATTAATTAAAAAATAAATAAATAAAACGGTCCCAGGTCTGACCTAATTTAGTACTTTTAACTAAAAAAAATGAGTCTCTACAAAGAGTCCACAAAATGCCCTGTGATAATTCTTCAATATGGCATTATCAACAGAGTGACTAATCTAGATCAAAAGAAAATGGAATATAGAACAGATTTTCTTTGAATTTGTCTCAAACCTAAAGAGGCTCTGGATAACTAAAGTAATCCTGAGGAAAAAGAACAAGACAAAGGTATCACACACACTTCCTATCCACAAAGCCTTAGTAATAAAAACATTATGGTGCTAGCATAAAAATAGATACATTGGCCAAACTTTGACAGCTTTGCTATGACACAGAAATCATAAAAGTTAGAGATATAAATAGTGACTCTATCTGAATCTCTTGACAAGAAAAGGAAAAGGCTTTGAAGACTATTGTAGAGTCTTTTGTAATAATATCAAT
Organism: Talpa occidentalis; assembly: GCF_014898055.3. Taxonomy (NCBI): domain Eukaryota; kingdom Metazoa; phylum Chordata; class Mammalia; order Eulipotyphla; family Talpidae; genus Talpa; species Talpa occidentalis. The sequence goes on along the minus strand of NW_023604861.1, from coordinate 106,462,986 downwards.
AAATTCACAAATACATGGTCAACTAATTCTCAACTAATACTCAAGTCAGAGATACTCAATAATGTTAAAAGATAGTTTCTTCAACAAATGATACTGGAAACACTGGATAAACACAATGAAATCCATCTGCTCTCTTATACCACCAACAGAAATTAACTTTAATGGATGAAAGATTTAAATATAAGACCATAAAAATACTACAAGAAAAGGCAAGAGGAAAGCTCCTTGACATTGCTCTTGGCAATGATTTTTTTTTAATATGACACCAAAAGCAAAATTCAACTAATGCAAAATTCAACAAATGTCAATAAAGCAAACTTAAAAGCTTCTGCACAGAAAAAGAAACAATTAACGAAATGAAAAATTAACATAGAGAACGGGAGTAATATTTTGCAAAGCATATACTGGATAAAGGGTTAATATCCTATATATAAAGAACTCATACAACTTCCTAACAATAAAAGTGAACAACCCAATTTAAAAATGGGGAGAGGAACTAAATCGACATTTTTATAAAGCAGACATCCAAATAGTCAACAGATATATGAATAAGTGCTCAACATTACTAATCATCAGGGAAATGCAAATAAAAACAACCAACTGTGAGTTATCACCTCATATCTGGTATAATGGCTATTATCAAGAAGACAACTGATAACAAGTATTGGCAAAGATGTGAAGAAAATGAAATCCTCATACACTATTGATGGATATGTAAACTAGTTCAACCACTATGGAAAACAATATGGAGATGACTCAAAAAATTAAAAATAGATCCAACAATCCAATTCTGGGTATATACATAAAGGAAATGAAAATAAGATCTCAAAGAGATATATGCACTCCTGTATTTACTGCCGCATTATTAACAATAGTCAAACTGTGGAAACAACCTAAGTGTCCATCAATGGTGGAAGCAACCTAAGTGCCCATCAATGGATAAATGAATAGAGAACATGTGGGTTATATATACAATGGACTATTACTCAGATTGCCATTTGTGACAACCGAAATCAACCTTGACCACATTATGCTAAGTGAGGTAAGTCAGATAAATAAAGGCAAGTACAAGTATGATATTACTTACATGTGGAATCATATAAAAGCCATTTAAAACAGGGAACAACAAATGTTGGTGAGGATGTGGAGAAAAAGGAACTCTCCTACACTGCCGGTGGGAGTGCAAACTGGCCCAACAACTATGGAAAGCTGTGTGGAGGAAAAAGAAAAATACTGGATGGTTTCACTTATAGAAGAAATATAAGGGGACCAAATAAGGGATCAAGAAAAAAAAAAGCAATAATAAAAAATAAATAAAAAACAAAATTAGCAGACAACTATAAATCAGAGGCATTCTGCAAGGGAGGAGGAGGTAGAGAAATCAAAATAGGGGAGAGAAGAGAACAAGGACTATGGTGATGGTTCATGGGTGAATGGGTGGTGGGAATTTTACAAGGACTACACCTGAGAAAGCATACAAGCATAAATTGTACAAAAATGAACAATGAGGTAATATATATATATATATTTAAATATACATATATTTAAATTTTTTAAAAGAGTCAAATTTATCAAGAGTGAAAAAAATGGTGCTTACCAGGGGATGGTAGTGTTTGAGGAGAAACAGGAAAGGTGTAGGATAAATGTTATTTAAGGGTACAAACTTGCAATGAGTAGTAAATAAAATCTAGAGATCTAATGTACAGTTTAGAGAACACAGACCTAAAAATGTATTGTAATCATCAAACTTACTAAACACTAAAGCAATTATATCCATCCACTAAAAAGAAAGGATAATTATGTAACACAATACAGGGGCTAATCATTACCATGATGGTAATCACATTACAACATACAACAGTATCCCATTAACATGATACATACCTTAGATTTATAGAATGTTTTATGTCAAATGTGTTTCAATTTTTTTAATTAAAAAAATGTTTAAGATGGATTTGTGCTATTCTGGCCCCCACAGTTATTCCTGCATAAGCAACATATCACTACTTTCTCCCATGAAACACTTCAAATTTGAGCATCCTTGAGAGCAAACCTTTTATCTCTTGGCAATAACCCTATTGGACTAGATATGTAATTAGAATTTCTTCTTGAATGCATAGGTCACTTGCTATCAAAAAGTATTTTCTAACTAAAGAAAAGTTTGTTCTTTCCATCAAAGAAAATGAATGGCTTATTATTTCAAAGCAGCATGCTTTCTTCCATAGATACACGGGTGATATTTATTTCCCTTCAAGAACCATAGTTCCAACCAAGCACATTCTTACAAGGTTTGTCGTGATTGATAGACACTAGGAAATACAAATATAACACAACTCATCCTATAAGCAAGTTAAGCATAAGAAGAGTGGATCTTAAGAGTACTGCCAAAGAGTTTTGGCTCCTGTGTCATAACAATTTCATCATAAGGAAACTTTACCTAAAAGCATAAAAGTGACTGTTTCATGGGGTTTGAGAGGAGGTCTCATCTCCAGGATTCCCTGAACAGTGTTGCCATTCACCTTGGGTCCTGGTATCCATCAGGTTTAATTATGGAATAGAAATTCTGCCTCCCGAGATGAGCTTGTTTTTCTCAGAAGGAGTTAAACCAGAGAGACTCAGATTATCAGGTTTCTCCTTAACCTATATCTGATTCCTGATTTCCATTATAGACAGGAAACAGAACAATTGCTCACCTTTGATGGGTTCATTTGGTAAAAGAGATCTGACTGATCTTGCTTCAAAAGTCAAAAATAATAAAATTTAAAAAGCACACATCCTGGAAGTAAATTGCCAAAGTCAAAAGTTGTTTAGAACTATTTGTTTTTCACTTTAAATTAAGTTCCAACCAAATTTAGAGAACTACTTCAGGACTCTCTAACAGTCTGATTTCACAAGTTAATATCCACTCTGTTTGGGATGAACAATCTTGTTCTGGTTTATCTGGGATTTTCCTACACTTGCCACTCACTGAATGTTCCACATCCCCAAAATTCCCTCAGTCCTGGGAAAACTAGTCTGGTTGGTCCAAAATCCCTTTCTAAAACCTCTTTTAAGACCTAACAAATCATTTTTCTGTCCTTTTTTTTTTAAAATAGCATTAGTTTAAAACATTATATAGGTTTTGGGTTACACAGCATTATAATTTGAAATCTGTATTTACTACATTATGATCACTAACAAAAGTCTAGTCTATTACCATACAGTTATTCCTCTTTATCCAATTTACCTACCCTCTTCCCCGTTTTCCATCTGGTAACCACCATTTTGTGCTTATAATCTAAGAGTTTGTTTTTATTATGTTTGTTCATTTCTTTGGTGCCCCTGTTTTCCAGAGACAGAAATCATAGGGAATTTGTCTTTCCTTGATTTACTTCACTTAGCATCATATCCTCTAAGTTCACCCATGTTGTCACAGTGACAAAATTTCATCTTTTTAATATCTGGGTAAGTATTCTATATCTTAGATATTGAAAAGAATGCTGCAGTGAAATTAGGAATTACATATATCTTTGTATGAGTTTCTATTCTTTGGAAAATTATCCCAAAGTGGAAAGCTATGTCATATAGTATTTCTTTTTTTTTTCTTTTCTTTTTTTTTCTTTTTTGTTTTTTCCTTTTTTTTTTTTTTTTTTTTGTGGGACCCTCGCCGGCGACTGGGGAACAAACGGGCGCTGCAGAGGCTGCGGGCAGCCTAGCAGCCCAGCGCTCAACTGCTGCGCCACCAGGGGAGACCCTATGTCATATAATTTCTAATCTCAATTTTTTGAGGAATCCCTACATGGTTTTCCACAATCGCTACACCAGTTTACATTTCCACAAACACTAGTTTCTTGTCTTTTTAAAAATAACAATTCTCACAGGTATGAGGAGTTAGCACTTTGTGGCTTTTATTTGCATTTCCCTGGTATTTAGCAATGATAAACAGCTTTCTGTGTATCTGTTGGCCATCTGCATATCTTCTCTGGAGAAATATCTAGTTAGAATCTCTGCCCATTTTTAAATTGGGTTGTTTTGTTGTTGTTGAATTTTATGAATTCTTTATATATTTTGGATATTAATCCCTTGTCAGATATGTGAGTTGTGAATATCTTCTTCATTCAGTAGGATGCCTGAAAGAATGATTTATTTCACTGTGCAGCAGCTTTTTAGTTTGATGTATTTCTGCTTTTGATTCCCTTGCCACTGGAGTAGTATCCCAAAATATCTCTAAGATTAATGTCAGTGATCTTATTGCCTATGTTTTCTCCTGTGTATTAAATGCTTATAGCCCTTACATTCTAGTCTTTATTCCAATTTGAATTAATTTTGTTTACAGTGTAAGACAGTGGCCTAGTTTCATTCAAGATCTAACAATGTTTATTAAGAGTAATCTCCTCTTAATATTTTGCCTATGAAGTCATATCATACTTTCAAATGATGGAAAACAGCAGGTATATTTTTCCTAGAGCTGCTGTAACAAATTACCACAAATTGGATAGCATGAAACAACAGAAATGTATTCTCACACAGTTTTGGAGGCCAGAATTTCAAAATCACAGTATCAACAGAATCTGAAGATTCTGAAGATTCTCTCTGAAGATTCTAGGAAATAATCTTTTCTTGTCTCCTCTAGCTTCTAGTAGTAGCCCACAATCCTTGATGTTCAGCATAACTCCAATCGCAGCCTGTTTTACATGATCAGCTTCCCTGTAAATCTGTCTCTTGCTTCCCTCCTCTTCTGATAAGATACCAAGTCAAATTGGATTTAGGCCCCACCCTAATCTAGTATGACCTCACTTTAATAAAAATAATTGTATTCGAAGATCCTTTTGCAAATAAAATCACAAATGCCAGACATATCCTTTTGGGGAATATAAATTAACTCCTAATAGTGGGTCACCCAATCTTCATGATTTCAGTGTTTCTCAGCTGTGAACACTTATTAAAATCACTTAGGGGTATATTCAAAGAAAACACCAATGACCCTTTAATTCCCCCCAACACAGTAAAAATTAAATTTGATTATCTAAGGAGAAGTCGAGGCATGGGGATTTTAAAGTTCTTCAGGTAATTCTCATGTGGTAAGTATCAATAACCTTTCACACCCTTGAAAAATGACATATGTAGCTAAACACAAGAACTATTAAAAATGGCTTTATGATTCCTTTTCTCTAAAATGCACCCCCTCCCAACTAGCCTAAACTAATTTAGAGGTACCCAAAACTCTGTGGCTACCTCAGTATATTCGTACCTGAAAGAAAAATGCGTATTTTAACAACAGCAAGAAAGCACTCCACAATTTACTTCATTCAAGAGAAAAAGTATCTGGCAATGTAATCTTTAAAGTCAACACTTGTTTAAATGTAAAGTTAATTGTTTTTTAACTGAGCTGAAACTTAAAGTAAAAGATTTCCATGTTGTTCACTCCAGAGAAACAAATAAATATTTCAAACCAGAAAAAATGTGACTTCTACAAGATGAGGGTCAACCAAGAACCCAAAATTTTTCACAATAAATGATTTGAGGGCAAAATTCTTGGTTTCAGATGTGGTGGGGAGACAGTTCTCCCTGTATTTTATTTCAGTGTTTTGTATTTTTTTCTTCCTGCTTATACTGGAGTGAGGAAGTATTTTTTGCTATTTGCTGTGCCTCTCTCATCACCAGTTTCTTTTTAATTTATATTTGCAAGAAATAGCATTTTCTGAAGAATATACGTGCTGAGATGACCGGCAGTGAGCCTACTTAGATCTCATTGCACACTAAATGAGACAAGAGGCCAAGTAGAAAAGAAGTATTCATTTAGAGCAAGGCAAAGCTACTCTACTGCACACTCATCTTCCTTCCTTTCTTGGGGCTCTGAACATCCATGCCCGCAGAGCATTCATCAAGGCACTTTTCTTTCCTGCCAGATCCGTAAGGGGAAAGATTCACTTCTCCTTCCCAAGGTGTCAACCTTCCTTCTTATTGATGCCTATAAAGCCTGCAATTACTTGATAAAGCTAATGGGCAAAAGCACTTAAAGGACTATGCTTTGTGGTTCCATTGTCATAATCCATGTAAAACAAACCCATCCCAGCACAGCCTGACAAGCTTTCAGCCTATTATTATTTGGGGCTTATTTAAATTACAGGTTTCATTAAAGTTATGATTTAGCCATTGCACTTAGCGCACTTTCTTTTTCTTTTAAAACTAACCGCTAGAGAGACATTTGCAAAACTCCTATCTCCAAGCTGTCAGATGAGAAAAATGGCATGTGGCATGGGTGGTAAGAGGGAGAGGTTAGAAGTGTACTTAGAACAGTAAACTTAAATACAAATGGAATTTCACAGCTAACTACTTTTTACCGCTTTGTCAATGGTTAAAACATAAGTATTCATCCTTGCTTTAACACCCCTATTAATCCTGCCATAGCACATAGCACTGGAAAAAAACAAGTCCCTGTATCATCCCTCTTCGCCTTCTTATACCAACATGTTCAGGTAAGCCCTTAACAAAGTATGAAGCTACTTTATTTTTGCATTAAATTTTAATGTTTTAGCTCAGGAGTAAGGATAACATATCAGATGCCCTTCTTTGGAAAAGAGTAGTATCACTCTGAGAGATCAGCGACATAGAAATAATTCTAAAATGAGTTGTGTTTTAGATTATTAGAAATGGGCACCACCACAAGTTATATTAATGTCACACACACACACAAACATTTTGTTGCAACAAAATGTTTGCATCTTACAAGAACATTAAATGTAACATATATGCAGAACACAGTGAATGTGTGTATTCAGTGTATTCAAGCAATAGTTACTGTTACACACCCAGAGCAAAACACTGCATAGGGTGCTGGGACACATAGCCCCAGCCTCAGTGATGAGCTGGGAAATGGGTAGATAAACAACAATTATGAAACGCCCTGATGAATACTGTAAGAAAATTGGGTTCTTCACTCCAAAAGTCCAGGGAAATGAGAGACATCATGTATATGCCTGGTGTGGAAGTGGTAGGGAGGTTGTAAACAACTTCAAAGAAGAGCGATTTACATGTGGGTTTTTAAGAATGAGCTATTTACAAAATTAATCAGCCAGAGGAAGGGATCATGCTCAGTGAAATAAGCCAGAAAGAAAAAGAAAAATACCGGGTGGTCTCACTCATAGCAGGAATCTAGAAAACCTAAATAAGGGACCAGGAAAAAGAATAACTATAAGAAAGAAAAAATCAAAATCAACAAACAACTATGAACCAGAGACACACTATGTGGGGGGGCGGTGGTGGGGAGGGATTGGGGTCAAAATAAGGGGGATGCAATTGTATGGGGAATATAAAAATAAAAAAATTTTTTTTAAAAATTAATCAGCCATAAAGGTCATACCGAAGAAGAACATGTGTAAAAAATATGGGGTCAGGAAAGGGGGAGGTGTGTCTAGGCAAAGTATGAAGTGTAGCATTGAGAAGCTCTGGAATATCTTAAGAGAAAAGGGAAGAAAGGCAAGAGGCAGTGCAGGCTAAATTATGAAAAAGTTAATGTGTCAAACTGAATGGCTTGAACTTAATCTTATCTGCAATTTAAAACTCAGGAAATTCTACCCCCAAAATTCTGATATGGGGCTCTTTTTGAAAACACAGAACTCTGGCAATAGTAGACCTCTATAGCCACATGAAGCAGCTGGCTTCATCACACAAGGCATGAATGCTCCAGTTTGCCCTGGTCTCTGCCATTCCCTATAGTCTCCCCAGTACCAATGAAGGAGAAAAGTAAATTAGGGCTACTAGGCCCTTGAAACAGCATTCTGAAACCTGCTGAAAACAGGACATCCTGTAAGCTGCCCTCAGCCTCGAGACAGCATTCTGAAACCTGCTGAAATAGAGGACATAGTGTAGGCTGCCCACACAATAAAGCAACACCTGTGTGGGCCAAGGTCAGCCCGTCTGCACATTCCAGATATCCTCCAGCCAAAGAGACCTTGGCTCTCAGACTCCACAGATGGCCACAATCAACTAGATAAGAACCTGTCATGGAATTTATCCAGTTCAAGACAAGGACACAACACAGAGCACTATCATACTCCCCACTCTTTGGCAAAACATTAACCCCCTTTAATTCAAATAAAGTATATAAATCCGTACTTCATGCCACTCAGTGGCAACCCACTCATTACCCCTCTCTGTTCAGAGAACTTTCCTGTCCTTCTTATCTGATGATAAATTTCTTGCTTTTCTGTCTGACTCTGGTCTCACTGTTGAATTTTTTCCTTGTTGAGACAAGGACCTAGAAGCCACCTTGGGGTCTGGCTCTTGGACCCCAGGCCCAATTCACTAAGGAACAAGTCAGCTGCCATTTATCGTTGAGACCTTGCTTTTCCTTGTCCATGGCAAATGCTTCTATCATCACCAATGGGAAAACAAGAAATGGCAAGGGAATACATGTTTATTCCTAGCCTGCTTTTCTCACTGCCTAGCTTCTAGACATTACAAACTTGGATTTATAACTTCTGCTCTAGACAGAGAAAAATCAAGGTAATGATAAGGTCAAATATCTTTTTCTAATAAGTTGTAGGGATTTAGAATATTATTAACTGTAGGACTCAAGATATCTGAATCCTTGAGTTCTCTTCCTTGTGATATTCTTGTGGGAGATAAACTCCTACAGGACAAGAGAAAATGGAAAACATGGCCCATTTCCTTAATATGGTCTCTGTCCCTCATTCCATTGCAGGGATTTTTATTCAGCTAGTCTACAGTGCATGGTTTAGGCACAACATAGGCAGGCCTTCCCAGGTCTCTTCCACTGAGGCAGTACCCAGATAAAGTCAAGGGTGAAGCAGAAAGATCCCTTGTAGCACTGCTGAGGTACAGAATCAGCAGCCCTACAGAGTGCTTCAGAGGAAGAGAAAGAGTAAGGTAGTCACACTCTCACTGGGAAGGCAGTCAGGGACTCAGCTTACCAGAAATCTTTAGAAAAAAAAACTCTGGTTATAATGCAAGCAAGATGGCTTACAAAGGGGAGATTAATGACAAAAGCATCAATGAGTAAGCAAATGCAATTGTCTATGCAAAAAAATGGTACCCTATAGTATTAATGTGGGATGGAAATAATTCATGTTTAACAAATGATGTGAATAACCAAAATGAAAATGCATACATTGTGCAAAAATGAAAAATGATATAAGAATTATATAAAATAAAACATTAAAAAAAATGATGTGAATAGAATAGTGGAGTACCCAAACCTCATACCATCTCCCTGTATACCTCCTACATGGTATGTGGGTTACCTCAGTTCAACCTGAGTACCCCTAGAGCACAAAACAGGAAAATTTAGTGGACTGAACAAATGTGGTTCCCTGGGCATGTCACTATTTACTGAACTAGACTTAGCAGAGGTCTCAGGGAAGCACATCAGGACCTTAGACTCTGGAGAGGGCACAGTTTAAGGACAAAGGGAGAGCATTGTTGGCAAATGTCTTCTGCTGCCCATCTGATTCTCCCTGTTGAAAATAGAGAGATTTGGCCCACCTCTCTTTTTCTGGAGCACTGACTTTAGAAAATTTATCATTGTAAATGCTTCTTCCTCTCTTCCAAATGTAGGTACATAAATGTTTTTAAAAACTAGATAGGGGCCTTCCTGGTGGTGCAAGGGGTTAAGCACCGCACTATGAAGCAATCCGCTGCCTCTGCAGCACGAGTTCGATCCCCAGCCGGCCAGGGAGAAACCCACATGGCACAGCAGACCTCTCCTGTCTCGCCCGCTGCTCCCCTCAGCAGTGTATTTCAGTCAGTCTGCCTGTTCTGTTCCCCACTCTGTCTCTGGTGAATCCTCTCACCCCCCACACCTCTGGCCTGTACCCCAGCTCTTGCATGCATAAATTAATAAATCTTTAGAAAAAAATAAAATAAAAAATAAAAACTAGATAGGCCTTGTCAGCTCTGTAACTCAGGAATGTGTTTTTCAGGACCTGGGAGCCATCTCTTTGAGAGGTAAAATCTAAAAAGATAGCACCACTTTCTCCCAATTTCTGGAAGAAGATAGTGTGCTACACCTTGCTCTTCCTGTCATACAGATATGAAGTTTCTTTTCTTCTAATTAAAGCCAGTCCATAATACTTCAGTTGCCAGGTAAAGCTAGGATGAGTTATGTGTGACAAACGGTCTGATCAAGTCCTCTTACTTAAGGACTAGTTATTGTTTGTCTTGAAACATGTATTGAATGAGTTGTACCTGTGTAGCTACGTAAGGTAGTGAGATTGCTTTCTGCCTTTGCAATCTCTTAATGATTGCTTGTGACATGCATCACATTCTGGCTTAGTGTTTGTCTGAAAGTAAAACAGTTGTCATTCTCTACTACCTTTGTGGGAGAAATTTCTGAGTTGGGTAAAGATTTGGTCTTGAATTTAGTTTTCCAACAGAGGTAATATTAAATTTTTTTTTAATCTCTCCTAAATCAGCTTGGTAGAAAAGATCCCTGAGAAAATGGTATTCATGGACATGTCAGGGATAAAGAAACTGAAGAACAAGAGACAGGTGGTACAAGTTTTGTCTTACTTGTTGCACATTCACTCTACGTTGTAGAAAATCCCTGTCTCTCCTTCCCCCTAAGAACAACCTCAATTTCTTCATTTGTGGACTGGGATTCCACAACAACAAAGCCACATGACAACTGCAGGCACTCCCCATAGAAGGGTCCTATGAAAGTCATTGTCCATGAAAAGGTCAAGTTAAAATGATTCTGGAAACCACGCTTGTAAAAGCTCATTTCAGGAAATTACATATAATACAAGCAAGATAATCAAGTTTAGAAAGGTTCAAACTGACAACTTCTACCCGCAACATCCTTTCCCACAAAGCTCCCGGGGCACACTTTGCTATGAAGCTGAGCCAGCCTGCATTCCTGGCCTCCGTTCAAGCAGTAGGACAGCACTGGTCAACCCACCCCACAAAGAGCTGAAAGGAGGCTGAGTCAGGAACAGCCTGGGGGAAATAAGTCATTTCCATCAGGGATGGAAACACCACAGAAATTACAGAAAGGGCTTCTCCCTTCTGCCTTTCTTGGATTTTCACCTACAAGGCAGATGAGGGAAAACTTAGTTGAAGAAGTTGAAAGAAATGAGTCAAGTAGATACTAGGGTTTTTTTGTTTGTTTGGGGTTTGTTTTTGGTTTTTTCCTGTTCAGTAATTTAGTTTCAATTATTTTCTGCACAGCAAATTTAAAACTCTTAAACTTACAAGCATATTATGAAGGATGAAATGAAACAGCACCGGCTTCATTTTTCATTTAAAATTACCTGTCGTCAAAAGCAATACATAAGTTCCATATTTCTTAATGCTTTCTATTAAATGTATAAAAGACATAACTATAATCAAAACTGTTTTACTAAAAATTCTGAGTTTGCATTTTCACTCACTTGTGAGTTGGCTAAAACATAAATGCTAAAGGAAAACTATGTTTTGAAATACAGGAGCAGATCACTTGCCTGGAGACTTCTCCCAATGCTTCACTCATTTCTATTTAACTGTAGGGTTTGGGTCTTTGTTGTTGAGTGTAAGACTGACAGCTCACCTTAGATTTCAATTTAGATGAATGTGCTTCTGTCAGAGAAGAAGTGTCCAGCCCAGCTTCATCTAATGTTTCTGGCTAATCCTGCACAGCCCTAAAACTAACTCTAAAAAAGGGAATCACAAACTGTCCGTCCCCCTCTCAGGACAACATTAATAATGGGACCACTTTGGACATCTGAAATGCAATTGCAAACTTCAGTCAGCGGCTAATAAATTCTTTATCCACAGACAGAAAAATAAAGGACTTGTTACATAGAACTCCTTTGGCTGAGTGTAACATGGTTGGCTCCTAAGTCAAATGGGAGAGATCACCAACAAAAAGGGTCAAGATTAACAATTCTTCGTGGGTAGTAAGGTTTTTCTTCATACCAAATATATGGCCCACATCCCCTCTGAAAAGGGAATGCAAACACTAAGCTTTTATAACTGTCAAACAGCCAACTATGTGCAGCACACAGCAGATGATAGCTCACTCCTGAATTGATACAAGTGTGATCCTGATGGAGTGGTACCTCTCAGAGGGACATGGAGACAAACTTGTCTTCAATATCCCCTTACTCCCACCTCCCCGCATCTCCTGCAAAATCCACTCCCTGCAACAGTGCTGCACACCAATTGGTCATAATTCTTATTTATTGCTCCAGGAGAAACAAACATTCTAGGACAAGAGAACATTAGCATAAGAAAAAGTTGGAAAAGTGAGTGTATAGACATTCTACTTATCTGCCACAAAGGATAAAAAATGTGTTTCCTCTGCTAGGTAGAGCTGTGATGCTAACTTTAAATTCTTCCATTAAGTATTATCTCTGAATCTCTAATATTTAGGGTTTGGAGATGTGTTTTGCTTTTCATTTTGAACACAAAGAGCATCTGTTGGCTGAAATAGTCAACCATTACTGACATCCCACTTTCCCCTCTATTATCAGCACATAACTGTGTGCATGACTGTGACAAGTTGAAAAGCTCTGCTGTTTGCTCTACAGCTATCACAGGTTTTTGGACCTGAGCTTAGAAGGAGGCTGGGAAATGAGGTAAGCCTGTTGGTCTCCATGTGGGAGTGAATTGGAGGAGGCACTGTCCTTGAAAAGACAGGAGCCACAATAGGAGAACATTTCCCCACCTACGGGGGGTGTTCATGGTTCCTGCTGTGCTTTGAATCACAGTGAGAATAAAGTTGGAAACAGTGGTCCTCTTAAGTATTTTTACAACAATCTGTTTCATGTGGCTCCTAATGGTAAAAATGATAAGGAAAATGAACTATGGGGTACACATGATTAGCTACCTAAATAAAATCTATTTGTTTTTCTTACTAATAACACTTTAAATTTGATTTAAACATGTTCTATCCCAGGGAATGAATCTTGGCAAGTGTAAACAATCATGACTTTCCTACTGCCCACTTTCCCAAACATCCCTTTACCAAGGGTGACCCAGTACTGGTAATGACCTGTCAAGAGAAGTCAGGCAAGGGCTTTGGGGGTAAGCTTTGCTTTCCTAATAAAAGATAAAATACATTTGGCATGATCCTTTTCTCCCTGCCTTGAATACAGATGTGTTGTCAAGAACTGGAACATTTTACAATGAAAAATTTTTGAAAGGCAAGAGAAACTTAGAGATGTCAGCTCTAATATCATTGAGACACTGAACTAATTATGCCAGCTCTGTACACAAAATCAATAAGCCTGAAGTCTGGGTTTTGTTGTTCACAGTAGGAACCATTCTTGAGTTAAAATATTGTTCACCTTCTATTGCTCTGACAGAAGAATACAGAACAGGGAGGTTTCTTCTGAAGAACATCATTGCATAAAATGTCTTTATGCTTATTTGGGATTCCCTTTATAATCCATTATTGTTCAGTTTTAAAGTTCATATTTACATCAGGTACACAAGGCTCCTTGTGAAGTACCAACCTATAAAAAGATGACAACAATGTTTCACACTCACAGCTCAAACTATTTTAATCAACAAAGAAAGTGAAGTTGGGTGCATCTGCCTGGATCCACCCTGGCCACACACAGAGAATGATTTTCAAAGCCAGTTAGCACCATGGCATGGGTATAGTTGAGGGGCTCAGGTATAGAAGGAAAAAGTTATTCTTAGTAAAAACAAAGATTCACAGAGCTGCCAATAAGAAGATGGGTTTAAAATTAAAGTGTCACAGTAGGAAAGTTTGTGCAAGACTATTCTTTCATAAAGGAGAGACAAGTTTTCCTAAATGAATGACAAGCTGCTATCTTAGAGCAATTGAGGAAATGCAAGAAAGATGGTCACTCACCCCGAGGTGCTAATCATTCACAAGCACTTCTCAGCACCAAGAGGGGGTGAGAGGCCCTCTCATGAGTTTTCCTGACATCCTGGATGTATCTACCTTTTTCTGTGTCTGGATTCTCTGCTGGTGCTAACTATTTAAAGATGATGCACAACTTCTTCATCATTTTATCCCAGGCATTTATCACAATGTCTGGCACAATAAACTTTTATTGAATGAAGAGAAAAATAAAATTCAAGTCTTTCTAATTCCAAAGTCCATGTTCTGTTTAATGTATGATGCTAGCTTCTGGGTTTGAAATAACATTTTAAAAAATCTGTAGAAATCTCTCCAACATCTTTCTCAGAAATACTGTGCGATTTTATTGTCATCATCATCACATTTCTTTCTTTTTAATATAAGACCCAGAAACATTCAGAGTGGCCAAAAGCTAGGTAAGGGGACAAAAGAGCTGAAAAATAGCCAAACTAGGTATCCAGTCCCCAAAAAAACTCAAAGCCAAATAGAATTAAGGGAAACATTTCAGATTTTGAGCAGATGCTTTTCTGGTCTACTTAATTGTAGCTCTAGCACTAACTGACATTTGCTTTTCCTCTTTTCCTTATGTGTATTGTATTTACAGGCCAAGGCTCATGTTCTCTGATTTTTTAAAAAATTGAGTTCCAAATGTATTGTGATGGCTCAAAGGTAATTGTTCATTCAGATGAAATGTACAACTAACAACCAGAGCTTTCAAGTAGACAGGCCCCTTATTTTGATGACTGAGAAAAACGTTACACTTAACCCATGCAGTGTTGTTACAAAGAAAGGAAATTTTTTGTCATTTGCTGGCAAGATTTAATCCCTCTGGACCCATGTGAGAGGCAAATCAGCAATGCCATCACACTGGTCACCACAATGACAGAAATAATTATTCACCTAGGACTACAATCTAATTTTTCTTTAACATTTTAATTTAACCACTACAGGTTACCTCCTCTCCCTTTTTTTTCATATTTTTTCCCCACTCAACCCTCATTCCTCATATATGTAAGGATCATCCACTTATTCCAGCATATTTTTAATGAAAAGAAATTTTAACTACTGTGGTGATTTTAAATATGTTCACAAATGCCTTGTCAATACTCCATGTTTAGAGTCATCCAGATGTTTATAATCTGGCAAAATTAATAACAAAATCATTAAAGGAAAGACAGGAAGAGCCTCCCCTGGTGGCGCAGCGGTTGAGCACTGGGCTGCAAAGCTGCCCTCAGCCTCTGCAGCGCCGGTTCCATGCCCCGCCGCCAGCGAGGGTCCCACATGGCGCGACAGACCTCTCCTGCCATGCCTGCTGCTCCCCTCAGCAGTGTATTTCGTCAGTCTGCCTGTTCTGTTCCCCGCTCTGGCTCTGGTGAATTCTCTCACCCTCCCGCGCTTCTGACTGTACCCTGTGCTTGTATAAATAAATGAATAAATCTTAAAAAAAAAAAAAAAGGAAAGACAGGAAGACAGAAGATTTCTCATATCTTGATATGCTCCCTTTCAAAAGGTAAAAACAAATTGTCCTCCCTTTGAATGTGGGCTACACTTAGTGACTAACTTCTGATTAATAGAATACAATGAAAATGCTGGCACAGGGCTGGGTGACTGGGGCATAAAAAGCAATTTCTTCTCTTTCCCCCTACCTTCATCAACCACTCTAAGAGAAGACAGTTGCCATGTCATGAGGAGACTCAAGAAACTCTATGGAGAGACCCACATATTGAGACACTAAAAACAAAGTCATCCTGCCAACAGGCAGGCTAGTGAACTCAGCAGCTGAGCCTCAAACCTCAGCCATGGTTCAGACAACTGAACACAACCTCGGACGACAAAAGACAGTAGTGATCATGATTGACCCAAGCCAAATATTTTCTTTTCTTGTGATCGGATTAACTCGGGGCTTATCTCACAAGTTGGCCAATGATATGTAAGGGAGAAATGGGCAAGGGTAGCTTTGTTCAGTGAGTTTTCCTCACTGGAAAAAAAAAAAGACCTATTAGGAAGGTCCCTCTTTTTCTACCAACAGTTGCCACCTACATGTACTATCTGGACTTTATGGGGTAACTTGCAGCTAGGAGAGGACAAGTCAGAATACAAATGTTAAAGATTGTGGGGCAAATGGCAAGACTTGGGTCCCAGATGGTGGCAGTGAACCACAGAATTAATATTCTCTAAATGTGTCCTACCTAAGAATGTGTTCTGTGAGAGAATATACATATTCCTGTTTTTAAGCAACTTTTAGATATCTTCTCTGTTATTCTCTGAAGACATGCTCAATTTTAAAAAATCTTTGATATTTTCTCCTTGCTCATATATTTCTCTCATACCTACCATTTAGAAATTACAGTGCAAGTTCACTCGCCTGCTGGAGTCTGGCTCCCTCTTCAAATGAACAGTTCTGCTATTATTTGGGACATATATTTACATTCAGATGTTTACAGTCAGGCAAAATAAATCATTAAATCATTAAATCTTCTGGCTATTTTAATTTTTCTGCTTGTTATTGTTAGTATATTAGCTTAATGATCAACATATATGTGTATTTTCCATATGAGAACTGAAGTAGATGAAGTTTTCAGTTGATCTGTAGCTATCTGAGTCAGTTGCCCTGTAACTGGTCCTCCTGAAGTATGTTGGAGGGGGTGTCAATAAAAGGAAGAAGGTAGGTTCTCATTGTTCCATTACAATATAACAACCTGACAGCACAAATTACTGGCATAAGTTTAGCCATATTGGCACACACCGACTATTTCTATTGATCCCTAAACTTAGAGTCCATGACCTCATCTGAAGCATACTTTTTAATAATTCACTTCATTTGAGGGCCCATTAAAATGTCAGAACTGTCATAAAGCTTGTAAACACTTAGTTACCTCTAATGTCTTGATAATAATAATGCATTATTGATGAAACCTCGGTTCACAATTACTTTGCTCCCATTTGACAAAGTCAATACAATGTATGCTTTCTCCACATCTCACTACACATTCCTCCTCTTCAGCTGCAGTGCTTTATTGGTGGGTCTCCCATAGTTCTTCCAAAAGTGTTTTTTGGAATCCTTTCTTTTTCCAAGTCAAAAATATTGACCTATAGACCACTTTAATTCAATGAAGAAACTGACATAATGATACAATTATAAAGTTTCCTGAATAAACCACTAGACCATACAAAAGAGGAGGCTGGACATTGAAAAATCCATTGCTAACTAAAACATTTATTACTTTGAATATATAAGATTTTTTCCTGTAGAAATTTCTGGAAGGGTTTAAGCAAACAAACCTGATTTCAGGAGCCTTGACAATGGAGCATGAACACAAAGAGCAATATTGGTTTGAATAGCAATTAAACCAGGAAAAAAAGGGCTTCCCTGGTGGCCTAGGGGTTAAGTCTCAGCACTATCACCATTACAGCCTGAGTTCGATCCCTGGCCAGGGAGCTGACCCACATATAGCGCAGCAGACCTCTCCTGTCTTGCCCACTGCTCCCCATAACAGTGTATTTCAGTAAATATGCTTGCTGTGCTCCCCACTCTATCGCTGGTGAATCCTCTCACCCCCCACACCTCTGGCCTACACCTCAGTTCTTCTACACACACATAAATAAATAAAATCTTTAGGAAAAAAAAAAAAACAGGAAAAGGGAAAAAAAATTCTCCAAATTATGGAGATTGCCGCTAAAAATAGGGTTACCAAATAAAATGGAGGATGCCCAGTTAAATTTGATGTACAGATAGATGACAAATAATTTTTAGTGAAAACATGTTCCAAATCTTGCATGGGACATACTTCCACTAAAAAATTATTCATCATTTTGGCGCTGGAAGGGATCATGCTCAAGAAATAAGCCAGAAAGAAAAAGAAAAATACCGGATGGTCTCACTCATAGCAGGAAACTAGAAAACTTAAATAAGGGACCAGGAAAATAAATAACTATAAGAAAGTAAAAATCAAAATCAACAAACAACTATGAACCAGAGACACTCTATGGGTGGTGGGGGGTGGGGAGGGGAGGGATTGGGGTCAAAATAAGAGGATTGCAATTGTATGGGAAATATAAAAATAAAATTTATTTTAAAAAAATTATTCATCATTTATCTGAGACTCAAATTCAACTTGGCATCTGATTTTTTTTTTTAAATTTATTTATGCATACAAGAGCTGGGGTACAGAGAAGCGGGGGGGGGGGGGTGTGTGTGAGAGGATTCACCAGAGACAGAGTGGGGAACAGAACAGGCAGATTGACTAAAGTACACAGCTGAGGGGAGCAGGGGACAAGTCAGGAGACTGCTGTGCCATGTGGTTTGCTCCCTGCCGGGCCAGGGATCAAACTCAGCTGCAGTGGCAGTGGATAGCTTTATAGGTTGCGTCTTAACCCTTGGGCCACCAGGGAGGCCCAGCATCTGTTATTTTTATTTCCTAAATCTGGCATCATTACCTGAGACAAATCTTAATCATTCACCTAACATTCAGAATGCTGATGGGTCTAATACAATAGTCCCCAATCCTATCTACACATTAGAAATAATGTATGGGAGCCTCCCTGGTGGTGCAGGGGTTAAAGACACAGCACTATCAAGCTATCAACAGGCACTGCAGCTCCAGTTCAATCCCCGGCCAGGAAGCTGACCCATATGACACAGCAGATCTCTCTTGTCTTGCCTGCTGCTCCCCTCAGCAGTGTCTTTCAGTAGCTGCCTTTTCTGCTCCCCAATCTGTCTCTGGTGAATCCTCTTACCCCCTGCACCTCTAGCCTACACCCCAGTTCTTGTATGCATAAATAAGTAAATCTGAAAAAAAAAGAAATGCAAAATTTATTTTTAAAAAAAGAAATAATGTATGGCTACATGAACTCAGTTTTAGAGCAGCTAAGTCAGAGTTTTGGAGTGGGGCTAGAATTCAAGGCCCCCAGGAGTTCTAATGTGCAATCAGATTTTAGAACCACTGCGTTAGAAGATTATACTGTCTGATATAAACTCTCAGAGAACATATGTGAACCATATTAAGGTTGTCTCAGGATTTAATAGCAAGAAAATGCATCTATTTTTAAAAGCATATTCAACATTTTCATGTAACTTTTCATTTGGGAAATAAAAACTTATTTTTTATATCATAAACTGCCACAAAATTTAAGGATAATGGAGTGATTCAGACTTGGAATACTAAAAGACATAACAAAGCACAGTTCATGGAACCAGGGCAAACTGCATGGGATGGAGAACAAGAGGCAGGAGGCAGCAAGATGTAATGGATACACAGCTGTCCCAGGTCTGAAGGTAGTACAGGCCAGAGTTCAGGGAGGAAGACAACAAGAAGGGGGACCTCAGGTCAAGAATCTAGATAGAAGGACCTCCCTGGTGGAGCAGAGGTTAAAGAGAGAGCACTATCAAATGATCGCCAGCCACTGCCACATGAGTCCGATCCCCAGCCAGGGAGCTAACCCACATGGCACAGCAGACCTTTCCTTTCTTGCCTGCTGCTCCCCTTAGCAGTGTATTTCAGTCAGTCTGCCTGTTCTGCTCCCCAGACTGTCTCTGGTGAATTCTTTTACCCCCCACCCCCAACCTTCTGGCCTATACCCCAGTTCTTATATGCATAAATAAATAAATCTTTAAAAAAAAAAAAGAATCTAGATAGATTCACCAGCTATCAGACACCATCTGATACACAACTCTTCAGGTTGGGTCCTGCTGGTTGTAGGACTTTGAGGGGAATTAATCCCAGCACCTGGCTGACCCAGTTCACAGATGACACAGGGGTGAGTGTTTGGCTGGAATGGGGAGCAGAGCTACAGAGAAGAGCAACTGGAGAAGTCACTTATCTGTGTGCTGACCTGCACCTGGAATGATTTTGGCACTTAGAAGGCACCACTTTTAGTCCTATATATTTTAAGCAAGTTCAGTGATGTCTCCCAACCTCAAAAGTTTGTTCTGAAAAACACACACATCCTCTTTGCCATGATGTGTAGTTAGTATTTGACATTGTGAGATATATACAAACAACAGGTTTGGTGTGAAAATGAACTAATATTTTGCATGAAAAGGATTAGCCCAGTAATCAACACATTTATAAATGCTTTGAAAATTTTAGCTATTACTAGAATGATGACCACTCAGCTGTCATTGTCAATTGTCCTGGCAAGGTTCTGAGCTCAGACTTATGCATTCCATGCCAACCCTTAACCCAGTTGCTGCACCTCCCCCTGCAGTGACCTTCAGGGCTAATGGCTGTTGCCATGGTCCCTGAGGTCCGGCGATGGCAAGGAACCATGCGCGCAGGGGGAGAACAGCAAACTACCTAAGATGCAGAGAAGCCGAATGCCTGCCAAGAGATAACGACCACCAGAAGCCACCACAAAGATGGTTAAAAGAAATGCTGACCACCTGGAACCTTATCTCGCTTATTCTGCTACAACTGTCTTTCTAAAATCTTTTCTTTTCCCGGTCTAAAAAGGTCATTGATTGCTGATTAAAAAACATATATAATCTAATAACTGGGCTAATTCAAATGAAACATTACTAAACTCTGTATAGATAGAACTCTGTAATAATAGAATTGTTAGTTTTATGATTTCTCTGATTGTGTCCTTGGCTTTGTTAGCTTTGATCTTATGAAAAGTATATTCACCCATGCTAATTAATAAATAAGTTAGTAGTAGTGAGTAGTTATTAAAACAAAAAAGTAATTACATAGAACAAAAGAAAGAATTAATAGCCTGTCTACTCAGAAATGTAGCTAGGTCCAGATGTAACTTCGGACATAGATCACTGCCCTGTCAATGATAAGCTAAACCTATGAGCCAGCTGGTTTAGTTCACTGATAACCGATCCTATGCCTTTAGAAAAACATATATATACTGACCACTGACTCAAATAAAGTTGCACTCAGATTTACACTCTCTCTTGAAGTGTGTCTATTTGTCATTTCTTTAGCCGAATCCCTGACCACCCTGCGCAGTCTCTCAACCCTGAGACGGCCTCATCGTTCACTGCTGTGCTGGTCCGCGGCACCCAGTACCCAGGGAGAATTTTGCACTGAATGCTATAGCCTCAGAGTGGAAGCTGAGCATTATGAAGTTCCCCCACTAAATCAGGAACCATGAAAAGAAGCCATAAATATCCCATCGCTCCCACTGACTGTAAAATAATAAGTCATTCTGCATATTCCCCTCCATCTCCATTTTCTGTCCTAGGTCTATATTTTACGGAGATTTCTATTCCCTTAATAAAATAACACTGTGCTTTTATGATCTTCTCTATGCAAAAAAGCCTTAAGCTATCCCATCCCACTCCCCAAAGGCATAAAAGTAAACCTAAAGCCATATGGCACTGGAATTAAAGTCAGCATATTGTTGCATTGGATAATTCACCATCATTATACATGATTTCTCGGTGATATTATGGTATTAACCCACTCTGGTGTGCAATGATTCATTAGAATTCTAAATTTCCCCTGCAGCCCAGACTGCTGTCTTTCCAATGGGACTCAGCTGAATTTAGCTGCACAGACATGTTATATAGCCAGCACCATTCACCAGCACCATGGCAATCTTGTAAAGGCTGCCTGTTTCAGGCCATCATGGGACTTCTGACTCTTAGCGAAGAATGCTGCAACTTTATATCCGTAAGATGCCATCATAATTTATAGAAGTAATCTCTCCCACCCATCATTAAAGATAGCCGATCTCACTCAAATTATACTAGAAAATTTCAAGTCTGTGGCTCGGCTTCTTAATTTGTTCACTCGCAGTTCAAGGGTAGTGAATGGGATATGAATTAGTATCTCTTCCTTTCAAGGAGGGAACTTAGTACTTTAACATACATGTTAAGATATATTAAACAACTATCTAGGCACCCTCTGTATACATGAAAAATATCACATATGTAAGCTACAAATACATGTTTGTCATCTTCATGTCCCCAATCTTATAGCCTGTCTTAGTATTTGAGTATAGTGATTCAAACAAACCTATTAGTGAAAAATAGGAAAGCAGCCCTTGATATTCTCTGGACCCTAAGCAGCACTCTTAACTCTTAGGAGTTTGGGGACCACCATCTTTTGTCCTTTTCCAGAAGACTACCACCAACACAGGCTGTGAGCAAAATAAGTATTTGTGTGGGGATTTGGAAGTAAAAGAGCACAGCATAGAACATGTAACTTCGAGAAAAGGAAACCCAAGTGGGGTCTGATGAGACCAACTTTGTTCTTGATGCCTACGTGGACCAGATGTCAAGAGTTTGTTCTGATCCTTTCAGTCAATCTCCCTGTTCTGCTCCCTGGTGAATCCTTTCACCCCCACCTCCTGCACCTCTGGCCTACACCCCAGTTCTTGTATGCATAAATAAATAAAATAAATATTTTTAAAAAATGAATATGTATATACATGTAGAAAAGTTTCTCAAGTACTCCCTCACACCTCCTCCCCGCTCCCACCGTCCTCCTCCATCCCCAGTACCTTAACTTTAATAAATGTCCACTATCTGGGTTCTCCTTGCTCCTCTACTTCCATGGTGCCAGCTTTGTTTACAAGCCTGCCTTTCCATGCATCTGTTCTTCTATACATTATATACCCAAACATCAGTCTCCAGCAACCTCTCCCACATTTCTCTTTCTTATTTCATGGCCACCAAACCCTGGATTCTTGAGACCACAAAGGGGTGGAACAGTGGCAGTGGTGGGGTAGATAACTGTATTACCTATATCCCTTTTTCTCTTGAATGCCCTACTTTTAGCAGACCATACAGCAGCTGCTGTGGAGTTGGGAGGTGTAATAGAGGGAACACAATTTTTATGAAATCTACTCAAGGAAAGATTTAAATTTTTTAAACAAAAAAAATGTTTTTCCTGGGTAAAATCCTATTCGAACTCTATTGGAGTGGAGGTTTTCCAAATTTCTTGGTTGAAAACCTCAATAAGAAATTTATTCACATTACAAAGCAGTATTTACACACCAACAAAGTGATAGATGCTGGTAGGTAGATAGATAAATATCCTTCCCTTACTAAAATGTTATCTAGTATTTTCTTTTGTTATTCTACTTCATTTTTCAATAAAAAAATTATAATTGGGTATAACCTATTACATTGATTTTATGGCCCACTAATGGATCTCAAGTTGAGGTTCAAACAAGCTCTCCTCAAGCAATTAGCATTTAAAATGACAACATTTTCTTCCGCTACAAGTAGAGAGAGATCTCACATTGACACACATATGCCTGCCTTGAGGCATCATGTGGCCCAGGGAGTTGGTTTCATGAGCAAGAGGAGTAATCAAGAAAGAAAATAAAGGAACTCTTCCTCACTCTTGTTTTCATGGACTCACTTGACTGTGGCAAAGCCCCAAGTAGAGTATCATTCCCATGTGACCAGTGTATGTGGAGTTCTTTCAACTGGTAGGGCTTAGCCAAAGGTGGAGCAAGCCAAGGCCTATAGCAGAGGGACTCAGAATGTAACTGGCAGACTCCAAGGATAGAAGCAAAGAAGACAGGGACCAAGAAGTCCATGGAAATGCTATCTGTGAGAAGAGAGTTAGGCAAAATGAATAATGAGGTCACACCACACAAAGGCAGCTCTAGAGAAGTCATGTTAATAGAGAGGAGGAAACGTGGTTGATGGAAAGTACAGATGGAAGAACAGGCCCAGGTACCGAGACCAGCGGGGAGGTATAAACTGCACAGTGAAGAGGTAGTTATCCTTTTTAGAAGCAGAAATTGTGGGTCCTCTTTTTTTTTTTTTTTAATGGGAGAAGGAGCCAATGCAATGGCTAATCCTTATTGGCAAGAAGAAACTTTACAGCACATTGTAAGTCAGTACAGAGGCTCAATGGGCCAGCTGGTCTGGCACCAGCTTGTAATGGGTCCCACAGCTAGGGCATCGTTGGGCCTCGCCTTTGTGCAGCCAAAACCAGATGACGGTACTGTTGTCCTCTTCACAGATGCAGCCCACAATTCATTTATTGGTGATGGAGGGGACCAAATTAAGGTCTTCCTTAGTGCCTGAAGCCGCCTTTGGGGCTAACAGATTGTATGGATCCTGTCCTTTCTGTGCAGCCATCATGATCTCCCTCTCCAGTCCAGTTGCCTGTTCCTCATCAGTAGGAACACCACCTCCAGACGTTATGGAGCACACCACGGCAACCCCATTGGGACCTCGGGCCCTCAGGGCCTGCGCAACCAGCGCTCCTGCTCTGCGAAGTAACCTTGAAGCCATCACACCCACTATCAACAGCAACACTTCAAATGCCAACCTATCTTTCAACCCATCAGCAGTCCTCCTAAGCCAGAAAATCCACTTGTGATGTTTATACTTATGAAATCACAGATCTATGGAAGTCAAGACAAATTATGATACAATAAACCAAGCAAGTTTGATGGTGGTAGCAGTGGTGATGTTGATGGGGATGATGGCAATAACATTGTTTTTAGCCAGAATTTGAGACTGCATCCCATTTTGGCTAGCTACTGTTCAGCACCTTTATTCCTAGGAAATACATCTTCTCAAACAGGGCTGTTGTTGTTTTTTTAAAGATTTATTTATTTATGCATACAAAAGCTGGGGTGTAGGCCAGAGCTGCAGAGGCGGGGCTGGGAGGGTGGTGAGATTGACCAGAGACAGAGTGGGGAGCAGAACAGGCAGATTTACTGAAATGCACTGCTGAGGGGAGCAGCTGGCAAGACAGGAGAGGCCTGCCATACCATGTGGGTCAGCTTCCTGGCCGGAGATCGAACTTGTGCTACAGTGGCTGAGGATACAGTCATAGTGCTGAGACTTAGCCCCTTGCACTACCAAGGAAGCCCTCAGGTAGGGTTTTAAGGTGAGCATTCATTATCTCTCCCTGAAGTTAAATATATTTTCACTGATTTTCAAGCTCAAGACTGCCTTGCTGGTATGTTTACACTGTGCTGTTTATTTTCAGAAGTAGAACAGCAATAAATGAAAAATATTTTCCCTTCGGTAGAAAAGGAAATATTACACTTAGATATTTATAAGTATGACTGGTTATTTTTTTAAACATGAAGTCAAAAATATAATTATTATACATTACTGGCAAGAATTTCCTGAGTGTCTCTAGCATAAAGACTGAAAGTAATATTCATGACATGAACTATACTTCAAACTGAATATAAAATAAAAATGGATTTAAATAACCAGAGCAAACTGCATATCTAAGTAGTACATGCAAATCAGTTTAACTGTTTTATGTCAGAATTACTATGATGGGAAAGCACCATAATAAAAGAAATAACGCTACTATTTTTGGAGTGTCTATTTTATTCCTAGTACTGATAGATATTTTATATGTGTTCTCTTATTTCATACTCACAATAATCCCAAGAAGGTGGTATTGTTAACCCTATTTTGTAGATGAGAAAACTAATGTGTATAAAGGTTAAGTAATATTCTCAGATCACATAGCTAGTATGGCCAAACAGGATTGAGACCCATATTTATTTTGTGTTCCAACATTGTCTCCTCCATCTCTGTAGGGGGTTGACATGCAAGTGTTTATTCTGGGTGGGTACAGGCTTTGCTCAGGCAAATGCCATCATCTTTGGAACCTACATGAGAATATAGGAGCAAAGACTCTGGAGAATTATGCCCTATTGCCAAGAAGTAACCAGACAGTAAACTCACACATGCAGAATGCAAGCTAAAGGGTTTCATTTCAGAAAGTCTAAATCTCTCAAGAGGCATGTATAATCCTTCAATGTCTTGGGAGACTTGTTCAGCCTTTGGGTTCAGAAATGGTTCTGGATTGTTCTGATAGACTACAAGCTCCTTAGAGACCTCTGTATGTAGCATAGAATAGACCACCCACTAAGAACACTTAATAAATGCTAGTTATCTGTTTAGGGTTCCTCTCAACAAAACACTTCAAAAGGGTAGTACAGCCTACCCCCATCCTTAATTCCCATAATTTCCTCTTCCTAATTTCCCCTTAAGACTCTCTTAGAACTGAAAGAATCTCCTTGAAGCACCTCCTAGGGGCACCTAAAGCACTCCCCAGCTGAAACAAGTGAAAGGAGATGGCAAGTCTGAGTTTCATTATGGTCTCCCCTCACTGGGGAGAGAAAGTGGTCTAGGAAGGTTGTTCTCGATCACATCCTGCATAAATTCTTAAGCAGAACTCAGGTATTCATGATATGAAAGCAAAATTGATACTTAAGAATGAACCAGAAAATTATTTTATCACTTGACCAAGAAACACAAATGTCACAAAGCTAAAACACTGTTTTTTTACTACTAAACCCAATTTTTTTTTATATATAATAGTATTTTTTTTTAAGATTTATTTATTTATTTATACAAGCACTGGGTACAGTCAGAAGCGCGGGAGGGTGAGAGAATTCACCAGAGCCGGAGCGGGGAGCCGAGCAGGCAGAAGTACCGAAGTACACTGCTGAGGGGAGCAGCGGGTGGCAGGAAAGATCTGCGCGCCATGCGGGACCCTCCTCCGGTGACCAAGGAGCAGCCGGGGATCAAACCAGCGCCGCACAGGCTGCGGGCAGCTTCGCAACCCAGCGCTCAACCGCTGTGCCACCGGGGAGGCCCACTAAACCCAATTTTAATGAGTTAGTAATTCATGTGTTTCCCTGGATTTAGAACCTACATACACTTTTTAATGGTCACAGTCCTCTCTGAAGCAGTAGCTACCTCTACTTTGCTAACAGTTTGCTATAATTGTGTAATGCATGAACTAACCACAACTTCTTGAATTGGTGATGAGAGTATATAATTTTGATGGGGAGTGGCAGGGTTGGGGGTGGTGAAACAAAAGAGACCAACCATCTAAATTTAACATAAATGGAACAATAAACAGTCATGAAGGAATTCTGATGCTACAATAACTTTTATTAGCTTGATATGCTGACTGAGGAAAAAAAAATAGCTTGCATTTTTAAAAGTGACTTTTAAAGAAGAATAATTTGTTTGCATAAAATATGATTACTTTCCCTCATAAAATGTTTATTTGAATTTATTGCACTATAGCCAAAGTCAACGGTATCAGTCACAGCAGGGAAACCCAATTCTGAATTGCAAAATAAACCAAAGGTGTGACTCACAGCACATCAGCAACTGATGCTGACTCAAGAATTTTTAAGGCAGTTAAAATTCTGCTGATTTTCTGGGATGAGAGTCTAATGAGGCCAAAATTTCTCCCTTAAATAAAGAGAAAGAAAAAAAAAAACCTGTATCTCAGTCTGGGGCTTTCTTCTCTCAAAGAGAACAACATCTAGAAGAGGCTGGTCAGTACCTTTCTCAGATTCACCTTTCAACCCACTACCCACACTAATCTGTCAACTGGTAACCAGAGGCCAAATCCAGCACAGATGCCATGTTGATAGGTCTTCATTTAAGTAAGTTTAGAAGAATGTAGAAAAACAGTGACATGGCCTGTATTCTACAACTCCCCCATCTCCACCATTTCTACTCTTCTTAGACTCCTGCCTTCATTCATCTATTTATCCCTGTGGGCTCTGGAACCCCTTAGCTAAGCACCTGCCATTCAAGGACTCATGAAATACTGTTCTCATGCCATCACCAAGCTGCAAACTAGAAACCTTTCAAGGACATGGGTTCACGTTGTCTCCATACAGAAGGAGACAGTGGAAAAAGGATAATGAAGAGAACTCATTCTTGACAAATGCCTTTATACTAATGATCTCACGTAAGGTTATCCAGCAAGTTCGGGGGAAAGGAGATCCTACAACTTAGTTTCTCCACTTCCTAGTGTCCATTTCTTCCAAAGATCCAAAAACTACCTGTACTCTTAACTGATTGGATGTTCTATAAAAGTAGTTATTGATGGAGGATGCAAGAGAGAACTAAGGAATGCCATGAAGGAAATGCAGAATAGGCAAAGTTCTATGGGTCAGATTCTACATGACTAGACTACTTATTTTCTTAGTATTATAACAGGGTAATCCCCAGGGAAGGGGGAAGCTCCAGGTGCCCTGCCACACCCAAAGGAAGAGCAGAGCTGAGCAGGGAGGAAAAAGGATAAAGACAGGGAGAAGAAAGGAAGAGGAGATCAAGAAGACTTGAAGGAGGCACATGGAACAGAGGGACATGTGAAGAGGCTGTGCTTGCTTCTCAGCCTTGGTCTTGTACCAGGGACTTGGGAGACACAGAGTAGACATTTGAAAGAAACAGAGACATGGGTGACAGACCTGTGGGTAGGCTGACATTGGCAGATTTTATTTTGACTTGGGTTTTGATTTTGCTCCTTTCCTTCCAGACTTGCCTGACTCCTTCTGTTCCTTTCCTATGGATCCCCATCAAAAGGTGCCTTAGACTTGTCGCAAACTTTTTGGCCAACCACATTTGGTTGGGTATTTACCCACAAAGGGATGGGTACTTTTGGATGTTTAATTAGAAACTATTTTTAATTATATTCTTTCTCTTCTTTTCCCTTTATTGCATACTAATTGTATTAAAGTAATTTTCTTTTCTTTTCTTTTCTTTTTTTTTTTTGTGGGACCCTCACCGGTGGCCGGGGATCGAACTGGCACTGCAGAGGCTGCGGGCAGCCTCGCAACCCAGCGCTCAACCACTGCGCCACCAGGGGAGGCCCAGTAATTTTCCACTGTAGGTCTTACACATGAGAGCCTTGATGTGGTGGATGATAGAATCTACCTAGAGCAGGCAGGTTTGAGGGTCCCAGGATGGCCCTCACCCTGCCCACTAGCAATGTCATCAAGGAAAAACTCTTTAACATTGTCATTTTGTTTTTAAATGAATAGGGAAGTATGATTCCTAATGTCTCCTTGTTAATTCTACTGTTTAATCTTGTCAAACTAAAAACAACATAAAAGAGAAACAGTAAAAAGGATGGAAATAAAAAGGCACAACACTGAACTTCTCAATATGCAAAGCACTGGCGTTGGTGAGTTACATGTGCCATGACATAGGATCCTCATAACCATTCATTTTAGAAATCAGGAAACAGGAGTTAAGTCAGCAGAGGTCACTGAGGACCTTGACCAAGGTGACACAGAAAGTAAGAAGGCCCATATTTGGTCTTTTATAACTGCTGGCCAATTACTACTAGATTCTGGGCTTTATTTTTTTTTGGGGAGGGGGATTATATTACATGGTTAAGACTGATTTTTAAGACTGTGTTTTAAATAAAAACACAATATATTTACTGTTAGATTTGCATTGACCTGGACAATTTCCATTTTCCCCTCACATATCTACTGAAAATCTAGTAGTCCACAGTTCATTAAATAGCTACAATTTTCAATCTTATTTCCAAAGCGGTTTCTTTAGAATGCAATTGCAGAAGACACGGGGGCAAATGTCTGTATTAATGACATTGCCTTAAGACAATTACTGGAAATGTAGCCAAAAAGAGATTTTTCTGAACTCTACAGATGACTATTTCAGTCCTCTTACTCCCTTTGGCTATAGCAAAGCCAAGTATTAGTGAACAATCTCAGCCTCCTCTATGGAGAACTCTTCACCCAAAAGTTCACTTATCCACCAGGTCTAAAAGCAAAGGTCTCAAATATAAGGGCTGATAACTGTATTTCTAGATACCTACATTATGACTATGTCACCACAGGAAGTTGGTTTTGCCTTTTAAAAAAAAATCATGATGGTTTCCTCACAGCATGAAACCTAAAAAAGAAAGCTGAATACCTAACATGGTGTATCAAAAGGAGAGTTAACGAAACAAATTGCAAATATTTTATTTCCACATTATTTCCCAAAGCCCCCTCGCAGACCAGACCTTCCCGGCCTTTTAAACCACAGGTAGCTTCTGGCAAAGCTTGAGACAGATGGCAATGTTGAGATCTTGGCAACCGAGATAAATGTGTGTAATATCAAGCACCTACCTTACAACTTCTGAGGCTCACAATGCCCTAGCTCCTTCCATAAGGCCTCAGAAAGGTTCGCTTGCAAAAATAATTTCTGGTTAACAAGAAATCCATGCAACATTTTGTGCCCGGGTGTTTCAGAAGCCCCTCTGAGAGATCCACACTATGCATTTTAATTTGGGTTTACATGTTTTGTTTTTTAATAGAATGAACTGTGCATAACAACACATTTTACAATATAAAATGAAAAGCTCTTGACACAGTTCATCTACTGGAAAGTTTTAACTCTAAATCCAGAACATATAAAGCAAAATAAACACAGCAGGACTCCAAATTTCCTTTTCCAACATTTGGTAATTTGTTTGGATATGGAATGAGGGGAGACAGGGTGTAGGGAAGAGGAGGAAGTGGTAAAGCACAGGAATGTTCATGACATGCTAACGAATCCTTAATCTGATCTCAAGTCAGTGACCTTTTATCGAACATCACAGTGTGTAAGAAGCTGTCCTGAATCCCTCTTGGTTATTTTGCCACATTTGCTGAAAATCAATCCTCTTGCAATCAGCTCAGATTTCGAATAACCTTTGAGAAGCTTTTTACCACTGCAGCATGTAAATGGGGATTTCAGATCCATTTGAAAACACAGCAGGAGGGCTAATTTGGAGATAATAGACATTTTCTATTTGTTTGTATTCAATCCACAAGGTTTTATAGAGCTCGGACTGTGTTGGTTAACACAAAGTTTCCCACAAAAGCTCTGACCTGGAGGGAACTGGCAGTGGCCTTCAGGAGACCGCACTTTTGCCAACATCTAATCTATGATTTGCCGACAATCACACAGCACACAGAGGAGAAGACTGCAAATATATCTTCAGAAGGATGTGCTCCATATTTGGCATGTGATTCTTAGTATCCATGCTAAAGACCCCGAAGAAGTAGGGAGTAGTGAAGATGCTAAGTAGTTCTAGAAGGCTTCCCCCATCCCTCCTCCTCTTAGCAGGTAGGACTTGAAGACATCAGTGTCTTCTGTTTACTGACCCGTTTCTCCAAGTGAGACTAGTGGATATGGGCAAATGACACTTCTCTAGAAAACTTTGCATTAGACAAGAGCATAATTCTGCTTCTGTTTACAATCCTGGAAAACCACAAAAATTTGGAATTCTCTCATTTTTTTCCCCTTTGTGATATTCACTAAGATTCTCTTCCTGGCACATGGGGCCATCTGCAATAGGAAAATCATTGCTATTTCTTCTAATACAGTAGTCTAAAAGTTAGATTGTGGATGAGACTTAAAAGACTCCCTACCTTCTTTCTATTTGCTAAGTCCCAGTCATTTTTTAAGATCTAATCCCAATGACTCTTTCACTTCATGAAGTCTTCGCTATCATTCACAGTCCACACTAATTTGCTGTTGGCCAAGAAATAACAAGGCAGTAATACTGTAACAGGGTGGTCCCCAGGAAAGAGGGAGGTTCCCTGCCCCTCCCAAGGGAGGGTGGAGCTAAGCAGAGAGAGAAAAAGCTGCAGAAGAGACTGAGGAAGGAAGAAACAAGATGGAGCCAGGAGACCTGGAGGAGGCGCATGGAGCCTAGAAACACATAAAGAAACTGCACTTGTCTTTTGGTCGTGGACTGGGTGACACAGATGTGGGTGAGACCCATGGGGAGGTGACATTGACAACTTTTATCTTGATGTTGATTTTGCTCTTTTCCTTCTGGGCTTGTCTGGTTGTTTCTGACCCTTTTCTGTGGGTCCCCACTGGAAGATGCTTTAGACTTGTGGCAGGCTTTGGGGCCTTGTTCTGGGCCGATCCCATATGGATAAAGTTTTACCCACGAGGGGACGGGTAACTTTGGGTGCTTCATTTAGAAACTAAACTCTTTGCCTTACCTGTATTTTTTTTCCTAGTTTTATTAAAGTTCCTTCCCATTAAAGTCTCATATGTTTTATGTTGATGCGGCAGATGGCAGAACCCATTTAAAACAGACAGGTTTGTGGAGTTTTGGCTGCCCCTCTCCCTGTCCTATAACAACACTATTAAAAAAGTATATATTTGAGGATAGGAATCATGATCCAGGTCCGTGATCAAGGGGCAGTTCCAGGTTGCGTACCATCAAAATCAGAATACAGGGAATTTTAAAGAATCGGGAAGGAGAACTCTCTGAGTTTAAGACATTTGTTTTTGGGGCCACTCTACTGGGGTAAGGGTTAAGTCTCAGTTCTACAACTGCAAAGGGCCACTGAGGCCTGAGTTCAATCCTGGCCAGGGAGCTAACCCATATGACACAGCAGACCTCTCCTATTTCACCAGCTGATTCCCTTCAACGGTATATTCCAGTGAATTCACCTGTTCTGCTCTCTGGCCCACACCCCAGCTCTTCTACACAAAAATAAATAAAATCTTTTTTTTAAAAGATTTATTTACTGTGCATACAAGAACTGGGGTACAGGTCAGAGGTGTGGATGGTGAGAGGATTCACCAGAGACACAGCTGGGAACAGAACAGGCAGATGGACTGAAATACACTGCTGAGGGGAGCAGCGGGCAATCTGGCACCACCAGGGAGGCCCCTAAATAAAATCTTTTAAAAAAAAAATTTGTTTTGAAATCTTTTGGAATGGTTCTTAAGTTCAACTGTCTGTCCATTACCAGTGGGTAAAAGTCTGCATCAGAGGCTGGAAGGCTGTATCAGTGAACATAATCAGCAAATGATATCTTACTTTTTCATAGCCACTGAATTGCAGAGTCAAGTTTTTAACATTTTTTTTTTTTTTTTTTAAGATTTATTTATTTATTTTATACAAGAACTGGATACAGGCCAGATGCGCAGGAGTGTAAGAAAATTCACCAGAGACAGAGCAGGGAACAGAACAGGCAGACTGATGATATATACTGCTGAGGGGAGCAGCAGGCAAGACAGGAGGGGTCTGTCGCGCCATGTGGGACCCTCGCCAGCAGGCCGGTATCAAACCAGCACTGCAGAG
The DNA here is from genome assembly GCF_014898055.3 of Talpa occidentalis. Taxonomy (NCBI): domain Eukaryota; kingdom Metazoa; phylum Chordata; class Mammalia; order Eulipotyphla; family Talpidae; genus Talpa; species Talpa occidentalis. The sequence continues at coordinate 106,430,367 of NW_023604861.1, read as the reverse complement.
GCAGCGGACAGTGTCACAGCGCAGTGCTCAACCACCCGCCACCAGGGGAGGCCCAAGTTTTTAACATTTTCAACTAAAAGTCTCAACCTGGCAGTAAGAGACAAGACAGCGTCTGCTTGACTCTAAACAGGTTCTACATTAGCATGGATGTCGGTTAGAGAGTCATACCTTATTTAAGTCTTCTTCATATGGTTTCTGTAAAAACTGAGAATTAAAGAAGAAATATGGATACCAAAATGTCAACTTTATTATCAAGTGGGAATGCTAAAACTAACCCCTTGATTTATTAGGCAGTCTTTCTCCCAGTCTCAGTCAACCCAGAGCAAGGGATAGATATGAGTCCAGATGGAACATATATCTTTGAAAAGAAGCATTGCAGACAGCCCATGCTCTATGGGAATAATCCTCTGGCTCACAAGAAAGGAAAAAGAAAGAGTAGGATGCCCAGAACATGCTACAGCAATTCACCACTTCCCTCCCACCATGGAAGTGGAATGAATAAAAAGGAAGGAAAAACCTAGAGTGTGCTCAGAAAATTCTCATTAAAAAAAAAAAAACAAAACCGCCAGAGATGGGGTAATTACTCTGTAGCACATAGTTTTGCATTAAATTTCTCATGTGTGCTAGTTCTGTTCCTTCCTTCATATGGACGATTAAGCTTCTTTGGGACAAAGAGACAGGTCTTAAATGTCTAGTGTTTCTCAGAGAAACAAATACAATACTAGGTAAACAATGAGTATTTAGTACTTATAGTAAGAGCAGGGGTTGCTTAAAATTAACTATTCACATTTGTGAAAAACAACTAAACCTTAGATATTCTAATCTATTATTAACCTTTATGAATTTGATCTTGTCTGACCAATAGATTGAGTAGTTTGGAACTAGGTCTCAACTCAAATTCTCATATTCATAAGACCTGCACTTTTATTCTCTATTGGAAAACCCTTCTATTTTACTATTCAAAGCACATTATCACCCAAAGACCTTGAACATAATTGGGCATAGTCCATTTTCACATACCCAGAATCTAGATACTTGTCCACCTCAGCATTAAAATATTGCCAAATTTCATTGAAAGAAAACAAGAAATGCAAAGGAAATTATAAGAAATTAAGAGCTAGAAACTATTTCTTAACATACAAACACAGGTAAATTCCTCAAAATTGGCTGATGAAAATATTGTAACTATGTCATAATCACAATGAGGAAAATCTATTCTCTGAAAAATGCCCTATCAGCATACCAAGCAAACTCTGGGTGTAAAATTCCTGAATGTTTACACACCATCTGCCTAGATATTAAAAATGCCATTGCAGACATGAAGGGAAAGCACAAAAAATTAAACAAACTTCTAAACTGGATGCCCTGAAATTCAAGCTCTAAAATTTCCCCAAGGCGAACTGATAAGGTGAAGCCTCCATTCTGAACAAACATGGATTGCAAGTATTAGTAAACCTGTTGCACATACATTGTTCAGTGTTGTTTCTCAAGAAGTAATTCTAAAATATTCTTAGAAGCAAAAAAAAATTTTTTTTAAAAACAAACAAAAACTGAAAACCCACCCTCCTGGGTTTTCCTTACCTACAGACAGATCCCTGCATTGATCCACATCTAACCAAGAAACTATTTCTTTTGAGATTTATTTGAAGGTTCTGCCGAGGTTAGTAAATCATGGACTATTTTTTTGTGATCCATTGGACAGTATGACCTCAAAGTAATTTTAGCGGACTATATTATTATTATTCTTCTCCTCCACATAGTATAATTTAGGTGTCTGTTGCCTCCATTTTTGTTTTGTTGCTCTTTTATATCATGCATAATAACTCATTTAATTTTAATTAATTCTTTAATTTGGACTTCAACATATGAACTTGAAGGGAGGTGGGGATTCAATTTAGCACAAAGGAGTGCTACACTTTGAGAACCACCAGTATGGAGCATGCAACAGGCACAGGGGAAGGCACATGCCTCACCCAGAAATCCCATGAGGACAGTCATCCATGTATGCCAACAAATCAAATGTGTTCATTCAAATCACGGAGCATCATTCATCCCTCTCCAAGCCCTGCTATGCTGACCAGAGAAGGGGTCTCTTGGACTCTTACCAGTTATCTTGTATCTGAGGCCTTGATGCCTCCAGATGTGAATTATAATTCTTTTTTATTATAAAAGGATTATTATAATTATAATCCTTTTTTTAACATTGCTCTGAACTTTGGAGCTCACATCCATAGTACCAAGAAAACTACTATCTCCATGAACTTACTCATGCAAGCCAAGAATAAAGCCACTGAAGAGGGAACTATCACCCCCTAAAAGCTAAACAATAATTATAAAAAATAGATGAGTAGACATAAACTGGATGTCCATTGTACTGCTATAACAAAAATTTCATAAACTGGATAGCTTCTAAACAATGGAAAATTTATTTCTCACCATTCTGAAGGCAACTGCAAGTTCAAGGCATCAGCAGATTATCTGGTAAGGCCCATTTTCTCATAGCCATCTTTTCATATAACCTCACATGGTGGAAAAGGTGAGGGACCACTCTGGGGTCTCTTTTATAAAGGTACTGATCCCATAAATGAGCATTCTTCCCTCATAACCTCATAACGACCTTCCAGAGGCCCTACCTCCTAATACCATCACTTTGGAAGTTAGCATTCAGCATATAAATGGAGGGAGTGTAAGGCAATTAGGGGTGGCCACCCCTTAGGCACTAGAGGTTTATGATAGTTCTGGGCTGATAAAAACTTGTAAAAAGAAAACAATACCCCAAGCCCTGAGTGCAGGCAAGATAGTGCCACACAGACCTACACCTCTGAATTGACAAAAGCCAAAAAAATCCAGGCAGGCAAGAAGCATCCAGGGGACAGGGGATATAAGTCTTCAAGAAGCACCTAAGGGAAGCACCCTCTCCCTCTCTTTCTCTCCTTACTTTAATCCTCTCTCTAAATAAATTTTGCTTTTGCTTCTGCTAAAGATGTGGCTTTGAATTCTTTGACCCCACAAAGAGTGGGGTTATCCAAAATTTGAATACAGAGAGGACATAAACTTTGAGACCACAGCACTCCCATACTTGAAAGACTTGATACTCATCAAGTTGAAACTGATGGAGGACAAGATAGAAAAAAAAAAAAAACTAAAAAAAGAAAAGGCCAGAAACCTGGCTCACAAGGAGGTGGGGGTAGAAGAGATTAACATAGCCCTTGCCACAGGTACGGAAAGATACTTAGGCGAAGATGACACAGTTGCTGAAGCTAGTCTCCTTAGACAGAAGAGGACTAGATAACAAAGCATAACATCCAAGCAGGTATCTGAGGGCACATCCAAAGGTAAAGATATGGAGATTGAGTCCATTGTAGAATCTCCAGTCCTTTTCAAATTCCACATAGTTATCCAAAATTAGCAATCAACTGATGACTCACAAGGAGTGAGCCCCTCCCAAACAGAAGAAGACTGTATCAGTGCAGTGTCTGCACAGGCTCAGGGCAGCACTCCCACTGCCCACCTGTTACTATGCAGGTGCCTCTTTTCCCCATCTCTCTCCCTCTGCAGGGCAGCAGCCTTCCTGCCTGCCGGTGACTTGCTAAGGCCGCCCACCAGCAACCATGCAGGCCTTTCTTAGCAAACCTGTCCCTTCTGGGGTAGCTCTTCCTGCCCACTTGTGTCTATGCAAGTGTCCTTTATTCTTTTGTCCCTTGCCCTCTTAAACTTGTTCTTTAAATATAACTAACGTCTCTGTCTCGTGGAGAAACTCCCCTGGGGAAACTCGCCGTGTGTCGCTGAAACGGGAGCTTTGGTGAAACCTTTCCCAGAGTGAGCCCAAGAACCCTGCACTCCAAACCCACACACTCCAAAAACCACATCAAAACTATTTAGAGGGCCTCCCCTGGTGGCACAGAGGTTGAGCGCTGGGTTGCGAGGCTGCCTGCAGCCTCTGCAGCGCCGGTTAGATCACCGGCCATCCGCGAGGGTCCCACAAAAAAAAAAAAAACAGAAAACTATTTAGACACTTAAAACACAATGAATCTGAAACAAGATGAAATGGTCTTAAAGACATAGAGGAGAGGGAACTCTTAGCAGCCAATAATATTGAACCCATTTGAGTAGTTTTTAGGGAGCAACAGAACTGCTTGGTCAGCCCAACTTGAGCATCAATCTATGCAGCATGGTATTTCTTTTTTTCTTTTTCTTTTTTTATTAAGATTTATTTATTTATGCATACAAGAGCTGGGGTACAGGACAGAGATGCGGGGGGTGAGAGGATTCACCAGAGACAGAGTGGGGAACAGAACAGGCAGACTGACTGAAATACACTGTTGAGCGGAGCAGTGGGCGAGACAGGAGAGGTCTGCTGCGCCAAGTGGGTTGCTCCCTGGCCAGCTGTGGATCAAACTCATGCTGCAGAGGCTGAGGATTGCTAGTGCTTAACCCCTTGTGCCACCAGGGAGGCCCCTAGCATGATATTTCTTTCTGGAACATATTCACTGAGGCATTCTAGTAGTGCAGAAGATGCGAAATATTTTAGTCATATTAAGTTCCCTAGCCTGCATTCCTTGGTCACCAAGCAGCCTTTTGATAATTTGGTTTCTCATGCATATAACATGTCTCCAGGGAGAACATGCCTGGTCAGGCCAACCAGGAATTTCTGGTCCCATAGCAATTATATTTCTCATAGGAAATTTTTAAACAGGCATCCTCACTTTACACATCAGTCTGTTGAGAATTTTGTGTCAGGAATCTCCCCTAAGTCCACTCAACTCAGAAACTCCACAAGGTTTCAGTTTCTGAATTTTAGAGCCAAAGAGCCAAATTCTGATTTCCTCAAGTATATGCCATCTTGTAACACCTCCGTAGTGAGCTGCAACTCAATTGTGCAACACCCTGGTCCTGACGAAATAACTAAGATATTTTGTGGGTCAGCTATAGGATCACACTCAAAGGACAAGTGAAGCATAGAGCAGAGGGAGCATATATGAACGTGTGGCTAAATCCTGGTTCTACCACTTATAGCCTTCATTATTTAACCTCTGACTCGACATTCTCAATCACAAAATGGAGGGAATGTTATATAACAAATCAATGGTTATAAAAGTGTACAACCTGGATGTCTGGTCTGCTCAGGTTGTTATAACAGTATACCATAGATTGAGCGGCTTATAAAAAACAAAGAAAATATTTCTCACAGTTCTGGAGGCAAGGAAGATCAAGTCACTAGCAGATCTAGTGTCTGACAAGGGGCCTCTGGGGCCCTTTTACAAGGGTGCCAACCCATTTGACTGTGTGCTCACGACCTAATTAATTACCTTCTGAAGGCTCCACCTCCTAAAACTATCTCACTGAAGGTTAGGATTTCACCATATGAATTTCAAGAAGAACAAACATTAGGATTAAAGCAATGGACCAACATTTCTAGGAACTTGCTAGAAATGCAATTCTTATAACCCATCCCAGACATATAAGCCCAAAATTCTAAAGATGCAGACCAGCAATCTGTCTTTTAACAAGATCTCCAGGGTACTGCAATTATAAATCAGAGACATAGTGCAGGGGAGGAGGAGGGAGAGGGATCAGAGGGAGGGAGGGAGGAGCACAGGGGACTGAGGTGATGGTGCACGGGTACATGGGGGAAGGAAATTCTATGGGGACTACACCTGAGGCGTGGGGGGAAGCAAATATTGTTTAAAAATGAACAATGATGTAAAAAAATTTAAAAACTAAAAAAAAAGACCTCCAGGGTATTTTGATGTTCACAAAAGATTTAGGAACTCATGAAGATTGGAAATTATGTGTACTAAGTGTTTAGTATAGTGCCTGGCATAAAAGCACTCAAGACATTTTTGCAGCTATTATTATTACTGTCACAGGAATTCTAGAGAATGGCTTCCCCCATGATCTTACCAACATAGTAACTATTAATTTCATTTTTTACATGCATTGTAAACATATAGTTAAGAATCTTATATTGATTCACTTTTATAGATTTTCCTTCTTTACCTACCAGTATAGACACTTCTCATATGCTGTATAACCTTTGATTTTTAATGACTGCCTTATGTTCCATCAAGTGGACATGCCAAAATTTATGTAATTATTTCTTTAGTTTTGGCCAATTATGCTTTTTTGGATTTTTTAAATGACATCTTTGGCATACATTTTATTCCTTTCCCTGAAACATTTCAAAATCCTACACAGAAGAATATCAAATCACAGAGAATGAATTTGTATGAGCTATGAAATGGTCTAGAAACAAATGAATAAGCCAGTGTTTCACTGGACTGTCCCCAGCTAGAAATGGTATGCCTTATTATTTTATTAGGCAGAAAAATAGTTACTACTGTTAGAAATGTTTTAAATTACTACCAAGCTTAAATATTTATTTTTACTAAAATAAGATGTGACTATATAAATTGTTATTTTAATAACTCACAGAGATTCAGTTATTCTCTGTAAACCATATTTAATGGATGATCTTTTTTAAATCTGAACTTATAACTCTGAATTATTTGAAAATTGATGGATTTCTGCATCCTTTCATGTAAGAGAAGATGTAAATAAACAAAACTGAAAAGATTCTTTTTACAGTCTTATGTTTAAACATTTAAATATCAAAGGAATTTTACTATTGATATATAATTCTAAATCCTTCTCTGTGCTAAATTGATATGTGTATATATGAACAAAATTGAAACAATATAATACTAATATTCATATTACCAGAAAAGACAAGTATATATTATAAGCAAAAATATAAAAACATATTTAGTTACAACATAATAAATTTAAACAGGTAAAGGTCTGAGATATCAATATCTGCTTCTGAATCACTGTGCTGAGAATATACATGAGCTGAAAGATTAGCACTTTTGTTGCTCTGTTATCATTACCATTATGGGTTCATAGTTTGATGTGATTATAATTGAACAAATACATATTCCTAGTTGTGGTTTTGCTAAGATCCTGCAATTGCACATTTTGTTCATCCTTATGAAAAGGAGGGATATTAAATTTTTCATTTTTTTAAAATTATAAATTCAATTTTAAGGTAAAGAACTAGGAACTTCAGTCCCAAACTATGATCAATTGCAAAAAATATAAAACCCAATCAAATAAAAGATATATATACACACACACACACACATACATCGCACCACCTAATGAGAAATATGAAAGTTCTAAGAAATTTTTTTGATTTGAGGAACTTGATCAATTCATTTGAAAATGTATATGACAGAATAAAAGAACATAGACAACCAAGTTAACTTTGGAAAAAAGCAAAAGGTAAAAGTCACTCTATCAGGTATTAACACATATCACAAAGCCTTAATATTAAAAATAGTATTAGGTAAACTGAACAGAGCAGAGCTCAGAGGCACTCATATACACATGCATACATACAACACAGAGGCACACACACTCAAATGCACTTGATTTGTGATATAGATGGGTACCACAAAGCATAGATTATTTAGTAGATGTTGCTTTGTAGACATCACCACCTCAACTGTCAGAACTCTGCCTAAGCCACATAATCCCTCACCTGCATTTGTACAATAGCTTCCTAGTTGGTCTTCCTTTTTCTTTTGATCCCCTTGTTCTTAAACTGTGATCCTGTTAAAACACAATCAAATCATACCTGTGTTTTTATTTTCCCCAACTTTATTGAGCAATAACTGACATTACCTAAGTTTAAGGTATACAGTGTTGATTTGATATACATTGGTTACCACAATAGCATTTATGCTTCTATCTTTAAAATATCAACACTTATTTGATGATACAAAAGAGCTTTTCTGATGCAGACAGAGAAGAATAGTTAATAATTTTTGCATGCTTCTAATTATTAAGAACTCTTTGATCTATACATGTTAACTCATTTAATCTTCACATCAAACCTATGAAATTAGGCACAGTTATTCCTCCTATCTTACCCTTTACAGAGGTATAGCGATTTACCAAAGTTCACAAATTACTTAATATCTGTGTAGAGGCAGAGTTGGGATTCAAACTCTGGATACCTGGCTCCAGAATATTTGAGCAAGATTTACAGCATAGAAAGATTTGTTTGCTAGATTTTTAGATTCTCTATGTAGCTTTAATTAACTGGAAATTTAAGTAATGATGTTCATAATTGATTTTGTAGCTATTATTTAATTTTATGGTAGGAGGGAATAATTATAAAACATATTAGAAAAATTCAATGGGTTGCCTGACTCTGTCCCAGCTTTCTGATGTCTGCCTTCTTTCTACCACACTGCTCTGTACATTATTCTCCTCTGTAATATGCACAGGAAACTTTTTTTATTGTTTTTTATTTTTTTAATTGGTTCCTTGGTTCCTTTATTTTCCCCATGGGAGGTCAGATTGACAAGATTTCTTTGGAACATGTAGGAAGCCTGCGCATTTCAAGGCTGTCCCAACATTTGACTATGATGCAGCAGCACAGGTGTGCAAATGGGAGGACATATTGCTTGTTTTTGTTGGAGCAGAGACATGTAGGCAAGATAGTCTAACAGGTCAATAGAGTTAACATGGGCTGAGGGGATTCGTTTTGCAGGACATGGTTTGCAGTTATCTGGCAACAACACGAAAGTCACAAAAAAAAACCTTAGAAACAAGAAGAGCAGTGTAAAATGCTGGACTGCAATGTGTGTGTGTAAGAGGGGAGGAAAAAGAGAGAGAGCATGAAAGTGTCAAGACTCTGCTGTGTTGAAAAAAAAAACTATGCATTTAGAAAGGGCCTGCCTGAACAACCTCAACTATCTATAGTATCTTAGAAGTCAGACATTAATCCAACTTTAAAAAAAAAAAATAATAACCTGTGTAACCATGACCTAAAGAAAGACAAAAATAAATTCTGAACACGAAAAATTGCATACATCATTCAGTCTTTTGGCTCGAGGCTTTACGTGGTCTGGCAGTTCCTATCAAGAAGGTGGGAACAGGGCCTCTCCCCAGAGGCACAGCAGTTGAGCGCTGGGCTGAGAAGCTGCCCGCAGCCTCTGCAGCACCGGTTCCATCCCTGGCTGCCAGCGAGAGTCCCACATGGCGCGCAGACCTCTCCTGCCACGCCCGCTGATCCCCTCAGCAGCGTCCTCCCTCTGTCTGCCTGTTTTGTTCCCGCTCTGGCTCTGGTGAATTCTCTCACCCTCCCGCGCTTCTGACTGTACCCAGTGCTTATATAAATAAATAAATAAATCTTTAAAAAAAAAAAAAAGAAGATGGGAACAACTGACATTGTCTTTTTTCCAGTTTTACTGAGACATAATTGATATATAACATAGTATAAGGTATACAACATAATGATTTGATATATGTATATATTACAAAATGCTACCATGATGCATCTAGCTAACATTCATCATCTGACATAGTTACATTTTTGTAATGAGAACTTTTAGTTCTTCCATTAATTCTTTGATCTCCTGCATTTCTTTTACTTCCCTCTTTAGGGACTCAATTTCATTCTTCTGACCATTGTTTTCCCTCTCTAGGGACTCAATTGCATTCTTCTGATCGTTGATTATTTTTCCCTTATCATTGTTTTCCTTTATGACTTCTGTCAGTTTTTTAATCACGGCAATTTTAAATTCTCTTTCTGGAAGGCTCAGAAGTTCTTCCAAGTTACTGTCGTTGCAATCTGGGGGCTGCTTTTCTTTTTGTGGTGTGCTTTTTCCCTGGGGAGTTGCTAGGTTGCGTGTGGTTCTTCTCCTCCCTACTGTCTGTTTTCTAATTTGCCGTATGCGTTGGGACACTGTGTAGTTGGGACTGGCCGGCATCTTGGGTGAGCTTCTCTGCTCTCCTCTAGTTCCTCCAGGAGTCATCTGTCAGTTTCAAGCAGTCTTTACTGGAGAAAGGTCCCTGTTCTAAAATGCCGATGTGGGGACACACTCCCCTGTGCGCCTGGTCTGCCCCAGCGGTGGGTTCCTGCTCCCCCTCTGGGCTTGGACTGCAGGCCAGAGGGGGTCTGGCGTGGGCAAACTTCCCCCGCTCACCTCTGGCTCCTGAGGAAGCCTTCTGCAGGTAGTCTTTACTGAAGAAATGTCCCTGTTCTAAGATGGTGATGTGGGACACACTCCCTGCACGTCCGGTCTCAGGCACACTCTTCTGCGCGCCTGGTCTGCCCCGGCTGTGGGTACTCGCTCCCCCTGTGGGCTCAGACTACTGGTCGGAAGGGGCCCAGGGTGGGCTAACTCCCCAGCTGGCCACTGGCTCCTCTAGGCGCCTCTGCTGGCTTCAAGTCGCTAGGTGGCGCCAGAGATCTCTCCTGGAGCCCTTGGGGAGCTGATTTTCCACCCCGTGGGACAGGGAATAGAGCGGGAATGGTAGGGTAAACCTCAACGGCTTTGGGGTGCTGTGTCTGCCTTGTGCCCCATCGTCGTGGGGAACCCACGCCCCTAATTTCGTGTCCCGGGTGTCAGTTCCAAAGCCCTCAGATCCAGGACTCAGGCTGTAGCCCAGTTCAGTGGCGCGGGAATGGCGCCTTTTGAATCCCGCTCCCGTGCCTGGGCGCCTGGTTCCTGCTCACTCAGTGAGGGCCTCCGCGCGTCTCCCCACAAGCCTAGGTCGCAGGCGCAGGGACCTGGGCAGCTGCGATCTGGATCCGCGTTTGCTTTTCAACTGCACTGCTTTTCCGCGCGCGATCCCGATTCCGATCCGCACTTGGTTTTCCAGCGCGCCGCTTTTCCGCGCAATCCTGACCGCGATCCGCGCCTGCTTTTCCAGCGCGCCCGCTTTTCTGCGCAAGCTTACCGGGCGGCCCGGGGCTGTGTGCTGGTCCTGACCTCCTCCTGGGGGGCGGGGTCTCTCTTTAATGGCGCCCGGAGCTCACCTCCGCGGCGGATCCTGCAGGGTTCTCCACAGCTCCCGTTCACGGGGTGTGGTGGCTGCAATAGTTCCTTTCCACTCACAGTCCCGCTTGCTGCGTCGTTTGTTCTTGTTGGTCGTTTTAGTGTGTTGTTTTCCTCCTCTCTGCCGGTCGGAGAGTGCCGCCTCTGTGGGCGGGGGAGGGGAGCAGGGTTCTGCCGGCAGCCCGGGCTGTGTGCGCGTCTCCCGGGGTCTTTGTTCTTCTCTAATGGCGCCCGGAGCTCACCGCCGCGGCGGATCCTGCAGGGTTCTCCACAGCTCCCGTTCACAGGGTGTGGTGGCTGCAATAGTTCCTTTCCACTCACAGTCCCGCTTGCTGCGTCGTTTGTTCTTGTTGGCCGTTTTGGTTTGTTGTTTTCCTCCTCTCTGCGGGTCGGAGAGTGCCGCCTCTGTGGGCGGGGGAGGGGAGCAGGGTTCTGCGCTTCCCTCCCTTCTGGTCCTCTTTTATGGCCACTTTCTTCTTCGGGCAGTTTGCTGGCGTCACCCGTTTATCTTCCGTGTCCCAGTTCTCACTGGGACCTGCCGCTTTTCCTCCCTATTCACTTTTTTTAATGGGAGATCTTACTCACAGCGTCTCCTCGCCGCCATGTTGCTCCGCCCCTCTCCTGTAATGAGAACTTTTAAGATGAATTGTTTTAGCAACTTTTAAACATACTATATAGTATCGTTAACTACAGTCACAAAACTGTATATTAAATTCCCAGAACTCATTTATCTTATAACTGAAAGTTTATACATTTGGATGACCTACAACCCACAACTAACATTATTTCATTTGAAATTTAATAAGCATATATCAAGAATCTTCTCATCAAGAAACAAAATGAAAGATAAAAGTCATATGATCATCATCTCAGTAGATGCAGAAAAGACATTTGATTAAATTCAGCATCCATTATGATAAAAAACAAACTCTCATTAATATGGGCATAGAGGAACATAAATAAATATAATAAAGGTTATATATGACAAACCCATAGCTAATATTATACTCAATGGGGAAAAACTGAAGGCTTTTCCTCTAAGATTAGGAACAAGATGAGGATGTACACTCTTACCACTATTATTTAACAGAGTTGTGGAGTCCTAGTCAGAGTAATCAGGTAGGAAAAATAAATAAATAACATCCAGATTGGAAAGGAAGAAGTAAAACTGTCACTGTATACAGATAATATGTTATATGCAGAAAACCCCAAAGACTCCACCAAAAAACTGATAGAAACAATAAACAAATACAGTAAACTCACAGGCTACAAAATTTTACATATAAAAATCTATTGTATTGCTATACAAATGATGACCTAGTAGAAAGAAAAATGATTAAAACAATCCCATTTACAATCTCAACAATAAGAATTAAATACTTAGGGATAAATTGAATCAAAGAAGTAAAAGACTGTATACTGAAACTATAAGACAGTGCTGAAAGAAATTGAAAAGGACACATGGAAAGATACTCCTTGCTTATGGATCAGAAGAATCAATATTGTCAAAATGGCCATTTTATCTAAAGCAATATACAGATCCAACACAATCCCTAACAAATCTTCAAAGAAATAAAACAGAGCCTGTGGCATAGACCTATGGCATTGGTCAAGTTACAACTGCAGGAAGCCCCCCATTGGTAAAATCTGCCACCTGAACCCCAGATCATGATTCATGAGTGTGTCTGACTCAGGGTCTTGAAGAGGGGGTATCATGAGGGAATAGAGGCTGGAGAAAAAGGGGAATAGAGCAGAGGAACACTCTTATTATTGAAAAAGCCCAATGCGGCTAACTCCTGCACCCCTGAACCTAATGGGGATGCCTGGGTGGCTGGCTAGGGTAGCCATCCTAGGAATCCCCATTAGGGCAAAATCATCTGCCCTATGCCAATTTTCCCACCAGACTAGGAGCCAAACTCCAGCCCTTGATGTCCTGAGTGAGGGAGATGCTGGAAAGGGGATGGAGTGGGCAGGATGGCAGAATAAAATCCAAAAGATGTACAGCTGACCCTTCTTTTTTTAATCACATCTAGCTATGGGCTGGCCTATAAATTCTTTCTCTCCCCTCAACCCTCCCTTTTCTCACTCCCTATAAGTGAATTCTTCCTGTAAATAAACTCCCGATGTGTCTGCTTTTGAGTTTTGTCCTGCAGTCATAAGTGCTCAAGTGAGGTCATCTTCTTTCTCCCTGGGTTTGCTTGGTTTCATATCTAGGATTGCACATTTGTTCTATTTCAGGCTCCAGTATGACTGGCATGTCACCCCAGTAGGGCTGCAGCTAAGGCAGTTCTCTTATTCCCCTTCTGTTGTAAGTCACTGTGGCCAAATGCAGAAGATAGAGACTCAGTCAAACAGGCCTGGGCTGAGGTCCAACTCCTCCATTACCCACTGTGTGACTTTAAGGGAGTTGTTCATCTTCTCATAGGCTTAGCGCCCAATCTGGGAACATCAGGGTAGTAACAGGGCCTACTTTACAGGGTTATTGGAAGGAATAGATGAAATATTGATCATCAAGCCCCTGGCACATAATAAAGTGACCATTAAGTATTGATTGTTATTTTTCTGTGCATTGTAGAATAGCTGTGAGGGGGAAAATAAGATGACTGTGTTTTCATTCTGTATCTTCTAATCTAATGATTTAATCATTTAATTAATGATATTGTTTATGGGGGACCTTCTTAGCATATGAAAATATTGTTTGACAAAATATTTATTCTTTCTCTCCATAGAATTCTAATTGGTCATTTAAAGTTCGTTTTGATGGACTGAGCAATTCCATCTAAGAGTGCAAGTTAACAGACACTAAGTGGGGAAGCATCACCATATATAAAAATTGTCTATTTACCTAATTGAAACAATCATTTATTGGACACCTACTGTGTGCTTGCTATGTGACCTGCATAACAAACTCTAACCTTGCATCCATCCAACAAAGTTTTATAACTAACAGAAGGAAGTGCAGAAAGGTGAAATAACTTACCCAGAACAACACAACTTATAATGGTAGAATGGAGATTTGATCATTGCCTTGAGTTGGCTTTTTCATGCATTAAAAAGAACTCTCCTACATAATCCTTTTTTCTTGGGTATTACCATCAAGTGTAGATGAGACAATTATGTGGTCATAATTCTCAGAGACTGAAGTGCTCTTACAGCACTGCAGACCCATGTTCCTTTATTCTCTGATGAAACTTTCTGACTGCTAGAGCCAACATCAGGATTGAACCTTTGAATAAAAGCGACTGAAGGATTGCTACTAGAGGTTAAGCACATCTTCTTTTGTTTTCATCAAGTACAAGTACATTTCAAAGTAACAAAGTTCACAGCTTGTCAACACATCTTAAGTTGTTAATGGAAGCTCATCAGGAAGAAAACCAAGTTGGGAAAAATACCTTTTTATCATCGCCTCAAAGGTAGGGAGGAGTCTAGGGCACATATGCAAATGAAAATATGTGAATAAACTCACTATAAATTCATTTACAAAACTGGGGGAGTTGAGCAGTAGGTGCTTTTGATGGCGCAGATGCTGTCTCATTCTTTTTCTGCCACTCAAAACTACTTGGAACATTTTTCCCCCCCTTCTAATGCTTTAACACTGATGATATTGTTTGAAATCATCCTGGGACTGGAGACAAAAATGCAGATGCAGTTATAGAAGCATGAACAGCTGAAGCATGAAACTAATACGATCAAGAAAAGTAATAGAAAAATCCTAGAGGCTTGTTAAAAAAAAGAAAAGAAAAAGACAATGCTGAATCAGAATCTTTACTGCTGGGTAAATGATCTGGAAGGACCAATGCTGGAAAGAGAGTGATAATTATTCATACCAACATTAGCTGGGACACAGGTTAGCTGTGGGTAGCACACTTTCCTGTAAGGCATTAGGCCAGAGCAAAGAGAGGGCATCCTGTTTAGCTGTGACATTCCTCATTATTTCCCCACCACACCTGTGGTTAGGTCAGAGTGATTTCTAGGACCTGATTCCAAGTCTGATATCAGATTTGGAACAGAATTCTCGCAACCTTCTAAAATGCCACAAGCCTGGCTGGAAATCCTAAGCCTTCATGACAATGCCATATTCTGCTTGCTGTGAGCTACATCTTCAACACCTCCCGAGGCTGCTGGCCAAGCCTTCATTCTTGCAGGGGCTCAGGTGAGGACGTGCTAGAAAATGCGGGGCTGGATGCATTATTTTTCCCTTCTGTGAACTCAGAAAAATAAGACAGAACAAGTATCAGCCAGTAGTAACTTTGCATCTCGACAAAGCCCAAGAGATCATTTGGTGGCAAAATGGGCTCTATAGGAATCAATGAAATTGTCAGTAAGGTTGTGAGGGGGAGGCATCAGGAGCAGTGAAGTAGGGGCAGTCCCCATGGCTTTCCAGAAGTTACTTTTAGAACACTTAGTCCAGAGCCACAGGAGAGGCTTGTTAAAAAAAAAAAAAAAGAAAAAGAAAAACACAATGCTGAATCAGAATCTTTACTGTTGGGTAAATGATCTGGAAGGACCAATGCTGGAGAAAGAGTGATAATTATTCACACCAACATTAGCCGGGACACAGCTTAGCTGTGGGTAGCACAGCTACCCATATCAATAAATTCTTCCCAGACAGCCTCCCTGGTCAGACCCCCTACAAGGGCTCCTCCAGAACCTGCAATACCTTTGGTGTCAAAGCTATTTCTTCTCCATTTAGGCTGTGCTGAGACCTTACTTTATCTATCACTTTGAAAGTAACAAGAAGCAGAGGGG
Organism: Talpa occidentalis; assembly: GCF_014898055.3. Taxonomy (NCBI): domain Eukaryota; kingdom Metazoa; phylum Chordata; class Mammalia; order Eulipotyphla; family Talpidae; genus Talpa; species Talpa occidentalis. The sequence continues at coordinate 106,414,765 of NW_023604861.1, read as the reverse complement.
CAAATCTTGAGAACAGCATCACCTTTTGATCATTTGCCTTGGTGAGATCATTTGTACAGTGTCTAGGGGTTGCTACTACTGCTATGCAGGGACCTCTGGGAGAATTTGAGGATATACTGGTCTCAGGTACAGCCACCAAATATCATCCCAAACTTCAGGATCCCACTGTCTCTCTACTGGGACCTTGATTCTGACACACAGGATATATTAGAATCATTCACTCAGCCTCTTTGCAACTCTACCATCCTTACAACTACATATTTAACAATTCAACACAGGCTTCCCAGAAGCTGCAGGAGATGAATCTCCTTCAGAGTTGTCACAGAGGCATTCTGGTTTCAAAGCAGGTCATGAATTGAAAGTTGATTGTATTCAGCTGTTATTGTCATTTTTTATTTATTTTTTAAGACTTAAAATGGCTTAACAGAAGTGATAGCTGGTCACCACCATGCCCCATACTGCTCAATCAGCATAGTTACTACATGACCTTCTACCTGCACAGTATCCCAGAGAAGAAAGGAAGCCTGAAAATACCACTGCATGCCAGCTTGACCACTACCTCTGTTATTGTCAGCAATGGGATCCTTAGTGCCATCAAACTGCTGAGTAATCCAGCTGAGAAGCCGCTTCCCCTGGGCTTTTATATTCCCCACACTCCTCCCCAAGAAAACACTAGGTAGGTCACCTCCTGCACAAGTTCCCTTACATCTTACAAATCCTTTGGCATGTAAGTTATTTCTTTTTTAATCAACTTATTAATTAGCCATTCATTTACAAGTCTATATACTTTCAGGAGTACAGCTTCACATCTCAACAAGTGGCATTAAGTCATTTCTTCCTGGAGCAGAAACTTAGTCTACGTTATCCAGAGAGCAGAGTGTCAATCAAAGGAATTATATGCTAGCATTTTATTGGTGGCTATAATCCCTGGGAGCAGGTTTGAGGAACAACTGAAGTAGAGCATGGAAGGATTGAGAGCCAACATGCATCAATGAAAGTGCTACTACTCCGTATGACTGACTGATTGATGTGCAGGACTGCACCCCTGCAAAGTTAAATAAACAGCACTTCTGGGTCATCCCACATGGGAGAGAAATGTAAAGAAATTATTCACAGGTTCCTATGGTTGTGTGTTAAAAGTTCAGCACTTGTGGGTTATGAAGGAATGGGCATGGATGCTCACTGCAGTATTCAACTAGAAAGCCCAGATGGGGGAGCAAGGTGCAGTCAGGTAAGTACTCAGGCTCCTGTGGAGCTGGAGCAAGAAAAAGACTGAGAAAATATGTATGTACATAAGAAGGGTCTGATACAATGGGTTTTCAAAGCATTGAAAAAAAAAAAAAAAAACAGAAAGCCAGAAAATCAAACCTAATACCTAAAGTTTCAAGTACAGCATTATGGGGCCTCCCCGGTGGTGCAGTGGTTGAGTGCTGGGTTGCGAAGCTGCCCGCAGCCGCTACAGCACTGGTTCCATCCCGGGCTGCTCCCCAGCCACCGGAGGAGGGTCCCACATGGTGTGCAGACCTCTCCTGCCGCCCGCTGCTACCCAGTGCTTGTATAAATAAATAAATAAATAAATAAATAAATAAATAAATAAATAAATAAATCTTTAAACAACAACAACAAAAAGTACAGCATTATGACCTCTGGGCAATGATAAACCAGAGCTGGAAAGTCAATGAGACATGAACAAAGAAATCCAAGTATTCACAGGCATGCAGGGAAGAACCAGGTTTCTTTTAGGTCACCAGAAGAATAAAAAATATAAATTTCTCACCTTACATGTGAAATATCCCTTTTATGTTACCATCCACTGACCCATGATTAGCATTTATCTAGTCTGTTAACAAACATGACATTTGCCAGCATTCTATGAATGACTAGGCACTTCCTTTATTCAGCTTGATATGGCATGGAGTTCATAAATAAAAGAAGTTGCAGGTTTAGAGGGTACATGATTTTCTGTTACAGTTGTGAAAGGTACCTAGAGGCAAACATGATGAAAAACTAAAGGGGGGAAATGTAATATAAGTGTAATAATGCAGTCATTGCCACTTCAAGCCACTTCTTTAATAATATTAATTATTTTCTGGCCAGCAGTCCACAAATGACAGCTCACAGGCCAAATCTTGGCCGCCAATTTTATAAAGTTTTACTTAAGTACAGCCATGCTCATTCCATTAAGTGCTCTCGGTGCTGCTTTCCTTACTACAATGGCAGAGTTTATAGTTATTTCAAAGATCACATGGACTGCAAAGGCTAACCCCTGGCCTGGACTGAGCCTTCTCTTACAGGTAGGATCTCCAGCTTAGCAATAAACCAATGCTGGTAGCTGATCCCTCAGTCAAGTACAAGAAAATTCTATTTCCTAATCACCACGATGGTGTGACAACTGGGGTACATCTTCCTCTTTTTGTCATAATTAATCCAGATGCTATAGCTCTAGTACCACAGAAAACCAGAGATTTATGGAGTAAAAACAAAGGAGAAGTGGTGCCTTTCCCTCCTTTTAGTTAAGAACACAATTCTCAGATTCTTCCGTCCAAAACCATGTTTCAAAAACTACTCCACACTTGGCCTTGATTAAAGACCACACCCAGACAACCCCAGAATTCTGATGATGAAAGGTAGGAGATGGGGAGGAAAAAAAAAAATCTTTTTAACAGGCTAAACAAACAAATCCTGTGCTGCCTCTGACAAAAGTGGAAGAATCTGTATGTTTATTACCCTCTGTAAAGGTGAACCCATTTCTTATAACTTCCTTTCTCAATGTAACTAAAGTGGTTTGATGGATAAAACTCTTTGAAAGCACTAGAGGCTCATCTCCTCAGTGCTTGCTTCTCAGTAAATAATGTTCTGCTATATATTTTTTTAAAGATTTATTTATTTATACAAGCACTGGGTACAGTCAGAAGCGCAGGAGGGTAAGAGAATTCACCAGAGCCTGGGCGGGGAACAGAGCAGGCAGAAGGACCGAAGTACACTGCTGAGGGGAGCAGCGGGCGGCAGGAGAGGTCTGCGCGCCATGTGGGACCCTCCTCCGGTGGCCGGGGAGCAGCCGGGGATCGAACTGGCACTGCAGAGGCTGAGGGCTGCTTCCAACCCAGCGCTCAACCACTGCGCCACCGGGGAGGCCCATGTTCTGCTATATATATATATATATTTTTTTTTTTTAAATAGAGGCATGTTTTCTTTGTTTGTTTGTTTGTTTGTTGTTTATACATGCACTGGGTACAGTCAGAAGCACAGGAGGGTGAGAGAATTCACCACAGCCAAAGCAGGGAGCAGAGCAGGCAGAAGGACCGAAGTACACTGCTGAGGGGAGCAGCGGGCGGCAGGCGAGGTCTGCGCGCCATGCGGGACCCTCCTCTGGTGGCCGGGGAGCTGCTGGGGATCGAACCGGCGCCGCAGAGGCCGCGGGCAGCTTCGCAACCCAGCGCTCAACAGCTGTGCCACCGGGGAGGCCCTCTGCTATATTTTTAATGTGATTCCAAATCAACTTCTATAAGAAGAAAAGCAAGATAACCAAAAACATGCCTTTTGGCTAATAACAAAATATTAAGGAGATATAATTCTGCCAGATGACAGAATTCCAGAATGCATTAATAGGCATAATTAACTTATTGAACTATGATGGAAATACAGAATTCTGCCATCTCTCATATTCAACTGTATGAGTCAAAATGCATCCCACAAATGCAGCAATTGAGAGAAAAATTCTGGAAAATCACCTGTAGCCATTCACGCAGTTCACTTGGGCATGGTAATGGCATTCTTGCTGGTTTCTCTGCTTTCTATATTGTCTTCCCCTCCAATTCAACACACATTTCAACTGTGTTATGTTTCTAAAATATGCACTGGAGAATTTTAGTTCCCCTGCTTTAAAGTTTTGCAAAGGCTCGTTTCTTGGAGATTGTCAAGCTGTTGAGCAGGAAGACCCAAACCTAATAAGCCACCAGCTTCAGCTCTATTATTTCAAATGTGGCCTTTGTCCTGGCTGGATGTCACACTGTTCTTTGCTTGAACCACAAACATGGTAAATCAACACTCCTGGAGAAGTCACGGAGCCGCACAGGTAGTACTCTAGCCACAAAGTATGGAGGAAAGCTTAATGTTGTAAAGGTACTTTTAAAGTCACCATGAAGTGTCAACTCTCTCTCCTCCAAAAGCACCAATGGATGACATGAAGGGAGCAAGCCCAATATTGCCCTTAAGCTGCTGCTAGATCACACATAGTCCTTCAGGTGGTGATATCTCCCTTCTGTGACTGATAGTACCTTTATTCATTTGCTCTATTCCGAAACAATTTCCCTTGAGGACATGTTCTGATGGGTCCTATTCTAGATAGATAGGTAGGCAGGTGTGAATGTGTGTATGTATATGTGTATGTGTGTGTGTATGTGTATGTGAGAGAATATCTCATCCAATGAGGCAGTTGAAAGATTCAAAGGATCTATAGAATATTTAACACTTATTCAACAAACATTTTAAAATACTACGTACTAAACCCTGTACCAATGAATGTGTATGATAAGAATTCCCTACTGCATATATGTGTGTGCACAATGAATGACTTCATGCCCTCAAGATGTTCACAGTGCCCTGATTATTAATCCTCACCTAACTTTTCAACACTTGTGCTATATGCCCAGGTTTCTGTGTGCCCTGAGAGCTTTGGTGCAAAACCCCAAAATACCCAATGTTTAGGGATCTCCAAGCCATTTTGTGAGCGCATAGGCCAGTCAAGATGAGAAAGCCTCACTGGACCATGAGGAATCAGCAGAAGGTCATGGGGTAATTATAATCAATTCTGAAATAATATTGTCCTAGTTTCTGCCACAATGCTACCATGCCATTTTTATCTGAGGCAAAATGCAGCAAGAACTATGTGCCTGCTACACCAAGTGTCTTCTTATTTCATATATTGAGAAATTGGGGCACATCACTGGAATCCATCACTGGAAAAAAAACCATCGACTTTCCCTACATGTACTAGTCATGCAGCTTATCTTATGGATAAATGCAATGGCCTACAATTTTAGATCCCCACCTGGAATCCTTTCTTGACCATTTAACTGCAAACCCTGCTACTAATACTACTTTTTAAGTGCCAGATGGATCATGCATTCTCCCTGCTCAGAAGCCTTCAAAGGTCCCACTTTCTTCAGCCCAGATGCCTCACCCCACTGTTGATGGAGTCTATAAGCTAGTCCCAAACATATTTCTCTTGTAGAAGCCTCTTGTGCTTGTCAAATCAGTATCCCCACTCTTACCTAACACATGTCTGTTCCCATCATGAGCCTTTTAAGATGACCTTTTCTCTTCTCACTATTTGACAAGGTGCTCTAAATCATTCAAAATCTATCCAAAGTACCATGGCTAATGGGTCTTCACTACATACTCCTATCAATAAGAAATGATCTTTTCCTCCCCAAAGCATCAGTTTGCCATTGGTGCCACTATTAAAGACTGCTGTCCTGCTGATCAGCTTCTCACAAGTATCTGTCTTGCTTCCTTATTAAAGTAGGCTCCTTTTGAATGCAGAAAAATACGTATTATCATTTTTGTACTTAGCATCTACAAAGATGCCCTGCTGATATCCCTGAGAAAAGAGAAAACCTGTATTTCTCATAGAAAGATTTAAAAATTCAGACTTAAACCCTTAAGGGGTTAAGTCTCGGGGCTATCACTGCCATGACCTGAGTTTGATCCCCAGCCAGGAAGCTAACTCACATATGGTGCAGCAGACCTATCCTATCTCACCAGCTGCTCCCCTTAGCAGTATATTTCAGTAGATATGCCTGATCTGCCCGCTCCCCACTCTGTCTCTGGTGAATCCTTTCATGCCCCGCACCTCTGGTCTACACCCCAGTTCTTCTACAAAATAAATAATAAATCTTTTAAAATAAAATAAATTAAAAATTCAGTCTATACCTACAAAAGGGAAATAGGAGACATTAGGGTCAGAGGAAATTCACATTTAAAAAAGTGTACTGCATTAAGTGTGTATAAATTCACATTTAAAAAAGTGTACTGCATTGTGTGTACTGCATTAAGTGTGTACTGCATTAAGTGTGTCCCTCTGCATAAAGTGACACAAACTCCACCTGCACACTTACACTCCTGTACTAGTATCTCCACAGCACTTGAATCTCTACACAGAAGACAACCCCAAAGGATATTTTCCTTTAATGAAGAAAAAAAAAAAAAGAAACCTTCGCACATCAACTCAAATTTTCCCAAAGCCTAGAACCTGATTATGCCTAAACTCCATGAATTATTCATGCTGCTTCAAATAGAAGAGATCAGATTTAATTATGTTCTGAGGGGGCATCTTCCCTAGAATTAAATGGAAAATATCCTCATTTGTCTACCGAGCTTTTTTAAGAACAGATTATCTTGGGCTTTCTACAGATATGGATGCAATGAGAAACAGAAGAGGGTTCACTGGATCGGCATAAGGGAAACAAATATGAAACCAGAGAGTCTTTTCCATATCTACATGGAGCCTGTTTCTATTAAGCCCAAGCGAGAATGACACCAATATCAACACATGCAAACTCTAATAAATTAGCTGTACCCAATTATTAAGAAGGCAGCCTTAGGTCATAAAAATGATTTTGTGAAATTGATCTTAAATGAAAAATGTGTAATTACACTTAAAGCAGTTACAGGCTGCTAGTCAATGAAAAATTTATATTTCCTGTGGAGTTGTACCACTTTCTGTGCATTTAAAATTAGTTGGACTGGTGGAACTTATATTACAGTCGGAAGTGGTTCAAGAGACAGAAACATTTTTCAATATACTTTTCTAAATGATCCCACAATCTGGCCAGCTATGCACCCAATGTGCACATTATAATTTTATTGCTTTTGGCCAAAAGCCACTGTAAGACTAAGTGCTCATAATTCTAAGCAAGAAGTTCACATACTTTTTAAAGCCATGAATGCATTTTTTCCTATATCCCTTTTGTTATTCTTTAAGTTCTGAAAGACTTAGTTTTCAGTAAAAGCAAAAATAACCTTGAGGGAAAGGATACATATAGATGAACAGTCATGGGATTCAGCCTCACCTTCCCACATCCTCTATATCACCGAGTTCTTTAAAGTCCACCTTCAAATTGATCTCAAACCACACACTGCTCTGTCTTCACTCTGACACCCTAGCCCAGGTCACCATGGCTCCAATCTCTGAAATGGCCTTATTAATTCTGTTTTTGACCCCTCTAATTCATTCTTTCCACAATAGGCTAACAGATCCTTTTGAGAACAAATTCATATCAGGTCACTGCTATGCCACAGGCCTTCTAAGGCTTTCTACTGTCTTTTAAATAAAAGCCTCTAATAGTCGAGTATGCCTTGCTTGATTTAGCTTCTGGAACCTCCTCAACTTCACCTCTTCTCATTCTTGCTGACCCTCACAACAGACCACTGCATTGGTCTCCTTTCCTTTTGGGAAGCTCTTCTACTTGCAGAGCTTTGTGTTATTAACCCTTTCCTCTAACCCATGTTCTTCCCCTGACACATGATATCTCAGTCTCCTGGTTCTTTTCCATAGAATAATCATTTTATTAATTTCTTTACTTGTTGTGGTCTGTTTTAGACTTTCGTGAATGCAAAACAAATGAGTGAATTTAAATAACCTATTTAAGAAATAGTAAAATTATGAAGAAATACTTGCATAAATAAGCAAATAGCTTAAGGGGAGTTCAGGTTTAAGCTTAGAATTGTCTTCCAAAATAGAACTGGTCCCTTTTGGGGTTATATTCTTACCTATTATTTGCACTATAATTATATTGTGCTAACAATCTTCTTGTTTCTTATCTGCTTAAAGATACTACTAAAGAAGGGCCTCCCCGGTGGCGCAGCGGTTGAGCGCTGGGTTGCGAAGCTGCCCGCGGCCTCTGTGGTGCCGGTTTGATCCCCGGCTGCACCCCGGCCACCGAGGGTCCCACATGGTGCGCAGACCTCTCCTGCCGCCCGCTGCTCCCCTCAGCAGTGTACTTCGGTCCTTCTGCCTGCTCTGCTTCCTGCTGTGGCTCTGGTGAATTCTCTCACCCTCCCGCGCTTCTGACTGTTCCCAGTGCATGTATAAACAAACAAACAAATAAATAAATAAATAAAACATGCCTCTATTAAAAAAAAAAAAAAGATACAACTAAAGAAGAAAATTCATGCTACTAATAAACACATGCAATTGTGTGGTCTCTCTTATTTTGAGCATTTTAATATCTAAAGTTACACATTAATTTCATGGGAGATAGCCATTTAAAAAGCTAATCTGGCTTATCCATTGGTCATTCTTTGGTAATCTTACATGGTTTGCCTGAAATAATTCCATTAGGTAACATTAAACATTATTTCCAATCTATAAGATGAAAACATTTTATTCACAATACCCACAACACCAACGAATCATACATATGTTTCCAGAAGTTAGGAACTTAGTATAAAATAGAATTTAACCTTATTGGGATCTTTCAATTCATTCTGGATACAAAACAATGATGGAAGGATAAATGAAGGAAAGAGTAGATTCCAAAAAAGGAAGAAATCAGCCTAGAGAGAGGAGGTAAGGGCAGCCTTGAGCTATGCTATGTAGAATAGGGAAGCCTCACATAGAAAAGGGGAACACAGAATATTCCAAGAAGGGGCAATGTGATGGTCACAAGTACCAAATACTCATGGAGAGCAATGGATAGCTTAGTTCAACTGGAGAAGAGATAAAACTAGAGAGAAATAATAGGATATCAAGAGATGTTTAAGATAATTGGGGGATAAAAAGGCAGATTTAGCTGGCAACAGTTTACCAAGATTATGCCCTATAATACTATAGACAGGTTGGGCAAAATAACATAGTAATGGGACATAAATGCTTCCATGGTAACAAACTGGGCATTTGAGCACCTCCATTTGCATAGTGGGGAATATCTCTTATTAAATCCATACTCAGAATAAATACATGCCTTTTTATTCTTCAAATTAACTGCAGTACAGCCTATACCTTCTTTATAAAATCTTTAATTTGGGATGGTAAGGATTTTAGAAAAAGCATGTAGTTTTGTTCAGAATAAAGAAGAGGTCCAGAGAAAATATTTGTAAAATCAAGTTGTGATTTTACAACCATGTGACTCAATCATATGAGCTTGTTCTAAAATAAATATCCATACATGTATGCATCATCATTTATCTAAAACTTCATTTTTCAATGTAATTATTGTTTTCCAAAAAATAAAATTTAAACCTTGTTTTTACATTAAGAATGGAGGATTAAGTGACATGTTCACCAATAGGGAAAACAAGAATTTTCTGAATTTTTACAACCTGCTTCAACTTCTAGATCAATTTCAAACAGTTGCTAAGATCACAGTGTGGCACAGAGACAAAATTTTGATAGTATAACCACTAGAAGAACTTCTTCAATAAAGACAGAAGGCTGGGAATGTTCACAATGATAGGAATTCCAAACCACCTCTTAAATAAAGGGTACATTTATATCTGTACTTTGCAACCAAGTATTTAGTTGGAGATGTGCCCTTGCTAGATTATTTATAATATACCTAAAGATACAAAGATTGCAAAACATTAATATTATCTACTATGGAACATAATCGTTAATCTCAAACATACTAATTGATTGTCATGAGAGATTATTCAGCACGGTGTCGATAATGCCATAAAAATTCCTTCATTTCTTTTCTACTAGGAAGAACCTCAAGTCTCTGTGTCTCACTTTCTTTCAGGCCTTTATTGAATTAAATGAGTGGCGTAATGCATCATTTTAAAATAATGGCATGTAAAAAATTTGTCTGTCTTTCCTTCTCCTCCCCTCTCTCTCTCTCTCTCTCTCTCTTTTTCACACACACACACACACACACACACACACACACACACACAGAGGCAGATAAGAGCGGCAAATGACAGCATAACAGAGACAGAGAATATCTTAGTTTGGGCTTCTATGAAAGACAGGGACACAGTGAGTGTGTGTTCTGATCCCTTCCTTTTCTTATAAAGACACTAATTCCATCATGGGGTCTCCCTCTTTATAGTATCTAAACTATGTAACTCTCAAGAGCCCAACATTCAAATACCACCATATTGAGGAATAGGACTTCAACATATGAATTTTGAGAACAGGAAGACAGCTTCAGTCCGTAACAGTAGGCTAACCACAGTTTCAGTTCAATTCAGCTGTCAAGCAGATTACCATACAGCAGTTATCAATCTTAAGGGTGTAGGTTGGGAGTAGTCCAACCCAAGAGAACTCTAAACCCTTCTTCCTGTTGCATCTTGGTATAAGCGTTGTCAAGAGGAACACAATACAATCAAGCACTAGATAGAACAACGCTTTACTCCCATAGAGAAAAGACAGCACCATATCAGCTTTGATAGTGGGCATCAGTCCCCAACAGGGGTACTCTGCCTATATAAAACCTCTCCTGTGCTTACAAAGACCCTGTTCCTTCCCCTTGGAGGTCAGATATAACAGTGAGATTGGCCAGGTACCATATTGTTACAGGGCAACCCCGATATAAAACGGGTTACCTGACTGCAGATCCTCACTCACGCGCTTAAAAGGGACTTATTAATACTCAACTGCAGGCACACACAAAAGGTTAATAAAAGATTTCTTTACAAGGGACGGGGAAATGAGGAAATGTACAACTCAGGGAGAAAAGAGGGAGATAAAGTCTTAAATGTGTCCTACCCGTTCTGCTGACCTGGAATCCCAATGGCACACTGAGAGCTGGTCAAGAGCCAAGAGTCGGGAGGCCAAAAGAGAGACCCAAGGCCCACATGCCTGATTTCATACCAAATCTGGCAGGGTAATTCCGCCCTCAGGTCCCAGCAACCCTTCCTTTGGTGATGATGGGATTTGTCATTTCCAGTGTCTTGATGGCTTTGGCCTCGAGTGGGAATGGAGTCCACAAAGCCTGTATGGAATTAGCTCAGGACATCCTTTCCCCCTAACAATATGACTCATACCCGTTAAGCAGAGATAAGAGTATTCACTGAACCTGAAAGTGCTTCCCATGCAAGATGATTAAGTCCAAGAAAGGCTCTGTGTGCTCTTTAATCTCTTGGGAAGGCGGCATTCTAAACCTGAGGCCCATTCATATGTGACTGAGATGGGGCTAAAAGACCATACCCAAGAGTCTAATTTCCCAACAAATATATTTGTCAACCCTGATATTACTTACCTGAATAGCAGGAGCCCATATGAATAGCCTATTTTTACCTAGAAATTTCTCTGGGTAAAAACAGTCAAGACTTTTCAATATACTTGCATTTTCAAATATTCTAAAATGTTTTTTTTTATTTTTTTTATTTTTTTATTTTTTTTTTATTTTTTAGAGGCATGCTTTATTTATTTTATTTTTTTGTTTGTTTTGTTTATACATGCACTGGGTACAGTCAGAAGCGTGGGAGGGTGAGAGAATTCACCAGAGCCAGAGCGGGGAGCAGAGCAGACAGAAGGACTGAAGTACACTGCTGAGGGGAGCAGTGGGCGGCAGGAGAGGTCTGCGCGCCATGTGGGACCCTCCTCAGGTGGCCGGGGAGCAGCCGGGGATCGAACCGGCGCTGCAGAGGCTGAGCGCAGCTTCGTAACCCAGCGCTCAACCGCTGCGCCACCGGGGAGGCCCTAAAATGTTTTTTTTTAAAGATTTATTTATTTATTTATACAAGCACTGGGTACAGTCAGAAGCACGGGAGGGTGAGAGAATTCACCAGAGCCAGAGCGGAGAGCAGAACAGGTAGACTGACGAAGTACACTGCTGAGGGGAGCAGCGGGTGGCCGAAGAGGTTTGTGCACCATGTGGGACCCTTGCCTGGTGGCCAGGGATAGGACCGGCACTGCAGAGGCTGCAGGCAGCTTCGCAACCCAGCGCTCAACTGCTGCGCCACCAGGGAGGCCCTATTCTACAGTGGTTTTACAAGGGAATATCACTTGTTCAGGAGAATATAGTATGCATTATACTAGAGTACTACCTTCAGGGGTATAAAATAGCTAAAAGAAATTTATTGCCATGGCAAATACTAGTACATAGTTAGTACTAGCAAAATATTTAATTTTTTAGATGAATAACTCCAGCGGCCTTGATCAGCTGAGCGGTCCTACATATATCCTTTTGTTACTTTTGTTAAAAGGTACTGACTGGAGGTGAAAATTCTACTTTGGCTGTGGTGCCTTTGAAGATGAGTACATTGATGAGTATAATGGATTCAAGACTACTTTTGGCTACATCGAGGAGTTCGGTGGGAGGAAAGTTTTTAGGGAACTAATGCACCAAATGAATGAGGAAATGTTCCCTTTCACAAGTCCCACAGACCTAAGCAATCAAAGAAGGGAAATCCCTTAACTTCCAGGACACATCTCTATTTCTTTGCTCTACATTCATTACACACTATGTCAATGACGATAAATGAGGTGAGGCGGTGGTAGAGATCACATCACCTTTTTTGACTTTTCTTTATGATTCCAGTAGGAATCAGACTGTAGCACTGGTGTAAAGCAATAGGAGTTGCACAGTTTCTTTTACAATCGTTAGTTTATGGAATAGACCTTTCCAAGGACCGACAATGAATAAGTGGTAGAAGTAGAAAGAGGATCTAGGCCCTTGTGACTCCAAAATCTGGGTTGCAATGTGGTCAGGAAAATGCAAAACCACTTCTACCTTCCTCCCCTCATCTCATATTTCCTAATTTTTCAACACACCACACTCTACACAAAACATTTAATGACCAAGGTGTCAGAATACTCAAATACTATGCTGCTTGGCACAATGGCCAAATATTTGAGAAACAAATGGTGCAATCTAGTTACTGCCTTTAATATACTGACTTAGCCTCTGTGCTGTAACTGAAGATGTTTGTTTCATGAGAACCAGAATAAGATTGCAATTCCCAACAAATTAATTTGTAATTTTTCCCATTCCTCCTGGTAGTTTTCCTTCCTTTAGGCTATCCAGTTGCTAATTCAGGCACTTTCCTCCCTCCTTAACCTCCACTCTCCACCCTTAAACTTTTGCTCTTTGCACCTAGCTTACCTGGGTTATTTCTTTGGAACACTGAAAATTCTTGGTGAATAGTTACTACTGTCCAGTTCCCTTGAAGGGCCTACTGTGCAATGCCAGTAGGGACAACTGCTTGATATATAACTTACATTCAATACATCTGTGGGATTTTTTTCAAGTTGTAGTTTTTTTTAATTAGATGATATGACTTCCATCCCAAAATATACTTTGGGTGTTCAGCATTCTGATAATTGTACTTCCCTGTCACCAGGTACTTTTACTTCCTATTCCACCTAATATCACATTACCATAAACCCACTAGATAATATATCTACATTCCAATGTGTCTGCAGCTCCATTAGCTCTTCCCTGGGGCTGTGCAAGCCTCACAAAGTACCTAATTAATAAAACAAACCAACAAAAGCCCCAAATGGTTAATATGAACTTTTCCAATAAGTTATATTATATACAGAGAGTATATTAAAACATTAAATTACAAAAATAAAAACAAAAAAATAAGTATGACTTTAGAATTTCACTAAAATAAATCTATCTTACATAATATCTTAAATCTATCTTATATAATATAATCTTATGTAATCTTACAACTAACACATGTTGTAATACACAATATACTTTCTCCCAACTATATCCAATAAGTGATGACACTGCAGTTTAAAAAGAGAGTATTAAGCAAGTTGATTCACACCATTTATTGTATGATTTTCACAGCTATCCTGCAATGTCTTGTGAATCATAACTGAATCATAAATCATTTTTCAAGTCTGCCTCTCATTTACCGTTCTTGACTATAACTTCTGAAGAGTAGAGAACATTGCCTCCTAATTCTTGTATCTCTCTCAATCACGTCTGCCCTTATTATCTTCAATAGTCTTGAATTCAGTGCCCTCTTTCCAGGCAAGCAGAGGCCCTTGGCACTGAAGTCTGGGACAGGAGGGAGGACCCAGGAGCCTGGGTAGAAAGCCATATAGTTTACCTATAGACTACAGTGAGAGGCAGCAACTTGAGAGGGAGATGAACCAAAAGCCAGGTAGACCATTCACTGTGTCATCATCCAAAAAGATCAGGGGTGAAGGCAAAGTGTCTGAGTGTAAGCCAACAGACCCAGAGAGATGCAAGGGCGTAAAAAGGTCAGTGGGTAGAAACACGCCTGGAAAACTCTCCTGTTCATGAGAAGTCTGCTGCAGGACCTTTCTTTATACAGTGTGCCAACAGCTTTTGTTAGGGAGGAAGTACAGAAAGCCACCAAGCTGACAATGGTTTATTTTCCTAATAAATTGAAGGAAAAGAGGGAGAAAGGGTAAAACCATAGAAACATTTCTTCTATTTGTAAAGAATAATGATGTAATATTGCTCCTTGGGCAATTCCTTTTAAAGGAATGCCCTCTGCTTGGCAGAAACAAATGTGAGGGACCAACAATACTCTACAAACTATTTATATTAGTCTTCTAATAAGAACCCTCAGGTTTATAAGTTTAGGATAGCTCTTAGGATAATGCCAAGCAGTATCACTGGCAACTCGTACACTAGATGCACTGGCATCTTCAACAGAGATAATAGTTCATATACAAAGGAAGGACTCAGGATTCCCAACACTTCATATAGCCACATTATTCTCGCTAATAAACTTAGGCATTTCTTCATCTTCCAAATCATTTTCTTGAAGCCAGAGGGAGGAAAGTTATTGAGAAGAGAGATGTTCCTGCCATTTCTTTTGTAGCAATTGGGCTTATTGCTTAAGTCATTAATTCCCCATCATTTTCCAAAGAGACTTTCATTTCATTAAAGGTAATAATAGTTGACAATCTATTACTGTCCCTTATGCCCTGAATTATTATTGCTATATTTTGCCATGGCATATAAAAATAAAACATGCACTCTGTCATAGATCATCAACTGAAAGTAATCTGCTCAAGAATTTTATTATCAAATGAATTATTATGTAGGGAGCTGTATTTCCCTTCTTGAGCATTTCAATATGCTCCAAGTGTCCAAAAAAGGGGAATTAGCATGTCGTTCTAAAATTCATCTGTTTGTTTTTTGAAATAAACAGGGTACTGAACCAATTGGAACTCTCAAAGCTCCTCCAAGACAGTAGGGAAAAAACAACTTTCCTCTGTAAGCCTGCTGGACTCTGGTAAGTAGAACACCTAAACTAAACCAAATAATAAATTATTTAGGAAAGAAAATCCAGAGGAGAAAAGCAAGCACCACTAACTGATTGATCTTTGGCAAGCTAGTTACGTATTCTAAATCTAACTTCCCATCTTCAAAATAGCAGTAATAATCATATTTACCTCAAAGCACTGACCCCAATACCTGGTATATAGTTTAAAGCTTAATCAACATTATGTGCTATTAAACATAAACATTATGTTTTATTATTATCCCTATGGGAAATCAGTGTTATATAAGATTAAAAAGATAAGGACATATCTTACTGCATCTTGGATACTGTGCTAAAAAGTCTAGATTTAAGATGGCTTCAAGAAAGAAATGAGAAGATTTTAATAACAGGATAGACATAATCATATATGAGTTTTAGGAAAATATAATCAAACCCTGACAGGTACAGATATATAGAAACATGGATATAAATTTTTAATTTCTATTTTGTCCTTAGTTACTTTACCTTAAATACTACAAAACACCTAAATAATCAATTTATTTTTTCTGGTGTTGTAGTAACAATGGCTTAAATAGGTACAGTCCTTACTAGTCAGTCTTCTAATCAATAATCTCCAGTAATGGCCATTAGCGTAATATTATTGATTCGTAACTGTCAAGTAGCTTTCATATATTCATGTTACTCCATCTGGGTAAGTTATCTTAGGACAGATCTGTAGTCAGAAAGAAAAAAACTACAGGTTTGAAGTAAATTTTTTAAAATGTCGATTTAACATATAAGCCGGTGTGCACTCAATTTTAAAAATATATAAATTATTTTTAAAAAGGAAGATCTTTCACATCTTTTTTTAAAGATTTATTTATTTTTTTGTTTATACAAGCACTGGGTACTGTCAGAAGTGTGGGAGGGTGAGAGAATTCACGGGGGGGTGGGGGGAGCAGGGCAGGCAGAGGGACCGAAGCACACTGCTGAGGGGAGGGCGGCAGGAGAGGTCTGCTTGCCATGCGGGACCCTCCTCCAGTGGCCGGGGAGCAGCAGGCCCCATCTTTCACATTTTTAAAGCTATTCATTTGACAAAAACTCCCAAAGCACTAAAACCCAGTGTGGTAGAAAACAGGGAAATAAGCAAATCCATTTATATTTCTGGGAATATAAACTTGCCACCACCTTTGTAGAGGATAATTTGCCCATACACATAAGATTTTATATGCAACTTTTAGCCCAATAATTCTACTTTTAAGAATTTGTTCCTGGGCCTCCTCTGGTGGTGCAGCGGTTGAGCGCTGGGCTGCGAAGCTCCCTACAGCCTCTGCAGCACCGGTTCGATCCCCAGCCGTCAGCGAGGGTCCCACATGGTGCACAGACCTCTCCTGCCCTGTATTTCATCAGTCTGCCTCCCCTCAGCAGTATATTTCATCAGTCTGCCTGTTCTGTTCCCCGCTCTGGCTCTGGTGAATTCTCTCACCCTCTTGTGCTTCTGACTGTACACAGTGCTTGTATAAATAAATAAATAAATCTTAAAAAAAAAAAAATTTGTTCCCAATAAGTAATTGTAAATAGGCACATAGATCTAGCTATCAAGATGTTAATATCAGCATTAATTATACTACTACCAACATGAAATTATCTGAATATCAATCTTGAATGGGATACATCAAACCACCACCTACAGACCAAATCCAGCCCATCAACCCTTCTGGACTCAGTCTAGAAGCAAAGAGTAGTGTTAACATTTTTAAATGGAAAAAAAAAATCCAATGAATATTTTGTGATTCATGAGAATTGCATGAAATTCAAATTTCGGAGTCCATAAAAAAATTTTACTGGAACACAGCCACACCCACACTTATTGATAAATTACCTACAGCTGATCTCACACTGTCACAGCACTGGCAACAGCCTGAGTGGTTGCAGCATCCTGTATGGTCTCCAGAGCCTAACATATTTACTGTCTTGCCCTTTGCATAAAAAATTTGCAAACCTCTGGGTTAAATAAACCTTGGTCTAATCATAATATAAATTTATGCAGTCACTTTAAATGGGGAAGAAGATTATTTATTAGCTTGAAGAATGCTTGAGGAATTAAATGAGATAGATTACACTACAGCATATCAAGTTATGACCACACTTTTCTGATTTTTAATATACATAAAATAGAAAAAGACTGGAAGAATATGAACCAAAATGGGTACTGGGACTACAGGTGGTTTTTTTTTTTTTTTTTTTTTCCCTCCAGTTCTCCAGATCATTCACATTTTCTAAAAGAACACATCTTTTAATATTAATAAAATAATAATGTGGCAGGCAGACATTATAATGCCCTCCCAACAACTGTAGACATTACTTGTGACTTGCTTCTAAATAAGAGAAGTTGGTAGAAGTCACTCCCATGATTAAGTTACACAACAGTGACTTTCGTCTTGTTAGCAAGTGACTTTGATGAAGCAAGCAGCCACAGAGGGGAGATCCACATGGCAAGGAAATGAGCATGGCTTCTAGAATACAGCTACCTAAATTTTAAGGTAGCCTCTGAACAACAGCTAGCAAGAGACTAAGAGGCCCACATTCCAACTGTCTGCAAAGAACTAAATCTTGCCAACAAGGGCTAGATGCAGGTCCTCCTCCAGGTAAGCAATCAGATGAGATCCTAGCTCTGGCTACATCTTGATTGCAAACTCATGAGAGACCCTGAAGCAAAGGATCCCACTAATACATACCCAGATTCATGACCCAGAGAAACTGTGAGAAAATAACTGTATGCTAAGACACTAAATTTGTGGTAATTTGTTATGCAGCAAAAAAAAAAAAAAAACTAATCAAAAAGTAATTTCTATCAAATAGTATATAAAGAAGAAAGATGAAATTTGGGGGTAGCTAAGCAATTTCAATTTTTTTTGGATGGTAGACATTAGAACAATGAAGAAAAAGAAGATTCACGTATCACCCACTTTTCAGAGGCCCAAGACATTGCAATACCAAAGGCAACCTAAATATCCTTCAAAGAGCGCTCCCAGGAGAAACAAGCTGGACCACTATGCCATCACCAAGTTCCCTCTGACCACTGATCGTCATGAAGAGGACAGACACACTTGTGCTCACTGTAGATGTCTGGTGCCAACAAGCACCAGATCAAACAGGCTGTGAGGACTTTATGACATTGATGTGGCCAAGGCCAACACCCTGATCAGACCTGATGGAGAGGAGAAAGCATATGTTCGACTGGATCCTGACTGTGATGATTTGGATATTGCCAACAAAATTGGGATCATCTAAACAGAGTCCAGCTGGCTAATTTTAAATATAATTTTTTTACCATATAAAAATAAGTGAACTGAAAAAACGAATGGGTCAAATTCTGCCCTTTAGAAAAAATTAAGGTGCCAGACAGCAAGTGTGTGGGTTGGCCTAGTTCCTGTAGTTATTCGTGTTTGGATTAATCCAATCAACCCCTAGATATGTTTTTACACAAGAAATGGTCATTTGATTCCCAGTGCTCTCCAGAATTCTTCACTCACCACCTTCCCTCTAAACTTCTGCAAAGTATATCCCATTTGAACAATATTTAAAAATAAAAAAAAAACTAGCACAAAGCAATAATTGATCTGAAATAGCAGACATCACTAATATCTAATGTCTTCCCAAGGCATATAACATATGTAAAGAATGAAATAACCATGCCCCGTAACATTTTTTACTAAAAGCAAGTTAATTTTCACCATGATTAATGCAAAAATTATGTGCAAATCTCCCATTCTAACCCCAAAAATGTTTTTTAAATTTCATGCAATTTTTATATCCAACAAGCCATTATATTTTTATTACGGAAGCATTAACAACAGTTCATTAGATTTGAACTGTTTGATCATTGAAGGTCTTTCTTCCTCCTCAAGTAGCTCTTAAATGACAAAGTCATTGTCCATCATAATTGCTAGGGACTAGTCAAAGGTCATAAATATCTCCTATTTCTTGAAGTAGGTTTTTAGATCAAAATAGGACAAAATGAATAAACCGCCTTCTGAACTATTAAAAGCATCCCATTTAGATTTATAAATATTTTAGAGATATAATCAAAGGATTGCCAAGACAAGTATTATGTGTATTCTTTGCAAACAGAAACAATAAAGCTTAATTCTGATCATGCAAAGTCCAACAAACTCGACTACTTCTAATACAGAGTGAGCAAAGATTACTTCTGTTGAGGTTTTCCACTCAATACGAATCACACCTAAAATATTTATGATTACTGTTATTATAGTAAAACTGTTCTCACATCCATTTCCCCCAGAGTAAAACCTCATTTTTAAAGGACTCCTCCGTAATTCTGAGTTTGTGATGCAAATTATTGGAGGAGACTTTACAGATGAAGAACTAAAGACTGTAAGAATGAATGAAAGCTCAAGGTGACTGCAAGGGTCAATAATAATTTCAAATGGAATTGTTCTAAGTGAACAGGGGAAAAAATGTATTCTACTCCCTTGACTCACTAGTCTTGACATCTGTGAAGTCATTTGGAGTCTTGTGCAGGTTTCCATTCTTTATTTTTGTCTACATAAGCCTCTCTCAGCATAAGACTCTCTATAAACACTATAGCAACTATGGCCTAAAGATGATAAAAGTATCCTCTTCTCTATTAAGTCTCAGTCCACTATCAATCCTCTGGACATACATTAATCTGTTTGTAGATCAAAGGATGTACAGTTGTAAGATACCCCCCTCCACATCCCTCCAGGAAACTGGAGAACTGACACAGATGAAGAAACCCAGCTCCATTAGTCCTTGGTCATGGTGCCAACAAACTGTAAATCTATTATACAATAAACACCAAGGACACATACAGTGACTAATGACTCCCATAGTGCTTTTCTGCACACAACACCAAAAAAACCTCCTAGCCCATGGATCAGTGTGGTGAATTTCAGCATTGCCTCCCACCATCCTAGTTGATCCCCTCCAGATATTAAACCTTTCACGCTTCAGTATGCTGCTTGAATTTCTTCTGTTCACCTACCAACTAATACCAGCAACAATGATTGAGGACAAGTATCTTATTATATGAATTGGGCCCAAATGCAGATAAGATTCTTCAGATGCAATTTCTTGAGTTCAGTTCCTTTTGGTCTAAAGTTTTGTGAACTAAAGATATAAGTTATCTCATCCCCATAAACTTAATATATGATAGGTAGAAAGTAAAAATTGCTATTTTAAAAGGAGGAATATTGGAAACACAGAAAAGTCACAGGTCATACTATCATAAATCACCCCAATATGAAACTAGCCAGTCATATGCTACCAGTTCTTTCACTAGGATGTGTATAGACCTTCTCCTAACATAAAAATTATAAAAAAGAAAAAATTGTCGGAATTAACTTTTTCAAAACTGATTAATCAAAAGTTTATGGACTATGGGTTACATTTATTCAAGAAAAATGGCAAAATTTAGTAAGATCAATGACTTTTGTGGCATTTTAACTTGACAAAGTCATCCTACACTCAACTTTGCAGTCTATATTCCTGGTAAAATCCATCAGACTGGCAACCACCAGGAAGGAAACTCTTACAAGGCCTTATTCCTAAAGTTTGACCTTTTCAGGAGTTTTTCTGAAAAATCTCACTTGCAACACTGTTGTATTTGACCTGACTCAGAGTGGAATCCCATAAAAAGTAAAAATAAGAATAAGAGAAAATAAGAATAGCATCCCTACAAATAATATATAAGAAAGCATGCCAGAGAGACACCAATTTGCTGAAACAGCTCACAGAACTCGGGAAAACACTTTTACTTGCCATTACCTGTTTATTGTAAAGCATACAGCTCAGGAACATCAAAATGAAAGAGGTGTATAGGGCAAGATACATGGGGAAAGGCACGGAAGTTCCAAGCCTTTTCTAGGTGGGCCACTCTTCTAGTGCCTTGAGATGTTCATAGCCTGGAAGCTCTCCAAAGATTGGAAGTATTAAGCAAGCAATTAATCAGATAGGAGGAAGCAATAGAGGTTTAAGAACTGATAGAGTGCTCGCGTCGGCAGCACATATACTAAAATTGGAACGATACAGAGATTAGCATGGTCCCTGCGCAAGGATGACACGCAAATTCGTGAAGCGTTCCATATTTTTTCTAGAAAACTTAAATAAGGGCCCAGGAAAAAGGATATAAGAAAGAAAATATCAAAATCGACAAACAACTATGAACCAGAGACACTCTATGGCAGGGTGGTGGGGGGCGGTGAGGAGGGCTTGGGGCCAAAATAAGGGGGTTGTAATTGTATGGGGAATATAAAAAATAAAATTTAAATAAAAAAAAAAAAAGAAACTGATAGAAAGGGTCTCCCCTGGTGGCGCAGCGGTTGAGCGCTGGGCTGCGAGGCTGCCCGCAGCCTCTGCAGCTCCAGTTTGTTCCCCGGCGCTGGTGAGGGTCCCACCAAAAATAAAAAAAAAAAAAGCAGCAGAACTGATAGAAAGATGGAAAACATCTATCTGTAGATGTATGATTTGGTGGTGGGTGCACTATGGTTGCAATACCTGATGGGAGTGTGCTAATATTACCTCAATTAAAAATAAGTTTTAGAGCCTCCAAGGTGGTGCAGTGGGTTGAGCACAGTGCTGTGAAGCTGTCCGCAGCCTCTGCAGTGTGGGTTCTATTCCCAGCCGGCCAGGGAGAGACCCACATGGCGCCGCAGACCTCTCCTGCCTTGCCCACTGCTCCCCTCAGCAGTATTTTCCATCCACCAGTCTGCCTGTTTGCTCCCTGCTGTCTCTGGTGAATTCTCTCACCTTCCTGCACCTCTGGCCTGTACCCCAGTTCTTGTATAATTAAATAAATCTTAAAAAAAAAAGTTTTAAAAAGTATGCAAGTGTAGTATCAAAGCTAATTTTAATAAAAAATATAAAGAAGCAAAATAAAATTATCTACACTAGTCCCAAACGAAATAAATTTATCTGGAAGAACAAGCATGGGAAAATAGCCACAAAATTTATAAAACAAAAAACAAAAAGGAAGAGTGTTGCTAGGTGTTGGTGTTGCTAGGCATCAAAATATATTACAAATATTTTATTACAAAGCAACTTGGTGTAGATACATAAAAAGATGACAGGCCAATGGAAATATTTAACTCTGAAAGATGGAAATATTTCTCATAATTATAAAACAAAAATTAAATTTCAAAAATTAAATTTCAAAAATCCCTGAAAAAGCAAAATGAAAATAAAACATAATCTTGTGCACTCAAGTGATTTTAAAACACAAGTTTGACTCTTAAACCCCTAGTGAGATACACCTAAATAACAAAAACAATGGGGGGGATATATATTTTAAACCGTTTTCACTAATAACATAAATGGTAGTATAGAAACTGTTACAAACTCAGATTGAGACTAGTGTGTGTATATCTTGTATAAAATAAATGAGAATTGTTGGTGTCATTAAGGATTTTAACATATAAGAAAGGAAATACATATGTAAGAAATATGTAAGAATATTGCAGTCATATGAAGAATATGAACAGAATACTTATTACTAAAATGACCAAACCGCAGAAATGAATGTACCTAATTATTCATTCTTTTTTTAGGGAAAAAAAAAAAAGATTGATTTTTATACAAGAACAGGGGTACAGGCTAGATGCACGAGAGGGTGAGAGGACCCACCAGAGACACAGCGGGGAACAGAACAGGCAGACTGATGAAATACACTGCTGAGGGGAGCAGCGGGCACGACAGGAGAGGTCTGCCGCACCATGTGGGACCCTCGCCGGCCAGCCAGGGATAGAACAGGGATCGAACAGGGATCGAACCAGCGCTGCAGAGGCTGCAGATAGCTTCCAGAGCTCAACCGCCTGAGCCACCAGGGGAGGCCCTAACTATTCATTCTTATCCTCCCTTTATCCCTTTCTCCTTCCCTCACCACCCACCCCACCACCCTCTCTGGTGTAAAATGTATTCCAGTCTTAATAATACTATTTCTGAAAAAGTAAACAAAGTTCTTTGGAAAAATGACTGATTCCCAGATTGAGGAAGTAAATGAACAAATTAAAGCTTGAATATCTTGGGCCTCCCCAGTGGCGTAGCGGTTGAGCGCTGGGTTGTGAAGCTGCCCGCAGCCTCCGCAGCACCAGCTGGATCCCTGGCCGCCGGGTGAGGGTCCCACATGGCGCGCAGACCTCTCCTGCCACCCGCTGTTCCCCTCGGCAGTGTATTCCATCAGTCTGCCTGTTCAGCTCTTTGCTCTGGCTCTGGTGAATTCTCTCACCCTCCCGCGCTTCTGACTGTACCCAGCACTTGTACAAATAAATAATCTGTTTTAAAAAAAAAAAGCTGGAATATCTTATTAATAGAAAGCAAAGAAGCTACCAAACATTAAATACTAAAGATGGAACAATTCAAACAATAAGGGTAATGACTGCAATACTCAAAACTTACAAAAACTCTATCATATTTATATAATATTTAAAAATGGAAAACACTGATTTGAAAGCAATTTAGAGAAAAAGCTGTTTCTGTACACTTAAAGGATATTAGACAATATCCATTAAGGGATATTAAGATAATCAATTCATCATCTTGAAAACTGGCTAAGAAAATAACCAAACATTTTATTGCTTTTCCTATATATACCAACTCTCAACTTAACAAAATACTTAAGGAGAGTTCTCTTTTTCAAAGTATTGCAGGAAATAATGAATTAATTTATCTAGCTAATGGTCACCAAAGGCCTCAAACTTCACTACGGAGCAATACACTAGATAAAAAAAAAAAAAAGGTATGAGTATAAAATCTGAATCTGATCGTGTCCACAACTAGGGTTATATTCACAGATGTCATCGGTGGAATCATACAGAATTCTGTGTTGAGAAGATCCCATGTTTGGTTAAAAGCTGTTTTCCCCATCTTGAAATTCAACGTTTTCATTTTACACTGGGTCCCACAAAATACATACCCAGTCATTGTCTCTTGACTACTGATTTACAGAAAATAAGCAGAATAACTTCAAAAGATGACTATAATTTTTTTTCCTACTTTTCTACTCCTTCCTTCTTTAGTTGGAGTCTACTTCTCTCCTTGAGTATGGGGTACACTTTATGATTCACTTCTAATAGAATGTGTTGGAAATGATGGTGTGTGACTAAAAATAGATTATAAAAGAGGGCATCCACCATGCTCCATCTCTAAGATCACTTGTTAGGGGGAAGTAAGCTAACTTGTAAGAAGATTCAAGCAATTATATGGAGATATCCATGTGGTAAAGAACCAAGGTCTCCAGTCAACAGTTATGTGATAAGGCCTCTTAGAGTAGCTGCTTCCACTCTTACCAAGCTTTTAGGTCATTGCAGTCCCAGCTTACTGACTGAATACAACCTCAGGAGAGTCCTTCAGCCATAGGCTCTCAGCAAAAGCATTCTTGAACTAATTCCCGACCCACAGAAATTATGTTAGATGGGTCTCCCCTGGTGGCGCAGGCAGTTGAGCACAGCGCTGTGAAGCTGTACACAGCTTCTGCAGTGTCAGTTCGATCCCAGCCGGCAGGTGAGGGTCCCAAATGGCGCGGCAGACCTCTCCTGTCATGCCCACTGCTCCCCTCAGCAGTGTATCTCATCAGTCTGCCTGTTCTGTTCCCCGCTCTGTCTCTGGTAAATCCTCTCACCCTCCCGTGCATCTGGCCTATACCCAGTTCTTGTATAAATAAATCTTTAAAAAAAAAAAAAAATGAAATTATGTGAGGTAAAGTTCATTGTCATTTAAGCTGCTAAATTTAAGGCAATTATTACACAGGAATATGTAATTTAATACATGAAAGAACAGGGAACATATTAAATGACAGCATGGGATGCAATAATTAAAGTTCAGATTTGGGGAAACATTACAGGAAAAATACCTATTACTGCAAACAAAATATTTCCAAGGGGGAGAAAAAAAAAATCACACAACAGTAATATTTCTAGATGTGTATTTGAAGCAAACCTTTAAAAAAGTTATAGGCCAAATACTAATTAGATATTCGATATTAAGAGTTTTTTTTTTAGGAAAGTATCTTAATACGAATGATAGTATTATAGCTATGTTTTAAGAGGGAGTCCTGGCCTTCTAGAGATTCATGCTAAAATATTTATACATGAGACGTTTGGAATTTGCTTCAAAATGTTTGGGAAAGGTGCAGCTCTTGCTACCATCACCCATCCACCCACCCACAGCATGAGTGGCCTGCACATCTACAGCACGTCCGTCACCAGGTCCCATGAAATCAAGTCCTAACAGAGTTGAACCACATCTGGGACAGAAAGCACACCCAGTGTCAACTAGTGTACATCTCCCAGGACAACACTCTGTGGAATGAGATGCAAGCCTTGGCCACGCAACCCCAAGGCTACCCCACCTGGCTGTTGAATGGGACCAGTACTGTGGGATCATGAGCTCTTCTTGGAAGCTGTGGGGCAGAACACACTGCAAGAGTTCCTGAAACTGGCCTGAGCCAAATCAGCCCACTGGATCACATTCCTCTCAGCCATGTCTGGCCATGAAGAACTTTGTGACCAACTCCATCATTCCTAACCTTCTGACCTTGAAATCCTTCTTCCCAACCCTGGTCCACTCTCCCCTTTCTTCCATCTAAAGGCAATATTCCTTGGGCCTTCCCTGGTGGCACAGTGGTTAAGCGCTGGGCTGCGAGGCTGCCCGTAGCCTCTGCAGCACTGGTTCCATCCCCAGCCGCAGGCGAGGGTCCCACATGGCATGACAGACCTCTCCTGTCTTCCCCGCTGCTCCCCTCAGCAGTGTATTTCGTCAGTCTGTCTGTTCTGTTCCCCGCTCTGGCTCTGGTGAATTCTCTCACCTTCCCGCGCTTCTGACTGTACCCAGTGCTCGTATAAATAAATAAATAAATATTAAAAAAAAAAATAAAGGCAATACTCCTTACCTTTTAGTCTCATAAACTATTTTTCAACAACCCAAATGCTGGCTGTCCTTAGCCAGGCCCTGGAGAGCTGCCACCCTACCTAGCATTGGCTGATGGACACCTTTGTTGAATCCTTTAGTCAGGGCTCTGCCAAAGGCCCTGTAATCCAGGAGCATCCTAGAATAAATTTTGTCCCATTCCATTAGCAGAAAGAAAAAAAAAAGGAAATTGGTGGGGGAAAAGTAAGAACAGAACAGCCATGACTGATAATTATTGCAACTGGGTGATGGGAACACTGAAATTCATTGTATAATTCCATATTTTTTTCCACATAATAGATAAAAATGAGTAAGTATGCATTTGCCAGAACACATATAAACAAATACCATGCTATGAGATTTAAGAGTGGGCTCAGTAAAACTAAATAATTACAAGTAGGATTAAAAAAAAATAAGGATTTGAATGTTTTATTGTCTAAAACAAAGTGTCAAAACCAAAATACAGACTACACACTACTAACTAACCCTTCTATATGTGGAACTACTCTGGCTTGGACTTGGTATTTTTGGCACATATTATTTGATTCAATAATCTCAAGTATTATGACTACTTTTTAAATTGTTTGATTTGGATCATAGTCACATTTATTCACCATCACATTTCTTCTTCATCTATTGCATCATGTTAGGGGATAAATTAGCACCTTATAGTGACTCATGATAGACTTTTATAATCTATATAAGAAAGTAATGAAGAGAAGGTTATGCTAACCAATGATGGTAAAAGAGATATAAACAGATGCTATTCACAAGTCTCAGTGAGCCACTGGCAATTACCACCTGTTCTGTTTCATCTATTAGTGCTATGCATGAAATAGAAATACCATGCAGACACTAATCTTCACTGCAACAACAGCATTTTAAATTCCTTCATTGAAAATACATATGAAACATAGTTATAAAAGAGTAAAGCAAAAGATATGCAATTGCACAACTCCCCTGGGTTAAGACCAAAAGGACTATAGCAGTTTACTAAGGTCTCATCTTCATTCTCTTCTTTGCAAATAGGAAGGAGGGGTGGTTAGATTTATGCTGGGATCTCAGGAAAAGATTCAACCCAGAAATGCCATATCATTTCCCATTCTTATCAATCCAGAATTTGTGATAACTCAAGAGCTTGAACTTGACTGCATATATTATTACTATTGTTTTTAAGATTTATTTTTGTGTAGGAGAACTGGGGTATAGGCCAGGGATGCGAGGGGAGAATTCAGAGACAGAGTGGGGACCAGAACAGGTGGATCTACTGAAATACACTGCTGAGGGAGCAGCAGGCAAGATAGGAGAGGTCTGCTGCACCATGTAGGTTGGTTCCCTGGCCAGGGGACAAATTCATGCCACAGTGGGTGGCAATAGCTTGATTGTGCTGAGACTTTAACCCCTGTGCCACCAGGGAGGCCCTACTGCAGTTGTTATAATTAAGGTACAAAATTGTAAAAGTGCTTTAACTTAAAAAAAAAATCCTCAAATTTGTATTTTTTAAATCCAAGAGAAAGAAAATATCCTAACATCATCTGAATTATAAATAGTAGAGTCCCATAGCCTTTCTTCCTTTTTTTGCCAGTTTGAAGAATTGCTTAATTCTTAAATAGGTATTTCTTAAAAAAAAAAAAAAAAAAAAAACCACTTAAAATATGCCATTTCATTACTGCTACTTAAGAATTTTATTTTTACTAGCATAGCAATAGGTTAGCAGATGTTCTTTTTTAAAAAAAAGATTTATTTATTTATTTATGCATAACGAGCTAGGGTGTAGGCCAGAGGTGTGGGAGTTGAGAGGATTCACCAGGGACACAGTGGGGAGCAGAACAGGTGGATTGACTGAAATACACTGCTGAGGGGAGTAGCAGGTGAGACAGGAGAGGTCTGCTGTGCCATGTGGGTTAGTTCCCTGGCTGGGGATTGAACTCAAGCTGCAGTGGCTGTGGATAGCTTCACAGTGCTGAAGCTTAACCCCTTGCACCACCAGGGAGGCCTTAGATGTCCTTCTTCTAAATTATTTTATTCACCAAAGTAACTGCAGAAGATTATGTAAAAATTGTGCTAAGTTATTTCAAAGTATATGTTTCCATAACAAACATAATTCAAACTGGTCTTCTCTCAGCATAAATTACTGTCAATTAAGGCTATACATTTTTCTATTAATGTCACAAAAATGCTAAGTATAATCAGTTTTCTGTCTCATAAACCCACATGTTTAGTAACTCCAACCAAAAAAGTTTACTTATTGCAAAGTATTTTATATTAATGACCACCTGTCATTTAATAACAATAATAATAAATGTAAATGAGATTAAACAACGCCTCAAAAAGAAAAAAAACTTTAAAAAAGAGAAAGCAAATCAGGAAACCTGAATAGCTGCACCAGGAATATTAAATTTTCCTTAAATGTTTTGTTAATAAATGAAAAAAGAGCAAAGAAACAATTTTACTTATAAAATTACCGTGATAGAATCTAAGCCCTCCACTATAGGTCATAGTTACCCGAAGTCATAAACACTGTCTTATAGAGAATGCACAGGTATACAGTCAGAGACCCAACACTACATCTAATTAGAATATACCTCTCCTTTCCTCATGCCAGTACAACCCACTCTCAGTTACCTTTCAGATAAATACCCTAGATCATGAGAGTCATGAATAATGTACTCTTGGTTTGGGTTCTTACCTACACATTAATTAGGTGCAACCATGGATGCTGGGGATAAGGAAAGGATGAAGGCATTGTTCCAATCAAAAGAATTAGTAATATCCAAGGTGGTATTATATTCCCAGCTCAGAGGAAAAGTTTCAGAGATTCCTTTGGCTCAAAGATTCTCTTTAAATTGGGTATCTGAATTTATGAAATTAAAAAAAAGCAGTATGTAATTTTACTGATTATTTCCTAATTTTTAAGATCTCAAAAAAAAAAAAAAATCTCAAATACTTGATCATAAAATATAAAATGGCCAAATTACCAGGAACTTCACCATCCCCTTCAGCCATTCCCACCATTTAAAATCTTTAGCAGCAGCACCAAGCATCTGTCAGCAATACTTGTACTGAGAGTTCCTCTTCAAACAAATTTTCTATAACCAATCAAGAAATATAAATTGGGGAATATACCTCTGAGAACATAGAAGGGTATAAAAATGAAAAGTAAACTTCAGATTAATTTTCTCAACTGCTTTTTGTATCCTATGCTGATAGAACTATCAAGTCCACTGTACCAGAGAAAACATGCAGTTATTTACATCTTATTACAGTTATTATCTATAAGTTTTTGAGGACTAACAAATCAAAGTAGAATTTTAAGGAGTGACCAATCAAAAATATTCATGTCTTCAAACTGTACCTGGCACAGTATTTGAAGATCTGTAACATAACACAATTTTCATACATGTTAACAGATTGAATTAGGTGAGAATAAGAGATCTAAAGTTCAAGATATCAACTAATTAGGTGACATAAATATTTCACTTAGGCCGCTTATCAAAGATTATTACCATCAAGGATGGTGGGACACAGGAGGGGTATAACTGATCTCTGGGAAGTAGTGACATTAGAAAGTAGGTATCAAGACACTTGCTATTTGACAAAAGTCAGGGGAACACTGAAACAATGTTCAGGCTGCCACTATCACATCAAATGATTACAGAAAGATATCCTGACAGAAAGGTTATCAGGAAATATACTTAAAAGACTACATGGAATCAAGAAGAGTGAACTTGGCAGTAGTTATTAAAATGGATTTGTGCCTGACATTGATAATACACACAGCCATTAGAGAACTACTGCATGGGGTTCGTCATTAGATTCATTATGACTTTAAACTAAGAGTTTTAAAGTACACGCAAGGCAGAATTAAGGTTCACACTAACTGACTGTATTATTTTGATCAGAAGCTGTAACTATAACTTACCTGCTTTTAGATATTTTGACTGGATTTCTCTTGGAGTCCTTGCTATAAGTCATAAAAATCATAAATAATTTATTATGGTCAAAAAGATATGCTGCATAAATAAGTAAAAATTATTTATGTTTTAAATACCAACAGCTTTTAAGTGCTTCTGAAATGTTAATTTTCATATTTTTTAAGACTAAGAGCTCAATGATAAATTATGGATAGTTGAGTTTTTATTACATATTTGAATTTTAACAAAACACATGGAAAGAAAGATTCACCTTCCAATATAAACTTTCTGTACACGTTTGGTCCTAATTAAAAAAACTAGTTATATTACAAATCAGACACTCAGGGTTAGTTAAAATAAAGATTGGGACAGTATTTCCAAAATACTACATGGTACATACATTCTTGGAATTTCTTTATTAAATTAAGATTTATAATTTCCACCTGGCTTTCCCTATCTAACCTTATTTTCTGCCCGTAGACCCACACGGAAACTCAGTATCTACCCTACAAGTAGCAATTTTATCTCCAATTTGAGCTGAGTCAGTCACCAGTATGGACCTTAACTATATCTCCATCCTTTGGTCTGCCTTCAACATTGCATATATGAAATAGCAAAGGTCTATTCGAGACTGACTCACTTCTTTCTATTTTTAGTTACAGAATCCCAAAGGACATGCCCTCCTTTCGACCCCATCTCTAGTTGTCTATCGTGACAATAATGGCTTTCATAACCTTTCAATGTTGGTGCCCACACTCTCTTATCATAGCTTACTTGATTCTTTTTATATTGCTCTCTGATTCTAGATTCAGATCGAGCAATTCTGAAACCAATGGGGCAGCATCTCATCAACCTAGGATTCTGAGATTTAAATTTCATGGACTATTTAAATACCTATCTGGTAATAAAAAGGAAAAATATTACAATATCAATAGAACTGGCTATGATTGCTTCATAGGCTCAAAGTTGCCCTCTGAATTGAAGGTTGAATGGAGCTTGAATGTTTTATTTGATACTAAGTGACTCAGGGACACATACTTTCTTTAAAGATGGTGCCTCAGAAATGCTCTTCCTGGTCTCCTGATTAGTATTCTGAATGTGGTAAATGCTGATTTATCTCAATACTGACCTAATCTTTTTCAATTGAACGTATCCTTGTGTTTAGGCCTGTTCATGCCTTTGCAGATTAGAAATGGAGTCTTTTTTAGCCAAAGAGTACCAAGGAACTGAAAAAAAAAAAAAAAAAAAGCAGCAAAATTATTCACTTTCCATATTCTTTAAGACTATTATCTTCCCTGAGTTTACCAGTGAATATCAAGTTGTCATAAAAGTGACTGAATTAAGAGAAGATAGGAAAACTTTTTTTTCATAAACTTAACAGATATTCAACCTCAAATAAAATAATGATTTCAAGCCCACTGTTGTGTCATTTACTGTGAAATTTTATGCTTTCCATTCTAAACTCCTAGCCCAGGATCATAGGTGAAAATATGCCATATTTAGCACTAGAAGCAGCATCACAGTTCATTATCAGAATAAAGCAGAAAATGGTTTAAAATCTGAATATCACAACATAAAATGGTAATGAAACTGCAATAGAGTAACATAAATGAGGTTTACAATGTTTTTACCAGGAAGCCCAATTGTAAACATTCCCATTAAACTACTGCCCCCAAAATCTAACTAACCACACAAACAAAAATCATATTTTTGTGATTATTAAATCATGAAGAATTTGTACTCCATGGTGCCTTGTCTTGGTGGTTTTCAGAGTAAGACATGAGCCATATTAAGTAGCTCCAATGATTTCTCCATCTTGAATAACTGCCAGTTCTGGAACTTCATTCATCCTCAGAACATCTGCATAGAGCAGGTAATTATGCAAGCTTTTGGGAAGTGGCAACTGGCAGATAAAACTGTCAGATCGTAGTTGTTCTGGCTTTAGACTAGACCGAATTTCCAAACGGCAAAGGTGGGTCAGGGATGGAACAGAAGCTGAGAAAAAAAAAAAAGGATACAAAAAAGTCAAAAAAGTTTTAAATAGAAATATAATATTATATTTAATATATAGTAAATATAATAACATTAAAAGAAATACCTCCCCCTACTATGTAGTAAAATATGAGATATTATGTTGTTTAGACTTACTTTGAAAAATTATTTACACTAGGATGATTACCAGCTATTGGTGACATAGTCTAAATCACTACTCAAGGTTACATAAAACTAAATGTTCAAATTCTAAAGGTCCAGTAATATCAGTTGGTGCTTAAGAAATGGATTAAGTAAAAATGACAGAATCTCACAACAGCAGATGCTATATTCCTCTCTTTTTCATTGCAAATGATCTACAGATCTACCACATCAAATGAGTAAATATGCAGTTAGAGTTAACCTCTTTTTATCCATCACATAGAATGGAACTTTAAAACTGGCACAGAAACAAAAGGAACATTTATTGATTAATTCACATGCCATACGTAGTCTTCACACATACATTATATAATCTTCATTAATCCTATGAAGTTTATCTTATCACACTCTTGTAGACATAAGAAAGTAGTGGTTTAAGTTAATTTTCCAAAGGTCATACATCAAGTAAATGCGAGAGCCCGGACTCAAACTCAGGTGTAACTAACCCCAAAATGTGTAAACATTTAATCACAGCCACTACAACCACTGCTGCCAAAAGCTAATCACCAAATAAAGGAGAATCCACAAATACTTAATTAAGAACCGTATAATAGTAGTTTCATTTTCCAAGATAAAAAGTATTAACTAAAGAAGTTATGTCTATGGAAACTGAGAGTTAAAAACATACTTTTATGTAAATAAAAATATTATTCTATTAATCCCTGGGAAATGTAACAGATCAGGATCAGAGCAGCAAGGACAAGTACTATCGGCAGCCACTGCAACATGAGTTTGATCCCAGGCCAGGGAGCTAACCACATGGTGCAGCAGACCTCTCCTGACTTGCCCGCTGCTCCCCTCAGCAGTGTGTTTCAGTCAATCTGCCTGTTCTGTTCCCCACTCTGTCTCTGGTGAATCCTCTCATGCCCCGCACCTCTGGCCTGTACCCCAATTCTTGTATGCATAAATAAATTAAAAAAAAAAAGTATAAAGGTATGAAGAAGTCCTGTAACCCAGTGAGATCAGGGACAGTAATTGATCCTAAAGCCACAGGACATAAACAAATACAATAAAATTGTGGAAATAAGCATAACTTAGCACACAACTCAGCTGGTAGGGGCAAACATATGTTGAAAAGCCAGAGAGTAGCCTAGCAGCTGTGGACGCAGAGTATGCCATGTAAATAGTCAGGTAGGACTGACCAAGAAGTGACAAAACTGAATGCACTGAGTTAAAGTGAGGTTAGTTAAGATAATTTTAACTTATCTTCAGCTGGATTTTAATATGTGTCATGTTAAACTGCATCTCTTCTTTCTGCACATTCTTGTCAATATAGACACCGTGAAGGAAGATAAAGGATTGTCATACAACCCAGAGGAAAGCTGCTTACTAGTACCTAAGGAAACCTTTATGCTTCTCCAGCTTCTCAGATTTGACAGACAACACTGACTTACAGATCCTCAGGCTGACTGAGCAGAGTACCTCTGGCTGCTCCAAAGCCTCCTATACCACTGGTAAGTCTTTCCAGGTCTTTTCACTACACAACTAAATAAACCATTTCTTTGCTTATGCTATATGTGTGTGGAGCTTAATTATTTGTGATTATGTCAAAATAGACAAGTACATTTGTTATGGGAAGCTGGAATGACTTGCCCACATTGACAGTGCACATCAACAACAGTTGATACTATAATAGATTCAACGATGTGACTCTACATCTTGGGACCTTTAAATTCCCTAAATTTTCTAAATTACTGGAACTATCATAAGTTTCAGAAGGTCTTTCCATTTAATAAAAGAAAAAAAAAAGGAAAGGAATACAAAAAGAGAAGCAATGGCTCCCATTTTAATCATACCATTTTGTTTTTATTCTTACAAGCACAACAGATCACTGGCCTGATGAACAATTAGAGTTAAGAACTATATTCATTTGACTGAGGAAATCTTTCACCTGTAGATTATCATATATGCAATATTTCAAAGCATGCAAAATTAGTATGAAAGTTTTAGTGATGCATAGTATTTCCAGATGTGTTACCACTAGGCTGAGAAAAGATCAAGTCATCCCTTGGATTTACAATATGAAAAAGCCCAGAAGCCGTATGTAAAACATACTTTCATGAAAATCTGTTAAAACCATATTTTAATTTGTTAAATAAATCTCTCTCAGATTATGACACTGATCATAGACTAGAATATGATATCTAAATCCATGCAATTTTTTAAGTCATTTTTCCGACCCAATCATTTTTAATATTGTTAAATCCAATTTATCTCTAGATCTCCTATGTTCTGTAGCACTATTTACAGCAGCAAAGCTATGGTTGTATAACCAAAGTGCCCAACAGCATAGGAATGGATAAATAAATATAGTATATATACACAATGGAATACTACTCAGCTATATGGATGAAATCTTGCCATTTTTAACGACATGAATGGACCTTGAGGGGATTCTAAGCAAAATAAGACACTGAAAAAGAAAAATACTGGGCCTCCCTGGTGGCGCAAGGGGTTTAGTTGAAGCACTATGAAGCTATCTGCAGCCACTGCAGCACGAGTTCAATCCCCAGCCAGGGAGGTGATGCACATGGCGCAGCCGACCCCTCCTGACTCGCCTGCTGCTTCACTCAGCAGTGTATTTCAGTCAATCCGCCTGTTCTGTTCCCCACTCTATCTCTGGTGAATCCTCTCAACCCCCACACCTCTGGCCTGTACCCCAGTTCTTGTATGCATAAATAAATAAATCTTTAAGAAAGAAAAAAAGAAAAATACTGATGATTTCACTTATATATGAAATACAAAGAAACAAAACCAAGAAACAGTAAAACTAAACCAAAACGAATCCAAATCCTAAAAACCTGACTGCAAAATTGAGACTATCAGAGTGGGTGGATGGTGAATGAGAAGAAAAAGGGGGACAAGAGCCAATGGACTATGGTGGATTATTCATACAGAGGTGAGCCTATATCCCTAAATCATATATAGTGTGTAAACCAGTATTACCTCAATTAAAAAATACAATTATTTAAAAAATACTGGATTAAGATACTAAAGAAAAAAGTTTTGCTTTTTTTGCATTTACATTGAATGCACTCAAAATCCAGGGAAATTATTTCCAAGTATTTTAAATGAGAGTCTTTGTAGGTGACATGTACTGTTTTTGGTACGAAAATCAGGTAACAACAGAAATATTATTTTTCAAAATCATCTTCCCATAACAAAGTGTCTTTCTCACTTAGTTAAAATGTCATCATGAGCTTAATTCAACATAAATTTTAGACAATATGTGCTAGGTTGTATACTACTGGTAGCTACATGTCATTAACGAAAAAAAAAAAGGTTAAGAAAATTGGAAGGGCTCTATTTTTGGGGGGAAAAAAGCACATAATTCATCTTTAAGATCAAGAACTCATGCACAGGTCACAAGACAATGAGCAAACCTCTGAACATATGAAAAGAAACAGTGAACAGCTGCCTGGGATGATTTACTTTCTTTGCTACAAGTACTATCACACTACTCTATCTCCTAACCAGGAAACAGAAGAAACAGCAGGATTTGCAGGGAAAATGACAATTTTAAGTTTTGGATATGGCCAATTGTGGGGCACCAAATGAAGACATCCAAAAGTCAGTTGGAAATATGGGCCTGAAGCAAGAAAAGATATCTTAACTAAAGAAATAGATCAGAAAAGCATTAGCTATATTAACAACTCTGCTAAAGGATTCTGCAATTCTTAGCCAAAATAAAATCCTCTTAGAGATGATGATTATTACCTACACAAGCTCTACCTAGTGCCTAATTAAACAAGAACCCCTTGACAGATTTAGTCTACTGCAGGGTAATGTACTCAGGCACAATTTTTACCTTCATCTGGACCAATCTGCCATATGTGAAAGTCTTCAGAGTAAACTCTCACATATCTTTACTAATTGATATGCTGTGATAATTTTCCCATTTGGCATATGCTCCCTCTTTTGACTTTTTGTTCCCAAGTTCATTGTCCCATAGTCTATCTATTCTGAATAGATACATGTTCTCTTCTGATGCAAATACATAATTAATAAAAGCAGATGCAATTCTCAACATTAGGAATTACATGCAAGTGAGTTTTTCCAACATTATCACTAAAGAAATTTTGTGATATTTTTTGCTTCAACAGAAACCTTTAACAGTTTTGAATACACTTAGTTCAAGAGCACATTTTCCTGAATGTCTGTTTTTGATTGAAAAAATTTACTTAAATGTAATTTCCCAAGAAATTAGATACGTTTCTACATATGCATAAAGCTTACTTGTTAAAAACCTATTCAACATGTTTTATGAAAAATTACATTTCATGTAAAATATCAGTGAAGAAATAATTTTTCTAACAAGACATAATGTGGTTAATAAAATGAAGTAGAATAAATTGGAATAGGAATACTTTGCATATATTATATTTAGACTTGTTTCCTTGTATAAAACCTGAGTACTCTTTAATTTTTTAAACTAGGTTTAAAGCTTTTTAATAAGGGTAAGAGGGATTTACTATAAGTCATTTAAAATAGTAATCAAGTCACAGAGTTTTCTTCCATAGCTCCCGCCATTGTTATATCATACCAACATACTGACATATAATCAGTAAGGACAGGTATAAAGGATGATAACACTTCCTTTTTTACAGCTGATAAAATATTAAAGGAAGAACACAAATCCATATACATTCCAAACAGACAATAAAGTTTAGCATTTTTTCTGACTATGAACTAAATATTCACTAACAAGATTTTTAGGACTCACTATTGTTCACATAATCCTTATTTAAAATAAAAGGATATTACATTAAAATATTAGTAACAGCTCCTTTTCTATTTATATTCCTTAGGCTAAACTTCCAAAATCAGATGATTTTTGTTGAAGGAAATGACTATAACTACCCACAGTCCTAATCTTCCCCCACATAAAGAAAATGAAAATGGTGCCCAATTTAATAGACATTCTCTGAAGACACCACCTAAAATTACAATACAGCAAAAGAAGGAAGAGAAAAATAGTAGTGAAGTGAGTTTAAAAGTGGTATTTTCTTACCAATATGTTGCTGTAGCGCCCAAGAGGAGTTTGAGGCACGAATAGAGAGCATCTTTTCAACATTTGGAGGAAGTCTCCTCCAATTAGTAAACTCCAATGTGAAGATAAGGGTGTCATCACTGACTGAGTCAATCCTAAATTAGTGAGATGTTAATACACCATTAGACACAAAATATACCAAGTGTTCATCTTGAAAACAAATACCACATATCTATTCTTACAATATCTTAATGTAAAAGATAGAAATCTAGAGTACAGAAAATACTCAGGTAACTAGAGTTAAGTTCAGTGTATATTACTCAATGATTCCTACAAGAAATTGAATTAACTGTGTTTAGTTGTCTAATAGATAATAAGAGGAATCTCTACTCTTGTAGACAGAAGGAAGACTCCTTGCAGTTTCCCAGCAGCAGTGGTAAGGAAAGACAGACAGCACCAATGTCAGCAGTGGATTTGCCACTATCTCCTCCTAACTGGACCGTCTTGCCAAATCTAGACTGGTTATCTTTACAGACACATTTCTAATAGTCCTGAAAGGATAAAACCCAAACACCAAAAGACATCACTAAATTGAGTATACAGGGGAGATCGTTTGTTTCCACCTAACTCCCAGGGACATACAGCTGTTCTTCTCTAAGAATCTACCCCATTATACATTCAGCTTTAAAGGATGTACTGGAGTAAGTTGTGTCTTTAAGGATGAAAAGAAGGTGTCCAAATCAAACAGTTCTCCCTCTAATTTTTCAATATTATGTCAGATTTCCCAGCACCCAAAAGAGGCTTCTCCAATTTTATAATAACTTGAATCCTAAATGAGAGAGCATTAGTCTAAGAAAAGTTCTAATTTCTAGTACTACCTCTACTACCTACAAACAGGATGCCTAAACTCTTTAAGCCCTGATGCTGGTCACTAAAATGAGAATAACACTTAACCTGTCTATTTCAGTGAAATATTTGTGGAAATAATGAGATTATAAGTATACTTTTAAAACTATGAAATGATATATAATTATTTGAAATTACCAGAACTATTTATCCAGTAGATCTCATACCACTGTACACATGAAATGCAGTCAAAGTTCAGAGAGAATTCTATGCTCTAACAAGATTACCCATCCTGTATTTAGATATTCCCTCCTACCATAACACTATTTGAAGAAAAATAAATAAAATGATTAGGGTCTCTGATAATTACTTCAAAAACAGAAATTCATTTCAAGATGGCTTTTCTGGCAACATTACTAAACAAGGACTGAAAAAGAAATAAACAGAAGGAAAGGAAAGAAACTAAATACTTTGTATTTGTCATCTCAAAGACAATTTATTTCTCATAATTCAAAATATCCTTGAAATGACTGATTAAAAAGCATAAAAATTATTTCCCAAATTCTTACTTCTGGAATATGCAAACATGTATGAAGAAGAACTTCAAGTGTAATACAAACAGCTTTGGAAAAGATTTTCCTTCTAGGGCAGCTCTTGGTGAAATCATAACATAAGGAAGTAAGAGTAAGTGAAATGATAAAAAAAGATTCGAAGGCAAACAATCTCCTTGACTTTCTAGGAGCCCCACATGAAAGGTTATTTGGATCTGGTTCCTTATTTCTTTCTTTATGGTTCATTTTTCGCCTTTAAGTCTTACTATAACCAAACACAAAGTCATTTTTATGCAGTTATCTAAACATACACACAAAAGCCAAATCGGTTTACACAATTCTAGTTAATATAATGGTGATTTTATTTTACCAATGCAGATAATGCCACCAAAAATGTATTGTTACTGTACTACATTGGCCATTACATTGTACAAAGCAGTTGCACAATCATAAACAAGTGACAGTTAATCAACTAAATGTAGAGATGACATTTACTTTCTATTATTTGCTGATTACATTGGGGGTGAGTTTAGTCTTGCATTTAAAGTTGGAAAAATATTTCAACTTTGTAGATTAAATTGTGACAGGGCAATTATTCAGCCAGATACATTTTTAAAACTGTTTAAGACAAGCAATACCTACGAAAGACATTTATAATTTACAGGACAAAGATTAAGCAACAGACTTACATGTGATATAAATAAGATACAAGCAAAATCCACTTTAACAACATATTGGAATTTTTATGGGAGATTTTTCTTATAACAGCTCTCTGAATGTAAATTTGATCAAAGAAAGCAAAACATTTATCATATTCAGCATAAACACTGGTTTTATACATTCAATAAAAGATTGGTGAACAAAAATTTGACCGTGTTAAGCATTTTCATTGCTAAAGTGAAATTTTCCATTGTATTTTTTCTAATGAATATAAAGTGACTAAAGTTACTCCTTCAGAGAAAAATACATATATTGGCAGTCTCAATTCAGATACTAAAAGTTTACAGTTTACTTAAAAAATAATTTATAACTTACAGGTTCTTCTTTCTATCCTAACACATCCAGTAAATATAGCACATACCCAATGGCTCATTACCACAAAAATTCTCAAATGGACTATTCACATGGTGGGGAGGGCGGAAGCTGTATTAGAATTGGGAATGGAAGAGTATATTTTACAGTTTTCTAGCAGAATAAAGCTAAAAATTCCCTCTACTTCCATCAGAACACGAAATGTGCTGAAAAGGAAAAGAAGTGGCAATGTTTAAGTTTTTTTTTTTCCTGCAGAGGTTCTTCCTAATTTAAGAGTAGGAAGGGGCAAGAAAAGTTGGTACAGATCACCAAGGTTAGGCAACTGCCAAATCCCTGTGGATACACACAGCTAAGGCAACATAGTTCAGTAGCTAAAAACACAAACACTGCAGTCTTTACTCCCTTCTAGTCACTTCTTGTTTTTTCCCAGGACTGTATCTTTACATTTAATCTCACTGTTACCAGTCTCCCAACTCTACCCCAACCCAGTCATCAGAGTCAGAAGACAAACACCTTTGCAGGAAATCCAAGAAACTGGGGAAAGTTAAATAGAAAGTTCACTAATAAGGGATAAGGTCCACAATGGTAGGACTTCTTACCAAGAATTGCAGAGTATATTCACTGGGTCAAATCCAGCAAGCAAAAGAGATGGTAACCATTCTTTATATTTTGTCTGTGCTTTAATTGCGTGATTTATAAACTCAGACATATGGTTCCATGATGCCAGCGGGCAACCTTTCTTCAAAAAGTAGTGAAATACTGTAAACTTCTCATATTTCAGGCAGTATGCCAAATGAAGTTCATTTAGTTGGGCGCCGTATTTCAAAAGAATAT
The DNA here is from genome assembly GCF_014898055.3 of Talpa occidentalis. Classification (NCBI taxonomy): domain Eukaryota; kingdom Metazoa; phylum Chordata; class Mammalia; order Eulipotyphla; family Talpidae; genus Talpa; species Talpa occidentalis. Next base: position 106,374,314 of record NW_023604861.1, on the reverse strand, counting down.
TCACAATTCCAAAAAATTCACAGCTCCACCACAAAAAATAAAGAAGAGAAGTTAGACTCTTACATAAAACATAATTCTTACAAATAGTTACTAGTATTTACAGCTGCAGAAAAGGAATGGCAAATGGAATAACAGATGATTTTACATGTCTAATAGATTGAAATTGGGGGGAGGGGTGGAGAATTGGGGAGAGCAATACTTTTTAACATATACACTCCTACAGTTTATCATTTTTCCCTTAGAACAGGGAGCAGTCTCAGATTTTTAAAACATTCAACTTAAATAATTTTTAAAATTATCATCATTGATACATTGAAAATTACTATAAGTATGATAGATTTATGCAATTAAATACCTCTACTCAAAATACTTGATAAAAAAGTTAATAAACAATGTGAGCAATCTCCATGATACCACTTTCTTTAGCAATAGCCATAGCCAATTTCCCTTTTTTCAATTTCTAATGGAAAGAAACAATCTCGTATAAATTTTTTTCTTTTTAAAAGAGAAGAAAAGATAGACAACTGGGACTACATCAAACTAAAAAGCTCTATATAGCAAAAGATACATTAACCAAAACAAAGAGACACCCTACTGATTGGGAGAAAATATTTGCATACATACAACTGATAAGGAACTGATTTCAAAGTGCTGATTTAACTCAGGCTGCTGTGGTGACATTAACCCCTAGGCTACCACCAGAGAGGCCCCCATAGTATCTTACTTGATAAAGCAATTTTTAATTTCCTACCCCCCATTTTTATTGAGGTATAACTGACAAATAAAACAGTAAGTATTTAAAGTGTCCAATCTGATGATTTGCTATACATACATTTAGTTAATTAGCACTTCCATCACCTCACATACTTAACTTTTTTTCTTTCTTGGTGAGAGCACATAAGCACTACTATCTTAGCAAATTTCAGTTATGCAATACAGTGTACTAACTACAGTCATCATGCTGTGTATTAGATCCTCACATCTTACTCATACAACTGAAAACTTGTCTTGATTCTTAACTGTTTCGAAGACCAAGGATATCAGAAGAATCCTTCATTTACTTTAATACATTGAAAGTATACCCTAGAATAGATACACTCTAGAAATATAATCCAGACTCAAAGAGGGAAGGAAATAAATCTGAAAAGATCACGACAATTTTATTATACTTTGTACAAGGTTATCAAGAAGGAATTTTGTTTGTCTGTTTTTTTTTGTATTTAAATTAGCAATCTAGCACTCATTATTAAATTTCATCACAAAAGAAAGGCATTTGCTATATAGAGATGTATTTCACTTCGACAAACAAAACTATTTTCACTTAAAAATATATCTCTATATAGCAGAAAAGAAAAAAATAGAACAAATATACATACTCCTTTTGGAAAGCCATACACATGGGAGAACTGAATCCAAAGACGAGGCACATCTGTGCATCTGGGCTGTAGCCACACTGGAGTAACATTTCTAGGCATTCTTCGTGCCCTCCAAACACTGCCGAGTACACAGGGCTCACTTTGTCTGGCCCAGTGTCACAGACCCGGTTAGTAAGTGGTATTAACAAATCCAAGATTCTGCAAATATACAAGTTATGGGGCATTTCATTTTTTTATAGGCATATTAGTATAGACACATTCTTATTTTTTTTAAAGATTTATTTATTTATGCATACAAGAACCGGGGAACAGGCCAGATATACGGGAGGCTGAGAGAATTCACCAGAGACAAAGTAGGGAACAGAACAGGCAGACTAACTGAAATACACTACTGAGGGGAGCAGCAGGCGAGACAGGAGAGGTCTGCAGCACCATGTGGGTATCTCGCCAGCCAGCCGGGATTGAACCTGCGCTGTAGAGGCTGCAGACAGCTTCACAGTGCTGCGCTCAACTGCCCATGCCACCAGGGGAGGCCCTAGACAACATTTTTATAACATATATATATACTTTTTTATTTATTTATGCATACAAGAAGTGGGATGTAGGCCAGAGGTGCAGGGGGTGAGAGGATTCACTGGAGTCAGAGTGGGAAGCAGAACAGGCAGATCAACTAAAATACACTGCTGAAGGGAGCAGCAGGTGAGATAGGAGAGATCTGCTGTGCCATGTGAGTCAGCTCCCTGGCCAGGGATGGAACTCATGCCTCAGTGGCTGGCTGGCACTGACACTTAAACCCTTGCACCACCAGGGAAGCCCTGTAACATATTTTAAGAGTCATCCACTCATTAATTTAAAGAAATTTTTCTGCATCCTTGTCCCCTTATTTTTAGCAAAAAAGCATTTTGCTAAAATAAAGGATATAGTTAATGTCTCTTGAATTTTAATGAATGTTTTTAATTTTTTAAAAGGGTTGGAAAAATTATACTCAACACACAAATATGCTTACAACAAAGATTGTTAAGGAAATGGTAGTAAAATACCATGCCACCTAGTGGCATAATGACCAAATTGCACAATGTTTTCTATTAGCAAATATACTAAAATAATGACCATCTCACTAAATTTAAGTAAAATATTTCACTTTTACGAAAAGATGAACATCTGGGACCACATCAAACTAAAAAGCTCTGTACAGCAAAATAGACAGTTAACCAAAACAAAGAGACATCCTACTGACTGGAGAAAATTTTTACACATAATACTATTGATAAGGAACTAACCACAAAGATCTACCAAAGAGCTGATGAGACTCAACAAGAACAAAGTAAACAATCCAGTCAAAAAATGGGCAGAAGAGCTAAAAAGAAACTTCTTCAAGGAAGAAATGTAAATGGCCAACATGTATATGAAAAGATGTTCAACATCACTTGTAATGAGGGAAATGCAAATCAAAACCACAATGAATGGCACATATTTAAAAAACTAGCAACAACAAATGTTGGCAAGGTATGTGGAGAAAAGGGAACTCTCCTACACTGCTGGTGGGAGTGCAAACTGGTCCAACCACTATGGAAAGCTGTGTAGAAATTCATCAAACTACTAAAAATGGAGCTTCCATATGACCCAGCAATTCCACCCCTAGGTATCTACCCAAAGGATACAAAAACATTAATTCAAAATGATACCTGCAATCCCTATGTTTATTGCAGCACTATTTACAACAGGTAAGATATGGAAACAACCCAAATACCCAAAAATGTATGACTGGATCAGGAAGATGTTATATATACACAAAATGGAATATTACTCAGCAATTAAAATAGATAAACTCATGCCATCTGCAGCAATATGGATGGAACTGGAAGGGATCATGCTCAGTGAAATAAGCCAGAAAGAAAAAGAAAATATCAGATGGCTTCAATAATAGGAAGAATGTAGAGGAAACAAGGGATCAGGGGGAAAAAATATGGTAAATGAAAAACCAAAATGAACAGACAACTATAAATCAGAGACATTCTTCAGGGGAGTGGGAGGAAGAGGGAGTGAAGAGCATAGGGACTATGGTGATGATGCATGGGTGAATTGGTGGTGGGAATTCTACGAGGACTACACCTGAGAGAAGAAAGCATACATTGTACAAAAAGGAATGATGTAAAATTATTCAGTGTCAATTCATGTTAAGATAGACTGCAATATTTCATAGCCAGGTATAAAGATTCCTGGAACGACCAATGTTAAGTTTAATTTTTCTTTCAGTCAGTGACTGTTTCTGTCTGTCTCTCTCTCTGTCTCTCTCTCCAGAAAATACTAAAAATTTCCTGCAAAGTTTTGGCTAAGGAAGAAGAGTAACAGAAATAAGTAGAAGTACCAGGGTTGGACTTAAGATTGGATAAAGTTCAGTCAAATGATACAATATGAAGAGGATGACCCAGTCCACATGAAAGAAAGACTCAATTCCAACAGGAATAACAAACTCAAAAGCTTTCTGGGGTTAGGAAAGCAACATTAGCTGAATAAACTCATCAGATTACAACCTAAAGATGCCTAGGATAAAACTGGAGAGGAATGTATAGCCATAATCTGTTAAATCACAAGAAGACAACACTCTGAGAAAGTCCACAGGTTATTCTCTCTCTAATCACAATGTCTCACACTAGGAAGGTGCAAGACTAAGAAGAGTTAGGGATGGCATGGGCTCCAAGAGAGGGGGAGATAGGAGAGGCAGATCTACTCACCTAGCAGAATGGTAACAAAGGAAATGCCAAGGATTTTGCCTGGAGGTGAAAGGTCTGGCCCAGAAGATTTATTCCTTATTATGCCTTTTAATCATGAGACCATTTTAACTTTCTGTTTTTAACACTTACTTTGTGTGGCCCATTTGTGCAGCTGCATGAATAGGTAACTGCCAGTAGTCCTCATTACAGTAAAGATTAGGATCTGCCCCACTAGACAGCAAAAGCTCCACACATTCCGTGTGGCCCTCTTGAGCAGCAATGAACAAGGGGGTAGCTTTGTCCAAGGCTTGACAATTGACATTTGCACCTAATACAAATAAAATAAAACATTTAACAAACAATCTTCATTTATGCAAATATATATATAACATAAATTTCAAAGTAGATGCCATAAAAGAGTTTCATAGACCAGTATTTCCTCCTCAGTGGCTATAGTTGTGTAAACAATGATTTTCCTAACTATTGAGTACTGTTTAAATTATTTTTATTTTCATGCTAGTAAGAAAACAAGTGATGAATATTTCATAATTCATTTTTAAGCTAAAACAAAAATCTTATTCAATGAAGGATTCATTTCATTCCAATTCCTCCTCAGCAAGCACTATGTGGGTCCAACAAGTAATTTTCTAAAAACAAAAAATGCAAATGATCAAATATGAATAACCTTTCTTATCTGAAAATGTTTAGAAAAATACTATGAGGCTTTACTGATGTCACTAAATGATTCACAATAAGAGTTATGAAAACAACTTCAGGTAGATGTGACATACACAGGGGCTATGTCTTCAAACTAGTATTGAGGAAACTCTTTCTTACATCCCTTTTCATCATGACCACTGCATGATAGAGCTTAGAATAAAAAGGGAAACATCTATTTAAATGGTTTTCTGGGCTGGTTTTTTAAAAGCAAAAATCTAAACACATTTAGGCAGCAGTATATAAAGACTTGAAAAAATTGAAAATAACCTCAAATTTTGTGAAGGTACTAAAAATAGCAGACTTACATAAACTCTTCTCATTGACAAATAATGTGTTAAATATGCTAAGTATAGTGTTATTTACATGACTGTGAGAATTGTTAACTATTTGAAACATCTCAGTGGGAAAGCCATCATTCTGAGATGGAAAAAGACTCTTATTTAAAAGGATTGCCATAAATGCATATTATATAAAACAAAGATCCAAGATGTGTCAACACTATGTAGACACAAATGGTTAAAGTTTATGGAATTTTCAGAAATTTTAACTTGATATCCAACATATGTAGACAAGCAGCATCTTCTTGATTTACACAAGATAGATGCTTCACCTAGTGTTGATCTCAGAAAAGAGACTAAGAAAGAAATCTACTTGACTTTCTTCTTTAAGCAATGTTAAATTTTGACAATTTCAAAGTATCAAAAAGAATAAGAAACCAATCTCTATAAGATTTCATGTAGAGATGTCAGGAAAATGAAAGAGAACTCACTGAAAGAAAAGTCATTTTAGGAGTAAAAAACATATATTATAAACATAACTACACACCTTTTCAATTTTCTCTTCATAACTATTCATAGAGGAGAAAGGGAAAAAAGAACTAAACAAAACAAAACAGGTAGTTAGTGGTCCAGAAGACCAGTTGGGCCATAAGGTGAACCTATTTTATTCTGAATACTAATTATATATTCTAAATATTAACTTATAGGACTGGAAGCCATAAAAAGACTCAGGATCAATTGTTACTTCACTTAAATATTAAAAAAGAAAAAATCAGGACTGTCCTCAGCAATGTAGAAGAAGACAAGAAGTCAGAAGACCTGAGTTCAAGACTTCAGTTTGTCTTGAAAAGGCACAGAAACACTCAGGGTCTGGAATTCTTGATCAAAAACATACATATTTAAATAAATGAGTTTAGAGATTACTCTCAACTGTAAGATTAATAAACTCAATGTAAGAATACCTTAATTTGGCAATGAATGTTCTGCTTCTTACTTCAACTTGAGTATTTAGTGGCTTGTATGAAAAAGAAGAAATAAAATATATGCCTTGCTAAGTAAACAAACTTTGTTTTATATACTTGCAGTTAATTTAAAAGTCTAACGCAGAAGATAACTAAAAAGCCTAGTGTTGAAGGGAAAAATTTGCCCGTTGGAAAGCACAGTGGTATTTCCTTTCTGCTCTTGACTATTCATGTCTCATCAGCTAAGTAGCATGAGCACATACACAGTGCTTAGAGGAATTTAAAAGTCATTATATAATAAACATTTCTGGTCACAGAAATGATAGAGCAAGAATACCATGTTAATATTATCTTCTCTGGCAATGCTGAATGTGCACTGGTTGTCATGGAGAAATGTTCATCAGGTTTATGTTACTATTAACATAATAAAGTATAACATACTTTGAAATAAACCCATTTAAATAATCACCCAATTGATTAGAACAGATAATTCAAAGACTTAATATATAAAATAATTACCTAACAAATTAATTAAACCTAAACTAGCCTTCTACCCTAGAGAGTTGGATCTTCTCAGAACCCTGTTAGAAAGAACAGCCCCATCACTCAACTTGTCAATAAACCTGGTTTAGTGATGGATCATTATTTTCCTCCTCAGATAAATTAGTAGCTGGGCATTCTATTATGTTGGCAATAGACACTTACTAAGCAAGCTTATAAATCAACTTATTATATGTATTCTTATTTACCACTAACATAGAATCATAAATTTCACAACCTGATTTATATCTGGTCAGGAATTATTCTCCTTACGAAGTCACAAAGATAAAACTCATCTTAACAGTGAAAAGACTAGTGGATTAATCTTACCTGAAGAAATAAGTATGCTCAAGCTTTCTAGTTTGCCATATTCAGCAGCCACAAATAAAGGTGTGATTCCAAAGTCATCCTGGCATTCCTTGTTGGCTCCTTTTTTAAGAAGCAATTTTATGATCTCAGCATTTTCCTAAAGCATAAATTCATAATTTAAATAAGAGAAAACAAAGAAAATAGAAGGTATCTCTTTTCTTGTTTTGGGCTTGTTTTTTTAATCCCTACTAAAGGAAAATTTTCTTTGTAAGTATATTTTAGGATGGGAAGAAAATGTTAAATAATCAAATTATTCTATACCTTTATTTAGCCCATTAAACATACAGATGAAACACTGATTTATAATTTATAGGAATTATAATTCTTTTAAAAATCCTGCAAAATTAGCTTGTTAGTCTAAGGAGTGATCACAGTTTTTAAAGATACTTCTTTAAATAAAATAAGCCATTGTTCATTATCAATTTATATCCCAAATATTCTGATGGCATCTTAACTATGCTATCAACATTTGAAAAATTTAGATAATCCCTGCAGTCCAAAGCTGCTAGAACTACTAGAGCAGTTGGCTTATTCAGAATGATCATTAGCATTTAGACTGGCTTTTCTGTACTGCACTAAACATCATAAATCACATGCAAGTAGGAAGCAAAAACTGTATAGAACTGTCATTTTAAAAGGGCAAAACACACAATTTACATGGAAATGAAATAATAAATTCAGAGGTTACCTGAAAAGCAGCCTGGTGCAAGGCATTCCATCCACACATAGAATGGGATCCATTAACATTTGCTCCACGTCGAAGTAACAGTCTTAATACATCTATCTGTCCATTTTCAACAGCTGCAATACAGCAGTCAAAAAAATGACTGTCAGTAAAAAGGCATGTTTGTGTGACTGGACACTTTGGTGATATTTTCATCACTTATTCGCCTCAGAATCCACAATGTTCTGATCATGCTTATCAACAATTCAAACCATATTCCTTATGCAATTCCAAAACAGTTAATACAATTGTCTTAGCCCAAGACAATTAACATACACATCGTTTCTGAGTACAAAACAAAATTATTTTCAATTCTATTTTAAAAGATACAGAGGAAATGGAAGCAAGAGACAAACACTTTTTTTGATAATGGAAACAGTACCTTTCTATTTTGTTTAAAATGTAATTGGGGTGGGGTAAAAGTTTAGAAGAAACAGCATCAAACTGGACAGGCTCTGAAGTATTGTAAGATTTGCTACCATTACTATTTCATCACAAATAAGTCACTGGCAAACAAATTGAAAGAGCAATAATGTAACTGCTATACCTTAATTGGTTTTTTTTTACCATCATAAATAACAATTATTAAAATGTTCTGGTATCAACCAATGAAAGTATAGTAAAATCTTGCTTATTTGAAATAAAACAGGATTCCAGATAAACTGGAGTGTTGTTTAAAAAAATACTTATTAACTATAGTATGAGAATTAATTCCCAAGTTGTTGCTAAAATAGATCCCTTGAAACAATATTTTGCATGACTACAGAAAGTAAAGAATCATGTATGCTTTTACTAATTCTCCCAATCAATTACTTTCTTTTACATATCCAACAGCATAAGATAGATGTCATTTAATATAATATATATGTATGTTTATAAACCCTACCTAGTGAGGATGAACATAATTATAGTAATATTAAATTCATGTAACAGGGCTTCCCTGGTGGCGCAAGGGGTTAAGCACCATCACATTTAATATAATATATATGTATGTTTATAAACCCTACCTAGTGAGGATGAACATAATTATAGTAATATTAAATTCATGTAACAGGGCTTCCCTGGTGGCGCAAGGGGTTAAGCACCACACTATGAAGCGGTCCACAGCCTCTGCAGCATGAGTTCTATCCCCGGCCAGCCAGGGAGCAACCCACATGGCGCAGCAGACCTCTCCGGACTCTCCCGCTGCTCTCCTCAGCAGTGTACTTCAGTCAATCTGCCTGTTCTGTTTCCCACTCTGTCTCTGGTGAATCCTCTCACTCCCTCTCCCCCAACATCTCTGGCCTGTACTCCAGTTCTTGTATGCATAAATAAAAATAAATCTTTTTAAAAAAAGAAAAGAAAGAAAAACCTTTAAAAAAATAAATAAAATTGATGTAACAAAAAAGTGGGGCTAAACTTTGCAGAATGTCACCTATTACAAAGCTTTGCTATGAAGCTCACAGTAATTATGAAGAAGTAATAAACACAGTTAATGAAAAAACCAGAATGTGAAAAGAGAATTATACAGTACTAAAAAAAATAAGTAAACACACATATACATCACTAGTAAATAAGGTACATTGTGAATATTGCAGGTGTAAGGGTATTTTAATGACTTCTTAATATTGTAAGATTGGGGAAATGTGACTATAAGAAGAGAGAGGCGAGATGTGGATAAGGTCTAACTTAATGTGCTTGGTAAGGAGGTTTGAAAAAAAAACAAGATTTTTTAACTTCATTTCAAACATACAGTTATTCTCTACCTTCTACTATACTAGGGGCAGGAAGTGAGAATCAACAACTTTCAGTCAAAAATTAAAAAATAGATATTTGGACGATGTCTGAAAAATGGTAATAGAAATTAAACTATGGGGAAGATAAAATCCTGAAAGTATAAACAAGAAATAATAAAATGCACTTATTATTACTGAATGAGAGTAATATGCCACTGATATAATATTAATTTTGTATAATGAAGTCATACCAAAGCTTATTTCCCACTATAAGGATTGCCAGAACTAAGAATTCTCTTCTCATGGAAGGTGTCAGAAATGTAACCACCCTGGTTGCAATAACACCACTGTAGTAGAAGTTTAACATATCTCAGTTCTAAATTAACATTCAAGGGCATTTGGCCAGGGAAAGAACAACAGTTTTTTCAAGCTAAGCTATTTTTCTATAATCAATCTAAAGTTAATCTAATTTTGGGTGGAAGTCATGATACAAAAGGAAGAAAATCTATTTCATATCCAATTCATATATCATTATCAGTGATTGTTGGCAAAAATCATTCTATAACCAGACCCTGAGTTGAAGATTATCAGGTTGTCAGCAGTGATATATGAAACAGAGTAAAAGATAAGTTTGTTTTTCATGAGTTAGGTTGACCTTATAATAATGAAAGTTGAAAATTTTGTTTTGATTATTAAATACACTACAGAAGTCAGAGAGGAAAATTGGTTTCACTTGTAATATCACAAACATATTAAAATATCTGATTTCTACATCTCAAGTGAAAACATTTTCTAATGGCAAAAATAGTGAAACCAAACATGAGCAGATAAATAGCATTTTTATAGCTCTTACTAGTTATTTCAAAATAACTTGGGATGGCAGTATAAATGGTATTAAACTGGCCATTCTCCCATAAACTATCTTAAGAGTAGATAAAATATATAAGGCAACTTTTTCTGGCACTAAGAAGAGGCAGATGACTGTGACTGTTGAAGAAAGGGAAACAAGGAGGTGTGTACCATGATTGCTCCAAGAGAGAGTTCCTGACTGTGGTATAGAGATCTGAATTTCAAGCAGACCTAGGGTAAAGTTGAAGAAAGAATACTCCAAGTATAGTAAACAGTTCAAGCAGTATACAGCATTCCACTGGAGCCTAATTAGGAGGGAGAAATTACAGAGTTTAAGCAGCTAAAATCTGTGGGGCAAGGCCCCAGAGAAAAGAGAGCTATGGAGAGGGGAGGCCTGTGCAGAAGTTGCCTAAGAATCCTTGGTTGAAGTGTGGGTTACACATGTACAAGCCAAGAGGAATCTTACCAGAGAACTGTGAAAGGGTAAGAATGGACTGGAAATTACCAGAGGTCGAACAGTGCTGAGGAGCAATGAAACTTCTAGAAGTTTTGGCCCCAGACAGAGTGGTGAAACCAAATGATGCCTCTGTAACACTCTGGACAGATCCCTGAAACACCCAAAAAAGCAGAGCCCGAGGAGTTAAGGACTTTATCTGAGAGTGAGGCATATTCTAGGGTTGCTCTAACTAAGCCAAAAATAAGCCTGACAAAATCAGGGAAAAGGCAGAAGAATTGAGTCTCCTAAGTTGGAGGGTTTGGGAAATACCTTACACTCTCCACAGAGCTAGTCTGAAAAAGCATAAAACTAGACCTAAACAAATTCAAGGTGATTTACCTATTAGGGAAAAAAAAAATTTACATCAACATTTCTGAGAGGAAGATAATAGAATTCAAGTCTCTATAACATATTATCACAATATTCAACATACAAGCCAGAAAGCAGTCAACAGAAACAGACCCAGAGGTGGCCCAGAAGTTGGATTTAACAAATTAACTAAAGCACCTATTATAAATATGCCTTTAAAATTTAGGGGAAAGATATTCAGTGTTTGTGATGTACACACACACACAGTATACACAAAGACACACATAAAGAACCTCAGCAGAGAAAAAGAAAACTTAAAAAAAAAAAGGGAAATTCTACAAGTAAAGAAATGCATAAACTTAAAAGATAAGACATAGTAAAAATGTTAAAAGTCAGCAAATTTGAAGATATCAATATAAATCATCCAACCTAAATAACTGAGTGAAAAAAGACTGAAGGAAAACCAGCTGTGCATCAGGGACTAGTGGGACAACATTAAATAGACCATCATAAATGTAACTGGAGTCCCAAACGGAGAAAAGAGTAATGAGGTAGAAAATGTATATTTCAAGGGATAATGGCTGAAATTATCCAAAATTTTATTTGAAAACAAAATAAAAGCCACAATGTCCCACAGATCCCAGAAAATCAGCAAACCACAGTGCATTTAATAGTTACTATACTCTTCATGACCTCACATGAATGCAAATTAAGGATGACCAAGGAAACATACCTGACAGCTCTGCAGAAGAACTTCAACAATTAGAAAAGGGGCTGTAAACAAGTCACTGAAATCAATTTAATGGTTATAATAGCTTAAATTTTTTCAAGAATCTTATTTGCACTTAAAATCTCCCATCTGACCATGTCCGACAAGATTTTGCAATAAAAAATTAATGCAACCATTCAACAGTGCCAGAAATTGTATTTAAGCACAAGTTATAACTTACTAGACCTAAAGTATTTGCCTTCATGGAGCTTCCATTCTAGTAGGAGAGACAGATATTAAACAAGCACAAAAGATAAATAAAGTAAGTTCTGATAAGAACACTGTAAAAGAAATTGACTGGGTTAACAGACAATGACAATGACCCCGACAATGACAATGCTACTTTAAAACAGGGGGCAGAGGTCACCTCTCTGAAACAGACACTACGCTGGTGACTCAGAGATTTTTAACAAGAGTACTTTACATTTTATTTATATATCATATTTCTCTAGTAATGACCTTAGTTGATATTTACTTGGAAGTCTTAATTTAAGACTTTTGCTCTTAGAGAGTGAGCTATTTCAAAACCAAATACTGCTCCTTAATGTTTAAAAATCTTTCCTTTATTAACCTTTATCTTCTCATATTTTCCCCCCAAATAGTTTATATCTTGCTTATTTCTCAAAATAGTAGCCATAAAAAGTCCTATACAGAGTTTAAGGATGTGACTCACAGATGTACTCAAACAATAGGGTTTCTAAGAAGCTTACAAGCGTAGTTACTCTGTGTAGAAGCTCAAAGCAAAGAAGGGTTTATCTCAGAGTTTTTTGATTATGGGTTTTATCTAGTAAAATGAACTCTAAGAAGGTTCACGGAAAACTCACAAAATTTTAAAAAGAATTATATTAACAGAAACACTTCCAGCTTGAAAGAAAGACTAAAAGCACAAAATGAAGAGAGGCCATTAATCCCGGGAGAGGAGCCCCTGTACCCAATAACAGTCACATCCCTTCCCACCAGCTTCTGGCAACTAACAACTTACCTTATCTTTATGGATCTGCTTATTCTTAACATTTCACGTCATATGTTATAAATGGAATCACACAATATGTGGCCTTTTGTGCCTGGCCTTTTTAATAAGAGTCCATGTTGTAGCATACTGTGTAACAATATTACTTCATTTTTATGGCTGAATAATATTCAAAAGAATGGATATACCACCTTTCATTTCTCCCTTCATCAGTGGAAGGACCATTTGGGTTGCTTCCACTTTTTGACTATCATGCATAATCCACTATTATGAATAATCCTGCAATAGATATTTGTGTAAGAGTGTTGTGTGGATATATGTTTTCTAGCCTGTTAGAGGGAAATTCATAGGAGTGAAATAGGTGGGTCATGTGTTAACTCTAGATTTAACTTTGGAGGAAACTGCCAGACTTTTATAAAATTTTACATTCTCTCCAGCATTGTATGACGGCATCAGTTTCACCACATTCTTGGTAACATTTGTTTACTTTTTTGTCTTAATTTTTTTTTAAAGATTTATTTTATTTATACAAGAGCTGGGGTACAGGCCAGATGCTCGGGAGAGTGAGAGGACTCACCTGAGACAAGTCGGGGAACAGAACAGGCAGACTGACAAAGCACACCACTGAGGGGAGCAGCATGTGAGGCAGGAGAGGTCTGCCACACCATGTGGGATTCCCACCGGCCGGCCGGGATTGAACCCACACTGCAAAGGCTGCAAACAACTTCACAGCTTGGCGCTCAACCGCCTGCGCCGCCAGGGAGGCCCATTTGTTCATTTTTTTATTATAGCCACCACAGTCAGATATGAAGTCATATGGATTTCCCTCATACCTAATAATGTTGATCCTCTTGTTACAAGTTATTAAATTTTAACTGAACATTTTTTCAAATTTTAGTATAATAAACCTTGAAAGCCATAGATACAATCACAAAGTAAAAGATAAAGGATATGACCCAAAGAAAACCTATACTATCACAGAACTAAAAAAGCAGAAAGGAAATAAGTCCTCAGGTATTTACATGTTCTGTTGATCCACATCCTTATAAACACTTGACATTTTCAGTCTTTTTCTTTTTAGTCACTCTTGTGGATGTATATTTACTGTTACCTTTATTATCAGTCATTTCAACTTTTCTTTGGAAGTAGTTAAGATATGAACAAATAAATAAAAATATAATAGTTTTTATCTTGAGTTCCTTTAGAATTCATTAGCTTATGGATAAAAATGAAATTATGCTAACTGTAAACTAAAAATTCAAATTCTGGAATTGAGGTGATGAAACATTTTGATAACAGCTATAGCTGGCTAATGAGTACATGGGTTGGTTTACTATACTCAACTCTCTGATATACTTGAAATGTTCCACAATGAAAGTTTTTATATTTTTCACCAGTTTATGGCCCACAAGCATAATATAGAAGCTGCATGTCCTGACAAATTCTACCCCATCAGGGATTTATAATCTCCTAAACAATCGTGTCGTCTTCTGCTCTCAGACACCTCCTGATGCCAAGAATTATAAATGCCACTTTAGGGTTATAATTGGCAATAGGAATGATATCACCCAGGCCATACGCACTGTTTATCTCCCAATTCTGAAAACTCAAAATGCCAAAGTGATGCTGGTTTCTCTATATTGCCCACTGCACAGGAAACACATATTTGAGCAGCAATGCAAAGGATACCTATTCCCTAACCTACAAGGTGCTCTGTTACAGAGCCTCCTGTGGAGCAGGACTGCTCACAACTTCTTAAGGAAACAGGTCCTACAGCATCTGCCTCACTTCAGCTCCTCTTTCTACACGGCTCAACTATGAATCCACGTAGCTAGAACACCAAGTTGTTCCTGTACCCTTGTCTCTCAGAAGCCCCTCCACCACCCAACCACTCACAACCTCCTCTTAGAAACCATTCCACTGATTCTACCACTGAATTTGCCATCTAACTAACTGATGACACAAGTGCTCAGATATCTCAAACATATCTGAATTACAGATTAGGATCAAGTTGGTACCCTAATCCTAGTGGAAAGAATACAGACTGTATATTCCAATACCATCCAGCTGTTATATACTAGATAAATACTGGTTATATATTTTCTGAACCTCAACTGAAGTCAGATAATATGGATAATCTACTTACCCATGGGTCTTTACACTGACTGAATAAACTAATTATATAAGAAAATATAGTAGCTTTTTAATTAGTGTTTCTTCTTTCCCTCCCTCAATTCCTCTTTCCCCTTCCTAATACATAACAGGTCATACATCTTTTCCTAATCCAGTCTATGACATTACAAACAGGATATTCAAACGCCTAACTATTCAATCATCAGGGGTTTGGGCACAATAAATTCAATCATCAAGTCTAAGTTCCCTGATAAAACTCATTATGAGTCACCTTTAGTGCCTAAACCCTAAGAAATGCCTCTTCACTTTGTAGAATCAGCTCCTTTGTCCAATAACAAAATTGACTGTAACTGTCATCCAGCATTACAAGAAATGCATATTCAAGTTCCCTCAGAAGTGATTATTATCCAGAAACTGAAGTTTCCCCAATTCATTATCAAATTTACTTCCTCCATGATTGATAACTATGACTAATTAATTGTTTCAAATGAATGTTTACCATGCCTTCTCCACAGTAATATTGTTCTTGTCAGTTAATCTTGCAAACATGTATACTATTTTTTATCTTCAAAAAAGGAATCCAAAGTCCATAATCCTCTATCTTTTCATGGTCACTCTCTACATAATCAGCCATTCACTTGCCAGATTTTTTTTCTCTTCCAAAAACCACAAGTGGGGCTATATATGTGTAGAAGCTGTCAACACAGAATCTTTATGCTTTTTCTTGCCCTTCCATTTCCCATCTAAGTTTCCACAGATGCTAAACATATTTCCTTTGATGGGCTAAATAGTATCAATTGTTCATTCTCTCATGTCTCAGTAAGAATAGGATGCAATTGGTGACAATGACAAATCTTGACAGACTCTGTTATAAATTCCAAAACGACAGCCTGCATACTTTCTGACTGACTGGACATATTAGGTCTATATACAGTCACTAACTTCACACTCAAGAGACATCAAATGCCACTCAAATGCCTTCCTTTCAATTCAGCAAAAAAAAAAAAAAAAAACCTTTCACTCATCAATGTTCATAAATTTTCCATACTCTTTCATAAACCAATGCCAGCAAAGAATTTATTGTAAACTAAATTCTATTTACCTAAATTTGCAATTGCAATATATAGATATAATTCAAATGTATGTTTGCACTCACTGTCATTCATAGAAGCTGCCAAACATATTTTATAGACAAATACTTCACCAAACTAATCACTACAATAAGGCTGGAGAATTATTTGATGTTGAGAGGATGTTACTGTAAAACCTGAATGGATACCATATTTGTATATACAATATAAACACTAAACTAAAATTTCTTTTCTTTTCCTCAACAATGTGGTAAAACCAACTTTATTTGATTTTAGAGGTATCTTCGCAGCTCAATTGATTCTAAGCAAAGAAACAATGATTTTCAGATATTATCAAACACAACAAACTTATACATGAAACTAGGATAACTATATATACATAAGAAGTATTCTATAGGATATTTTGAAAAAGAATGGAGGAAGAAGAGGAGGAAACTATTTCATGGGTACAGATGACTAGGACCAGTCATTTCAGCAATACAGATCCGTAGTTCCCTTATATTCTTGTGTCTCTGTCAATGGTAGCAACATCATAATATCTCCTAATCAGAATTTCCAAGTAACATGTGTACAACTGAGCACAGCAACAACCTGTGCACAAAATGGCATCTACAGAAGGAAAATGGACTCAACTCTTAAAATATATCACATTATTTTTAGAATGCCATTAGCAATCCTGGCAGACATTTTAAAAATCATTGGCCACTGTCTATCCAATAATTTGTTCTAGAATCAATTTTACGTAGGTAACAAACATTACATGAAGTAGAGATGACAAAACACTGTATTAAGAGACATACAGGGCAAATAAACTAATTATAATAAAGAGATCTTAGTTGTAACCTGATTCCAACTCACTGAAAAATATATGTACACATATATAACAGAGAAATTTTTGCACTGACTGGATATTTGATGATAGTAATGAATTACTCTTATTTTTAGAAGCATTAATTGTATTGTGGTACTTTTGTTTAATCTATATTCTTTGGAGATATGTACACAAATATCTATGTTTCAAATTACATTATGAATGGGGTATTCCTTCAAAATAATAGCGTGGGACTAGTGCAAAAAGCTATAACTGTAACAAGGTTGGCCTTGAATAGATAACTATTGAAGTTGGGTGTGAGACACAAGGCAATTTATTACATTTTTCTCTGTACTTTTGTATATATTTGAAATTGTCCACAAAGTTTAAAAAATGCCACAACTTCTGAAAATGATTTCAAATGAGAATTCCAAAATCACTGAGTCTCTAAAGTATTCCTCATGTGCACAAAGATATCCTGAATTTTTAAAAAAACATATAAGAATAAAAGTCTATCTGAATATTGTTCAACTTACTCAAAAATATTATTTTAAAGTTATATTTTGTATATTAACTGAAAAAAAATGTTTTAAACTCCAAAGAAACAGAAGAGAGAAAAGAGACAAGAAAGTAGATCAGGGGCCTCCCAGGTGGTATAAGGGGTTATCTCAGTACTGAGAAGCAATCCACAGCGACTGCAGCATGAGTTCGATCCCCAGCTAGGGAGGTGACCCACATGGCACAGCAGACCTCTCCTGTTTCACCCGCTGATTCCCCTCAGCAGTGTATTTTAGTAAATCTGCCAGTTCTGCTCCCCACTTTGTCTCTGGTGAATCCTTTTACCCCCCACACCTCTGGCCTACACCCTAGTTCTTCTACACAAAAAATAAATATTTTTAAAAAACAAACAAATCAGTGACTTCAAAGATGGTAATGCCTAAAGAATCCAGGTGGAAGAAAAAAAATATGAAGGTAAAAATTAAGGAACACTTTATAATTGTGTATATATATATTGAGTATATATATATCCAATGTAAGAATAGCCATTCTAGAAGGGGAAGAGAAAACAGGACAGAGAAGTTATTCAAAGAAATAAATAGGAAACAAACAAGGAGAAAGAACTAAATATATAAGTCCATGAAGCTAAAAGAACACCAGGTTACCAAAATGTAATGAGACATACACCAAAACACATCATGGTGAAACTTATAAGCAGTCTAGACAAATGAAGAATATTGATGTTAGCTACGGGAAAGAAATAGATAAGCTACCCTTATCAGATTTATAACTGACTTCTGAGGGAACAGTATGGTCAAAGAGTTAGTGGAATGACATGATCAAAATATTTAAAAAGATAAAATTGCCAGCTAAGAATATTCTATACTGTGAGGCTATCCTGGGAGTAGAAATAAAGGCCTTCTCAGATAAACAGGAGCTGAAAGGGTTTGCAACACCAGACCACTCCTCCAAGAAGAACATCCACATGAATTGAGCAGAGACAAAAAAACAAACAAAGAAACAAACAAAAACTAAGGATAAAATGGCAGTAGCAGACCCTTATATATCAATAATAAGCTTAAATGTAAATGGATTAAAATTACCAGTCAAAGGACACAGAGTGGCTAGCTGGATCAGAAAACAGAATCCAACTTTCTACTGTCTTTACCACATAGACCTGAGCTCCAGATAAGGAGCAAACAGAACCCAAAGGAAGGCAGAGATATCATACTTTTATCAGATAAAACAGATTTCTAGTTTATAATGTAACATGAGATAGGATGGACATTATACAATTATTAAGAAAGTACATCACAAAGACATAACTCTCATCAATAGGCATTCGTCAAACGGAAGAGCATCAAAATATACATGGCACTTACTATCAAATCTGAATAGGGACACTGAGAGCAACACATTAGAGGTGGGGAGGGGGGAGGTTCAACACCCCGCTTTCATATAGACCACACAGAAAATAAACAAGGGACACTAGAGCCTTAAACAAAGAATTAGAACACATAAGCTTAATAGACATCTATATGGTGCTGAACTCCAAAAAAGGTGAGTACACATTCCACTCAAATGCACAAGACATTCTCCAAGATTGACCACACATTGGGTTACAAAACAAGTATTAACAAGTTGTGAAGACTGAAATCATGCCAAGTATCTTCTCTGATCACAATGGTATCATTAGAAATGAACCACAAGAAAAGAAAGAAAGCAGGAAAACCTTTAATATGTGGAGAATGAACAACACACTAAAGAGCTGACTACTTGTTTGAGAAAATCAAACAAGAAATCAAAAAGTATCTTGACATAAATAAAAATGAGGACACAAGCTACCAGAAATAAGAGGGAAGTATACAACAATACAGGCCAACATTAAAAAATAAGAGCTCAATTAAATGTTTATCTCTCACCCTAAGGAACTAGAAAAAGATGAATAAAATGAAAAGCCAGTTGAAGGAAGGAAATAATAAAAATTAGAGCAGAAATAAATGAAATAGACAATCAAAAATGACAATCCAAAAGATTAATTAAACCAAAATCCTGTTTTTAAAAATAAACAAAATACATACTCTAGCAAGCATCTCAAGATAAAGAGAGAAAACTCAAATAAATAGAATCAAAAATGAAAGAGAAGTTACAACCCAAATCTCAGAAATTCAGAGGCTCATAAGATATTACTATGAGCATTTGCATGCTAGCTAGATAAATAACCTAAAAGAGATGGACAAATTCTAAGAAATATACAGCCATAAAAGACTGAATCAGAAAGAAATAGAAAACCTGAACAGTCTTTCCTCCCTTCAGTCAAGCAAGTATGTCTATAAAACTCTAGTTAAAACAGCAGAAAAGAAAAAACGGAAGTTCGGCAGGTAGAAACATCGCCATTCCCGCAATGATTCTTATTATAGTACTGAAGAAACATATAAGATCAAGTCTAAGAAAGCAAGAATGACATGGAAACATCCTTTGCTGCAATAATTTCTGTGGAGATATTTTTTATTTTTTGAAAAAAAAAAAAACTAACAAGTTTTTGCATTTCCTAAATTAGACAGAAAAAGAAGAAAGCAAAAAGAAATAATCTGGGAAAACATATCCTTCAAAAACAAAATATTTTTGAAAGGTAGTAACAAAAGAAACAGAAGCAGTCTTTCACTCACATAAAACTCTGGACCAAAATCAAAACTCAGTTGCAACAATAAGCCCCACAAGAAGAGTTCATGCAGGTAGGGACTCAAAATAGGATCTCACCTGGGAGAAATATGGCAGACCTTTACATACATATACCTGGAGTGGTGAACAATAATCATTGCTCAATGCAGCATCATTAAAGAATACATTTTTAAAAAGGAATCTTTAGAAGTATAATTATCCTACTGAATGTTCTTTTGAAAAACTTCCCACTATTAATATGTTTTCTTGAAAACTGTTATAGGCAAGTTTTGTACAAAAACCCAAATTTTACTTCTATAAACTAGAAATATACTCTCATTCTGAGGCTCAGATTTTGACATGAAAACCATCATAGTCAGTGAGGCTGTAATGAACATTTTAACCACAGGCTGTCTTCTAGTTACACCAGCAGACTTGCAATTTCTGAGACTCTCAGGGCTTACCTATATATTCTATTAGTACATTTGATTTATATATGAGTTTAAATTATATCCATGCTTTTCTACATGCACTCAATTCTCCATTGTGCACTTTATTTTTTTTCTATAATTCAAAAACAAAGTAATCTTTCTACTGTATATTTAATTTGTAACATTTCCTCCTGTCTCAGGAAACAAAAAAGAATGTTCATAAGTCATTTATCTAGTCGGTATTTCTCTGGTTCTGGGGTTACACTGACATCTGGTGGCAGTGGAAAAAAAACTCCATGGCAATGATTAGGGTGTTGCTAATTTAGTCTGTGACATCAGTGTTGCTAATTTAGTCTGTGACCTCAGAGTTTGTTTCTTCCAAGATGAACCTTGGTAAAACCCAGGACAGCAGAACTATCAAAGTATTATCCTAATTCCAACAATGGCATACATTAGTTGCAACACTTCACGTGGTAACGTGACTGACAAGTATGTAAAATCCTCACTATTATTTTAAGAATGTCACTGGGTAAGCAGGATTACCCAGTTACATATTTCATAATTAAATCTTACAATCAGAATAGTAATAAAGTAAGGTCTTCCTATTGAGGATATGTACATAATTTCAAACCATTCTATACATCAAGATAGACTCATATAATGTGTCCTGGCTAGTTTGAAGTATGGTATTTTGTTGATATTTAGGCAAAAAAAAAAATTTGAAATTATAATGAAAAGTTACACTTTTGTCTTATTAAATATTTCATGTCTACCCAGTGACTAAAACTCTCAAAGATGTATACTTACGAGAAAAACACATTATGTTAAGAATTTAACAAAAAGGTATGGTATATACCCAATCCAATTCTACTTAGGGCACTTACAGGTGTCATGGTTTCCGACAAAGAGATATATAATGGCCAATTAGATATAGGAGACTAAATCAAAAAAGCACATCTTTCAATCACATGTAGGTCATAAAAAGTCATGAACCTAAAATTCCATCGTCTTATTATGCTTTATTTTTTCATACCTCCCGAGGAGCAGTGAAGAAAAACATCTGATTTAGATAACACACTCCCTGAACTTACACCTTCTTCTAGAACTGTAACACTGAATTCTGCCACTTTCTGTAATTTTCACATTTCTGAAGCATTCAAATATCAGGATTCTTCCTATAGGAGCCATTGCTATAAGTATGCTCGCCATAGTACAGCTGAGAGAAATAATCCATTATACTCATAAGTTCCTATAAGAGAAAAAGTATTTGGACAAATTATCCTTTATCCAAAGGATTTGTAAGAACAACACTTCTTTTTCAGCTGGAATAGTCAGTGATAATTATATATAATTAATTGGCTAATAGTGATAATAATTATGAAGAATTGAAAGATAGTTTTGCATTCACTATGTAATGATGTAGTTTGATAGCCACAAAGGCATACTATACAGCAGTACTTTTTACTCAGTATCCTTCACAGATTGGCTGTCAATCTGAAAACTGTCCCTCAGCAAGGTAAAAAGTTTTGACAGAATGAGGGCCTCCCTGGTGGCGCAAGGGATTAAGCACAGCACTAGGAAGCAATCCGCAGCCTCTACAACACCAGTTCGATCCCCAGCCGGCCAGGGAGAGCAACCCACATGGCGCAGCAGACCTCTCCTGACTTGCCCGCTGCTCCCCTCAGCAGTATACTTCGGTCAGTCTGACTGTTCTGTTCCGCACTCTGGCTGGTGAATCCTCTCACCCCCTGCATCTCTGGCCTATACCCCAGCTCTTAGATGCATAAATAAACAAATGTTTAAAAAAAAAAATTGGGGGCCTCCCCTTGGTGCAGCGGTTGAGGACTGGGTTGCGTCAGTTTGACCCCGGCTGCTCCCCGGCCACCGGAGGAGGGTCCCACATGGTGCATAGACCTCTCCTGCCGCCCGCTGCTCCCCTCAGCAGTGTACTTCGGTCCTTCTGCCTGCTCTGCTCCCCGCTCTGGTTCTGGTGAATTTTCTCACCCTCCTGCGCTTCTGACTGTACCCAGTGCTTGTATAAATAAATAATCTTTAAAAAAAAAAAAAAAAAGAATTTTGTGTAATGTTAAAAATGATGTGGCAAACATTCCTCCTTACTCTTCGTATAAAGCATAGAAAATCAATTAATCCAAAATCAGCAAAGAAAATTAGAAGTAGAAATTCTTCAGTTTTTTGCAAAACTATGATTCAGCTAAAACTCTAAGTAATAGTAAACTGATAAACAAGTACAAGAGCTTCCCAAAAAATGGAGGTTAATCTTGGTTATTTGTGAGAAGGGGAGAGAAGATGTTTCAGCTGCATATCTCAAAAAAACAAAACAAACAAAAAACAAAAAACAAAAAAAACCCACAAAAACTAGCCAAGTAAACTTGTTAAACTTGTGACATGTAAAACATAAATTTCCAGCAGAGAGAAAGAATTCATGGACTAGCAGCAAGACTTTCTCTGGAACCAGATGAAATCTGAAACTCAGAAGACTGGATCTGAAAAAGAAACACACTAAGAAGCTACATTTGAAAGAGTAGTCTGCCTCTACTACCACAGAAGAGAAACTGCAATTCAAATCCCCACAGATACCTATGCCCATTGACTGCTGAAAGATGGCTAAATGAACTCACACCCCAAAATCTTAAGTCAAAAGGAAAACTAGCTAATCTGAAATGTGGTTCTAGCTCCTTCCCATTAAAAATCTTCCTAAAAAAGCTGATCAAGCAAAAACTCACATTTACAGATGAGTTATCACAAAGAATCAGCACAAATTCATACAAAAGTACAAAAGGGGTAGTAGGGGTTCACAAAACTATTAATAGGCATCCTCCCCGGAAAAAAAAAAACCCTCTTATAGTAAAAATATTGTCACAAACTGAAGAAAATTAAAATTGTGATTAAACCTTTTGCTATAAATTTTTAAAAGTCAGTAAAAAAAGGAGCAACAATTAATTATAAATAGTCAAATAAAAGATGGCTAGATGACAGGAGATGATGTAATATATGTATTTAGAAAGTTTGGAAAATTTAGAAAATATGTGGAAAAAATAAAACAATCATAGAAATGCAGTTGGAATCAGAAAAATATAACAGAATAGATATTCCTGAAAAGGGGCACATGTTATTAAAAAACAAGTTTTAAAAAAAGACAGAGTGAGAGAGGAAATAACAGACAAGTACAAAGAGATAGGTATCCAATATGCAACTAACTGTAGCCTAAGAAGAACACCATAATATTAGATCAAATACCTAAAAGATATAATTCTAGACAGATTTACTATATAAAGAAAATCCAAATCTATATATTAAAAAAGGACATACCATGCTTCACAGCTGATAAGAGAACACACATGAAAAACAGCTTTGTCACAGTAAAAGAAGAGAAAATCACAAAGAAAGTGTGATCTAAGAATTATAAACCAAACCCAACTGCTATTCAAATATAAAATTATCATCTAAGTATGAACATGCAAGCGCTCATGACACATTTTTTCCCATAGATTCTTCTACTAAAGGAAGAATTTTATTACCTAAGAAAGACTAGAAAAACCATGGTAAACTAACTGGATAAACTTATAAGTCATTTAATCATATAACTAAAAATAAAGTGAAGGAATTAAGATGCCAGAACAAGATGAAAATGTTATTTTCACTGACAATGAAAATGAGATGTAACTAACAAATACTGGCAAAGAAAGTGAGAAAGAGTTACAAAAGGATAAAACAAAAGATACTGATTTCCTCATCACTAAAAATTGAAAGTTTAAATCGATTATTCAAACATGACTAACAAAATAAAAGGCTGTATAAATATAATTAATTGTATAAAGGTGTAACAAGAAATATAACATATAACCTAGTTTCATAATTGCTTACAGTGAGGAATGAAAAGATATTACAACTTTACATAAACAACACAGGGAAGCCTCCATGGTGGCACAGGGATTAAGTTTCATACTAACACCACCTGCTCTGCTCCCCACATTGTCTCTGGTGAGTCCTCTCACCACCCCCACACCTCTGGTCTATACCCCAGTTCTTTGATCCCCGATCTCCAGCCAAGGAGATAACCCACATGGCACAGCAGACCTCTCCTGTCTCGCCTGCTGCTCCCCTCAGCAGTGTATTTCAGTAGATCTGCCTGTTCTGCTCCCCACTCTGTCTCTGGTGAATCCTCTCACTCCCTGCACCTCTGGCCCATAACCCAATTCTTGTATGCATAAATAAACAAAATAAATCTTTTAAAAAAAAACCAAAAACATGCCCTCAAGTAAAAATGTTGATGTTACCATCCCTAAGGAAGATGATTAATCAGTTCTTTGAAAAAATCTAAAAATAACTCCAAGATAAAGTTTAATTAGTATGTGTTAAATACACAAATACCAAATCTCAAAATTCCTGGCACTTGAAAAAAAAATACCCATGAAAATCATGAAGATACAAGTGAAAAGTGATGTACATAGTGATTTATTCAAGTGTGGAATATATCAGCAGTGTCACAGTTAAAAAAATATGCCACATGGGCTAACGTATGATATATTTTGCAGTTAAATATTGAAATAGGCAGCCTTACATAACACTATTTATCAAACACTTTGTTCTTATTAAACATCACTGTTACGCTTAACATTGAAGGTTACACAGAATAACCAGAGACTCAGAAGAACAAAAATGAAAAACAATCTATCAAAAGCCAAAACTGCATGCTGTGCAGTTCCCACAGAAATTGTTCTATGAAGTCACACTGGGCTGGATTTAAGCCTCCAATTTATCACCTTGTTTTATATATAGCAAAATAAAAAGAAAGTCTTTCCTACCTTATTAGTTGGATTTTCGCTTAGAATCTACTATATTTACAAATAAGGATATTGGTAACTCCAAAGCAAGTTGACAAATATATCCTTAGAATATTTACTATGTTTACCTATCTGCAAGGAAAAAGGAGAAGGGAAAGGAGAAGGAAGGATGGAGAAAAGAAATAAGGGGGCAGATTATTAGTTAAAACATAAATTTTAATGTGTATTAGCCAAAAAAAAAAAAAAAAAGTTCTAGAAAGCCAATTTTCTCATGGAGAGAGAAAAGTTCTCAAGTTTTCTGGATTTCCCCTCTCTGTATGCCTTTCCCATTTTGATTCTTTCTGCCATCAAACTGAAGAGTTCTCTTTTGAAGTTCATTTTTAAGAAAATATTGTTGAGGACCTCCCTGGTGGCTCAGCAGGTTGAGCACGGCGCTTTGAAGCTTTCTGAAGCCTCTGCAACGTGGGTTTGATTCTCAGCCAGCTAGGGAGATTCCCAATTGGTGTGGCAGACCTCTCCTATTGCGCCCCTGTTCCCCTCAGCAGTGCTTTCAGTCTGTCTGCCTGTTCTGCTCCCCACTTTTTCTCTGGTGAATCCTCTCACCCTCCCGCACCTCTGGCCTGTACCCCAGTTATTGTATAAATAAAAAAAAATCCTGTTGAATTCAGTGTAGGAAAGATGCTCCCATTATAAATGGTGAAGTAGATTTTCTAACCCATTGCATTCAACCTTAAGGTCAATTATCATTACATATCACTGATGTCAATGACTTTTTTTCAGTGACATAAGTTTCCTTAATTCTGTATTCATTTTTAAACCTTGGGCCTCAGGTTTTACATTCCGTAGCCTCTAGCAAGAGTCTAGGTGGCAACCTGGCCATCAGGATACAACATACTCTGAAGTTTTAGCAAAAAACAGTTTTGGAAGGTAACTCCACAGGTGGGGAAAGAAGCAATACTAGATGGAACAGCCTTTCTTTCCTCATTTTACATCTAGTTAGTTTAAATACTATTCCTCATCTAGAAATTATCATCTTTACTGCAACCATGAAGAGTTCTGGATTTCACTTAGTAAGAAAATCTCTTCCACTCTTGACTGAATTACTGTTCAAACTAAGTAGAAACACATACGGAAGCAAAGCAGATTGCTAAAGTTTCTAATATTTTTATGGGGCAGAGCAGACACTGAAGCCCAGATCACCTAACGCTATATGTTCATTTTTCCAAGGTAAGTTCTTGCAAAAACCAAGAACTGTACTTTTCTTCTTTAAAAAATACTGTACTGGGCCTCGCCGGTGGCGCAGCGGTTGAGTGCTGGGCTGCAAAGCGGCCTGCAGCCTCTGCAGCGCCGGTTTGGTCCCAGCCACCGGGCAAGGGTCCCACATGGCACGCAGACCTCTCCTGCCGCCCGCTGCTCCCCTCAGCAGTGTACTTCGGTCCTTCTGCCTGCTCTGCTCCCCGCTCTGGCTCTGGTGAATTCTCTCACCCTCCCGTGCTTCTGACTGTACCCAGTGTTTGTATAAATAAATAAATAAATCTTTAAAAAAAAAAAAAATACTGTACCTCCTTCCAAGAAAGAATCTAATGCAATTAATGAAGCACTTGAACACATAAGAATACTAAATGTGGCCCACCTCCTTGGGCTTAAATCCCCCTGCATAAGTAAAATTATTTTTGTATTAGGCAACAAGAAACATATTAGGATGGTATATTTGCTGCCAAAGAAATTAAATAAATTCTATTACTACAAATAACTGATTAAAAATTTTCCAGTGATTTGGATTATCTCAGTAACTTTTCCTTCATTAACATAAAAAAATTGCAAGTTAACCATACCCTGAAATATAAACCACTAAAAATATTGCATCTCTAATTTGCTCCAAAGACTTATTTTAAATTTTCTCTAAAAATTTGAATTTCATAAATGGGACTTTAATATTTTTAAATACATTGTAGTGACCAAATTAGCGTTTCTCAAATAGTCCCAAGGAATGTCAGTGCTCTTTGAGATATGTGTTCCACAAAGAATATTATATTAAATACATTTCAGGGGCCTCCGTGGTGGCACAAGGGGCTAAGCACCACACTATGAAGCAATCCGTAGCCTCTGCAGCACAAGTTCAATCCCCAGCCAGCCAGGGAGCAACCCACATGGCGCACAGCAGAACACTCCTGACTCGCCCGCTACTCCCTTGCCTATTCTGTTCCCCACTTTGTCTCTGGTGAATCCTCTCACCCACCGCATTTCTGGTCTGTACCCCAGCTCTTATATGCATAAATAAATAAATCTTTTAAAATAAATAAATAAATACATTTCAAAGTGCTGGATAAAATTTAAGACAATGATTGTTTTGTAAAAGACTTTCATTTTTTCAATCAACAAATAATTTACTGAATGCCTACCATGTTCCAGGCACTGGTCTGGGTTTGAGAGGTACAACAAGTGAACGAGATAAATAAAATCTCTGACCTCATGGAACTTACTTTCCAATGGAGGGGACACTCAATAAACAAAGAAGCAATCAAATAAAATAACTGCAACAGGTGAAAACAGCTATGAATAGAGTTAACAGTATAGCAGAGTACAGGGTACTTCAGACTGATAAACAGAGGAAGTTACATAGCATTTCACATATGTGATCAGTAACCCTTTTCTCTCTCTCTCTTTTAAAAAGATTTATTTATTTATGCATATAAGAACTGCGGTTTAAGCAAGAGGTGCGGGGGGTGGGGGTGAGAGGATTCACCAGAGAGAGAGGGAAGCAGAACAGGCAGATCTACTGAAATACACTGCTGAGGGGAGCAGCAGGTGAGACAGGAGAGGTCTGCTGTGCCATGTGGGTTGCTCCATGGCCAGCCGGGGATCAAACTCGTGCTGCAGTGGCTGGGGGTAGCTTGATAGTGCTGTCTTTAACCCCTGTGCCATCAGGGAGGCCCAGGAACCCTTTTCTCAATGAACACCTATTTATAGCTCACTGAATCAAGTCAAGAAATGTGATTCTAACCAGTACACAGGTAACAGCAGGGTGATTCTCAACCCAGCAGGTTTTTGTAACTTCCTCAATTATAAAAGTAGGGACAATGAAATGAGCTAATTTATGTAAAACACCTGACACAGGGCATGGGGTATACACTCTATGCTAAATAAATGTCATTGCTAAAATGAATACAGTACTATCTATCTTCCTCTATCACTCCAGGATGACTTATTTTTCCCTCTTTTAATATCTGCAACCTTTACTTTCATCGCTCTACAAGACTTAATTCACTTCATTCACTCCTCCTCTTGAAAACAGCAACTAGAATAGAGATTGCATATCATCTGGGCCTCAACAGCAGCTAATTTTATATTTGTACATAATATTCAAAATGGGTTAAATGTAAATGTAGGAAAAAAAAACTTTAAAAAAAAGCTATCTCCCCTCAAGGAAACTTGAACCACATTACAGGAAGTCTTCTATGAAAGATTTAATAATTATACTTTTCATATATTCAAAGTATTTTTATAAATTAACATTATTAGTAATGAAACATGCTTTCTGGTAAGATTTGCTGAGTTACTATTTCACTTAGGTGGTATTACTGTTCGAAATGCATAACCTAAACTTTATCAAGAGAAAGAATTATATAAGCCAAAATTAAAAATTATTCTGCAAAATAAGTGGCCAGAACCTTCAAAAATATTAAAAACATAAAAGATAAAAGCTGAAAAATATTCCAAATTACAAGAGGTTAAGAGTCATGACAACTAAATGTAACAAGTGATACTGGATGGGATCCTAGAGCAACAAAAAAGATTTTTGCTATGAATTACATTAGTAGAATAGTTGGGAAAATTAAAAAAGATCTGTAGATGAAATAACAGTTGTGTCAAAGTTAATTTACTGATTTTGATGCACATATGGCAGTTTTGTAAGAGAATTTCATTGCTTATAGGAAGTTCATAATGGAAGTATTTATAGATAAAGAGGCACTGTGTCTATAATTTAAACTCAAAGTGCTAAGGAAAAAAAAGTATGGAAAAATATATACAGAGAAATAAAATGATAAAGCAAATATGGCAAAAGAATAAAATTTTGGTGAAAGTAAGAATCCTCTGTACCATTACTGAATATTTCCATTATTATTATTACTATCATTCCAAACAAAATGTGCAAACGAAAGTAATGGAGAGGGGCTTCCCTGGAGGTGCGGGGGTTAAAGTTTCAACACTATCAAGCTCTCACCAGCCAATGTGACCTGAGGCCTAAGTTCCTCGGCATGCCAGGGAGATAACCCACTGGCATAGCAGACTGCTGTTCCTCTCAGCAGTGTTATTTCAGTCGATTTGCCTGTTCCGCTCCCTACTCCGTCTCTGGTGAAGCCTCTCACCCACCCCTGACCCCCACACCTCTGGCCTGCACCCCAGCTTTTGTATGCATAAATAAATAAAACAAATCTTTAAAACAAAAAAAAAAAGAGAGAGAGAAAAAAGGAAAGATGGCAAAAAATCACATGAAAAGGTACTCTACATCATTAGCAATTAACAAAATGCAAATTAATATGACAATGAGACTAAACTAAAATGTAAAAGGGAAAAAGTTTAGAAATACCAACTGTTGTTGAGGATGTGGGACAACTGAAAAATATTAAACATAACTGGAGGAAACACAAAACAGTAAAATCAGTTCATTAGAAACACTCAAAATTTTTTTCGTCAAAGTTAAATATACATTTACAAGTGACCCAGCAATCCTAAATGTTAATGTAAGAAAATTAAAAATTATATTCAAACAAAATCTGCATGTAAGTATTTGTAACAAGTTATTCATAATTACCAAGCAGTAAAACAACTCAAATGTCTTCAACTGGTAAATGGATAAATTAGGGTACATTTCTATAACAGAATACTATATAGTAATAAAAAGAAATGATACATATAGCAACATGGATACATCTTAAAAGTATTATGTAGGTGAAAGAGGCTGCATGTTATTCCAAATATATTTATGACATTCTGCAAAAAAGCTAAACACAGGGATGAAAACATCAGTGGTTGTCCAAGGTTGGGGGGCAGGGGAGGACGGAGAGGATGATTGAAAATGGGAAGTATGATGGAATTTGAGGACTTGATAGAATGGGATTATTCTGTATCTTGTCATTATGTATGTATCAAAATTCACAGATCTATATACTGAAAACAATGAATTACAGTGTATATAAATTTTAAGGATTAAAAGGAAAAATACTTTCATAGACATTTTATTTTCAGCCCAATAAAGATTAGTTAGGTACTATTACTCTCATTGTATTAGTGAAGAAACTGAAGCACATAGCAAATAAATAAATATACAAATTACATATGGTGAGACCAAAACTTTAGTCCAGATACAGTGACTATACAAAATGTTATTTCCTCATGTTCCACCTTATTTTATGAGTCATAATGTCCCTGAAGACAAATACATTCAAAGGGAAGAAGGGGAAAAGTTACTGAAATGTGCCATTTAGAATCTGGCCATTGTCTTTAAGGAATTAAAAAATAGTTCATTGGGGCCTCCCCAGAGGTGCAGTGGGTTGAGCGCAGCGCTGTGAAGCTGTCTGCAGCCTCTGCTGTGCAGATTCTATTCTGGCGGGCCAGGGAGATCACCACATGGCACTGCAGACCTCTCCTGTGGTGCCCGCTGCTCCCCTCAGCAGTGTTTTTGGTCAGTCTACCTGTTCTGCTCCTTGCTCTGTCTCTGGTCAAGTCTCTCACCCTCCCATGCCTCTGGCCTGTACCCCAGCTCTTGTATAAATAAATAAAAATCTTTAAAAACAAACAAAGTTCATAACTGAAGAAGTCTCAATAGTGACCAATAGTGGCAACAAATTAACTGGCATTAATGGATTAGCTTGCGATTTCTTCCATTTAACACTGATTTTTTTTTTGGGGGGGGGTTTCTTTTACAGATTTATTTTTATTTATTTATGCATGCAAGAACTGGAGTGTAGGCCAGACGAGCAGGGTGGGGTGGAGTGGGTGAGAGGATTCACCAGAGACAAAGCAGAGAGAACAAGCAGATCCACTGAAACACACTGCTGAGGAGAGCAGCTGGTGAGATAGAAGAGGTCTTCTGTACCTGGTGATAGTTTTGATAGCTCTGAGACTTAGCCCCTGGTGCTACCAAGGGAGGCCCCTGACAGTTGTCTTTGATTATGCCTCAAACCTTTTCACTTAGACCCACAGAAAAAAATCAATGATTAGAAAACTGTAGACTTAACTGCGCTCTTCCTCATTTAGCACACCCTTCATGCAGACCACCCGGCACTTGCTTGATGAGGGCCATGAACCATAATACTCAGTACATGAAAGTGTCTGCAGTTTAATTTAAGGTACTGCTCTAACACAACAAATCACAATGAAGCCATAAGCTAAAAAGGAAAAAACAAACCAGTTACATCTATTCCTAGCAACTATAGCACAAACAGAAGCCACTCAGACTGCGTCCTCTCCCTCTAACTCCCCAGGATGGAGAGAAGAACGATCATCAATGGCAAGGAGCAGTTGCGCAAGCAACACTCAGAGCCGGCTTCACACTCAGGAAAGGACGCTGCGCCTCCTCCTCGTGGTTTCCGGTGCTCTACACAATCAGAGAAACTTCTCTAGTAACGAACTATAGAAATGATCCCTGAAAGTATAGTCTTTAACACCGATTTCTTAATGCTAAGAAAAAGCAAATGAAAATGTAAAACAGTCATAGGTAAACTTTTAAGTACTACTACTACTACTAAGCTCTACCTGGTCTTCAAAAGGACACTGAGGACAGCAGCAATGGCGACTAAATTCAGAACGGATTTTACAACTTTAAATAAACATTTAAAGATATTCCCAAATGTTATCACCAAAAGATAGAAAACAAGGGCAGAACTTTTAAAAATATACCTTTGGTGTCAGAATCAAAGGGGCAGTATAATATTTGTCATGGAATAAATTATAAATATAATATCTCTAGGGGAAAATGAAACATTGTTACTTTAGAAAATTATTAATTAATTAAAGTAAAATAACTGCATCTGTACCACAAATAGCATACTTCACCTAAAAACAGTGGTGTGGTTTCCTCTAAAGTGGTTTCATTAGGATCTGCCCCAGCTTCTAAAAGAATCTGTACAATCTTCCAATGTCCTTGACTTGCAGCAAGATGTAATGCAGAGACGCCTTCAAAAGTCTTTGTCTTAATGTAGTTTTCCGACGACTCTAAGAAAAAATAGAAAAAAAACAAGTAGAAGATCTTATCTACTTCTTGGAATTAAAAAAGAAAGATTCCAAGAAAAATTTAATGAAATATAAGTAATCTTAAGTAGGAACTCTCCTAGTTTAGAACTCCAGAAAATCAAGAAACACTACAGAAGTCACAGTGTGAACAGTCCCTGGTATTTTTAACACACAAACACTGCCCCAAAATTCTCTAATTTTTGATGGTTAAGAGGAGAGCAACAGAAGATGAAAGGTGACACAAAAAGCAAGATCTGAAGAAGATGAAGCAAACACTGCTTAAGCAAAAGTTGTTGTTATTATTACTGAAATACAAATAAATTTGATTTATTTCTACATTTCCATGAGGGAAATGCTCTCATCTCTAACATTACTTCTTGTACTCAACTAATAATATGAATGTAGTTTAGAATATTCTTTTCCTAATTTAGGACTACAGTCTTAGAGTTAATGAAGACTGCATTTCTAAAATAATAAAATGCACTAAATCTATTCAGCAGCTGAAGGGAAAAATTGTAAAATAACTATTCTGACATGAAAAGAGAAAGAACAGTACATCAGGATGAGCTTTCTGACTAGAAAAGAATATTCAAATACATTTCTGTGTCACTAGAGCTAGTCTGCAAACTCAAGCTACATAATCAACTTCAGATTCTGAAAATACATACTAAATTTTTTATTTTTTAAAATTTTTTTTTTTAACAAATTTTTGGAGAGTTTTTTACTTTTTTCTTAAATTTATTTATTTATTTATAAAGCGTGGGAGGGTGAGAGAATTCACCAGAGCCAGAGTGGGGAGCAGAGCAGGCAGAAGGACCGAAGTACACTGCTGAGGGGAGCAGCGGGCGGCAGGAGAGGTCTGCGCGCCATGTGGGACCCTCCTCCGGTGGCCGGGGAGCAGCCGGGGATTGAACCGGTGCTGCAGAGGCTGCGGACAGCTTCACAACCCAGAGCTCAACCGCTAGGTCACCGGGGAGGCCCCATACTAAGTTTTTCAAATGTGAGGCATAAAGTGTATTTTTGTATTATCTTTAAATATTCAACTACAATAGACATTACAACATGTGATTTAAAAAGCAGTAATGGCAAATATCCTGCGCTATGAGTTGGGGGATTCCTTTCCCACTCATGAGGTAATGAGAGTTAATCATTCTAATGAGCTACGAACCCAGAAATCTAAATTTTTAGGAAAATATACCTAGTTATGGCAAGTACACAGAGAAGACGACTCTGAATATTCGTGATCAGTGGAATGTAAATGGCTCACTGAATGCTATAATATGGAATGTAATATTCAACCTCAGTTTAAATTAACTGAATGTTTCAAATGTTCACTTTGATTAAATGTTGGAAGCGTGCTACGGTGGGAAAAATTGGAGTTTCAGTGTCAAAGAGAAATGGGTTCAAATCAAATACACTAGTTATTGTTACATAACCTTAGATAAGTCAAAAGTTCTCTTGATCTTTTCACCAATAAAATGGGGCTAACAATGAGTCAGTAACAGTTTTGCATATAATAGGTAACATAAGACAAGCATCTAATACAATGCTTGTTAAAAAGCAATAGATGCTTGTTAAAAAGCAATGACCAGTCACGTTATTCCTCTTCCTTCCCCATTTCCCCAGTGTCTGAATCTCTCATTGAGCCTAATCTCACCAAGTCTTCCACTCAATGGTGTGATGGTTCATGTTAAGCTGACTCTCTAATAGGGGAAAAAAACTGGGTTTGTAGCAGTGGCTGATTTCTGTGGTGTAAATATTCCCACATTGCAGATCTCAAGTTATAAGCATGAAGTCAACCTAACATACAGTTGGAAATAATGTGTAGCTGCACATGATTACTCCCTGTCCCATTACTCCATTTTCTCCACAAGACCTTTTAACTTTTGAAATTATCTTTTTTGTTTAGGTATTTATTGTTCAACAACCCTGAATATAAAGACCACAAAGGAAGTTAACTTTTCTATTCTCTTCTGTACTGTGTCCCCAGAAAATACAAAGTCAAAGTAATTGGAACGATTCCCAAACTAAGGGAAACAGGAAAGTATTTAAAAAAAAAAAAACAGGTTAATACAAGTTAAACATTCACACCCTCAATTTCAGCAACAGTATGTGCTCATATTGTTTGGAAAAGGAAGAAAGAATAAACATGACCAGTAACTACCAAATGTTTACATTAAAACCACAGACTACTTTTGCCACATCACCTAGCTCTGACAGTAAAAAGGCGCCAGGCACAAGCACATCTACATAAAGGATTTTTACAGATATCCAGTTGGAACACCATTCTGATATAATCCAAGGCAGACAATCTTACCATTCTTAATAAACAAACTGTAGGCAGTTATTTTATGGCTATAAAAAGGGAAATAATATTATTGTTAATAAGTCATGTATTACCATTTGTTTGCGTTATTAATCCCGCTGTGCCTACCCTCCCATACTTTGAATTTACTTTACCTGCATGAATTAACATACGCAAACATTCTACAGAGTTGTGATAAGCTGCTTCATGAATTGGCATCCATCCTCTGTTATCAGCAACATCAATGCTGCGTCCCTTTTTGAGGAGTTTTCTCAAAACTTTAACATTGCCTTCCCTGGCAGCAAGTCCAACTGTGGAGCATGTGTCAGAATAAGCCTCTGTAAAATCCATTCTTTTGACCAGTCTACAAAACAAAATAAAAAGAAAACACAATAATCAATAAAACATGTACTCTTAAAGATTAACACATGGCAAAAGGGCCTGTCTAGCATCTTTCACATGACTGCTTAAGGAAGAGCCTGAGGGAGAGAAGTCAACTGTCAAGCCACAGCCTCTACTGCAATCTAAAGCAGAAAGTCTCTGAGTTTTGGTGAATTAAGAATCCTTGGAACATTCTTATTAAAGATAGCAAGGGAGTTCTACGTATTCTATCTTTCCTTCCATGGAAATGTCCAAGCAGCTCCTTTCTGCAGACTTATGTTACTATTTATAGGCTACCAAATGCACTCACTGGAACTCTATAGATAATAAAGAATTACATACCTTCAGCTAATCACAAATGCATACTTTATTATGCAGACATGGCCATTTAGCTACCATCAATGCTGTCTTAAGAATTAATTTGTACCGGGCCTCCCTGGTGGCAGCAGTTGAGCACTGGGTTGCAAAGCTGCCTGAAGCCTCTGCAGTGCAGGTTCGATCAGCACAGGTTCAATCCCCAGCACCTGGGCGAGGGTCCCACATGGCATGCAGACCTGTCCTGCCACCCACTGCTGTGTACTACCTCGGCAGTGTACTTCCTCAGTCTGCCTGTTTTGCTCTCCGCTCTGGCTCTGGTGAATTCTCTCACCCTCCCGTACTTCTGACTGTACCCAGTACTTATATAAATAAATAAATAAATAAATAAATAAATAAATAAATAAATAAATAAATAAATAAATCTTAAAAAATAAAAGTATTAATTTACACCCCAAAAGTAATAAGCAAAACCCAAAAGGCTACAAAAAGAATGAAAGACATGAAAACACAAAGACAAGCAATAATTCTAGTTATTTTAGGAAGCTAAACCCTCAGATTTTCTTTCCTTGATGAAAGAACCCCACTTACTGAATATACTGAAATGGACAAAGAACATTATAAAGAGAGGAGTCCAACTTTCCTCCACAGTCCAGAAATTTCGTTCTTCCTAGCATTATTGTCCTTTTCCTCATTATCTCCCTTCAAAGTTCATGTGAGTTTCCCCAGGAATTAGCATACAGCATAGCTCTCGGTATTATGACCCTCACAAATACAATGTCTTGTTAGTCACTCTATGAGGCAGGCTGCACTAAGATTCAGGCTTCTCAGGAGAATATTTACTCCAAGCAGTAGTTCTCAATAACATTCTGATCCCACCCATGCTCTTAGATTTTCTAAAGATCTCAGGTAGTAGGTTCAGGAAATGTCAACAAGTCTACTTTAATACAAGTGAAAATCTTTTTTATATATTTATTTATCTACTTATTTTTTTTATTTTTGCATATAAGAACTGGGATGTAGGTCAAAGGTGGGAGAGGGGGGCTAGAGGATTCACCAGAGACAGAGTGGGGAGCAGAACAGGTGTATATACTGAAATACACTACTGAGGGGAGCAGCAGGCAAAACAGAAGAGTTGTCCTGCCCCTTATGTGGGTTAGCTCCCTGGCACAGGAATCCAAATCAGGCCTTAGCGGTGAGCATACTGGAAATTAACCCCTAGGCCCCCAGGGAGGCCCTCGCCGGGATTTTTTTGAACCACAAATAATACTCTGTGCTTGGGTATTTTAGAATTCTTTAAATTAAGTTAAAGACCATGAAATAGAAGTCCTCGATAAAAAACAATCATGTTGAAAGGCTTCTGTTTTCACATTCAGAAACACAACCATGATAATCCAAGAAAGCTTCCAAAGCAATATTTTGGGCAGCAGCTCTATCCAGCAGATCTTAACATTTTTGAGGATCCTTAATTCGTTAGAGAAATTCATGAAAACTATAAAAACTTCTTCCCAGAAAAATACACACAGGCCCAAATTTTGTGTATAATTTCAGGAGGGTTCCCAGATGGCCTCCAAATGTACAAGAACTAAGTTTTCCCTACTCTTTTCTAAGTGAACTGCTGAGAATACTAAAGATGAATAAGGCCCCTTCACATAAAACTCAAATACGTAATATATATATAATATAAAAATAGTCCAATACGATTACATTCCCAGCTTGTGCTCCTCTGGCTGCTATCATGTGGGCATATATCCAACTTTCAAAGTAGAACAAAATGTCTAAGTGCCATCTGCGGTGCCCATAAAGCTCCTCCCGGTATCTAGACCTCGCCAGCCACTGATCCTGCCCTTTTCTGCTCCTCCGTAAAATGCTAACAGTTGCCAACCTCAAAACCACAAAACCTACGAAGGATTGTGGGTATAGTAGTCATCTGCACAAGCGCATCTGACGGAAGGGTGATTTCCAGAAACGCTAAAAGGAGCCACGGCTTACTATACATGACAACGCTTTCTGATATCTAAAGGCTAAAGAAGGCTGAACCGAGAAATGGAACTACAAGTCCCAGTGTGCTTTGCGCCCCAAGGCGGCTGTGAGGCCAAAGCGCCCGCGCCTGCGCCTGCGCAGCCAGATACTCGCGCCGGGGACACTGCAATCCCGCCAGCACCCCTGAGACCGCAGCTGAGGCGCCAGCCGCGGCGGCGGATAACGGGGAAAATGTGGGTGTTTGGTTACGGGTCCCTGATCTGGAAGGTGGATTTCCCTTATCAGGACAAGCTGGTCGGATACATCACAGGCTACAGCAGGCGCTTCTGGCAGGGCAGCACCGACCACCGCGGGGTCCCCGGCAAGGTGAGGCGCCAGCCAGTTCCCCCAACTCGGAGCCCAGCCCCGCGAGGCCCGCAGTCCACCGCCCCCGAGCTCGTGGGTTCGGGTAATAATCTATCTGCGCCTCCTCCTGGGCCACCTGCCCCCTCCATCGCTCCCAGCTCACTCCCCGCGAAGCCGCCCGAGTTCCGGGTGGGTCGTTTCTGAGGCGAGAGGCACCGGCGCGGGGCCGGCGTCCTGCGAGGGAGCCCCATCTCTTGACAACCTCTGACCCCCCAACCCCTCCCCCCCCAAAAAAAAACAGGCGAGAAGTTCAGTCATCGCACTACCACGGCGTTTAAATACTAAAATCAACTTAGAAATTCAGCTTTTGGGTAATTTGTTGGCATTTATGCATTCTGGAAAATTTTCATTGGTTTTAAAACGTAGCTTATTTCTGGGGTTTCTTTGTATCTGTCCAAAGTTTTTTTTTTTTGTTTTGTTTTTTTTAATGTCACCTAAGGTCATATAAAAACTTGTTTCCAAAAGTATCTCCAGTTGTTAAGGAGCTTTTACTCTGATCACTTTGGTTGTCAGGAACTAAAGTTAAATGGAATTCCCAGTTTGTTATATTGGTGACACTGTACCCATTAATACAGCCAGCATATTTTTTACAGATACGCAAATTTATTTAAAATATTCTAAGTACACAGGTAGAGAATGAAATCCAATCTGAATCTACGCTTACACTACCATCCCAAATGCAGGAAAATTCCATCCATCGTTATGTTAATGTTTCTCCATGGTTTCCCAAATTATCAATGTGACTTTCCTCTGTCTTTCAGTCAACCATGCAAAGACATTTATCTCAATATGTGTCCAGCTTTAGGAGCATTTCACTGCTTATGCAAATCACCCTTGTATTCGGCTGCCCCCCAAAACACTAAGGAAAACTGCATTTTGTGCAACAATTCTGATAATTTGAGCACTCCTAACTTTTTTGAAAGAGTACATTTTTATTGTTTATAGTTCTGTTAAAAACTTTTGAAAATTATATGACTTTGATTACTGTGTTTTAAAAATAATAATAGCACAAAAGCAAAATATCTACAATGCTAGAAATCAGATGTAGAAGGTTGGGGTTAATTCCAAAGAAATACCTGCAGTCATGACAAAAGAGGGAATGGCTAAAACTTAGTTTGCCTCTGCTCATAAAAAAGACACAGGATTTAAAATCACAAAAAGAACCTGAGTTCAACTAGAGTTGGTAAATTAAGAATCTGATTTCAAGGCAGCCAGATAACTTGAAACCGGGAGTGACTTAAGGCAAACATTTATGGGACAGCAGAAACTTCATGGTCAAGTTATGTCCAAGAATGTTATAAACTGCTCAAATAAAACAATATTGAAGACTCTAAAGAACTGAGCTGAATAAAATACCTTGAGCTGACAAATATGAATGCTTAAAATCACCATTCTTAAGAGAAAAGCCCTAACTCAGGCTCCAATTTTAATGACCAAGTATTAAATACTTATGAATATAGTTATAAATAACATACTTTGCTACACTAGTCCCAACCAAAATGTGTGATGTGCTTGTTACATAGCACTTTGAGATATTACACTGTCAAAAAAGATTGATAAGAAATTGTTGAGTCAACACAACAGTTCCTGACTTTAAAAGAAGGAAACTATAAAAGCCAGCATCTCCTTTTACTTAAATTTACTGAAATACAGGGCAGATACATTAGGGGGAAAATAATGCAACCACTAATAGTTTTACATCTACTTTTATTTAAAGAATCCATCATAGCAAATTAAAGTCTAAGTACTAGACAATTTCTAAGCATATTGTTTGGTTAAAAAAATAGTAAGGGCATTATTATTTTACTTTACATTTTACATTTACTTTACATTTATTAATGGACCACTAGCTTTATGTAAACTTTAAGAAAAGAATACAAAAGCCTACAGAAATACCCAGTAAATTAAAAAAGGAATGTAGATGCTATATAGGACTATGGTTTTTAAGTCATTACATGTGAAATATGATATTATTAAACAAATACTCATATCCACACACTGCAGTGTGACATTTGTGGGGTAAATATGGACCTACTTGCTTTATTAAATTATGCTTACTTTTTAGCTCCATTAAACTTTAATTTGTCCCTGAATTTAATTAAGTATCTTGTCTATATAACATAAAACTGGCCATTTCTCACCAAATTAAGGATTTATTTAAACATGAAAATTTTTTCACATGAGAATATACTTCAATTTCAAAAAGAGGAAACATTTTAACATGAGATAATCGTGAACATTTACTAAATCCCTACCTAGATAAGCAGAAACATTACTTATTACCCAATGAAAACGCCCATCATGACTCATATTTCACAACATCCTCTAGTTCTACTCAGCTTGAAAGACCCTGTCTTCAGTTTCAATGCCAAAAAAAAAAAAAAAAACCAACACACACACACACATACACACAAATCTACTTAAGTACATTTGCAAATTTAAATTTAAAATAAGCAATATGAATTTAAGAGGAGTCAGCTACGGCCTTATAGAGAAAGTAGTGGGAAAATATCCCAAGGTTATAAAGGGAGGAAAGGCATTCTGCACTGGGCACTGGTATATTCAAATACATGAATGTGTATAAAAGTTATAAATAATTCATCACAACTTCAGGGGAAGAGTGGTAAAAGAGGTTATAGTTAAGTCGTTCTAATAAATTGTTATCTAATTCTGTAGAATATTAACAACCCTGAAAAATTCAAAGCACTGGAGTGTGTAGCCTAATGTTTTTGCACCAGAGGGTCATTACATCAAAAGTACCAGACTTAAGGGAAACTAAACGGGAAGGGCAATGAAATGCCTAAGGAAGCAAATGAAGGATAAAGATGAAGCAGATTCATCTAGTAATCAGAAGACAGAGCTTACCTAGAATTGGTGACTAAGCAGGATGGAAGGGGAGACAAGGACAGGTGGAGTGTAGAACTTAGCACCTGGACCTTAAACATTTCTTACTGAGCATCTACCTCCTTCCACTCAAACTTGATAACTATACACGTTCTCAATCTTCCCAGTGTACTTCCTTGATCATGCCAGTTCCCTACTACTCAAGTGCTCAGTTGCTCCTTTTTTCTATTTCTCCCAAATTCTAGTAGCTTTCTTTTTCCTAATATCCTCTGACTTCAACTCCATTGTCTGGATTTCAACGCCATTTCAGCTGAATTCTGGCATTTCAAATTTGACTCTGGTCCTATTTATCCAGTTATCTTTCTGAATCATCTTCCCTCCATAGGGGTCCATCCCTATAGTCAAGACATTTGGCCTGATGGGGTCGTACTTATCTAGGCCCTCATTCATAAGTAATGATGTACTTTTTTTTTTTAAAGATTTATTTATCTATGCATACAAGAACTGGGGTACAGGGAGGTGTGGGGAGTCAGGGGGACAGCGGTGAGAGAATTCACCAGAGACAATGTGGGGAACAGAACAGGCAGAGTGACTGAAATACACTGCTGAGGGGAGCAGCGGGAGAGACAGGAGAGGTCTGCTGTGCCATGTGGGTTGTTCCCTGGCCAGGGGATGCTGCAGAGGCCGCAACAGCTTTATAGTACTGTGTTTTACCCCTTGCGCCACCAGGGAGGCCCCCAATCATGGTGTTGTTTTGCCAAACTTTGTTTTTCTTTCTGCCCACCTACAAACCAGAATCCTTATTGCACTTAATAGATACCATACATCTTAGCCCTTATTCTCTACTTATTTCAAATGTTCATATTCCAAAATTACAGTATAAGTTCTTGAAAGCAAGAATTAAGGTTCTATCTTCTCTGATGCAATAAAATAGCTCCTAATTTGTACTTAAGTTGAAAGTAATGTGGCCATACCTATATAACCTATGCCAATATATGTATTATCCTCATTATAGCATTACCCTTAATAGAAAACAAATCAAATTATAGTTTATGATGGAATATTATACAACCATTAAGTGTATGGCAAAACCAACAGGAAAACATAATGAAACAAGAAACATAAGCCAAAATCTAATGTGTTACATGATTATAAATTATTTATACAAATGGACAAAAACTAGGATGAAATAATAAAAATTACACGAACATCTGGATGACTGAGGGCTTACTCTGTCCTAAACAATGGGCATACAAATAGGTAAAATTGTGGTTTACAACTCAACATTCTCACTGATGATGTCAACATGTCAGTAGATACATAGCCTTTGGTGCCAGGTAGGAATCTTACTTTTTAGAAAAGGAAAATTTTGAGACAGCTCCAGACCTACAGAATAAGAAACTGGGAATGAGACCTAGAAGTGAGTATTTATCAGGCACTCTTAGTAATTCTGATCTATACTAAAGTTCAAGAACCACTTCTGCATAGGAAAGCACTTTGGAATGTCATGTTTTGTTCTGTAATAGAACTATAAAATCATTTTCCCCAAAGGGGGGGGATGGGATGACTAAAACTTTTTATTTATAATTGCTTCTTCCTTTGCCTTTCATTTTAGATGAACTTTAGTTACTGGTGTGTTTTTAAATATATCCATTTTAAGTAAACATAATATATGTAATAAATACAAATCCAAAGGAATCTTAGAAAAGACAAGATTGTTTGGAGATAAGTACGTCATTGTACTTAGTTCATTTTAAAATTTATCTATTATAAAAGTGCTTACTATGAGCAAATGAAGTTAAAGTATGTCAATAATAAGTTGCTAATGCTTAATGAACTTTTAACTCAGAAAAAAATTTTTTTTTTTTTTTTTTTTACTTAAAAACAGCCTGGAAGAGTTGTCACTCTTGTTGAAGATCCTGGGGTATGGTATAATTATTCTTTTTTGTAGTCTTCAATCACATCAAATTTTGAGATGTTTCTCCGATTTAATAATCAATGAAGTTTATTACTAGTCATTACAGAAAATTCTGTTTACACTAGATCTAGAATTCCTCTATCTCTGTTGTGTTTCTTTCATGTTTGTCTGTAGAAATGAGGCCAGTGGAGAAGTTGGAATGTAGAATGCAAGGTAGACAACAAAATAAAACTAAATGGCATATAGTTCTTTTTTTCTTAATGAATTTATTGACTGAGAATTTTGCAATCCCCTTTTGAGACTGATAGACTACCACTAATAAAATGGAATCTTTAAAGCTCTCCTCAAATTTGTTCTGAATCTAACAGCAAAAATCTAGTCAGGATATCTTACTTTCTTTACTGCCTAATATATAAATGGCAAAACAGGTTTTTGAACATGTATGCAACACCAGAAAACTTTTACTTACCCAATAGTCCTGCTTCTAAAATATTTTCAATATTTCAAGATATTGAAATATTAGCATTTCAAAAATACCCCATTTCGTTGGAATTTAGATTCAAAATGTTGTATTGCGAAGTTAAAGATTTTACTTTTGAAAGGATATACAAAAACCAAGCAGCTAAAACAATAGCAGATGAATGATACAGATTAAGAAATACTTTCATAATTTATATTCAAAGAAAAACTATAAAAATGGCTTCAAATGCTGTCACTCCTAATTAAACAGTTAACTAGTGACACTTTCCATAGAATTTTAATTCATTCAAGAATGTTAGTAACTAAAATGCTTAATATAATAACTAAAGAAACTAGAAAATCTGCATTACAAACTGTAAGTCTTGCTTGTATCACAGATAACTTGTTAAAAAATTTTAAAACTAAGTGCTTTACAGCTCAGGTACATTGTTTTTACCAACTCTTTGTTCATGAGCTCCTTTAGCATTCTGGATGGAGTAATTTACAAAGGAGTTTTATAAGTTCAGTGAAGATAGGAACAAATAAAATGAGACTTAAGTGGGTGATTATAGAGCTTTTAAAATATAGAATCCTCTCTGCAAATAAGAAAAAAACCTGTATGTAAAAGGATGAGGATTTAAAGCTTTACCACATTTTTACTGATTAAGTGAAGACCTATTTTTCATTTCAGTCCTTAGTTAAAAGAAAAAGGCCTAATTTTTAAAATTTAAGAAAATATAAACATCCTGATATGTATATAACACAGGAAAAATGTTTATTCAAAATTAAGAATATTAAATGTTGTCTTTACAGTTAAGTATGTACATAGTCGGTATACTTTTAAGTGAAGAAAACTACCTTGATTTTTCTAAGAATATAAAAGA
Source organism: Talpa occidentalis (assembly GCF_014898055.3). NCBI lineage: Eukaryota > Metazoa > Chordata > Mammalia > Eulipotyphla > Talpidae > Talpa > Talpa occidentalis. The sequence goes on along the minus strand of NW_023604861.1, from coordinate 106,330,363 downwards.
TATTTTCTTAGATCACACTGCATAGGTCTTCAACTTTATTTAGCCTTGTAAAATTAAATGATATATCCTTCTCATTTTTCACAGGGTTGTGTATGGGGTGTTGCTTACAGATTGCCAGTAGGAAAGGAAGAAGAAGTAAAAGCATACCTTGATTTCAGAGAGAAAGGCGGCTACATGACAACAACAGTCATTTTTTATCCGAAAGATCCCACAACAAAACCATTCAGTGTGTTGCTATATATTGGAACATGTGATAATCCTAATTATCTTGGTCCTGCACCTTTGGAAGACATTGCTGAACAAATTTTTAATGCAGCTGGTCCTAGTGGAAGAAATACAGAATATCTTTTTGAACTTGCAAATTCTATTAGAAACATTGTGCCAGAAGATGCAGATGAGCATCTCTTCTCTTTGGAAAAATTAGTAAAGGAACGTTTAGAAAGAAAACCAAACCTCAACTGCATATAAAGACCAAATACTGTCTTTTTCAAGTAAGGACAGTTCTTAGTCTTCAGAGAATAGATTCATTGCACATTAACAGTATGATTTGAAAATGTGTTAAGATCTTATTTATCTCTAATGTAGTTAAGATATCCTCAAAATTTAGTTTAACTGCAACTGTCCTGAAATATATTCAAAATCCTGAGGGTTAAAGAAAAATTCAAGTTCTAATAATATTATGATTTCCTAATATATAATACTGAATACTTGCTTATGAAAAGTGAGTTCTCTAGAAAAATTCAGTGGACTCAGTTCAGAGCTTGTTTTTATCAGAGTACAATATAATCAGAGTAAAATTCTGTTGTTTCATATCACAATACTATTTTGAAGTTGTAGAGAATTAAACCAAAAGTCCTATAAATATAAGGTTATACTTTTAGTATACTCCTATACAATAAATCTGTAACCATGGCTTAAATTATAGCTTAAAATTATGTGTAATTTGAAATATATAGTAATACAGACAGATTTCAGTCTTGATTGTGACTTCAAATTTAAGCCAAAAAACTTGGCATTTTTAATATTAAATTTCCTTGTGATTATAAAGTGCAATAGCTCTTCTTCAAATAAATGCATTTTTTTACTTGGAAAAACTCTTTAAGCTAAAAGGGCACAAATTACATTGTACAAATCATGTCCACTAACAATGTTGTTTTTCACTGACTTTGTATTACTCTTACACTAAAACTTAAAGATGGGCTTTCTGATTTTACCAGCCAAAAGAAATATATATAATGAAATTCAGTGTTTGAAATTTTTAAAGTAGCATTACCGGATCATTTATTACATGGCTTTTTATTCCCTTCTAGTGTCTTATCACTTAAACAAAGGTATCTACTAAATAGTGTTCATGATGTTACTCCTATCGGAAACATACATGTACCTTATTAATTCATAGACTTAGCCTCGATTCTGACTAAGTTTTTCTTGATTACAGGTGAGTCATTCAATAGAATAGTCTCTCTACATCTCTCAAAAAGAATATGAGCATCACATTAAATCTACTGTGAAACAATAAAAGCTTCTCAAATCCAGACAAGGCTAATAAATAGAAAAATTTTTCACATAAAATAAAGCTGCCCTACCTAGTAGGAACAGTAATCTTTTTTCCATGTTTTCAATTTACGATGAACACCTTGGTAATTACTCAACTTTGTGTAACTTTTAAATATTTTTCAACATTTTCCGTATAATTTTCCAGAAGACATTTCACTTATCCTCTACAATAGGAAGGGTACTAATATTCACTCTGGGTATCTGGTAAAAATATGGTAGGTATTTTATATATAGACGCATCTTCTGAAAAACTCTGAGCTCTTTTGTTTGCATAGTACCTTCCACATAGTTACAGATGTGGAAATACACAGCAGAAACCCATGTCTTTCTGACTATAAAACACAAGATTTTTCTAAAATATATTTTTATAAACATAAGCTCTGCCTAATGAACAATATTTCCAAAATATTTTTTTCAATGTTTTTATTGAGACAATGGTTTACAACACTATATATGATTTAAGGGAATAGGTTCTTACCGCCTCAAACATATGTCCCCACACCAGGCCCACCACCAAAGCACCCAAATTCCTCTGCCCTAGACAATTAGGCCTTTCACTACTTAGTTCCCCCCCTCACCTTCCATCCCCTTCTATTGAGTGGTCTGAATTCTTTAGTCAAATTTCTAGGGTTTGTTTTTACTTAATTTTCTCAGTTCCTTTGTTTTGTTTCTCTATAGTCCACATGAGTGAAATCATAAGGTATTGTCTTCCTCCTGAATTATTTCACTTAGCATAATCTCCTCCACTTCCAACCCTTCCAATACCAAGGGTTCATCTTATGTAGCCAAGTAGTACTGCACTGTGTGAAAGTCAAAGCAAAAATTAATGGAACTACATTAAAATTAAAAAAAACAACTTCTGTATGGCAAAAAGACATTAAAAAAAAAAAAAAGATACTTAATCCAATGAGAATGGCTCACACCAAAAAGACCAGAAAAAACAAGTGCTGGTAAGAATGTAGACTGGTCTAGCCCCTATGAAAAACAGTATGAAAGTTTCACAAAACTTTAAAAATGGATCTACCATATATGCTAGCAATCCTACTCCTAGGTGTCTACCCAAAGAATGAAAAAACATGAATTTGAAGGGATATTCGCATTCCTATGTTCATTACAGCACTATTTACAACAGCTGAGCTATAAAAACAAGCCCAGGTGCTCAATGACAAATGAGTAGACTAGCCAAAGATGTGCTATAAAAACAAAGTAATACTACCAGCTATAAAAAAAATCATATATCAGATATCCAATCAAAAAAACAGGTTTTTGGTGGGTTTTTTTTTTTTGCCACTACAGATAATGCATCATTAATATCTCTTTACATATACCTTTATATATCAGAGCTTTTTTTTTTTAAGATCTATTTATTTATGCATACAAGAACTGGGGTACAGGCCAGAGGTGTGGGGGGGTGGGGAGGTGAGAGGATTCACCAGAGATGGCGTAGGGAACAGAACAGGTGGGCTGATCAAAATACGCTGCTGAGGGGAGCAGTGGGCAAGACAGGAGAGGTCTGCTGCGCCATATGGGTCTGTCTCCCCCCCTCCACTCACCTGTTGGGGGATCAAACTTGTGCTGTGGATAGCTTCATATGACTGAGACTTAACCCTTAGCACCACCAGGGAGGCCACAGGGCTTTTGCTTTTAAAGGCAACAACACAAAAAAATAAAATCACTAGGTCAAAAGTTTGCACATCATCTTTAATAAAAATTACTCATTTTAAGTTTATTATAGCAGATCTTTCCTTTTACAGTATCTAGACTTCCTCTCACTGAAAAATGCCATTTCCACTCCAACTACATAAATATTATAATTTCTTCATATAGATATATAACTTATTCTATAAATTATTTATGATAAAGGAGTTTAGTTTTATTATAAACAGGAAATGGCATTAGCAACATTTAATAAAACGCCTTTTCCCATAAAAGTGAAATATCACCCTAGTCACATATTAAACTTCACTATGTCATTCCAAGCCCCCTACAGATATCCAAACAATTACTTTTGATTTCTGTATGTGTTCTGGATACATGCTCTTTCATCCACTTAAAATAGGACTTCTCCAGTTCTATAAATACAAATCATTTGTTAAGGTCCTATACAAATGCCTAAGACTTCTATCTGATCTCTCATCCCTTGCTAGAGCTAATCACCTCTCTTTAACTATCTACAATACTTAATCTGTACTGTATTTCTTTAAAACGCTCCTTACTTTTAATATAATTAAAGTCCTGGGGCCTCCCTGGTGGCGCAGCAGTTGAGCACTGGGTTGCAAAGCTGCCCACAGCCTCCGCAGCGCCGGTTCGATCCCCGGCTGCTCCCCGGCCACCTGAGGAGGGTCCCACATGGCGCGCAGACCTCTCCTACTGCCCGCTGCTCCCCTCAGCAGTGTACTTCGGTCCTTCTGCCTGCTCTGCTCCCCGCTCTGTCTCTGGTGAATTCTCTCACCCTCCCGCACTTCTGACTGTACCCAGTGCTTGTATGTATAAATAAATAAATAAATCTTTAAAAATAAATAAATAAAAAATAGAGTCCTATCTCCCTTTCTAGGTGGTGATGTTTTGATGGATTTAATCTATATCTGAGTTATAGCAGTCTTAGTACTTAGTGCCTCCAAGCCATATTTGTTGGATGAAACTGCACAACTTTCTTGATCTCTCCCCAAATCTCTAGTTCTACAGTTAACTGAAAATTGCTGCATTAAAACTCTTCTGCATGCAGAAAGAGGTAGTTTTGCCAGATAAAGAGGTAATTTTCTGGAATCCAAGAATCAGAAAGCTAAAATACATGAAATTTAAAATTGTATACTCTACCATATTTATATAAGAAAAAGAAAGACTTTAAATGGATAGTATTTTTTTAAAATAACAATTTCTAGACTGTGGTGGGGGTTAACACAGATTCCGGACATATTTAGATCCAAAATCCTCTATAGACTGAGGCAAGATGGTGGCCTTGCACTGACCGACTGTCAAGGGATGAAAATAGTTTCTTGATTCACCTTGGTACTAGCAGCAGTAACATGGGTGATATCAAACAGAACTATCCTGAAACTTTTATTTCCAATTTGAAACAGAGCTTTATATTTTGTCATAAATCTACATATTCTTCTCTTCCAGATAAATACAATTGCAAAGTAGAGCTTGCTTCGACACTTGAAAGCAGGATGATAGTATGTTACCATCCTTCTGTAGATATTCCATATGAACACATAAAACCTATCCCTCAACCAGATCCTGTACATGATGATGAAGAAACATATGATCAAGTGCTGAAAACCAGAATAGAAGAAAAAGGTGAACACTTTGAGCAAGAGAGAACAAAACCTTAGCAAAATGTTCTTTACTATTAATCACCATTGGTATCTTTGTGGATAGTAGCATAGACGTCATAAGAAACTGTACCCTCCAAATGACAGAACCAAAGTACTCAGAATCAAAGAGAAATGTTATCCTGTGTTTCACTTGCCACTTGAGAAAATGCAATCTGGGGTAATAACTAATACATAGTAAAAAAATAATGAAGTGTCTTCATATTAAAAAAAAATCCTCTGATGATAGCCAACGTGCATAATAGTAACATCAGTACAAGTTAAAGATTAAATAACTTATAATCAAACATATTAAACAAAAAGGACCATCTGCATTATAGGCAAGTAAATATTCACCACATTGCAAAATTTTTGGAGTGCTTTTCACTCCTTAACATTTTCCCACTTGGTAAACTAATGCCTAAAAATTCATCACTAATATTCATGCTTTTCATTTAAAAGTCAAAATCAGTGATTCTCAACCAGGGGACATTTAGAAATATTGGCAGATATTTTTGGTTGTCACAGAGGGTAACAGAGGGGCAGTTGTTACTGGCATTTCCATGGACAAAGCCAGAAGTACTATTAAATAGCATACAATGCACAAGATATCCCTCAAAACAAAGGATTATCTAGCCCAAAATGTCAACAGTGGTAAGCTTGACAAACTGCTAAAATGCAAAATACATATCATTTTTATTTCAATATATACATAGGACGTCTTCCACTTCAGCCTAATACCATCAAGCCCCATGTTTCTCTAGTCCCCCTTCATGCTGCCAAATCCAATGGTTACTTCTGTATCCTCATCTTGCAAACTTTTCAGCATTTGACTGAGCTAGCTGCTCATTCCCTCCTTTTTGAAACACTGCTTTCTCTTGACTTCCTTGATAACTCCCTTTCCTGATTTTCTTTCTTCTATATTGGGTACACCTTCTCAGTCCATTCTGTTAACACTTGTCTTCCCTTTGTCATCCTCCTTTTTTCCCTATATATTCTCAGCTAGTACCATGACTTTGATTACATCTACATGCCGATAAGATCCAAATTTATAACTCCCCCCCTGACTCCCCCTGAGCTACAGACTTACTTAAACAATTGATCAGCTGCTCTTAGATATCCAACTGATATCTAAAACTTATAGCATATCCAAGAGGATTTTTTTTTTTAAGATTTATTTATTTTTATACAAGAACCGGGGTACAGACCAGATGCGCGGGAGGGCGAGAGGATTCACCAGAGAGAGACCAGGGAGCAGAACAGGCAGACAGACCGAAAGCACTGCTGAGGGGAGCGGGTGAGACAGGAGAGGTCTGCCTTGCCATGTGGGATTCTCCCTGGCCGGCCAGGAATCGAACCGGCGCTGCAGAGGCTGTGGACAGCTTCACAGCGCTGCGCTCAACTGCCTGCACCACCTGGGGGGCCCTCCAAGAGGATTTTTGATGATGATGTTTATAATGATTACTATTGTAAATTGTTATTATCGGAATCAAAACATCTATTAGGGAATCTGAGTTTGATTCCAGCAATTTTTATGTAAATTTTAAATTACTTTAAAATAAAAAGATTCCCATCAGTCTATATGCTGTTTTTCCTCTTTTAGTAAGTTATCAGTCTTCCCTCTTTCAGAAATTACACGATCAGTCACTCATGAAAAATGTGTAGGCATCATCATTAATTGATCTCTAAGAAAATGTCACATCTAATCCACCAACAAGTTCAAATTGCTCTATCTAAAAAATATATACAAATCAGGTCACTTTTTTCCATCTTCACTGCTGCCAACTTCCTAAGTGGTTTCCCTGTTACTACACTTGCTCACTGTATTAATTTCCTACGACTGCCATAACTAATTACCACACACTGGATAGCTTAAAGCAACGGAATTGATTCACAGTTCTGGAGGCAAATAGTCCAAAATCAAGCTAAAAGTAGGGCCTAGTCCACCTGAAACCTGGAGGGAAAGATACTACCTACCTGTCTCTTCTTGACTTCTGGAGGTTACTCACAATCTTTAGTGTTCCCTGGCTTGTAGAAGCATCACTTCAATCTCTTCCTCCAGCTTCACAAAGCACATTCTCAATGAGCCAATCTATGTGTCCAAATTTTATCTGCAAAGACCTTATTTCCAAGTAACTTCACAGGCAACAAGTATTAAGATATAATTTCTATTTGGGAACACAATTCAGCCCTAACATCCCCTATAATTTTCCATACAACTGCCATAATGATTTTCATGAATGTGTATCTGGCCATGTCACTCTTCTGCCTAGAGCTTTGTGTTCAGCTGGCCTCTTCTAGCCTCTGAAATGTGATATTCCTTCTACTTTCCTTTTACAGTCCAGCCACACTGGCTTTCTTTCTGTCCCTCCAATACATCAAGTTCATCCCTACCTGCGATCCTCTGCATAGAAATTTCTATGGGGCTTCCTCATCGCTTCAAGTCACAGCTCGAGTGTCAATTCTTCACAGATGTTAACTCTAAGCATCTACAGAAGCAGAACACTCCAAAAGTATTATCTTTTCAACCCTAGTTTCTCTGCAAGCATTTTGCTCTACCAGAAATTACCCTATCATGTGGGTATAGCCTACAAGGTTTCTTTCAAGTTAGGCAACAGCAAGACACTTGATCGCCCTGAGGCAACAGGCAGACATCCAGAGGTATGTGACCAGGAACGCCAGTGGAACTAGGGACTGATCAGTGGAATGCCTTGTTAATAAGATTGGAGCCATGGGTGGGAGTTGGGTGTATATCATTGGACTCACCCTCTCTAAAGCCAAAATCCAGTGTTCCATTTGACCCACCCTTCTTTGTCAATAAAAAGGCCAAGATCTTACTCTCAGCAGCATTCTACATCCCACAGCCTGCTCCATGACTCCCATTTCTTTATCGCTGCAGGGTTGCTGACATAGTACTCTTATTATTTAGATAAAGAAATCTGACTTGCAAATAAGCTCTGTGGCAGAGTCTATCACTAGAGCCCCAGCAACTAACCCAGGGCTATGATTTCCTATCTTACTTACCAAAACTATTCCATTCTTCTATTACTTTCTTTTTGTTATTCATTTAAATACTTAATCCATCTGGAATTAATGTTTGTATACCTAAAAAATAGGGTCACCTCAAATGAATCCACTGAAAAAGTCTACCACCTCTAGAAATTCCGATCTATTGGATAAAGTTCAAATACTTCTGCAGGGCATATGCAACCTTGCCTGAACTAACCGCTTCTGTTCTCCATCACTCCTGATAATGATTCCATTCCACTTTGTCCTCGAACCACATCAAAATGATATAATGGACCATCTATAAGAATTATACTTGAAATGTACTTCCCCACCTGCCTGATAAATTCCCATAAATCCTTAAAGTCCCAGTTCTAATGTCACCTTTCCAGGGAAGCTTTCGTTGACCAAATCTCAGAGTGCCTCATTTCCTTCTTTATATTTCCATTCTAGCAACCCTCTACTGTCCCATAAAATATATAAAGTACTTAGACTAGTGCTCAGCAGAATGTAAATGATTTATAAATAAACATTAACTACTATTACAACCATAATAGGTTTGCAATTGTTTGTGTAATCTCCGTTCCTAGACAGAAACAGGAGACAAAGAGCTGTTTATTTGCCATTTTACCAATTCCAGTGGTCTAGTATATATCAGGAATTATTTGTATTAATTAATTAATTAATATATACTAAATAAATTAATGAATGAAACCCAAATTCTGGAATAAAAACATTTTCTTAGACACTGCAGATTTCTCGTGTTTATAAAAAAATGTTAAGGTGAAAAATGGACTGCTCTTTTTAATTTGATTGAAAAGGGGTGAGGGAGGGCCTCCCTGGTGGTGCAAGGGGTTAAGACGCAACCTATGAAGCTGTCCACAGCCACTGCAGCACGAGTTCGATCCTGGGCCAGCGAGGGAGCTACCCACATGGCGCAGCAGACCTCTCCTGCCTTGCCACTGCTCCCCTCAGCAGTGTATTTCAGTCAGCCTGCCTGTTCTGCTCCCCACTCTGTCTCTGGTGAATCCTCTCACCCTCAGCACCTCTGGCCTGTACCCCAGCTCTTGTATGCATAAATAAATAAATATTTTTAAAAAAATGGGTGAGGGAAGGAAAATGATGTTTAGCAGATCTAGCAAGGTCTAGCCTTTCCCATTTACCACCAAGAGAATGACAGGTGATACATGTGCATATAGTATATATGTAATATATGTATCATTATAGTGGAAATTAAAGCAGTGGCATTTTTTTTAAAGAGAGAGAGGAGAACCCAAAACTTTTTGTTTTACTTTTTAATACAGACAGATGTATCTTAACGTCAGGGAAGTTCACAATCTCACATTCACCCGGCTCTGAATCTCACGTTAGGATACCTATCATTTCCCTTCATAAAACTCCTCCGATCTGGGATGACCAAGTGGGGTCAAAATTTAGGGTCTGCAGTATCTAGCACCCCACCCCACGAGGAAAGTCTCCGTCCATGCCAACTCTGGAGACTCACGGTGCTCCCACAGTGGGGAGGACGGCAGGTTTCCTCAGCTCAGGTCTTCCCTGAACCAGGGTTGCAGACACTGAGCAAAGTACCCTGCCTTAGCCAGCAGCTGCCGAGGACCGAGCCCCAGCAGAAGAGGCGAAGAGAAGCTTCCCGCGGGAAAGGTGAAGTGCACAGACGCCACACGCAGAGAAAAGCAAACAGCGAAGCAGCGCGTGGAGCTCAGCCGGGAACACCACCATCGCCCCCAGGCACCGCCTCACCTGGCGCCGCCGGCTCGCACTCCCCTTCCCGCTCCCGGGGCCGAGCCAGCCCAGTCCCCGCCCACCCGCGGGAGAGCCGCGAGGGAGGCGGGGGAAGCGGCCGCCGCCCGCCCAACTCACCGCTCTCGGTGCCGACCCGTCTCCGCCGCGAAGGCTGGTGGGAGGCCCGCTCCGGGCGCCCCTCCGGAAGGCCGCGGCGCCCGCTCTCAATCAGCCGACTGCGGCTGCGAGCAACGCGCGACGCCCGGCCGGCCTCCCGGCTTCCGTAGACGGCGGCCCGCCGGCCCCGGATGTTGATGCGCGCTGCCCCGGAAGCGGGGGCGGAGGCCCAGGGGGCGGGGGCGGCGTTGCCGGGCTCTCCGGAAGGAGACGTGGCGGCGGTTGGGTCCTAGGCTCCCCGGGCGCTTAGCAGTCCCGCCGCCGCCCCTCCTCCCCGCCTCCTCCCCTCTGTGAGCTGAGGAGGTTGTGGCGGCGGCTGGAGACGTCGGCGGCGGAGGATGGAGGAAGGAGGCGGCGGCGCGCGGAGTCTGGTCCCCGGCGGGCCGGTGTTACTGGTTCTCTGCGGCCTCCTGGAGGCGTCCGGCGGCGGCCGAGCGCTCCCCCAGCTCAGCGACGACATCCCCTTCCGAGTCAACTGGCCCGGCACCGAGTTCTCTCTGGTCAGTGCCTTCTCGAGCCCCGCAGCCATCTCTCTGCCTCTGACGCTAAGGGTTCGGCCCCTCGCCTCAGCCCTCCACGCTTTGCCCGCAGGACCTGGCCAGGCGCGTGCCTCCCTCCCTAGCCCAGCGCTGTCCTTGCCCCGCGTTCATTCATACGGCAGGTGTTGCGCCTGCTCTGCATGTGGATGCGCTGGCCGCGGGAAGCGTAAGGATCCAGCGCTCACCTGCTCGCCTCTTTGTAAATCTGTGTCACTAGATCTTGCTTTTTCCTAGATCGCGCTGCGGTAGCTAGAAGCAGCTTTCAGAGACCCCGCCGGGCGCACACATTTCATCTCTTTGGAGAGTCACACTCGCAGCCCTTCCTGTGCCGGTAGCCCTCGCCTTCGCCTTCAGTATGACACACCACCCTATTCACACGCCCAGTTGTGCTGCAGATACGAGTTCTCTCATATGCGCTTTGCAAACAGACACATACATGCACATAATACGCACAGCCCTTTTCCCTTCCAAGGTGTTCTGATTGGGTTATGAGGCCGTGAGATGTCAGTGACGCTCTTTGCAGAATTCCTTGTCGTTTTGATGCATTGCCATGGTTATTTAAGACACTAGGACATGAAATGTTAGGATCAGTTTTCCCGCAGTGAAGAACCTATGACCTCTTCGGAATGAAAATTTGCAGTCCCTCTGTCTTTGGGGAGTAGACTGCTGAAAAGTCTTCCCCTGCAGTAGCAACTGCAGACCAATAAAAATTTTGCCTTCATGATACTTGATATATAGTGATTAATTCATTTAGTTTAAATTGAAGTCCTGGAAAATGCAAACTTTTTAAAAATATCCTTATTCCTCTTACATGCAGTTATTCAACTTGGTATTTTATTGTGTGTAAGTCGTTGAAGCATAAATAAGTATTACCCTTGTTCCAAGGTTTGAATAATGGATGTCGTCATTATCACAACAGTTTTTTGTGCAAATACTGGTTTTTTGCTAGTGTTTCACACCTGGTTGTTTCTCCACCTTTGTTTTCAGTTTCCCCACCTTTGTTTTCAGTTTCCCCATTCTAGTAGTTAAATGGTTCTCAAGTTTTTCTAAATAAATATTTCTCTGGTAAGCCAGGTTTTTCTTTGCATTATGCCATGATGTTGATATATTAAAAAAAATATATAAAAATTTGTTTTAAATCAGATACATCAGTAAGCGTTTGGTGAGAATACTTTAGTCCAACCTCTGTTACTGTTTACAAGACCACGCTTGGAATGAACGGGAATGTGGTCATTAAAATTTTTTACTCTTGCATCTATGTGTGAGTGTGTGTGTGTTTTACTTAAATATAAAAGTGTGCTGATAATGCAGTCCTGAAAATTTGCTAACCCATACATGGATGATGAAAACAGATCTCTTTAGGGGTTACTTTCAAATTGTCATTCACTTTTCTTTCTGGCACTGTTTGCTCCATCAAAAAATGTTTCAGAAAAATACCCAAGTATTAGTGTATACCATACCAAACTTTCACATATCACCTATCAATTTTACTTTGAAGTGTCACTTTAATTACTTTTCTTTGACATTGCAACATAATCTAAGATAGGCACATTTGAAGATTTGGGAGTAATTTTTTCTTTTTAGTTTGAGAAAAATGTAAGAGATGATATTCTATGAGTGGACAAAAGGTCTATGACACACAAAAATAATGTAGAAGAGTAATTTTCATTGGTCTTTTGATGTTTTTTAAAATAATTTATGTGTGTTTCTTCTGATATCTTTAAAATACTTTTATAGTCTTAAATCTCTACACTTCATGTAATTGAATCTGCTGCCCCCTCATCTGGCACTGCTTTTTTTTTTTTTAGTGGATAAGTTGATTGGACATTTGTAGATATCTAAGCAACTGCATGAACTAGAAGGGCTTTTATCCCTCTGTCATCTGAAATTAGAACAGACTGGATTAAAAGATTTTTTTTAGCTTTAAAATTCTTCTGCATTTTAAGTCAGTATCCTATGTCTTCCCATAACAGAACAATATATATTCTTTACAATTTTGCTTTCACATTACGTAGAAAAAATATTAAGCAAAAAAAAAAAGTGTATATTTACATAAAATGTTTGTTTACTGGTTTCTTTTTTTAAAAAAAGATTATTTATGCATACAAGAACTGGGGTACAGGCCAGAGGTGTAGGGAGTGAGAGGATTCACCATAGACAGAGTGGGAAACAGAACAGGCAGATCGACTGAAATAGACTGCTGAGGGGAGCAGCGGCCGAGACATGAGAGGTCTGCTGCGCCATGTGGGTAGCTCCCTGGCCGGGGATCCAACTCGTGTTGCAGTGGCTGCAAATAGCCCCATAGGCTGTGTCCCGAGCCCTTGCACCACCAGAGAGGGCCTGTTTACTGGTTTCTTGCTTTAATTTTGTTTCTATATATGTTTTTTCCTTCTGAAATAACGTGTCATTAGTGTTCAATTGCTCCTTGCTTCATAGAGTTCATGGATTTCACCAAAACAAAACTTCAAAATTAATTTTCTCTCTACTTCTTTTATTTATATAGAAGTATATTCTCAGTCAGAAATTTTCCCCATACACTATGCTTGGGAACTATAGCGACCAGCTCCATGGTACCATGATGTTGTATATGTTGAGAAGTTGCACCACTGAATTATTTTACAGCCTCTCCCAGAATAGGGATTCAGTCTCTCATTCTCTAAAGTTTTGCAGATTCATGTCAAACTTGGAAAATTTCTGCCATGCTAAAATATTTTTATAGTTCTTTAACCTTAAAGTACCCAGACCCTTTTGATTAACTTCATTAAATTAAAATCTGATTTTATCAAATCATTAATATTACCCTTTAAAATACTTTTATAGTCTTAAATCTCTTTAAGAGATACTTTAAGGTGTTTAAATACTTTAAGGTGTTATGTAAAACAAGTTTTTTATCCTCTTTATAAATGATCTTTTCAGTAACAACCCATTACCATTATTGAAGAGTCTATAATCTTTAAAAATGTTAACAAAAGCTGATTTGAATATGTTAAAACATTTAAGAACACAACAGTCTATTTGGGTTTATTCTGGCCTGTGCTGCTCACTAGCTGTATGGACAAATTAGTTAAGCTCTGAATTTTGGTTTCCTTTACTGTAAAGTGAGGACCAATGAACCTATTAAGTATAACGGACTTAAAACATCATTCTGTATAACTAACATAAATGGCTAATATTTACTGCTTTTTTGTTGCTTTTATTTTCTTGGGGTGACATGCTATAACTTGCATTTGTGTTTAAGATGATGTTAATAGCAAATAGTAGTATGGTTTAGAGTTGTTATTGTTCAATTAAGAAAAGAACAAATGTACTTAATGTTTCTTTTCTTGCTAAAGATAGCCAGATATTTTAGTGGTTTCACAGTACTGTCAGACGGGAAAGATTGAGAGTTGAATTATCACAAAACATATATAGACTGTGAAAAATACCTTAGTAGTTAGTGACATGTTTGCTATCACTAGGGAGAGTGTTTTTTTTAATTAAATATCAGTTCTATTAATCAAAGTGGTCATTTGAATTATGTTGGGTCATATTGGTTTGTGAATGTGCTTGAATGCCTCATGATCTCACTTACATGGAATTTTTTTCCATCAGATTCATAGAACAAATTCTATGAAAAAATTCATAGAACAGATTGGTTGACAAAAGTGGAGGAGGGATTACAAAATCGGGGAGGGGGATCAAACACTACAAATTTTCAGTTGTAAATAAGTCATGGGGGTGTAATATAAAGCATGCCAACTATTCATACTGTATTGCATATTCAAAAGTTGCTAAGAGAGTACATCTTAAAAGTTAATCACAAGAAAATGTGTTTATGTGATGATTACTTTGCAATATATGCAAACATTGACTTACTATATTGGATATCTGAAACTAATTATGGCAGTTGTATATAAGTTTTTAGAAAATAATTTATCCATACATTATCCACATGTGAAAACCACTATATTCAAGTTTCCCATACAACAAAATTGAGGGTATGTTCTTGAAGTCTATAGATTCTCGCAGTAGTAAAAATTGTTAAGGAGTAGTATTCTATGATGTTGTATCTATGAACATTCATTGCCTCTTAGTACTTTTTTTTTTTTTTAAAGATTTATTTATTTATGCATACAAGAGCTGGGGCACAGGCCAGAGATGTGGGGGTGGGGGATAAGAGGATTCGCCAGAGACAATGGGGAACAGAATAGGCAGATTGACCGAAGTGCATTGCTGAGGGGAGCAGAGGGCGAGACAGGAGAGGTCTGCTGCGCCATGTGGGTTTTTCCCTGGCCGGCCAGGGATCAAACTTGTGCTGCAGAGGCTTCAGATTGCTTCACAGTGCAGTGCTTAACCCCTCGCGCCACCAGGGAGGTCCCCTCTTAGTATTTTTTTAATCCATACTTTAACTTCAGTTTGTTGCATTACGCCTTTTTTCTTTATACTTCACACTTTATTTTTGATCCCTTTTCTATATTCTGTTGTAACACCAGAAGAAAATTTGTCATCCTCATGTTGTCATTAAAAATTATGTAGAGTCAGGCCTCTGCTGGTGGCGCAGATGGTTGGGCGCCTTGCTGTGAAGCTGTCTGCAGCCTCTGCAGCGCAGGTTCAATCCTAGCCGGCTGGTGAGGGTCCCACATGGCGGGACCGCTCCTGTCTCGCCCGCTGCTCCCCTCAGCAGTGTATTTCTCAGTCTGCCTGTTCTGCTCTCTGCTCTGTCTCTGGTGAATCCTCTCACCCTCCCTCGCATCTGGCCTGTACCCTGGTTCTTGTATAAAATAAATAAATCTTTAAAAATAAATAAGTAAATAAAATAAAAATTATGTAGAGTCATTTCCTTACCTTTGGAAATATGTTTTAAAAATCCTCTGTTGAAATGATGAATTAGTTTGATCTAGGACTAAAAGTTACTTAGTGTGATACAGTTTAGCTAGAGAAAGTAACATATTGTTTTGTTCTGTTTATAGCCTACAACTGGAGTTTTGTATAAAGAAGATAATTATGTCATCATGACAACTACACATAAGGAAAAATATAAATGCATTCTTCCCCTTGTGACAAGTGGGGATGAGGTAAAATTTTATAAATATATTGATAATCCCTATCAACATATTGCAACCACATACTTTAAGATAAAATCAATGGACAGATTTTACAATAATTCTATTTTACCATAAAAATAGTAATCACTTTATTATCCCCCAAGTCATTGATTTTTGCAGTTCAACTTGGAACCACTTATTGTTTTTGAGTGAATATCTAACTCCACACTTGCTTGCCTTTATAGAAATAAAGGTTTTGAAACAAGAAACAATTTTTATGTGTATGTGACATTTTTTATTCGAAGTTTCTAATAAACAAATAGGTATCTTACTCTTTCTCATTACCTTAGCTCATGCCCATTTCTTCTACAGAAAATGCACTAGCTGTCCCCTATCCATATTTCAAGGCAATGTCTTTTTTTAAGATGAAACAGGAGAGGCAGCATGGTAAAATGGAAAGGATACCAGTCTGGGAACCACGAGGTTGAGGTATAGGCTATAGTTAGCTGTAAAACCTTGAGCAAATTTGAAACTCTTATTCTCTACTCAGTAAGTTTAGTGAGCCAATTACATATTATTTTTATAATTTGTAAAATGGAAATATTAAAATCAGTGCATGTTTTCATAGGTTTGTTCAGATTTAAAATCTGTGAAAGATAGCTGTCCATTTCATTTTGTATTAAACCTCAGAATTCAAATACACATACATGCAATTATACACATATATGGCATTCAATCTGAAATGTAAAAATATATAGAATGCTGAAAAGTATCTTAAACTTTTCCAATATATTTTATACACAATTCAACTATTCTGAGACTTTTTCAGCTAGAATTTGTTTGGATGCAAACATTTGAAAATTCTGAAATAGGTATATAAAAATTGCTCCAGAAATTGATTTTCTAAATTATTAGTTTTCTAGATTACTCTGATTCGCTATTTCATACCTCAATTCTTTAAAAAGAAGAGAAATATACCATAGAGTCTTTTTAAAGATTTTTAACCATTTCCCTCTTTCATTTCCAAGCATATGTGATTTAACCAATGAATTAATATCCAAATAGTAGAGTTGGGTAAAGTTCTAGAATAATTATAAGTATTAAACTCCAGTTCTTTCTTAGGAGGAAGAAAAGGATTATAAAGGCCCTAATCCAAGAGAGCTATTGGAGCCACTATTTAAACAAAGCAGTTGTTCCTACAGAGTATGTATTTTTTCATTTACTTAATATAACTAGAAAGTAAATTTCAAATAGCCAATATGACCTTAAAAATAATTCAGCAATTTTTCTTTATTATGTTCTATCAGATTGTTAGCTGCCTAATAGTATTTTAGGTTCTAGTATAATATATGTAGTAGAAGCCCAATAATACTAATGTTCAATAATACCACTCACCAAATTGCTTTGAAGATTGTTCAGATCAACAGGTATTCTTATGTATAATTTTAATATTAAAAGTGCTAATTATTGGGCCTCCCCGGTGGCGCAGCGGTTGAGCGCTGGCTTGCGGAAGCTGCCCTGAGCCTCTGTGGCGCCGGTTCGTTCCCTGGCCGCCAGCGAGGGTCCCACATGGCGCACAGACCTCTCCTGCCGCCACCGCTGCTCCCC
Source organism: Talpa occidentalis (assembly GCF_014898055.3). Classification (NCBI taxonomy): domain Eukaryota; kingdom Metazoa; phylum Chordata; class Mammalia; order Eulipotyphla; family Talpidae; genus Talpa; species Talpa occidentalis. Next base: position 106,313,398 of record NW_023604861.1, on the reverse strand, counting down.
TCAGCAGTGTGCTTCGTCACTCTGCCTGTTCTGCTCTCTGCTCTGGCTCTGGTGAGTTCTCTCACCCTCCCCTGCTTCTGACTGTACCAGTGCTTTATTTATAAATAAATAAATCTTTAAAAAAAAAAGTGCTAATTATTATTATTTAGGCTTTGTAGAAAATGATTCTAAGCCAGGTGAGTATAGACTCAGGTATATCTATAATATACTTCCTTTATGAAACTTCCACATGTAGAGCTAATTAGTGAAAACAATGAATGAAATTCAGAAACTATCTTTTTCTGAGACAAAATAAATGTCAAAAAAAACTTACACTAAATCTTGGGGGAATCAACTTAACTACTTAAATTATCAGAAAGTAGTTCAATTGAGTTTTGTGGTGTTTGTTTAAATACATCCATCTTTCTTAGATCGAGTCCTATTGGACTTACGAGGTATGTCATGGAAAACACATTCGGCAGTACCATGAAGAGAAAGAAAGTGGTCAGGTATGTTTTTCTTCAAAACATGAAGTATAGAACATAACTTGAGAACTTTAATAATGAGATTAATATTTTATAGCTTTATTCTTCAAAAATATTTTGCAAAATACTTACTACATCTTTATTTTTTTAATATAGAAAGTAAATATTCACGAGTACTACCTTGGGAATATGTTGGCTAAAAACCTTCTGTCTGAAAAAGGTTTGTTTCTACAGAGTGATTTTACAGTTTCAAAATAAATGTATACATTGGAATGTAAAAGATTTGGTTGAAAATTATATGACATCTAAAATAAATTTCTGAACAACCCCTTAGAACACTAAGTATGGTAAGATAAAGATGTTAGTTATATTTATATAGTACTAGTCTTTTGCTTGGTGTAAGCACTTTTTATATATGGATATAGGCATATAAGTGTATCCCCCAAATTGTGAAATATTTCTATTGTATATTCAGTCACTAGCTTAAGATTAAATTTTTCATTGAGATAAAAATACTTCAAAAGAAAATTGTTCTGGCCAATTTTTATGCCTGAAATAGAGTATCTCCTAGGTAAAAATGTATATTAAATATGACTATCTTTTCAAACAAAATAACTTCAAGGAAACTAAAAATAGCGTGATAAAATTATGTATGTTTTGGGTCTTTTTTAGAAATACGTTTTAAGGTTGATTAGAAACTTAGTCTTCTGTATTTTATATATGCCACTGGTAATTCTTTACATTTACCTTACTCTTTTATATTGTTCCGTAGAACAAGAAGCAGAAGAAAATGAAAAATCAAAAGAGGCAAGTGACAAATGTTTATTTTTCACTTTTAAAATCTACTGTGAATGAAGCATGAATTAATACAACTTAATTGACAAACTATATATTCTTTCACTCTCAGAATCTTCAAAGGAATAGGGCAAAGAAAACACAGTATTTAAGCCTTTCTGAGAAAAGTTACCCTGTGATATTTTTATTTTAAGATCATACAAAAACATTAGCAAACATTTATCTGGGAAAGTTTCTGTATTGTATATCACCTCTGTGCTTAGCATTGGTTCCCTCTAAGTTGGAAACAATTATAAGAGCTTTTGCATTGTTTCTATTGTTTGGTCCCCTTCTCCTGTATGTAGAACAGATAACCTATATATGCAAGTAACAGCTGCCAGACTGCAAGCATCTTAAAAGCAGGGACTGTCTTCTATCTCTTTATCCCGCAGTGCAAAGTAGAGTGCCAGACATAATGTAGGCACTTCATAAATGACTGAAAAATAGGATTATTTAAAAAGAATGACTCCTTAGGGTGCCCATGTAATTCAAGGAATTACTGAATCCTAAGAATATCCGTAGGATTTAAATAACTATTGACAGAGGATATTTCTATAAGTGATTTCTCATTATAAGGGTAATTTTATTAGAAGTAAAGTGAAATGACAAAGGTTTTAAAGGTTACTTAAAAGGGATGCCTGTAACTTAAAAGGGTGGCTTTGGTGGGGGGTAGGGGATTGATAAGCTAAGTATAGAGACACATAGCATTGCTGTTTTAAAAGATTTTAATTTTACAGACTACCTTTGAGATAAAATATTTATTTACTGTGACTCTGGAGAATAGCAAGATGGAATTCAAAGTGTGAAATGATAAAGGAAGAGGAAGAAAAGGGTAAGGGAAGAAAACTAACATTTATTGAGCCCCAAATATAAGCCAGATACGGTGCCAGGCATATGACAAAAGGTAATGCTTAATTCTCCCCACAATCTTTGACTATATATTATTATTCAACTTTACAAATGACAAAAATTGAAATTTCATCAAAGTCATAAACAAAATAGTATATTCAAAGCTTGGATTTAATTCCAGTATTTTCTAATTCCAAAGACTGGCATGAAAATAGCATATAGGAAATCTCAAATATTTTTCCCTGAAAACATTTATTCATTGAGTGTTTGGACATGGCACTGACAGGGTACCAAAGTGATACAAGATGAGCTCCCTGCCTCCAAAGAGCTTGCTTGGAGATATTAAAATGTTCACATTAGATTTTTCTTGTGTGTATGTAGACAAGTGTATGGGAGCTAACTCCTTAAGAATCCTTCTGAGGTGATCATCTTTAGTCCCCATTCCATGGAAAATTTCTTGTATTTTGCTGACCTTGAATAGACGTATATGAGGGTTATATACTGTATGTCTGTTAATAATAACAGGGAAGAAGAATAAACATTAATAAACATTAATGGACCAGTACAATGTTTAGATTATAGTTTTTTGCTCTGTGGTCCCACTTTTTAACAAATCAGACTTCAAACATAGAATCTTAAGACTGCCATTCACTGATGGTTTAGTCAAGAAAGTTCTGATTAGTATAGTAAGTTCCTGTATTTTAGCTTCTCTCTTTCACACTGTTAAAAATAATTCATATTAATCATGGCCTTTTATATAAATGTATACTTACTCAGCTTTTTAATTTTAGCACCTAATAAATTTTTTTCTTTTTGCTGTATTGAGCTAGCTCTAAAAATATTTGTTTGCTCAAATAATAACTTATGAATCAAAAGACTATTAGAGGGATAACACAGAAAATATAGAGAAGTTTCTTTCAATTTATAAATAAAATGTAGTTTATTTCTTTCAGAATAAGTGCTTCTTTCATCCTTACCCCTGCCTCCATTTCTAATAAGAGGTCTGTCTTATACTCTTTTTTTTAAGATTCCCACTAAAAATATCGAAGGTCAGATGACACCCTACTATCCTGTGGGAATGGGAAATGGTACACCTTGTAGTTTGAAACAGAACCGGCCCAGATCAAGTACTGTGATGTACATATGTCATCCTGAATCTAAGCATGAAATTCTTTCAGTAGCTGAAGTTACAACTTGTGAATATGAAGTTGTCATTTTGACACCACTCTTGTGCAATCATCCTAAATATAGGTAGGATGTGGGTTTAATATTGCAAAAATAAAACGTACTCATGTCTTAAAAGTCTGTGTTCTTAGCCTTAATGCTTTGTCCTTATTGAACAGATTCAGAGCATCTCCTGTGAATGACATATTTTGCCAATCACTGCCAGGATCACCATTTAAACCCCTCACCCTGAGACAGTTGGAACAACAGGAAGAAATACTAAGGGTGCCTTTTAGGAGAAATAAAGAGGTATGAGTATTATCTTAACAGTATTTTCTCAGTGCTTCATTTTCCAACTTTCAGAGCATTTATTAATTTGTTTATTGTTTCTATAGTAAGTAGTAGTAACTTATTTCCTCACTCAAAACTTTTTTTTTTTTTTAAAGATTTATTTATTTATACAAGCACTGGGTATAGTCAGAAGCACTGGGTACAGTCAGAGTCAGAGGGGAGAGCAGAGCAGGTAGACTGACCAAGTACACTGCTGAGGGGAGCAGTGGGCAGCAGGAGAGATCTGCACGCCATGTGGGACCCTCACCCAGCGGATGGGGATAGAACCGGCACTACAGAGGCTGCAGGCAGCTTGGCAACCCAGCGCTCAACTGCTGCGCCACCGGGGAGGCCCCTCACTCCAAACTTTAAATTCCAATTCTGTTAATTCTTTCCCTATTCTGGTACTTCTCAGAAATTCTCAGCATTCTCTTACACTCATGACTTCCTAATATTTTAAGGTTTGACTTCCTATTCAGGTAGTTTTAATTTTTACCCAGGGACTGGGATTCCCAGCTAGGCCTCTAAAAAATACACTGTAGTGCCCATCTTCTAACACTATTTTTCAACCCATTGCTCTTTGTTATCAAACTATTGAATAACATTCTTCAGAAACTTCTAAATTCTCTGGACATAAATATAACTTCATCTTAGTAGCATGCAACACTGAACATTTGAAACCTGAACTCTTTCTCTTCCCTTTACTTCTCTAGTTCTTTTCTCTTTGTACTAATTCTTTCTCTACATCCTGCCTCTTAAAAATGTGGTAGTCCCCATGGTTCTATCTATACTTGCCTTCTCTTCTCACTGTGTGGATAGTCTCTTTAAGTAAACTCAAGAACTCATCCATGCCCATTCTTTCAGCTTTCATTTATATGCCCAGGAGTTCCAAATATACATGTTCAACACTGACCTTTCCCCTGACTCAAATCATAGTCACAATAATTAGCACATATTGAGTCTTAACAGTTATTATCTAATACTCTCAAAAAGAAAAAAATAAAACTACAAGACCTTTATAATCCCCCTTAGATTAGGAAACTGAGGTTCAAAAGGGGAAGTGACAAGTAACGGATTAGAAATTAGAATCAAAACTGGTAGATTCTAGAATCTGACCTCTTCACCATTTCTCTGTATTCCTTCTGTTTTGGAATACTGCCTTCCTTCTTCATATGCCTATTGAACATAGCCACATACATTTTGAATCATCTCAAACTGACCATTTTTTCTCTTTTTTCACATGGACCCTTTTCTTGTCTTCACCATTTCTTTTAAAACACTGTGTTCTACCCATTTGTCCAAGTCACGAGCCTAAGTCATTTTTCTAACCTTTCTCTTGATACATCTCTAAGTCTAATCACTCACTAAAAGCTATGAGTATTATCTTCTAAATACTTTCCAGGGCCTCCCTGGTGGCACAGGTGGTTAAGCACAGCACTGTGAAGCTGTCCCCAGCCACTGCAGTGCCGGTTCCATCCCCACCGGCTGGCAAGAATTCCACATGGCAAGCAGACCTCTCCTGTCTCGCCCGCTGCTCCCCTCAGCAATGTATTTCGTCAGTCTGCCTGTTCTGTTCCCTGTTCTGTCTCTGGTGAATTATCTTACCACCCACGCATCTGGCCTGTACCCCAGCTCTTGTATAAATAAAAAATATATCTTTAAAAAGTAAATAAACAAACAAATAAATAAATACTTTCCAAATTTGTCCTGTCATTAGTTCAGGACCTCATCATTTCATAGAACCAGAAACTACTCTCCTCTTATCTTTGGATATTTGGATATATATATTCTCTTCTTCTTCTGTTACCTTACCCTCTCCTCTATAGCTGATGAACTTCTTTATTCTTGAAGATGTGTTTCCAGTGTCACTTTGTAAATGAACCAGGACTTCTAATAGATTGCCCCAGGAAGAAATAAATGTTTTCTCTCCTGTGGTCCTGTATTATATTCATTCTTTCATGATACTTACATGGTTAAAATTGGTTACTTTTTTATGGTTCTTACATTAAACTGGAGAGAGAACAAACCATGCTTTCTCTACTTTGGAGTTTCCTTGTATGATAACTGGTAATCTGTAAATTCTTAATAATGGTTTAATTAATATTTATGTTAAATTAATAATTGCAGCTAAATTAACATTTAGCGACAAAGCCTACTTCTCCCCTTCCTATTGAGTACTTATTAAGTGCCTGTTGCATAAGTACCTACTGGGAACTTAAGCACAAGTACAGCTGGACTCTTTGTGGCTACTGTGGACACAGCATTGTGTTAGGAGAGAAAAGGTGTCTTAACATTAATCTGCAGTTTGATTTGAAATGCTATTTTAAAAGTTAAAAATGAAATTCTTTTTTGGTCTTATCCTTGATAGTAATTAATTGACAGATACTCAAGAGTCAGCTTGATCACAGTGAGCTTCATAAATCCCAACCTTACTATAGGTCTTTGAATGTACTGAGTTATACATAAAAGTCAATGTCCTTTCAATAAGTAGGAAACCATATTGACAATCTTTGCCCTTCCTTAGCATTGCATAAATGGTTGATGAACAACAACAGCAGATGAAAAAAGGAGATAACATGTTCCACTCTGCATTTACTGGGAACCCTTTTATCATTAAATTTTTTAATTATTTTATTCAATTATAATTATATTTCCTCAGGTCTCTACTCACTGTCAATACCCAGTTAACCACAAAAATCTAACTTATTTACCTCTTTCTTAGCTATCCTCTTCTCTCCAGCCTACCTCTGTCCCCTCTTATTTAGAGTCTCTGACTTGGGTTACTATAATTCCTAAGTTGTCTCCCCACCTCCAGATTTGCCCTACTATTCCTTATTCCCTGCCACTGCTAAAGTAATTACTTAAAAATATGGCCATGCCATGTCTTTGCCTAAAAGCTCTAAGATAATATCTAAACTTCTTAGCATTATGTAGTTTTCCACTATATAGTTTTCCACCTGCTTATTTCTCTAGTTTTATTTATTTATTTTTTTAAAGAGGCATGTATTTTTATTTATTTATTTATTTGTTTTTGTTTGTTTATACATGCACTGGGTACAGTCAGAAGCACGGGAGGGTGAGAGAATTCACCAGAGCCAGAGCGGGGAGCAGAGCGGGCAGAAGGACCGAAGTACACTGCTGAGGGGAGCAGCGGGTGGCAGGAGAGGACTGCACGCCATGTGGGTCCCCCGGTGGCCGGGGCAGCTATGGATCGAACCGGCGCCGCAGAGGCCGCGGGCAGCTTCACAGACCAGCGCCCAACCGCTACGCCACCGGGGAGGCCCTATTTCTCTAGTTTTAAATACCAGGCCATACCCCTACATCTTTGCTCTTATTCTTCCAGTTCACATGCATATGCATATATAAACATAAAACACATTTACGGTTGTTCATATAAATCACAAATTATTCACATTTCAAGAATTAATCAAGAGTTTTTTCCCTTTGTGAAGTCTTAATTCTAAATTCTTAATCAAAAATCTCTTGAATCATCCCTACCCCTGTGAATCTGCTTTTCCCAGCTCCCTTCTTAGTTGGCATCTTCCTTACTAATTGCAGGTTCCTTCAGTCCTGCTACATTTGAATATTTATAACTAATACTCATATTCACACTCCCTTTGTTCCTCTTTACCCTGCTTGTTGTCCTTCCCCATAGTAACCAAATTTTCCAAAGACACGAAACCTAACAAGTAACAAAGTTCTTAATAATGAAGCAAAATTATAGGTTAAGACTGGATGGAACTAACATTTATCTAGAAACTTGTACTATTAAGTTTTGCAAAATTTTCTGAAAAGTACATTAAAAATGAGTAGACAATGTTATTTTCCAAGTTTTTTTCACAGTTTGGAAAATAGTAACTTAAATGATAACTAGAAAAATTTAAGTATGGTGTGGAAGCTCTTAAACATGTATGTTTTATTTTAGGAAGATTTACAATCAACTAAAGAAGAGAGATTTCCAGCAATCCATAAACCTATTGCTGTTGGTTCTCAGCCAATGCTCACTGTTGGAACAACCCACATTTCCAAATTGACAGATGACCAGCTCATAAAAGAGTTCCTTAGTGGTTCATACTGTTTTCATGGGGTGAGAAGTGAATTTAGGTTTATTTATCTTACATTTTTTACTTGTCAATTATTTAATCAAGGGGCACAAGCAGCACTGAGCAAAATTTTTGTCTATAGGGAAATGATGGGATGCTGAAAACTTCCCAGTAGACATTTTCTCTGTGCATCTTACTGTTAATATTATCTAATCCGTAGCCTTTGTAGTGTTCTCTTTATTCACAAGCCAAAACTTGACCTGTACTTAACAGAAAAAAATACATAACTAAGTTGTGTGATTCTGGTTGGTTGCTAGAATGAATGTCAATGATTGCATCACCTGCGTTTTAGTTATATAGTAATCATGTTTAAAAGTTAAGTTGACATCTGCAAAGGTGAAATTTTCTCCCATACTTAGAGTTCCAATGGGAATTTTCATTTTATTTTATTTTACCAAGGACGTATAAGTTGTTTTCTGTGTTTAGCTATTTTTTTTTTTTTTCATTTCTCGGTAATGTGTAATTTTCAACCACACAATTGCTATTACTTATTTTTAAAATCATATATATTTCCATCACTGTCATATCGCAATATTGAGGCAGGCCCCAATTCCCCTTTTTCTATATATAACTTGATCTTTTTTTTTTTACTGTAGGGTGTTGGTTGGTGGAAATATGAGTTCTGCTATGGCAAACATGTACATCAATACCATGAGGTACAGATTAACATTTATATCATTCTACCACTAGGTGGCTTAAAGTTTTTAAAAAATTTTGTGGGAAATAAGAGAAGGGGTATTAGTTTTAATTATGAGAGGATTTTAATATGGAAATGCTCATCAAAGTATCTCTAAATTCTAGAAAATAGAAATTTCCATGTTGACTAAGTCTGTTATATTAACATGTTTGTTAACTACCTAGATTCTAGTATTACTATAAGCTTAGAAAAAGAGTAAGTTTAAAAAATGCTAACAAGTTTTAAGATTACCCATTATTGGCTTTTTACTCTCTTACTTTAATTTTACAAATCAGATAGTTTATTCTCTCACATTGTTAAATTCTGAAGATTAAGTCCCAATAATTTATTTGTCCTATCTTTACTTGCTAAGACAAACTGCTACATTGAAGGCAAATTTTAATTAATAAGTATTAACCTTCCTGCTTTAAAAGGCTCCTTTTGTCCACTAAAAGAAATGATGATTAGTAATTAAAAGATACTGTGTTGCTCTCTTGAGATGTTTTGAGCTCATCTTAAATTCCAAGATGAATCACACCAGGAACAATCATCAATTTACCTTCCACATTTAAAGTAACCCAAATTTATCAGGCATCCATAAACAAGGACACTTTTTTTCTTCACCTAAAATTGAAATGTAACATTTCAATATTGTTTCCATTTATTCTTGCTGCTTTGCAGATTTTTTAATGACATTTATTAATACAGAAAAAAGACAATAATAGTATCATCTAACTACAACCCAGATAAAACTCAGTGGCTTTTCTTAAAGGAACTATATATCTGAAATTTTAAAGAAAAAGTAAAATTCTCCTTCCAAAAACAACTGCATTTAACAATTTCTTAGTTAACCTCCACAAGAAAGAAAATGCGTGCGTATAAATGTTGGTATAATTTTTTTTACTTATACAGAAAGGTTAATACAAAATGCACTACTCTGTACTTGTTCTATTCACTTAGTATCTTGGGGATCTTTCCATGCCAGCAAAACTGATCTCATTCTTTTCAACAGATACAGAGGATTATGTATTTAACCAGTCCTCTACTAATGTACCTTTAAGTTGTTTCTAGCTTTTCTTCTGATAGCATCTTAGTGAGCATTTTAGATAGTCCCATTGGGGAACTTTTCTTTTTTTAAGATTTATTTATTTATGCATACAAGAGCTGGGGTATAGGCCAGAGATGCGGAAGGTAAGAGGATTCACCACAGACAGAGTGGGGAACAGAACAGGCAGATTTGACCGAAGTTCACTGCTGAAGGGAGCAAAGGGCGAGGCAGAAGAGGTCTGCTGTGCCATATGAGTTGTTCCCTGGCTGGCCAGGGATGAAATTCGTGCTGCAGAGTCTGCGGGATTGTTTTATAGTGCAGTGCTTAACCCCTTGAGCCACCAGGGAGGCCCCATATGGGAACTTTTGTAAATACATTTATAGAACACTTTTCTAGCAATGTATTTGGTCAAATTCTATGCATACTGAACAATTAACTTCCAGTGTGTGTTGGACTGTTTATATTCCCATTATCATTGACTATTTTCTGTGTACTCGTCAACCCTAGACTTCATCAAACTTAATTTAGCGAAGGTCATATAATAAAAAACTTTCTAAGGGACCCTGCTGTGAGACTTGGGATATATAAAAATAATAATAGCTAGTAGATATAGTGCTAAGTGTGTACCAGGCACTGTTCTAAATACCTTACATCTATTACCTTACTCAGTCCTCATAATGCCCTGAAAGGTGTTATTCCAAACTGAGGAAACAGAAGCAAAGATTTAATAACTTGCATAAAATCATATAGGTAATAAATGGTGAAACATAAACTCAAATCTAGGCAGTGTTGCTCTATATCCAACTTCTTGAACATTTCACTATGCATTTGCCTATCCATCTAGGAACTTGCAATTTAGTTGGTAGAAAAAAATGTTTTCTTTAACTAGGCAGCAAGCTCCCTGAGGGCAGTGGTTGTGCCTGTTTCCCATTGTAATGGTTTTTAATTCTACTGGTCAAATGTGTATTAGTACCCAGTGTGGTGCCCTGCATAAAAAATGAAGACGAAAATGGAGGGGCAAAAAGGGCATAAAAGAGAGAATAGAAGGAAGGAGAAAAAGGAAAAAAGGAAGCCCACAGATGAGACAATATATAATGTTTAATAGATAGGGAGGGGGGAGTGAAATGGGGCAGAGGGTTTCTGAACAGTCTTAATATCAATACTAAAATAAGCGTGGTGTCAAATGAGTAGTGTCAAAACCAGTTATAGCTTGAAGGTTTGCATTTAAAAGAGAAGAAGTAGCCAGGAACGTCTCCAAGAAGAAAAAAATTGATCATACTGATAGGGGAGGAAGGAAAATAGAAGAGTCAGATATACTACAACTGGAGCTAACCTGACTAAAAAGTAGTTTCATATTTCAGAAAAACGAAAGAGTAAAAATAATGAACTCAAATTTCTACTCCTCCACTTTGACTAACATTTTACATCTAAATACAGATATCCAGGCAATATAGATGAGGATAAAAAGATTAGCTGATAGGTCACTAGTATAAATGTCTACTTGATAATGTCAAGCATATATTATCAAATATTTTTTTCATACATAGGACAAGGAGAGTGGGAAAACCTCTGTGGTTGTGGGGACATGGAACCAAGAAGAGCATATTGAATGGGCAAAGAAGAACACTGCTAGAGCCTATCACCTTCAAGACGATGGTACCCAAACAGTCAGGTACAGATCAATTTTATTTGTCATTGAGTCTGATTAGTAGAATATTTAAAACTCAGAATATTGAAAAACATGAAATTTATAAAGTTAACATCTCTAGTCAGTTTTTTCAAGGACATACTTTAGCCTAGATTTGTTTTCTTGGGGAAGCAACACAGTATATGAGAGGTAAGAGCACAGTTTCTGGAAATAGAGTACCTGCATTCAAATGCTGGCACTTCACTTACTACTGTAGGAGCAAAGAGAAATTTCCTTTTACTCCACTGGGTTCTGCTCAGGCTGGTCAAGCAATCAAATTGCATGCTAGTAGGAGAAGACCAACTAGTAGGAGAAAAGAACAAAATTTAATCACATACATGTGGAAAACGCCCATGTATATAAATTCTAAGGCTGTTGGGGCATCCTGAGCTAAGGAATAGGGTGGGAGCCTGGGACTTCAGGGAGAGATAAGGAAGTCACAAGAACGGGAAACAGTGACTCATGGAGATGATCAGATACCCTGTGATTAGATGTATCCCTGCCATTAGATAAGTTTCTCCAGTAGAAATGTTACTTCTGATAAAAATCCTAATTCTGGGTGATAGTCCCAGTTTTCATTCTTTTAGATAATTAAAAAAGGGAGTGGTAAGTTTCTTAAGAGCCTGGAGGGTCTCAACTGACCTCAGTTCAAAGTAGTCCTTATGCCAGAGTTAATTGTTACATGGTTAACTTTAAAAAACAACTTTTTTTCTTTAAGCAATTTAACCTTAAACTATTTGTATACAAAGGAATAATAGTACAAAGGAATAATAAACATCAGATGTTAAAGATGTAGGGACAGAGCAAAAATTTCCCCCTGCCCAGAGGGGTCTTCTCAGGCCTGCTCTGGACATCTTGATGAGGTCTTGTCCTGCACACTGTCCTGCACAAACTAAAAAAAATTTACATCTCATTTTTTTTATCTAGTTGTATATGCTTCTTAGGGTTGTTGTGGCATGTAAATAAGGTGATTCTTGTAAAGCACAATGCCCAGGCAATAGTATGCAGTAAATCCTGGCTTATTGCCTTAAACATTGGGCAGTGGAACAGTCATGAGTGGCGATGGTGTTCATGATAATGGGTCATTTCCAGGTATTTGGTCTGAAGCTATTAGAATTTGCCTCTTCCTATATAATATTTATCTCTTTCAAGTTATTGAATTCTACTTGAAAATACTCTAGCATGTCCCTTCATTATTTAAACATCATGAGGTAGTGGTTGAAAATAGTTGAACAGTAACTTCTTGGAAAACTAACTCACATCTCTCTTGGTCTATATAGGTATATTTTGTTGGTATCACCGAGGTAAATTAATGTCTTGTTTCCCAAGAATAACTGAGCTTTAGCTTTTATTGAGTGAATTTTAAATTATTCATTCTTTTTCCCTCAGTGTTAACTTTGTCCTTCCTACCATAGATAGTATTGAGAGACCTGGTTTTCAATGTGCTGACCAAAATCAGACTTAGCAAAATTAAGAAGTAGGCATTTATTTAACTCTTATAATATACTGTTTAGTATACTATTTTTCTTGTGCTTATATATGTTACATGTGAAAATAGCTCATGGTATCATGTAACAAGTAATGAAGCATAGGAGTGTGAGATTAGCAAAAGTAAAGCTTTTTCAGATCCTCTTCATTTGGAATGTATCACTTGACCTACACTCCACCATAGTACTACCTACAAAATGGGGCAGAGCTGGAGGGAGGCTGGGAAGAAGAGGGGAAAAAAAAACTGTTCTACAATGTAAGTAATATGTAGAGCTGGGGAAATGGTTAACTTTTTTCTTTTAAACAATTTAACCTTAACTATTTGTATACAAAGAAATAATATGCAAGTTGAAGATATAAGGGCAGAGCAGACATTTCCCCCAGCCCCTCTGGATTCTTATGCCTGTCAAGTATTTAAATTAACATTAGACAAATTAGTAGGAGAAAAGAATAAATTTAATTACATACATATGGAGAATCCACATGGGTGTAGATCTTAAAAGCTACTGGAGCAAAATGTAGGTGTATGTCTCCTGAACTAAGAAGTGGCAGAGGGCACTAGGGCTTCAAGGAGAGAGATGAGGAACCCATGATAAAGAGCAGATGCTCAGTAATTAACTGTTTACCTTGCCATATCAATAGGTTTCTTAGAAAGGTTACTTTGATAAAAATCCTAATTCTGGGTAATTACCCCAATTTTCATTCTTCTAGGTAGATAAGGGTGTGGCGGGTGAAAGTTTATCATGAGCCTAAAGGGCCTCAAGTGACATCAGGTCAAAATAATACATATGCCAAATGTATTTCCCCCTACTCCACTCGGTTCTTCTCAGGCTGATCAAGCAATCAAATTGCAGGCTAGTAGGAGAAGAGGGAGGCCTGTCTGAATATTTGGGGAGGCCTGTCCTTCAAAGATTATTCTTAACTAAACCACTATGAAGTATCTAAGCTTTTTATTCTCTTTATAGATTCTGAAAGACTTTCTCTGTGATATAACCCTAAAGATGTAATTTTTTTTAAAGAGTCTTTTTAACTAATGCAAAACTGATCCCTCTAACCTGCTAATCCTATGTTTGCAGTTTCTCTAAGTTAGCGAAGCTTTAGTTTAATAAAGCTTATGTGTTTCTCTGATTCAGGATGGTGTCACATTTTTATGGGAATGGAGATATTTGTGATATAACTGACAAACCAAGGCAGGTGACTGTAAAACTAAAGTAAGTTGGACCATCAAATCATGCTTTAAGCATTTCTCTTCATATGTTTCCAATTGACAAGAATTCATACAAATATGAGTAATTACATTTATAATAAGTTATAGATTATTTTTATTGTCATAAAATTACTTTTTTTATTCTAAACTACTAAAATTGTCATTATTATGATAATTACTAAATTATATTATTTCAGCTATTATATAGGGCCGCTAACATGGGATTTCTGTGTAGCTTAACAAGAAAATAATTCAAAGTAATCTCGTATGATTTGGGCAATATGTTAAAAGTACTCTCTGTTTTAGGTGTAAAGAATCAGATTCTCCTCATGCTGTTACTGTATATATGCTAGAGCCTCATTCCTGTCAGTATATCCTTGGGGTAAGTGAAAAAAGTAATACTCAAGAATTTAGTTGGAGGCCATGTTTTAATTTTTACCATTAAGTCTAGAAAGGGCCTTTGGTACTCTCCAAAATTTAATATAACCCCCCATATCACCTCTGTAAAAGCTGACTTTTTTTTTAAATTGAGGCTTAATTTATGTATAATAAAATGCAAAGATCCAAATGTTGAGTTTGATGAGTTTTGGTATATAATTATCACCCCAAGCAAGGTGTCTGTCACTGCAGAAAATTTTTTTATGCCCATTTTCCTGTCAAGATCTCTCGGTCCCAAAGATACCCCCATTCTGACTTTTGATGCCATTATTAATTTTGCCTCTTAATTCCATGTAAATGTTATTTATGTAGCATGTAAATTTTGTGCCTAACCTCTGACTCAGCTTCTCCTTCAGACTAAGCCGTGTTGTTGCATGTGTAAGTACTTCATTCTCTTTTGTGTTACTGGACAGTATTTGTTTTATATACCGCATTTCCTTATCCATTCTTCTATAGACATATGGATTTTATAAATAAGACTGCTATGAACACTATTCTTTTTTACAAAAATAAAGTCTTCCAGTAGTCGTATTGTTGTAGAGCAACCCCGATACAAAATTGGGATTAACTCAGGACATTATTTCCCCCTAACAATATGTTTTCATTTCTTTTGAATATTTACCTAGGAATGAAATTGCTAAATCACAGATTAGATGTATTTAACTTTTAGCAAATATGTCTCCAAGTAGTAGTAGCATTTTACATCTACCAGCATTGTGTGAGTTCATTTGCTCCACATCCTCAAAAACATTTGTTACTGTCACTCTTTTTTTTAATTCCTGAAATTAGTAATGTTAATAAGTTACTAATAAGTTAAAAAATGACATTAAATATGCATTATTATATATCCTCCATGCCTATCCCTGTGTGATAGGTAAAGAGTGCTGAATATAATAGGAAATGATATATTTTCCCAAGTGGAGAAAAAAAATAAAACCAATCTGATAGAACAATCAAGTGCATAATTTGAGAAATAAAACAAAAAAAAAAACTAAAATGCATAACTCTACATGGCAAAATGCAGAGGACTAAGTGAAAAGTATGAGAAAAAAATTGATAAATAGTAACTAGTCCATTTGAAAGAGCAGCAATCAATGGGCCATTATGAACGTGTGGTCTTTTTTTATTTTAACCATTTTAGTGGTTTTAATTTATGAAAAATGGTATGAGGAACTTCTCGTGGTCATTCTTGTATCTTTTGTAAAGTATCTGGTCAAGTCTTTTTAAAGAAAAAAAATTACTCTGATATTGAAACAGGAACATAGACTTTAGGCAGGACTTTTGTAATGAGTGTTAAAACTATCACAATAGGAGAGAGAGCTAACTCATCTCCATGTACTGCAAAGACAACTAGGATATATAGATAAGAAGCTTAATGATGGAGGCTGTAAGTGGATGAAAAAAAATCACAAAAAGGAGATATCAATGGTAGAGAATTCTTACTAAATAACATGATTATTGATAAAGGCAAGTCAGGATTATCCTTTATCAGAAGCTGAGAGATGAGGAATTTGACTACATATGAAGAGTGATTAGATACTATGGATAAGGGGTTCTCTCTTAAACTGATTTATCATGATTTTTGCTATAATTAGAGATTTTTGCTACAATTGGGCTGGACAGAGCCCAAGGGGAAAAAAAGGTACTGTTGAAAAAGGAGCCTGACTATGATTTTGTGATGTAGAGACTATCAATCTTTTACCAATTTTTATTGTTTTCATTTGCCTTCTTATTGTTCATTTCTAGGAGTTATATTGCATATCCCACCCCCATCCCTATACAGACATAACTTCCCTATTCTTAGTATCTTTTAATGAGCAAAAGTTTATTTTATTCTTTTAAGATTTATTTATTTATGCATACAAGAGCTGGGGTACAGGCCAGAGGTGCAGTGGGGTGAGAGACAGAATGGGGAACAGAACAGGCAGATTGACCAAAGTACACTGCTGAGGGAGCAGCAGCTGAGTCAGGAGAGGTCTGCTGCACCATGTGGGTTGCTCCCTGGCCAGCTAGGGATTGAACTTATGCTGCAGAGGCTTCAGATTGCTTCATAGTGTGGTGCTTAACCCCTTGCACCACCAGGGAGACCCCAAAAGTTTATTTTATGAAGTTCATCTTATCATTTTTTCTCTTTCAAGCAAATGATTTTTTTTAGTTATAAGAAATTTTGCTACCCTAAAGTCACAAAGATTTTATCCTGTACTTCCTTCTGGAAATTTTATGGTGTTGCCTTTGGTTATGTTATGACTAAAGGAGATTTTCTTTGTACTTATCCTGGTTGGACTGAAATGAACTTCTTAGATTCATGGATTGATATAATTCATCAATTTTGGAAAATTTTGACCATTATCTCCTCATAAATTTCTTCTGTCCCTTTCTCTCTCTCTTCTCCAATTAAACATGTTAGTTTGAGGGGCCTCCCTGGTGGTGCAGCAGTTGAGCGCAGCGCTGTGAAGCTGTTCGCAGCCTCTGCAGCACCAGTTTGATATCAGCCAGCAGGCGAGGGTCCCACATGGCATGGCAGACCTCTCCTGTCTCGCCTGCCTGCTCCCCTCAGTCCATCTGCCTGTCCTGCTCCCCAAACTCTCTCTGGTGAATCTTCTCACCCTCCCACGCCTCTGGCCTGTACCCCAGCTCTTGTATAAATAAAATGAATCTTAAAAAAAAAAAAAGTTAGTTTGAAATTATCCCAAAAATCTTCCCTAATCTTTCTTTTATTCTCACTTTTTCTTTATTTCAATATGGGTCATTTCCTTTAACTATTCCCTGATTCTGTTTCTCTGCAGTGTCAGTCCTGCTCTTGAATGAATTTATCTCTTGTACTTTTTTATTTCTAATATCTCCATGTAGTTCTTTTTTGGGTTTTCTTTTCTCCAGAAAGTATATAACCATTTACACTTATTTTCTACTTTTCCCGCTATTTCCTCCATATTATAATTATTTTAATATCTGATCATTTCAACACCTGGCCCATGTTTGGGTTATACTTTCTTAGCCTTTTGTTTTAAATTGTACAGATAATTGTTTTGCTATAACCTTCTAATTTATGTTATATAATATCTAACTGTATTCCCCCTTTATCCTTATCCTTTACTCTTTCAACTCTGACCTCTTTACTTACATATAAAAAGTCTTCTCTACCTATCTGGTATTTTTAATATGAAAGACTAAAAATTCTTTTTCAGAAAGCTCAGTTTGTAGAAATAACATTGGATAGTTTATCCAAAACAAGGATTTATATACATTTACCAATTTTTTATACATTTATTCATTCAGCAGACTAATACTGTATAAAGTAGACAGCAAGTTTTTAATTTTTTTTTGTTGTTGTTCTTTAGGTTGAATCTCCAGTGATCTGTAAAATCTTAGATACAGCAGATGAAAATGGACTTCTTTCTCTTCCCAACTAAAGAATAATAAAATTCAGAGAAAGAAAATGTTGAAAGTCTTGACGATTTCTGTCTGACCATGTGTCTCATTATAGACTTCTCAGCCTTTGGACTTCATCTAAAGGATCATATAAAAGGACTCTTAACCACTTTGTGAATATATATGTGTATATAAGAGGTTATTGATAAACTTTTAAGGCAGACATTTATGTCACTTTTTTCATTTTTGTTGTGTCTTATAAACTGATTGTGTTTTTCTTTGGCTTGGATAATGTGATTCCAAAATAAATCTCATCAACGCAATTAAAAGTCCAACCTATTGAAATGTCATTAATTGTTACACTTTTGAAAGTTTTCAAATAATAGCTTTATTATGTAAATTACAGTATATATAAATAGTTAATGAAGTAAAAATAATGCAGAAATTGATAGGCAGTTGTTTAAATAAGAGACTATGTAAAATATGTAAATTCTAGTGCTTGAAATCCTTCCAAATTTTTATCTAGCAACTTCCCTCTACCAGGTATTGTATTAGAAATTGGGCACATAGTAGATGCTGGTAATCTCGAGAAAATCTTACTTGTATAGGTTGCTTCTTTCACAGAACTTTTATCTGTTTCTCCTTGATAGGAAGGAGTGTGTTTTTTCCCAAACTGTGTACCTGGTGTAGATGGTCAGTGATGATACTCCTGACCAAGAGTGGTTCACTCTAACAAAATACACCATTCCGGCTAGGCTTTGTACTTGCCTACATTGCACTACAGATTTTAGATAGGGGCAGTTTTACAGCACAATATTTATTTTAATGTGAATAAAATGTCCATAAGCAGTGTTGTCATGTAGTCAATGGCAGGTCATGCAGTTCCTTTATTTTTTCCATTCCCCTGTTGCACACTACATTGTATTATCATGTATATACCTGAGTAAGGACATTAATGTGGCCATAAAGTACCTTATTTTCCCTCCTTTTCAGCAGTTCTGGCCAAAGATATTTTAGTTTGGGGAAAGATTAATACAGTTAACTCTTGGGAGGACTTAGATTTTTGTGGAAAACACATAAAGATAATTCACTTTAAATTCAAACCTCGGTGCACTCTCTTTAACTTACTTTGTTGTTGTTTTAAGATTCATTTATTCATTTTTGCATAGAACTGGGGTATAGGCCAGGGGTATAGGCCAGAGGCACGGCCTATTGGATTCACCAGAGACAGAGTGGGGAGCAGAACAGACAGATCTACTGAAATACACAGCTGAAGGCAGCAGCGGGCAAGACGGGAGAGGTCTGCTGTGCCATGTGTGGGTTAGCTCCCTGGCAGGGATGGAACTCAGGCCACAGGGGTGATAGAGCTGTGATTTAACCCTTACACCACCAGGGAGACCCCCTCTTTAACTTACTTTGTAATCCAGGACAGCTCAATTGACCTCTTTGAGGTCACTTTCCTCTTTTGTTAGAGAGATCACTTCATAAGGTGGCAACATCAGTGCATTTTCACTTTATGTAAAAAAACTTAACTCCAGTAGTTGACACTAGATTCTCAACAAATATTAGTTTATAGCCTCATATTTCCCTTGTCACCTATTAGCATAAGATTAGACACCAAAGCCATTAGGTTCATTTCTTTAGTAAATTATACGATCATATTTATTATATCAGTGATTTAAGACAAAATTACCTTCACGTGAGATTATAGGTATAAGTGGAGAGGGAGTTAGAATTGTGTGAATTCAGTGCCAGAGAACACTTTAAGAATGTTTAAAACAAAGAAAGAAGTCTTTAAAACAATACTGAAATATTACAGTTCACCAAAGATTTTTAAAAATAAAAATCATAATTATTTCAAAGTAAAAAGTAAAAAAAAAAAAACAATCCAAAGCCTTATCTTGCCATCACTTGTAAATCTTGGGTCCCCTTGGATCTATGAAGTCACATTTGATCTCCAAATTGTTTACTGCTGCATCCACCATTCAGCCATTCTGATTTGTAAGTAGCCTGTATTCCCAGTAGGCAGGGAGTAGGGTTCAGCTGCAATATGCCTAATATGAGGAGTGGAGTCCATTGATGTGGATACTTCCCAGACCTATGTTCCTTAGGGCACAGCCTAGAAACTTAAGTAAGCTTCCAGAGTGATTCTCTTAATTTTAAATGAATTCTCCAGTGATTGAGATTAAGAGTTGCAATTTTATAATTTCACACATATAACTAAACTCCTTAATCCTGGTTTCAAGGAAAGGTAGCTTATTTTCACAGGAAGTTTGTGACATAGAGACTTTTTTTTTTTATTCCCCTACTTCATCTGCTTTTCTTCAAAACACCACTAGGTGGGGCCTATGGCCCTTCTATCCCTGATTGAGAGACATTTGGCTACAAAGGGCAACAAATTATCTCAACTTAACCAAATAGTATGTTCTGTGTGTAGTCCCTAATGAACTGTCCTGTTCAGTCTTTCTGACCTACAAAAGCCTGACCTGATTTCTGACAATGCTTAAACATCTTAATACATCATCAGGTCAAATTTTTGACCCAGTAGCACCAGAGATCTAGTATAAAGGAAATTGAGCTAAACAGGAAAATAAAAATGAAGATTTAAATTTTGAATAAATAGGGGACTCCCTGGTGGCGCAAGTGGTTAAGCACCGCACTATGAAACAATCTGAAGCCTCTGCAGCACGGGTTCAATCCCCAGCAGGCCAGAGAGCAACCCACACGGTGCAGCAGACCTCTCCTGTCTCACCTGCTGCTCCCCTCAGCAGTGTACTTCGGTCAATCTGCCTGTTCTGTTCCACACTCTATCTCTGGTGAATCCTCTCACTTCCTGCCTCTCTGGCCTGTACCCCAGCTCTTGTATGCATAAATACATCTTTTAAAAAAATAAATTTTGAATATTTACAATCCATTTCAAATGAAAATAAAATATTAACTGTCCTAGAATTTGATTTTAAACTCTTCCTTTTATATAGCAGTGTTTGCATTTCCATTTGAACACAGAAATGATCTTCACTAACTACATGGATGTTACATGTCAAGCTAAAAGTTTTCAAAATATTTTCCCATGATAATGATTTAAAGAAAATCCAGGCCTCCCTGGTGGTGCAGGGTTTAAAGTCTCAGCGCTATCATGTTATCACCAGCCACTGTGGCACAAATTTGATCCGCAGCCATGGAGCTAACCCACATATGGTGCAGCAGACCTCTCCTTTCTTGCCTACTGCTCCCCACTCTGTCTCTGGTGAATCCTCTCACCCCCTGCACCTCTGTCCTACACCCCAGTTCTTGTATGCATAAATAAATAAAATAAATCTTTAAAAAAGAAAATCCATTTCTTTCTTACAGTTGTGTGACAGGGATTATAGAGAAACCATGAAGCACAACATACCCAAGGGCACATTTTATTTTTTATGCTAATAATCACTTTGTGAATGATCCTGCAAATTAAGGGAACAGTAAATTCTACTAATTCTTCATCTGCAAAAGAAAAATTTTCACTAATATTTTATTTGTCAACTGACAGAGTGCACAGAGTCATTCATAAAGCAGGTTTCATGTAATAACAACAAAGCATCCTAAAAGGAAAATGGGCATTATAGGTGTAGATGAGTTCCACTGTTGTTCTTTGCTTTCACCATATTATAACATTATAGATTGAACGAGTGGCTCTATCACCTCTTAGAAAATGGAATTGACATGTTAGCATCAAGAGGATACATTTTTAGGAACATTGCTAATCAGAATTAAGATTAGAGTTTAATCGGTTATTATCACCAGCCATGCCTCCAGTCTTGATAGTTTACAAGACTTTTCTCTTAGAAATAACACAGTATACTAATGCTTTTTATCCCCCCCCCCGCCCCCCCAGTGATTGAGAAGAATGAGCATATTTTTCCCCTGGCAGGATAAATCACAATTTGAAGACAACTGGAATTCCCTCTTCTTAACACTTAGCGAAAATAATCACAGGCCTGATGGTCTCACAACTGGTAAGATGGAAAGAAAAGCAAAATTGGGGCCTCCCCTGGTGGTGCAGGCGGCTGAGAGCCACGCTGTGAAACTGTCCGCAGCCTCTGCAGCTCCGATTGGATCCCAGCCCGCCCGGCGAGGGTTCCACATAGCGCGGCAGACCTCTCCTGTCTCGCCTGCTACTCCCCTCAGCAGTGTGTTTCATCAGTCTGCCTGTTCTGTTCCCCGCTGTGTCTCTGGTGAATCTTCTCACCCTCCCATGCATCTGGCCTGTACCCCGGTTCTTGCATAAAATAAATAAATCTATTTTTTTTTTTTTTAAAGGGCCTCCCCTGGTGGCGCAGCAGTTGAGCGCTGGGCTGCGAAGCTGCCTGCAGCCTCTTGCAGCGCCGGGGTTCCATCTCCGGCCACCGGCGAGGGTTCCACATGGGGCAGACCTCTCCTGCCGCGCCCGCTGCTCCCCTCAACAGTGTATTTCTTCGTCAGTCTGCCTGTTCTGTTCCCCGCTCTGGCTCTGGTGAATTCTCTCACCCTCCCGCGCTTCTGACTGTACCCAGTGCTTGAATGAATGAATGAATGAATGAATAAATTAATTAATAAATATTGAAAAAAATTTAAAAAAGCAAAATTGTTGACAAACGGAATTCAGAGCATACAGTGTTTTGCATCCATATTTATCTGTTAAACTTTTAAACATTTTAGTATTGTTTTTATATATCTGAAACAAAGTGTTCAGTAAAAACAAATAATGGAGAATTTCTGGAAGTCATAAACATCCCAACTATCAGAGATATTTGTGAGTCTGTAAAGTTGTGCTACACATTTCATTATGTATTTCAAACCTCTATCTTTTTTTTTTTTTTGCATAGAAGAACTAGGGTGTAGGCCAGAGGTACAAGGGGTGAAAGGTGGGGAGCAGAACAGGCAGATTTATTGAATACACTGCTAAAGGGAGCAGCAGGTGAGACAAGAGAGGTCTGCTGTGCCATATGTGGGTTAGCTGCCTGCCTGGGGATCAAACTCAGGCCATAGAGGTGATACCACTGAGACCCAAACCCTAGACCTCTAGGGATGCCCCCATAAGTTGCTTTTAATTACCTTTCAATGACTAAATGGTGCTTTGTTTTGAATTCATATATATGTATATTTTACATGTATATTTTCCTGAAGCATAAACATAACTTTTCACCTTGTAAGTATGTAATACTAAAAACAAATTTCCTGAAAGTTCAGCAACTTAGAGTATAAACCAGTATATCAAATCTACTCTACTCTGTGCATGTACTCAGCAGTATAGCCAAAAATAGAGAACTCTGTTAGATTCAAACAGCTTGAACACATCTATGTCCAACAAGAAATACTAGTTTGCAAATTAGTCACCAGTGGTCATTTAATAGCAAGAAAATCTACACATTTAAGAATTCTATCAAATACCCTATGGCTTAGAAAATGTTAAAAGGTGGTGAAGGAAACTGGAAGTTGTATTTCCCCAGGACTAGTTTCCCATACTTACAGTTAGTTTTTTTTTTTTTAAGATTTATTCATTTAAGCATACAAGAACTGGGGTGTAAGCCAGAGGTGTGGGGGGTAAGAGGATTCACCAGAGATGAAGTGGGGAGCAGAACAGGCAGATCTACTGAAATACACTGCTGAGGGAAGCAGTGGGCGAGCAGGGGAGGTCTGCTGCACCATGTGGGTCAGCTCCCTGGCTGGGGAACAAACTCATGCTGCAGTGGCTGGTGGTAGCTTGATAGCACTGTCTTTAACCCCTATGCCACCAGCAGGGCCTACAGTTAGTATTTTTAAAACTTGTTGACAAAAGTTATTTGTTAGAAGAGCTTTCATCAACCATTTTGGAGAAAATGTGTCATCCTCCCCAAAAGAAAATTGTGAACAATCCTGGGTCTTGACTGTTTGGATTTCAGGTCCCAGGCTACCTCAGACTTTGCTTTTATGGTAATAAAAATAATAAAAGCCATGTATTAAACATTTACTAAATACTGAGCACTATGTTAGCATACCCTAAGATCACAACCTTATGAGGTAGGTTTACTATCTTTAACTCACAGATAAGGAAATGAGGCTGAAAGAGTTGAAGTAAAATACAGGTGACAGTTCACATTTGAGTCAATTCAGAGTCTATGTTTATAAATAATATACTATAGTACTTTCTACTCACAAAAAAATTGTCGATCTCATGAATGGCTCTGTTATCTCCCACCTGAGAACACACCAAATACCCAGCAAAATATCCTGTAAAGTAAGATAAATAATTGATTTTTATCCTAGTAATATATATGACACCTGTTTGTTTTTTTCCTCCATGTATTATTTATAGTGTGGAATATCACTCTTTTCTTAAGCCAATGCAATCTACAAATCTAACAAATAAAAATTCACTAGTAAGTAAACTGTCACCTTTGAAATTCTGGTTTGATTAAATGCCAGCAACCCTCCCCTCTTTGATAACCCTTTTAAGATAGTAAGCAATGTGAATCTAGATCCAGGTTTTTGGTTTTTTTTTAAGATTTATTTATTTATTTATACACGCACTGGGTACAGTCAGAAGCACGGGAGGGTGAGAGAATTCACCAGAGCCAGAGCGGGGAGCAGAGCAGGCAGATGGACCGAGGTACACTGCTGAGGGGAGCAGCGAGTGGCAGGAGAGGTCTGCGCGCCATGTGGGACCCTCCTCCCATGGCCGGGGAGCTGCTGGGGATCAAACTGGCGCCACAGAGGCTGCGGGCAGCTTTGCAAGCCAGCGTTCAACCACTGCGCCACCGGGGAGGCCCTAGATCCAGTTTTAATGTATGATTTTAAGTGATACAAATAATCCCTTCACCTTTTATTTATTAAAAAAAACCTTAATTTTCATTGCTCCTTAACCTTGCATAAAATTGATACAACAAATATTTGTTAAATGAGTGAATTCTTCATCTTCTTTTATCCATATCTTATAAAGTCATACCCAACTACTCCAATTCCCATGGGTTTCCTGCCCATCCTTATTTTTCAATGTTTTGTGCTTTAAAGGAAAAAAAATATTTTCCTCATTTTTAAAATGACTGGGAAAGAAAATGAAGTAGAATTGATGATTTGTTCAATCTATATTTCTTTCCACTTGGATTCCACACATCATTTCATTAATTTTTTGCTGTCTTACACTGGCTTTTTTATGTTTTGTTTCTCCCTAGAGCAAACATATAGTATCTATATCTCCTTCTTCTGTTATATTTCCTCCACTTGTGGGCAGTGATTGAAAAAAAGTTCCTGATCTCTTAGGTCATAAAAATAATTGAATTTTCAACCTTTTAACCACATGAACTGAAAACATTCCAGTTCTCAGGTACTCTGAACTCCTCAAAAAAGTGTCTAACATTGTGCTTCTTTCTGAAGTACACAATTCTCAGTCATCTTTCCCCAGAGTAATATTAATGAAATCAGCCTTACAACTATTTGACACACTTTATTGCTAAGACCAAACAAATGAGCAAGAAACAAACCCTTGCTAATGTCAGATTTTAAAAATGTGTAAACATGAAGCATTTATACACGTTAGAAGACTTGCTCTAATTCTATGGTCCCAGAAGACAGGCATAAAGCACTCTTTGTGAATTGCTCCACTTTTAAGGTCTGGCATCTGAACAAGCTACATTTTGCAAAACAGACTTTGCATGAAAATCAAGGTTCCCACATTGTATTCAGTTGAAAGACCTCCCACTCATCAGTGGAGGGTTCAGGAAAATCATAAGAGCAAACCTTCATGTAAATGAAACTCAGAAACAAACTGAACTTATCTTGGCACTACCTAGGTATATTTATAAACAAATAAACAAAAATTTATCCGCTTATTAGGGTGAAGAAGGGAAAATTCACTAAATTTGTTCATTATCACCAAAGTGGTGAAGTTGCTTTGATAAAATTAATCTTTTTTTTTTAAGATTTATTTATTTTTGCATACAAGAGCTGGGATACAGGCCAGAGATGTGGGGGGTGAGAGGATACACCAGAGACAGAGTGGGGAACAGAACAGGCAGACTGACTGAAATAAACTGGCTGAGGGAAGCAGTGGGCGAGACAGGAGAGGTCTGCTGCGCCATGTGGGTTGCTCCCTGGCCAGCCGGGGATCGAACTCGTGCTGCAGAGGCTGTGGATTGCTTCACAGTGCGGTGCTTAACCCCTTACACCACCAAGGAGGCCCGATAAAATTAATCTTTAAAACAATGTACCTAGGGGAAGCAAATATTGTTTAAAAATAAAAAAAGTAAGAGGAAAAAAAATGTACCTAAACAGATTGTTAACTATCTCTTATGGAAAGCAAAATCTCACTATTAAATATATATCTCTCTATCTCTATCTGTATCTATCGATCTATCAATCTATCTCCATATCTTCATTAAAATTGTCATACATGTTAAAATAAGTGGTATACTGCTTTCTCTCCCTCCAAGAACTAGTTTCCCCTTTTCTCCTTTCACTCCTTTGTGGTTGCTCAAGAGTTGCTTTGGACGTCAGTGCCTTCAGGCTGCATAATGAGTCAAGGAATTCCAATGAGAACGCATGTGTGTTGTCCAGCAACTCCTAAGCAGCCAGGGTGGTCCCTTTGGGAAAGATGCTTCAAATCTGGTCCCCTAAATGAGTAAACAATCAGAAACAAGGCCTTGCAGCCCTCCTAAATCAAGACCCTATCTCCTTTCATTAAAGTCCTATTGATAAACATCTTGGGAAAATAAAGATAGAAAAAAAGGGGGGGAGGGGTGGGATTATAAACTAGCCAGACAGAGATTTGGGTGGACATCCCAAATCTGTTCTTCCAGGCTTCATTGTTGCATTATTTTTTTATTCATTTATTCAATACGTATACACAGAAAACCCACTATAGTCAGGGACTGACGGGTACTAGGATTGGTGCTGAACAAAATAGAGTCTTTGTTCTATTAGAGCTTTATTCTAGTGGGGCGGCAGCTAGTAAATAACTGTATGTAACAATATGGACTAAATTGTGCCCTCACCCCCTCCCTTCACCCTTCTCCCCCCTTTCAAATTTGTAT
Organism: Talpa occidentalis; assembly: GCF_014898055.3. Classification (NCBI taxonomy): domain Eukaryota; kingdom Metazoa; phylum Chordata; class Mammalia; order Eulipotyphla; family Talpidae; genus Talpa; species Talpa occidentalis. Next base: position 106,286,715 of record NW_023604861.1, on the reverse strand, counting down.
GTTGACACTCTAACGCTCAGAGTGACTTTATTTGAAGCTAGGTCCTTTAAGAAGTAAGGTAATTAATTAAATGAGGTCATTCAGACAGGGCTCTAATCCAATAGGCGCAAAACTGAGTTATGGGAGAGAGCCAGAAACCCTGTCCAGTCAAGCACACTGCACTAGGTACAGATGAAGGAAAATGGAGACAGAGAGAAACCAGGGATCAGATCATTCGGGCCATGCAGGCCATGGCAAGGACTTCAAATTTTGTTCTAAATAGGATGGGAAACTACTGGGAGAGTTTATGCAGCAGAGTAATACATCTGATTAACCTTAAAAGAATCACTGTCTCACAGGAAAGAGACTTTAGGAGAAAAGGCTGGAAACTGGGAAAATGTTTATATGGTTGGTTTAATACTTTCAGTGAGAGATGATGGGGGAATGTGGGCAGAAGAGATGATCCATTCAGAGTGTATTTTCAAGATAATTGAAGATTTGTCAATAAATTAGATGTGATATGCAAGAGAAAGAAAAAAGTCAAGGGCACTAAATTGAGCTGTGCTACTGGGTAATTGCAGTGCCATTTACTGAGATGATAAAACAGCAGGAAGCACAAGTTTGGTGGGGAGCAGAGTTTAATCAAGTGTTCAGTTTTGTACATGTTAAATGTTGAGATGCCTGTTAGACATCCAAGTGGAGATGTTGAATAGGCAGCTGAATAGACCAGCATGGAGTTCAGGGACAGGTTAAGATAAGAGATACAAAATTGAGTGTCTTTAGCATTTAAACGTTATTGGAGTGAGTGAGACCATCCGGTATTTTTCTTTTTCTTTCTGGCTTAGCAGGAATTTAGAAAACCTAAATAAGGGACCAGGAAAAAGACTAATTGCAATAAAGTAAAAATCAAAATCGGCAAGCAACTATAGACCAGAGACACACTACAGTGAGGGGCGGGGGGGAGGGATTAGGGTCAGAATAAGGGGGGGTGGGAATTGTATGGAGAAAATAACCAAAATGAAAATTCATACATTATGCAAAAATGAAAAATGATGTAAGAATTATATAAAATAAAATAATATAAAAAAACAAACAAATAAATAAATGGTATTGGAAACCAAAAGACTGAATATCATTGTAACTACTGCCAGCACCTGCTTCTCAATTTACAGACCCATCTTTAGGTGTGAGGGAGGACGTAAGGAGGTATTTTTCTATCTTTCTGCCCACCCCTTTCTCTTCTCCATCCATCCTCTCAAAGATTAGCCCATCTGGCTTCAAGCAGTCATTTCCTTCATTCCTGGAAAAGACATTGGCTCTCTTGCCTCACATCATTGTGGGACTATGCAGCTGACCTCTTGCACCCTGAACCACAATCACCAGTCAGTTGCTGCTCCCATTGGGTGGAACTTGGCTGCTTTGCCTGTGGGTCTAAGCCCATAACTAGGCCTGGCCTCTCTAAAACCTAGCTGTCCAACAGAGATGTGCCTTTTCCCATCAGCCTATCTGCCTCTCTTTATCCCATTCCACAGTCCTGATGGTCTTCACTGACTCATGGCCTTCCTTCTTTCAACTCCAATAGGAGAGCAGAGGGCAAGTTGCTGACAAAGAACCACAGGCCGCTTTCATTAGTGGAAAAGAAAAACAACTGCTTTTAGTGAGTAAGGGAGAAAAGGGTATGTCTCTATGCGACAAAGATCCCACAATAGTTCTGGGCGCATTGCCACTGACCTGTGATAAAGAGGATAGACTAGAAAGGGAAAACTCCATAAACTGCTCTGTCTACATTATGGAAAATTATTTAATAATGAGGGTTAATCATGAGTCAGATCTGGAGGAGAAACTGAGGCTTCAGCCATTCTACTAGGGTAGAAATCTTCAACCTGGGATATAAGTATCTTGAATGTGAATAAGTCTTACAGACACTCACTTTCAGGTTATTAAAACTGAGCTGTCTGAGAAGGCTACTGTGACTTTCTCTGCAAAGCCTCATGCTGGTTTTCCTTTGCCACTGCCCTTTCATTACTGCCCCCTACCCAGTTTAGAAAAGAATATCCACCTTGAGGGCCTCCCTGGTGGCACAAGGGGTTGAGACTCAGCCTATGAAGCTATCCGCAGTCACTGCAGCAAAAGTTCGATCCCCAGCCAGGGAGCTACCCACATGGTGCAACAGACCTCTCCTGTCTCGCCTGCTGCTCCCCTCAGCAGTGTATTTCAGTGGATCTGCCTGTTCTGCTTCCCACTCTGTCTCTGGTGAATCTTCTCACCCCCCGCACCTCTGGCCTACACCCCCAGTTCTTGTATGCATAAATAAATAAATCTTCAAAAAAATAAAGCAGGAAGAAAAAAAAGACTAATTTTCTAAGTTAAATAGATGAGTTTCTATATTTAAAACTATAACCCAGAGATACTCCAATTACCAATTCAGTTTTGACACTTGAAAAGGCATAAGTAGGGAAACACTTATTCTCAGTTGTTTCTTATTTGCCAGGTTGTCTTGAGGTTAGTATATCAGTTAATATGTATCACCATAAATTAAACTAAATGAGAAAAATCATATGGTGGTCAGGCTGGTAGTGTATATTGTGGAATCTTTCTGGAGATGTGTCATAGATCTCTGAACATTTAACTTCCTATATTCAATTCTTTTCTGCTTAATGTCTTCTGAGTTTTAAAACCAAGTTGTGATGGATAAACTTAAACTCCAAAATTCTGTAAATTTTTCAAAATTTCTCTCGCTTTAAAGAAGTTTTTGAAATGGTTATTCAGAACTTTTCCTGCTGGGTGAAAATTTTAGTTTAGTAAATAATTAGTCTTTGGAATTAATTATTCTTGGTTAAATGGTCTTTTAAGGAAAAGAAGTCTCTCTCTGAGCTTCAAGACATTGTTATCCATCAGGCAATAATGATCACTGTTACTCTCTGATGATTTCAAATGATGGACAGACAAGTCATCATATTTACATTCTGATGTTCGGAAGTGTTAGGATTTTCAATATTTTATTTTCCAAACATTATTTTAAAAGAACATTAAAAGCATCAGAAATACAAATCTGGCCTAATGGTTAACATCAGAACAATTATAAAATGATTGAAATACATCACATACTTTGCATCACAGTAAAGCATCAAGAGAACTGATTAATGTACCCTGCTAATTAATTAGTCATATTCACTGAATTCTCCTTACTTTTTGTTCTCATTTTAGCCCTTATGAAAAGAGAAGTTATCTATGTCTGTAGATATAGATATAGATTTGGAGGTTGGCTAAGAATCTAGCCCATTATGTATTTCATGCAAGTTAAATCAATAATTACTTAATGAGCATAAAAATACTGAATACCTCATATGCACATGCCGAGTTTTCTTTATGCTATAATTTTTACCTCTCAAAGATGAGTCACACAGGAAATCTGTCATTTTTAATTTTACAAGTAGAAATTACTTTTAAAAATATTTTATATAATCACATTTGAAATTCCTGGCCAAAAAATAGACACATACCTACAAAGTGTGAAATATCTTCCTGTATAATGTTAATCATAAAGTCGTGTGTTTTATTAGAATAAATGTTAGGTTTTAGACTTAGACAAAAGTCTAATTTCTAATTTGTCATAATTCTTCAAATGATCTTGGGAGAGGATATTAGATTTCTTTATCTTTTGTTAAAAAGAGGTAATATATTAACCTACCTCGTGGGAGTACTAATAAATGAGAAGTGTTGTATTAAAAATATAAAAGCACGATTGAAATAGATTATAATGACTTCTAAAAATAGCATTCAATTACAAAAAAAAGTGAGTGGATATTTTCTCTTATAAAATTGAATAGCAAAAATAAAGGAAGACCGGAGAGAAGGAAGAGAGGAGAGTGTCCACAAGGTGCATTTAAAAACAAAATAAAATCCATATCTCATACTTAGATCTCAGAAATAGAAATGACTGGCTGATACTGGAAGGTAAGAATTGTTAGGTGAAGCTTAGCCGAGTCCTAGCTGAGCAGCTACTGTCTTCTCCTTGCCTCTCATGACCGCTGTGTTTGGGAACAGTCAGGGGAGGGTGCTATAAATTGAATGCCTTTCATCAAAGGAAAAAACTACCTTCTAATCTGCACTAACAATTCTAGAATATAATTTATAAAGATAAATTTTGGGGGAGGGATTGGGGTCAGAATGGGGGGGTTGCAATTGTACGGGAAATATAAAAATAAAATTTATTAAATAAAAAAAAAAGATAAATTTTGTATCTGAATGCTCATCTTGTGTCTAGTGGTTACAGTTCCAAAACTGTAGCAAGTTCAAATGTTAACTATATAATGGAAATATTTTGACATAAAAATATGACTTTACAGTTCTTATGCTAGGAACCACAGAATATATAATAAAATTAGGTTTAGCTATAGAAATAATGTTTTTCCTTATGATCCATCTCCAGTTTCAGAATGGGAGAAAAATAATACACTGAGGTTGCAAATGGATGATTAGGACTTTTTCTATCACAGTAATATAAAAAAACAAACAAAATTCTAAATAAGTATTTGGATACTCTGTCATATCAACAAACCCTTCTCACACAAAAAGGAAAATATAAATTAAAATACTCTGTCAATCACATCCTAATGCCCTCTTGAGCAAAAACAGAGATCATTTAACATAAAACAACAGTCTAGATCGCTTCTCACAGCACAACACCCCAATTGAGATTGTGATCATGTCTACTCTCCCAGTAGTAGCATCCCTCTACTACTGATGTAGTTCTCTTCACTGGTATCCTTGAGTAAGATCATTCCAAAAACAATAACTTATTTTTGGCAACCAAAAACATCTTTTTAAAATAAAGAAGTATAGAGTTCCTCAACTGACACAAATTAATTTCTATAATAAGAAATGGTAATAGGCTTAATACTATATTCTTGGTTTACTGTCTTATCAAAGGAAAGTACCTATTGCCTGTATATTTTTGGTAAAGATAGTTATAGGTAATATATTTCTGATTTTCTGCTTTAACACCATAGTATTTATTTAAATAAGCATGCTACCAAAAAAGTGTACTGTTCCCCATTTCCCTACTTCAAGGAATCAAAATTTGTAATTCAACATTACAAAAGTAATACCTCAGTAAAGGTCATCTCTTTACTTTCTGTACAAAAGCCAGCTCATAAGAACTTTGAAGACCCCAAGCCCTGATTCAAATGATCAAGATCAGTTTATTTTCTAACATAGTAGCATAAGCATTCTTGGTATCTATATAAAGGTTCAGTACAAAAGATTGAAGCACAGGTCAAGGTAAAATCTAAATCATAAACTTTTACATCAAATCTTAAAATGTCAAGAAACCACAAAGCAAATCAACAGATGCGAACACTTCAGACAAAAGAATTAGCTGCCAACTGTTTAGCTGAATTTTTAAGTTTTAATCTACCACTGGTCTCACAAAAGTGAAAAGAAAATCAATTAGTATCAGAAACTAAAACAGTTTACACAAGATTCTCTGACCTCCATGACTCTAAACAGAGGGGACTGGAATCTGCTTGACTGAAGTGCTGTCGTATTCTTGCATTAAGTCATTAGTGGTGTGATAATGCATGGCAATATATGAGTTGGCAAATCCAAAAGAGTTTACTGGCTGTAGGTTATGTGGGACGCTCTCTTCCTGGGAAGGGCTGCTGTTGTAGATGCTGTAGTAAGGCTCAATCCGCGTGTTGATGGGGGTCGAGCTGCTCTGACCATAGTGTTGGTGTCCGGCAGAGATTTTGGGACTTACCACACTTTCCTTGGAATGACTTGGGCCACAAGCCTGGTCTACAAATTTCTTCTGGGGCTTGGGCGACAGCATGTAGGCAGAGTTTGTTTCATGATGGGAGGATTTGTTCCTGTTGACTTCAAGGTTCCCTTTTCCCATGGCACGAAGTCGAGTCTTCTGTTTGCAACAGAAAAAACCTAGGCCTATGTATTGGAGACACCAGAGCACTTTCCTCCGCAGTCCTGCACTGTTCCGTGAATATATAAAAGGGTTTAACCCTGACTTGAAAAATATGAGGGTAAATCCAAACAGTTCAAACTGGTAAAGGATGAAGCTGCCATGGCGGGACAGGACCACCTGTACCAAGGAGATCCCCAGTGGAAGACAGCAAACCAGCACTGACAGCACAATGATCACACAAGTGACCACTGCTTTGGAATCCTTAGCCGTGGAGAGGTTGACAGCCGACACGAGCTGCAGCCGACTGGCTGCAGGGGTTGGCAGCTGGTTGGGACTCTTGGTGTATCCATGGGTCTGAACATGCTGCAGTTTGTTGTAATTCTGGTTCCTGTACAGAGCCGGCATGGTACACTGGACAGGGTCTCCCCCTCCCTTCACAGGGCCCCCCATGAAAGGCTGTGGTCTAGAAGCATCAACTGTGATTACTGGGGGGCACTTCCTGACTTGAGCATTTTTCCTCAGGGTCTGAGCAATCATGATATAAGAGACAGACACCACAGCAACACAAAAGGTAAAGTCGACCACATAGAGAGACAGAATGGCTTTCCCTTCTCCAGCAATCAGACTGGACATAGGAAGGCAGAGGTGGGACTTGCTGGTTTTCAAGGTGGCCAGGGTGGCAAGGGTGAAACTTGTGGCCCAGAGAAGCAGAGTGAGGAGCAAGGTGCAGGGAAGAGAGGCTGTGCGATTAGGCTGCTTCCCCAACACCATGTGGAGCCGGTGCAGGGCAATCACTGCCACTGTCTTGAGGGACATGATGATGAACCCTGAACTGGTGAGATGGAAGGTGAAGCAGAAAGCATCCGGTATGCTACTGGCTGAACTGAAGAATAACACAAAGGTGAACATGGGGGCCGTCACTCCACAAATGAAGAGGTCACAGAAAGACAGGTTCAGAATCATGAAATCAAAGTTGGTTCTGAATTTCCTGAAGGCTGGATCGAAGAAGGACAAGAAGACAATGAAGTTGCCATAAGAGCCCAGGCAGAAGATGATGGTGAGTAGAAAAGTACAGGTTGCCAAGGTGGCTGTGTGGATGAGTTCCTGGATTTCGTCTGGGAGAGAAGTGCTGTTTCCTCCCTGGGAGTGAGGCACATGGAGCAAGGTGGCGTTGGGAGCGTCCTGAAGGTGGCCCGTGAAGTTCATCTTCAGAGAGAAATGACTTTTCCTTCAGTGAGAAGGGAGTCAGGGCTTCAACTCACAGATGAGCAATATGTGACAAAAGAGGCCCAAGGCAGAAAAGCCTGCACATAAAAATGCATACCCAGAAAAGGAAAGGAATTAATGTAGAGAGTATAGTGATCACATGATCTTTTACAAATGCACAAGAGTTTTTCAAGCATTTCTCCCCTACAAGTCCAACACAGAACAGACACAAACGCTTCAAAATACATTCATCCAGCTAATTTTAAGTTTTATGACACAGTGGTTTTCAAACTAGTGTGAGCATCACCTGGAGAGTGTGTTTAAAAAAGCAGACTCCTGGGCCTCACCCCTTGAGGTGCTGATTGATGGGCATGGAGATGTTACATTTCAAAACACCAGACACTGGAGACCCAACATAACCTCTCTGGCAAAGAGATCTACTTGGAATCAACCTTAACTATATAATTACAGCCTAGTGTAGCAAATCATATGCTATAGTGGCTACCATGGCAACACAGAGAAGGGAAACCTAATCCAATCAGGGTGGAGACTGGGAGAGGGTGAGTCTTGGTGATGAGGAACTAGCTAGGTGGAAAGTGAATGGCAGGAAGTTGGGACCAACAAGCTAGAAGGAGGGTAGGTCTTTACTGCAGGAAGACTCAGGCAAGAAAGCAAACGGTTGAAATACAAGCAGTGGGGATTGCTCAGGTATACTGTGGACCTTTATATAAATCCCACAAATTACTAACAAACCCTGTTTTTTTCCCTAGGAGGAATCTCTTATTTTACATGATCTATAATTTCTTTGCCCTACTTGCAATTTCTTGGCTAATTCCACACCCTCCTTTGTTAAAAACTTTGTAGAGGACTATATTTAAGAGGGGTAAATGAAAGTAAGGAAGAGAGTCAGAACTACAATTGAGATTTACAAGGTATAAAGCACCACTTTGTAAACTAAACTGCTACGTAAATGTAGCATGAATATCCTCATGATGAAGCAGGGGGCTTCCACTCATTCATGTGTTCATTCGCTCAACTTACAATATCATGTGCCTCCTATATGCCGCCTTTTGCCAGGTATTGAACTGAAGGTGCAGAGATGAGTAAGATAGCCTCTACAAAAAAACCTTACTTAGTTCTTAACTTTTTTTTTTTTAATTTTGCAATGAGATTTGAACTGCACTCACACAAATCTTTTGTTCCAAGTCTCAAAGCCCCATGTGGCCTGGTGCCCACCTTGCTCCCAAAGATGCTTCCAGGGAGACAGTTTAAGTTGTTCCTTGGAGACTGTTGCAAAGCTCTTGAAAACTGAAAAAGCATTTGCTTTAATTCATGGTTTTAGGAAAAACAAAAGGCACTGGGGAGGTCCAAGGATGATGTTCAGAATATGTAACCAGATCCTAAACTGGATCCCAGATGCCAGAGGTTTTGCTGAATCACAGGGCACAAAGAAAGGGGCAGGTCAGTGAGGGGATACTGGGGGCTCCAAGTAGCAGCTACAGATAGCCCAATATAGAAGTCTCTCAGCACGCTACAACAGGCACAACTGTGCCAATGAATATCAGATAAACTGCAGTTCTGGGGAGAACCATCTAACTGACTGGTGTGCTTCATGAAGAAGATCATCTCACCTATATTTTCAAGTTCAAATTGCACACATCATGACAATATATGACTATCTCCACTGGGAATAGTCATCAGCTTTTCTGCACCTTCCTTATGCAGGTTTTATGAGAGAGAAAAATATAAATCCTGACCTTTTTGTTTCTTCTTGATGAGAACTTGAAAAAGTGGCTCACTCCCATTGTATTTACTTAAAGCTTGTACAGTTATTTCTGAACAATTTTTGATACCTATGTTTTAAAAGACTACTTTTTTTTAAATTGTTAACTGGAGGATGGGTAAAATGATGAAAAACAGAAGTAAAAGAGAAAAATCAATTTGAGGGCCTCCCTGGTGGTGCAAGGAGTTAAGACGCAACCTATGAAGCTGTCCGCAGTCTCTGCAAAACGAGTTCGATCCCCCGGCTGGCTAGGGAGCAACCCATATGGTAAAGCAGACCTCTCCTGACCTGCCTGCTGTTCCTCTCAGCAGTGTACTTTGGTCAGTCTGTCTGTTCTGTTTCCCTCTCTGTCTCTGGTGAATCCTCTCACCCCCCACACCTCTGGCCTGTACCCCAGCTCTTATATGCATAAGTAAATCGTCAAAAACATAAAAGGGAAAAACCAATTTGAATAAAAATAAAGGAGAATTCTAGGTTAGTAATATAATAATATTAATGGTCAGTATTATTAGTATATTAACTTTATTAAGAGTTTATGATATGATAGGTACTTTGCTCAGTTTTTCACACTAATAACCTTCTGAACCCTCACCACAACCCTGAGTTAGTATAACTTACATGCATTTTACTGATGAGGAGACTGAGTTAGTGAGACTCTTACTAGTTGCTCTTTAAAGCCCAGAATCTTCACCACCATGTTCGCAAACAGAACATCAAAGAAATCAAGGGAGGGAACGCCAACTCAAAGTTGTTAACTGTTCTTTGTTGGGTGGCTATTATACACCAGGCACTTATGCTAGCTTTACATAAGTTATCAAACTTTATTTCATTCTCACTATAAGCCTCTGAAGTAAGTAGTGTAATCCTTTTCCAATTGAAAATTCCTGGAAACCAAACATTGAATTCTTTCTCTCCTTTTTCTCTCTCACTCTTCTGTGTACCGCTTTGACAATACTGATAACTATGGTTCCAGGTAATTATAAATTACTCCTTTTGGGATAATGGTGGGGGGTGGGGGAGAAGGAATTAGAGTTTGGGAAGGGAAAAAGGAGGGAAAGCAGATGACAGAAAGGTTTTGGAAGAGTAAAATAGGAGCAATAAAGGAAGTGGAGGGAAAGTAAGCCCAGGACTTAGTACTAATTTCTAGGACTTTAACAAAGAGCAGGCTCACAGCACAATGTAGAACAAAGTTATGATGGCATACCCACGAAGCTCGGTGACTTGGAAAGGGAGTAGATCAATACCTATTTGCTACCCTCAAATATTAAATGCTATTTTCAATGCAGCAAGCAAACTGCATTGGAATCACTCATAGGTCTAGAAGAAAAGGTGAGTATAAAATCATAAAATCAACTCCCGTGCTGATCAGTAGTGGGATCGCGCCTGTGAATAGCCACTGCACTCCAGCCTGGGCAACATAGCGAGACCCTGACTCGAAAAAAAATAAAAAAAAAAAAAATTATAAAAATTAAAAAATAAAAAAAAAAAATCATAAAATCAGAAACATTTTAAATTTGAACAACGGCGATAAGCAGGCATATTAGTCACAAAAAAAGGGGAATGATTTCATATGCATCTTGCTATGACAAGGAAGAAAGGATCCCAAAGTAACTAGCAAGGGGTACTGAAAATGTATTGTACAGTGGCAATTTGTTCTTATTCAGATGTGTGAAGAGCCTCTGAAAACCTAGCGTGCTGCCTTAACTTTTTAGTGTATATAAAAACATTTTATATGTACTTTTTTCTTTTTTTTCCTTTTTATATTCCCCATACAAGTACAACCCCCTTATTTTGACCCCAATCCCTCCCCTCCGCGCCCCCCACCCCCCATAGAGTGTCTCTGGTTCATAGTTGTTTGTTGATTTTGATTTTTACTTTCTTATAGTTATTCTTTTTCCTGGCCCCTTATTTAAGTTTTCTAGATTCCTGCTATGAGTGTGACCATCCGGTATTTTTCTTTTTCTTTCTGGCTTATTTTTATATGTACTTTTGTCAGTCAACTCATGACTTGGAGTATTCCAGCCCTCAACCTCCCCGCACCCCCACCACCTTTTGTTTGTCTCATAAAGACTTAAATTCCTTCAGGCCGGCATTTTCAGGGTCTAATCCTCACAAGTAGCGAGAGTCCGTATTATTATTTTTCACATTGTGTTTATATTGATCAGGAAAACCTCAGGGAAGTTACCTGACTTGCCCAAGGTTACTAAGATTCCCAGGTACAGATTTATCAGATTTCAGAGCCCTTGCTCTGTCTCCCAGAATGGACTCTCTAGAAGATGAAGCAGCTGCTGGTGTTGAGTCCTGAAGACCTAGGTCGTGGATGAGGGCGGGGGGAGGCAGTGGAGCCCCCCAGTTGGGCGGTGGGGTGGGAGACTGGGGCGAGGGGTCTCCCAGGGTCACGGGCAGCGAAGTTCAGGAGCTCCCGGAATGGGGAAGGTTTTGGGTAAGGCGGGCCTAGGCCGGGCCAGGGAAGCTAGCTAAAGAAGGGGCAGTCAGTGGGGTGTGGAGGGCTCCCCGGGGCCTGGCGGGGCAGGGCTGCCGCGGCACCCGCGGTGCGCGAGAGCCGCAGGGCAGGGGCGCGAGGGCCTCCCCGCAGGCCGCCCGGGGCGCAGGTGCGCGGCCGCCGGGCCTGGACTAGCGCACCGCGCGCCTTGCTCACCCGCCGGCCTCCCGGGGCCTGGCCGCCCGTCTCCGCGGGGTCCCCGCCCTCGGAGGGTCCTCGGCCTCTCACCTGCCGGGTGGCCGCAGCGCCGCCCCTCCTCCTCCATCTCGCAGCCTGGACGCGCGCTCCGCCCGCCGCCCCGGATAACGCAGGGCTGGAGGCATCATCGCCATGGCCGCCGCCTCCGCGCATCCCGGAGCCACGGCGAGCCCCGGGCGCGGAGGCGCAGTCACGGAGACGCGGAGGGCGCCGCCCCCTCCGCGGGACACCCAGGCCTGGGCGGCCCCAGCGCCCCCCGCACTGCGGCCGCCGCGCGAGCTCCCCCGGCCCCGGCGCCGCCCCGCCCTCGGCCCCCCGCGCCGCGCGCTTCTTCGGCGGGTCGTCTTGGCGTTCGGGTGTCTGCGCTCCCCGAGGGGGCCAAAACCTGACATGCAGAGAGAAGGGGAACGGTGGGGGCACCGATGGCACGCAGAGGCCCGAGGGCCGCGGCCTCAGCAGGTAGGAGCCGTGGGACGTGGGACGGGGCCGGCTGGGCCGTGGGCTCCCTGCGCAGCTCAGCAGGACCCAGGCCCGGCCTAGCTCCCCTCTGGGTTGCGGGCAATACTTTTCCTTACTTGAAACCGTTGTCGTCGTTTGGAACTTTGAGACACCGAATTTGTAAATCAAGTTATTGTAACATCTTTTAAATAAACCAACTTCAACGTAAAATTTTTTAAGGAACCTACTTTTCTCTAGCCTCTCCTGAGGGAGCTCAGCAAGAGTTGCAAGGTACAAGCATCTAAAATAGCCAAGCCCAGAGATACCGACGTTAAATTTAATGTTGTGTTGAATGCAAAATCTTGACAGCAATACGTGCAAACAGGCAAGAACAGAAAACAAAACACTATACCGTCCTCTCATTCTCTGACATCAGTAACATAACATGTCCAAAATCAGAACTTAATTTTAGTGTCAGATCCATCAAGTTAAACTCTTACACCTGGGTAATCAGTATCTTATATTTCAAACCTTGTCAGGGGTACTATTTAGAAATAGAGAATGTTATTTGATACTCTTTCCTTCACTCTGGTGCCAGAAAACCTGCACATTCCATTTAAGTAAAATACCTCAGTGAGAATATTGCTACTGAAACCTCTAGTGTAAACAGAACCGTTTGGGCCTCCCTGGTGGCACAGCGGTTGAGCGCTGGGTTGAGAAGCTGCCCGCAGCCTCTGCAGCGCCTGTCCGCTCCCGGCCACTGGAGGAGGATCCCACATGGCGCGCAGACCTCTCCTGCTGCCCGCTGCTCCCCTTAGCAGTGTACTTCGGCACTTCTGCCTGCTCTGCTCCCTGCTCTGGCTCTGGTGAATTCTCTCACCCTCCCGCGCTTCTGACTGTACCCAGTGCTTGTATGTATAAATCAATCAATAAATCTTTAAAAAAAAATAAACAGAACTGTTTGGCACCGATAAGTACCAAATAATTTAACTTAATCATAGAATTTATCTTTCCCAGTTCTCTGTGCTTTCAACGGAAAACCAAGGGGGCTGGCACATTTATCAAGTAGCTATTCAGTCCAGAAGTTTAATATGCTATCAGAACTCTGTTTAGAAATAATTTCAAGCATATTTTCCAATGAATTCCCACATAATACTCATCCACTTGCAATGCAGCAATTCTACTGTCAATAATGGTGACCTTGGGTGCTAGAAATAATTAGCAGAAAAAGACCACCAGATTAGTATTTAGAATGGGAACTCTAATCAAAGTTATGTCCTTCCCATATGAACTAGCTACTGTATAAATTACCAGTTCATTTCCAGATACTTTGATGGAAGATTAGGTTGGGCAGGTGACCACCAGAGTTATACATATGGGAGAGATAGTCATACTGAGGGAAAAAAACCCCACCAATTCACAAGTTGTAAAGGATTCTGAAGATACAGAAGAGGAAATCAGGACCCACCAAAATTCTAGAATCAGTACATCAGCAAAGCTAAAGCTAAAATGTGAACATAATGTACCAGCACAGTGTGCCCATTTGGAAAGGACACTGGCTACTAATAGTCAAAAAATGGAAAATCTGCAATAAATAAGCTGGACTTTAATATTTTAAAACATGAATGGGTTATCAATATCCAGAGACACCAGCATTCTAATTACACACTGGTATTGGCAATGCAAATTAATACAAGTACACTTTAAGGAAGACATACAATACAACCATTAAAATGTTCAGATTCTTTAAACAAATAGGACTACATCAAATTAAAAGTGGTTGTATGGAGAAACCACCACAAAAACATAATGGCAACCTATGAACTGAAAGGAAGTATTTGCACAACACACACAAAAAATACATAAAGAACTCGTATAGCCCAACAACAAATCCCAATTACCCAATCAAAAAGTGGGCAAAAGACCTAAATAAATACCCCTCCAAAGACAACGTTCAGATTGCCTATAGGTAGATGAAAACATTCCCATCACATAGTGCAAGGAAAATGCAAATCAAAACCACAATGAGATATGAGAATCCTCACCTCTGTAAGGATAAGACAGGAAAAATATAGGTGAGAGTGAAGAAAAAGGAATATTCACTCACTGTTGAAGGGAATGGAATTTGGTGCAACTTCTATGGAAAACAGCATGGAAATTCCTTAAAAAATAAAAATAGATGCAGAAATACCACTTTCTAGGTATTTACCCAAAGCATATGAAAAACACTAAGATTTATGTACCCCTGTGCTCACAGCACCATTCTTCACAATAGCAAGTCATGAAACCAATTTAAATGCCCATCAATAGACCACTGTATAGAGAAATTGTAAAATACATACCCAATGGAATATTAATCAGCCATTAAAAAAAGATGAAATAGTGCCTTTTTGGGAGAATGTAGATTGACACTGAAATAACTATGCTAAGTGAAATAAGTCAGCAAAATAAAAGGTAGTTACTAGACAGCTTGCCCCATTTGCGGAATATAAACAACGACAGAAACAAATTGGAAAAACACAACAAAACAATTTTTATACTTTGTGAAAAATAAATTGGTTAACAATTATTTAACTGTTAGGAGAGGTAAGGGGAAGGCAGATGATAGGTTACTGGCATTGGAGTTTGTTAGAGGGTAAGTGAAGCATATGCAGAGATGTATTAAGTTGTATTTCCAAAATTATAGTTATTTAAACAACTGGCAAATCAATAAAACTTGGAAAGAGTATGTTTAGATTCCTCACCTAAAAATCTTATTACTTGGAATGAATCTTTTTTTAAAAGATTATTTATGCATAGAAGAGCTGGGGTGCAGGCCAGAGGTATGTGTGGAGGGTGGTGGTGAGAGGATTCACCAGAGACAGAGACAGGAGCAGAAAGGAGGACTGACTGAAATACATGGCTGAGGGGAGCAGCAGGTGAGACAGGCGAGGTCTGCTGCTCCCATGTGGGTTAGCTTCCTTGCTGGGGATCGAACTCATGCTGCAGTGGCTGCAGATTGTTTCTTAGTGCTGAGACTTAACATCTTATGCCTCAGGGAGGCCCCACTTGGAATGAATTTTAAAGAAATACTTAAGAGAAAAAGTATGAAGGAAAGAAAATGTTCATTAAATTTTTCTATATGTAGTAGAAATGAAAACAATATTGAGGATCACCAATGGGAATACTCAAAAAAGTTCTATCAAGGGTCTTTGGTCAACAAAGTAACTACAAAGTATGTAGAAAGTTGTTTTTTACCACAAAACAAAATTCCAAATTCCACACTGGTCCTTTCTGCCCACACTACTAATCACCAAATTGGCCTCCAACATAAAGGACCTGGCAATGCCCAGTATTTTGAGTATTTTAAAAAAACTTTCTAATCCTAGTTACCATTTTTTTTTTTAATCAATAGGTCATAATCTTACCTTCAAATTTTAAAAAAGTCTGTTTAAGGATCCATCCCTAAAGATTAGCTCAAAATCCCATTTAGATAGGTTTTACCTCGACTCTTAACCACCCTAAAATTAGTCTTCCTCGGCACCATTCCTGCTGTCCATTAGTCTTTTTGATTCAACATACATTAAAGATTTTTCAGACAGATGTAGACTTCCAGTCCCTTTTACTCCTTCTACCCATTCATTATTGTGGCAGAAAACGTAGTAGTTCATAGTATAACCAGATTGGGATACCAAGGTAACATACAACTCCTAAACCAGGCATTAGAATTACATGGGTCACATGTTAGAAACTCAATTAAGGTACCCTAGTTTTTAGGTGTAGAGTGGATTTTAGGAGCCTTCAGGAGTTCTCAATTCTGGTTGTACAACTGAATCATCATGGAGTTTTAGATATTGATGCCTGACTCCTAGGTTGGAGAAATTCTGACTGAGGAACATAATAGATGCCCAGTCCTCAACTCCAGGAACCTTGCTAAAACAGTTTCATATAACTTGGTTAGAGAAAGTCTCATTACTCACGGATGGTCTCAACATGAGGAACCATCATGAGCTGGAAGCATTTAGAATTTGCATTTTAACAAAATCCCATGTGATGCCTAGGCATATCCATTTGATACTCATTCAACTAAGTATGTTGTCCACCACAACTCTTTGTACTTTTAGAAACATTCATCTGTGTTATTCAACAGATAAACCACTAGCCAGATGTGGTTAAAGAGCAATGTGAAATGCATTATCATTTCTTTTTTTTTAAATATTTATTTATTTATACAAGCACTGAGTAAAGTCAGAAGCGTGGGAGGGTGAGAGAATTCACCAGAGCCACAGCGGGGAGCAGAACGGGCAGACTGACTGAAATACACTGCTGAGGGGAGCAGCGGGCGCGCGGCAGAAGAGGTCTATTGTGCCATGTGGGACCCTCACCGGCGGCCAGGGATCGAACAGGCGCTGCAGAGGCTGCGGGCAGCTTGGCAGCCCAGCGCTCAACCGCTGTGCCACCAGGGGAGGCCCGCATTTTCATTTCTTGAAAGATTTTATTTATTTATGCATACAAGAACTGGGGTCTAGGCCTGAGGCATGGGTAGGTGAAAGGGTTCACCAGAGACAGAGTGAGGAGCAGAACAGGCAGATCAACTGAAATACACTGCTGAGGGGAGCAGCAGGCGAGACAGGGAGTGGTCGGCTGTGCCATGTGAGTCAGCTCCCTGGCCGGAGATGGAACTCATGCAGCACTGGCTGGTGATAGCCTCATAGCGCTGAGACTTTAACCTCTGCGTCACCAGGCAAGCCCTGCATTTTCATTTTAAATGTAGTCATATAGTGCTACTAGCTAACAGTACTAGACAGGTCCAATATAATAAATTTTGGTCAGAAGGCATGAGTGTACAAATCCAGACTTATCAATATAAAAGAGTTGCTGCCTATACAACTGTCTTCTTCTCTTAATGAAGACAAAAGCCAGGTGTTAAAAACAATCCATTTATTGGGTTTTAAGCTAGTTACACAATTGAATTAATCAGTTTGGCACTACTCTATACAGGGATGATGCCTGTGTATGCTGACACTTAAATACTGTACCAGGACCTCTGCTGTGCTTAGGTCTACGTGGAGTCATTCAGCAAGTAAGATACTGAAAAATATGCTTTAGTGTTCCTTTAAGGAAGACTGTACAGGATGTGTTTATAAGATGACATTCACTAACTTGTGAATTACTTCAGCCTAGAATATACCTTGCATTCTACAAATCTGTTGTAGGCAAACATGTGGTGTTCATATTTAGAGATGCACACAAAAAAGTTACATAAAAATTCAGACATTCTAATGATAAATGAACTGAAAAACAAACAAAAATCAAAAAACCCACCCACACCTCAGCTTTTGTAACATGACAGAAAATAATTTAAAAACACAAAAAATGGCATTCAATTGGTTCAAAGCCAAAAATCACTATAATAAAGAGCTACATGTGAATCTTTACAAATTATACAATGGTGTTGTGTAAAAGATTGCATCTGTACAGTCTTGTCAATGCTATCTCTACAGTTTATACAGTCTTTTACATCTATGTAACATTTAAACAAATCAGTTAAATATCAAGACTTAATAGTCTCAACGATTCTGCAGGAAAAAAAAAAAGCAAGGGAAAAATTTTCAAAAATTACAGAATTTCCACGAACACAACAGTGTTCCATAACAGTTTTTAAGGAGGATCAAACAATATTTGTAAAGAATACAGGTAAAAATCAACCAGCCAGAGTTTTTATTGTTGTTGCTGTTTATTTTCAAAATCACACATCGTATACACACACAACAATCAATCAAAAATGTATTCACCAAACCCCCAGTTCTTTAGCAACTGCCCTTCTTTTCAGCACCAAAAACTCCAGTCTGTGTGAAACACATGGATACAGACTCAACTCTGTGTCTTGGTCGAGTAATCCATCAGGTCCTTGGTTAGGTTTGAGACTTGCCCACTTTTTCCTTCCCTCTTCATGGCTCTTTAGACCCAAGGCTCTCAAGGCTTCAAGATTCATGGCCCATGGCCCTACTACCCAACAGCCATTTGGAAAGAATTCAAAATAATTTGAATTGCGATGAATGAAATGATAGGACCTGTATTAAAGATGGGTATTCTCCATTCCAAGTAAATTATTTCTTAATGCGTTCCTCGACTGTCTGGTGTTGGGTGCCATGATCATATTGGGTTAATTATTTTTAGTCTGAGACATTGTGGCTTTGTGAGATGCCTTAAAGAAAAAGTGATCAATATTCTGAAAACATTTCCGGACAGGTTAAGAAACAAATGGCAGCTGAGAACCTGTAAAATGCAGACTAATGGAACCAAACACAGAAGCCACCAAAATGATGAGAGCTCAACAAAGGCTGAGTTTTAAACCTGCAGAGAGCCACCACAGACGGTACCTGAGGATATGGAATTTTTGATGAAAAAGAGCTTGAAGTGAGGACTACTCACCTGTATCAAAGAGGAAAAAAAATTTCAGTTAGACAACAGTACGTCCAACTCTAAAAATGCAGTATGTAAAATTTTCTTCATTTTTCTCATCCCTGAAAACACTGGCAATACTTTACCTACAATATTTTACCTAGAAAGGCTTTTGGGATCACCCTCTTTAATATACTTAAGAATAAAGATAAAATTATCTTACAACTGAGATGAAATTATCTCATAGAATGAGAGTACTCAGGGTATCTCAATGCCTAAGGCCAACTCAGGTAACAACTAAGGGTAAGATTTATCTAATGAATCCTAGACTATTAAACCTAATCATTAATAAAGATCTAAAAAGCAGTCACATCAATTCTCTGTGAACTTTCACTAGCCAAAGCAAAATTAAAAAAAAAAAAAATCTTTAAGCAATGGCATCTAAGAACATCAGCAACATGAAAAAACTTAAGAACACCTACTTCTTAGTCATCAAGTAAGTGACAATTGCCTGAGGATGTCAAATTTTCTTTAAACTCTTGGCAACTTACCCTTCTATGCATAATAACATGGTGACACAAGGAGATCGGTGAGCACAAGCAGCTGGTCATCAGTGAATTGCTGTTTGTGTTCTTGCCAATTGTCATGGTGTGTCCTTCGAAAATTGGATAATGTCTTTTTTACAGTCATCTGTAGAACGGGTAATCCATAAACATTTTAACTTCTCTGAACAACCAGGGTTATATATCAGACAGCTTTAGCTAAGTAACAATCCATCTAATTTCAGATCTCACACATCAAGTGCTACAAAAGCAAAAGTTAACCTTATTTTGCAAAGCCACCAAACTCACTTCTTAGAATTAATTAGCTGTATTTTAGAACAAACTAATGGAACTTATACCACATTTGAAACCAGTTCAACAAACACTTAGACCTATGAATGTAAAAAAGGACAAAGTCAGTGATTTTATAAGTTGTTTCTTAGAAACATAGGTGTTCACTACTATATAATACCATCACAATTTCATTTTTAATATTAGTTTTCAGTTAGGTACTTCCTAGTGTCTAATGTTACAGTTCTGATAAATTCTGACTATCTAAAATGGTAGTAAAAGAAAATTATAAAATTTATCCTGAAAACACTGGCAATACTTTACCTACAATGGACTGGGAGGAGCAGAAGCTATATTGATTTCTTTGCTACCAAAAGATATTAAATATACATGGAGCAAGATTTTTTTTCAACATTTTAAAAGGACAGATTTATTAGGAAAAGGAAAGAAGAGGATGCTCGCACAGACCTAAGGAGGCAGGAAAATAAAAGCTGCGTCTGCAAGATTTTAATTATTGATAAGTAAATGGAGCCTTGGCCGAGGTAAATAATAGTAGTGTTTTTATCAAAACAGAAGGTTCAGGGAGTATTACCAGTACAAATGGTTTCCTACATAGTGTCACTGATTATGCATGTAAAAGCTGATAAGGCAGAATTTTACCTCAATAGGCTGAGGATCATTCAGATGTGCACTGAGATTCATAAGGAGTTGGGGCATCCAGGTGGGAACATCATAAGGACTAGAAAGAACACACGCACCAAGTCCCAGCACCCCAGCATGGCGTTTGACCAACTCTGCAAAGAAAATATACACAAATATTTACAGGACTCTATGCATTAATTATGGTGAAATAAAATTAGTTTTTGATTATGCTAATTATTTCCAATGAGTGCATCTCTGTATTTTAAATGCAATTGCATGCACATGTATCAAAAACATGACTTTGAGGCATCCTATAGTTGTCCATTAATGAAGTGTAACTGTCAGAAATGTCATGTATTTTCTAAAACTAATAAAACAATGGCTTTTTAAATGAATGTATATCAAACACAAAAGTGTAATCCCCGATTCTAAAACAATCTCTGATTAAAATTATAGCCACTATTCTGTGGTCTTCCCTGACCCCCACAGAAAGGTATCAATTCATTAAACACATCATCTATGAGTAATGTTCAAAAATGTCAAAACAGAAAACTACAATGTGTTTTTATTCTAAAGGGTGTGCATTCTTTAGTGATAGAGCTTACCTTAAATTGTTTTCAAATTCTCATTGTTTTTCTAATAAAAGATATGTGTTTGTAAGTGTATTATATACGTATATGTGAAGTAGTGAATAGGGTGCTGGAATTAAAAAGGGAATTTGCAGCAGTCATAATATAAATAATGTCATTTGGAATAATGAAAATCTGAAAATACTTTGGCATTTGTAAATGCAGTTCTCAAGCAAAGAAACTAGAATATACAATGGTATTTTGTTGGATATTGTTATTAGGTAATTATATGACATAATTAAGGACTTATTATATATAATCATATTTCAGTTTCATATTCTAAACACAACCTGCAAATGAAATAAACTTCCTGCTTGCTAATAATCCTATACATTTTCCATTTATCTTGTGACTGTTTATAGTTAGTGTTAGATCAGAGCTTCCTTATAAACAAGACATAATAATAAATCTTATTCACCTGTTTATTGTTAAACTCAGAGTGGAAGCTCATATAGAATAACTTCTCACCCTGTCACCAAATGCTTAATGAAACACCAAATATTCCCAATAAGCAAGGTTTTTTTACTTAGCCTTTCTTCTCTTAGTTCTACACAAAAGTTATAAGTTCTTTAAAAAATATCATTTAGAACTTCCAAAATAACTAATTTTGCATGTTTCTCTCTATAAGGTTATTTAAGGCAAATAGTCACACACTTCATTTATTTTATAATAGGTGGTATGCGGCAATATACAGGTTCTTTTATACATACTTAATTTTAGCTTCTTCATTCCTGATCTTGCCCTCTCTCTATAAAAACAAAGCTCTACAAAAGCAGGGGCAACTATTCCTAGTACACACATATGGGTAATCCTCGTTAATCCCGATAGGGATATTTGTGCTCTCTAGCAGTAAAGTTACCTGCAGAAGGAATGGTATCTCCTACAGAACCAGGATCTCTCTTTCTTTTTTTCGGTAGTTTTGTTTTGCAAAGTTGCTCAAAATGAATCTGCATAGGACTGTCCATGGTAAGGAAGTTACACTGTAACAGACCGCTTAAGGTGGTAGCAGCCATTTCTCGAACCTGTGGAGATAATCACTTCTATTAAAGCTGAGATCTTAAGTCAGGTGGAATAATGGTGATAAGTGGGGTACGAATAATGCTGGTAAGTGGGGTAAGTGCATCTGGGGTGGAAACTTTCCCTGATACCTATATTTTCATTGTATGAGTGCTCCTTTGTAGTTTCTTAATAGAGATTTCTTCAAATTCTCAAAGAATCTGTGATTTCAAAATGAATGACGGTCACTCTACTAATAATAGAGGTGAATGTTTTAACTTTTTTTTTAAAGATTTATTTATTTATTTATGCAAGCACTGGGTACAGTCAGAAGCGCGGGAGGGTGAGAGAATTCACCAGAGCCAGAGCAGGGAGCAGCGCAGGCAGAAGGACAGGTCTGTGCGCCCTGTGGGACCCTCCTCCGGTGGCCGGGGAGCAGGCAGGGTTCGAACAGGCGCTGCAGAGGCTGTGGGCAGCTTCGGAACCCAGCGCTCAACCGCTGTGCCACTGGGGAGGCCCGAATGTTTTAACTTTTAATGCAAAATTAAATTTCCCTATAAATTAATTATTTTCCTACTGCGTGATAGTTCTCTTTATGGGCTCCACCTTTAAACACAGATCCAGCGTCTGCCATTAGGGCCTTCCTGGTGGTGCAAGGGGTTAAGATGCAACCTATGAAGCAGTCTACAGCCTCTGCAGCAGGAGTTCGATCCCCAGTTGGCAAGGGAGCAACCCACATGGCGCAGCAGACCTCTCCTGACTCGCCCACTGCTCTCCTCAACAGTGTACTTCCATCAGTCTGCCTGTTCAGTTCCCCACTCTGCCTCTGGTGAATCCTCTCAGCCCCCATGCCTCTGGCCTATACCCCAAAGCTCTTGTATGCATAAATAAATCTTAAAAAAAAAAAAAAGCCTGCCGTTAAAACAATTTTTACCTAGACTCTACATGACCTAAAACTATTGCTGCTGTTGTTGACAGCAATAAGAACACAAGAGAACTCAGCTTCCATAATTGGCTTATATGGTAGAGGGTTTATATCCAATTTACTTCTAATGAATTTCAGAGGCTGTTGTCAGACTATAAACACAGATTACAGAAATAACTGTGTTTAACTATCTCTATCAAACTAAAATGGGAACTCAGGTTTGAGAAGCAATCATAAATTACAAACATTTCTGCTAAATTTTCATAAAAGCAGGCAATAGTAATTTGAAAAAACACCTGAATGATTTTTTTTTTATGCTCCAATGTCTCTCTAGTTTGAAGCCTGCACTGTTTAAACTCATGAACTTCAAATGTTCTTAGTCACTTTTGTCCATTTTGGATTTGTAACATTATCAGCTTATAAGACAAATATTTATCTTTGAATTTCACAGAAATATCCAAACTCACTCTCCCAGTTTCTCTAATATTAAAAAGTGTCATACATTTCTTGATTATATCTGTAATATATTTTAGTGTAAGATGATCTGATTGATTTTTATTTTTCTCCAACTTCTAACATATTACCCAAACACTTCCAAATTAATTATTCTCTTTCCCAGTAGCAGGGTCTACTTCTGCGATGTTTTTGTTCCAAGGGTCAGTCTGTATATACTATAGTTAATTTATAAGAAAAAGTATTTGCTTTCTTATTAATAAACATACAATCTTGCATCACTTCTGAAAAATTTTCAGCCTAATAGTTTTCTTAAACATTTCGCATTTAGATCACGAAGTTTTCCCTAACTGCAAAGCCAGAAAAAAAAAATATTCGATGCTTGTTTCCATATGTATTATAGCAAATCATGATTAGGGTATCAAAACCACTCAGGGCAATGTTAAAATTAGTTTTTTTTTTTAATAATTTACATTTTTAATAAATCACATCAGTGTGTAATTACTTCAGGGAGGTGGGGTGGGCATGTGGTGCTTTCTTCAAATTTATTGAACTTTGATTTGTTCTAACTTCAATTTTACCTCTAGCTGTTCATCTTCCAAAAGACTTATGATCAGCCACCTGATGTCTCTGACTGCATCTTCATTGTTTAGGAAAATAAAGAGGTTGTAAAATACCATGGTTTGGAGGTAGGTCAGTACTGTATATCTGGCATGCCAAGAACTGCTTCTTGCTGTCTGTGAGAAGTGAAAACAGTATTGATAAGAATATGAGACGACAGCAAAATTACACACATTTAATAGTCCAATGTATTTCTACTTCATATGCATGTAAGCTAATCTTCTATTTCTTTCTAAATAAAAGAGCTTCAGAGGTAGGTAAAGTTCATTTTTCAATGAGTGAGTGGCTGAGAGTAAAGGGGAGGGACATAGATAAAAATCAATTTTATAAAATAAGAGCTATGCATAATTAATGTCTATAGCTCTACAAAGGGTTGCACATTATTTTACTTTCAATAATAGCAGGTAGGGTACTGAAAGAAAACAAGATTAGGAACTACTAAATTCCACTACTAAGAAAATAACCATTTTGGGCAGTTAAGAAACATTTTTTTGCGTTAATCAGACTCAAAATTTGAAACTTATGAGACAATTTTTTTCCACTTTATGTAACATGTGTATGAGCTGGGTAAAGTGTACTAAAAATGCAGTCAAAATATACAAGTAAAAAGTAAAGGGACGGGCCTCCCCTGGTGGTGCAGCGGTTGAGCGCTGGGTTGCGAGGCTGCCCGCAGCCTCTGCAGCGCCAGTTCGATCCCCGGCCACCGGCGAGGGTCACACACACACACACAAAAAAAAAAAAGTAAAGGGAAAATGGTAAAAGGTAAAAGGGAAGGACCATCTTTTCTCTCATAAACACTTTATATCCAAGGTGCTTCATTAGTTAGCTCTTTCTGCATATATAACAAAGTTTGGGAATTGAGTGACTTGATCAAGATCACAGAAGTTGGTGGCAGAGTCATGTAGAGAACTGAAAATGTGTCTTTAGTATGACTTCTCTTAGAATGAAAGAAAAGTCAGATTGAAAGTAAGTATCAGGTGTTGTATATATTAGTCGATATTGTGAAATTCTTATAAAGGTAAACTAAAATTCTAACCAAAAAATGTAAATATTTTAGCTATACACGCTTACCTGTTTTAGCACCTGAAGTACCAAAGGCACTTGATGAGGGTAAAGCAACCCCTGAGACATTAATGATAAACATAACTTTGCATCTCTTTTCAGTTCATCATAGCTATTGTCATTTTCCACGGGGGCAATCTAGATAAAAAAATAAACCAAAGTCATGAAATGAAAAATAACTGCCTATAAGTATGCAAAAGCATCATTAGTTGAAGGCTACCACATATTTACTTGACTCCCCCCTCCTCAGCTAAATTATCTGCAGCAAATCCCAGACATATTTAACATATACATTTTGTGATGATGAACATTTTGATCTTTAGTTTATTATATATTGAATAAGAAACTCAGAAATAGTAATATTTGAAATTTTCAGGTTTTTTTTTTCCCTATTAGCTATGAGTATTTTCCTAAATTGTCATTGGCTATTAGTGATACAGTGTTGTTGGCAAACTTCTCATCTATCTATCAAGATCTTATCTAAGGCCTCCCCGGTGGTGCAGCAGTTGAGCTTGAGCGCTGGGTTGCAAAGCTGCCCGCAGCCTCTGCAGCGCTGGTTTGATCCCTGGCTGCTCCCCGGCCACCGGAGGAGGGTCCCGGAGGGTCCCACATGGTGTGCAGACCTCTCCTGCCGCCTGCTGCTCCCCTCAGCAGTGTACTTTAGTCCTTCTGCCTGTTCTGCTCCCCACTCTAGCTCTGGTGAATTCTCTCACCCTCCCACGCTTCTGACTGTACCCAGTGCTTGTATATATAAACAAACAAACAAACAAACAAACAAACAAATCTTTAAAAAAAATCTTATCTAATAGTAAAAAGATTATTTCAATGAATATTAAGTCACTATCTACCCAATAATTTCCTATGGCCAGTCTATACCATTTTTTAAAAAGATTTAATTATTTATGCATACAAGAACTTGTGTACAGACCAGAGGTATAGGGGGTGAGAGGATTCACCAGAGACAGAGTGGGGAACAGAACAGGCAGACTGACTGAAATACACTACTGAGAGGAGCAGAGGGTGAGACAGGAGAGGTCTGCTGCACCATGTGGGTCAGCTCCCTGGCTGGGATCGAACTCCTGCTGCAAAGGCTGGTGATAGCTTGATAGCACTGAGACTTTAACCCCTCTGCCACCAGGGAGGCTCAGAAAGGGTGCATTTTTAATTTCAGTCATAACCTTACCTTAAAAAACAAAGGTAGAAGCTGAAGTTGTTCTGTGACTGCTGTAGAGAAGGACCTTCCTGCACTTGCCATCAACCACTTCAATACTATTTGGGAACAAACATGAAGAAAATCAGACTTTTGCCATACAGTTAGACCACACAGTAGAATAATACTGTAATGCTAATGTCAGTGAGCCACTTTGATAGTTACTTAATGTTAAAAAAAGAGATCATCTATTTAACTTCACGTATTAGGCACCGACTGATCAGCAGTATGATAGGAACTATTGAAAAGAGTATGTATCAATCTAGGGTACTGAAGTCACTCTCAAGAAAGAATGAATTAACACATTACTAAGTCTACCAAATATCTACACCAAATACCAATTAAAACCAGCCTTCAATAAGCATAATGAGGAAAAAAAAGATGACAAAGTTGGTCAAATCTAGAAAATTATCTAGATATTAAAAACAATAGAATATCCCCAATAACCAACAATTTTGAAAACACACACACACACACAGAGTTGGAGGAACCATACTTCCACATTTAAAAACTTACTACAAAGTATAATAATCAAAATGGTGTGGTACTGACAGAAGCACAGATATATAAGCCTTCACAAATATGGGCAATAATTTTCAACATGCCAATGCCAAAGCTATTCATTGAATGTCAGTCTTTTCAACAAATGATGCTGGGAAACTGGATATGCAGAAGCAAAGAATAAAGCTGGAACCTTATCTTATACTACATACAGAAAAACTTTTGTGCCTAAAAGGACACTATCAAGAAAGTGAAAATGCAGAATGGGAAAAAGTATTTGCAAATCATAAATCAGATAAGGTACTGAGCTAGAAAATATAAGGAACTACAACTCAACAACAAATCAACCTAGCTCAAGAAAGTTCTTCACACCCATTAGAATAGCTACAGCCATAAAAACACAGAAAAAGTGTTGTCAAGAATGGGAAAAATTTGAACACTTCAGCTCTGCTAGTTGGATGGAAAATACTATAGCTATTATGGAAGTAGTTGTTCAAAAGTTAAATATATAATTACCATATACTTTAGCAAATCCACCTTTACCATCCAAAAATAATAGAAAGCAAGGACTCAAACAGATTCTTCTATATTAATGATCATTGCAATATCATTCACAATAATCAAAAGGTGTAAGCAACTTAAAAGTTCAACAGATGCATGGGCAAATATTGAAACCACTATGTAAATTAAAAAGAGCTAGATATAGACAAATATTGTATGAGTCAACTTATATGAGGTACCTAGAACTGGTAAATTCATAAGAGAAAAGAGAATGGTGGTTTCCAGGGGCTGGGAGAAGGGAGTTATTATTTAATGCATACAGTTTCAGTTTTGCAAAATGAAAAGATCGGCAATGGTGATGGTTGCACAACAATGTAAATGTATTTAATGCCACTGAAATGTAAATGTTATGTAATGCACATTTTGCCACCAAAAAAGTAATAGGATAATATAAATGTTTTTAAGCAAGTTTCTACTAATTTTAGCCACTCACTAGTTTTTAAGAGTTTAATGCCCTGAGTTCGTTCATCTTCTTCACCAATTCCATTTTCTTCCATAACATGGTTTTGAATTTCTTCATCCACATCCATGAGGGGTTTTAATTTTTCCAGAATTCGAGCAGTAAACTCAGGGACACGAGGGGATGTTGTTGGTGCAGTGTTTGGCAAAGAAACATCTATCATGAATATGTAGGTCAGCACACTGTAATGTAAAATATATGTAGTATGAGGAGATTTTCTTATTATTCAAAAAACCTGTGGTTTAAAAGTTAAGTCCCAGCCAAATAAAAATTTCCTGTGATATTTTCTTTTTTAAAGATTTATTTATTTATGCATATAAGAGCTGGGGTGTAGGTCAGAGGTATGGGAGGGTGAGAAGATTCAGAGACAGGGTAGGGAGCAGAACAGGTGGATCCACTGAAATACACTGCTGAGGGGAACAGCAGGCAAGACAGGGGTGGTCTGCTGCACCATGTGGGTTAGCTCCCAGGCTGGGGATGGAACTCATGCTGCAGTGGCTGTGGATTGCTTCATAGTGCCAAGACTTAACACCTTTGCCACCAGGGAGGTCCTCCCATGATACATTTTGTAGAAAGTGTCTTATGTCTGACCTAAAAATCTTAGGTACTACAAAGTGGGATATGGCAGGGCCTCCCCGGTGGCGCAGCGGTTGAGCGCTGGGTTGCGAAGCTGCCTGCGGCCTCTGCGGCGCCGGTTCGATCCCCGGCTGCTCCCCGGCCACCGGAGGAGGATCCCACATGGTGCGCAGACCTCTCCTGCCACCCGCTGCTCCCCTCAGCAGTGTACTTCAGTCCTTCTGCCTGCTCTGCTCCCCACTCTGGCTCTGGTGAATTCTCTCACCCTCCCGCGCTTCTGACTGTACCCAGTGCATGTATAAACAAAACAAACAAATATAATAAATAAATAAATAAACATGCCTCTATTAAAAAAAAAAAAAAAAAAAGTGGGATATGGCAACTGTTCAGTTCTGGCCTGTGAACAAACTGCCATGCTATTTTACATTCAGTGCCTCTTATCTAATATGAAACATAATTTAAGGAAGAAGACACCTTGAAACTTAACGGCAACATAACTGATGTGTATTATTAGATATTAAAATTTAATACAACTTAAGAGGTATATACTATAACATAGAGGAAATAATACTTACCTCCCTATTCTTTCCCTGACATTTTTGTAAACCTGGGTGAGTTTGGGCTCCAGGTACTTCAGCAGTCTGTGCAATAGCTCAGGCACTCTCCATTCTTGCTGGGCAAGGCCACCTTGCAATACATAGAGTCGGCTAAAATTAAAGCACAGATACTACGTTAGAGCCTCTCTTTGCTTTTACACACTGACAACAGAGATTAATGATGCCTATGTATTTCACTTAAGTTTTTTTCTCACCTAATAAATAATGTAATTGACAACTCAAATAGTAATTTTATGAAATTTTATTATTTCTCCTACATCATTTCCCCTGTACTCTCATTTCATCTCCACTATTACACAATCAAAAAGAAATACTGACTTTAAAATACTCATTGCATTACTCTCTAAGCTCCAGAAGTTTCCTTACAAACAATAATAATGGTGTTCTTGTTAATAGGATTATACAGCTTATCTTTCCGTATCTACCAATTTTCCCCAGTTTCCCTTAAAATGATTACTCTCTTCTTTCCTTATAGGAAAGATGGAAAAAGTGAAGTCAGTATTGGTGTAGTACAAAAAGCAGCCCTGTGAAATATCTGACAGCAAAGAAGAATGAATCTAACTTATGTTTGGACTGTCCAGGTTGCCTCTATTCTTCCTACTTGTTCCCAAATCCTCAATTTGTTCAAGTATAAATAATTCTACTTAGTATCACATATGATCTAGCTTTGGATGTCATCATCTCCTAGAAGAAAGTAGTTATATTATCTAGTCTTCAGGAGTATAGACAGTTCACTTTCATTTATGTATCAGTTAACAGAAAACTTTTTGTTAACCTTGTAAGTTTTCTTTTTATTTACCATGCATCTACAAAGGATCCTCCTTCACCACTCAGTGGTGATTCCAATAGCAGTTCAAAAAGCCAATGAAGTTTTCGGGGATCTCTGCTTTCCTGTGTTGAAAATACAAATTAACAATTGGAACAGTGTTTTGAATAAGACAGGCTGTATTGCTTTAGAAATATTTTAAATAAAGCCAAACTGAAACTCATAGAAAAAACAAATTCAAATATATTATCACAGTTCATGTTAGAAACTAACAATAAGAAAATGGTTGTTACGTCAATGGATTGTCTTTAAAGTATATAAGATAGGGACATATTAGTAGCAAAAATGATAACTATAACTTATCATCTGGCTTTTACTACACATAAGTTACATTTCCAGAAATATGATTTGACATGATATTCAATCTAAAGATACATTACCATGGCATGTAAGATGTAACTGCTCAATTACCACACAAAGCTTATTTGAAAGACTAAACAAAACCATCTCCAATCATCGAAGATGAGTAAATTATAAATAAATTTCAAGATATAAGAGGTATAATAAGATCCCACACATGAGGCAGGGTATAAAAAGTATGAACAGGTCAGAGACAAAAAAGATAGAACTTACACAGGATGTTGCTATACACGTTCCCCAGTCATTATATGTTTCTACTGTAATGTTGGACAATGCTGTTCTAAGCAGAGGGCACAGAAGCTCCCAAAGCTTCTCCACCTACTCAAAACAAAATATATGGGAAAAGAATGACACTCAGAACATTTTTCTTCAGCCATCTTTTCTTGGTAACATATACATACAAACAGATACTTCATTTAAATTATTTCTTAGAACACTCAAATAATTCAAGAAAGTAACTTCACTATGTTAGCATCATACATACCCAGGTATATAGTGAATATATTTTCCCAAATAAGTTATATTTTAAAAAGAGGCAACACCTTATATGTTCCTTATAAAATCTCATATACTGAAAAGTTCTCTTTAAAATATTTTTAATAACATAGTAGACTATACTAACTGAAATAAACCCCAATCAATTTTAAGCTTTGCATGCTCACTGAGGTCACTTGATTGAATCCTAAAATATGAGGCAATGAAATTTTCATACAATTTAGTAATAACCCTGAGTTATA
The DNA here is from genome assembly GCF_014898055.3 of Talpa occidentalis. Taxonomy (NCBI): domain Eukaryota; kingdom Metazoa; phylum Chordata; class Mammalia; order Eulipotyphla; family Talpidae; genus Talpa; species Talpa occidentalis. The sequence continues at coordinate 106,256,295 of NW_023604861.1, read as the reverse complement.
ATCTTCAAATTCCAAGCCGTAGCTTACTATAAATAGCCTTTAAAAAGTGTTGTTATACAGAAACTGCCAACATATGTGTATAGATGCTTCTCACATTTTAATGAGAATACAAATCACCTTGCGATCTTGATAAAATGCAGATTCTGATTCATTAGATCAGGGTGGGAACTGAGATCCTACTTTTCTAACAAGCTCCCAAGTGATGCCCATGCTGCAGGTCCTTGGACTGCACTTTAGTGAAAAAGACCTAAATAGGACAAATGAGGAGGGAGGGCTTGGGATAAAATTTCCAGTGGTAGATTAAAAATAAGAACCAAACAAAAAAAACTATTATCTTAAACAACTTATAAGGAAAGGAGATATGCGCTGGAAGTGGTAACTCAAAATGACAGAAATAGGATGACAAGGATTATATATGACATGTTTAAATGAAATTGTATAGTATGTGAGCAAGAAAAAGGGCAATATTACAAATTAACAAATATTTTTATACAGAAAGATGTGAATATTAATAAATTATGTTAAAATGTGTCCGTGTTCCTCTAAAAGTATATGTAATTAAGTCGGCTAAAAACAGTGTTTGTGTCTTTTCTCTGAGGAAATGGCAGCCTACCTTATAGTTAGGTATTTTACCAGGTTATTTTCAGTCTGGTGCATTTTGCAAAGAAACTAACTTTACGGGAGGTAAGCAAAAAAAAAAATAATAATAAATCTTACAATTAAAAAGAGGGACACTTAAAAAAAAAAAAAAGTTGTCAAAGCCAACTGTCTATAAGACCAAGTATTTTTCAAGAGAAACTGAAATCTTCCTTTACATGACATATCCTGATTTTTTTTCCCTATTGCTGACAAATATTTCAAAATTTAAAAAACAATGAATGTTCCCTTTAGGCCACTAAGTTTGTGGCCTATACTCAAAAGTTATACAGAATTAACATTTCACAACTTAAATATCAATCATCTACAGTGCTAAGAATTGCTACATATAAATGGATAATTTAACTTTAACAGGGTATGTGCTTATAAGTACCTCACCTTTTCAAATGTCCAATGCTTAGAACCTCTGATTAAACCAGCTATAATTTCTGCAACACATCGCTGGGTACTTTCATGTGAATCAGCAACCAAACGTTCTAAATGGGGCCGCAGAACTGGCAGAAAGGCATCATCAAAATTTCTGAAAATACCCTATATAAAAAAACCAAAGTTTTACAGTACTCAGAATTGAACTACTATTATAATATGCTTATATTTGTTTATTACATTATTACTATGTTTAAAAAATTCTCAAATGTTCTTCCCTTTAGAACTTAACCATTTTAACAATATATGAGCTAAGATGGCAGGAATACTGACATGTATTACATTAAAAATATAATCAATATATAATCAAAATCAAAATATAATCAAAATATTCTCTGACCTTAAAGATATCGCACCTCAAAAACAATCAAATGAGAATCAAAATGCCTAGAGTTTTGTGGTTGATTTTTTTAAGAGCCTGGATGTTAAGTCATGATCAATATGATTGGTGTAACTTCTGGAGCCATCTGAGGTGAAGATAACAGATGGCTAATATCAATCTCTGATACTTTAAAATTTGTGAACATAGGGCCTCCCTGGTGGCTCAGCGGGTTGAGCGCAGCGCTGTGACACTGTCTGCAGCCTTTGCAGCGCCGGTTCGATTCCCAGCCAGCCAGAGTCCCACATGGTGGGGCAGACCTCTCCAGTCTTGCCTGCTCATCCCCTCATCAGTGCTTTCGGTTCATCTGCCTGTTCTGCTCCCCGCTCTGTCTCTGGTGAATCCTCTCACCCTCACGTGCCTCTGGCCTGTACCTCAGCTCTTGTATAAAAATAAATAAAATCTTTAAAAAAAAAATTGTGAACATAAGCCTACAAAACAACGGTCACTAAGTTTTATGAAGAAGAAATATAAATAGCATAGTTACCTTAAAGAGGCAAAAACGACGAGGGTTAAATTTATCTTTTCCTTTTCTGTCTTCTAAAGATAGAAAAGTAATTAACTGTTCAACAAACTTAGGATCAGAAAAATGATCAAATATAATCTGTTCTGCCTATAAAGTTAAAAAAAAAAGAAAAACATTAAGGGTTTTAAAAACTGTTCGAAAACATAATGCTGAAAAGTTGATTCAACTGTACTATTCGGACACTCAAGAGCATGCTGTGATTTTTTCCTAATGAGTTTCTAGTTCTCATAGAAGATTTTCTAGAAGCAAAATATATCCTAAGTTAAAATGTAAGAAATAACTAAAGGTTTCTCTTCAGATCTTCAAATTTGGATTTCATTTCTTAAACTGCAAATGAAGACTAACAAATGTTCTGCTTGAGAAATGAAGCAATGTTATTGTGCCATCTTGTGTGGAATTCCGGAAAATCTCATGAATTGTAAGCCAATTCCAGTAAATCATTTCCTTATTTATAAAACACCAGAAATTAAAAGGTTAAACTTTATTCAGAATTAGGAAAATAAAAGCTATAATACCATTAACTTAATTGGGAAAACAAAAACTTGAAAGGTCTTAACTTTCAAAATGAAAAAAGAATTAAGTTCTATGAAGACTTAGGAGTTTGAACTTAAAATTATAAATGTTTACTTAGTGAGTACCCATCATTTATATGCAATAAAAAAACTAGAAGTCGTTATTTTTGCCTTCAGGGATTATTAGCAGACAGAACTGATAATATAAAAAACAAGATAACTACATAAAGCAGTATCCAAATGAGTACTAAGTGGCGTAGCATTAGATACAAAAGACTCATGCCAACTGGCCCTCTAGAATGGGGTGTGTGTGTGTGTGTGTACAATTACCAATATTTAACCCAGCACTACAATGAAATAAATGAACTGGTGTGGGAGGAAGTCAAACCCAAACTGAGTTTGAAATAAATTAGTGCCCCAAAATGAATATGAACCAGGGTGTTTAGACACAGTGAAAATAGAATTCTTTCTTACCTCTGTCAAATCTTCCCTGCTTCTGCCAAGCTTAGGCTGCTCTTCTACACCAGCATAAACAACCATATTCCTACAATAAAAGTTTGTATTTGTAATATGTGTAATATACATACGAAAAAATATTAGAGCTTTCTGAATAGAAAGCACTTTTAATGAACTCTAATTAGAAGCCAAGTTTGGGATATGAGTACATCACTAACAGATTCAGTCTTAAAAATCTATCAGATCACTGTCTCTTAATGATAAATTATTGGAATCAATGAGAGATAAATAATTCTCTGGGCTGGATATGTCCTTAGACATATTATGATGGGACTAAGGAAGTCTAAGGGTTTCATGGAAAAACAAAGAAAGAGGCAAGACTGAGGCACAGCATTGACAGAACAAAAAAAGAGGAAAAGCATCGTATGTCTTTGGTGGTAAAGTATCTAGAGCCACTTCAAAATGCCTCTGAACCTCCCCAGAAATACAAAAATGATATCCCAAATCTTATCAAAGACAGACTGTTTAACACTAAGGTGCATGGCAAGTTGCAACTTACTGTGGCCAGATATAGTATCCCCAATGAGTTTTTTCCACAAAGCAACTTGATTCCCATTCTTTTTTAGTTCTTGGTATACTTTTACTATCATAATGCAACCAATGATTATCAGGTCTATCACCAGCAAGAATTTGGGTGGGTTTAGGATGTCCACCTAAGGAAAAGACAATTACATATGATAAATTTTTAAAAAACCCATGCAATAATTATTTTCAATTTTAAGATTCTTAAATTTCATTTAAGGTGCATACTGATCTATTTATATTTATGTAGATATATGTAGATATATATCAGCATTTCAAATCACAGGAAGGGATTATCCATGAACTGTTTGTGTTGGTATAGTTATTTGGGGAGAGAAAGTCAAGTATGATCTATATTTCATTTCTCTCACCAAAATTAAAAAGACTTTGTTAAAATGTTTAGGGTTTGAATTACAAACTTACAGAGCTCAAAGTTTCCATGTCTTCACCTAAGTGGTCCAAATTCTTGCATTCTACCACGTGTATTTTGACATTCTCTTCACACACTAACACATCCACACTTGGTTGAGTGTGAATTACAGACATAAAACTCTTTCATCCCCACACATTTCAGTGTACACTTCTTCCAAACAAAAACATTCTTACAAAACCAAAATATAATTCTCAAAATAAAAAAATTAACAGATACTATATTACCATCTCACAAACAGATCATATTCAAATTCTGTCAAATGTTCCACTAACATCGTTTATAGCAAAAAACTTTTAAAAGAAAATAAAAAAAAATTAGTTTAAATGAAAGCAAAAACATTTTTTCATGGTCTGTGATCCAATCCAGAAACAAATATTGCATTTAGTTGTATGTCTATTTAGTCTCCTTAAATCTGGAACAGCTCTTTAGTCTTTGTCTTTCATAACTTGGAAAAGTATAAAAGTATAGGTTATCACTGAATAAAAGTATAGGCCAGTTATTGTCCCTCAAGCTGGCTTTGTCTGCTTTCTTCTTCATTATTAGATTCAGATTATGAACTTTCAGCAGAAATACCAAGAAGTGATACTGTATCTGTCACCCATTAAGAGGCACACCATGTTAAATTGTCCCATTTCTAATTATTATTATAATAGGTCTCAAGTGGTAACTTTATTATTTTGTCGTTCCCTCTACACTGTTACTCTACTGTAAAAACAAAGCAAGCAAACAAAAACCATTTTCCCTTCTTTCTCATGTTTTTATTCATTATTCATTTATATCAACACAAGAGTAATTTGTGATTTCTTTTTTCATTGTAAGGGTTTTTTTACTAAGGAGTCCTAGATTTCCTTAGAACAGAAACTAGTGTTTAGAAAAAAATGATTAGGTACTCAGTTATCCAGGATAAAGGTTTTGAATATAAAAATCATACAGATATGATGAAAACTACTAGTAAAATTGTCTTATAATATCAGGGAGGGAGACATGTTTTTAAATAAGAAACTGAGAAGGGCCAAATTAAAAAAAAATTATTCTTGCTACATAATTTACTTTTTTTTTTTTTGATAAACACACACACAGCCCATATTAAGACAAACAGGGGAAAAAATAAAGAAAAAAGAGCTACACATATGATTACTGAAAAGCATATGTAAACACATTAAAAGTCTTTACAACTCAATAACAAAAAGACTAAAAACCTCTAAGAAATTAAAAATGTGGCACATTTGTGAAAAAAGTTTAATTCTCACACTTATAATTAGAAAAATAAATTATCATTTTTTACTTGTAACCTAAGCAAATAATATCTATGTAAAAAATTTACTGTAAAAAAGCCAGTACAGCCCACAAAATCTGGACGATAAAGAGGAAAACGAAGGGATTCCTCTGCATTGCTACAAATAACCCATAATACTGACTAGTTTAGGCATCAGTTATACTTTCCATATCAAGACACAGCATATCAGTTTGATGCACACTAATGTTTTAAAAATATGCACACTTGGCACCTTTATTTCCAAGTTACTAAATATTAAAAATTAATATTAATTTAACGTTGGAACAACTAGCATGTATTTCAAGTGAGGATAATACAAAATTAGGGAATATAATGAAATACCCCACATTTAATTGACACTATTTGATAGTGCTCCAAAATAAAGAGAGTGGTACACAGTTATACTCCCCTTCCAAAGGTTAGGTGTGGGACTAGAGACAGCTGTTTGAGCATCATGGGAATCAAAGACAAAAAATTTGGCAGCCAACAGAGTAAGAATTTTTTCTACAAAGTCATGACTTTTATTTTTTCTGATTAAAAGTTATATGCAAATACAGTGACATCATTATAGAGAAAGAAGAAAATCTCTGAAGAAAATTAACCTTTACGCTAAACCTATAGGCCATAGAGAAACACAATATTGTTGTATTACTGGTAATGGTATTTTGAATCTTTGAAATATCAATAGTTAACTAGTATTATGGCTTCTTTGGTGAGATAAGATGACATGCTTGCTTAGAGTGTACAAAAAATACATAAATTATACAGATATGTCAATCTATTTTTAGATTATACTAAGTCTGTTTTCCCTTTATAAAATTATTTCATACTTTCTATTAAAATCCATAGACCAGTATTTGGCATCAAGTACTGTAATTAATATATTTCAAAGAAACTTTTTTAAAGTTAGCTGGGAGACACTGTTAAGTGCATTTGGTAGTACTTACTGATATCATAGGGGTTGATAGTCAGCTTTTTGTGGGTTCTTTTTAGTTGCTTAAGAATACCAGCAACAGCTGAGATTGCCATCTAGAAAAGAAGTAGGGATGGTATATGTATAAAAAACTTAAAATCCTTTAAATGGTGGTTTGCCTTGATTAAGCAAGGAAATACCTACCCCTGACATCTGGTGACAATTCCTGAGATAGATAGCTGATATTTGACTTAGATAAGTGATTCACAGTTCACATTTTCTTTACCTTCATCCTTCCTAGTCTGTGCAAAGGAAACTTTGATCCTTTCTTTATTAAACCGATATAGATATATTTGTTTAATTTTCAAATCTCAACCTAACTATATTTTCTTAAGTTTCTTTTTCTAATGCACCAGGATAGGTCAGCCCATCCTGCACCCCACCTCTAATACTCTACATTTTCAAAAATAGTCTTTCCCATTGCCCTATAAGCTTTGTTATCTGCTATATCCTGCTTTACATTTAAAAGCACAGTGCCTAAACATGCTCCCACCATGTATTTGCTGGATGAATTATTATCATCCTTTAACCAACGAAGGTAGATTTCAAACCAACACATGTCAAGATATTCATTGTGTCTTATTTGTGAGGAATCTTTTTAAAAATAATTATTCCTTTATTGAAAATTTTTATTTTATTTATTTTTGCATAGAGGAATTGGGGTATAGGCAAGAGGTGCAGGATTGAGAGGATTCATCAGTGACAGAGTAGGGAACAGAACAGGCAGATCCACTGAAAAACACTGCTAATGGGAGGAGTGGGCAAAACAGCAGAGGTCTGCTGCGCCATATGTGGGTTAGCTTCCTGGCCGGGAAGCGAACTCAGGCTGCTTTGCTATGGGAGGGCTGTCACGGTGGCAGCGCCGATACTTAACCCGTAGGCCACCAGGGAGGCCATATTTGTGAGGAATTGTAAGGCTTCAGATGATGTAAAAAAGTTCTCAAACCTGAAGTCATAGCAAAACTATAAGTATTTACCTTACGAACTACAATTGCATCATGGTTGAGATTCTCGACAAAAAATCGTATGGCACGATGAGGCAACACCCGGTCATCTCTCAAGAGTAGAGACAAAAGCCCAATGCCTATATGTTCAAATTTCCAGGGCCTTAAAAAAAGGAGGTGGGGGAAAGAATCACAAAACACGCCATTATAAAAATCACTTAAATGTCTTTGAAACATAATCTTAAGTTTCCCAAGAATTAAAATAGCTATACTGAAGAACATTGGTTCTTATTATTAATCCTAAACTTCCCTTTTAGTCCTCTAAAATTGTGACTTAGACTACAGTTTTTTGTGAAAAATTTTATCATGGTTTTTAGGTTAGGAAATTACTATAATATTTTAAGATTGAAGCTTTGAGAACTAAAAAAGAATTTTTGTACTTACAGATTTCTCTGTTCCACACCATCTAGCAAAGTATTCACCAAATTTTCATAGTTCCTTAAAAAAAATATAATTCAGATTATTCAGCAATCAAATATAGATAAACTCATGCCATTCGCAGCAACGTGGATGGAGCTAGAAGGAATTCTGCTCAGTGAAATAAGCCAGAAGGAAAAAGAAAAATATCGGATGGTTTCACTTATAACAGGAATATAGAGGAACCAAATAAGACATCAGTGTAAAAAAAAATGATAATAACAGTACAAAACACAACAAAGCAAAAACAGACAAAATTATAAACCAGAGACATACTGCAGCGCAGGAGGAGAGAGAGGGGTGAGAGGGAGGGAGGGAGGAGCACAGGGGACTGAGGTGATGGTGCACGGGTGCTGTAGGGAAGGAAATTCTATGGGGACTCAATCTGAGGGGGGGTGGGAGGAAGCAAATATTGTCTAAAAAATGTAAAAACTGATAAATATTAAAATAAAAAAAGAAAAAAATAATTCAGGAGAGGTACTTTTTTTGATGTAATATTAAGGCAAGCATTAAATAATATAAATCCACATTTACCCTCCTGTTACTTCACATCACCAGACTATAAAGGTGTGTTGAGAAGCAAGTCAGAGTGCATACAGGTATGTGAACAGGGACATTGGAAAAAGAACATTCATGAAGTGCTAGGTATACTGATCAACTCCACTGCTCATGAGTGGATATTCACAAGTAGATTTGTTAGTAGTAACCAATTAGCTGAATAGTCTAACTACATGGCACTCCAAGTATACCTGAGGCAGTGAGAATTTACTGTTTATATAAATATGCCTTATATATTTGTAAGGCATATTATAAGCATATTTATAAAGCATATTTATAAGGCAAAACCAGAATGAAGTTAGGAAGGTTCCTGCTTGAGTGCTTTAGTTTCAAAAATCCAAAATAGATTAGTCATATCCTCATGCAAAATTTGTATAAATTTGATAAAAAAATAATTACTACAAGAACTATTAAGAAGTACATGAGTTGAATTTGAATTCATATTGCAAGAAATGTGGTATTAAGATTACTAACTTTAAGATGGTGTTTTCCACCTCCACAGCTAAAAATGACAATCAGAAATCTTCACAATAATTATCTACTAACATTTTTATATTTTTCAGAATCAATGTGTACATTTCATTAGCAGTTATAATTCATGTACATTTTAGTGATTTTTAAAGCATACTATTTATAATGCCATCTATGCTGATAGGTAGTCCATTTATAATTACCTCAGGGCATCAGCATTCTTTTCTTGTTGCCGTTTGAGTCCTTCTTTAATTTCTTCTGAGCTAGGCATTATCTGGTTGGTAGAAGGGTATTTTGATTGTTGAAGTAATTCTGCTATTCCAGTACATGACTTTGGAATCTTATTAAAAAGAAAAGCCAGGGGAGAAAAATGAAGTACACAACACACACACATACTACAACCTAGATAAATCTTGACATTATACTAAATGAAAAGAAGCCAAATACAAAAGGCCACATAGCATGAGATTCCATCCATATATATTAAGTGTTCAGGAAAGACAAATTCAGAGACCAAAAAAGTAAGCTAGTAGTTTCAGGACCTATGGGAATAGGGGAATGGGATATGACCAATACTGGTTATAACATTTCTGTGGATACAGTGTTTAACATTTCTGGAATCAGAAATATCTAGTTGTACAATTCTGCAAATATGCTTTTGTGACTAGATAAGCATTTGAAAATTCTGATATAATCTGCTACAACTTTCCATTTCAGCACCAGTGAAACTGATATTCTTTACTTTCATTTGAAAATCATACTTTTAATTTTCTTTACCATAAAATATGAAACCTATGGTCAATCTTTTGTAAGTTTAGCTGGTAGGTGACTTCCTAAAACATAATCCACTCTTGGAAAAATGAGGGCATGGACATACAGGGAATAATGGTAAAAGCAATAATGTAATAACCCTCTGTGCCTCTTTTCAGAAAACCACCTCTCTCTCTCTCCTGACCATGCTTCAACTTCCTACTCCACTTTGTTAGCTGTAGCAATCATCGTTAAGTACAAAAAAACTGGAAAAAAACAGCTTAAAAATGGTAGAATCAGATGTGAAGAATATATTGTTTAAAAAAGAAGAAAAATAAAAGGAACTTTATAAGGCAGTATTTCCTTGGGCATGTTGGGGGGGGGCGGTGAGGGGCAGTGAGGGTGGTATTGCTTACTGTGAAATCCAAACCAATTGTTTCATATTGCCGATGAATCTTTTCTGCAAGATCATCAAACAGTCTCACTATTGATGGTTTTTCCAAGGACATTGCTTTGCTAAGTCCTGAAGAAACAATTGCTGGCCATGTCTGTACAATACAGTCCCAGTCATGAAGGTTTGCCAAGCATACACCACTGTGATTTCCAAGGAGACAATATAAGGCGCCCTAAAGAAAAGAAAGATTAATATAGGAAATAAGATGCATTGTTTAACTGGAGTCAATTCACCTGCATACTGCTTTTTTTTTTAAAATTTACTAAATAAGGATTATTTAAATGCTTGACTCTGGTTAGTAAAATATGTATACATGTTTACCATACTTTTAGAAACTTCAATTTGACATTTGTTATCCAGTAATATTTTCTGTAAGTTATTTACTAGTTCAAAGAACAGTTATTAATAAGGTAATATGGACATGCAAGAGTAGTGCTTCTCAGAACATAGCTTCCATTCCAATTCTCTTCTATGACAATTATATCATAAAGACCATGAAATGTGCTGGTCTTGTAGGTCATAACATTTAGAATGATTTCTAAAATAGTAGTTATCATCCTGTTGCTGAGTATTTTCCTGAGTCTATAAAAATTAGCTTAATTATACTGCATAGTTTTTATCAATAAAAGTATCATTAATCAGAATAATTCTGACGACAGACAGTAGATATCCCTTCTACAGTACCCCTTTTACCGAAAACAAAAACATGAAAAAACCCACAAAAAGCATTACCAAAACATTTTGTTATTTTTATGAACACTCACCCTAATGCTATTCCACTCAGGCTTCTTATCCATCCTGCACTCTACTCTTCTTTACAGGTTGCTCTTAAGATCACTGGTAACCTTCATTTTATTGGTCTCATTGACTTTTTTTAAAACAATTTTGAGAGGTTCTTTCATTTTCCTAAATGTCTTTGTATATTATTACACTGTACACAGGGTATTTAATTTGGGGTCAGGCAAAGAGCTAGACCACTTTCATGGACTACTCACATGTGAGCCTACTCTTCTTCGAGGAACATCACACTAAGGCAATAGACGATACCAAAGCGTGACTCAAACCTTGCCTGATTTTTTTTTTTTTAAAGATTTATTTTTATTTATTTTATTTATTTATACAAGCACTGGGTACAGTCAGAAGCACGGGAAGGTGAGAGAATTCACCAGAGCCAGAGTGGGGAGCAGAACAGGCAGAAGGACCGAAGCACACTGCTGAGGGGAGCAGCGGGCGGCAGGAGAGGTCTGTCGTGCCATGCGGGACCCTCCTCCAGTGACCGGGGAGCAGCCAGGGATCGAACCGGCACTGCAGAGGCTGAGGGCAGCCTCGCAACCCAGCGCTCAACCACTGCGTCACCGGGGAGGCCCCGCCTGATTTTTTTTTAAAAAGATTTATTTATTTATGCATTCAAGAACTGGGGTACAGGCCAGATGTGTGGGGGTAAGAGGATTAACCAGAGACAGACTGGGGAACAGAACAGGCAGATTGACTGAAATGCACTGCTGAGGGGAGCAGCGGGAGAGACAGGAGAGGTCTGCCGTGCCATGTGGGTATCTCCCTGTCCGGGGATCAAACTCATGCTGCAGGGGCTGTGGACAGCCTCATAGGCTGTGTCTCAACCCCTTGCGCCACCAGAGAGGCCCTGATATTTTTTTAATATTGATCTTATTTACTTGACTTTGTCCATTTAAACTGCCCTCAACAAGGTCAATAATATACCACCCAAGGAGTTAGACTTTCTACAAGACTCCTAAATTAATGTGTACACTGGAGGTCAGCACACTTTTTCTGTGAAAGATCAGAGAGTAAATAGTTTGCCAAGCCTCCTGTTATGACTTATTACTTCTGCCACTGTAGCATTAAAGCAGCTGCAGACAAATCATAAAGAAATGACATGGCTATATTCCAATAATGCTTTACTTAACAAAACCAAGCAACTGAGCCTGGACTATAACTTGCTGACTTATCTTACAAGCTTATGTCAAGGAACATGCTGAATTCTCATCTTAACTCTCTAGAAAGCAACTGATGCTACTGATCAATTAGCTTCCAATGGAATTTTTCTCAACCTTTCCCAACTGGTCCTTTTCAAATTATCCTCCCAGGATCTTGTAGCTCAAAACTTTCTCTGAAATGGTGTACGTAAGCTCCAAATTCTAGATATGGAGAAGTCTGCAACATCTTTAGGTAAATGTTAACATCCCTACTTGATAAGTGGGTCCTTTAGTTTACAGGACCCACTTCAATTTAACCTGCTTCAACATAAAAACAAAAAAGTAAAATGGAAAAAAATAGTAAAAATAAAAACAACAAAAAATTAAACTTGTTTAAAGTTGTTCACCATCCATTGTCCCTGTTATCTTTCTTTCTTTTTCTTTTTTTAAGATTTATTTATTTATTTATACAAGCACTGGGTATAGTCAGAAGCACTGGAGGGTGAGAGAATTCACAGGAGTCAGAGCGGAGAGCAGAACAGGCAGACTGACGAAGTACACTGCTGAGGGGAGCAGTGGGCGGCAGGAGAGGTCTGCGCGCCATGTGGGACCCTCACCTGGCAGCTGGGGATCAAACCAGTGCCGCAGAGGCTGCGGGCAGCTTCACAGCCCAGCGCTCAACTGCTGTGCTACCGGGGAGGCCTGTCCCTGTTTTCTTTCTGTGTGATATACCCAACACCAGCTAAATAATCTAGAACTTAAATTATTTTGATGCCCCCTCTTTTCAGTTCCCTCATACTCAACCACCAAGTCTTAACAATTCACCTTCCTAAGTCACTTTCAATCAGCCCATTTCTCTCTATTTGATGACATAAGCAATCACCTATTTTCTAGTTCATTTCCAAGGAATGTAGCATTTTCCTGATCTTATGCCATTCCCTTCCTTCTCTGCACTAATCACACAAGTTTTCACTCAGTTGTTCAAACTTACATGATTCTTCCTTCACATTAGTTAGCCTCTCTAAAATTTTTGGTAGTTCATTTCTCTCCCCATAGGTCAGCCAGGCTATTATCCATGGACATTCAACTCAAACTGCATCCTATATTTTAACCATCATAACACCAATAACAACACAGATAAAAATGTAAGTAATTAAGGAGAGAAAAGGCCTATCCTTATTTAAAGGAGAAACATACAAGTCTTCAACTTCCCTCAATATATACATAAAAAGCCAAGATGGATGGAGAGAGGGATAGATATGTGATAAAGCAAACATAGCAAAATGTTAAATACAGAATCTGAATTGTGCACATACACATTATTTAGTGTAGAGTTTTTTAGTAAAACTAAAAACTCCTATACCTTGAACTGCTGCTGTGTGACATCTTGTCTATCGGGGCGGAGAAACTCCAAAACCAAGGGAATAATATCTCTGCAACAGAAGTTATATGCTCCCAAGGCAGTAAAAAATGTTTGCTGAGCTTTATTTCTGACCTGGAGAACATATTATTAACAATACTTTCATTAAATGGCAAAAAAGTAGAATGACTTCTAATGAATTATCAAATGTATCAAAAACAAAGTTATCATTCAAATGTCATAATAACAGAAAAAATATATCAAAGCATGTATATACCAAAAATGAGTAAAGTAAATGATCATCTTTTTATCAAAAGGAAAACATATTACCACCACCACACCATGGTTATATTGGTTCAAATAATTTTGATAAATGAGGTATTACAGAGGAACAACTAGCATTTTGTTCAGTAACAATCAGCAAACTATTGAACTTTTCACTCTAGTTACTCTTAAATTAGAAGATTCAGTTTTCTCTTAGTCAAAACAAGGAGAATCAAAGACTTTCAAATTTTCTTTTCAATGCAAACTTTAAATATAGCCCAGATATTTTGAAACCCAAAAAGATATTCTATATAATTCATTATATATAATTCAGAACTGATGGGCTAGTCAAGTAGTAACAGATAATATACTAACGATAAGAAAAAGCAATTCACATAGTGCATTTCAAACTTTTAGTTTTCTTTTTTTCTTTTATACATTTTTAAAATATTTTTTCATTTTTGCACAATGTATGCATTTTAAACATTAAAAATCTCTGGGTTAGAAACTAGTTTCCTTGTTCATTATTTTATAAAAAATGGAATAATTGGTTATACATGAATCTCTTACTTTTTCCAGTTCTGTGCTTGGTGATACTCTCTTGGACCTATGCTATCTTAAAGGATGGAGCCCACGATTCAAATGGCAGCAGCTTCCTGACGCCCAAGCATAACACCTATGAGGAATTATATGGTTTTCCTAGACTGGTTGTTAAACGTGATTTAATTAAGTGGCAGCAACATCACACTAGCACTATCTATCAACTTTCAATAATTTGTTTTAAATTTGACAGCTAATTAAAAATCACAAAGTAAACATAAAAAGACTAGTAAAGTTAGCTTGCATATATTTACAACTTGAAAGATGTTTTCTATGCTAATAATTTATATTCTCTTGTTTAAATAGTGGTATTTAGATTGTAGGTTAATAAATTGGGACAGTAGGAGAGGGCGGTGTTTGGACTAGCCTTACCTGACTGTATGAACTTGTAGATAAACGAAGAAGATCTCTGATCATATCTTGATGTACCTTTTTGTATTCACAACCTTCAACAGTTAGTGTTCTTAGCTATGAAAAGAAGACAATAAATCAAATCTCAATAAAAGCTAATTTAATTATGAAGTAACACAAATACTAAAATATTCACCTGGAAAAAATGCGATTTACAGAAGTCATTGTGATTTTAAAAAGATATTTACCTCGTGCTGCAACATTACTCGGTCAATCAATAGTGCTCTAATATGTTGTTTTTTCCCATGGAGCTGAAAAATAAAAGTAGCAAATACTTCAGCATTTCCCTACAATAACCTCAACAATGAATTCCCCTGAAACTCTTAATGAAAAATTAGTTCATGTGAGCTGCTGGGTAATGGAGGTATTTCATTTATTCTAAAGCCATCGGACTTATATACTATTTCAATTGATTGTATGGCTAATAGTAGAGGTATTCCCTTTAAATGGCACATCTAAAACTCATTCTCTGTTAGCTTATCAATGGATCTGCACTATATTAAATAGCCTTTCTAAGTAATTGTGTATATTTATCACAGGCTATCTTATCTTTTCTTTTTGTGAAAATTATGTTTAGTGTTCCCTGACCATAAATCTTCCACTCATTTCCTATAGGCAAATATCTGTAATTCAAAGACTGTCCCTCTTTTACATGTTTATCTCATTAGTCCTTGAGTTCCTCCTTTTTCAAGTCACCTATCTCCATCCCAATGACAGCAACTGATTCAAGTTATATTTTCTATCTGGACTACTATAATAGTTTAACTACTTTCCCCTGCTTTTCAGTCTTAACCTCCTATACTTATTTTTAACATTGGTGGCAGTACTTTTCAAAACGTACTGAATTAAATATTGATCTTTCCAATAATCAAATTAGATTGAGATAAGAACCTTTAATGATTTCCCATTGCACAACATACAAATGAAATACTTTCTCATGACAAAACAACAAAGGACCTGCAAAAGAGTGCTATTTAAAACCAAACCACGCTTCTACATGTTCCTGCCATTTTATGTGGCAACCCTGTTTAAAATATACAGTACCCCTTTCTTAAACAATTAACTCAAACAACCTTTTTTTTTTTAAAATATTTATTTATTTATTTATACAGGCACTTGGAACAGTCAGAAGCGTGGGAGGGTGAGAGAATTCACCAGAGCCAGAGTGGGATCAGAACAGGCAGACTGATGAAG
This sequence comes from Talpa occidentalis, assembly GCF_014898055.3. Lineage (NCBI taxonomy): Eukaryota > Metazoa > Chordata > Mammalia > Eulipotyphla > Talpidae > Talpa > Talpa occidentalis. Next base: position 106,240,658 of record NW_023604861.1, on the reverse strand, counting down.
TACACTGCTGAGGGGGAGCAACGGTAGGAGAGGTCTGCGTGCCATGTGGGACCCTTGCTGGTGGCCAGTGATTGAACTGGCGGTGCAGAGGCTGCAGGCAGCTTTGCAGCCCAGCGCTCAACCACTGCGCTACCGGGGAGGCCCTCAAACAACCTTTTTTAAACTCAGTTTCAGCCAAAGTTTCCTATAGAACACTGCTATGATTATGTCCTGGCTGACTAAGATACTCTTTTTTCCCCAAGCTCCCAGATAAATTTGTTAACTTTTCCTGGAGCAAAAATACAACATGAGATATATTTTTTTCAGGTCTGCATAAAGTACAAGGCTTCAAATGTATGCCTGCGAACAATTTCTCTTTTACCACGTCAAGTTCTTACAAGGCAACCTGTATGCTGTTGCCCAAACATTTTCATCATTATTATACTTCAAATTCCCATAGTTCAGAAACTATCATGGAAACTGACAGAAGAGTTTATATAAGGAAAAACATTTTTTGCAAGGATCCTTTTGATTGTATTTAATATAGTATTTGAAAACCTACCACTTTTATTTATAAGAAAACTTTCTCTGTAAGCTGAACAACTCCTAAATCAGGTGACTATATATCAGTATTAACCATCTTTAAAAATATTAATTCAGAGTGTTGGTAAGATACTAACCCGATTTTCCATTGACTTCTTTACTAGATTAAAGCTTTTCCAACGGGAGTCAAATTCATGTTTGTGTGATCCTTGAAACTGCAAAAGGTCTCCAATAATCTGCGTCAAAGAATTTCAAATTTTTTATTTCTAAGTCAGGACATAAAAGTCAGTCGTGTTAATAATTATGCAGTTATTAAATGACAATTATACCTTTATGATGAGAAATAATGACTTGGTATCATCTTCTGAATTATCAAGTATGTGGTCTATAATAGAAGAAAAAGGATTTTGATTAAAATATTTTGAATTGCAATAAAACCCCTGATGTGTTAATTTATAATCTATTAGTTAAAGGGGGAAAAAACTGCCTTATATACTCACCAATTAGAATTTACAATGTTAAATAAAAGCATATAAGGTACAGACTAAAATTATTAACAAACAAGTTAAACGCATATATGTACTTACTAAGAAGTTTTCTTATGACCCTAGCAATTGCTTCTCGGTGGTTTTCTCTGGATAGATCTATTTTTAAAAAATGAGATAAGGCATTTTAGACATGCTGATGGCTTCTTAGATTGCTGAAGTTTATGTCAAGAAGGGACAGAGTATCAGGAAAAAAAAAAAAAACAATGGATCTGCCTCAGTCATATTTAGATTACTAGTCAGGCATGATACAGGATAACTTTTAACCTTTTATCTACATGACCTGCTTATACAACTTTACTGGTCAGAGGGAAGGAGGGAAAAACCATCACTGCCAAATATTTCAAAGGTTCTATTCGCTAATTAGAGATTACAAATTGCATAGGATTCTCTAATTAGTCATGGGTGATCTAAAACAATCAAAAAAAAGTATACCCCAGCAATTAATGTCCATAACTAACTCCAGAATTAATCTGCCAGAATTAATCTCCAGAATTAATTTAAGTTTGTTAAATTTCTATTAACATTTGATTCAAAACATTCAACAGTATTTTACATAAGTATTTATATAAAATTTACCTTGCTATGATAAAAACATACAAAGATAGTTAAAATACATAAGGACTGTAATATTGCCATTTATATCAAGTAAGATGTAACAATTCTAAACTTAAATGAATGCTATAGTATATGAAAATCTGCCCATGTACATAAACAGCATCCTAATATTTATTTACTGACCCTATTCATATCTTTTACTGGCTCTTCTTTATATAATTTTTCAGTTTCTCCAGGAAAAGGAAAGATAACTACTGTGTATTTCACAATCATTTATATATAAAAAGGAAACTTATCTGGTCTGTATCATGAAAACTAAAAACAGTGAGTGTTGGTGAGGGTACAGAGAAAAAAAGAACCCTTATACACCACAGGTAGAAATGTAGACTGACTCTGCCCCTATGGAAAACATTATTAATGTTTCTCAAAATATTAAAATCGATCTACCGTATTATTTAGCAATTCCACTCGTAGGTATCTACTCAAAGAATGCAAAAACACTAACTTGAAGGAATGAATGCACTATTTATAACAGCAAAGTTATTGTGCACAACCTAAGTACCCAATGACAGGTGAATGGATAAAGAAGATCACACACACACACAATGGAATGCCACTCAGTTATTTGAAAAAATAAGATGAAATCAAAACTTGCCATTTGCAAAAATATGCATGAAACTAGAGGGGATTAAACTATGAGAAATATGTCAGAAGAAGAAATATAAATGCTGGAATGATTTCACTCATATGTGGAGTATAATAAAACAAGGAACAGACAGAAAAAAACACAGAACTCTGATTGCAAAACTGAGGTTACCAGAGGTGGGGAACAAAGAGGGTAGGGGGCCAATGGACTATGGTGGAGGATCATGGTAATCTGGGTGTGTGTGTGTGTAACTGGTAAACTTCTGAATGCGCCAACCTATACCTCTAAATCATATACAGTGTTGGAAACTGTCACCTCAATAAATAATAATACAACTAAAAAGAGAGACTGGGAATATTGTAACAATAAAAGATTATTTGTAGAATAACTGACAATAACTACACAATTTACTAAAGATTAGGATTCACATACCATATTCAAGTCCAGTATACAACTTGGTCTCTTCCAAGGACACCATACTTGGTACCCTGCATAAAACAAGAATGCTTGTACTTATTATTAATACCAAAAAGAAGGATTAAAGAGGAAATTTTCATTGCTAGAGTGTATAAATAAAAACAAAGATGATGCTTTTTTAACAAAAATATTACTCAAACTTTATTACTTCAATTTTTTTATTCTATCCTTGTGAAGATTAATACTAATTCAGTAAGGATAATATTACTATCTTAAAGAAAATGTTAATTAAACTTAATGAATTTAGGGGAGAAAATTCACCACCCAAATGAATCTAATACTAATGTACACTATTTAAAAGCTTAAATTTGGTGATAAATATGTACACAGTTATACAAAGAAAAGTCAACCTTACCATGTTATGTTATGGTAAAGGTTAAATATAGACAACAAAATTCACAGTCAAATTTTACAGTAACCAGTTTCCTTAGATAATCATCACACTTCCTCTTAAAATTAGCCACATAGATCACTCTCAACATCTACAGTGATATACCACTACTTTTATGAAGATGTTTGGATGTAAAAACACTCCATTTCCTAATTCAAGATCTGTCATAAGAATTGTTTTACCAGAACCAGACTCAACTAGCTGAATTCATTGAATTCACTTTTGGGGTATGCAAGAATAGATTTTTATAGGGAATATGAACCTTGATATCTGAAATCTACATTTTCTTCAATGATAAATATTTATTAATTTTTAACATTTTATTTCAAAATATATGAGTTTCAATTCAACAATTTTTTATGAACAAAAATAAAGTATTTTTGAAGAGGAGGAACATGGACGTGAATGCCAAGGAAACATGAAGCAAGCATATCCAACACAGGGTTAGTTAGTAGTAGAAATTGCATACTTATTCTTCATTACTCATGAACAACACAACATATGTAATAAATAACACTTTCAAAATCAACATACTTCCATCTATATTGCATTTATTTAAGTGGAATTGTAATCTCTACCTTACCATGTGATTAGTTATGAACTCTGGGATTTATCTAAACAGTAGGCAATAATACAACATTAGTAAAATGCCACAGTTATGTAACTATGTTCATTCCCCACCATAATTTAGTACCTAGAATGGCAACAATACCTTTTTAGGTTGCAAAAGCAAGCATACAGAGTATAAACAAAGAATGGCTTTTTACACATAACTTATTTCTAAGATCATTTATATCTTATAATATAAAATTCTAATTTGCTTTTCAGAGATTTTCAAGTTCAAATTCATCTAAAACCTGATTTGTATTCTATAAAAGGTCCAATCTTTGGCAACAGCTGGGAAACTTGAGCATCCTGTAAAATTGTGTATGTGTGGAAAATATGTAAGCATCCAGAATCTAGTCAATAAAAAATAATTTAGATTCCTGTTACAATGAGCTTCAACAGGGAATCCAACATCTCTATTAAACATAAGATTTCATCACAGAAAAGGAAAAGACTATGCTCTAATAGCAAACAAAACATTATAATGCATAAGACTGTTACCCATCCATGTACCCACTTCCCACTTCCCAGGTAAAGCACAGGAAAGTGCTTGTCATGAGCCACAACAGGAGGGTACATGTCTTTCCTCGCTGCTACTAAACACATAAATAGTTTTCTAAAGCAAGAAAAGAGTTGTACAATACCCAGTCCGTACCTAGTAATAAATAATATTTAACTAAGCATGCACTCTAATTAGTTACAAAATTACTCTTAAAAACAACATTAAAAAAGCAACCTCTATTATGAACAATTTTACCATATTAAAAGAACACCAAATGCAAAAGGACTATTAAGTAGGGAATTTGAATGTTTTTCTGGTAAGCATTTCTGACATTAATAATGGCAATCACACTGCAACCACATTTAAAAAAACTAGTCTCATCAAAAGCACTGGTGCTAATTTAAAAAACCCATTTCCCTAACAGAAAATGTGAAGAACACTGACACTTATTACAATAATTTAAAAATGTATCAACCTGTATGGAATTTAAAAATATTTAGTACGTTTAAATAAAAATGGTTCTTTTACTTTTAAATCTTAAATTAAAACAGATCTTCCAGATCTCAAGTATATAGATAGCATATAATTAGATATGTATTTCAGATGTATTTGTTCTTACCTATCATAAATGCCTTTTATGCTGATTTTTCTAATATTTAGTTTTAATTGATCCCTTTGTTATCTAACAAATTAAACTTTGATTGTGCCTTGATGTGATTTACACTAAAATGTCCTAGCAAATGTAAATATATATTTAAACTAAATATTTCTTATGATCTTTAAAAGAATGATTTTCTGAAACAAATTTCTATTACTCAAGTAAGACTTAATGATTTTATCTTTTTGTAGCCACGTTATATGTCTATATGTCACCAGATGGAGGTTTGAGGCACCAACCTTGACTCACCACCTCATCCCACCCCAGATCCTAGCAGTAGGAAATCTGCCAGTTCTACATCCACCAGTGACTGACTCTATGAATGCAGAACCACGGATAGAAAAAAAAAAATCTGTCTGTTAAGTGGACCTGCTCAGTTCAAACTGGTTGCTTAAAGGTCAACTGCATATAATTTAAAATCAAATACCATTACTCTTTTTTTAATGTTCATAGCAGTTTTATTCATAATAGTTCCAAACTGAAAAGAATCCAAATGTACATCAATAAAAGAACGGATAAAGAACTTGAGATAAATTCATTCACTAGCGTATCACCTAGCAATAAAGAGGAATAAAACAATTATATATGCAACAACATTGATGAATCTCAAAAAGATACTAAGGGAAATAAGCCAGGCACAAAATACACGTATTATTCCAAGAGCAGGCAAAATCCACCTACAGTAGAACAAATATCATTACTCTTACCCCACATCAAATTCATTGTGCTCATTCCCTGGTTCATTATACAAACAGTATTGTCTTTTGACATAAGGAACTAAATAAAATTCTGACAAAGAAGTAATAAGGCATATTATAAATAATACCACCTATACAATAATAATAGTTAAATCTGTTTCATACCAATTAGAAATTAGACAGTACCCAGTCACTGAGTTTATAGCAAAACATGTTTAGTATTTGCGCTGCCAAAATAAAAAAGACCTAGGAGATTTCCACAATTATTTTAGTTATACCACTAAAGGGGAATCTATTTTTTTTTTTTGTGGGACCCTTGCCGGAGGCCGGGGAACGAGCCTGCGCTGCAGAGGTTGCAGGCAGCCTTGCAGCCCAGCGCTCAACCGCTGCGCCATCAGGGGAGGCCCCACTAAAGGGTAATCTTAAGGTTTGCTTAGAGGATGAAATAATTACTGGTTGGAAAGAAAGCACAGTAAAAGAGGAAGCAATGACCAATAACATAAAACAAAATATATAATACAAACCAAATATACAAATGAAGGCTAGGTGAATTGTCATGAAATAGCTGCAATGATTTTTCCTGTCTAAATGAAAGGACATCCTGCTTTTCCCAATAATCCCTCCCTTCCCAAATTAAAAAAAAAGGTATAAAAATCAAGCTGTTAACAGACTTTTCCATTCAAGGTTACAAGTGTTTCACCAGAGACATTAGGCCTACTTCTGTGTTACATTACTTAATTCAATCCTGGTCATCAGTAATAGCCACAAACACAAATGAAAAGCTGGCTCAAACTCTACGATGTGAGCAAAGGATTGCTAAGTAAAGAGAAATCTTATGTACCGCTAAGTTTAAAATTAACTCTGAGCATAAGAACTATTTCCATGTCTGACACACAAGCTTTTAAAAAATAAAATCAATGAAAACAGAAGGCGAAATAAGGAGAAAACAGGGTTACTCACCGTGGAGTAGTAACTGTTTCCTTTTCTGTGTGCAGCTTCCCCAGCAGAGCTGGGTAGTTTCCTGGAGGTGCCAAGAGAGGTTAGCTAGCCCTGCCCCTCATCGCATAACAACACATCCTTTTCATATATCAATGAAATGGTCTTAATTCTTAGACCTTAAAAGTATGAATTTTTTTGAGTGAAAAGTTAGTAAAAGCTGAGATCCTAAGAATGATTTAACTAAGAATGACTTAACAGATCTACCAGAGGAAAAGGGGCACAAAGTAAAGAAGAAATATTTGAGATGAAAAATGATGACTCCTCTACCTTGAGTAACCCTGTTTTTTTTTTTAGATGTTAGTTTTTTGCATACTGTAAAAGCTGGTTAGACCTAAAAGATTAAGAGTGGGCTGCAAAAGGAGAAATTAATGACAATTTGAGGATTAAAGGCAAGTATCAAAATTCCTGTGTGACCCTGAAGAGACATATTCCAACTTCCACACTACAAACGAAGAATCATGACTATCCAACTATACCACAAATATTCCTCTTAAATCATTACCTACAGGTTCCAAGAGCGAAACAGAAAGGTTCTATTTTAAGGTTAATTTAGCAACCTTGGTATCTGACAACTGCTAAAGAACAAATTTTTCTAAATTATACTAAACTAAAAAAAGATCACCCTTAATTATACTCAAGAGACATTATTTTACCCATCCTTTCAAGCATTAAAATTTACATTAAGTACAAGATAACTAGTAAATGAATTTATTAAAGGCCAAAGAATACAGTGTAAATACCTTTAGGCATATCCTTCACTTTTATAGTTAGGGCAATCAATTCATATAATTGCCTCATTTTTTGGTCAGTCTCTAATCACATAGTATAGAAAATTAATTTTTACATTTTGTAGGCATTTCCCTGAACAATGGAATTTTAAGACTATTCCATACACTCTACTAGCAACGCTGTTAAATTTACTCATAGGAAAACTCAACTAGATTAAGCGTCCAGTTTCTTATTTACTGCAATTTTCCAGAAGACAAAATACTAATACATGCAATAAGGCAAACTTTATGAATGATTTGACAAAAAAAATTAAATTAAAGCAGTTATATTTTATCTAATTGAGATTTATATGAGAGAAAAAGAGAATTGTTTGATAACCTATGTACTAACAAAAATTGGTCTGGTATTTCAGAAAATGCAGACTCTCCCATAAGGGAGACTTGCTTGGAGCACATCTGGATTACACTAAAGCATATGTCACATTTATGTGTTTTCCTTTGTCCCTTACCTAGTAATTTTACTGTTTCCTATGGAATAACCAATACCCAAAGTCGAGTCAAATTGACCTGCTAATGATATTCTCCAAGCATGATGCCACCAATATTCTTTCTTCATAGTAAGCTTTATGATTTAAGATTACAGAACAATGGCACTAACAACTGAAATTATTTGATTCATTTTACAAATCTATATTTAAAAAAATTTTTAACAAATGATCTATATTAGAATAAACAGTTTTGAATTTAAAATGCTAACTTTACTGTATAATGCTCTGGTGAATAGTAATTTACTGACTGCAAAAAAAAATTCAAAATGTTATATAAAGAAAATAAATGTAGAAAGTCACACATTGCTGAAATGAGTTTAAATTTCAGATGAAGATGATACCAGTTAGAAATCGGTTTTTAAAAGAAAGGAATGTGTTAAGAATTATTTAAAACCCCAAAGACAATACAAGTTTCTTTCTCTAGCAATTTAAAGGCAAAGAACTGCTCACTCATTCATCTTTATTTCTACTTTATAAAGTCATTATCCTGCATTGTTGTATGTAACTAGGAAGAACCCTAAAAATATTCACTGGAGTGATTAAAATGATTGAAGTTTTCATGTTTTATATTTATTATATATTATTAAACATAAGCAAACATGTTTATGTTAATATTTTAAATATATTAAAATAAAGATGTATTAAATGTAATTTTGATTTCTCCACTAAATTTTATTATATTTTCACTCCAAAAGTTACATTTCCAAAACACAAAAGCTTTCTGTATCTAAACTATCTTTTCTTTTTGACTTTCTGGGAAAAGCCAAGAAAGAATTCTCAGGATCAATTATATGGCTTATAATCAACAGTAATGTAGGCTAATAATCTACTTATTTATATCCCATGGCATTCATCAAATTTCCATAACATAGTATTTCTTTTCCTTTTTGAAAATGCAGTTCATTATATAAAACCTGATTGGCCTTATACTGGCCAAATATGTAGAAGTTCTGTCCTGATGCACATTTATTTCAAAAGATAAAGATACTGTTTCAATTCTCTATTGTGGTGCACTTGGCACAAGTATGGCTATCTGCTGACATGAACTGTAATGGAAAACCCTAAGCCTCCCTACGCTGACCTGGACAGTACAGCCTAAAGATTACTTAATACTAAAAATCTTCTAATGACATAAATGCAAGACACATACTTCCACTCTTAGATATATCATTGGTTTAAATGACCACATTTCTCGTCAACACTGTCAAGCAGAACAAAATTTACTGATGACTAAGTTTGTTGTGTATGCAATAGCTTTGTAGCGTGCCATAAAATAGTTCTTACTGTAGTACATAATCTGAAGATCATCAGGAAAATCAAAACTATTTCCATAGGTCCTCATTTTAAAATATTATTTAAAATTGATTTCTCTTAATTTTGATGAAAGCTCTTACATCAAAAATAAAATAGATGAAAAACAAAAGTGCTTTAAAAAAATTCTGTAAATGCCTAGGCAAATATAAAACAGATTTCCTTACCTGAAATGACCCTACTTCTCTCTTGTAAGTATAAAAAGCAACCTAAAGTTCCATGCCTAGAAATAGTTTTTTAGAGTAAAACAAGTGGGAATAATGAAAAAGTATGATTCCAAGCAGTGGTTATGCAAAATATGGGAAAGATTGCAAGCAAGTCACGCTTTAAAACCACTCATTGCAGCTAAATATTTCTGTTGCAAAATCAACAAAAAAGAATTCTTCTGGTTCTGGTTTTTGAGAGGGCCAATACTTAAGTTATTTTCATTAACTTGTTCAGCAATGAAATGTTGATGTTAAAAGAAAATGATCTAAGATGACATACTGAACTAGCATCTACCTACTTCATAACTTAAAGTTACATACTATTTGATTTCAATTGAACTCAATTTTTCAACTTAAAATGGTAACGCTAACAATGGATTAAATGAAAGTCATTCAAAATAATATTCTGAAAATTCATGAACGCAACTTGGTAGATCTAAAAGTTCAAAATCATAACGTATAACAATGAACAGCTTTTTGTTAAACACCCACTTTTTTTGCTACAAAATTCTTAATCAACATTGATGGCAAACAAAAAAGTATTTTTCTTTTTAAAAGAATATGTTAATTAACTCAGTAAACTAACAGATGAACTCAATATCTCCAAGTTAATGTTATAAAACTGATTAACATTTGAATTTACTCTATTCTGGTACCATAACAAATTCTGAATAAAGCCTTGAAGTTAATAAAGACATAAATTGTGCCTCAGGTATTTTTTGCTTAATAACAAAAAGGTTAATGAGATAAACAACACCAATAACAAAACCAGTGACTCTTTAAAAGTAACTAAAACTTAAAGTCTATGCCAAATGACAAAACAGTAAAATATGTAAAGTAGATATTTTTACTTACAAGTTAGTAACTGGCTCTCCTTTCAAGGGAGGTAGGAGGTTTCCTGAGCCAATTAAACAGTTGTGCACTATAGTCAGACTCTGTAGAACATCATCTCTAGAAAGGAAAAAACAAAACAAAACATAGTGTCATATTTTAGAAGATTCAAAATACCTGTTTTAAAATTCTTCTATCACAGATGTGCTGGAAGCCTTTGTTTTTATGTAGTATGTGCTCTCACCACTTTTCTAGATTGTTTTCTACCATTCAGTTATATTTCTGAACACCATTTTACACTAATTTCCTTTTTAGAAGGCAGAATTATTTTGAAAGTTATATGGGTGATATGTAGGAGGGTTCTCTCAGAGGCCTTTTTTATATTCACAGGCTAAAAGTAGCCTGACCAACTTTGTCCCAGGTGGATGGTTGGCACCTCAGGGGTTAGCAAGTGACTCTGGAGATCTAGCTGGGTCAGTGTTCCCTGTATGGTATATGTAAGTTGGTGGTAATTCGCTCAGGTATAGCCTTGGCCACAGCCTGGCAAACCAGAGCAGCTGTCACGAGCCCCCGGGCAGCACTGACCTCAAGACTGGTATGTGTGGGCTTTCTAATCCCTGGGATTCAGATACTCCACAAGACTGGTCACTTCAGATGAATGAGGAAAATGCTTGACACTCTAGTGCTTTCCTTCTTATAAATGCTACCTGAAATGGGGGTACCTGCTAGTTGGGGGTGGGCGCAGTGGGTTAACATTTTACATTGTGCGTGAAAGCTGTTTCCTCAACAAGTGTCTTGAGGGAGAAAAAAAAAAGCTAGACTCTAGGACAAAGTACAAAATCTTTATCAAGTAGGGAACATAAAAAATTAAGACTAAGAAATAGCAAACATCTTTAGTTTAGCCATTTACAAGATACCTACTGGTATAACACATTCTTAACTTAAATAGAAGCTAACTGTTCACAAGTAACACCTTTGCCCTTTGTGCAACAATTCTGAATTTAATCACCTATTTTTTTTAATCACCTATTTATTGAAGATCATTTAACAGAAAAAGGAAACTAGTGTTACAGAAGACCACGCAGCATATTTCATCTCTAAAATGGACTTACAAAATACTCCAAAAAGCTGTTCAGAGTACTATACATACAGCTGACCTAAATCAATCATACTTCTTCCCCTCAGCCCTTTTATTGAACTTGCATTTCCTTCCAAACGGAGCAGTTCTACACATGTCCAACCTAGACATGTATAGACCTAGAGATGTAGATGTGAAACTGCTAAGGAGGAGACACTAAAAATTAGAAAAAATCCTGAGTTTTTCAATTTAAAATTTTTAAGTATTATGACAAAATTTCTGCTATACAACATTGTATTTGAAGGCTTTCTAATCACATATAGAAGAGATATTTAAAACACATATTGAATATGGATACACTGATTATGGATATGCCAGAGAGATGGCATAAATTTTTTTTAACCACATAACACTAATTGATTATAAAAAAAGAGAACTACCTAGACATTTCAAGTTCTCCATCTCCACAGTGCTGTAGTTTGATGAGCTCAGGCTGAAGGAAAGAGTCCAACAGATAAAAGGCAAAAGCCACTTCTTCTGAAGAAGGAACATGCCACTGGATTCCCAGATTCCACAAATCCCCTGGTTTACCCCAGTCCTAGAAAAGAGCATTTGTTCAGCAAGAAGTTAAAAAATGAACACACACACACACACACACACACACAATTTAAAAGGTTTAAAAGAAAATGTATAAGTACTCCAAACCTAAGGAAGCAAATAATATTCCTAAAGTTGGATTTAAAATGTTACCCTTCATTATTACCCCTGAAAAAAGTTCTTCATTAAGAGTTACTCATATTTATTAAGAGTCACTCAAGTATGAGTTTGCTGTAAGAGTAACAGTAAGTTTATTTGAGAAAACTGCAATTCCCAATAAAATTACATGGAATTATGGATGTTAACTGTGGCATACCAAAGTCATTCCATATAGAAACAGAGCAGAAAAAAACTAGACTTTTAGCTCCAATGATATGATGCACAGTCCAACAACAATTTTAATTATTACTTTTAAAAAGAATTAGTGAAATCTTTAAACTGAAAAAACCAAAAACTCCACACTTTGAAAATCTTCCCTAGGAAAAATAACCCAATGTACCCTTGAATTTTAAGTTATTAAAAAATGCTTGCCTTGATAGGAAAGTACTCAGAAGGAGGTTTGTCAAAGCCACCTGGCACACTGCAGTATTCAGTAGGGTAGATCAGCGTAGTAGAACGAAGAAGGTGATGCAAAAGGTTACAAGACAGAGTATAACCCTGCTTACAGGTTAAATGTAGAGTTCTTTGGAGAATCTTTACAAGCTGCTCCTTATAAAGAAGCAACTTCTTCCCATCCACTCGAGTTATCTAAAAAGAGGAAGAAAATAGTTGAAGGTATTTTGGTTAAAAGATCAAGAATCAATAATTAACGTAAAAGTCAATGTTTGGCTACTCAAGCTAACCTAAATTAGTAACAATTTCTTAAAATGACTTTAATTCACTGTAAGACTGCCATTTCAATTACAGTCTAATAATGGAATACTTTTTAAAATAAACACACATTTTTTGAGTTTAGGCTCACATATACCATAGTAACATTCTTTTCAAAAGAATCTATTTAAAGAGACAAAACTTAACTGTATTTCCCTATGTTCCTGAACTAACCCACAAAGGAAACTAAAGTTTGATTAATGCCCAAATATAGAATATAAATAGGAAAAAAGAAATTGGCTAATTTAATAAACCTGGATTCTTAAGTGATCCCTATTAGAATTAATTGGTAAAAAGACCAGAAGAGTGTTGAGGATGAAATTATCAGTAATTATCAAATTCCTCTGACATCAGCCATATCAAGAAATATTCAAAACTTGGGAGTTCTCATAAATTTAAAGTAAATTTTCATAAAAAGGATAAATCCTAAAAGCAAGGCAACATTTTCACAGTAATTTTTCTTATTCCAAAGATTTACAATACCTCTGACAAAAGTTGAAGATTCCATAGTAACTCCTTGTCTAACTCTTCTTCATTTAATACATCATCATCTAAAAATGGCAAAATAGTATCAGGGGAAAAACTATGTATCCAACTAAATCAATCACTTAAAAATATTTATATTTAATATTTCTAATAGTTGAGAAGTCTCTTTTGGGGAGAGACTTTGTATTTGTATTTCATCTTCATGAAGCTATACTTGCTCCAGAAAAGGTGGAAACTCAATTTTCAAGAAAATAAACACACCAACAAGTAAAATATTGCTTAGCTTAAAGAAGCTGTTTGATCAGTAGAGTTTTAGAAACCAAGAAAAAATGTTATTTAAAATTGTAAAGGCAGAATAATAACCCAATGACTTACTCATTGTAAGCTGAGTTATAACACTGCAGCAATGGGGAACAAATAGCTTCAAAGATTCCTCTGGGCAGCACTGAAAACATATTTATATAAATAAGTTTGTGAAAACTACAAATTTTTCAGTCACAAAGTATACACTATACTATTTTCAGTGGCTATAAGCAGGTTACTGAAAAAATTATGCATTTTAAATATAACAAGCATTTCTAAAATAATTAACCACATAAACTTGTTGGTTATCAATTAATTCATGAGTCCAGAAAAAAGCCCAAACTCACCTTTACAGCAGCACGGCACATGTCTGCTACCATGCGGCCTGCTACTCTTGTTTCAAATATATGTGAAACAGAAAAATTAAAAACTTTCTGAAGAGCTACCTATTAAGATATGAGGAATAAAAATGTCAAATTGGCATCTTAAAGAAAGTTAAACATCTTATGAATCATAAAAGGAAATGGCCACATAAAAATTAACTGAGTAGAGACTGTAACCATCTTAATTGATAAGGGTTTGCTTAATAATGTTTCATCCAAGTCTATAAACAATCTTTGCACAACAACCTAATGTAAACAAAACATTTAAATCACAAAACTTTACTTTTGTTATAGAAACACTAAATATAAAATTACAGCTGCTTGAAGTAAACACAAGTTAATTATCTTGTTGGTTAATCCAATATTAGAAAGGGAATATTATGGAATAGCTAATATTTATAGTTTGCCATTCTGACCACCACAAACTATAAACTATGTGTATTCTGAAAGACTTGAAGCACTCTTTTTAATTTTATAAGCATGTCACAGGATTTTAACTTAATTGCTCAAAAATGAGCTCTAGATGGAGGTTGCTGAAAATTAAAAACAACTTCCAAATCAAATCTTTTTTTTTTAAATTTTGGTAAAAAAGAATATTTACAATAATTTCTAGATACTAAAATAATTTTAGTAAATATTTCATTCAGCTACAAGGCAGCTTAGCTTTTAATCAGGATAAACATATTGAACAATGATCATCTCAGAAGAGAGAAGAAACAGAAATGGAAATACAGTGTGGTCTTAAAGATCATAATGTCTATAAAAAATACCAACTAATAGCAAATGAGTTCACAGAATGAGTTCACAGAATGCCTAATAATGACAAATTATTTCTTATCTAATACAGTCAGAATGTTTATTTAGGATTTAATTTCTATCATATTCTAGCATAAGCACTTCTCAAAGCTTTTCTCCCAAATAATATTTAATTGTAAATTTACAAAATATAATTGATGCTTGCTATTTGTAGCAGTTATGTTCTATAAAGCTACTATGAACACTAAATTATCAAATAATGAACGGTTTTTCTAGGAAATATAAAGGATTAAGTTTCTTTTTTATTTTATTTTATATATTTTTTACATCATTTTTCATTTTTTGCACAATGTATGCATTTTTATCTTGGTTATAGCCCCCAGACAAATCGCACCACCCTTATTTTGATCCTACTCCCCGCCCCCCCAACCCATACATAGTGTGTCTCTGGTTTATAGTTGCTTGTTGAGTTTGATTTTTATTTTATTATAATTAGACCTTTTCCTGGTCCCTTATTTAGGATTTCTAAATCCTTGCTATGAGTGAGACCATCTGGTATTTTTCTTTTTCTTTCTGGCTTATTTTGCTGAGCATGATCCCTTCCAGCTCCATCCATGTTGCTGCAAATTGCATGAGTTTATCTTTTTTGATTGCTCAGTAATATTCTATTGTGTGTATGTACCACATCTTCTTGAAGGAATTAAGTTTCTACGAGCCTCAACTGATGAATATATAAGCTTGTTTTATGTTTCTGTTTAAAGAAACCTTATTTAATTCTTTAACATTGAACTCATGGCCAACAGCACTGTAAGCAATACCTGAATGAAACATATCTAAGACAATTATCATTACAAACACCACAACACTCTTATGCTTAGATATTATAGCACTTCCCCATTCAGGGCCACTTCAAACAGCAGAATAACCTGCAGAAAGCATAAAAATGTGCAAAACCTCAACCTAAATGGGCACAAAAAAAGACACTTATTTATAGTATGAACTGAAACAAGAAGCAGAGTCATGTTGTTTGACCTCAGGTAGAACATGAGCAGCTCAACAAGAGCAACTTCTGCATCTTTTACATATCTGCAGAAAATGTTTGTGTTACAAATACATTTTAGAAGCACTGAAATTAAAATTTAGAAGGTGAACTGGCAAATTTGGAAACTGCAAATAATAATGATCAGATGTATAACTTTTCAAATCTTAATTATGGAGAGGATAAACTGGCATACACACACACACACACACACACACACACACACACACCTTAAAGTAACCTGAACCTCAATTCTAAAACATCAAATAAAAACACAAGATCGAAAGCTAATTTTTGGCAGAAATGCACTCTTACCATAAATATTTCTTTGGAACATTGTGTGAGGATTGTACTAAATGTAGAAGACAGGCCTAATTCAACCAAACTCTCCAAGTGAGTCATTTTCTCCGTTTCTGTCTCCTCTCTTGTTTGCTCCAATGTGCTACTTTCTATAAGTCCAAAGCATCTAAATGATCCAAATAAAGTATAATTTTAGCAACTACAAACTAGATTAACATTTTTGTGATGATCAGATAATCTCTACTGTTATGGCTATTTAAGTAATAACTACTTAATTCATACATATTTCACAAATCAAATGTCCTTTTGTAACTTCAGCAGCCAACCTCCCCTCCGCCCACCCTTTTAGGTAGCAGTAAAATACAGGTTGTCTTCCAGAAAAGAATTTGCTGTTACAGAGCAGTCACTTTTTTGAACATTAGATAATGGGTAGATCTGGGGCACATGCTCACCTGTCCATAAACTGTAAGACAAAATCCTCAAATTCAGCTGTGGCTGAACAAAGTTCTCGTTCCACCTATAATATGTCAATGTTAAATTAAGAATAGCTTTTGCTTTTTTCCTCTGAACTAACAAAACTCAATTATTGGCCTACAAATTAGATCTAGGATTACATTATTATAATCACATATCAAGAGAAAGAGTAGCATTATCATATTGAGAATCCTGATCTATTTATTTTCCAGGAAGCAAAATAAGATGTAATTAAACCAATTTTATAAGGGCCCAAAAGAGAAGTCAAGCAGTCATTTTTATTATCAATTAGTTTTCAAACTGTTGGTGTATGTGTGTAAAGAATGACCTCTCACTACTGAACAGTCAGATGGATATCAAATAGTAACAAACTTGCAACAAAGAAAATAATTATAAAAGAAAAGACGATAATGAAGAAAATTTCTCTTCATTGGATGCCTCTCCTCCCAACAAATTTATTCCTACCATAAGAAGTTGGGAAAACAAAACACGATCACCACTGATTAATAAAACATTAAAAAGTAGCAAAAAAAAAAAAGAAAGAAATACACACTGGAGGAAGACCTGGTCTTCCATTTATACCTTTCTAGGCACAAAATGACAATTTTACATTGTTAGCATCTATTCAAAATTGCTTTTTAAACTAACAAATATTACACATAAAATAAGAATTAGAACTTAGTTAACCAATCCTCTCACAACGAGAAAGCATCCTTACTTCTGTGAGGTCGTTTCTTTCTTGTAGTACAGATGAACAATCTACTAAAGGCACCAGAGTGGAAAATGTTGCTATAAACTGGAATGTAATCTGTGTGAAGATACAAAAGATTTAATATTAACAACATAATGCTAATTCAAAACTGTAAGTGTACCATATGTTATCATATAGCAACAAAAGAAGCTGTCTTGAGGAAATCCCACAACAATCCTCTGGAAATTTTTTAATTAGAATTAAACATTTTAAAGTTCCTCACAATTACATGCTGCTTTAGTTATAAAGTAATAATATATTTTTACATAGTTACTAAGTTTAAGTAACAAGTTTTCCAATTTTTTACAACCAAGAAGTTCCTTTGCCTCCTCCCTAAAAAGTGATGTTAATTAAGGGTAAATAGAATACACTAATGCAAAAGGATCAAGACTGGGGAAGAGGGAAGATAGCAATGTTGTAAGTCAGAAGAAAAAGTGTGTTCAAGCGAGATGTAGATTTTATATATAGTAACTTTGTAAATGAAGAGAGAGATAAACGATATATGCTAAGATTTCTAACATCTCTGCTTAAGGAAAGTAAGCTTTAGAACATCATATGACTGGTAAATGCACACAGTTTAAGGCAAATTACTTAAGAAGGAAGACATTATATAGATCAACTAACTGTCCACAGATCTAAAATTAGACACCAACAGATATAACTCTGCTACCTTTTATCTACTCTGCACTGAACTATGTTCTAAAGAGCATTTTAAAAAATATTAACATGACGTCCATTTATACAAGTACAATATTTTAAGAAAAATTAACAGGATGTCCATTTATACAAGTATAATTTAGATGCAGAATCATAAATGCTCACCATGCATTTACTAAAGTCATTTGGATCCACCCCAGGCAAAGCTCTCATCAACAGAGGTAGCATGTGTGTTGGACCTTCAGGAAACCATTTGCCCCCTGATACCAAACTGCGGGCTACTCCAATTACACAACTTAAAGTGGCTGTGAGCTGGTGAGGTTCTGTCAAAGTCTCTAGTGCAGGATATGTTCTATAGTTTGAAAATAGAATTTTAAAAAATTTCCATCACAGGTAAATAAACATGACACATTAAATACACTGAACTCATAAATTGCATTTTGGCTTAAAGGTTTGTCGCTATTGGGATATTTTGGGTGAATATTTTTCTTAAAGTTACAGAATCACACACACAAAAGGAAAGGCACAGAGACTATTGCATGTTTCCCCAACTCCCTGCCACCTTACACCTATCTCCATGCAAATTCCACAAAACATAAACTGGTAAGTTTTGTACTATTTCATTTATCTTAATAGACCTTGTATACCCCAATAGGAATGCATCAAATCTAATCTAATGATCAGTTATTATTAGAATTCAAGAATGACAAGTCAGAATGACACCACTTTTCCCTTTTAAAGGAAAATCATAAAAACGTTTCAATTTCTACTATTTTATACTTTTTACAAGACAGATATTTAATAATTGGAAATCAGTTATTGGAAACATGAGAAAATTCCTAACAACAGAATAATTAAATGGGGATGGGGGAGAGAAGATATGAGGGTTATGATAAATTCAATATTGAATCACTAAGCATTTAAGAGCCAAGAGCATTCACTCATTCATTGACTCGCTGGGGAAAAAAATCTAAAATGTAGTCTTACACAAAAAAGATAAATAATAAGGGAAATAATAAGTGAACAGAAGGAAGGATTTACAAAATCCAAACCTATTTTTATTTTTAAAAGATGGAAAAAATACACCAAACTTTAATAGAGGTTGTCTTTAGGAGATGAAAAAAATTTTAAATTCTTTCCACATTTTTATTTTTAAAAAGACTTTCATAAAAGGGAAAAAAATCTTATCCCAAAAGACTGTCATGCCACTTAGAAACAGAAAATTAAAATTTTCAAAAGAGTCATTGTATTGCCAATTTTGACAATAAACATGTATCACTCAACATGCTGTTATGTAATTTTATAAAAATTGAGAACTAAGTAAAAATGGGATCTGTAAATGTCCTTTTATTTATCAGCTTTGTTCCTATATTAAAAATTTATTTCACTAATGATAATTAATCAGCTGGAAAACACTGAAATAAAGAAAAACAAAGGGGAAGTAAAGAAATTAAAAAACACCATCAAATTTTAACTATAAAATAGCAGAAGTCACACTCAGAAGCCAGTCTCTCCTCTCCAAGCAGCATCAAGGGACTTGTCACTGACTGTTAGCTTTTGCTACCACAAGGAGTCAAAGAGCAAAGAATACTGGAGTTGCAAGCAGAGTGGCAACTGCCTGACTTTCCCATTCCATCCCCTAAATAAGTTCTATATGCTGGAAATACTGCAGTGCCCCAAGGTATGCCCACAAGAATAGAAGCATTTGGGAAAGTTAGATATTTAATTGACTTCAATATTAATGGCAATGAGGGCAGGTGAGATAGCAAAAACAACCCAAATTTATAGGTAACAGAGTCACAATTAGGTAAAGGTCTTTAACAGGGTACCCTATCTCCAAGTGTATGTGAGCCATTATCATCTCTCAACAGTGAGCAGAAAATAGGTTGTTGTCTGCATTCTGCCACCATGAACCTTGGACAAAGCTGAGTTTTATAGAACGCAAATTGCTAGTTTAGGCTTTAAAAGCTCATATTCTTCTCCTCTTGACAAAGACACATTTAGAGAATCAAAAGGCTCAAGTTCAGGAAGCAAAGAAGTAAGAGAAAGCTCAAGTCATTTTGCTCCTGAACACTAAAAACAAGTAAGAGTAGCTCCCACTTGGGAACCATACCAGACCAACAGTGATAGTGACTAGGTAAATGGAGAACTATTTTCTTATTGTTTAAACAGACAAAATTAATAAATGCAATAAAATCTACGTTGTGGAAAACAATAAACCTGTTTATACAATATAAGAAAGTAATACATTTAACTAAATTTCTTCTAAATCACTGATTCTAAGAAACAACAGAAATCTAAAACCACTTTCAATGACATGTTCTAAATAGTGATACTCATCTTTTGATGATAAAACAGCCAGTTTAACTAATGAGCATAAAACTTGAGTGACTAAAATGTACATAGTCCAAAATACTGATCTATTTCAACTTTCTTTTTTCTCTAGTAAACCCTATCAAGTCAAACAAACAAAAAACCCAAATCAAGGTGTCGATCATTAGGTTAACATGTCCTGCTTCTTCTCTAGGAAAGGGAATGAGCACCAACATAGCAACACAAAGAAAAGAGAACCAAGCAGAACAGAAGAGTAAAGAGTTCATCAGGAGACACAGCTAGGCTTCAACAAAACATTGAAAACTATACACTTACCTTTCAAGTACAGGGGGTATGACTAACTCAGGTCTCATGAGTGCAAGATTTTGCAGAGCCTGGGCTGCTTCTAAACTACCAGTTTTGCTAAACATAGCCAAGAGGACAGGCTGAATAATGCATTGTACAAAGTCTGTAACATCTTGATCAGTAAGCTTATGGCTATCAGGCACAGGCATTAACCAAGAAGGCTTCTTGTATCTTTCACGATGCAATCTTCTAACAACGCTGTTTGGCAACCGCTGAAGTAGTTTCATTAACTTGTTCTGGGGACACAGAAGCAGAAAGTCCCAGGTAGATTCTATTTCCCACATAGATATTCATGGTTCCTCCCTACCCTCCCAAATAGATTTAAAAAAACCCCCAATTTATCTTATTGTAAAGACCTACACAGAATAACAAGATGGACTAACATACTCTTACCAATTTTTTATATTAATAAAACTTTATTTAAAATTTGTTTTAATTTGTAGAATTATGTGAAGCTTCCATTACATGAAAAGTCATTTAAACCAGGAAGCTTAAAATACCAACACAATAAACTGAAAAGATCATTCCATACTTTGCGACTTTTGTTATGATTTTGTTGCAGAATATGGCATTTTGTCATCAGTTCCCATACCAGCATTATCTTATTTTGTATATATTCTATGAACATAGTAACTTAATTAGAATTTAATCATATACAACCAAATTAAATGAAGGACAGAAACTGTATCAGAGATTGCTTAATAGGCAATAGTTAAGTGTGACCACATCTTAAAAACTCCAAACCCTTGAATGAAAAATGAACATACTCACCAGCCAGCGCCCATTATTTGAAGGATGGTAAAAAGATGTGATGCTGTTAAACAAACCAGCCAAGTGTTTTTGCACTAGCTTACTTGGTCCACCCTGTTCAGATAAAAAGTGTAAAAATTTCAGCACTCACATTTTACTATGAAATTGAAGGGGACACCAGGGCCAAGTCTACACATATACCTCTAACATGGTTCATATTCATCCCACTGACAAAAATCAACTCTACCTTTAAATAAGAGTCAAAAACAATTTCCCAATGAACTTCATACAACTCAAGTCAAAGATTTCTGCTAAAAATAAGGTCAAATTAATGAAACCAAATTAGAAAATTCATAAGGAGTCTTTCAGTTAGGGCAGCAGTATCTTTTATGCTTCTATAGTCAAATCGTTTGTCACTAACACTGTCACCCTAAAATAACCAAGAGTGGTAACATTAGGCATAAAAAGCATTCCTTAAATGATCTAAGAAGTAAATTTCTCGAGGTATAAAAGGAAGAGGTAAGAGCTTACATAAATGCATTCAAATATTTTATTCTTGTGTCTAAATAATTAAACTTCTATATTTGACCAGGCTTTGACTCAAAAGAAAAACATTTTTATTTCTTCCATTACCAAACAAACATACAAAACCACCAATCAAACAATAAGGTAACCTAGAGAAAATAAGGGGAAAGTTAACATACAACTTATCAAGTTGAAAGGCTCTGGGAATAAAGAACTACAATGTGGCCTTGAACCTCTTGTCAAGATTATCTTTTATGAAACAGCACAAACCTAGTGTAGAATGCTGAGTTATATTAGGAACATTATCTTCCTCATGAACTAAAATTCATGTTCGTTTCCCAATCTGGAATAGGGCAACCATTAAAGAGACCATGATAATTCCATACCAAATACCATCAAAATTTTCAAAATTCTAACATAATTATTATCATCATTAAAATTTTATTATAGTCAACAGTACATTAAAAATATATTAAATATTTAACAGAAAATGAAGTTGCCAATGAGAACAGCAACACTGACTAAAATCAGGTTGATACTAATCACTACCTAATTCTGTGGCTCCTAGAAAACAAGTTGCAACTCATTGCTTATGTCAGATAGTAAACATATGTTTTTACTCTTATTGAATTTTAGAAAGAAATTGGGTTTTCTTCTGTTTAATAATGAACTAGCAAAATCAGGGGGAGCTTGTATTTTATTTCCCTTTTAGTCTTACAGTAAAATTTAAGAACTAAACTTCTCAACCACTTTGCATTTTTCACAGAAACAACCAACCAATTAAACAACATAACCTGGGAAAAAACAATCAAACACAGAGTGATAATTCAAGGAGACAGAAGTGGAATCAATACAACTGACAATGCAGAAAATTGTAGTATGTTCAATGTAATGTATAATGTGAACAGTAGTGAGCATATGCAGAACCTTTATCATTATCAATCTAACCTTGGAAAAGTCCTTTGGTCTATGGATCTGATTCCTAGCCTGTAAAAATGTGACATTCTGAATCTCAAACTTTTGACTCTATTTTTAAAGTCTATTGGTTAGAGAGATTTATAAATGGCACATTATGACTACATTCTGAGTATAATAAACATAAGCTTACTACATTAGAAAATACAAGACTCATGTGACCAACTAAGTCCCTAGTAATACAGACTCTTGATTACACAGAGTTTTTGTATGGTTAACACAAAATTTACATGAGTCATATAAAACAAATATAATATATTACAAACCATCATAGCAGTGATCCATATTACAGCATGTCCTATATCATAAGCATTTGTTAAAAATCTTGGGACTAACACTTGACTGCTTCCCACTGGGAGGTTCAAGCTTCTCAGAATTCTTGTAAATATCTTTAAAAAGAGAAATAGAATCAAAAATAAATATTTACAAAAGTTAAAACTCTTAAATAACTTAAGTGCTATATATTAGTATATTTGGATGTAATCTTACTTAACCAATTTTTTTTTAAAGTCACATTATTGGTAATCTGCTTTATTATTCAAATTTCCTATTAACATCTAGAGATTTTTGTTTAATGAAACTGAGGTTGCAGTCATGTAGATATGAAGCAACCATATTCATACAACCAAAAGCACAAAAAATGAGCCATACATGTAAAAAGGTAAACCATAGATAACTGCAGTTAAACATGAAATATTTTGACTCCTTTCTACCTTGTTAAATGCACATAAAGGTTTTTTTCCTATGTCTTCATTATATACCAAGGAGGCACAAAATGCAAATATCATCTACAGGTTTACTTTCCCTCTCAAAATTGTATTTTTAAACTCTTCCCTCCCCCATTTTAATGCTGTTTTGATGTTTTTCTAAGAATTTGCAGTTTAGTCTGTAATTTTATTGAATTTTAATATGATTAAATTTGTATTTTGTAATTCTGTCATTACTAATAGAGGGCCCTAACGTGTAGGGAACTCCTCCTCCTCCTTAGTTTCTAATAGCCAGCAACAGAAATAAATTGTGCAAGCAAAGAAAGAGCGATTTGCCTTCTGTTGCTCCTCAGAATGATCTGGATGTCCCACACCAGCCCTCTTGAAGAGTCATAGGTGATTCTATACAGGCAAAACAATACCAAAGGCACAATATTAAGAATACTGCGCCTGGAAACATTTGGGAAATATATAATATGATCTAAAAAGTGGAGAACACTCCAGAGCAGATATAATACACAAAATTTGCTAGAAGATATGAACGCATGAAAGCCTGAATAATAAATATACTTGATGCACTCTAAAATTCACTGTGAAATTTAAAGTTCATGTCCTACATAGGTAAAACAAAAATCACATATTTATGATTCCTGGATATGATGCAATTACTGTTTGAAAATAAATGATCCATCCCTATAAACCATGTTTTTACTAATAGTAAAAATACATATTTTACATGGAGTAAGGACTTAACAGACGAAACACTCCTCACAGACACAAATGATATCAATGCTTGTGGTATGCTATATGATCAAATATTCTTAATTACCTTTGGTACATATGGATCCCAATCTATGTACCCTATATTATCTGTAGCCAATCGAGCAAAGAGATTTACTAGTTGCTAAAAGCAAAAAAAAAAAAAAAAAAAAAAAAAAAAAGACATTAATATATTTGTTCTCGATTAAGAGTCAAATTCATAGCCCTTACCCTTTTCCCCCACAAATCATTATCAAAACAATTTAATGTATTGACTCAGTTTTATAAAAATCTCCATTTTAAAAAATTGTTTCTTGTTAACTTGTTTAAATCAACTACAAATTGAAAAGCTTGTAAAAAGGGAAATGACAAAGCATTATCGACAATACAAACCATAAAAGAAATTTTAATTCAACAAGCTTGTAAAAAATATCCTCCAAGTGTCAAGCACAATGTTAGTGAGAGTACAAAAGGAAGCAAACAGCCTTACATTTCATGCATTTCACAATATATATCCATATGCTTCTAGATATTAGTAAAGCCAAAATTTTAAAATGTCAGAATACAGCAAATTAAAAAAATTAATTACAACACTACTAACAGTTAATTCTAAGAAACTGAAGCTACTTATTCAATGATCTTATACACTTATTTCCAAACTAAAATGTATAGGAGAAAAAAAATGGAATACTTACCCCCTCCCACTGTGGGAGATTTTGCACTGAAACCCAAAGGCCAATTAATTCATCAAACCAAAGTCTGAAGAAGAAAAATGTTATGAATACTAAGTGATTTATACAAAGTGGTTCAAAGCCAGATATCTTCTGTGTTTTTTAAATCTATTATCCTTACTGATAACTACACAACCTAGAAAAAGTACTGAAAGGTACAAACTAAATGAAACAAAGGACTATTTTTGTCTCAATATTTCCCTTTCAATTCATTTATGTTACTAAGAGTAATCTCATCAAACTTCTAATTCACTATTAAATAATTGTTGCCACTCCTATCTAACAACTGTTTACATGTTTCTCCTTCCTCTCTTTGCTCTTTTAATGTTTTCCTACCTGTTCTTATAACTCTCCCCTATTTTCTTAAAGTCAATTTAGTAACTATGCCATTAAATTAGAACTAGAGTAAAAGTTTCACAAAAGAAATGAATCACAAAGTTTAAGGCACAAATAAATTATAGTGGGGGAAACTATCTTAAAGAAATAGAAGGAAATCTAGGCAGTGCATGAAAATGGTTTAAGTATTATTAACCAATATTTACCAATGTCAAAAAATTTTGTAACTTTTTAAAATTTCATAAATATACGGCTATATAAAATGTTTCTGATTTGGCATCTCACTATAGAAAACATGGGGTAGAAACAAAGGTAGAACTCATAACACAGAGAAAATTACTATTCAATCTTTTTTCATAAAAAGTCTAAATTTAATTTTTCATTTATAGGGTTTTTTTAAACCTACAGTATCCCAGTAAAAAATCAGTTATTAAATGTGATGCAAAGACTACAGTAACAAAAAAAATGTTATTTAAAAAAATGCTAGAAAAAATGATAAGGGTTTAAATCAAGTTTTAGGAGAAAACCTTTCCTTTCCCTAAAAACTCTATGCAATTTAATATTTCTATCCCTGGCTGTTTATATTTTCATTCCTTCTTATATTTATTATTCTTTTTTTTTTAAGATTTATTTATTTATTTATTTATTTATACAAGCACTGGGTACAGTCAGAAGCGCGGGAGGGTGAGAGAATTCACCAGAGCCAGAGTGGGGAACAGAACAGGCAGACTGACGAAGTACACTGCTGAGGGGAGCAGCAGATGTGGCAGGAGAGGTCTGTCGGCCATGTGGGACCCTCTACGGCGGCCGGGGATCGAACCAGTGCTGCAGAGGCTGTGGGCAGCTTCACAGCCCAGCGCTCAACCGCTGCGCCACCAGGGGAGGCCCTACATTTATTATTCTATATATTATTTCTTCAACATCCTCATCTTATTTTGCTTGACATACAAATGTTTTCTCTCTTCACTCACAATCTTATGTTTAACTGTTTTATCCTTCATATACTTAAAGTGTAATAAAATTAGTATAGATGAGTTAGTAAATCTTTTTCTCCCCACTTATTATTTGCTTTCTACTTTGCCTATATACCTGTATTTCCTGCTGTACTCTAGAACTAGTCAAGATACGTAATACTTACTTAAAACCTTTATGATGAAGTTCTGGAGGGAGGGAGGTAGGAAGAAATATTTCAAAATAAGTGATGGCCTTTTGCATTGTCACATCAAAAGGGCACATTAAAGGCCTCCATTCTTCTAGCATCTCAGCTGTGGCATCTGCTGGAAAATATCTAATAAAGAAGGAGGTTTTCATATACCTGATCATTGACTAAAAGTTCCACAACTCAATATACGACTAACCAAAAAAAGAGAATGGATTTTATAAAATATGCATATACTACAAGTTAGCCTACAAAATACATACATTTTTACAACTCCAAAATAAATACCTTATCATAAATTTCCTTGTGTATGTGACTTAGAAAAATACTTTAACGATGATAAAACACATAAAATACAGAAGTCCATTAAATTCTTTAAACATGGTGGTTGTAGTTTTCCTTCCTATGTGTGCTATGTAATATGTGTCATATAAAATCCAGGCTATAGAATGAACTAGATAATTAGTTAAGCAAGAAAGAGAACATCAGTCTAGTTATCTCTAGGCACTTTTATACAATCATTTTATCCTCTGGACCACAGAATCCTCCTTTATATGAGAGGATTACACTAGAGGATCTAGACCTAAGGTTCTAATATTCTATAATTATATGAAATGAGCAGGAGTGTCCCAAGATAGAGAAGATTTATAAAAATTAAAATCTGAAGTATGGAAAACAAAGGTAAATGAATAAAGAGGATCCATGTATAATTACCAAGTACACATTAAAGGGTTCAAAATAAAAAGTATATTCAGTAAGTCAGAGAAATTCTGACTTGGTTCTGATCAAAAATGTTAGGAAACTGTTTTAAATATACTTGATGGTTTGGCCTATACATGATGTCATTAATACTATTACATCTATACATTTGTGTCCATTAGAATCACACTTCATTCCTTTATGCAAAAAATAAAATTAGATATCCAAATATTTCTGTTGAGTTCATTAAGCACTTATTTGTCAAGTCATTGTGTAATAGGTTGGAATTTTAAAAAAAGCAGAATATATTGTGCCTTCAAAGATTTCATACATCAATACTCCTCCCTAGTTTTCCAATTAACTGTTAATCTAGTAATTCAAAATTAAAGATCGGTATTTCTATGAATTACTTAAAAACCTGAAATCAAGTCAATATTTTAGTGATGATCAAGTTTCTGGTGAAGAAAAAGAGCCTAACTGCCTAGTACAGTTAGGCATTGGTAGCTTGTGACTCAGATTAGATCTTAGGCCTCTTATCACAGACACATTTGCATAAGACTAAGTAGTAGAATAGGTCAGTAACAAATACTTGATTTATAAAATAATTTCAACTCATATTACCAAGCATATGATTATATAGGGATTTCCATTAAAAAGAATCCACTGTATACACAGCAGATAAGCAGTCTTAGAATAGTCTGCTAACGCTAACAAGAAAACAGTTCAAGTACATAGAACTAGACTTTCATTAGCTAAAACTAAATTCTATACATATTCATCTGTAAGCATTAGAACATGGGATTTTAAAGTCAAATACTCCTATGGTGGAGGACTATTATAGGTGTGTGGTGATGGGTATGGTGTGGTGATATGCATCTAAGGAGGTTTGATCCCATGCATCTGGATTCCATACTATATTGTGAACCAAAATTATCTCAATTAAAATAATAATAAAGTCAAATATTCTACTGAAAGGGAACAAACTAGTGGAAAAGTATGGCCCCTATCTAACTACTCATATTTTAATGCAATACCTACAATGCTCATTCTGGAAAATATTTTTGATGTGAATAATAAAACTATAGGGAAATCTTCAAATAAAGATGATTAAACACAAATTATAGTGTTCCTACTTTATAAAGGATGACTGACACCCACATCACTTAAAACCTTCTAAATTTATAAATGAAATCCAAAAAATTTTAGATTTGAAAATCTGTTGTGTTCAGTGACTGATACCACAATGTCAGAAACTATATATACCACCTTAATTTCCTCATCTAAGCACACTAAAGATGAAAAACCCCAAAGAAACAAAGAGAAAAGCTTTATAAATTGAGAAGCTACTTACGGTCGGCAGCTTTTCACGAGTGTTTTGAGAACATTTTCTACAGAACTGGGGGGAAAAGTCATTTGACAAATTAGGTTGGTGTATTAAGAACACTTCAAATTCAATTGATAAATATCTCTAAGATATGGTCATGCTTTTAATCTCTGCACATGCAATTACTAATACTTCTCTTTCAGACAGACAGAATTTTAAGAATTAACTGCACAAACTCCTTAATCTACTCTTCCTTTGCCCTCATTTTGTTTATTCTCTGCTGTGAGCTAAAAGAAGGAAAACTGGGAAAAGGATAAATCACTTTTGATCGTTACAAAACAGGGAGCAATGATCATACTTATCAACACTAAGAAGTACGCCCAGTGGCTTAAAAATTCACATACTGATTTTTAATTTTTGTTTTCTAATTTTACATAAAACACAAATAGAAAATATAGCAGAATCTGGTATGCTCTATCAGAACTGCCAGACACTAGTTTTCTGTGACCTACTGTTAAGAGTTCTATAACCCTCCAAGGTACTTTATTGCCAGCAGCAATTATCAAAGAGTAATAGCCATCTTTTTGACCACCTACCATTAAAGTTGGTTAACTTTAAAAGTTAGAACTTATTTTCCAACTTTTAGGTGGCTTAAGTGATTACAGGAAAACAACATATTTGTACAGTGAATTTATAATAAGTATTCTTGTTTTAATGAACAGGCCAAAGTGTACTGATTTAAACACATATGACCATAATGCATACTTAAGTTTTTTAAATGGGACCATAGTCAAAAAAGGTCAGATGCAAATAGGCAAAACAAAGGAGGGCAGTAGATAATTTTGAACTGGAATTTTAAAATAAATGTGTGACTACTTATACTATGATATGTACAAATAAAAATTAAAAAGTCCCCAAATCTCAAGAAATAAATTGGGGAAAGGGATAATTTCCAGGCAGTGCTTCCACCTGACACTTTCTCAATAAGCTGCTTGAAATTCTTAAGTCCAAAAACCCATTCAACTTGTCTGAAAAGTTAAGAATTGATCTGCAAAGAAATTCCAAGGAATAACACAAATCAAACTCAGCACAAGTAATAAATACATTATAAAATTGAGAAAACTGTAATTTCATTGCTTGGAGCAACAGGAATCCTCTTTAATTCCATTGAATCCTCTTTAATTTCATTGCTTTCATTGCTAGTCAAGAGAAAAATTAATTGAAGAGGAAACCAGGATACAATTCATGAAATAATTCTAAAATAAAAAAGAGGAAAACATGGCCAGAAAGCCCTCATTGAGCATTTTCTCTGTTTATCAAAGAGAGGTTTCATTTTTTTTTTCTTACAAAAAATGTAGGCAATTAAGAAACACAGAATTGAGTTTACAGAATATCTAAGTTTTCCTAGTGAAAAAAAAAAAGGGGGGGGGGCAAACTTCTTTCCAACTACATTTAAAATTCTCTGAAGACCATAACAATGATTATTACTTCTGGGGATTTCCAAAGTGCTTGTAATAGGTTATGTGTTCATATATGTTGACCTTTATCTATTTAATCTATTTGTAATACTGAAAAAAAATTTTTTTTAGTGTAATAGAGGACACAGATCTTTGGATGTGCTTTTAGTTTGGACTGAAGAACTCTATTCAGAAACAAATTATAGAATTAATAGGTAAGGTTTAAAGAGCCATCTAGTTTGCAAACTAAATATTGAATAGATCAACTTAAATGCAGATTTTAAGAAGATAATTCTAAAATGGTGAACTTTCTGCCCACAGAAATAAGGAGAAAAATCTATAATTCTCCCAGTTCCTAAAGTTTGTGATCATGTTAATTTTACATTTAATTTTTTAGTTTCTGTGGCAATTCATTTGAGAGCACAACACAGAAAACCTGCTATTCACAGAGTAACTTCTGTATTTTATCAACATACTTTGATATAGTAAAAAATGATGCTAAAAAAGCAAGTAATAAAACGTTGCATAGCTGCAAGTTTTCTTGGTTCCCTTCATTCTTCAGAATAGGAAGGTTGATAGTTGTCACTTCACTCGTTAGTGGAATAGGGTATGTGGGAATGTGATTGAGTTCATCTCAATAAAGCCAATTTCAACCCCTCCTTATATATAAGGCCTGTGCCATTGGATTTATGCTCTTTATCCAGAAAAGGGTACAATCTCTCTAACCTGTGATATCTGTATAGTGACCTTTTGTGATTCTTGTAATCTCTCAAGATGAAGGGAACAATGTTTCTGTTTAAAAATAAAATAAAAGGTTAAGGCTAGATGCTACCAGACTACATTTCACTAATTTTTAGAGGGAGTGAATAATCACTACATACTTTTCCAATTAATGGAAATTTATAACACTAAATTGATAACAATTCAATACATTTTTTTTGTTTGTTTTAATCAAAAGGGATCTACAGAGGGACTAAGCTTTGGATGGGTTTTCCCATATCCTATTTCCTCTTAAGCAAAGGCATTTTAGTTGAAAAGAAAGCCATAGTATATCTTGAAATGGTTCATAACTTGGGCTTAGAGCAAGATCTAAATTTGAATACCAGTTCTGTTCATTACTGGTAGTATAGCATTATAAGAGCTTTAGTTTTTCCACCTAAGAGCAATAATACCTATCCCTCATAAGACAGTTTACAAAAATTAAATGAGGTATTATAAAGAAAGTAGTTATCTGGCCCAGAACTAAGCACAATAAATGCTAACTACAATTACTATTTCACACTTAGCCAAAAGAAATTTTACTTTCATTCTCTGTAAGAATTAAAATATTGTGCTCATTTTGCTTTTACATTAATTTTATTGCCTCTGAGTAGCTATTAACTCATGATTTAGGAAATCAATCAAAATAGGGAATTCCTCCCCCAATTTATTTATTAGGGCAGAAAGTAAGTTCTTGTCCCAGTTCTTGAGCTTTTGTCTCAGTTTCAACAAATGACCGTGTATTTTCCACTCTGGGCTACAATTCCCTTTAGACAACATTCCTTATGATTCCTCTGATAACATTAATAAAATAAATGCCAAACATGTAGCAGAGAAGTCTGAAGAAAAACAAAAGCCTTAATTTCCAGTTACTGACATGGTAGACACTACATACACCTAGAGGTTTATGCTTCCTTGGCCTTACCTAACTCCCAAGTCAAGATTCATTTTTAAACCAGCAAATGCAATCATGTGAGGATAGGGTGGACTGCCTACTCAGAAGTACTTTCACCTTCACTTGACATTTCTTAAACTAAAATTTAACTTCAGAATAATCATATATGCTTTTCCAAAAATGAACTGGGAAGCTAAAGCATTGGCATATTGCATCCATCTCTGCTTTAACCTTTTTTACTTTAATGGCAATGGCATATAAAGTATTTTTTTATAAGAATTGTACCATTATCTAAAAGAATTCAGTTTTACCTGCTTTGTCTAAATCTATAAACAAATTCTCCGTAAGTCAAACATTATCCATATGAATATCTAACCTTTAAAAATCTAATGTTGCTTAGTTATATTAGTAAATAGTCATTTTTTATAGTCATTCCACACAAAATTAGGATATAGTTAATTTCACCATAAGACAGGTATAAAGTAAAAGGTCTTAGGAGTGATGCTACATTAACACTGTGTTTTCATTATAATTAAAAGAAAATGTATGCCTGCATAGCAAGTTTTAAGTAATTGTAATAATACCAGTCACACACCCTCAAGAAAACCATTATTGCTTTAAGTGATGACAAATCAGCTCAACTTGAACTAAGTATTTTTCAATTGCTTTAAAAGAGCAATTTCCAGAAAAAGATCATTATAGAACTGAGACAACTTTTGGAAGAAACACTATTAAAGACATTAATCAAAATCAACCACATAACCTCTAATTTCCAAATAAAGTAGAATTTTTTAAAAAGCTTCTTTTATGAGTAAATAATAAGCAATTCTTATGTTGCTAATATCAAGCTCACAACTGCCTAGAACTCCTTTCCAATTCTGATTTCCCTACTGAGGAAGATAAGGGGCAAAAAAGGAAGAGAAAGGGAAAGAAAAGTTTAATTACCCATGCTCCAAACAATAAAAAGCAGCCTTTAAAATCAAATTGAAATGCATGGAACTTTAAGCAGCGTTTTCAGCAAGGACAAACACATAAAGCACAAGAGTTTATGACTTCCAAGACAAACGGTTAACAAATGAAGTAACCTCTCACTTTTGATTATAAAAATAGTATTCTAAAAATAGTATGAACACATGTAGTCGGCTGACAAAACTATTTCAAAATGTGTCAGAATATATCTAAGATGAAAATACTCAAAACAAAATACCAACTTCAAAAGCATGGCTAAATAAAGGGTTTTTGAAATAAAGTGTCTTTAAGAAGTCCTAATTTTACCCTAACAATTTAAGCTTAAAACACATGCTTTATCAGTGCCCTAAATACAATCTTAAGTAGAAAAGTAAAATTAAAACTGTTTTAAATTATTTCCTTTTAGAAATCCAGTGGAGAGAGAACAGTTTTGAGGAACAAGGAAGTGAAAGTAGTGCTGTATGATTCTCCAGCTGGTTTCTCTAACATTTCTGCATAAAAAACAAAGTGACTAGATTCCTGCAATGATGTATGTTAAACAAAGTCCAAAAACCATTAAGTTGAAACCCTTTAAAATATGAATTTTTATAACTATATAGTGTAATCTCAATGGAAATAAGGCAACAGGCACTTCTTTTAAAAGAGGTCAATCTATAATAGCTAAAAGGTTACCAAAAAGAAAATGAATAAAGAATAAATGAGAAATGTCTTACAGCTTTTTCTACCTTTATAGACATTAAGTTTCTAATTTTGTCCCTTAGTGCCGCCTATCACCAAGTAAGAGCCCCGTCAAAACAGTTCCAGACTCCCAGTATTTTTTCTCATTCCTTCAAATGGGAACACATTAGCATTTTAAAAAAGAGGTTGCATCACCAGAGCAGCACTTCACAATAGGTACTTCACATGGTGGCAGTATAGAGCCCATGAGTGATTACTCCAGGCTACTGCACCAGTACACTTTATCTTCCTAGAACATTAATTTTAGTAGGTATATAAGAAATGTGTAACTTATGAAAACATCACTAAATTACTATTACACATATGAATCTTTAAGATAAATTCTGAAACTTCTAAGAAATTTCAGAACACCAGATCCTTCCCAGGAAACACCTTCCTTGAGGAAAGAAAGAACTATTTATTAAGTGGACATAATTAGAGAAGCACTGGTACAAGAAAAAGAGTATTAGCATGGAAGCTAGAAACCTGGGTCTTACAGAATTAAAAACAGGAAATACAAATGCAGAGTGTTGGTCCAGTGATAAGAAATCATGAGGAACTGACTGAGACAGAAAACCTTGGGCTGTATAAATGCAAGGTAAGAAGTGGCTAATCCATGGGTCCCTAAACCACATATGCACAGCATTTTGGAAAAGTCTGGGTCACTTTTAATTATCATGCTTAATGGGGAGAACTCAAGGAATTGTTAGTGGTCAGAAGTCAGTATATTAATACTTTGCAATTCATGGAATTATCCTATAGAACCAAAAATATTACACTAACTTTTAAACATTCCATTGAATAATTATGCAAGATAAAAGATGTTGAACCTAAAACTGGCCTAACTAAGGATTTGTTTTTGTTTTTGTTTTTTTACAGTTTTCTTGGATAGTGAATCTTCTAGGAATACAATTAATGTGTAAATTGAAGGACTGCACTTCATTTAGTTGAAAATTTTACCTAAGAGTTATTATTCCCCCAAAAAGACATCTTTCCTGAAGATAGTTGGCACAAAGCTAGGGAGCACTGCACTGTGGCCTGCCTTAAGGGAATCCCAAGAAACCAAAGGCACTACAGCTTTACGTGTCTTCTTTGTGCAGATGTACAGAGGAACATAAGAAAAAAACAGAGGTCCCTATCAATTTTGTGAAATTTTCCAAGAAGTGCACTGAGATGTAGAGGGCAATGTCTGAGAAAGAGAAGTCTAAATTTGAAGAAATGGCAAGGACAGATAAAGTATGCTGTGATCAGGAAATGAAAGCTCATGGATTAGCTAACGGAGACAAAGAGGATCTGAATGCTCCCAGAGACCACTATCTGGACTGTTCCTGTCCTGGTCAGAATTCTGCCCCAAGATCAACTCTACAAACCCTGGCAGCTCTATCAGAGGTATGGCAAAGAAGCTGGGAAGGAAGAAGAATAATTTAAGTGACAGTGAAAAGCAACCTCATAAAATAAGGTGGCACAGATAAAGAAGTATGAGAAGGACATTCCTGACCATAAATCAAAAGGAAAGTTTGATAGTGAAAAGGCAGAAAAGGAAGCAACACAGTTGAAGTCGGAGCTGTGTACACTACATGTGGGTAAACATTTAGCTTCAGGTTGTCTTGTTTTTCTGCGTATTGACAGATTCTGCTGTCTTTCTTTGTTATGGAAAAGTGGTGGGGGATCGGCTGGCATAAGAGGTATTAGGAATTTTTTGGTTCAATGCAGCAGTGTTAAACTTTTTAAAGAATCTGTAGAAACCTTCTTTGTCAACAAAGAGCCACTGCATCAATGAAAGTTCAAGAACTTTCTGTCAAAGTATAATTTGCAACATTCTGATTTGTTTTGGTATGTTTACAATGCAGGAATTTTTTTTTAAAGATTTATTTATTTATTTATTTAATTATTTATTTATTTATTTATTTATTTATACAAGCAGTCAGAAGCACGGGTACAGTCAGAAGCACCGGAGGGTGAGAGAATTCACTAGAGCCAGAGCTGGGAGAAGAGCAGGCAGAAGGACCGAAGTACACTGCTGAGGGAAGCAGCAGGCGGCAGGAGAGGTCTGCACGCCATGTGGGACCCTCCTCCAGTGGTGGCCAGGGAGCGGCTGGGGATCGAACCAGCATTGCAGAGGCTGCGGGCAGCTTCGCAACCCAGCGCTCAACCGCTGCGCCACCGGGAAGGCCCTGTAGGAATGTTTTTAAAGTACTATGTATCTATCTATATATTTAAAGTTATACCATCCTGGCAATTGTAATTGGGAACACTTGATTTGCCAATACGGTACAGTATTTTGTGTCTAAGTAGTTGCAGGCAAATGTTTAAATGAAAACCAAGTCTTTGAACAAGCTATCAGTGAATTGACAATTAGCAAAGACACAAAACATGAAGATGTCACAGAATTGCATTAATATTTTTGTTAAAATGCTTCACATTGTTATTCTTTTTTGGTGGCAAGAGGGCAAAATATATTGTGAAATTATACACTCACATTATTGATTTCGGTACTGCTTGTTAGTTTTCAATCTTCCTCTGATATTCTCCCCAGAAGTCTATTACACAAATTTTCTATGGTTTCATGTATTGTTTCTTTTCCCATTAACCTTGTGCTTCAATTTCTTTTTTCTTTTTTTTTAAGATTTATTTGTTTATTTATACAAGCACTGGGTACAGTCAGAAGCATGGGAGGGTGAGAGAATTCACCAGAGCCAGAGCGGGGAACAGAGCAGGCAGAAGGACGGAAGTACACTGCTGAGGGGAGCAGTGGGCGCAGCAGGAGAGGTCTGTTGTGCCATGTGGGACCCTTGCCGGTGGCCGGGGATTGAACTGGTGCTGCAGAGGCTGCAGGCAGCTTCGCAGCCCAGCGCTCAACCACTGCGCCACCGGGGAAGGCCCTGTGCTTCAATTTCTTTCATGTGTAATAACGTTCGAAAAAATGTTCTGTGGTACCTAGTAACTACATTATCCTTCTCAATTACATAAAGAATTATTGCTGTAAAGAAGATTATCATACTGTCTGTTTACCAATTTGGCAGTCTGATAAGGCATTTCCCTTTGTTCTGTCATAGTTAAATAAGTCTGGTTTGTTATTCTTATCATGGCCCTAATTTATTTTAATGTCCACTAATAATGCTGCACTTTCAGTTTCTTGTACTTACACAAAATGTGTTTTGATCTTTTTTCTTTTAAATCTAAACATACACAATATAAGTAGATGCAAAATTAGAATACCATCTTTCAGCATGATTCCTGCACATTTGAAATATATGTTGTTTATTATAAATAACTACTTTCCCATTATTTCTCTTCTATGGTTAAGGCATTAATTGTGTTTACGCTGGTCAACAAGTGTAGGTAATGAGTAATGTATTCATTTCATTTTAGAATAGTTAACAACAGAATACAGAATGAGATATTGTCATGTTAGGAGTCGAGAGATACTGCTTTTAACCAAGCAAAGATTTTAGCAAAGACAATGTTTCTTTAAAGGCCCCAGAACAGCTGTGCTGCAACTTTTAAGGAAAAAGGTTCCCTAAGAGCAGGGATAGCATGAAGCTTCAGGTAGAAATTTGGTAATAAGCAGTATTTTCAAGGTGCAGGGAAGAAAGATAAACCTAACAACTTATTCAGGAAAATAGTTATCATGGAAAAGGAAAGCCATAGGTATTTATTTAATGACCACACAGGACTTGAAAGAATGCAGCTGTCTTTGCAAAGGTGCACCTGTCAGTGCAGGAAGTACAATGCTCGGTTATGAAGTAAAAAGCTTATTGAATAAGAAATTGTGGAAGAAATTGCCTACTGAATGCTCCCACAATTACCAAAGACTTTTAGAGACAACCAAAATATCAGCCAGGAAACTTTCAGAAGGATAAGTGAACACAGTTTATGGGTCCTTGAAACTTATAAAATGGTAATCCCGGTCAAAAACGTAAAGGAGCTATTCATATATTAAGGAGTCCCAGTCTGGGAAAGGGAAAAAGGTCAGGGGAGGGATGGATAAAAAACAGAAGAGAGAACATGGACTATGGCAGAGGACTTTGGTGATGGGAAAACTATGGTGATCACACCTGAGGGGAGAAAACCCATATTGTAAAAAAAAAACAAGGATTTAAATAAAGGCATGTCATTAATTAAATAAAAAAGAGGGCCCAGTCAATCCAGTCCATGCTATGCCCCCCTCCAGTAAAAACAAAATGCAAAGGGAATCTTTACAATATGTTTACATTAAATTCAGAGATTTTCATAATAAATATTTATA
The DNA here is from genome assembly GCF_014898055.3 of Talpa occidentalis. NCBI lineage: Eukaryota > Metazoa > Chordata > Mammalia > Eulipotyphla > Talpidae > Talpa > Talpa occidentalis. The sequence goes on along the minus strand of NW_023604861.1, from coordinate 106,203,048 downwards.
AACATATATCTGTACATTTGTTATTTAATATCACTGAGTTTTGCTTCTTTTATGTGTGAAATAGATTTTCTTGTTTGAACAAATGAAATTTTCAGGAAATGACTTTTGACCAGTATACTTGTGACCACTGTCCAAAGCCAATTAGAGCCTAAGTTCAGGATCACTTATGTTCATTTTTAAAAATTCTTTCCATTTACATCATTTCATTGTTCACCTATGACCTGAAAATCCTTTAAAGTTTGCCAACTGCAGTCAATCTTATAAACTTCTATGCTAAGTGTATTAACAGACTGTTGCCTTAAGTAAAGTCTGAGGGATTAATTATGAATTAAATGAAGTGAATAGGAGACTACAAGAAAAAATGAAATAATATAAATATGTCTAGAACTGAGAGAGAAACCACAGAAATAAACCATTAAGATTTAACTTATAACTTATAAACCATTAAGATTTAACTTACACAGGTGTTCTTCAGAAAATGATTACTTATGTATGACAAAAAACTATAGATAATGAGAGGAAACAACTATTAGAAATTGAAGGGAAAAATCTTCTAAAAATAAACCTCAATCACAAATAATGAGTATTTTAAGCCAAACATGCTAAGATTGAGAAAATGAAGTCGATTACAACTAGAAAACTTTTGATAATAGGGAGAAAGGCAGTCAAATCTGAAATCACTAATAACCAAAAAAGGGAAGATGATTATATTTTACTCTGCAATTTTAGAATAAAATACAAAACATAACAAAGTTAAAGATCTGGGAAAGTCTGGATATATGTACAAGAAACCACAATCATCAAGAGATTTATAGTCTAAACATAGTAGGAAATAGGAAATGAAGGACTGCTCATTTGAATAGTTTGTGCTTAGAAGAACAATCACAGAAATCTGTATGTCCTTAACTGGGAGTACGTATACTCTTGGACACAGGAATCCCTAGAATATATGCAGAGCTCCTCTTCTTGAAGTTTTCATTTAACTTGAAGAATTAAAACTCAAGGATATATTATGAAGAATGCTACAAGTTCATTACCTTTAATGACAAAAATATCCGATTTCAAACAAAAATCTCTTGCTTTCTTTTGGCCAGTATGGTGATGTTAGCTGGTAGAGATAGCTTGGTTGAAATTCTTAAGTGCAACTTCAGATGTATTTTAAATAGGGCAAAAAATGTTTTAGGAATCAAGTTACACAGAAATGTGCATATTAAAATGTGTATGTACTAGATTATCTCTAATAATCCAATATCTTTCAATTATGGTCAACCCTTTGAAAGTCCCCAAGTGCTCCCAGATAATTACCTCAAATGTAAGTACTTACTTAGGAAACCAATTTAATCCTAGGTGTTCTGTCTTAGAATATAATATTCTTTCCACCATGTCATAAAGTGGTCTCCAAGGTAACTCCAAATCACCTCTTGAAAGAAGTTCCTTTTTCCTAATTAAAACAAAACAAAACCGATAAATACATATGCATGTATGCATCCATAAGTGTGTGCATGCTACACATTCTACATAGGGAGGACAGTTATTAAATGTTGCTGTCACCACTGTGGGTTCTGCATTTCCTTACCCAGTTATTCACTTGCAGAACAAGGTATAAAGAACAATGCATCAGATTCTTGCTGCTGCTCTAACCCTAGAGCAAAGTTAGAAGAGGGCATTGAAATATGTGCTACCATTATTTTTGATCAATTTTTTATTTTCTCACACAAGCTATGGAGTACACAATGTTCCCTGCATGCAGTGTGTTTGGGGATAAGCAAAAGAATAAAAGACCCCCATCTTCTCAATGGTGGTAAGTTTAATGGGTGTGAGAAAAGGGAAGGTTTCACGAAAATTGATTTTTAACTAAAAGATTCACATATATACCTAAAGTTATAAAGAGTTCTGTAATCTTTTTCAAAACTGGCAATTCAGGAATTACCTAAAATCTTTAAGAAACAAAAAAATTTAGCAGAAACCCACAGGAAATTAACTTACTTTAACAAGTTGATCAAGAGACGAGCAAATCCCTGCATCATGCTGATTTCCAGTTTGGGAATTGATACCAGCTCATACAATAACTTGATAAAAAGAACATGATCTTCTTTGCTAAATTTTCTCCCATAAAGTCGAATATATCTACAAGAGAAAAATCAATAATCTTTTAAAACAGATATGGTGACACACCCATGTTCACTTAGCATTATTCACCATATCCCAGGTATGGAAGTGTCCATCAACAGATGAATGGTTAAAGAAAATGTGGTACATACATTCAATGGAATATTATTCAGTTTTTAGAAAGGAAACTTATATAACATAAACACTGAGTACATTATGTTAAGCGAAATGTCAATATAAAAACACAACTACTGTATTATTCTACTCATATGAGGTATTTAAAATAGTCAAAACTCACTGAAAGTAGAATGGTGTCTGCCAGAGGAGGGGGAAACTGGAAATTGATGCTAAATGGGTACAGTTTCAGTGATGTGAGATGAAAAAGTTCTACAGAGCTGTTGAACAACAATTTACATATAGCAATAATATTGTACACTTTAAAATTAAGTGTAAATCTATGGTTTTTTGCCACACACACAAAAAAATGTATTGTGACATACAGTTTAATTTCAAGTATCCTTTATGTTAATCATTTTATACACATTCATCATTATGCAAGAAAGAATTACCCTGATCTTATTTAAGAGATTATGCCAAAGAATCACTGTATTAAAAAAAGTGATTTGTATTAAAAAGAGCTCTGGAACTGAGCTCTCATCAATATTTAATAATGCCTTTTTGTTGAATGGTCTTATTTAACTAGGCTTTTGGTCATAAAAAACCTGAAAAGAGTTTTCTTTTATCACTAACTAAATGTTCATGCAAGCTTGAGCTCTATTTAAAACTTCCTGAAACTACTTTAAAAGGCATGTCACAAAATAATTAATGATAAACAGACCAAAAAAGGGTAGACAGAAAAGTTTACTGCTCTGACTGTAAAAATCTTTGAACAATGTATATGGTTTACTTAGGAGTTCTGAAACAATATAGCAAGTTATATAACTTGTGCTGATTCTAAGAATTAACTCAAAATAAAATTAAACTTCTACCAAAAAAATAGTATTTTATCTCAAAAGGATATATTTTCAATTTTTTTAATTTTAGAAAATGAATGTAATTGAAAGTACCAACTAAAATCAAATTAAAGAAAAGGTGTCCCAAAAATCAAGAATGACTAATGACAGCATATAAGGATTCAGAAGTATCAGCACTCACTTAGAACAAATTGCTGGATACTACACTTTAAGGAAGACCATTTGATAGATAATTAAATACATAAATCAACAGAAAAGACAGCATTAATATTCCTTACATGATCTTTAGCACTTCCTCAATAGTTAAGATCATATTACCCGTACATGCAACTTCTGAAGTTGGGATACCTAATAATGCTCTCCTTTTCTGGAAATTCCTGGTCCATTAAGCATACTTTCTCATTACCTCAGGATATTGCATCTTTATACAGTTCTATTCTATTGTTTCAAGGTAAAGGAAAGATTTCACCTTTAGTACCATGCAACCAGGCATAAAGGGGGCCAAACAATAAGACCCAAGATACTGTTTTGTCTCTGCCAGTAGATACTGCAAATGTTTCTTAACCACTCTGGATTGCACAGCAAATGAACTGGTGAAGACAAAACATACAGATCATAGGCTCTGGGCTGCCAAAGCTACTTTAAGCTGCTGAATTTAGTAACATGGGACAAGCTTCTTGACTTCCCTCTAAATTTAGGAGAAGCTACAATCACTTAAATGTTTTCAAATGAAAAACTATGCCTTTTAAGAAAACACATATTTTAAAGATAAATTAGAAGAGTGCAAAGATGCATTCTTTGCTTTCAGTGGCTACTGTAGGAGTTTCCAGAACTACTGAGTTTATGCACTCACTCTCCACTGTGGCTCAGATACTTCTATAGAAAAATTGCATGAACACGGCCCTAAGTAATTGAATTAATTTAGAGGCTTATAGCCTATTGCCTTTACTGCAGCAGAAAGAAACTGTGTTTAATAGTAGGGACATAAAATTCACAAAGCACCAAATTTAATACAATAATGAAGAGATCAAAAGGAGGATTTTAGACAAGCTAGAACTGCTAATAAAAACAGAGAATTTAGGGGGATTATTAAGGAACTTTCTGTTTCCCTCTGTCAACCAGTAAATAATTCTTGACAAAAAGAAAGTGGTTGTTGTCTCAGCATTACTCAAAATGCAGTCCAAGATTTCAAGAGCACAAACAGTACTAAAAGGAGGGGAAAAGTCTTTATTAAAATTAACAACTTCTATTCGCAGTGAGACACCATTAAGAGTAAAAATCCAGTCAGATATTTGGAATACATGACAAAAAAACATATCCAAATTACATACACACGTCTTCAATCAGTTGGAAAAAAAAAAAAAAAAAAGACACAATCCAAAGAAGAGCATACAAATGAATCAGGCATTTCTCAAAAGACAATAACCGCATCACCAATAAATTTATCAAAAGATGGGCCTCCCCTGGTGGCGCAAGCAGTTGAGCGCAGCACTGTGAAGCTGTCTGCAGCCTCTGCAGTGCGGGTTCAATTCCCAGCCAGCCAGGGAGATTCCCACATGGAGGAGCAGACCTCTCCTGCCTCACCTGCTGCTCTCCTTTGGTCCATTTGCCTGTTCTACTTCCCACTCTGTCTATGGTGAATCCTTTCACCCTCCTGCACCTCTGGCCTGTACCCCAGCTCTTTTAAAATAAATCTTAAAAAAAAAAAACACAATAAAAAACAATAAATCACCACAATTTCACACCACCAGACAGAAGTTAAAAGCCTATCAATACCCAGTTTTGATGAGACTGTAGAGCAAGTACACTTTATTGATGAGAGTGTAAAGTGGTGCAGCCTCTCTGGAATAACCCTTTGACATTATCTAGGAAAGCTAAACAAAAGCCTACTCTATGATCCAGTGATCCCAAACTAAGTATATAAGCAATGAGTGCACATGTCATCCAAAAACACGTACAAAAATGTGTGTAAATCACACAATCATCACAATGAGAAAAAAGGCAAAACATGAAAGAATGCATATTATGATTCCATTTTAAAGAATGAGCAATACTAATCAATGGTGTCAAAGTGAGCAGTGGTTATCTCTGGAGAGAGTATTAACTGGGAAGTAGAACCTTTCCTTGGTGCTTAAAATATTCTACATCTTAATCTGGGTGGGGTTCCATGAGTATACACTCATGGAAAATGAGTATACACATAAAAATTCATAGAATTGTTAGAGTAAAATTAATGTATTCAATATTCTTGAATGAGTGAATGCTAGGCATCAATATTTTAAAGATGTGTATGTGCAATTATATATGTATACATAAACAGAAGGGGGTAAATGAAATATTATTAAGGTTTGTGATTTCTTTTTAAATCAAAGTTTCATCATACCAAAGATTAGAAAACTAACTTAAAGTAGAGAATATCTTATGTTTCCATGCTGGCTTGCTTTGCAATTCCCAACATTATAAGTACTCTGAGGCAGACAGAATACTTACTGATTTCAACACAGTAGTCAAGCAAGCAGAAGCACCAAGGTTCTCTAAGTTTGCTGGAAACTCAAACTATTCTGCCAATCCCCTGGGAAAGTCATTTATCCTTCTGAGTATTTGTAAAAATCTGGGTTTCCTCACAAGGTGGGGCTATTCAATTGATCCACATACATGAAAGTCATTCTGATTTAAATTTTTGTGGAGTTGGGCCCTGGACACCAGTTGTTTTTCTTAAGTTCCCCAGATATCTCAATATAGTGAGAATCACTATACCCTAGCAGACTGATGGGAGCACAATATATGGCTTTAAAAATTCACTGAGGGCCTCCCTGGTGGCGCAGAGTGTTGAGCACAGAACTGTGACGCTGTCTGCAGCCTCTGCAGTGTGGGTTCGATTCCCGGTCAGCCGGGGAGATACCCACATGGCACGGCATACCTCTCCTGTCTTGCCTGCTGCTCCCCTCAGCAGTGTATTTCAGTAGATCTGCCTGTTCTGCTCCCCACTCTGTCTCTGGTGAATCCTTTCACCTTCCTGTGCCTCTGGCCTGTACCTCAGTTCTTGTATAAATAAATAAATCTTTTTAAAAATTATTGAAATCATTAAAAATATAATAATATTTCAACTTATATTTTCTAATTAGTTCTGAGGCTAAATATATTTTGCTTACTACATACTATAATTATTGGCTTACAAATATAAAAATAAAATTTATTTAAAAAATACGTAAGATTGTTTAAAAAAAAATAAATACGGATAGGAATTAAAAAAAAAATTATCTGCTTATATCCTTGGAAGCCTATCTACCCTTTAAGACTTTCTCCTTCATGAAATCTTCATTTCCAACTAATAGTTCTCTATCCTTTCTACCCCTTGAGAGCTTATATCAAACTTGAGAACTGTTTACATTCTATTTCATACTATACTTATGGATGCATACTTTACTGTATTTTGTTAGATGACTGAAAGTTACTTGGTGTCAGGAAACATGCCTCTATACCTATTCAAACCTCATTTAAAAAAAAAAAAAGATTTATTTATTTATTTATACAAGCACTGGGTACAGTCAGAAGCATGGGAGGGTGAGTGAATTCACCAGAGCCAGAGCAGGGAGCAGAACAGGCAGACTGAAGAAATACACTGCTGAGGGGAGCAGCGGGTGCGGCAGAAGAGGTCTGTCGCACCATGTGGGACCCTCACCGGCGGCCGGGGATCGAACCAGTGCTGCAGAGGCTGCGGGCAGCTTCGCAGCCCAGCGCTCAACCACTGTGCCACCAGGGGAGGCCCTCAGTTTTAACCAGAAGAAACAAAGTGAGAAATATTTTCTGAGAAGTATTTTTTTATCTAATTGAATGTACAAGTACATCTTGAAAAACCTATGTGGCCTATATAATAACAAACAGATCATTGGGGCTAATTCTATATATTTTTTAAAAAAATTAAAAAACCCTTTAAACTAACATTACATCTGACCAAGTTCACCAAATTGGCTTGAAAACATAAGAGTGGTTTCTAAAACACTAAAAAGCAGGCCTATAATTTTTACCAAGGATTTCTGACACAAAGGCTCTACATGAACAAGGACATCTGAGCTATAAACTTTTTATGCCCATCTATTACAGGTGGACACACACTGGAGTTTCAGCATATTGTATTTCAGAGACATTCCTTATGACATTCAATCTGACATGACAATTTTTAGAATAATAAAGTCATTCACTATTAACACCTAGTAATGATGCCACTATTCTCCCAGTTGCTTCTCTTTTGAAGCATGGATAACAGCATCCATTTCTTGAAATGCTTTACAGGGTATCATTTAAGAATCAGTCATGGCAACAGGCAAAGAAAATATAAAAATAGATAATAGCCCTGGAGCATACAGCCTAGAGAGGAAAAGAGGTTTTCTGTACGCTGCACTGAGTACAGACTTCAACAGTTTCAAGGTCAATTTGCTCATATCTATCTCTGGTCCCCCACAATAAATGGCTCCTAGCTATTTAAATGGCTTACCTAGCCAAATAATCCTACCTCAAGACTCAGCTGTGTTTTTCCTTTCCCTGGGTAGTTTTCCCAGGATATACCATTCAGGGAGCCTTTCTTCCTTTAGACACAGACACAGGCACAGACACATGGCTAAGAACAAGAGCATGCAAATCAGCTATTTCATAACTTCACTTAAGTCTCATTTCTTCCATGGTAAAACTGGATAATAAATATACCTAGTAAATACACCTAGAGTTCATAGGGTTGTTGGTGAAAATTAAATGAAATAATGAACGTAATTCCCTCAACAAAGCGCTAGCACATTCTGAGCCCTCATCATACAGTAGGTAGAATTTGTATCACTCTTCTCATAATCTCTCGTTAAATGAGTGTAACGCTCTCTTGAAAGATATCACAGGGCCTCCCTGGTAGCACAGGCGGTTGAGCACAGCACTGTGAAGCTGTCCACAGCCTCTGCAGTGCCAGTTCGATCCCCGCCGGCCGTGGAGATACCCACATGGCACGGCAGACCTCTCTTGCCCGCTGCTCCCCTCAGCAGTGTATTTCACTTAGTCTGCCTGTTCTGTTCCCCACTCTCTCTGGTGAATCCTCTCACCTCCCGCACAACTGGTCTGCATATTTATACTGTTTCTTGTATAAATAAATCAATCTTTAAAAAAAAAAAAGTTACCCCAAGTTACTGGTATTTTTAAATTATTGTAACTTCATTTTTCATCCCTTATATATTTACATATCTCAGTAAGTATAAATGATCCAAAGTACAGAAACTTGTTAAATCAATGGCTTTCAAAATTTTTGGCTACAACCCACATTAATAAATACATAATCACACACTGAAGCAAAGGTCATACACATTCACCCTTACAACTTCCAAATTTAGTGAATTGAGACTACTTCATAGACAACCCCCCTTAAACAGAAACCATTCAAAACCTACACTGAATTAGGTTGTTTTCACTACCTGTTGGTTATGTACCATAACATGGAAAATTCTAACACTTATCTGTGAGCATACAGATTAAAAAAAAAAAAGTGAAAACAAAACTAAAAGCAAACTGAAAACATTTTACTTTATTAAATTATGATGTCAGAAAATCACATTTCTAAATCATCCCTCAATTTGTTAAATGTTAACTTTCCTCCTGCCTGACACAAAATAGGGACCTTTATTCAAGATATGCTCACAGAAATTTGACATTCTATTTATTGGGTTATTTGGAGGTGATCTATCTTCCCTTCAAAATACAAACTATCCCAACTAAACTCTTTGGAATCTGTCCAAAATATAAACACGTGCAAAAAATTGTGTTCATGAAATTTCTTGCTCTAAAAAAATTCTACTTCATCCTTGGCTTAAAAAAGAAAATCATCACAAAATGAAATGAACCACCCACACTTAACATAGCCCAATGATTATTAATACATTTCCATTTAGACTTTCTATCATTAAAAGACTATAAAACATTTTAAATAATTCTTAAGCAATCTCTAATTTGTTTGAAGTACAATACTATTCACAAACCCAGTTCATAAGTACAATGGAGTTAGCTTTTACTTAGGAAGGGAAAAAACCTTTACTTTTAAACCCTAAAATTTAGGTTCGAGGTATTATGAAAAAGTCACATTAGAAATTAACATTAAAAAGTCTTGACCAGTATGAAAATTTTATGGCCTATCTATCAAAAATTACAATAACTGTATTCTGAATTGCATAACATCAAGTATTTAACCACACAATTATTACAGACTTATTTTTAAATGAAAGTGTTGGTCAAATTCCCTTATGCAACCACGTAATCTACTTTCTTCTCCATGACTTTGTTAAACCCCACTCCCCCATACCCTTTCTCTCTTTGGATTATGAAACGCCATTTTCTTCCTTATCCAAAATGCTCCTTCCCTCCACATTTTGGTTAAATATATACTTTCTTTTGAACCCGGTATTAAAATAGATCTTATCCTAGATTTGCTTTTCTCAATTTTTTGACTGTAAAAGTAACGATTCCTTAAAACTGCATAATACTTTAGTTTATTAACAAAAAAGCTAATTATAATATTACTGAATACCTATAAATGTATATGCCACTGTACTAAGAGGTAGAGAGGAGTGCTAAGACAGACACGGACCTCAAGAAAGCTTATACTAGAGAAGATGTGCACACAATGAATACAAAAGCATGAACAAGGGATCTGAACAAGGGATACAAAAAGGGCTCTAAAGGGAAGAAATGCTAAGCATAAGCCAAATATGGAAGTAGCCAACTTCAAGATTCCAAATGGAAATATTTATATTATGTGCTGCTTTTAACATTCCAGGGGCAGCCTAAAAGAATACAGAGGTTTTCTGTTGTTGTTTGCTTGTGGTTGCTTTCATTGCCATGTTCTCAGTTTGTTGTTCATCATATGAATCAGATTTTCATCTACTTTTCTACATGGAGGGTTAGAAGGGAAAAAGATTTGGATTTTGTATTTAAAAAGGGACAGGGGATATTCTCCAGAACCTAAATGAATGAAAACAGTTAACTCCCAGGTTCCACAATGAGAACAACTGGCTTAGAAACCATATGCTTATTTACTAATAACTATGCACCTCTTAAAAAAACAATAATCAGTTTTCATTTCACTTCAAATAAAAACAAACATTTCTAAGGCAACTTTACTATACTTCACCAGACACTTGAGAAAATTGTTTTTAAATAATACATCCAGATTTCAGAACTAATAGTATAATCTTTCACTATTTTTCCTCCTGCTTATCTCAGTGTCTCACCATAGGCATTAAATAAAACATGGTCAAAATGAGAATTTTTTTGAAGTACCACACTAAGAATTCATATATTTTTTCCCCAAAATTTCTTGATGAAGCTACACCTTGTGTAGCATGTTCTACATAAACAAAAATGTGTACAGAGAGGAAGAGCAAATTAGAACTTCCCTGGAGAGCAGGACTCTTTCACTGACATATCCCAAGGTGCCAAAAGAGGAAATAATTTGTTCCAAGATGACTCCTGCCTCTAGTACTTTGTATCAAACTATGTATTAAACTAAAGTGGAAATAATTCAAGGGCATCCTTGTTGCCTTAGGATTGATCCCATGTCTCTAAAAATAAGAGGGAGAAAAGATATTTTACTATGCAAATATTCACAATGAAATATTTCTTGGATCTTTGTCCAAGGAAGACTGTAGTAAACAATACAAAATAAAGCAAATGAAACCTCAGAAGTAAAATCACAAATTTTATAAATTAGCAGAACTTCCGGAGGTTGATGAAAGTGACAATGGATTAATTATTTTAGGTTTGAATGGTATTGGTATTGACTTGTTTCATTCCTTTCCCCTTTGAGATACATATGGGAAACATTTATAAATGACATAGTATGCTTCAAAAGTAATGACTAAAGGGGATGCTGGAAGGAACATGATTGGCCATGAGCTAGTAAATATTAAAGATGGGTGGTGGGCATAAAGAAATTCATTATATTATTGTATTATTGTCTTTTGTATGTTTGCTATTTTCCATAATAAAAAAGAAAAATGTCAGAAAACTGTAGAACTCAGAATCACACATTTAGCTACTGATAAATGAGATTCTGGCAGAAACAGTTAGCTAGTGAAGAGAAAACCAGCAAAGCATTTTGAAAAGAATGGTTGAAAGTCACCACTGGAACACAGGCAGGGTCTCAATTTTTTAAAATAATATATTTGACATTACTATTAAAAAAATCAAATGTGGGGGCGGGGAATTGAGGTTTATAGAGCTTCGTACTTTTTATTCAATTTTTCTCTGAATCTAAAAGTACTCTAAACAATAAAGCTTGTAAATTTAAAAAAAAATTATAAAGCATAACTTAATTGTACTATTTATAATACTTTGTCAGAAAAATTCATGTCACCAAAATCACTTAACTCATTTTTCTGGTAAGAAAAATCAGCTTGACAAATTCTGGTTCCCACTTTGAATGGTCATTTAGTAAGACTACTTTCTATCATTGGTTCTTACTGATTAATGTGGTAATTTGTGAAGGATGAAAGATTCTTTTAAAAATAAAAAGCACTTGTATTTATTGTACACTTCACAGGTTTTTTAAGATCTACTCTCTTCACAATTTCAATACTTAAATAAGTTCATCATGTTAATAAAGAATTGAGATTCTGGGCCTCCCTGGTGGCGCAGCGGTTGAGCGCTGGGTTTTGAAGCTGCCTGCAGTCTCTGCAGCGCCAGTTCGATCCCCGGCCGCTGGGAGAGGGTCCCACATGGTGCGCAGACCTCTTCTGCAGCCCACTGCTCCCCTCAGCAGTGTACTTCGTCAATCTACCTGCTCTGCTCTCCCCTCTGACTCTGGTGAATTCTCTCACCCTCCCACGCTTCTGACTGTACCCAGTGCTTGTATAAATAAAAAAATAAATCTTAAAAAAAATAATAATAATTGAGATTCTACTTTCTTCCCCAACACAGATAATATGAATTTAGTGCTGCTGTGGTCACATATTTCCACAAGAGGAGGTCAATGTACTCTATAACTCATATTCTGACTAAACTTAAGTTTCCAGTATATATGATATGGCTCCATCTGGAACAATCTACTTCCCATACAGAAAGGCTACATGTTTATAATAATAATTAAACAAGGGAGCTACAGTCTAATTATAATTAGTAAATGAAATGATTCCTCAATACAGTCATTTTGTTATAAAATAAAAAAATACCATACTTCAGTGTAACAAATAAGGCATCAAATTTGCTTCATAAAACATCAAACCCACACTTCACTTCAATCAAAATTCTGTGCAAAAAAGAAACGGAGGTAAGCATGGAGGAAACAGACACCCATTCACTTGTTCTCCCTCCTTTCCCCTTCTTCCAGACCAATTCAATGGCACAAAGTGCTACAAAGTCCCCTATGAACTAGCTCAGTGATTTTTCAAACAGAATCTTTAGGAGCCCTGAGCAGCCTTCAGAAATTCTACTTATCAGAGAAGTATTAAAAAGGAAAAACAAAACCAAAAGTGTGGTTTTAGTCTACCTGAGGAATCCAATTTTGTGCCTTAAATTTTGCTTATGAAACAGTCTACTTCTAAGTTTGAGAAGCCATTAATAACTTTTGCTTTCCAAAAGTAGTCTCAAATAGCTTTAAAAAAAAAAAAAAGACCAAATGATGTGTTGGCAGCAAAGCCAAGTATAGATAAACTGAGGTCTTCAGAATAGATCTATTTCCCTTTATGAAAGAGCAAGGGAGAAAGAAGTTTCAAGAACACCTTTCTTCAACTCCCTCCATTATCTATACAGGCCACATGAGTTACCTACAGATGACTTTTACTTACAAAGTCCATGAGGTCTTTATTGGTGTTTTTCCCAAAGACTACTAGTTTGCCTCTTCTCTCCAATGAGGCAGTTTTAATATTTTAAACTGTCTGTACAAATGAGCTGTATTCTATGATAAGAGTCTTTCTTTTTAAATATATAACAACTGCCTTCACAAAGATGCTAAAGCAACAGACCTTTGAGTCTCAGTATTAATTGAAACAAATATAGTAACTACTAAAATGTGGCAAAGTTAACTACTAAAATAAGGCAAAAAGTCAAAAGGGGAAACCAAAGGTAGAGCCTTCGTTACCTCCCAATCTAGATTCAACCTCACAAAATACCTGTGACACCTCAGATTAGGAAAACTAGTATTATGGAAGAGTGGAGAATCCAGCCCTACTGTCTCTGATCAGCATTTATACCCTGATCTTCTTTAGAAGTGCACTTATCTATGCAACTATTTTCAGTACTTCAGAAACTGGCCATTCCTTCTAAAAAAGACACACATTGGCTTATGTGTGGCTGTACAAGATTTTAAAAAATACAATCAAAACCAGAGCAAATCATTCTCAGGAATTACTTAGTTCAACCCCCTCTTTTCACACACAGTACTGAAAAAAGTTTACTTAAGCAGAGCCAGTGACAGAAATTAGATTTTATTTTCATTAATATTTTTCATTCTTCTACAAAGTACTAAATATAATCACTAATCAGTTAATTCACAGCTATTGTCAGCATGTGTTGGCATCATTTAGATGTAACCTTGTGCAATACACACAAGGCTTAAAAACAAGCACAACTATAAACAGGTCACCTTAACATGACTAAGGAAAAAAAATACACTCAGGATCAAAACATGCCCCACCAAGTGCAAAATGTTTCACACTGCAATCCCAAGAATAGGTTTATAGTATTTAGCCACTGTTCCAAAATAAAATTCTACTTGGTAGCATTTTTTTTCTAGTTATTTAGATACATATTTTGGGGTTCATAGATTATCAAGCCATCTAACTTCAGACTTGCCTTAGAAACTATATTGATCTCCACTATATTTTTAGCTCCCTCAAGGTAAAAGTTACTAATGCCTAATAACCCAAATAACAAAACTTCAGTGCTACTTTGCTAAGTTTGGTAACAATAAATATGTCAGAAAACAATGCTTAACTATGCCTGTGCTTAGATTCTAGATTCACAAATTCCAGTCAAATGTATAGTCACATAATGGTATGTTTATATTTTGTGCACCTAAAAAGAACTGTTTGTGTCTCCAAAAATGGTTATTCTCTGGCAAATGTGATCCAAGTGATTAATATGGGATATTGCTGGAATTGACAAAATAACTAATTTTATTGTGACTAAGTAGCACTTGGGAGGCTTTCTTGAAAAATCACTTGAATTTTAAATTATTCATAAAATATTCTTCCATTTTGACTAAAGTGAGTCTTTTTGTTGCATTTCTTCCTTCCCCCACTCTCATCTAAGTTTTCTTATGGATCCTAACACCACAACAAACTTTTTTCTACCCTTACCATAAGGAGCTGTTAACCTTGGCATTTTATGGTCACTGTGAAAAGGGCAAAACTTTAGTTTTGTTTATTTTTAATCAAAATGAAAAGGTAATTATTCCCACCATCACTCCCCAAGTGGAGATGAGAAATTTGTCAAAGGCTCCCTAATAATTGACAGATAATTATGATTAAGAATTATCCAATGAGGAAATGTAGAGAAGACTATTATTGCATTACAAAACCCTGAGTCATCACCCAGTTCACTCAGCAGATTTGGATAAACATTGGGTAAGTGACTTATATCTTGCGTGCTCACCCAGCCACACTTGCATGCATAAACATACAATGTTGCCAGATTCTGTATACAATTAAGCAAACAAGACACGGTAAAATTCTTTTCTAAAAAGTTGTTCTGACACAGTGAAGATACCCACCTACCATATTATCTCAACCTCCCCTCCCCATTCTGTATTTTCATGGTCCTTTTCTCCCTAATTTAAGTGATACTAGAGTTTGCAACTAGTGTATGCAAAATAATAAATGAACAGAGCCGGTGAAACGATTTAGGTAATCTAAAGTCATCTGAGAGACACGGAAATTAACACAAACGTGATACTAATAACACGCAGAGCAGCCTGACAGCTTCTCTTCTTTATTTTCCTTGGTATCGTAAATTCTCAAAGGAAATGTTACAAGGAGCAACATAACACTTTCTCGAGGTTCCAAGACTCCACATTCTCAACATTAACGTGTAGTGCACGGCCCAACGAATGCGCTGAAGGCTGATTTTAAAGCACTTTTCAATCAAATCCACAAAGACTAAGCAGGCCCCAAAGAAGCCAAATCTATTAGTCCCCCGCGACCTCACAGCAATTCAGAAAGTTACCAGAAGCGAATTGAAGGATACGAAGAGGCGGGGACCGCAGGGAAATAAAAGTGCCGAGGGAAGCACCAGAAGTCGAGCTGTTTCCCCAAAGACGAATCCTATCTAACCCCTCTGTCCTACCAGCAAAGGTCCACGAAGGACCCTTGAGCCCGGATCATCTCTCCTCCTGAGGGCCGGTGTCCTCGGTTCTCAGAGGCCCCGCAGGTCACAAGAAAACAACCTGAGCCCTAGAGAGGAAGCAGCTGGGGACGACGTAGAGGGCTGTTGAGGGCCGGGAAGATCCCATAAGAATGGAGAAAGGAGGTGGGAGGAATGCTCCTTGGGTTTCCATAGGGGCCCGGGGAGCAGCCCAAGGGGTACGGCTCGAGCAGGGGCAAAGTTGAGGGTTCAGTCCTCCAGCGTGGACAAAGAGCAGCCCCCCCACCCCCCAACCCCGACGCCTTCCCACTGAGCCTCTGCCCGCGGCCGGTCCAGCGCGCCCGACACACTTACGTGGAGAGTTTCCTGGTCCAGAAGAGGCCCCCGGGCCACAGCTCTTGGAGCTGCACGGCTCGGCCCAGGTTGCTTTTGATCTGGGCCAGCTGCAAGTCGGACTCCGCGTCCAACCGCTCCGCGTAGGGCAGCAGCTTGTTGTAGACGATCTCCTTCTGCGGGACGAAGCCCCAAGGGTGCGTCCCCGGACGCCCGCCCGGCTCCGGGGGATCCCCGCCGTCCGCCCGCTCGGCAGGCTCCATGAGTCCAGTGACACCCCCCACCCCTCCCACCCTAGCCCGCCCCGGCCCCCAGCCCTGTCCGGGCTCCGCCTCCTTAGCGTCGTCGTCGCCCCGCGGCCGCCCGCGGCCCGTCGCTCTCGGCCGCCCGCTGGGCCCCCTCCCCTGGCCGGCACGCTGCTGGCCCCCGCGCGGTCCCCGGTTCGTTGGCGGCGGCAGCGGCCACTCCGCCCGCCCCGCACCGGCTCGGCTGGTGACGCTGCAGCCGCCGGGGCCGGAGGTTCCGGACCGGCCTCAAGTCACTTCCGGGGCGGGGCGGGGCGGGGCGGGGCGGCTGCGTCGCAGGGGCTGGTGGCGGCCGCCGCGCCGGGAGCCCAGGGGCCGCGCCTTCCTCGCCGCGGGTCGGGCTCGGAGCCCCCACCCTGGGCCTCTGCGCCCGAGCGAAGCTGGCCCACCGGAAACACGAGGCCGAATTCCAAACTATTGTCCCGCCTCGCCTGGGGTCGCGCTCTCTAGAACCGGTAGTCGCCGTCGCCGCCGGCTCGGGGCGGGGGGGGGGCCTGGTCCCCTCGGCGAGGCTGTCTGGAAAAACAGACGTGCTCGGTGCTCGTCCCACTTGTTCCTGGAGAGACTGGCTCTGCCTCCCCCAAACCCTCACCTTTCGGGTGTTATTTCCGCCCTCGTTGCAAAGAAGGGAATAGTTCCTCACACACCCAGAAAGGATTGAACCGTTATGTTATTGTCAGAAGCTCTTTTTCAGGCGCTTGAGATGGAAAGTTTAAAAACACTTGGCTGCTTCTGCCCTTCAGGAATTTACGGCTGTTGACGGGGGAAGAAGCAATTATCAGACAATACTGTTAATTGCTAGATGAGTATATAGGATGCCTTGGGAATACCTGAAGAGTTCAAAGTGGAGAGATGTTGCTTTCCTGGAGGTGACACTTAAGGTTGAACTTCAAAGTTTAGGGCAGGCTGGTTAGAAAAAAGAAGGGAGCAATATATATATTTTGCGGTTGAGGGAACAGGTCAGACTGCAAGCATGCTGTCTAGGAATCAAAGAAGTTCAGATTGGCTAAAGAATGCTTGCGAGAGGAAAACAAAGAATTGAGACTGAAAAGGAAATGTTAGGGAATTTTTAGAGCTTTGTCTTAAAGGCAACAAGAAACTGAAAGACGTTAAGCATGGGAGTGGCATGATATAATTTACATTTTTGAAGAGTCACTCTGGCTATGTATGGAGAATGGATTAGAACAGCTAAGATTGAAAACAGAGGACCCCTTAAGGAAATGTGACATGATGGCCTGCATGTCAGCTGAAATGATGAGGGAGCTATTTCAGCAAATAGAACGGACTGAACTTGGTAGTTGATGGAGTGTGATGAGTGTAAGAAGAGGAAGAAAAAGGGTGGTGTCAGATTTCTGGCTTCAGGAAGCTGGGTAGATAGTGAAACCCAAAGATAAATAACACAGCAAAAGACAACTTGGGAGGCAGATGCCTAAGTAGTTTTGGCATCTGGAGGGTGAGCTAAACTGAATCATTATTATAGGATCAGAGTATAGGTGGGTTGGAGGAAATAAGATACAAAGTATTGTTTATAGATAAACTAAACATCCTAAAATTTGTAAGAGTGTATCTGAGCAAGGATCCGTTGGAACTGTGCAGTGCTAAACCAGAAGCTGGTAGCAGCACAGGAGCCAGGAGAAAGAGTTAAAGTGCTGAAGCAAAAAAAAAAAAAAAAAAAAAAAAAAAAAGGAAATTATCTATTTGGCTATAGCTTAAAACCTAGCAGACTGTCATTGTCCTTAGTATTTACATTTTGTAATCTTGGGGCATTTACAGGTTAAGAATTTGCTTTGCTTTTGCAGACTGCATGGCAATGGAGTCACCCCAGACTAATAACAATATGATAAAAACAGGGCATTTGAACTCTAAGGAACCCTGTTCTTAAAGAATGGGCAGAGAAAGAGGAGGCTACAAAGAATGCTCTCCCCAAAAGCAGTTACAGAGGTCTAGGAAAACTGGCATACTTAGAAGCAGAATGTTTCAAATGGAGAAAGTGATTGATATTTACCCAAGGTGACTGACAGGTCAAATGAAACCAATACCTGAGAAAGGTTTACTGGACTTGTTGATAAAGCCGATAAGGATAATTTCAATGGCATGTGGAAATGGAAACAAGGTCATAATGCCAAGGAGCAATGGGAAGTAAATAAATAGAGGCAACAAATGTGGAAAACATTTTTTTAAGATGTTGGATGGGATGCACAGGAGAGAAATAACAGAGGTAGCTGGAGTAATGAGAGAAAATTTTAAAGATGGAATATATTTAAATACTGAGGAGAAGGAGCCAGTGGAGATAAGCTGAAGATATGTGGGTGAGGATGACAGAGAGTGGGAGAGAATGTGGTCACTGGCCCTTAGCAGTTAGCCAGACTACTGCTGTTGTCAGAGGAGAAAAGCAGGGGAGGATAGTTGCAAATGCAGGTAGTTGCAAACGCAGAAAGGTTTTCAGATTTGGTGCTTTTGTTTTTGTAAAATGAGGAAATGCAAATGTTGGGAGGAAGAGTTGGACAGAAGATTGGAAATTAGAGATTTAAAGTAGTCTCAGAATTTGGAAAACTAATTAGAGAAACAGTAGACTTGCTTTGGCAATTAAGACCAAAATATGAACTTACTCTATGCAAAATTTAGTGATTTTTTTCCTCCAGTAATGGGTAAGCAGCCCAGAATTGTATGACATACAGGTTGGTATGACAGAATGACAAGAGAGCAAGAGGATATTTATACATGTATATACACATGCACACACACACATACGTGTGTAATATAGTGGTGTTACCTACTATTTATTAAGCACTTCTCTCAGCCAGTTCTTTACTTGCATTACTCAATGAATTCTTTCCTCTTAATAGAGATAATTGGGTTGGGAATATTTGAAAACAGAGTGGCTTAAGTCTAAATTGGTTCAAGTCTAAGTGAAAGTGGCAAGAGCTGAGAGGCAATTGTAGAGAAGTCAAGGAACTCAGATCCTGAGGAAGGAGGTACAGAAGCAATATGCAAACATTAACCAGAGCAAGGATATAGGAGAACAGGAATGTGTGGATTTTAGATTTCAAAGAAGAAAGTTTCCTGTATGTGGATGTCTGCACTGGAAAAGTCAAGGAATTATTGGGGCAAATCAATAAAGTCTTTTTCTGTTTTTCTAGGTGAAGATTAATAGAAAACTCAATTGAAAGTCCTTTCAGGTGAGAAAATTGGAAGACCTTAAGTTGCTTAGGAGGGTATAGTCTGTTATTATTGGAGATAGTAACCCAAAGCCCGGTGTCAATTTTCTCTGCTAGATCAATTCTTAAGTGCTCTAGATACTCTACCAAAGTGTTCAGCCCATTATCTCAGACCCTGAGAGACACAGTGACTTCTTGTCAGACCCCCAGGAAGATGACTATAAACCCTCTTCTTGCAAAACCCAGGAAGTACACTAGCCCTTCTTAGAAAATATTCTGATGAAAAGAGGTTTCTCCTCAAACTGTAGAAATTGGCAGTGATACTTCTCAATCAAATATTTATGTCTTTGAGATACTTATTGGCCCAAAACATGATAATAAACTTATTAGCAGTGAACAAAAATGACAGATTGTTAGTTTCGTGCCTTCCCCTGTCTTAGTTTTTTCTGTATAAGATGTATTTGAGGCTAGAGCTATATTGGCAAGTAAATGAATTTATGTTGCCAGAGCATAATATTTTGAAGTATTTGAATTATATTAGACTGACTTGTTCTTATATAACCAATATCTAGTCTCGTATGTTGCAGTTATTACAGATACAAGAATATTGAATCTGAGAAATTATTTTTCTAGTTGCTAGGTTTTTTAAAAACTAGTTGCTAGTTTTTAAATTTTCATCCCCAAGCCCTTCTCATCCAGCCATAGTACCCCCTTAAGTTTATTTGAACTAGAGTATATTTTGAGTTCAATTTTTAGCAAGGAGAAAATTAAGACTGAAAATGAATTTTTCTATGATTATTTTACTGTTTATAAGACATTTCATCATTTCTCTGCAATGTAGCTAGATTTGGGGTTCTTTTTATTTATCTTGCAAAGGATTTATGTGGTGTTTTGTTTTGTTTTGTTTTGTTTTGTTTTGTTTAAAGGCTTATTTATTTATGCATATAAGAGCTGGGGTGTAGGCCAGAGATGTGGGTGGTGAGAGGATTCACCAGAGATAGAATGGGGAGCAGAACAGGCAGATTGACTGAAATACACTGCTGAGGGAGCAGCAGGTGAGTCAGAAGAGGTCTGCTGTGCCATATGGGTCACCTCCCTGGCTGGGGGTTGAACTCATGCTGTAGTAGTTGTGGATTGCTTCATAGTGCTGACTCTTAACCCCTTGCACCACCAGGGAGGCCCAGATTTATGTTTCTGAATAAAAAATTTCGTATCACTCATCAATCATTCAAAACTTCCAACTATTATCTTTTCACAATTTTTTGTTTCCCTTTCCTCCTTGTAGAATTCCCATTAGACATATGTTGTACCTTATTCTAATCTCCATATCTTTTATGTTGCTAGTCTTTGTCTTTCTACCTCATTCTAAATAACTTTATGAGATCAGTTTCTGTTTCTTAGAATTCTTTGTTCATCTGTGTCTGATCTGCTGTTTAACTTGTCCACTGAGCTTCTAATTCCAATGATTATAGTTTTAATTTTAAAAATTCTATTTAGTTCTTTTCTAAAACTGCCTGTTCTATTTTTCATTGAGTTTTACTCTTTATGGTTCAAATGAACTCTTTAATTAGTTTAGATGTATTTTATTATTTCAGACAATCATATGGACATTCTCTTATCTCATATTGCTGGAGTTGTCATGTGTTTCTTGACTTTTGTTCATAGTGGATAATTTGCTTGTATTTTATATTTTTTTATTTTATTAGATTATCTTCAGATCACTTTTTCTTTTTCTGTGGGAATCCTGTGTGACCCAGAGTCATTCTTCTGGTTTGATTCACTAGATCCACAAAAATATCATGGGCCCAATAACAACCAACATTTATGTTCACTTTTCAACTAGTTTAAATTTGGGTGTTGAGTCAATGCCAGTTAAACCCTTGGAGAGTTTTGTTTTTATGCAGTATTTTACTTCCAACCTCATTAGATCTAATATTTCAACTTCTTTTCCTGCATAGATGTTCAAACCCAACTCATTTGCTGTTTCCAAATCCAATAACTTGACCCTAAAGTTGATGCAGAGTTAACCCACACATTTATCACTCCTGCTTTCCTTTCCTTCTACTTTCCTTTCCTCTTTGTGGTATCTGGAGATTTTCCTTTTCTATGTGTGAGCTCATCCGTGCTTATCACGTGTATTTAATGTGGTCTTCCTACATTAGAGGTTTTGTACTTTAACTCAAGTAACCATGCCACTGGAACTAGAAGATGCTTAAGGAATGAGCTTCTAACTCTAAAATATTAAACATCATTGGGAGTAAAAAGGAGCAATTATAGGCAAACAAGAACTTTTTTAGAATTCTCATGTAGTCCATTGGTGATGCCTATCCACCAAGCTATATTTATTTAATGATTAAAAAATAACATATTGTTTTTAAAAACACCTATTTGATACTTAAATGTTAAAAGAGTTTTTCAGCACCACTGAAGCTCTTTATGTATCTTTTTTTGACAAGCTATGAATAATGTAGGAGGCCACAGCTTCCTTCATAATCAAATATAGTAAAGAGATGTATTGTATTTTTTAATGGTAGTTGAAGAAATTAACAATAGAGTCAGTGGAGAGATAATAACTAATGCATAAAGAAGATAAACACTTTTTCCACCTACTCCCATTTTTATATGTATAAATAGAATATGCCTTACTCATAGACAGAGAATGGAATTGTCTGCATGAATAATTTCAATAGCCAGAAAAACACTCATACTTTATCTGACATTTGAAATGCTACTCTGCAATCTGTTTCTTTGTACTAAGCAGAATCTCTCAAAATTTAGACTCATGGGTTGGTGGGGTAATAGATCAAATTCCCAGTTCTCCAGAGTGAATTATGTTAATGTAATAAACATTTATTGAGTGCCTCCTGAGTACCAAGTTTAATATTTTAAGATGAATGACAGAACTTGTTCTCAAGGAGTTCAGTGCATAGTGAATTGACAGATAGACAGATATTTTAACAAACAGATAAATTAAAATTATAACCAAATGTCAGTTGGGATCTGCCTGCCTCTTAAGATCTTTAGATAAAACAAATTCAAGCTTCTTCCATAAAATTTTAAATATTCAGTGTCTCATCCAGTAGTTCTATCAGTTTGGGAGGAAGGTGGCTTATATTTTCATCGTTGCTCCCAGTTCTAAACTTCTGCTTTTGCTAAACTATTGTGTCACGTGATCATCTCACTGTCAACGCCTGTTGTCCCTGCTCCAGTACTACTTTAACCCAAACATGGGACCGGGCTTTGCCCCTTAATTTCTATATAACAAACAATTCATGTGTGTGTTAATAAAAGGTAAACAGGTTCATGAGAAAGGGATTTACATGCTAGAAATAGAAACAACTTAAAATTTAATGTAAAAAGATTTTATTTCCGGGCCTCCCTGGTGGGCAGCGGTTGAGCGCTGGGCTTGAGGCTGCCGGCAGCTTCTGCAGCATTGGTTCAATCCCCGGCCGCCGGTGAGGGTCCCACATGGCGCGCAGACCTCTCCTGCCGTGCCCGCTGCTCCCCTCAGCAGTGTATTTCAGCAGTCTGCCTGTTCTGCTCCCCACCCTGGCTCTAGTGAATTCTCTCACCCTCCCACGCTTCTGACTGTACCCAGTGCTTGTATAAATAAATAAACAAATCTTTAAAAAAAAAAAGATTTTATTTCCTAAATGAAATCTTTCCTTTTCTAAAAGATCCATATTTGTGTGGTTCCTGACATGGACTTCACTGTCTAGTGGGGCAAACAGACATCAAACAAGTCATCCTACAGGTATTTAATTATAATTTTGTTAAATATTTTATTAACTTAATGGTGTTCTGACTGTGTAGAACAATCAGAATGCCCTAGACTGGCAAACCTAGAAAGATTTCTCTAAGAAGTAGCATTTAATGAATGAAGAGTTGGGGAGATTGATAAATAGAGATAATCTGGCTAGCAAAACAGTGTCTAGGCTTATGTTGAAAATTGAGCTTGCTTGCAAAACTCCAAAAAGGCCATGTGTTCAAGTAGAGAGAGTGACAGTGGCAAATAAGCAAAGAAACTAAACAGAGTTAAATTATGTGAGACTTTGTAATTTGGGTTCAGAATCTGGGATTTTATCATAAAAGTTATTTCAAGTGTATGAATACGGTGCTGTGGGCAGTAACCATATTCTTGGGGGAAGCTTAAGTGATGGCACTGGCATGGTGAGGTTTTAAAATCAACTGGATAAGTATATACAAAGTAGAGGCATTATTATGCACAATGGCCTGAAGTTTTCTGGTGGGCCCTAGTTAGGCCAGGGAGCAATGAAATCAGTGTGGACCACAGAAAGTATGGGTAATGGCAAGAGAAGAGACAAGAAGGTAAGCTGAGGCCAGATTACAAATAGTCAAATATGCCTTTCTAAGGTGTTTGGGGTTTATCCTGTAAGCACTGAGGCAGAGACATGACATGAAAAGCCTTATAGTTTAGGTAGAGAGCTATACATTATTATCTGTGTCATAACAACAATAACAAAAACAATACATTGAAGGAGCAACCAGTGACGAATAGTAAGGTGCCTAAGAGGTAAAATGATGGAAGGATAAAAAATATCTTAGTAATTGGCAATTAGGAACTTGATCCCAATACTGAGTCAGGAAATTAACAATTTAGAAAAAATTAACAAATTTAATCTGGTATACATTAATAAATAATACATTGAAATTGAATAGGGCTTATCCCAGGGATACAAAGCTAGTTCAGTGTTAGAAAACTGACCAATAAAAATCATCATATAAATGCAGAAAAACTGACATCTTGACAAATGTTGCAGAATAAATGCAGAAAAACACTCTATGCAATGTACTTATTTGTGATAGAAATTCTTATAAAATTAGAAAGCAAAAGGGTAATTCTTTAAACCTGATAAAAATATTCTCTATCTATACTTACACAGTGAAATTTTGGAAGCCAACCCATTAAAATCCGAAGAAAACAAGGATGCTAGTTATATCAGTAAATTGAGGAGGGTTATACACTATTAATAAACATTCCCAAAATCTCAGTGACTATATTTTTATAGTTTACTATATTTTCTTTCAAGTCAAGCGGGGATCCTGCTCAACTTGTCTTCACTCTAGGATCCAAGCTGATAGAACAGCAGCTATGTGGAAAACAGCAGAAATGTATACATATAGTCACCAAAAGACATCCACTTCAATATTTATACCAGTATTCAGTGGTTTTTTTTTTTTTTTTTAAGGATTTATTTGTTTATTTATACAAGGTCTGGGTACAGTCAGAAGCGCGGGAGGGTGAGAGAATCCACCAGAGCCAGAGTGGGGAGCAGAGCAGGCATAAGGACCGAAGTACACTGCTGAGGGGAGCAGCGGCAGGAGAGGTCTGTGCACCATGTGGGACCCTCCTCCAGTGGTCAGGGAGCAGCCGGGGATCGAGGCTGTGGGCAGCTTCGCAACCCAGCGCTCAACTGCTACACTACTGGGGAGGCCCAGTGTTCAGTGTTTAAATGTAACTATCCAAATGCCTGTCAACTGTAGAATGGATAAATTGTGATATATTTGCACAATGAACTACAACATAGCAGTGAGAATGAAAAATGAACAAATACATTCAATAATATGGATGAATCTCAGAAATACAATTTTGGAGCAATAAAATAGACACACATGCGCATGTTTCATATGGTTCTGTTAAGTTGTAACAGGTCAAACTAATCTGCGGTGTTAGAAGTTAGAATGGTAGTACCTTTGAGGCTCAGGTACAGAATAAAAGGGTATATAAAAGAAGCTTCTGGGGCTGCTGTTTATGTTCTGTTTTTTCATGTGGGACCTCATTACATGGATGTGATCAGTAAGTTAAATTTCATTGGTCTGTATATTTGTGGTATATGCTCTTTTATTTATATGTAGTAGGCTTTTATATATGTACATGAAATTAAAAAGTGTCAACTCCAGGTTTCTTTATGAAATGTAGGCTCCTCATTCCCATTTAGCCTAGAAAACAAGCTAAGTCTTTCCTTTACCTGTTTAAAATGGGCATTTTATTTTAAACTTATATAGTCATTGATGGATACAAACATTTACTGTGGGAAAAACTGTCATCCCTACCCAAAGAAGATAGCCTGTCTTTCTGGACTCAGAACCTGAAAATTTCAATTTTCAATTTTTTTTAAAAATCTTTTTATTGTGAGATATTTGTAAATTCACATGTAGTTGTAGAAATAATATATGGAGATTCCTTTACTCAGATTCCTGAAGTTGCTATCACTGTGCATATTGGTACCATCACTGTGATATTGGTATCATCTGTAATCCAATATCATAATTAGGAGATATATATGTATATATTAGGATATATATATATACAGTCAAGAACAGTTCCATCAAAACAAGGATCCCTTCTGTTGCCCTTTATTAACGTTATTTATTTACCCGATTCCTCTCTTATCCCTAACCCCTGGAAATCACTATTCTATTCTTTTTTTCTACAATTTTATCCTTTCAAAACTGTTATATAAATGGAATAACATGGGATGTCAATTTTTGGGATTGGATATTTTCACTTAGTTTAATTCCTTGAGAATCATTCAAGATGTTGCATATACTAATAGCTTCTTTTTATTGCTGAATAGCATTCTGTGGTATGGAAGTACTGTAGTTTGTTTCACCATTTGTTGAAAGACATCTGAGTTATTTTTGTCTATTCCAAATAAAGCTGCTAGGACATTCGACTACAGGGCTTCATGTGAACATGTTTTAATTTCTCTGGGATAAATGCCCAGGATTGTAATTGCTGGGTCATGCTGGGTTGCAAGTTCTGTAAATAATAAACTGCCAAAAAGTTGTCCATTTACATTCTCACCAGCAGTGTATGTGCAATCTAGTTTCTCTGCAGCCTTGCCAATATTTTGTGTTGTCACTGCTGTTTATTTTAACCATTTTAATGTATATAGTATATTTTGTTGTGAATTTATTTGCATTTCCCTAATGGCCTATGGTGTTGACCAAGTTTTATTTGCCACCTACGTTTCTTCATTGGTGAACTGTCTGCTCAGGTTTTCCCCCCTGCTTTCTAATTGCATTACTTAGCTTTTTACTGTTGAATTTTGAGAGTCCTCTATACAGTATATTTAAGATATTTTTCCTTTGTTATATGTGTGGCTTTTAAATATTTTCTCCTTGTTTGTACCTTGTCTTTATTTCCTCTTTATAAGGTCATTTGCAGGATAATAGTTTTTAATTTTGATGAAGTCCTACTTCTTTTTTTTTAATTTTTATTGTTTATTTATTTAATTTAAATTTTATTTTTATATTCCCCATACAATTACAACCCCCTTATTTTGACCCCAATCCCTCCTTTCCCCGCCCCCCAACCCCTGAAGTCCTACTTCTTAATTTGACCTTTTGTGTACCAAACTTTTGGTGTCAAATCTTATCTCCCTAATCCTAAATTCAAAGATTATTTTTAAAGTTTTATGGTTTATGTTTTACATTTGGGCCCATGATCCATTTTGAGTTAATTTTTGTACAAGTTGTTATATTTTAGTCAACATTATATTTTTGCCTATTATTGCCCAATTAATTCAGTTTTACATAACACCACTTGAAGGTGATCCTGAAACCAAAGTAACAATGTAGATATTTTGAGTCCTTCTTTCCTTAAACATGTAGCGGAAAAGCACATGCTGACACCATCCACTCTGTGATCTTCTGTGAGCCGATATTTTAATGAAAAGACATAGCTCAAGAATATAGAGTAAGTTTTATGAATCTTAAATTCATAATTGCAATACAAAAAGTGTTTGCCTCAATCTGCTAGAATATGGTTCTGTTAAAAATACTCCTAATTTACTTTATTCAGAACACTTAAAATAGTGTGCATCTTTAATTGTTTCTCACTTGCTAGATTTTGGGAAACCCCTAATATCTAGGTTTTGACAATGAGTAGGCTCCTATTTCTAACTTCAGATGCCTAAAGGGTGAGTTCACTCTCTATTCTCTTCCCTTGAAAAACCTGTAACTCAAATCTGGCTACTATGTATTTTGAGTCTTGAGCAAGTGTTGCCAAAATGAAGGGATGATGAATGGTCCTGGATCTATGGTAACTGAGGTCTAGGCAGTCTGGCATCCTTGACTCTGTTATGAGCTGCAGCTGCCTACAGTGATCTGTCAAATAGCAGAGATGGCAGACATTGGTGGTGACAGCAGCATCTTAATAGATCATTTCCACAACTGATTGTTTTGGTTCTGGTCTATTATCTAAGACTGTTTCTTCTTTCTCCTTAATTCTCTGAGTTACCTGATACTTTCCAATAAATTCATCTTTAATTTAAATTAGCCAGTGTAGGTTACTGATAAAAAAGATAGCACTGACATGTCAAGAACCTTTATTGATACTTTTAGCAAATCACTCTAAAGTAGTTGTTTAAAGAACTCCCACTTCCCGAGTTTCTGATTCAGTGGGGCTAGAGAGGGACCTGACCACCTGAATTTTAATAAGTTCCCAGTGAAGTTGATACTGCTCACTGAAGTGACCATACTTGATCTTAATCAAGGTTCATGTGATTTTATAGTTATCTCTCAATCAATTGCTGATTAGAGTTCCATAGTATGAGTGTACTGCAGTTTGCTTATTCATCTATATGATGGGCATTTTCATTATTTCCAGTTTTTTTTTTTTTTAAAGATTTATTTATTTATTTATACAAGCACTGGGTATAGTCAGAAGCGCGGGAGGGTGAGAGAATTCACCAGAGCCAGAGTGGGGAGCAGAGCAGGGAGAAGGACCGAAGTACACTGCTGAGGGGAGCAGCGGTCGGCAGGAGAGGTCTGCGCGCCATGTGGGACCCTCCTCCGGTGGCCGGGGAGCAGCCGGGGATCGAACCGGCGCTGCAGAGGCTGCGGGCAGCTTCGCAAGCCAGTGCTCAACCGCTGCGCCACCGGGGAGGCCTATTTCCAGTTTTTTTGCTATTAAAAATAAAACTTCTATGAATAATTCATTGTGTGTATAAATGTATACATACAATATATACAATGTACATACATTGTATACAATGTATGCAATATATACATATGATTGTATGCATACAACTCTATGTATAAATCATTGTATGGACATATATTTCCTTTTTTCCTGGGTTAATAAATGGGAGAAGAATGCCTGGATCATATAATACTTGATATACAACTTCTTAAGAAACTACAAGCTGTTTTTCACAGTGGTGATACCATTTTTTTTAAAGATTTATTTATTTTTATACAAGAGCTGGGGTACAGGCCAGAGGCGCCGGAGGGTGAGAGGATTCACCAGAGACAGAGTGAGTGGGATACAGAACAGGCAGATGACTGAAATACACTGCTGAGGGGAGCAGCGGGTGTGACAGGAGAGGTCTGCCACACATTGCGGGAATCTACCTGGCCGGCTGGGAATTGAACCCGCTCTGCAAAGACTGCAGACAGCTTCACAGTGCTGTGCTGAACACCCTGTGCCACCAGGGAGGCCCAGTGGTTATACCATTTTACCTTTACCATTTTACCTTTTATGAACAATGAATGAGAATTCCAGTTGCTCTATATCCTTACCTACATGATATAGTCAATCTCCATTTTTTTAAAGACTTATTTTTATTTATTTGTTTGTTTGTTTGTTTGTTTGTTTGTTTATTTATTTATACAAGCACTAGGTACAGTCAGAAG
The DNA here is from genome assembly GCF_014898055.3 of Talpa occidentalis. Lineage (NCBI taxonomy): Eukaryota > Metazoa > Chordata > Mammalia > Eulipotyphla > Talpidae > Talpa > Talpa occidentalis. The sequence continues at coordinate 106,174,179 of NW_023604861.1, read as the reverse complement.
CGCGGGAGGGTGAGAGAATTCACCAGAGCCAGAGCAGAGAGCAGAGCAGGCAGACTGAAGTACACTGCTGAGGGGAGCAACGGGTGGCAGGAGAGGTCTGCGCGCCATGTGGGACCCTCCTCCGAGGGCCAGGGAGCAGCCAGGGATCGAACTGGCGCTGCAGAGGCTGCAGGCAGCTTCGCAACCCAGCGCTCAACCACTGAGCCACGGGGGAGGCCCTCAATCTCCATTTTTTGCCATTCTAGGGAAGAGTATAGCAGCAGTATTGTGATTTCAATTTGCATTTTCATTATTACTAATTATAATGAGCATCTTGCTTGTCATTTAAAATCTTTGTTTTCTTTTGGGGTCTTATTTATTTTCTTATTCTTTAGTTTTAAGAGCTCTTTATGTTCTCTGAGGATAAGTCATTCTACTATAACTTCCCCTATCAAGCAAAACAGGAAGAGTGGTTATGTTTAGCTGATAGTGCTAGATAGGCTGTCGTGTAAAGTTTCCGTCACATTCTGAATATGAAATTTGTGTATCATGTGACAGGTCTTTGTATATACATATGTTTGTTTGTTTGTGTGTGTGTGTGTGTGTTTATAATTTCAACACTGCCATGACAGGAAAGTCTCTCCAGAAGTGTCTCATGAACACAAGACCAAGTATATTTTTAAAAAAGCGTTATGAATCTTTGCTACCCAGTGGACATATTTTTATTGCATGTTCTGACTCTCACATTTGCTGAATCCCAGTTGCAATCCTTGTCTCAGAGTATTACTGTACTTCTTCCATTTATTCTACTATTACTTTCAGTGGTGACACTTCTCTCTTTCAGAAAATTTGCTGCTCTAAATGGAATGTCCAGAAGCTCCTTTATTCACTTAATATCAAGTCAGATAAAAGATTTTACCATGTAGAAAACTCAAACCTTGATGTTTTTCTCAGTACGTAAATCTTTATTATATTTCTTCATTTTCTAGTGCATAAAATGATGAAACTTAGAATCTACCTTTCCTAGACACAGTTAATTCTGTGTTATCAATTTAACTTTTATTTGTATGAATTTATACAAATAAAAATTATACTATGGAACTTTGCATGTATTTCCAAAGTATTTTTATATGGCTTGGGGAGTATAATATTACACCTTATGAGATCTAAAGGGGCAGTAAGGAGAAATCAGTGGGGAAAACCTTCAGACCTGGATGTTGATTTTACCCATGAAAAGAAAGGAATAGTGTTGGACAGTGGGAACCTCCCTTGTTGATGTAGATTTAGCAAAATCTCAGCCAACCCAAAGGGGCATTACAAAGCAAAAAATTGCCTGTTAGGGAAATCCTGCATTGGGTCCAAATGACTGGATCCTAGTAATGCTCTCATGCTCATTCATTAGTGAGGGCTACATGGGAAGATGATGACCTCAGCTTGAACATTTCTTTGCGAGGTCTCACAGATGTTGCAAATAGCAACTGTTATCGAGCTTCATTCTTCCAGCTGGAGAGCCAAGCAATGCATCTTCATGCCTGCTACATCAGTTGTGCCCTGTGCTGATATTGCTCTCCTCCAGTTATTCAGGTCTGTAGTTTACAAGTTCAGATCATGGCTTGTTACACAGTCTCTTAATTCTAGCCTTTTGGCCTGTGCTTCCTCTCTCTATCAAATACTCTTAGCAAGTAAACCTTCCTAAAAGATAACCTTTATCCTGTCAGTTCTTTGCTCATAGATATTCAGTGTCTTCCTCTTGCCCACAAAACAAAACCCAGATTCTTCAACCTAGTGCTCAGTTCTAACACAAGATAAGCCCCAAGCTATCATTCTTTTTTTATCTTACTGTGCTCATTCTGGTCAATTCATGTAGGGCCAACTTGTGATCTCCCCAGCATTTCATTTATATTTGCATATTTCTTGTTAGTCACCTACTACCTTCTATTCTACTTAACATATGATTCTCCCTTCTGTCTGTCTATCTGCCCCTCTTCAAGTTCAGTTTACATTTCACCTTTTATAGAAAGCAGTATCTGACTCTCCTTACAAATATTTCATTATGTGTCCCACTTATACATTTTCTCCCTTACTTTATTACTCAAGTTGTATTATGAACACATCTCTTCCCCAGCAATACTGTTATTCCTTTAGAAAAGAGGAACATAATGTTTTTTACTCTGTAATTATTCCATAATTGAATGAAGAGAGAGGTGAATGAAGGAATAAAGAATAAGACGCCCCTACAAAAATGCAAAGAATAGAAGAGATACAAAACTTCAGCCTAACCTAGAATAATTTATGTGACTCATTTGTGGGAAGGGATGACCCTCTTCAATCTGTTTCTTTCTTACATCAAGGCAGAATTCCTTACTCAAGATGTTTCAACTATCTATAGATGGGATTTGGGATTGTGTGTTGATCCAATACTCTTTGAAATTTATTAAAAAAAGTATAAAAAGGTGTATGTGATTTTTCTGGAAATAAGATCCATAGCTTTTATCTGATTTTCAAAGAAGTCTGTAATCATAAAAAGATTTAAAGCTACCTTACTAGGATTTGGGGCCTTGTAGAAGAGTTGTTGAGTAGGATTGATTGTGATTTAGCAAGTAGGTCACTGGTAATCTTAAAAGAAAAAAAAGCATCTGAAGAACAAAGAAAGCAGAAATTAGATCCCTGGGAATTAAGGAGTGAGTGGGTGGTGAGGAAGTGAAGATAGCAAGTATAGATTTTTCTTCCAGAAATGTATCGGTGAATGAGGAGGGAGCAACATGCTAATTTGGGGAACATTAGGATCCAGGGAAGGTTTTTTTGGGGGATAGAATGAACTTGAGCATATTTACAGATGAATAGGTGAAAAAAAGGATAATTAATAGAGAAAGTAGGTGGGAACGTGTCTGGGTAATCTTGGTTTATGCTGTAGGAGCAACCCCAAAAGAACATTGACTTAAAAGATAAAAGTTCATTTCTTACAAATGTATACTTTACTTTAGATTGCTGTCTTCCATGCTGAGACCCATTGATCCAGGCTGCTTCAGTCTTTGGGCTGTATGCTCATGACTCAAGGAGAAGGGAGAGATGAGGGAATAATGCAAAAGGTCAAACCACCACAACTGTGAACTGATACCCATTACTTCCATTTATAGTTCACTAGCCAGAACTAATCACACAGTCTTGCTTAATTTAGGGAAGTAGGTAATTTAGAAGAAAAATGACAAGGGGTCAGATGAGTATATTATAATCTTTGCTACGTGAGGGGATCAAGAAAAAAGTAAGGGGGCCTCCCTGGTGGCGCAGCGGTTGAGTGCTGGTTTGCGAAGCTGCCCGCAGCATCTGCAGCACCGGTTCGATCCCCGGCTGCTCCCCGGCCACTGTAGGAGGGTCCCACATGGTGCACAGATCTCTCCTGCTGCCCGCTACTCCCCTCAGCAGTGTCCTCCGTCCTTCTGCCTGCTCTGCTCCCCGCTCTGGCTCTGGTGAATTCTCTCACCCTCCCGCGCTTCTGACTGTGACCAGTGCTTGTATAAATCAATCAATCAATCAATCTTTAAAAAAAAAAAAAAAAGAAAAAAGCAAGCGCCTCCCCTAGTGGCACAGGCAGTTGAGCGCCGCACTGTGGAGCTGTCCGAAACCTCTGCAGCACCAGTTGGATCCCGGCCTTCTGGTGAGGGTCCCACATGGCACGGCAGACCTCTCCTGTTCTCCACTCTGTTTCTGGTGAATCCTCTCACCCTCCCGCGAATCTGGCCTGTACCCCAGTTCTTGTATAAATAAATAAATAAATCTTAAAAAAAGGCAAAAGAAGGGCCTCCCTGGTGGCACAAAGGGTTAAGCACTGCACTATGAAGCAATTCACAGCCTCTCCAGCATGAGCTGCAGCACAAGTTCGATCCCCGGCTGGCCAGGGAGAAACCCACAACTCTCCTGTCTCTCCCACTGCTCTCCTCAGTAGTGTATTTCAGTCAGTCTGCCTGTTCTGTTCCCCACTCTGTCTCTGGTGAATCCTCTCACCCCCACATCTCTGGCCTGTACCCCAGCTCTTGTATGCATAAATAAATAAATCTTTAAAAAAAACAGCAAAGGAAATTTTGGGAAGTTGGAAATGGCATAAATATTTTGAATTTCCTTATATATACCTACAAAAACAGGTAGAGAAAGTTGGATACAAAACCTAAAACCCATGAACAACATCAGTAATAAATGGAGGTACAAGGTATGTGCTTCCAAATATGTTCACATGGAACCTAAATAGTCTAGACCTTATGGGATAATGCTGGAGTAGTTTAGGCTCAACGCACAGCAGTCCTTTCCTGACTCGCCCGCTGCTCCCTCAGCAGGGTATTTCGGTCAATCTGCCTATTCTGTTCCCCACTCTGTCTCTGGTGAATCTTCTACCCCCAACCCACAAAAACGCATCTCTGGTCTGTACCCTAGCTCTTGTATGCATAAATAAAAAAAAATCTTAAATCATAAATCTTTAAAAAAAAAGTTTTTAAAAAAGGAGAGCTTGAATTACATTATATGGCACCATTAAAATACTTCAATAAGAAATACAGTCAACACAGAGACCCTCCAGATTTAACTATAACCTTTTGCCCATCATCAGTCCCCGGGGAAAATAACAGTTTAAAGATTAAAATCCCTTACAAATTGAAGTCCAAAGAAATTAATGTCCAGAATATCTTCTCCATTTTATATTTCCTCAGTCTTGGTTAGGGGGATTCTTAAAGTTAAATAGGGGTAGAATTTTTTTTTGACAATTGTAGCTTGGACACAAATTTTATTTGCTTAATATCATGTCTCATTGAGTTTTTATTACAGCACTCTTCCCACACTCATCAAATTTAGAAAATTGATTACCCAGTCTCTATTATTGTTATTCCAGGCAAATCACGTTCTCAATATCCATTAGTTGGGCCTCCCTGTGGCACAGAGGTTGAGCGCTGGCCTGTGAAGCTGCCAGCAGCCTCTGCAGAGCCAGTTCGATCCCCGCCCGCCTGCGAGGGTCCCACATGGTGCGCAGACCTCTCCTGCCATGCACGCTGCTCCCCTCAGCAGTGTACTTCGTCAGTCTGCCTGTTCTGTTTCCGGCTCTGGCTCTGGCGAATTCTCTCACCCTCCCATGCTTCTGACTGTACCCAGTGCTTGTATAAATAAATAAATAAATCTTAAAAAAAATAATATCCATTAGTTGGTGTCAAAAAATACAGTACCCAAATCAGACAATTGATGGGAGATAGAGAATTTCTTTTTTCTTTTTTTAAGATTTATTTATTTATACAAGAATGGGGGTACAGGCCAGAGGTGCAGGAGGGTGAGAGGATTCACCAGAGACAGAGCGGGAGCAGAACAGGCAGACTGACTGAAATACACTGCTGAGGAGAGCAGCGGTCAAGACATGAGAGGTCTGCTGCGCTATGTGGGTTGCTCCCTGGCTGGCCAGCGATCAAACTCATGCTACAGAGGCTGCGGATAGCTTCATAGGTTACATCTTAACCCCTTGCGCCACCAGGGAGGCCCAGGAGGTAGAGAATTTCTAAGTTTCAGCTTCAGCAAGGTGGCTGATCTGATATAAACTTCTGGAATCCATATCCAGTGAACATAAACTTAATTAGGGGATGTTAAATTAGTTGCTTTGAATTTTCCACTTTTAGGAGGATAATTTACTATCCATATTAATTTGTCTCCCAGAGGGTAGAATTTGAGATATGAGCATATTCTTGTAAAGTATAGAAATTGTTGAGCTTGAAGATTGTCAGGATAGGCTGTGTTATGCTATAATAACGAAGAACTTCAAAGTCACAGTAATTTGAAATAACAGCAGTTTATTTGTAAACTGTTACTATACATCTGTCACATATTGGCATGTGGAGTTCTGTGTACATTATATTATTCGCTTAAGGAACTAGGTTGATACATTCTCCATAAGTTTTTTTATGATTACCACAATAGCAACAAGGGAAATTGACAAGTTGTCCTGTAGCTTTTAAAATTTCTACCTAGAAGTAGCGTCTCTTCTATCCACATCACTTTTATCTACATTCCATTGACCAGAGCATGTATTGTAGCCTAACTTCAAAGGGAACATGGAAGGACAATTTTGCCTTTGAGTTCCTAGTTCTGGACGCTGAGAGCTACATTTAGAGTGAACTCTGTCTACTAATACTACTTAGATAATATTTTCTAAGTCAACAATTCTAGTCCTTAGTCATTTAGTTGCCATGACTGCTTTTAGCTATGGGATAGCTTAACCAATTTTCACCAAACTTGTCAAAATACTCCCCTGAGTTCTTATTAAAAATGTGGATTCCCTTGCCCTATTCAAGCAGGAATGACTCAGTAGGAGGCTGATGAATCTGTATTTCTTAAAATACCCTCTACTAGGCAAGGAAACCTCCTACCTGGCATAGGGTGTGTTTCTTTTCTTAACTTATTGTTTTTTTAGAATCCACACATGCATAACCTACCCCACCAACAATATCCCATACCAGAAAGCTACATTGTTACAAGAGAAAAACTCCATTGATACATCATAATCCTACCAAGTCTGTACTTTACTTTAAGATTCATTCTTTGTATGTATTTATGGGTTTGGACAAATGTATAATGACATGTTATCTACCATTATAGTATCATGAAGTTTTACTGATCTAAAACTACTTTTTTTCTCTGTTTTTACATCTCTCCCATTATCCTACTCCCTGGAAATTACTTATCTTTTTCTGTATCCATAAATAATATGTAACTTTTTTAGTGGCTTCTTTCACTTAATAATACATATTTAAAAGACATTTAATATACAATAAATATACATAAAAAAGGACATTTTCCTTGTCTTTATTGTGCTGAGTTATAATAGTCCATTGTCTAGATATACACAGGTTTGTTTATCCATGTACCTACTGAAGGACATCTTGCTTATTTCCAGGTTTTGGTAATTATGAATAAGGCTGCTATCTGTGTACAGGTTGTTTGTGTGGACATACGTTTTTATCTCCTTTGGCTAAATATTAATACCAAGTGCAATCACTAGATCATATGGTTTTATAAGAAACTCCTAAATTGTCTTCCTAATGACCATGTCATTTGCATTTTCATCAGCAATGAATGAGAGTTCCTGTTGCACAGCCTATTTACCAGCCTTTGTGTTATTAGTGTTATGGATTTTGACCATACTAATAGGTATCTCATTGTTGTTTTAATTTGAAAATCTCTAATGTCATTATATTGAACATCTTTTCATAAGCTATTTACTATCTGTATATCTTTGTGAGTGAGGTGTCTATTCAGGTTGTCCATCTTTAATAAGATTGTTCATTTTCTTACTGTTGAGTTTTAAGAGGTTTTAGAAATATATTTTAGAAAACAGTTCTTTATCAGAGATGTCTCTTGCAATTATTTTCTCCCAGTCTTTGGCTTGTCTTCTCATTCTCTTGATAGTGTCTTTCATAGAACAGAAGTTTTTAATTTTAATGAATTTCAGATTATTAATTATTTCTTAATATCTAAAAAATTATCACCATACCCAAAGTTATTAAGTTTCCTCATATATTGTCTTCTGACAGTTATATAATTTTGCATTTTACATTTGGATTATAATCCATTTTGAGTTAGTTTTTGTGAAAAATATAACATCTATTTCTAAATTCACTTTTTTCCACATGTGTATATCTAGTTGTTTCAGCACCATTTATTGAAAGATTGACTTTCCACCACTGCATTGTCTTTGCTCCTTTGTCAAAGATCAGTTGACTATATTTATGAGTCTCTTTCTGCTTTCTCTGTTGTGCTCCATTAATCTACTTTTCTATCCTTTCACCAGTATCACACTGTCCTATTACTGTTGCTTTCTAGTAGTCTAGAAATTAGGTAATGTCAGCTCTCTGACTTTGCTCTTCAATAGTGCGCTGGCTATTCTGGATCTTTTCCTATCCATATAAACTTTAAAATCAGTTTTCTAATGTCTGAAAAATAGCTTGCTGGAACATGGATGGAACTAGAAGGAATTATGCTCAGTGAAACAAGCCAGAAGGAAAAAGAAAAATATCGGATGGTTTCATTTATAGCAGGAAAATAGGGGAACCAAATAAGACATCAGTGTGAAAAATAATAACAGTACAAAACACAGCAAAGCAAAAAAATGGACAATTATAAATCAGAGAAATCCTGCAGGGGAGGAGGAGAAAGAGGGATCAGAGGGAGGGAGGGAGGAGCACAGGGAACTGAGGTGATGGTGCACCGGTGCCTTGGGGAAGGAAACCCTGGGGACTACACCTGAGGGGGTTGGGGGAAGCAAATATTGTTTAAAAATGAACAATGATGCAAAAAATAAAAAAAGAAAAAGAAAAAAAGAAAAGAAAAGAAAAAGGAAAAAAAATAGCTTGCCGGGATATTATTATAATTGCATTGAATCTTTAGTTGGGAAGTTAGGAAGAATTGACATCTTGATAATATATATAGTGTGTCTCTCACTTATTTTGTTCTTGATTTCTCTCATCAGAATTTTTGTTTGAAAGATTTATTTATTTTTTATACAAGAACTGGGGTACAGGCCAGATGTGTGGGAGGGTGAGAGGATTCACCAGAGACAGAGTGGGGAACAGAACATGCAGACTGATGAAATACACTGCTGAGGGGAGCAGCAGGTGAGACAGAAGAGGTCTGCTTTACCATGTGGGATTCTCACTGGCCGGCCGGGATTGAACCCGTGCTTCAGAGGCTGTGGACAGCTTCACAGTATGGCGCTCAACTGCCTGCGCCACCAGAGAGGCCCCCCCCAATTTTTTTTTAAGATTTATTTATGCATACAAGAACTGGGGTGTAGGCCAGACATGCAGGGAGCAAAATAGGTAGATCTACTGAAATACACTGCTGAGGGGAGCAGAGGGTGAGACAGGAGTGGTCTGCTGCATCATATGTGGGTTAGCTCCCTGGCTGGGGATCAAACTTATGCCACAGTGGCTGGAAATAGCTTGATGGCACTGAGACTTTAACCCCTGCGCCACCAGAGAGGCCCTTCTCTTAAGAATTTTTGTAGAGACTTTTGTATAGATTTTTTATATAATTTGTTAGATTTTTAGCTAAGTATTTTAATTATTTTGGATATTAATTAAACACTATTATGTTTTTATTTCAAATTCCACTTTTTAATTGCTGGTAAATAGGAAAGGAATTGGTTTTTGTTTATTAACCTTGCATATTATCCATTCCATTGTTCATATGAGTTCAACCATACCCTGTATCCTACAACCTTGCTATAATTGCTAACTAATTCCAGAATATTTTTGTTAATTCTTTTGGCTTTTCCTCATAAACAATTATGTCATCTGTGAATAAAGACAGTTTTGTTTCTTCCTTCCCAATATGTATTACTATTATTTCCTTTTGTGTGTGTGTGTGTCTTATGGCATTGTCTAGGGCTTTTAGTACAATTTGAAAAAGAGTTGTTAGAGGGCACAGAGTACTACAAGCAGAGACCTGAGAGAGTTGGCTCTGGTGGAAGATCTACTTCTGCCAGTTTTTCTAGGATCCCAGTTGTAGGCTCAAAGTAAGGTTTAAATTGCAGATAGGCTTTGTTTTATATCATGTAGTCTCTTCAAAATGGAAAAAAAAATTCAGACAGAGAATTAGTAAAACATGTGTTTTATAGGATAGGGAAGGACAGTGGAAGTCATGTCAGTCATATCATCTGAGGTATTAGATAGCTCCTATCTTTAAGTTCAACAAATCTTTCAATAATATGGAAACTCTTATTTTTAAGTGCACTTCTTAGATAAACAATCTTGGCTGATTGGCATATTCACTGTAGTGGCCATTGTAATTCTAGGCTATTTTCAGCTAGTCCTTGCCATTTTTCTAGATAGCTGCAGTTTCATGGACTGTAGTTCTGAGCCATAGGTGTGCCCAACTCTTTAGACATAAGGATCCCATTTCTTTTAGTTAGAATTTTGATTTTTCTTGGGACCTAATTCTAAACTCTTGGACTTCCAAGATTTTCTTTGAACAGTTTCCTTTATGTCACATGCATATACTTCAACAGTATTTGAAGAAGGGAACTGTGGAACCCAGCAGTAACCAACTAGGGGGTGGCACAGGATTGAACCAGCTGACTACAAAGAATGCAGCTTACAGACTGATTCCAAACAAACCAAGAACTGCAATTCTCACCCACAGTTCTCAAACAGAATTGGGGAAATATAGAAGGGACCTCTAATGTGGAACCCCATCACAATGAAGATAATTAAATTGGGAGAACAAAGATAAGAGCTGAGAAGAACTTATCCCCCACTCTTAGGAATAGCAAGGATGGAACACACCAGTATTTTTGCCACCATGCCTATGCTATTTATTGTCTCCAAATATATCTGGAAGTTTGCTTTGGATCCCACCACTGTCACTAAACTGTTATAAAGCAAAATTTATAAATTTAAAGGTCTAATTGGCTTTATTAAATGATTTGTGAATCAGGCAGCATCCCATTTATATGCTACAAGGAACTACACAAAATGGAGAGTATCTGTAGACAGAAAGAGGGTGGGGAAATATTATTAGCAAATGAAAATAATATTTCATATAAAGATCTTTCCTTGGGGTGGGGGGGTATCTTATCATGTGGATGACCTCACTGGTTGCTGATTGGGAAACACCCAATTGATTGGTTTAGGATTATACTTTTGGGTGAGGTGGAAACTGCAGTAGGTAGTAAGTCTAGGAAAGGACCTGGTGTGAAGGATTTCATTTTGGGTCAGTTTTTTCTACTTTTTAATGGCCCAAAAAATATCAAAGGAGAGTGTGTAATCTATTGTAATCTCTCTCTCTTCTCTCTCCTGGGAGAGCAACTCTTCTTTATTTTACTTAGGAGAAAGGTGAACAAAGACAAATTACATTGCTCAATACCTAAGTAATCATTTGTAATGAGAATGTATACAGTACAATGCTTTTATTCCCAGAATAAAAATGTAACACTTTTATTTCCAGAAGTTGCTTTTCTCTTTTTCATTAAAAAATTTTGATGTAGCTGACACATGTTCCATTTAAATATAATTTTTATTTCCTTGGATATTCTTGAATAAAACATTCTCTCTCATGCTGTTCCTTGGCAGAAATTGTATTCATCAGCACTGTTTAATGACATTTCAAAAATGTCTCCTGCTTCCTCCATTCTTGGATTTGTATTATGTTATCTTTTATGAATACATAATACTATTTTTAATAGTTTCTCTCTCTCTCGCACACACATGCAGGTCTTAATTTCTTTTAAAGTCATGCACATTTAATGCTATAGTTTGCTTTTTTGAGATATTTTATTTCTAGTGATTGCTCTTTCCTTACTGGAAAATGATCTGTATCATTTAGCAATAGGTTTGATACTTTGGGCACAAGATCTTTATTGGAAACATTAGATGACAATCTAATATGTGATATCTAGGTGTATTTTCAGGTATTTCTATTTGCATCTGCTTTAGTGGGTTGAAAAAATCTAATTTCTGTTTTTTTCCCCTTTGGGTTATTTGCTCCTTGAGTATGATAGCTTGTCAAATTCATTAATTCTTCACAGTATTTGACCCTTGTTTTAAATTTTTTTGAGTCTCTTCTATCAGAATTTGAAAGTTTTGTACTTGAAATACACAGTACCTAGGGTCTCCGGGGTAGTGCAAGGGGTTAAATCTCAGCACTATAAAGCTATCCGCAGCCTGTAGCACAAGTTTGATCCCCGGCCAAGGAGCTGACCCACCTGGAGCAGGCAGACCTTTCCTATCTCTCCTGTTGCTCCCCTCGGCAGTGTATTTCAGTCACTCTGCCTGTTCTGCTCCCCACTCTGTCTCTGGTGAATCCTCTCACACACACCCCCACCCCGCACCTCTAGCCTACACCCCAGTTCTTGTATGCATAAATAATTAAAATAAATCTTTTTTTTTTTTTTAAATATACAGTACCTATAGACCTTATTGATTTAAAATACTTCCGAAACAGTCAAATTCCCTTGATAGTTTAGTTTGTTTTCTGTTTGCCTTTCTATTGTCCCTATACCAAATAAAAGCACAACCCTGCCTCTTGGTATGGCATTCAGGGAATTATTTATCTGAATCTGGTTACTATTCCTGTTCTCATTTCCTCTGCTGCCACCCTGCCTCCATCATCTCTGTCCTGGGCTGTTTGAGGAATCTCCCAGCTAGGTGGTTGTACCTGGCATTCCATTCCTTATCATCTTTCTCTACTATCAGTAGTAGCAAGAATGGTCTAATTGAAAAATAAGTCAGGTCATATCACTCTTAGGCTCTTGAATGGCTTTCCAGCTCATACAGAGTTAAAAAGTCAAAGTCCTCCTAGTAGTCTACAAGGTCCTATGTCCTCTTCTCTCTTTGACGTCACCTCTCATTCTCCGTCTGCTCCCAAAATTCTCCTACAGTAAGACTTGTGCTCCTAGACTAAGACCCTTTGTCTGGAATGACATGGGCCTCACCTCCTTCATGTCTTTGCTCAAGATGTCACAGGAAGACTTTTCTGACCCCCTGTTTTACACTCTCACCTTCATGAAATGATCTCTACTCCTTTCCTCTTATATTTTTCTATTAGTACAACATTTAACATCATCTGATATATTTTAAGGGATGTATTATTTATTAGTTTCACTGTCTCATGTGCAAATGTAAGTTCCATGAGGAGCTTATAGTTCCAGACACAGAGAAGATTCTGCAAGAAAAAAAAAACAACTGAATAAATTAACTTAGCAGTTAGCGTGAGAAATGGAGAAATATTTTACCAAACAAAGTAATGCACTGGGACACTTGATAAGAGTCTGGTTACAATGGCACCTTTGAAAAGTTTAGTGACTAGGTGGGTAGGGCAGGCTGGGGAATGCAACCTTTTAGATTGTGTGGTTGACTTCCCTCTTTAGCTTCTGGGATTCTGTGGTGATGGCAAGTGTGGGGCTGGGATCACGTTTTCTTCACTTAGATTAGATAAACTAAAATGTGGCTGTGGAATTTTACCTGAGGATCTCAAAACACCCGATATTATTCTGCTAGCTTCTCCCTTCTTCAGTCTGTCAGAAATCTTATGAGGCTTGTAGAGAAGCGAGGAATCTTCCTTCCTTCCTTCCTTCCTTCCTTCCTTCCTTCCTTCCTTCCTTCCTTCCTTCCTTCCTTCCTTCCTTCCTTCCTTCCTTCCTTCCTTCCTTCCTTCCTTCCTTCCTTCCTTCCTTCCTTTTTTAGATTGATTTATTTATTTATACATACTAGAATTGGGATACAGTGCAGAGTTGTGGGGGCAGGGTGTGTGTGTGAGAGAGGATTCACCAGAGACAGAGTGGGGAACAGAACAGGTGGATTGACTGAAATACACTGCTGAGGGGAGCAGTGGGCAAGTCAGGAGAGGTCTGCTGTGCCATGTGAGTAGCTCCCTGGCCAGGGATTGAATTCGTGCTGCAGTGGCTGCTGATAGCTTCATAGATTGCCTCTTAACCCTTTGTGCCACCAGGGAGGCCCATGTCATTCTTTCTTGATTCACATGTCTCTTTCCTAATGATCAACTCTACTAGAGTTCCTAGGGAGCATTTTGTTGAGTTCTAAGTCCTGAATGGAGGACAGTTTTATCTCAAGAAAGAAACAGAAGTTTAAAAACTAATAAATATTTAATTCCAAGTTCTCTAGGCTACTAGACTGTTCTGTAATTAGTCAGGACCTGGAATTTACAACCACCATTGGGATGACATACTTTTGCATGCATAGCTGGTTTAAAGAACATGTTGGACTTATTATTAGGCTGCAGGAAGGACCCTCACTCCCATCCTACCCATTCTCTATTTAAACCAACTTGAAGAGTCACCCTTCCCTATACCTTGGATAAAATTGTGGGCAGGTCTTATACTTTTCAGATAATTCTTAGTAAACATATTAGTTCACTTTAGAGGTCCACATTTAAGATGGCATTGTTCTTCCAGCATACCTCTTGGCCAAGGGACCCTTTTAAGTTAGGTCATTTCCCTCTTGCAAGAATCCACTTAGTCCAAGTCTCATTTCTACCTCCTTATCATTATGAAGGCATCTTACTCTTGGGATAGCATCCCTTGTTCTTCCCTCCCTTCCTCTGTCATGCCATCTCTGATGCTATAGTTACAGCCTTTCACTTTCAGACTTTTCAAAGTGATGAAGTTAATTCCGGTGTTCCCCCAAATTCTAGGAGATGCAAATCTAGCTCTCCAAGTGGTACTCTTAGCCACACTGACCCCCCCTCCCCCCGCCATTTGAGGAATAAGAACTCTTCTTTCCATTTCATATTTGTGGAATGGGGGAGGGGAATGCATGTCAATGCTGGGATCAGATTTCACCATCTCCTTCTACCTCTCTGAATTTTTCATCTACTCATATAGTCTAGAGGTGGATGATAGCTTCAGGCTGATAGAACTGGTTTCTCAATGTTTCAACATGTTCAGAAAAGCACCTGCCTTTGGAGCATTGGAAGTACTTGACATTTATTGTGCAAATAATATTAGCTCAGCTGAACTTGAAAGCTGAACTTTAGCAATTTCTTTGGTCAATTTGCCTGCCACATCCAAATTTTCCTCATTTCACTCAAAGATCCTGAATTATTATATGAAAGACTCTCTATCCAGGTAACAGATAATTGAAACAGAAATGGATTTCTGAATCTGGAAACCAATCTAAAGGTGTAATCAGACTCGCTCCTAAAAATCTGAAATGAGACTTAAGATAGTAATGGATGCTTGAGCTAAAAGTTGTGTTGAGTCAGGACTGAGAGTACTAATGGTTAAACTAATGAATAAACAGGAGAAAGAAGCAGGGGAAAGGAAAGCATATGGCCAGAGAGATGGAGGGAAAGCAGTGTCTGGTGCCTTCCATTTCCAGGAGACATTCTATAATATTCTTTACATTTGTTTCTGTAAGATTCACCTATTTTTTTTCATTATAGCCTCCCTTTTTGCTTCAACTGATCAAATGATAGATTTTTATTCCAAACAAATGAAGACTAGAATAATAAAATTGTGTAAAAGATTTTTTTAATGTCATGTTTCTCTTCCTAGTTCAATATTATGCCTCAGTGGATGTCTTGAATTTAGAACATTATCCTAACCTCTCACTATTCAAAGTGCTATCTGGGAACCAATTGTCTAGGCATCACTGGGGACATATTAGAAATGCAGAATCTCGGTCTGCACCCTAGATTCAGAATCTGCATTTTTAACAGGATTCCAGGTGATTTCAGCAAATTGACTTCATTAGAACTTGAATTTCTAATAGAATCCCAGATGATATTAATGCTGCTGGTTTAAGGACCTTACTTGAGAATCACTGGTATAGTGGGGAGAAAATCATCAAAAGGGAAAAATTGTTTGGAATTCAGCTAAGCTCATTCATTTGGCTATTGTCTATGGCTGTGGAGTTAATGAGTTGTGATAGAATTCATAGGACCAACAGAGCCTAAAATGTTTACTGCTTGAACCTTTTCAGGAGAAGTTTGCCAAGCCTTGGCTTAAAATAGTTTTGGTCTATCTATCTATCTATATATCTATCTTTCTATCTACTCTAGAGACATGGAAATATTTTTTTGAACAACATTTTTTATAGCAATTTTTAATTTGTTAATATAGATATGACTTCTCAAAGATGTCTATAATCTATAATTTGAGTTAAAGGATGGTAGATAAGATGAATGCTGACACATTCTGATAGCATTTTGTCCAGAATAAAATATGACCATGTTTAAAATAATCACATTGATTTTAGTAGGTGTTACATAAACAAGCTCTAAACAACCAAAGTTGGATTCCCAGAACTGTTTGAGCAGCAATGGCAATTGATGGAATAAGCATATAGGGTCCCCCAAGGAGACCATTCTTTCAAATAAAAAAAAAATTGACTTAGTTTTATTGCCAATTCTGCCTTCCCTTAAAATTGACACTGAAAAAAAAAAAAACTGTATGATTCAAAAACAAAGAGTCATGGAGTATAAAAGAAATTGTTTGATGAAACTTTTTATTTTACAGCTGGGTTGTACTTCTGAATTTCGTTGAACCATCTGAGCAACTTTTACTAAACAGTTCACAGTTTAATAAACACTTCTCAGTTCATAGATTGTTCTGTGAAGAATCACATTTTAAGTGTTCAGGGTACATACTTTGGCTAATCATCGGCCAGTGAATGAATCAAAAAGTAATAATTGACCCCTCAGAAATTCCTATTATTTTATTAGTGATAAGGGTTTTCATGAATTTCTAAGGCATTAGGCTTTTTGTTGTTATTTTTGTGGTTTATGATATTTTACATTTTATATACCTATGGGTGCATGTATATGAAAATATATTTTATTATTCTTTAGCAGCTACCTAGGAATGGATTGCTGGATCTTGCACAAGTGTATGTTTAATTATATAAGAAATTTCCACACTTTTTTAGAGTGACTATATCATTTTGCATTCCCATAATCAACAAGACTTTTAGTTGCTCTATATCCATAGGAATAGTTGATTTTGAAAGTCTTTTACATTTTTACTATTCTAGTGTGTCTGTAATGGTATTGCATTATGGCTTAATTTGCATTTTCCAAATGACTAAAGATGTTGAGCATATTTTCATGGATATATTACATTTACACGTTGCATCTATATGTTATTTTTTTGGATGCAGTATCTGTTTTACGAATTTGAAAAATAAATCTTATTTTAGAATAAGTTTGAATTTACAGAAAAATTACAAAGATTGTACAGAGTTCTTATAAATCCTACTTCAATTTTTCTTATTAATATCTTATACTAACATGATATATATGTTACAAATAATGAATCAATATTGACACATTATTGCTAGTTAGGGTCCACTTTATTTTTCTGTTTCAGGGTCCCATCTAGGTTATCAGATTGAATTTGGTTGTTATGTCTCTTTACAGTCCTCTTGGCTATGACAGTTTCTCAGATATCTCTTGGTTTTTTTAATAATCTTGAGAGATTTGAAGAGTACTCAATAATATTTTGTAGAATGCCCCTCAATTGGGACTTGTCTGATTTTTTTCCTTTTGATTAGACTGGATTTATGGGTCTGAGGGGAGAAGAAGCACATTGGTAAAGTACTGTTTCCATCACATCATGCCAATGGTAAATACAACATGACATTATCAACATGACATTGCCATTGATGTTGACCTTAATAGCCTGGTTGAAGTAATGTTTGTCAGGTTTCTGACATTTTATTTTTTTCATAATTTTTTTTATTTTTTCATTTTTACACATTCTAAAATGATTATTAAAAATTATAGTTCACCTTAATACTCCCAGTACTTTTATTATTTCTTTCCCAAAGTGTCCTTCAATAAAGACAAAGTAGCTCACTAAGCTAGTCTTTGATACTTTCCAATTTCTTTTAACAAGTCATTATGAATGCCAAGTCTGCCAGCCATTCTGTCTTTACCAGTGACCACAACATAGTCTACACCCTCAAGAAACTTATCCTGGGAGTGGCCGGAGAAGTAGAGAGTTTGTGCAATGCAGTATGACTGATGTGTAACTATAGTGGAGGAGATTTCAACATGCTGTGGAAAGATGCTGTTTCACTGGTGTGTGAGAAAAAGCTTCCTGGAGGAAATTACTTATAAGTGGAGACCTAAATGAGAAGAGATTAGCCTGTAGAGAGATTAAGGAAGAGTTTTGGGCAGAGGAATTGGCTTCATAAGACCAGTAAGTGAGAGTCATTCATAGGTACTGAGTATTCAGACAGTTTATGAGAAGTAAAGCCAAGACAGGTGGATCAGTGAGAATGTTGACTGGAGAAGAGGGGTCCAGAGCACAAAAAGTTTATAAGTCACATTAAAGAGTTTAGACATGGTTATCTGGAGGCAGTAAGGAGATGGGGAAGGATAGCATTTTCTCTATTGTCCCAAAATTTATGGGATTTTTGCTTGTAAATATAATCATTGCTAAGAATTCTTAATATTGAACTAATGTTGTTTATTGCTAATTGTAAGGGGCAGGACTGGGCACAGTGCAGGTTTTCTGATCCCATGCAGACCGGGTAAAGGAGGAGTCAGAGTCCTCAGTAGTTTTGCAGGTTTTTTATTTGGGGTTCACCAGGCATATGGCAGGCAGGGGTGCTGGCTGGGGGGCTGGGAGGCTGGCCTGCCAGCCTCCCAGCCCCCAGCAAGTCTTCACTCTATCTGGGCTCTCTGGCGTTCTCTGCTTCTGCTTCGGCTTCTCCTTCAGGTTCTGCTGCTGCTGGCTGGGGCTGCTGCTGCTGCTGCTGCTGCTGGCGTCCCCCCGTGACGCCGCCCTTAAAAGCACAGTCTTAACTCAGCTGAATCCCATCTACCTATGCCCACACCCTATTCCAGGTGCCCGCCATCAGGCATGCATTCAGGACAAGGATCCATCATCTATCCTGATGGCGGGAGGGCAGAAAAGCCTGATATTTTCTTTACCCTACAGTCCACCCCCTCAGGGTTTTCTGCCATACAGTCTATACACATATATACAATTTTCTAAGCAAACAATGCAGCCATAGCCCACAAAAACAAATACATCAAATATAAAATACAATATAACAAAATACAACAGAACACAAATAAGTCCAGGCAGGGCCCCAACCTAGCGCAAAAGACAATTATTGGTACCAGCAGATGAGCCACCAAATCTGCTGCCGAAGGCACTGCTCATACGAGGGAGGGGAAATCACACACGGCATCTGCTGTAACACACCAGGAGCCGTCAGGCTTCCTGGCCTTCTCTGGCTGTAGTCTCGGCTACAAGGCACACACAGCATCCACCCCCAGGATGCACTAGCTCTGGGATTGGCAATTTTATTCTGTTGGGGGTAATCGCCAACCCTCAGGGTTTCTGTCTGCAGTCGCTCCAACACTCGGCCTTCATGGCCACCCATGCGACTCACAGACCCCTGCTCTCAAGCCAACCCACTGCACAAGCACATGGGTTGGGGATCCAAACTTTGCATTTGGCTTGGGCTCCACCCCAAGCCACATTCCCCACCCGTCCCACAAGGACGGGCTCCTCAGCTCCTCACCCTCACTCAAGAATGAGCAGGGCATCACCCATAGGTGATTTTACGAGACTCACAGGGCTTTCAGCATACCCAGGCTGCTTAACAGCCGCTTTAGGGCTTCTCAACTTAGCATCAGTACCAGCTTTTGCCACCTTAGTTGGCTTTTCTCCTCCACCTGGCCACTGGGCATACACAGGCTGCTTTTGGCCATCTAGGCCCACTGGCCACCCCCAGATTCTCAAAAAATAAACATAACCTGCTAAGGTCCTCCGCCTTCTGGCGGGATTGTCAGTCCAAAATCATCAGTTCATCAGTCTATCAGTCCATTGGCCTCTCCCTGCTTCAGCAATGGCCTGCTGCCTCAGGGGTCATTGGCTGGTCCTTTCCGGTGTCGTTGGCTGGTCCTATCCGGTGTCGTTGGCTGGTCCTTTCCGGTGTCGTTGGCTGGTCCTTTCGGGCGTCTCCTTCACGCCAGGTCTCATCCTGTAGCTCGTGGACGTATCCATCTTCTATACCGCCATGGTGCCTCCAGCGTCGTCACAGGCAAAGTCTGTTCTCCTTAGTCCCTCCAGGTCTTCGGAGGGCTCCAATACCCGTCTGCATGGATCCTGCCGACTACGCCAATTGTAAGGGGCAGGACTGGGCACAGTGCAGGTTTTCTGATCCCATGCAGACCGGGTAAAGGAGGAGTCAGAGTCCTCAGTAGTTTTGCAGGTTTTTTATTTGGGGTTCACCAGGCATATGGCAGGCAGGGGTGCTGGCTGGGGGGCTGGGAGGCTGGCCTGCCAGCCTCCCAGCCCCCAGCAAGTCTTCACTCTATCTGGGCTCTCTGGCGTTCTCTGCTTCTGCTTCGGCTTCTCCTTCAGGTTCTGCTGCTGCTGGCTGGGGCTGCTGCTGCTGCTGCTGCTGCTGGCGTCCCCCCGTGACGCCGCCCTTAAAAGCACAGTCTTAACTCAGCTGAATCCCATCTACCTATGCCCACACCCTATTCCAGGTGCCCGCCATCAGGCATGCATTCAGGACAAGGATCCATCATCTATCCTGATGGCGGGAGGGCAGAAAAGCCTGATATTTTCTTTACCCTACACTAATTATGTTTAATTCTCTTTTATATTAAAGTTAGGGTGTTATATTAAGATTATTTGCAAATGGTATGTATAGATAGGCTACAGTCTATGAATTTATTTTCAGGATAGTAAGGGGCAGGGATGATGAAAATTATTTTTAATATAAAATATTGCTAATGGGATGAAAACCACTGGTGTATACCATGCTGAAATCAACAGAGAATCCTTGAAAGGATTCAAGTAGAAGAGTGACATGATCAGATCTGCATTTTGGGAGTTTAGTCTGATCATTATGTGGAGAACAGATTGGAAGTAGTCATCCTGGGAGTGTGGAGATCAGCTGTATGGTTGTTGCAGTAATCCAGATGAGAAATGATAGTGACCTGAAGTAAGGTGTTGGTCAAAGAGATAGATAAAACTAGACAGTGCCTCTCCCCTCCAATTCCCTTAAGAGTTAACTTAATTTTTCCCACAAATATTTGCTTTCAAGACCAAAAGAATGTTTGAAATTTCAGGCATAGTGTAGTGATTAAGAATCCTGACTCTGGCTAAGAGTTTTGAATCTTCATTTTGACATTTATGACCTTAACTTTGGGCAAATTGTTTAATTTCTAGCCTCTTTCAGTAAAATGGAGTTATTAATTATACCTATCATGTTTTCATTCTATGAGCATAAATAGTTCACTTATTTGTTAGAGCACTGTTGCTTGCTAAAGAGCAAATTGAAGTTTTCAAAGGCAAATTGCAGTTATCTTTTAAGTAGAGTTAATGGATTTATATACTCAACCATCTACATGATCACATTTGATCCCAATTTAGATGAATTTCAGAGAGTTCTAAGAGTAGAATGGATAGCCATGACTGGCAGTGATAGAAGGTTAACTGAATGCCAGATGCTTCTCCTTTATATATAATTTGTAATCATCCTTTAGGCCATGAAGAGATCACTTCCAAGGATTTTGGAACGAGGAAATAAGACTGCCATCTGTGAATAAACTATAAGATTATGGCAGAAAAATGTATAATCACCTGGAAGAGACAGGCTGACTCTTGAGCCACCAAAAATGTCAATAACCTGATTGAGCATATATTAGAATGTCTAAAGATATCAGTTAAAAAGTATTGATTAGTCTAACATTTCTAGATTAAAAAAATAGGCAAAACTGGCAGTACTGATTCAAACTTAAGAGTAAAGGAAGTCTAAGCGATTAGCCTGATGTTTCTGGCTTTGAGAGAGATGGATGCAGGGGTAATAGCTAATGGGTTATTGAAGCCTGAATTATTGAAGCCTTTGATTCTTTTCAAATGTAATCTTAACTGAGATTGATGCTATGGCAGGTTTTTAAGTCATCCCTATTATTCCCTCTTTATTTTTCCTGGGCACAAAGTTACCCAGAAAAAGGATTATACATCTATAGGATAAATAGATTAATCAGGCTTTTTACACCACTAACCTCTGTGGCTATCACCTCCAGCCTTGACCATAGACCACACTAGAAAACACCAGAGATCCCAGAGAAAGAATGTGAAGATTCCTGGGGGGCCAGGAGACTTGGTTGCCTGCCTATCTCCCAGCACCCACTCCCCCACCCCACCTGACCCATGCCTGCCTCCTTGCATGCCAGCCTCCCTGCCTGGTTTGCCTTTATAAGTGGTTCCCTGAGAGAGTGTTAAAACCTGAAAAATCCACCGAGGGCTTTACTCCTTTATTCATCTGTCTGAATCGATAGTGATCTGCCCTGTGCATGTTGGCACAACATCCCAGCTTCCTTTGAAGCTAGGTCTAGTTACATGGCAAGTATTGGTCTGTGAAATGCAAATTGACATGGTATAGACATCTTTCAATATGTTTTTTTTTTTTAAGATTTATTTATTTATTTATACAAGAACTGGGGTACAGGCCAGATGTGTGGGAGGGTGAGAGGATTCACCAGAGACAGAGCGGTGAGCAGAACAGGCAGACTGACAAAATACACTGCTGAGGGGAGCAGCAGGCAAGACAGAAGAGGTCTGTCATGCCATATGGGACCCTTG
Source organism: Talpa occidentalis (assembly GCF_014898055.3). NCBI lineage: Eukaryota > Metazoa > Chordata > Mammalia > Eulipotyphla > Talpidae > Talpa > Talpa occidentalis. The sequence continues at coordinate 106,152,104 of NW_023604861.1, read as the reverse complement.
CGGGCCCGCCGGGATCAAACTGGCGCTGCAGAGGCTGCGGACAGCTTCACCACCTACGCCACCAGGGGAGGCTCCTCAATAAGTTTTCTTGTGTAGGAAATGTACCCTTTATCTTTTCCTCTTTCTGCTGGTTAGGAGGTGTATGTGATAACTAGAGATTAAGTAGCTATCTTGAACAATGGGGTTCAAACAATGTGTTGAAGATGAAAGAGCAATAAAATACAGGGAGTCTGGCTACTTGGTAATGGTGAATCTACTATAAATCAATCCTGGCATGTTTAATCTGTACTTTGGGGACTCTAGGACTCACAGCTGGATCTATTCCTAACTAATGCGGTTGCTTCAGAGTTGGTATCAACTTCTTTTTGTTGTTGTAATGAATCACCACAATTTTATTTTTTTTTTTTATGATGAAAGATTCCCTATTCACTATAATGTCATCACCATGCATAGCCACTGTTTATGAATCACACAGCAAGGATTTTATTTATTTTTAAATTTTTATTTATTTTCTTACATCGCTGTAGTTCCCATAGTTCTCCCACCACCATATATAACCAGCGAACTATCACTATATTCCATTGTATTTTTCTCTCCCCTGTCTTGACCTTCTCCTTCCCCCTCTCTTACTGTATGCCTCAAATCTATGGTCACCTTGCTAGTTTTGTCTTTTTCTTGACCTTTTGTTTGGTTTCTCTATATTCTACCTATAAGTGAGACTATCCAAATTATTTTTTTTTAAAGATTTATTTATTTATTTATTTATTTATTTATTTATTTATTTATTTATTTATTTATTTATTTATTTATACAAGCACTGGGTACAGTCAGAAGCACGGGAGGATGAGAGAACTCATCAGAGCCAGAACGGGGAACAGAATAGGCAGACTGACAAAACACTGCTGAGAGGAGCAGCGGGCACGGCAGGAGAGGTCTGCGCACCATGTGGGATCCTCGTTGGAGGCCGGGGATCGAACTGGCGCTGCAGAGGCTGCGGGCAGCTTTGCAGCCCCGCGCTCAACCACTGTGCCACTGGGGAGGCCCGAGACCATCCAAATATTTATCTTTTTCCTTCTGACTTATTTCTCTTAGCATAGTTCCTTCCAGCTTTATTCATGTGCCACAAATGCCATGAGTTTGTCTTTTTTGATCAGAGTAGCATTCCATTGCAAATCACACAATTTTAATTGCTTAAAATAATACACATTTATTCTATTACAGTTCTGGAGATCAGGAGTCCAAAATGAATCTCACTGAGCTAAAATCAATGTGTCAACAGTGCTGCATTCTTTTTGAAAGCCCACTTTTAACTGCTAGAGACTGCCTGTATTCTTTGCTCATAGTCCCCTCCTGGAATCACATCAATCTCTTGCTTATGTTGTGACATCCTCTTCTCCTGCTTTGACTTTCTTATCTTCCCTCTTATAAAGATGCTTATGATTGTATTGAGCCCAATTCTGTAATTCAGGATAGTCTTACCATCTCAATATCCTTAATGTAATTATAGCTGCAAAGTCCCTTTTGCTACCTAAGTAGCATATTCGTAGATTCTAGGTATTAATACATGAATTTTTTTTTTTATTTTTAAAGGGTCTTTATTCTGTCTACTCAGTTCCATTGTTTGGCTATCTCTCATTAATTGTATTATGTAGCAACATTCTGATTATGGTTTGACCTCCATTAGGGAGAAAATGTGCAAAAATTGAGGTTTCTCTTCCCATGACAGATTTCTCATGCCAAATTGGTAGAGTATCTTCTGTGTAGGAATTGGCTTCTTTTTGCCTTGACTTCAAGGAGAAAATGCACTAATTATTCTAATGAGAGCATTTTGGTCCATGTGAGAGTTTAAATTCTCATAGTAAATTAATAAAGTGCCATTTGGATGCCTATCTCTCTCTCTCGTGCATGAATCAATCTCTTGGGGCCTGACCCAGGACACTGGCAGGAGTGAGTTTCTGGGCCAGATCCTGAAAGCAGACCAAATATGATTATGGTTTTACAGTGCATCCTGCCCAGTTCCCGCTGCCTTCCCTAGATGACCCCTTGACCACTTAGCTATAAGGTCCCTCTTCACATTTATAGATCACTCATTGAAAAGGATTTGTCAAGTTGTGGGGTGTAATGCTATCCCTGTATAGTAATTTTTTGTCTTGACAAAATTCTCTTGGATAATATTTTGATGGCGATTACAGTTTTTTTGAAATAATTGTTGTTAGCTAATATTTCTGACAATGTAACAATAAATAAAACATACTTTTAGTTACCAAATGTAGTAACTAGAAAAAGCATATACAAAATTGAAATAAGGGTGCTTTTTAAACAAACAAATTCTAATGTATTACTTTTTTTTTTTATTTTTTAAATTCTTTTTTTTTTTTTAATTTATTTATTTATACATACAAGCACTGGGTACAGTCAGAAGCGCAGGAGGGTGAGAGAATTTACCAGAGCCAGAGCAGGGAGCAGAGCAGGCAGAAGGACCGAAGTACTCTGCTGAGGGGAGCAGCGGGCAGCAAGGGAAGTCTGCGCGCCATGTGGGACCCTCCTCCGACGGCCGGGGAGCAGCCGGGGATCGAACCGGCGCTGCAGAGGCTGCAGGCAGCTTCGCAACCCAGCACTCAACCGCTGTGCCACGGGGGAGGCCTCTAATGTATTACTTTTAAGCAAAATGATTGTCAATGATAATATCAATAGATAAGTTACTGGAAATATCAATTAAGTATTAAAAACTTAAAGATCCTCTCAAGATTTTTAAGGTGATTGGAGCTAACTGAGTCTTTTCACTAAGTGCATCAAATGAATTAGGATAAACAGTTCCTCGGGGTGTAACAATCTCCAAAAATTTCTCTCCTACACAGTGAAATGACTAATTTAATATGCAGTGTTACCGGTGCCTTTCTTTACATAATAAAGAAATTAAAGCATAAAGTAGGAAAAACAAGCTGGATTTATTGAGACAACTCTGGATCATCACTTCCTGGGAGGTGGGAGGACAGATTTATTCTTACCTCTGAGTCTCCTGATTCAAATATTTGTTCTGGCCTGGCCTGGAATGCCCTTCTTGTTGGCCTAGTAAATGCCTTTTCATCTTCTCTGGTCCAACCACTATGGAGAGCTGTGTGGAGATTTCTTGACCTACTAAACATAGAGCTTCCATATGATCCAGCAATTCCACTCCTAGGTATTTACCCAAAAGACACAGAAACATCAGTTCCAAAGAGCACCTGCACCCCTATGTTTATAGCAGCACTATTTATAATAGCTAAGCTTTGGAAACAGCCCAAATGCCCAAAAATAGATGACTGGATCAAGAAGATGTGGTACATATACACCATGGAATATTACTCAGCATTCAAAAAAGATAAACACATGAAATTTGCAGCAACACGGATGGAGCTGGAAGGGATCATGCTCAGCGAAATAAGCCAGAAAGAAAAAGAAAAATACCGGATGGTCTCACTCATAGCAGGAATCTAGAAAACTTAAATAAGTGACCAGGAAAATGAATAACTATAAGAAAGTGAAAATCAAAATCAACAAAAAACTATGAACCAGAGACACTCTATGGGGAGTGGGGGGCGGGGAGGGGAGGGATTGGGGTCAAAATAAGGGGATTGCAATTGTATGGGGAATATAAAAATAAAATTTATTAAAAAAAATAAAATGGTACCTGAGACAAAATAAATAAATATCATCTTCTCTAAGAAGGGTTCTTTGAACCTAAGAGAAAATTTATTTCTTCCATCTTCTGTAATACCACTCTAACTCTGCAATTCTGTACTTTTTTTAATAGAGGCATGTTTTTATTTATTTATTTGTTTGTTTGTTTGTTTTTTTGTTTATACATGCACTGGGTACAGTCAGAAGCACGGGAGGGTGAGAGAATTCACCAGAGCCAGAGCGGGGAGCAGAGCAGGCAGAAGGACCGAAGTACACTGCTGAGAGGAGCAGCAGGCGGCAGGAGAAGTCTGCGCGCCATGTGGGACCCTCCTCTGGTGTCCGGGGAGCAGCCGGGGATCGAACCGGCGCCGCAGAGGCCGCGGGCAGCTTCGCAACCCAGCGCTCAACCGCTGCGCCACCGGGGAGGCCCTGCAATTCTGTACTTTTAACCGATATGTTTTCCTCTCTTGCAAGCTTCTTGAGGGCAAGGATATAGATACATTTTAATTTAAAAAATATAGCACACACTATAGTACTATAGTAGGCACTATTCAAAGCACTGCATAACTATTCAATCATTTAATCCCTATGACAGCCTCATGGCATCTCTTACTACCCCCATTTTTAGCTGGGGAGACCAAAGTGCAGAGTATTAAGTAACCTATTATTCATTTCTGTTTTAGTGGTAGCTAAAGCTGATATTTTGCATATAGTAGGCATTCTTTCGTTCAATAATATTTATGTAATACTTCATAGTCAGATACTCTTCTAACCAGGCTATAGCAATGAAAGAAATCGAAAAAAACCCCTTTCTGTGGAGCTCACATTCTAGGTGACAGATATAGGTTAAAAAAAAAAGTGAACTAAATATATATCCCAATAGATGGCAATGCATTCTACAGAAAAAAAAAATCAAGGAAGGAGAGAGAAGGTACTCAGGAGTTACAATTTTAGGTCATGTATTAGAGAATAAGAAACAGAGAATAAGAAACAATAGACTTTATTATAAGGAATTGGCTCATGTGAATGTTGAGCCTGGGAAATTTTGAGATCTGTAGATGGCAAGCTGGAGACCCAGCAATGCCTATAGGATAGTTCTAGTCTAAATCTGAAGGCCTGGAAACCAAGGGGAGTCAATGGTGTAAGTTATAGTCGAAGAGTAGGATAAATTGACACCCCTGTTTGGTAGGCAGGTAGGCACATTTCCCTTTTTCTCCACCTTTTGCCTATTCAGTATCTTTACAAATGTCTGGCAAATGGTATTTGTGTTGATCCTAATTAGGGTATGTGTCAAGGGGCATGTTAGTGAAGGGACTCTTATTCCTTGTGATTCCTTATTCGGTTTCCATTTCATATTCAGAAGGGAGAAAGAGAGGCAAATTTTAATACCTGTCCTTGGTCAGGAAAAAAATGTTTACAGAGCAGAGTCTTCTTTACCTAATCCAATGTGAGGGTCAGAGAGGACCAAGAAACAAGGTGCAAGGCCAACTAATCTTAGTAAACTGCCACATTGACACACCAGCATTTCTACGTTCTTAAATCTAAAATATAGTATATGAAATGGGCTCTTTCTACCTCACCCTACTTATCTATCAGTCCATGTAGGTCATGGCCACTACTTGACCAAAGACTTGTCATCTTGTCACTTATGAGCTCAGGGACCTTAGTGAATATAGTGGTGGTGGGGGTGTGTGTGTGTGTGTGCTAGTAGCCTAAAAATAGTTGTGTGCAAGTAGAAAATGAATGCTTGTTATAGTCAGGCTTGGACCTCTAAGCCCAGGTATATGCTATATATATATTGTCTTGTTACCTAGAAATACCTATCAAGGGAAAATCAAAAGGATTCCAATGCATAGGCACTCTAACTCAGACCACAGGGTTTCATCAGGGATAGTACCAAATTTAGGATGTGTTTGGAGAACTGCAGGTGTATTTTTGGTTATCACAATGATGGAAGGCATGCAAACTGGCGCTTGGTGACTGGGTCCAGGATAGACCCAGTGGCACACTTCCTTCAAACAAGGAAATTGTGCTGCCCAACATTTAATTGTGCTTCAGGAAATTGAAGGGGTGAAAAACCTATTTATAATTATTTGAAAATAGACCTTAATTCTAATTTCATTTCTCCTTTATATTGTATTTAGATCTTATGTTAATTAATTTTTTTTCTGTGTGTGTAGGTCATATCACATATGAATTTTAGGACAGTGTAGGTCATGTTTCATTTTAAAAAGGGGCATAGTAGCTTGGATATGATTGAGAAGTACTTTTTATCTTTTTTTTTTTTTTTTAATAGAGGCATGTTTTTATTTATTTATTTATTTTGTTTGTTTGTTTATACATGCACTGGGTACAGTCAGAAGCGCGGGCGGGTGAGAGAATTCACCAGAGCCAGAGTGGGGAGCAGAGCAGGCAGAAGGACCGAAGTACACTGCTGAGGGGAGCAGCGGGCGGCAGGAGAGGTCTGCGTGCCATGTGGGACCCTCCTCTGGTGGCCGGGGAGCAGCCGGGGATCGAACCGGCGCCGCAGAGGCCGCGGGCAGCTTCGCAACCCAGCGCTCAACCGCTGCGCCACCGGGGAGGCCCAAGAAGTACTTTTTAGATACTTGCTTGTGACTGTCCTTTCCATAACAAATTTACAAATTCTTTACAATCTCATTTGAGATTATAACTTTATCTGAGGAGTCTACACTTAAGTCCTAAAGTATGAAAAGAAAGTTGCCTGTGATTCCTCCCGTTTTACTCCATATTAGGAAGAAATTAAAAATAGGAGCAGTAAAAATTCATAGTAAATCACAAAAGTTATGTGAGGATGCATCATGTGAGGTGGGAATCCATCAGGGGCAGAGATCATGCCTTCTCTGTCTTCTAGTCCTCTACCTCCAAACTCTTCCCCCATCCCAGACACACACACACACAAAACCTATTCCTATCCCTTGAAATGTAAACTGCATGCCCCAATTACTCTGAACATACTGCAGACAAACTCCCTTTGTTCGAGGGATATGTGTTGGACCATAAACGTTTTATACTAAACACACCATCCACTAAAGCTCCAGACATTCCACTTGAATGAAGGTGCCAAGTAAAAGGTTTGGAAGATCTTCAAAAGCAGATCCAGAGAGGCAAAGCGTTCATTATTCAGGACCTTACAATTACAGGGATCTGAGGCCTTTTCCCATCATTAGGGTGAAGCAGCTGCAAATAATCACAGCAGGAAGGAGCAGAGCATGACACCATGATGTTATATGCTTCAAACTGCAATAGAAAATGGCTAAATGCTTTTGTCTTTAAGAGGGAAACAGACTAATTAAAAGGGAGATCTTAGGGACCAACCAAAGAGTGGCTTGATACTCAAAGCTCATAAAATTGTGGGATATTTTCTGCTATTGAGCTTGATGTGAAATCTCAGCAAGTGAAAGGGTCAACTGAGAGGCTGTCTGTTTCTGGACTGGATGTATGTCTCTTATGAATGGAGTTGTGACTTTGACCAAATATTTGTTGAACTAGGTTGAGGCATGATGGTGAAGGACATGATGAAAGAAAGTGATATGATTAAGGGCAGGGCCAGCTCGATGGATGTTCAACTTGTACAGTCACATAGGGAGGGCCTGTGCCTAGAAGAGTCCCATGCTTCGTTTAATGCCCTGCTCGCACTTATTAATAAATTTTTGAACAAGAGCTCCCACATTTTCATTTTGTGTTATGTTCTTCAAATTATGTGGCCTGTTCTCGTCCAGAGGGTGAATATCCAGGTCTAAGAGACTGGGATTCAACCCCAGGCTTTACCATTGGCTGGTTGTATGATCACAGATAACTTATTTAACCTCACTTCTGTAAAACAGGAATCATAATCGTACCTAGCTCATGGCACTGTTATGAAGACTAAAAGAAACAGTCATCAGTAGATAATAGTCATGTTATTATCAGTGACAAAGATTGAGGTGACATTGCGAAGGCAAGGAGACACCAAATAATGCTAGGATAGGACTGTTTTCTAAACTCATTTAGCTAACACATTTCTGCTCTGGATGTGTATATTGACGTCACCATCCTTGTGGCAAGACAGGCCAAGATAATTTTCTTAATTGCAGGCTTCACTGACACATTTTGTGCCAGAACCGAAGGAGAGTAGGTGTTATTTCAAATCTGTGAATCATCACACACACTCATGCATCACATATTTCTTATAGATTTAGAAGAGTGGAACTCTAACCAAGATAAGGGAGACGTTATTTTAGAATGTAGAAATATGCCCATATAAAGGCAACTTGCTATTGAAAATACTTCGCTTTGCTGCGTGGGCCTGCCAAGTCATTTTATTTGCCCTATAGTTATGTAATGCAATATTCCCAGCCAAAGAAGGTGAAAATAAAAAAAAAAAAAGTCACCAGATCCATTTTGCTAGCACTACTTACTAATTATCACCTTGTCATGAATAAATTGATCATATTGTACTAGAACATGGTTTTGGCTAAGTGAGGGATGAAATGTGGAAGTAAGGCCAAGTAGAAGCATTTTCTTCCATTTTGACTATCCCCTATTAGTTCCTTGCTTATTGCTATAATTAAAAGTAGTCTTTGGCAGCACTTGTCCTTTTAAAATTATTTCTAAAGTTGAGAACAATTTTTTAAAATGTGAAATGCGTTTTAAAAAAATATTTTAATATATTAAATATGTCACAGCTATTCTACTTGGAAACATGTCGGCTATCAGGTGATAAGGGGCTCCCCCTCCCCTACACCCCAGAGTTGAGTCATAGTTTTGGAAGAAAATTCTTTAACTTCTAGGAAGACAAAATTGGCCTTGTGATGTGGGAAGGAAGTTCTCCTTTTCAACCAAGGCTAGTTGCATAGTTGAATGTGAAGGTAAAATTGCTCTTTTGCCTCTCTCTAAACATTTTAACCTTGGGCTTCATTCCATCACTAAAGCCAATAAAGATAATATGATAAATGCAGCATTATGAATTAGGGATGACTCTCCCTAATTTTATATCTTGATTTAATTTCTTTTGTTTGCATTAATGTAAAATGTATGATTTCAACCATTTTTAAGTGTACAGTTGAGTGGCATTAAGTATATCCACACAACTTGCCCTTTTTTATTATTTAATATATTTTGTTTTATATAATTCTTACATCATTTTTCATTTTTGCACAATGTATGCATTTTCGTTTTGGTTATATTCCCCATACAATTCCCCACCCCCCACAACTTGACCTTTTTAAAGAGGTCTTCAGTGCCTAAATCTGCAAACCTATATAGATAATTAGTGTAAACAGTGACAAAAGGAAGTGACAGGATTAACGCTGAGATACCCAGGATGGACCTTGAGGGTTTATGAGAGAGCCCCTCATAAGGTTGGTAGGTAGACCTCGTGGCTCAGCAACAAGCCAGGGGGACAAGGACAGAGATTTTCTGAGATCTGCATGTGTTAACTCTCTGTCTTGAGATAGGTTAGAAATAAGGAACTGACTCATGCTGTAAATCCTCCTACCCACACTGTTAATCACCTCACTTCCTCAATTACTTGTCTTTATAAGTTCTTTCTTTTTCTTCTCTATAGTTTTTACCTTTCTCTCTATAGGTTTCCTGTCCACATCCTGCATTCCAGACCTCACACCTGCACTCCCCCCTGACCCTGTCTGCACTTCTCTCCCTCTGCACACCCAACCTGCCTATCAATTCCCATTCACTTGCCCAGAGGGTTATTTCTGCTTTTTCTGGCAACTCTTTCATTTCTGGCAACTGGGAATGTCTCTGCCATTAAGCGGCCACTGTGACTGTACCTTTTTCTATGAACTTTGAAGTCTAACCTCCAAGATTGTTTTTTTCCCCTGCCTCAGTTCTTCAGCACCTTTTAGAGCTCTCATTCAACCTTAATAGTTACTTGCCTATCATTACTCAATAATTCTTTATATTAAACTTCCCTGTTTAAATTACTCTGTGGTTTCTACTCTCGATTTCACTATGATTAATTAAAATTTACTTTCACTGTGAGAGGACACAGGTGTTCTTGGTCTTTTGTTAAATCTTATTTCAAGAAGAAAGCAATTTCTTGACAAAATTACCTATACTACTCAACATATCTATTTCTCTTTAAAATTTTTGTTGTTGTTTTTGAGACTATGCAATTGAATTGTAGATAGCTAATTGGACATGGAATGGGACCTCATTGTATTCTTTGATTGAATGGCTTCCCTCCATGTGTTTGTGACCACAGACCTGTTTCAGTGACACATTCTGGATTGTCTGGAATTGATTTAAAATTATTCACTATTTTCCCCCCAAAGCATTTGCTTATCTGGGTCCAAGATTTTTTTTTTTATTCTTAATGTAATTATTTACCTTTCTATTTATTTACCTTTCTATTTTGAGCTTAGTTGATTGTGTTTAGAATTTAAGTGGAGGAGGAATTTTCATTTCTTTAAATAAATTTCATCTTCTGCTGCATAAGTACATTAGTACTTAATTTATCACTGCGCTAGTAGAGCATCTTATAGATTAAAATTATTTTTGACATAACTAAAGACATTCAAAATAAAATTGGTTTAAATAAATGAAATTAAATTTACTTTCTTATAATTTGAAACAATAAATGGAAATATTTTTGTAGTAATGCTAAACATTGGAAGTTTGGGAAAGATTATTATACAAGTAAGTAACAGAATGCCACAAACTTAAGATTTAGGTGGTCTGGAATAAAATGAAACTAAATATTTTCCTATGAAGTCAGAATTTTAGAGTGTTTTTGATGAGTTTTTTTATTTTATTGTCTTCACCAGTCTTGTAATAATGTGGTCATGAAAATTTTTATTTTATAGTTGTTTTTATATTAGAGTTTATAGTACTGCTTTTACCTATCACTTCATTTGTACTGGAAAGCTGACTAGACTGAGATGTGTTAAGACTTGACCTTAACCTTCTTTCAAAATGGAGAAGGTCACTTAGGCCTCATGGAAAATGGTTACTATGGGATAGGCAATGCCAGGGATTAGAGACTGTTAAAAATGTTCTGATTCAAGTAAAAAAAATCAGTCAACCTGAAGCCGTAGGTAGAATGTGGCCTGTTGGCGAGTTCACTGACGATATTTGTGTGGCTTTGGATGATGAGCTCATCATGTTTCTTCACAATTTACTGTCAGTTTATCTGTTCTCACAAATGTGCCTTGCTTGGCTCTGCCATTCAGTACCTGTAGGACTCGAACATGTCTTTTTTTGCTACTCCATTAGGGAGGGTGGCCAGTTGACATGGAAACCCATGCTCAAAGAACCCCTAGGCCAGCACTGCATGGCGTTCAATGTCTCTTCCACTAGGCCCAGATATTTTATGCAGAAAATAATAAGTATAGAGTGTGGCCAGGCGGCTGGGACTGACCAGGGCTTTCCTTGACAGTGGATTGTGTAGAACACACTGCTAGTCTTGTAAGTTCATCATGGCTTCTTCTGATACCCAGGTGAAAGAAATGAAGAAGCATGCCTCGACCAAGGCTTTTGAACTGATTCTCAGCTCCCAGTCAAAAGAGTCTGGTCCAGAATTTCCCCTGTCTCCTCCAAAGAAGACGGATCTTTCCCTGGGAGAAATTCAGAAGAAATTAGAAGCTGCAGAAGAAAGACACAAGTCCTATGAAGCTCAGGTTTGAGGCAGTTTACTGAGAAATGAGAGCACAAGATAGAAGGACTTCAGAAAGCAATAGAAAAGAACAACAACTTTAGTAAAGTGGCAGAGGAGAAACTGACCCACAACATGGAAGACAATAAAAAACTAAAGGCAGAAATGGCTACCAAACTAGAGTGTTTGTGGGAAAAGCATATTGAAGAAGTGCAGAAAAATAAAGAACCCAAAATTCTAGTAATGAGACTGAAACTCAATAATTGTTCTGGGAACTAACTTTCTTCCTCCCTTTCCTAAATAGTCAAAGCCTGTATGGGCCAGTGTCATTTTATTTTTGCCCTCCTGACAAATATTCTAGAAGCTGATGTAGGATAGTAGAGGTTGATCCAGACTATATTATGTTATTTTATGAGAAACTAAAAGTGTTTTACCCTTTTTTTCCTAAAGTGTTGAAATCTTTCTAATGTAGCTATTTTTCTTGTGTCTTTTCTACTTTAGTATTCTTGCTGTACTGGGTTAATGGCTGTTTCCAGACACTGTGAAAATGTGTTTGTGAAAAGAATGCGTAGTGACTTCTGTCAAACTCTTAGATGATGAGTATCTGTTCACTTCTAATCCCAATTCTGTACCACTCTTACCAAAAGCTACTGTACTTCAGTGGTTGATATAGCTGCACAATACTATTAAAAAAAAAACCCAACAAATTAAGTATATTGCATGTGTGCTAAAAGTATTTTAGTTGCCATCTGTCATATTTATTTCAATAGCTTTCTACCATATTTCTTGTTTTTTTCCTTACATTAATAATGCAAGGAAGTAATATATGACAAGTAATTTACCAAAACCTTCCTTGTATTAAAAAATTAATTACATATACCTAATTAAGTGGGAATTATACCTGTAATTGAAATAATTCCGGTAAAATAGCTTTCTAGTGTGTTTCCCACTCCTTCTACCCCCAGTCATATGGATTGGCAGGGAAGAAAAATAAATTTGACTTAAAACATAACACTGATTAATTGATTCAATGAGATAACTATGAAACCTGTCCCTGGGAGTTTCCTGGCAATGAAATTTTTCTTACAGTTTCACATTTCCTTTTCTACCTATACGTCTCATATTTTGTTTCCAGCTGTAAATCCATGCAAATGCCTGAGTTTGTTTTTAATCAAATTATAATTTAGAGTGGAGAAATATTAATGGACTGCATTTTATTCTCTCGCCACAGCAGCACATTTTATTCTCTGCTGTTTTATTAGAGTCAGCAATTTGCTAAAGTGAGTCTTAAAAATAAATACTGAATTTTAATTAACATGTCTCCTTTACAGTTTCTCAAAAGGATTTTATATATAAAATTATCCTCGATATGGCAGAATTTATCATTTAGAAACATTTTGAGGAGAAAATGTCCATGTAAAGAAATGAGTTGTAACTAACACAAAAATAAAAAGTCACCATACAGACTAGGAGAAGATATTTCTGATAAGGAGTTAATTTCCAAAAATATACAAAGAATTCACATACTTCAGCAACAATAACCCAGAAAACCTAATAAAAAATGGACAAAAAAACCTAAAGAGACTTTTCTCAAAAGAAGGTATGCAAATGGCCTACAGGCACATGAAAAACATGCTCTACTTATGAGAGAAATGCAAACCCGTACCAGAATGAGATATCAGGTTATCACCCTGAGAACGTCTTGTATCTAAAAGGCCGGAAACAACAAATATTGGTGAGGGTACAGAGACAAAGGAACCCTTATCCACTGATGGGAATGTAAATTCGTGCAGCCTCAATGGAAAATGGTATGGATATTTTTTAAAAAACTAAAAGTGGAATGCCATGTGAGCCAGCAATACCACTTCTAGGTATTTAATACTACTAAAAAAATGAAAAGAAAATGAAATAATGCCGCCTAGGACAATCTGGATAAATCTTGAGGTAATTATGCTCAGTGAAATGAGTTAAAAAGTAAAGGACAATTACTGAATGATTTCACTCAAGCAATGTAAATAATCTAAGAAAACAAACTGGAAAAAATGTAACAAAAACAATGGACTTTAAAAAAATTAAGGTGGTTACTAGAGGCAGGGGAAAGGAAAGAGGGACTAGTGGGGTAATGTGATAATGTATTGTCACTGGAGCTTTGATGGATGGACAGTGAATCATGTGCATACATGGAGGTGTGAAGTTGTACTGCCAATATTACATGGTTTCGTAAACAAATGGTAAGTCTATAAAATTTGATTAAAAAAGAAATGAATATTGAGTTTGATTGTTTCAGTTCCAGTTGTTTACTATCAAGTTGTTAGGGACAGATTTTGTTTTGCCTACCAGAAATGTCCCTTTTTTTAAAAAAAAAGATTTATTTTTATTTATTTATGCAAACAAGAACTGGGGTTTAGGCCACAGGTGTGGGGAGTGAGATGATCACCAGAGACAGAGTGGGAAGCAGAACAGGCAGATCTACTGAATACACTGCTGAGGGGAGCAGTGGGCCAGATGGAGAGGTCTGCTCTGCCATGTGGGTTAGCTCACTGGCTGGGGATGGAACTCATGTTGCAGTGGCTAGCGATAGCTTGGTAGTGCTGAGACTTTAACCCCTGCACCACCAATGAGACCCACCAGAAATCTCCATTTTATTATGCTAACTGCATTTACTCTAGGTTGTTAACAGTTTCTGAATTTATAAATGTCTTTGATGATAGTATTAACAAATATACATACAAAATTAAACAGATGGTATAAACTTAGGGTATTAATAATTATAGCAAGGTACTGTAAATATATTTTCCTTATGATTTTCATAATAACATTTTCTTTTCTCTAGCTTACTTTATTGAAATAATAAAGTACAGAATGCATTTAACACATAAAACGTGTTAATTCACTGTTTATGTTATCTGTAAGGCTTTTATTCAATAGCAGGCTACTAGTACTCAAGTTTTGGGGGAAAACAAAAGTTAGGTGCAGTAGACTTTATGGTGAAGGGTGTATCAGCACCCCTATCTTCTGTGTTGTTCAAGGGTCAACTGTATTTGACAGTTTGTAAGGAGAAACGTAGGACTTACTCTCACAAATCGTTACTGCAGAGAACATCCTGAATGATGTAATGAAGTCATGACCTCAGAGAGGACTGAGGAAGAACCAATTGAAGGCAATGCAGAGCAAGGAAGACTTTTCATTTGGTTATCAAATGTCAAACATAAGTGGGATAGTAAATATGAAGGACATTCAGAAAGAAAATATTTTAAAATCATATTTCATACTTCATTATTCATACACAGGAAATAGGACAGAATATTTTTCCCATTGCAATTAATTTTTTGAAGATTCAAAAATTAATTTCTGAAGAATAGGAGGTATATGGATCAATGATTTTTTTCCCCTTAGATTGAACAATCTTCTTGGATCTCTAAAGAGAATTTGCACTAAATGGGACATTGGCATTAGTGATGACAAGCTAAAATGTGAATAATGTCTGAATTTATTCACTTTTGTTCTCTTCTTCAAGGGTGGCGTAATTTTTTTTAATCAAACACTTAAAATACCATCAAGTTTACATATATATTCTCATATGCAGACATATACACAAAGCAAGTATATCTTTGGTACTGATCTAATATGCCTTGTAACTATACTGGTTTTTCTTAAATTTTAGACTTTATTAATTCCTCATAAACATATACTTCCTTCCCCATCCTCTTAATATAATTTAAAAACTTCATTTCTAATTAATTCAATATTTAGTATCTATGTAAGTGGTAAGCCAAGTAGTGTACTGTAATTATATTTCTTCATTTTCCAGCCTTTTGTTTTCTTTGGTGTTAACAATTGTGTGGTTTTTTTACTTCATCATTTTTCTGTCAATCAAATGCTTCATTTGATTTTCAGCTGGTTATCAATACTCCATTTAATATTTCAGATGATCTGTTGATGATCTCTGTCCTTTTGCTTCTGTCAGGATAGATTGTCACCCAGGACTGACATTCCTTTACTAGTTTTATGTGTGACATTTCCTGCTTCCCAGCGTCTATGTTTTCTTCTTTTTGGTTAGGTTCCTTGTTTTGCTGGGACCCATCCTTCAGTAGCTTTCTGAGAACACTTTCCTATTTGATTGTTACTTAAGTGTAAGAATAGAATTCCAGAATAAAAATAACTTTCCCTGAGAACTGGAAAGGAATTGATTTGTTATTTTCGGAACTCCTTTGCTATTAAAAAGTTTGATGCGGGGCCTCCCCGGTGGTATAGCGGTTGAGCGCTGGATTGTGAAGCTGCCCGCAGCCTCTGCAGCACCAGTTCGATCCCTGGCTGCTGGCGAGGGTCCCGCATGGCGCAACAGACCTCTCCTGCCGCCCGCTGCTCCCCTCAGCAGTGTACTTTGTCAAGTCTACCTGTTCTGTTCCCCGCTCTGTCTCTGGTGAATCCTCTCACCCTCCCGCACTTCTGACTGTACCAAGTGCTTGTATAAATAAATAAATAAATCTTTAAAAAAAAAAAGTTTGATACCTATCCAGATTACTGATCCTTTTTATATGATCACCTTCTCTCTCAATCCTTTAGAATTTTTAAATTTATTCTTAGCATCCTGAAATTTCATTCTGTGACGTGGTGTAATTTTTAAAAATTTGATGGATTGAACATTAAGTGACTGTTTTTGTTCTAAAATTTCTTGTCTAAATTGCATGTTTATTTAGCTCTGGGATATTTTCTTGCTTGATTTCTTCACATTAGTTCTTGCTCCCTTTCCCTCACCCCCATCATTTTCTCTTTCTGGAAATCTTATTGTCAGATGTTGTACATTTTGGAATGACTCTTTAAGCATCTTATTTTTCCCTTCTTGCAGTCCATCTTTTTTATCTTTAATTTTACTTAGTAACAGACTTCCTTGCTGTTATCTTCTAACCCTTTGATTAAATGTTTTTGTTTGTTTCAAGACTATATTTTTAATTTTCATAAATTTTCTTGTTCAGATTATTCCTTTTTCAAAAGATAATTATCCTATTCTTTTTTTCATGGGTAAATATTTCTCTGATATATTGACTATATTTTTAAATAAGATTTTATTCTGTTCCTTCTGTTATCTTTGTTTCCTTCGATCTATGTTTTTGATGGCTAAGCTTTTCCTCAAATATCTTATAGTCATTTGTTATTTACTTATATTTTAAATAATATAATAATTTTAATTATCCATATATGTAGGGTATACTAATTTATTTGTACAAATATATTTTATGAGATAGAATATTATTCTTTGTCTGCCAATATTTAATAATGATGCACATAGTTATGCACATAGTTATGTCTATTACTACTATTCCATCTATATCCTAACTTTCAAAAAATTGTGCTGCCAATATTAATTTCTTATTTGCCTTTAAGAATTATATCATGTTTTGGGTAAATTTCAGGAGAAAAGAAGAGACAAACACATCTTATTGGTTTTCATTTTGGCAACCTAGGCCATGAATGTGAAGATGTATTTTTTCTCTGAAATATTAAATTAATAAAAATAAGTTGGTTTTGATTGGCCAATATTATTTTCCTCCTACCTCTGCTCTGGTAAGGGAATTTTCCTTATTACTTTGAGTGAACTGACTTTTCTCTAATCTTCATGATTCTGGTGGGGCAGCCAATCATAAGATCTCAGCCTCTGACCACAAGTGTAACATGTGATTTTATCCAGAAAATTGGTTTTGTTCTGATGTAATTCTACCTGCAGTTGCCCCTGGAGCAGAGGCAAATGGAGACAAAGGGTGCTGATGGTGCTGTGTGTTCTTGTTGGGTGACCACTAGGGGAATGATCTATGTTGTACCAGCCAATGTCTGTTGTTGTATCTAATAGAAGCCAACTCTGATTAGCTTCTGCAGGAAAAGGAGCATATTTATGGGGAGTTTATGAGATTTATGAGCCTTTAGAATCTTTGGGGAGCCATTATTCAGCCCCCTACATAAGGGAAGGTTAAACAGTCAAAAACAGCTGGATTACAGCAAAGCATTATCATGAATCCCCATGCCACCAATATTGAAGAGGCACAAAATATGCTGTCAGCTGAGACCCCAGAGCTGTCCTGATTTCCCCTCTTCCCAAATGAGGCAAGTTATGAGTTTGTCATTCAATATCCATTCTCATCTCTTCCTTAGTAATAGAATTTTCAGCTGATCACATGACCACTCAGATGAAACACCTTTCTGGCCTTCCCACAGCTAAGCATGTCCATATGACTAAGTTTTAGATAATGAAATTTATATTATGGCAACTTTTGAGAATCTTCCTTTGAAGATAGTTGGGATTTTCCTGGTTCTTCATCCTTTCTTGCATTTTCTGCCATCTTGGACTATGAGGACCATAGCCATACCCTAAGGACAATTGTGCAGTGAGCAGAATAGCCTAGTCCAGGAAACTTCGTGCAGCAGCTCTGCTATGCCAACTCTAGACATTTTGTCTCCAGGCTTAGTTTATGTGAGAGTGAATTAAAAGTATGCCCACCCCTCCCAACCCCCCACGTACACATAAGCCTTTTGTTGTAGTACATGAAGCATATTCATGGCTTATATTTTAAATCACATTTATAATATGAGGAAAATTTGTAGGCCCAAATAGGCAACAGTGAAGCTATTTCTGATAGAAGGATGTATGCCCCACCTGCATTTTAAATCTAAAGAGCAGAGGCTTAATAATACCATATACATCGCCCTGTAGTCAGGACAACTGGAACCAGAGAAAGAGAAGACTTAGGGAGGTTCATGCAACCATCACCTTCATGCTGCAGAACCAAGTGCAAATTTGTTACTTTTAGAGAAACTAGAGGTAGATTTCCTAATCATAAGTGAAACTTTCTCCCATTGTTAAAAATTAGGCCAAGGGCATTAGCTATGGAAGGGTATCCACTGATAAATACAGAATATTAGAACAGCAAACAGGAAGCTACTCAGATAATCTTGTTTCTTCAAATATCAGTAACTTCATATCATAGCAGTAGAACAGTGGATGAACCTCATCTCACAAAAGCTTAGTCCAGAGACTTCCTGTTGGTATCTGCACCAAACAATTCTCCCTATGCTTCTGTCATAATCTACAGGGCTGGGAGATCCAGTTGGCTTTCTAGGGCAATGAAAACTTTTATCTTACAATCCCTAGTATATGTGTGTGTGTGTGTGTGTGTGTGTGTGTGTGTGTGTGTGTGTGTGTATATATATATATATATATATATATATATATAAATTCTGCCAGCTATGTTCTTAGGCAGGTAGGCCTCCTGATCAATTTGGACATCAACATCATTTCTGGTGATAGTTTTGTACATAGGAATTGCTTTTTGCACTGAAGCTTTTACCAGAGGGAAATCCTATTTCCTGCAATAAACAATTATTCAGCATTACAATAATTGTTACAAAAAAAAAAGAAAGAAAAAATAATAGTTACAAACTCTGGAGGACCAGTTCCTCCAGCAGCACTTGGTGTCTGGTTGAATCTTTTGTCTTTTTGCAAAGTCTCTATTTTGCTTCAATTAGTAGGTCTGTGATAAGATCATCTCTAATTCTGAGAACTTTGAGCCTCATTCGATTCATCAAATTGAATATTTGAATCTTCTCTTGTTGCTTTTCTTTTACTGTATTCCATAATCTTCAGTATTTAGATTTGCACCAGGTGACCTTTCTCAATGTTAAACTTGAATTCTACCTTCTCACCCATTTCTTCTGCTTTCTCATTGGCTACATGTTAAATAAAAGCCATCATACGCTTAATTTACTTTTGCAGGTTAACATCACTGAGGGCCATGGAAAAATAGATACTGGGTCTGGGCAACTAGCCTGAGTTAGGTTTGGGGGCCAATGGATGGAGGGAAAGAAGAAAAACCTTACTTCTGTCTTATTTAAGCCACATATATTCCATCCTCTTTAGTGAAACATAATCCTAAGTGATATATTGCGGTTTTCTTGTTCAGCTTTTCCTGTGATTGAGTTTGCTATTCCAGTAACCTTCTCAGAAACTTTATTTCCTGAGTTAGAAGGATCTTATTTCTGGATCTGCTGGAAATAATTGTAACAGCCAAGGGAAGGTTTAGGATGTCACATACTGATAGCTTCATAGTGATACTATCCTGTCAGAATATTGATTACTGAATCCTCTAGCCTAGCAGTTCTTGACAGAAGAGATACTGTACACCCTTGGGAATATTTGGGGAACCTGTTTTGGCTTGTTAAAATTATTGGAGGGTTTACTGGCATTTAAAGAGCTGGGGTCAGACATATTACATATTTTGTAATGTACAAGACAAAACTGTAATCAGCTTTTTCCCCCATGAATTGAGTGAGAATTTTTGAGAGCCCCATAGAGTGTTCATGTAGGTAAAATTTATTTAAATCATGTGTGCTAGAACCCAACTCCTTTTTATATAAAATTTTAAGTAGCTTTTAAATATTTTTAAGATCACTAAACTTGTTAGGAATGCAACTACCACATAAGCCATGAGAAGATTGTACCTTGTACTTCACCAAAATGTTTCCTATTTTGAAAACTTGTGTCTCCAACAACAGTGCTGTTTGTGGAGTTTGAGTCTCTATTGCAACATGATAATGTATTTGTGGTTGTTGCGTTCACAGTGATCCTACCAATGGAATCAATATGCCTCTGCATGCCTAAGAGTTTACATTCTGAGATGTACATTAATTTAATATGTGTATTTTATTTAGCCTTTATTTTATAATTAGATCATTATGTGTTTTAAAAAATGTCTTGCATAAACTATTACCTATGAATTTCATTTGAAGACAGCAGAAGAGACATTACAAAATGTTTGTTATTAAAAGGGGACATTTGGTCTGACAGAGTTCTGTACAGTGAAAACAAATAGTGGGCCTTCCCTGGTGGCTCAGTGGTTGAGCGCTGGGCTGCGGAGCTGCCGACAGCCTCTGCAGTGCCGGTTCGATCCCCGGCTGAGGGTTCCACATGGCACAACAGACCTCTCCTGTGGTGCCCGCTGCTCCCCTCAGCAGTGTATTTCTTCGTCAGCCTGCCTGTTTTGTTCCAGGCTCTGGTGAATTCTCTAACCCTCCACACTTCTGACTGTACCCAGTGCTTGTATAAATAAATAAATAAATAAATCTTTAAAAAAAAAAAAAGCTATTAAAAAAATAGTCTACTAGTGGAAGTAACACCTTGGGGATACTGATTTTGTTTCACACAGGTAGGAATGAGCTCTTTGAACCTGGGGGAGAATTAAGCCTGAAGGACTCCATTGATGAGGCTCAGGGGCTTCACTAAATACCTCTTGTTAATGCTCCATATTACTTTGACTTTGAGCTATCTTTCTCCTGTGCATTACTATATAGCCCACGTTGCATACCAGTCATCTCTGTTCAACCTCCATATAGTTCCCTCTGTGACATTGGAAATCAGTATTTTTAGATACTAAATCTGAGTATATATATATAATTTGTTTCTTTTTACTTCCTGTACTGGATATCATTAACATCTTTTCCACATGAATAGGGATTGTTGGGTAGCATATGTTATTCACCATATGGCATTATGCCTGTTTCAAGTCATATGTTAATATAGCAAAAAGCAAAAAGGTTTAAAATGAAATGTTTGCTGTACATTGTGATTTATTTATTTATTTTTTTTTTCTTTTTAAAGATTTATTTTTATTTATTTATTATTTATACAAGCACTGGGTACAGTCAGAAGCGCAGGAGGGTGAGAGAATTCACCAGAGCCAGAGTGGGGAGCAGAACAGGCAGAAGGACCCAAGTACACTGCTGTGGGGAGCAGCAGGCGGCAGGAGAGGTCTGCGCGCCATGTGGGACCCTCCTCAGGTGGCCGGGGAGCAGCCGGGGATCGAACCAGCGCTGCAGAGGCTGCGGGCAGCTTCACAACCCAGCGCTCAACCGCTGCGCCACTGGGGAGGCCCTGTACATTGTGATTTAAACTTTTTGGTTATCATGAAGCTTGAGTAAGCTTTCTCTATATATGCTACAGAATGTGCTCTTAGAAATTATCTAGAAAAGTTAACTGAGCAGGAGAAACTTCAGGCAAAATAAAAGCAAAATTATTAGAATTTTAGGCTCAATCTAGGCAAGACCTCAGAGATTTTGTAACTATAGACTATTTTACTAGATGGGAAAAGGAAAAACTGAGAAAGAGCTTGGTTAACAAGGAAATAGGAAGGCATGATTTAGGTAATCTCTTTATTAAAGATTGAAGAATGAGACCACTTAAAGCATGATATCTTATATTGAAGATACATTCATTAATTCAGAAAATATTTACTAAGGCCCTCTGTATGTCAGGCATTATGCTAATTCTGAACAAACATTGGTGAGCACAAACAGACACAATTCTTGACCTCAAGAAATTTAAAATTATCAATTAATTAATTTTAAAGACCACTTATAATACAGTTACTTATAGAGATAAGTACTGTTAAGGAAATAAACCTAAAACAAAAAATACTGACTTTCCTGGATTTCTTTCATGAGCTCTTTCTTTTTCTTGATCCTGCTCTGTACTCTAGGAGGTTGCTTCTGTGTCCTCTATCAACAGGTAGGTCTTCCCTTTTGCCTCAGTTTGGGCTGGGCCAATAAGTTCTCAGCATGAGATTAGAAGGTGAGAACAGAGTGAAATCAGGCTATTTACTCCCCCTCCTGGTCAGTACAGATTGATTTCTTTGCTGAAGGCCACAATTATTTTGAGTTCCAGAAGCCTCCACCTTTAACCTCTTTTGTTGAGGCTTGATAAAGACTTCCTGTGATTGCTAGTCCTGGGAGCTTCCCCTTAGCTAGCTTGCTTCCTTTAATAAGCCTGCATCTTTGTAAATTGTTCCCTCTCCTGTGAGTGTGCCATCCTTTCCCTAGGACTATCTTCAGTGATACTTTAGTCTGGACCAGACAGTGAGGTTGCTAGTAGAGAAGGGAGCATGCTAAGGCAGAGGCAAGAGTCCTGTAATAGAAATGTTTGAAGGAAGGACACTGTAAATGGAGCAGAGAGGGAAGAGTTAAGGTGATGCTGGAGGGGGAGTTGAGGGTCAAATCATAGGTCATAGGATGTAGGGGACTTTTAAATATTTTTGACTACTTGGCACTTGAAACTACTTGTATTTGGGAATTTTCCCACTTTAGGCGTTTTGGTTGCAGGTCAACATCCCAGTAGCGAAGCCTAGCTCCAGGTGGCTAGATGTAGTCACATGACCAAACCCCAATGAATCAAGTGTGCCCACCCTGTATTTGGCTCTGGAACCAGAAGCAGAGAAGTGAAGAATTTTCTTGTCTTGACAGGTGTGGCAGTAGCTCCAGCAAGGGTTTCCAGGATGTTGGCAGTACAGGCTGTGGCATCTATTTTCTCAGCTTGACCCCAGGCTTCTGGGTGGCTTACATTCTTTTATTAATTTGTTTCTTATCTGAATGGGCCAGAGTCAAGTTCTTCCTAGTAACAACATAATTTTAATAAACTTCTTTGCTCTTTTAATCCGTCAGAGTCAATTTCCCTAGTGAAGTTATACTTTTAATAAACTTCTTTGCTATTTTAACCAGTCAGAATCACTTTCTGTTCTTGGTGACTAAGAACTCTGATAACTAAATTCTCTGTGGTAACTAAAAACAGTGTGTCTCAATGAGTACTCTAAGTGTTCAACCTTTACCATAAGAACAAAGAGAATCCATTTAAGGTTTTTAAACAGCAGGAATAGAAAGGTGATAGTGACAGGATCAAGTTTGCATTTTAGAGAAATATCTCAGGGTCTAGATTAAATGTAGGAAGACCAACAAATAGGCGATATTGGCTTAGGTGATGGGGAGTTTCAGTGGAGACAGAGAGAAGTACATGGAGGTCAGGGTTATTTAACAAGTGGACTTGCTATGATTGGATGTAGGGAAGTTAAGGAAAGAGAGGCATCAAATTAGTCTTCAGTTTGCTGGTTCCTGAAACTATGTTGACTACATGAATCCTTTCATTTAAAACTTTATTTAAAACTTTCATTGGTAGCAAGAATTTAATGACAAATCAAAATGATTTCTCCGTCCTTCTCTGTGTTATATACATGCATTGCTTGTTTGAATTCTATGACAAATTGTACACAACATGTCTTTAGATCCAGACTCTGAATTCAGATTGTATTTCAATGCTTGGCTATCACCCATGAGGAGAAACACAGTTGGTCTCTGAGTCACACTGTGAAGTAGTATTTAGTGCTGAGGATTCATCTGCAACACTCACATCAACACATCCTTGGGCTCTTATGAGTAGGAGGAAAACCATTTTAGAGAAGTCAGAATTGGACTGCCATCTGTTGTGCATGAGCTTTTCTTCTTACACATAACTGGTAAATAAAACATTTAAAAAGGGGTATCTGGAAAGGATATGCAGCATCTTCATTCATGAGAAAACTCTAAATTTTGTTTTTTTGTTTAAGGACATTATTTAAATGTCCTTCTGGGTTGTGTTTATACACCCTAGTTGAGTGAATTGCCTGTGTGCTATCATCAGTATTTACATCATGACCTAATATCTGGCAATTGTGAAACTGATATTTATGGTTTACTGGTGTTCACCACCTCTTCAATCATGGTGTATCAAACCATGTTTACTACCTCATTCAAACTTGACTTATTTATAACTTTCCATGACCAAAATGTCAAAATTCCCACTTATTGTGTACTTATTTTGTACCAAATATGTATGTATTACTTTGCCAACCCATAATACGTACATATTTGCATACTCATATACACCACAATATATTTTATCCTCACTCTAACCATGTGAAATGGGTGTTGCTGGGCCTCCCCGGTGGCGCAGCGGTTGAGCGCTGGGTTGCGAAGCTACCCGCGGCCTCTGCGGCGCCGGTTTGATCCCCGGCTGCTCCCCGGCCACCGGAGGAGGGTCCCACATGGCGCGTAGACCTCTCCTGCCGCCCGCTGCTCCCCTCAGCAGTGTACTTCGGTCCTTCTGCCTGCTCTGCTCCCTGCTCTGGCTCTGGTGAATTCTCTCACCCTCCCGTGCTTCTGACTGTACCCAGTGCATGTATAAACCAAACAAACAAACAAATAATAAAAAATAAATAAGACATGCCTCTAGAAAATTAAAAAAAAAAAAAAAAAAAAAAGAAATGGGTGTTGCTGACCCTCTCTTGACACATAATGGATTTGAGGTCCACAATTGGAAATGCTAATTTGTCCTACATACATCTTACTATGCCCATACCCAACCATTGTGTCTCAAAATCATCTAACTTGCTTATTTTTCTCTCCATTGTTGTGTGTCCCCTCAAATGGTATGAATCAGAATGTAGTATATTGTTTTGAAATTGAAGAGATCATGCTTTTCATTCTTATAAAGATAAAAGTATAGTCAATTTAATGAGTAAGTAGGGTGAGAATTAGTTAAAGGAACTGAAAATTTAAGTGGTGAAATAAGTCATTAGGATCTCTGATCAATCCAGGTAAGTTGGTTGAACACTCTTGGATGGATTCCTCTATATTAACTTCTATTTTAAAAATTTTAAAATTGCAAAATGAAAAAAGTAACATTGCATTATAATGTTATATGTTTCAAGGGTGCATCATTAAAAGTCAGCATCTATGTATACTATATTAAGTTCACTACCAAAAATCCAGTTCCGTCCTTCACCAAACAAGTGACTCATCTCCACCCCCCACTTCTCTTTGTCCTACAGTCTGAAAGTTTATTTTTGTCTTAGTTCATTTATTTGTTTTTCTCCTTCTGATTTATTTCTCTAAGCATAATGCCCTCTCAGTCTCTCCATGTTGTTGAAAATGTCAGGATTTCATCTTTTTTCTAGCTGAGTATTGCACCTGTAAGTTAGAATGAGAAGTATTATCAGAAGTTTTTATTTATTTTTTTAAAGATTTATTTATATATTTATGCAAACACTGGGTACAGTCAGAAACGTCAGAGGGTGAGAGAATTCACCAGAGACAGAGCAGGGAACAAAATAGGCAGAGTGACGAAATACACTGCTGAGGGGAGCAGCGGGCATGGCAGTAGAGGTCTGTTGCGCCATGTGGGACCCTCGCAGATGGCCAGGGATCAAACTGGCGCTGCAAAGGCTGCAGGCAGCTTCGCAGCTCAGCGCTCAACCACTGCGCCACCAGGGGAGGCCCAATATCAGAAGTTTTTAAACAACAGGCAAGCACTGATACAGACTTGGAATCAAGATAGAATTTGAATCCCAGATTTTCTACCACTTGTATGAACTTGGGCATATCACTTGATGTTTCAAAACTTCTTTCTCCTCAGATAGTAATACTGTTACATAACTTTTGTGAGGTTTAAACCAACAAACAGCATGTGCAGAAATTATTTATAAAGCATCATACAAATAAAGATAATATTGTTAATTTACATGAGGCCCTAAATGTTGGATTTTTGGAAGTCATGTCTCAGGCAAGTGCAACCTATGTTCCCATAAGCATAGCAACATCACTAACTGTAATACCAACCATCATGGCAATTTTTACATTTGCCGAATTTTCACATTTTTTTCTTTACAATAACTCCATGAGGCAATACCATTGTATAGAATTTAAAGAACAACGACAAAAAAAAAAAAAAAAAAAAAAAACCCAAAACAAAACACTTCATTGTCAGTGAATCAGAAATAAGTGAGGATTTAATTCTACCTTACACCGTGCACTTCCCTTTAGAATACCTTTGCTTAATACCATTTATGGGGAAAAATGTAACTTAAGCATTTGTGGTTAAATTTAGTAGATAATGTTGAAAGATGAGACTATGAGAATATATTTAGAGAGAGAGTCTACTTAACATGAATTGTTATCTGCTAAAAAAAATTTGGGTTTCAGGTATTCCTAGAGCTCAGTCTAGCAAATTATTCATCACTAAGGGGAAAAACCTGTGATAACTACCTTATTCTTTTTGAAAACATCTTAGCTTTGAATTTATATCTGAAAGTGGTTTATTTTTTCCTATGCAACATCTTCTATACTCATGGATATGTCCATACAGTGGACTAACAAAAGTCCTCAGGAAAGTAAAACTTAACAAAACAACAGATAATTATCAGTTCAGCCACTCTTTACGGTTAACATTTAAATTGTTTGTCTTTTTAAAACAGAGGCTGTTAGCACAAATTGTTTTATTATTAGCCTAAGTGCCTTAGTTATCCTAATATGATATATTTTTATCTTTATTTGTATAACCCATAGGATTGGAGCAAAATATTGAGTGAGTGGACATACATTGTTCAGTGTGCCGTTTTATTTTTGAATGTATTTTAGCACAGAAGTCATCCAGCTGAACATGCCATAAGTCAGTGGGTTGGCTAATACCACTATGAAGGAACATTGATTTCTTAACATGTAAGTTTTTCTCTGCTCCTTTAGTCAATTCATTCCAGGAGAAGATGACTTACCGTTTGTTGAATTTGAGAGGGTGCTGTGTTTGTGTAGTGCAAATTTATTTATAGTAGACATTTTTTGGTATGTCTTCCTAGCTTATAAAGAACACCTTGCTCACAGAGATGGGTTGCAGACAGCAGAATGCCTGCCTTTAGCCACAGATAGGCACCTAATTTAGGTTGAGCTATGAGATTTGAATAGAGCCAGTCTGGCTATGATACGTAAGCAACCTCAGAAGTTTGGACATGACCACTGCTTTCTTCCTATGTGCAAGAGGAGAGAGCTTTTCTGTAGAAAGAGAGTGACAACCCAGTCCAAAGAAGAAAGCTGCCTGGGTTTGGTGGTTCTTCAGTTTTCACTTCCAGTTGTTTTCTGGGACCTGGTTGAATTCCAGATGTTGGATTCTATTAGATGCCTGTGTCATTTATGATAAATACTCTTTTTTTTTTTTTAAACTTCTGCTAAAGGTAGCACTAGTTGTTTCTGTTACATGTGCCCAAAGTAGCTTAACTAATATGTTATTGTGGTTAGTACAAGAAATAATTTCATACAGGCTGTTGGAAAAAGAGGTACATATATTTATTAGCATAGCCATTTTAGGTGTTATAGTGAAATTTTATTTTAAAATCTTTGTTTGGACAAAAAGTTACAGTATGTAAAAAGAGAATAAATTATGGCCATGTAGATGGCATCTTTAAGCAAACCTGCCCAGTTTTAGTAAGTAAGAATATATTTCTAATTAAAGAGAGTTTTGATATTGTTTTGTTTTGTGGAAGAAAATAATTGAGCTAGTGAGAAGTATTAACTAGTTATTGCTAAATGGCACACAGTGGGGATTGCTGTAATTTACTCAATCTTGTCAGGAAAAACTAAAATACTTAAAATAAGGAAAGCAAGAAAATAAATGTGGTGTTTAATGGTGGTTTTTCTTGTTATGGAATTATATAAAATGGCAATTCTTACTAAGCCAAGAATATAATTTATTATATGTTATAAGCAAATAGGTGACCTTTGTCTCTTCATTCATTAACATAAGTTATATTTGTCCATAGAGCATAAGGATTGTTAAGATGTAGAGTCACATGGAATTTCAGAAATTGGAAATCAGTGAAATTCTAAATTGAGATTCCATTGAGCTATATTTGCCATTGCTAACTTCTAGAATCCCGACACTAAATGCTTAACATCAAAATCTACCCAATGACAGTAATAAGAGGGATAAGGTATTCATATAACCGTAGTTTTACTTCTTCCTTTCCGATATGGATGCCCCTTACTGCTTACTTCTTGCTCAGATATCCTGGTTAGAGCCTCTAGCACAATGTCGAATAAAGGTAGCGAGAGCAGACATCCTTGCTTGTCCCTAAAATTCAGGTAAAGTTTTTAGTCTTTCACCATTAAGTATGTCAGCTGTGGGGTTTTTTGTAGGTACCTTTTTTAAGGATGAGAAATTTTCTTCTAGTCCTAGTTTATTGAATATTTTTTTTTACCATGTAAGTGATGTTGGATTAATCAAGTAAAAATAGTTTTTAAAAGTAACTTTATATTTTCATTTAGATATCACTTAAAATTAAAGTTTTGTTTATAGAGTAACTAGAGTCATAAAGAAGTGTTTTGTTATATTAGTGGATACTTTGATATTTCTTACCCAACCCCTATTTTCCCAAGAATTTACATAAACATCTCTCATTGTTCAAAAAAGCAAAACATGGAGTTAATGGAAGGATAGATGTGTTGCCATATATTTAGACACAAAATAAGGATGACCAGTTGATAAATATGATAGTACAGATATATGTGTGTGTGCATTCTCCAATAGGAGATACAGATGATCTATCTGTCTCTTTATCTAATCTGTTATCTATCATCTAAACAAGTTTGTTATAAGGAATTGGCTCACATGATTGTAGAGAGATTGGATGAGACCTACCCACATTATATAGGGTGAACTGTTTTACGCAAAGCCCATCAATTTACATCTTTTTTTTTTTAATATTAAATTTTATTTTTATATTCCCCCATACAATTGCAAACGCCCCATTCTGACCCCAATCCTTCCCCTCCCGCCCCCCCACCCCCAAAAAGTGTCTCTGGTTCATAGTTTTTTTGTTGATTTTGATTTTCACTTTCTTATATTCATTTTCCTGGTCCCTTATTTAAGTTTTCTAGATTCCTGCTATGAGTGAGACCATCCGGTATTTTTCTTTTTCTTTTTGGCTTATTTCGCTGAGCATGATCCCTTCCAGTGCCATCCATGTTGCTGCAAATTGCATGTGTTTATCTTTTTTGAATGCTGAGTAATATTCCATGGTATATATGTACCACATCTTCTTGATCCAGTCATCTATTTTTGGGCATTTGGGTTGTTTCCAAAGCTTAGCTATTGTAAACAGTGCTGCTATAAACATAGGAGTGCAGGTGCTCTTTGGAATTGATGTTTCTGTGTCCTTTGGGTAAATACCTAGGAGTGGAATTGCTGGATCATATGGAAGCTCTATGTTTAGTAGGTCCAGAAATCTCCACACAGCTCTCCATAGTGGTTGGACCAGTTTGCACTCCCACCAACAGTGCACAAGAGTTCCTTTTTCTCCACATCCTCGCCAACATTTGTTGTTGCTAGTTTTTTTAATATGTGCCATTCTCACTGGTGTGAGATGGTATCTCATGGTAGTTTTGATTTACATCTTAATCTTATTAAACAGTGTGCTCACAGAAACATCCACAGTATTGCTGACCAAATATCTGGGAACCATGACCCAGTCTAGTTGACACATAAATTAATCATCACAAAAACCTATTCTTCCCTATTGGTCCCAGAGACTGAATAACTTTAGGAAATTGCATTATTAATTTGCCTAAAAGGTAGTCCTGGATATAGCTTGCTGTGCACAATAAAAGTTCAGTTGACACTGTGTGCTTGACAGACTAATTAGATTATGAATAAAGTTAATAATGAGGGTGGTAAAAGTAATTCCTAATAATAAAATGACATATCTACCTTTACAAGTTTCCTTTTTTCTTATACTTTTTATACATCTAAAGGTTTTAAAATGTCATTTGTGTTGACATTTCTCCTTTAATTAACATTTATATTTTGTGAGTTCTTTGTGGCATATTTGAGTTTTGCATTTTAAAAAGTGTTTTGATTCTTAGATTTAAAATTGCTTCTTAAACATTCAGTAGGGCCCTCAAATGAAAATGTTCCCATCTGGAAATTATACATTGGAACACAGTTAAGATCTTATTTCTTCACACAAAGTCTGCTTTTTTTTTAATATTTAAAATATTAAACCTGTTATGGTACTTATGTAAGTGCAAGGAAAGGGTTCTAGAAGAAGATATACCAAAGTGATGCAACTTGTTATAGTAAAATTTAAAAATATAACTTAATGGACAGAAACTTTATATTGTTTTAAATGCTTACACAATAAATGATAGATAGCCCTCACTTTCCATTCAATTCAGCAATTATTTTTTGAGTAACTACCAGGGAAGATATAAATTCCCAATTTCTTCAATATCATCAATGGTTTAGAAAAAGATAAAAACCTGTGCCAACAAACTATACTTTTAGTTGTAGATCTGCAATATTGATCTTATAATGAATTCCCTTCCTTTTAAAAAGTATATTTTAAATGATTTGCAGTTTGTGTTTCTGAACTGCTGAAGTTTTATAGTTCTTACAGTCACCCATGAAAAACTTTCAGGGTAAAACAAGCCAGTTTCTTAGTGGTGACATTTTTTAATTCATAGTTTGAAAAATCATGCCATAAAGTATAACTCTAAAGTAAATTTGTGTACCTATGCCCAGCATATATAAAGTCAAATTGTCCTTAAAGTCTTACTTGGGAAGAGAACATTCAGTTGAATTCAAGATCTTGGACTTTTGACTTTCAACCCTTCATTTTTTAAGGAACATTCTTTCTGAAGGGTAGTTCCATGTGAGACCCACACAGCCATAATCTAGGCATCCTTATGAGAAAACTGTGACAGCAGAATTCTAGTATTTTTGTCCACTGTGGTATGTGTGGGTAGACTTGAATTTTGCATTTATTAAGTATCCCCACTCTCTGCCATGTGATTGTTGGGCATTGGGCAGAGAGAAAAATGGTCTGCCTGGAGTCTACATTCCAAATGGGGCATAATGAGTAAGTTATAAAGTATGTTACACAGGGATATATTTGATGAAAAAATCATAGCAGAATAAAGAGAATCAGGATTTCTGTGGTAAGGGATTGAATTTAAATAGAATGGTCAGGGAAGACTGGACTGAAATGATTGGTGTTTTCTGGGTAAAAGTTAGTGAGATGAGAAGAAAGTCACGTGGCTATCTGAGGAAAGAGAAAACCAGGCAGAAGGAAAAATCCAGGTGGCTTCCTGAAGGTGGAAGTGTGCGAGGTGAGTTCAAGGGATGGTGTGGAGGTTATTGGGTCTGAAGCAGAGCAAATGAACTGAGGGGTAGACATGTCAGAAATAGACCTGGGGAGAGATAGTGACTGTCATACAATTTAGCTTTCACTCTGGGAGAGAGAGCTGTTGCAAAGTTTTAATCAGCAAAGCAGTGTGATCTGCTTTAATATGATCAATTTAAAATTAAAACCTAAATGGCTGCAGGGTTAAAAACAACTGGGGTAATGGTCAAGTTGTAATGAGGTAGATTAGCTACAATGGTATTGCAACAGTTCAGGCAAGAAATGCCTGTGGTATAAATCAACACCTACATATAATACATTATGTTCAGAACCAAAAATCTAGTTTTCATCTTTCACATACAATTGACCCCTTTTACCTGATTCTCCTTTTATTTGGTAACTTCCTCCTTTTATTCTGGTAACCCTTGCTTGTTCTTATAGTTTAAGTGTTTTGTTTGTTCATTTGTTTCAATATCCTTCCACATATGAGTAAAATCATATGGTATTTGTCTCTTGCCATCTGATTTATTTTTCTTAGCACCGTACCCTCTAGTTCCATGCATGTTGTTGCAAATGGCAGGATTTCATCTATTTTTAATAGTTGAGTAGTATTCCATTGTGTGCATATACCACATTTTCTTTGAGTCCATATTTTCTTTGAGTCCACATTTTCTTTGAGCCCATATCAACTGTTCATGGGCACCTAGGTTATTTCTAACTCTTATCTATTAGGAGTAATGTTGCAATGAATATGGTGGAGGGGGGAGTGCATATATCTCTTTGAATTAGTGTTTTTTTTTTTTTTTATTCTTTGGCTGACTACTCAAATAGGGTAACTGGAGTGTATGGGATTTCTATTTTTTAATTTTTTGAGGAATCTCAAAGCTGTTTTCCATAATGGCTCACCAATTTACATTCCTAACAATAGATTTTGAGGGTTCCCTTTTATTCATGTCCTCCAATACTTGCTGCTTTTTCTCTTTTGGATATTACCCACTCACAAGTATGAGGTGACATTTCATTGGTTTTTGGACTTACATTTCCCCAATAAAGACGATGAACATTTTTACATGTGTAATTAGTTTGGGCCAAACTGGAAGACAGAAACCATATAGTAATTTGAACAAGGAAAGTTTAATATAATGAGTTGTTAACTCTACAGGGAGTTGGATAGTGAGAAGTTAAAGAAGTCTCTAAAGGATATAGGAAAATCAAGTATCAGGAACAACCATTACCCTAAGGTTAAGAAAGAGCTCTGAGAGGTACCAAGGCTGAGATTTTTGGAGAGAGTATGGTTGTAGATCTTTGGACAACAGAAATTATTGGAGTTCACCTGTGGAGGGTTCTGGAACTTTTATTTTTTAACACACACTTCTCCAACAGATTTATTATTTAACTTTTTTTTTGAAAAGGATGGATTTTGAGGAGAAAACACATGGGTAGAGAGGTGTAAAATAGAATATAAATCCAATTAACCCAATTAGCTATTTTGCTAACCCATCTGATACATTAGTATAAAGAACAACCTGTATATAAAAAAATCAATAAAAGTTCAAAGATGGAGTTATTTCCTTAGGCAAGGGGGAATATTTCAGTCTCTGGTATTGGGAACTGAGCTGCTGTAACTATTTTCTTGATGGATTATGGGGTTTTTAACAGACTATTCTTTTAACCAGACTTGAACAGAAGAATGTCTACCTGACCGTGGGTAGGGGGAGATAAAGTGTTTGGTTTCACAAGTCAAACAATAGCCAAACTTCCTCCTCACAATGCAGTGCCAACTTGTCAAATTCCTTATTATGTGAAGCAATATCCTTCTCCTTTTCCCATTAAATTTTATTTTATTAACTTGTCAGTCATTTACATAACTATGTAATTTTGTGGTTTCATTTTCACATCTCCATATGTGCACATGCTTCACTTATATTCCACTAAAATTCACATGTCAATGTTCTAGCTCCTTCTCTCCTCCCTCACATATTATTCCATCTGATAACCAGTATATTTTCACAGAGCCTAAGAATTATTTTTGCTGTGTTTTCCAGTTTCCTCCTCCCTCCCTCCTTTCCTTCTTTCTTTCTATTCTACAAATAAATGAAACCATCTAGTATTTGTCTTTCAATTTCTAACTCATTTCACTGAGCATTATCACCTCAAGATCCATCCATTTTATCCAAAGGTACTATTTCATATTTTTAAATAGCTGTATATATTCCAATGAGTTTATAGTTAGCAATTTCTTTATTCACCTGTCTGTTGTTGGTTCCACTACTTGACCATTGTGAATAATGCTGCTATGAAATAGGAGTGTGTAAATCTTTTTGTGTTAAAGTTTTCATATTCTTTGGGTAGATACTTAGAAGTGGTATAGCTGGGTCACATGGTATTTCCATTTTTAAAAAATCTATCTATTTATTTGTCCATTCATTCATTCATTCATTCATTCATTCATTCATTCATTCATTCATTCATTCATTCATTTATACAAGCACTGGGTACAGTCAGAAGCACGGGAGGGTGAGAGAATTCACCAGAGCCAGAGTGGGGAACAGAACAGGCAGACTGACGAAGAAAGACACTGCTGAGGGGAGCAGCGGGTGAGACAGGAGAGGTCTGCGCGCCATGTGGGACCCTCGCCGGCGGCCGGGGATCGAACCCGCGCTGCAGAGGCTGCGGGCAACTTCGCAGCCCAGCGCTCAACTGCTGCGCCACCAGGGGAGTTCCTGGTATTTCCATTTTTAAAAAAGAATTTCCATACTATTTCCATAGAGGCTTCATCAAATTACATTCCCACAAGCAGCGGATGAATGTTCCTTATTTTCCCACATCCTCACCAACATTTCAAAGTGGGATACACAAAAATCAGTCGCATTTCTATATGTAAACAATTAGAAGAAAGGGCGATTAAAAAGACAATCTCATTTACAATCACACCCAAAAGGTGAAATACCTGGGAGTTAAAGATCTATACGTTGAAACCTGTAAGTCACTGAAGGGGAATGAAAGAAGACGCAAAGAAAAGACAGGTGAGTGAGTGACCCAGGAGCATGGAGCAGCTTCACAGGTGGACCCAGGGATCCTGCCCCGCCCTGCCTGCCTGCCCACTGCCCCTGGTGAATGAGCCTCCTGGCACCTGGAGGGAGCAGCTTTCTGGCAGCACCCGTGCTGTAATACCAGATCCCATGAGGCCCCAGCTGCCATGCTCACTGCCAAACGAACACCAAGAATAGAGGGTGGAGGGCTTTTCCGGGAGACCATGTCGCTCTACAAGAATGCCTCCGAGCGGTAGTGGAGTGACCCTCAGCAACACTTAGAGCTTCCTACGGTCCAATGACCGCGTGGAACTTACTTCTAAGGACATGAAGAATGTGCCAAGGCATTTAAAGGGACAAAGAAAGGCACCATCTACCTTACCCCTTACTGGGTCATCGTTCTGTCCAAGGAGCAGGACGCCGAGCAGTCCTCCACGATGCCGTTTTATCAGAAGAAGGACTGTGAGGTCAAGCAGCCTGTGTTTGGCGCAAACTATAATACATTACGGCCACAGTGAAGGTTGAAGCAGGAGATAGCTGGAAAAGCTCTTGGGACCTACAAGTTGGCATTTACACAGGGCTGCCATCCAGTTTGGATAGCGGATGCTACAGGTGGCATGTCAAGATTTCTCTCTAGGACTCCCCTTGAGGGACAGGGCCATGGGCCTTGGGCCCATGGAGCTTCAGATCAGAACCCCTGATGTTCCCTTCACTCCTGCAGCTGAAGCTGGTGCGTGAACACTGAAGCTGGAAGCAAAACATTTTCAAAGTGCAGTGTGTGTCTGGCGCCCTCTACTGTCAATGCTTAACATCATGCAAAAAAAAAAAAAAAAAAAAAAAAAAGAGTCCAGGTTCACTTTCACCCAGCTGGCAAGAAAGTGTGAATTTGGAACGGAAATGCAATCAATAACTGGCACAATGTGGAACAAATTTATAGGTTAGAGTAGTTTTTATAATATTTTCACAGTGCACAGGAAACAAATTTATACGGCACACATTTTAGGCAAATAACGGCATTTCAATGACTAGCCAATGTTTTCTTTACGTTTGTATATGTCAGCAACTCAACAAACATGCAATTTCCTGACACTGCTTAGACTCCAATTTATTTGCACAAACAAAATTTAGGAAAGCAAAACATTGCTTTTTCTGGAAGTGTGTTAATTTTCTCTATTCTGTGTTAGTAGTATAATGACCACAAAGATTATATGCAATTAAAAATGTGTGAAATAAACACTACATTAACTTTACTATTTTAACTAATTTAAGTATGCAATTAAATGACATTCAGTACATTTGCAGTGTTGTGTAATCATTACCACTATTCATTTGCAGAACTTTTTCATTATCTGAGACAGAAAGTATTTACTCATTAAAAAAAAAAAACAACAAAATCTCTTTACGCCTGTATCCCTATGTTTATTGAAGCACTATTTACAATAGGTAAAACCTGGAGACAACCCAAATGCCCAAAAATAGATGACTGGATCAAGAAGATGTGGTATATATACACAATGGAATATTATTCAGCATTCAAAAAAGATAAACTCATGCCATTCACATCAACATGGATCGAGCTATAAGGAATTATGCTCAGTGAAATAAGCAGAAGGAAAAAGAAAAATATCAGATTGTTTCACTTACAGCAGGAATATAAGGGAACCAAATAAGACATCAGTGTAAAAAAATAACAACACTACAAAACACAACAAAGCAAAAACAGACAATTATAAATCAGAGACATACTGCAGGGGAGGAGGAGGGAGAGGGATCAGAGGGAGGGAGGGTGGAGCACAGGGGACTGAGGCGATGGTGCACAGATGCATGGGGAAGGAAATTCCATGGGGACTATACCTGAGGCAGTGGGGGAAAGCAAATAT
Organism: Talpa occidentalis; assembly: GCF_014898055.3. Classification (NCBI taxonomy): domain Eukaryota; kingdom Metazoa; phylum Chordata; class Mammalia; order Eulipotyphla; family Talpidae; genus Talpa; species Talpa occidentalis. The sequence continues at coordinate 106,116,124 of NW_023604861.1, read as the reverse complement.
TGTTTCAAAATGAACAATGATGTAAAAAATTAAAAATTAAAAAAAAACCTAAAAAATCACTCTCTATTACCCTTTCTTCCCATTAGCCTCTATTGTATTTTCTATCTCTATGAATTTGACTATTTTAGATAGCCCATATAAGTGGAATTGTAATCTTTGATCATTTTTGCCTGACAATGAATTAGCTTAGTGTTTTCTGCTTTCACCCATGGTATAATGTGTATCAGAATCTCATTCCTTATAATGGTTGGATAATATTCCATTGTATATATAAACCACATTTCATTTATTCATTCCTTTGTTCATAGATGGTTGGCTCTTTTCCCCCCACCTTTTGGTATTTGGTAGACAAATCTCTTATTTAGTCACTGCTTTCAATCTTTTGACTAAATACCTAGGAGTAGAATTGATGGATTGCATGGTAATTTTATGATTAAATTTTTGAGGAACTGTCAAACTGGTCTCCATGAGAGGTATAACATTTTACAGCCACCAGTAATACATGAAAGTTCCAATTTCCCCATATCCTCTGTAGCATTTGCTATTTTCTGGTGTGTGTGTGTGTGTGTGTGTGTGTGTGTGTGAGAGAGAGAGAGAGAGCGAGAGAGAGAGAAAGAGAGAGATTTGTCATCCTTATCATATCGTAATTGGTATCTCATTGAGTTTTGGTTTGTATTTCCCTAATGACGTATGTATATAATATCTATTCAGGTATTTATTGGCCATTTGTTTATTTTCTTTGAAGAGCTGTTTAAGGTCATTGCCTGTTTTTTAAGTCTTTTTGTTGTTGAGTTTTAGGAGATCCTTAAATATTCTGGATAGTAATCTTTATTAGGTGATTTGCAATATTTCCCCCCATTCTGTGTGTTGTCTTTGCACTCTTTTGGTGTATCTTTTGAAGCACAAAGTTTTTAGTTTTGATGAGGTCCAATTTTAATCATACAAAGTTTGGTTTTGAAGTCAGGATTAATTGGTTTCAAAATCTGGCATTCCTTCTTATCACTGTGGCTAACAAAACAAACTCATACTCAACTTCCGGAAAGAGACCACTCCTCCCTAACTCAGGGTTGTTGTGAAGATGAAATGAAATAGTGCATGACCAGTGCCTGCATTTGGGGATTGTGTGTGCTGTTATATTGGGTTGATTTTGATGAGCATCACTGTGCAACAACCACAGGTAGTTAGCCACCGGGAGCCAGAAGAGGGCAATGATGAGCTTTCTAAGCAGAACTGCTTCAAATTAATAAAACCTAGAAGAAGAGGAGTAGACTGCATATTGTAAGGCTAGAATTCAAAGGGCAAGTTTTGAAAAATTCCTGAGCTGAAACAAGGAGAAAAGACAGTCTGAAACTGAAACGTAACATCAGAGACATGAGATGAGAAAAATTATGTATCAGCAAGTTTATCTGGCTAGAGGTGTATTGGAGATATGCTTGGAAGAAAAAAATCTCTTTTGAAAAAAATCTCTGCTTCTCATGAGAATATCCATTTTTACATTCTTAGAATCAATCCTGGTTGAATCTTTGGCAACTGTAACGACTCTTACTGTGTTATCTTTTGAGGATCCCTTATGTGGTGGACAGGGATCTAGGTTAGCTTGGCGTGGGCTGTGGAAGAATCCAGAGACTAAGAGGCTAGAAATAAGGCAGAGTTTATTGAGAGTACTTTCCAAGGAGAAATGGGCAGAAGTCAGTAGCTGTCTGCAAGTCGGCAACTATCTACAAAGTGACGGGAGTGGGAATGTGGCTTTAATGCTATAGTGTCCTTTGTCTGTGGTTTCTTTTATACACTTAACAATCACTGGGTTAGCAGGTGCTGGTGACATCCTGTTTTCTGCAGGTGGCTAGGGAGTTGATGGAGCTTATTGGAACTGTTGTGGCACAAGAAATAATGCCAATGGGTTGGGAGCTAATGAGGTGCCAGCCCAAGACCCAGTTTAATTTAGCTTATCATTCCCCAATTCCAACCCACACCCTTGAAAAGAATCTTGTGAACAAATCCATTTAATTTTAGAGTGCACTCTCATTCTTTTTGGGATCCTGATAGATGCAGGAAGGAATGCTATTACTTATAGCATTGATACCTAAGAATGATGTAATAAAGTTGTATAAAGTTGATTTGAAATTTTAAAAGACATTATTGAGAAAGTTAAAATGACCTAAACAAATGGAGGGATATGTTTATAAACCAGATGATGGAATATTGATATCAATTTTTCAAAATGGATTATATAGATTTGGTGCAATCCTAAATCAAAATCCCAGCAGTTAGGAGTGTGTGTGTGTGTGTATACACTGATGAGTTCATTATAAAATTTACATTGAAATAGATCTGACCAAGTTTAAATGATTCTCAGCTTCAATTTTCAGCAAGAAATGTAAATTTAATTCACGAAGGCTATTAAATATCCAATGGTATTACAAAAATTAAAAAGATAGACATTAGAAAGCATTTGTAAAGACGTGGAGCAACTGGAATTTTTATATACTCCTTGTTAGAAAACTGGCAAAATTTGATATATCTGAACTGTATACACATAATCCATATTCAGCAATCCCAATCTTAGGACTGTAACCAATAAGAATGCACACACATAGTCATCAAAAGTACCACCTATATTTATGCAAAATAGGCAGGGATATAAGAAGAACATGAATGCATTAAAACACACAGAAGAAGGAGACAAATGGAATCTTTTAATACTTACCAAGACAACTTATTTTTCTCAGAAGAATATATGTGTACTTATTTTATTATCTTTAGGTTACATGACTAAACAACTGCTCTCCTCTTGATTTATTACAAAGATACAAATACATTCTCAGTTTAAGTATTATTGGTTGAATGCTGTAATGAATTGTTACATCTTCCAACCTTGAATTTACTTAAATATACTAGGGGAGGCAGGGAAGATCTGTGTGCGCGTGTGTGTTAGTGTGTGTGTGAAATATTATTTGGTCTATTTTGTTCCTTTTCTCTGAAAATACAGCAAACATTAGAAATTAATACAAAGGTGGTAAGAAATTTATGTTTCATGGCAAAGCCATGTTTAAATCATTTAACAGAGCTATCAATTCCTTCTCTCTATAGCATCTGTGGAGAAAGGGCCACCTAGGGGCCGCTGTAGTTGTGGAAGGATATGTCTACTTCCAGGGTATAGGAGGGAGCAGGAAGTAAATATTCTGATCTTTCTTTTCTGTCTTCTGACCTTTGCCACTTATTGTCCAGAAATAACTGGAAACACTCCAGTAAGGGAGTGCCAGTGATGTCTTCTGTGTGGGGTAGCCTTCTAGGGCATAGAACAAGACAGAAAAAATTGGAGAATTTTCTAGAAAGGCGATGTGTAAATGGAGAATAACTAGCAATATATTGGGAAAAGAAAATCAATATAACATATTCTGAGTTTAAATTTTAGAGTTTCATTGAATGATAATTTTCATTAGTGAAAATGAAATTTTTGCAATTTGTTAAAGGTATATAATGTTAGTCTCTGACCAAGGAAAATCTTTATTGCTTCATGACTATCACTAACACTGGGAAAACTTATTCTCATAGCTATAAACTTACCAAATCACCACCCCTGAAAATATTGAAAAATATTAGGGTAGGCATTTTCAACCATTTTCATTCTGATAAGTTTCCTGGAATAGAGGGGTAAAGATAGATGTATCAAGGGAATTTTAATTATTTAGTTTAATTAATCATCTCTACATTTTAATTATTTCTTTTTCTACCTCCTTAAATTCATGCTACTGGAAATCATATTCCTGGAAGTGTCTAGTTTTCTTCTGTAATCAAATTTTGATTGAGAGGCATTTTTTTATAAGGAAAGATGAAGTGTTGCCATGTATAGAAAAATAGGAGTTCAAGGGAATTATATGTAGTAAAGTAGGTCAAAATGACAAAGACAAATATTGAGGAATAAATACTATGATTCTATCTTTCCTCTGACCTTTGTCATTTATTGGCTGAAACCAATTGGAAGAAGACCAGCAAGGGATCCCCAGTGACACACAGGAGATGATTCAAAAAAGAAAAACTATCAGACACTAGTCAATGAAGTGAGGCTAAGAGGGAGTGTGAGGGAGAGAGGGTCAAAGAAATATACAAGATGGTAGTGTGAAAAAAAATTTCAGATATTCAACATGATAGATATTTTACTTTGTGTGCACATGTTCTCAGGAAGCTGTTGCAAAACAGGATTCTTTAGTAAAAGAAAGTTAAAGCAAAATACAGGAGGCTGGTTTACAAGAAAAAGGTAAGCCAATACAAGAAAGAGGTAGAGAGATTCCCAATCTAAGTAAGGGAGGCCCTAGGATAAAATCTGTGCCACAAGAGAAGAGGAAATGACCTGAGCAGATTAGAAAAGGTCAGATGACTTGTAGGGAGACACCCTCAAGAAAATGACGCTGAATGACTACATTTTGTCTTTGTACAAAGAGAAAATGCAATAGGTTGAAGTTTTTGGTGAAACTATCACCCTCAACATTTCTAAATACATAGAAATCAAACAAATAAAATATGAGACAATTATTAATTCTAGGAATGATAAAATGTATGGGAAGGAAAAAGTAATCATGGATGCAGTTAGTGTTTCTTAAGCCTTAGTAGAGGATGCAGACACTCAATAAATAGAGGTATATATTGGGAGAGAAATTTATATAGGCTGGGATTATAATTTTTTTCTTTTTATATAAACATTGCATATTACTTTAGAATTTGGGGAAAATATAGAGACATACAGGGGACCTAAAAAAATAACCCGTAATTCTGCCATGGAACACCTACTATTAACTATTTTGTGTGTGAAGTTTCAGTGTTTTTTATCCCAATATACTTATAACTATATAAATACAGTTATAAGTTATATAGTTATGTTTTATAGTTATAAGTTATAACTATGTTATATAGTTATAAGTTATATAGTTATAACTATATATCTTATCCATACTGATAATAATTTGATATGAAATTGATATCAATTTGAAAATCTTTTAACTTGTCACATGTTATCTAGATCTTAACTGATAAAATACGTGATTTTTAATGATTTCTGTGTTCCATTGCTTTTTAGTTACAATTTACTAACCAGTTCTCTATTTTAAAAAATAATAAAAACATTGTAATAAGCCCCTTGATATTAGAAGAAATTTAATGAGTTTATAATACTTTAAAGCATAATTTCTCAGTTAAAAGTAAAGGTATATTATTAGTTTTTAAAGACATCTATTTTAGATTTAAAAGAAACATCATCAGTTTTTTCTCTGCATGCATTCATCACAGATACTTTTGTATGCATAGGGTATGTAATGTGTCAGAAGGTTTGAAAGTCTGACGGATTAGTCTGGACAGATCATTTTCTTTTTCTGACAGAAGGTTTGGCTTCTCAGTCTAGTTTCTCTGCTTCATTGAACGGGAGTGCCAGTTATGTTTGATTTCATCCATTTTGAAATTTCAAATGCTCACAGGCTGTAAGGCAGAGTGACAAAGGCCATCAATCAACACAAATCAGTGCTCAGTCCACCCACTGGTCTGGCCCTGGTTGGTGAGATCTCGGAATGTTAATCTTCTGGGGAGTTCTGACTTTCAGTGATTTTAAAAAACATGAAACATATATATGTAAATTGAATTTTTGGAACTTTCCTCCTAGCCATGTTACTCACTACTTAGCAGGTCAATATCATTCTTGAAAGTATTGGTTTTCAATGGATAGAACAATTTCTGTGTGCCTGCTGGTATACTCCTGCTGACAGTATTGAAAGAAGGTCCCACAATTAATTTTGTTGTTATTCTTTTAAAATTGTTGTCTTTGAGCATCTGAAGACAGATCTAGAGCATCAGCATTAAAATTGTGGCCAAAAAAAGAATCTTCAGCTCAAACTTAGTTTAGCCAGTATTAGAAGAATCTTTAATTTTTGTCTGGAACCATTGAAAAGGAAAAAAATTCCTTCATTGAATGCACTACTATCATTCCTTCTGGGAAAAAATGTCTTTAGTGAGGGGTATAAGGGGGATAGATGATCATGTAAGTGCATTATTGAGTTTTATAGATGCTTCCTCCAAGCTCTCTGAGAGAAGGGCTTTTATCATGACTGACTTCCTTTTCTACAATGAGTAGCTTTGGAACAGAGTATCTCTCTCTCTCTCTCTCTCTCTCTCTCTCTCTCTCTCTCTCTCCTGCCCCCTCTTTCTCTTCCCCCTCTGGATCCCTGTTTCTTTCTTCTCTCTTGTCTTCTCTTCTCATCCCTTCACTTTCCCTCTCCCTCTCTGTTTTCCCCTCTCTCTTCATTTCTCACTTCTTCCTTTCCTTCCTTTTCTCTGTTCTTATAGAAAGTCTGGAATATATATAAAGCCATAAAGATGGAAATTGTGAAAATCATCCATGATTCCATTTCACAGAAAGAATAGTTACTGTTTGGAGTAAAAGTAAATGTGGGCATGTGTGTATGCACATGCCATTCATGCAAAAGCACATACATTTGTTTGTAATATATAATTCACCAGAATGGCCAGCACTAACTTATGGTGATTTGAGAAGAGTTAAGCAGGTTAGATTATTTTTAACTAATTTAAGATATAGTCAATGGGAAATGCTAGTACCAATTATGGTTGATTCAGCTTCTGAAAATATATTAATAACATAGAATGACAGGCTCTCTTCCATTTTTTTTTAAATGAGTTTTTTTTTTAAGATTTATTTATTTATACAAGCACTGGGTACAGTCAGAAGTGTGGCGGGGTGTGTGTGTGAGAGAATTCACCAGAGCCAGAATGGGGATCAGAACAGGCAGACTGACAAAATACACTGCTGAGGGGTGCAGCAGGCACAGCAGGAAAGGTATGTGCGCCATGTGCGACCCTCGCCGGTGGCCAGGGATCGAACTGGCGCTGCAGAGGCTACGGGCAGCTTCGCAGCCCAGCGCTCAACCACTGCGCCACTAGGGAGGCCCTCTCTTCCATTTTTGAGAATAGTTTTAAGGAGGTATATGGGTAGGTTCTCAAAACTTCTTTCACAAAGGATTGTTTGATCGCTTTACTTCTCTGTCCACTTCCCCTTACCCTACAGTGGGCAGGGAGTGCTAGTGTGGCTGTGGAAAAAAACTCCAGTGTCCACTGGGAATCCCAGAAACTTAAGTGTTTGGATGATTAATATGTGTTTAAGAGTAAAAATTCATTCAGACTTCATTTGGATAATTTAAAATGCCTTTAGACACAAAGATAGCACTGAAATGTCCCCAAGGAGAATCTGTGAGGATGGGGCTACTCCATTAATAAACAGTGCTTCTTACATAAAAAAGCTCTGGTAACACAATCTCCTGCCCTCCTCAACAGGGCACTGAGCCTGCTAGATAGGCTAAGTGAGATGGAGGCTTGGCCCTGCTCTCTGTGCTGTCCTGTGCTATCCATAGAAAGACAAAAGAAAAAGAGGTTGTACACATGGAACCATCACAGATTAAAATGTGGTGGTTACAATATTACTTTTTTTTTAAAGATTTATTTATTTATGCATACAAGAGCAGGGGCACAGGTCAGAGATGTGGGCAGCAGAACAAGCAGACTGACTGAAATACACAGCTGAGGGGAGCAGTGGGCGAGACAGGAGAGGTCGCCTCACCATGTGTTTTCTCCCTGGCCGGCTGGGGATTGAACTTGTGCTGCAGAGGCTGCGGATTGCTTCATAGTGCAGTGCTTAACCCCTTGAGCCATCAGGGAGGCCTACAATTTTACTTTGGGTTCACTGCAATTTTTTTTTTTTTACTTGTAAATATGAGTGGGAAAATAACCATGGTGCCAGAACTTGAAGCAAAATTCCAGAGCTGCTATTCTTTTATCTCAGCAGATGGCACTGTTTTGAAAGAATAGGTTTTGATTGAGTTGGTTTTGGAAAAATGAAAAAGAGTAGGACTTCTTTGAATAAAGAGGATTTCCTGGTAATAAATCCCAAAGCTTTGTTATCAAAGATGCAGAGTATAGTAGCCAAGGAATGTTTACAAGTTTTTCTAGAAATATAATGTGAGCCATATATGTACTTTTAAACTTTCTAGTAGCAACATTGAAAAACGTAAAATAATTAGTGAAATTAATTTTAATAAAATATTGTATTTAATTGAATACATCAAATATATTAAAATTACAACATGTAATAAATGTATGTTATTAGTGAATTTATTTTGCATTAAATGAGCAATGTTTCAATTTTTTATTTTTGTTTTTATTTATTTTTTTATTTTTAAAGATTTACTTATTTATACAAGAACAGGGGTACAGGCCAGATGTGCGGGAGGGTGAGAGTATTCACCAGAGACAGAGCAGGGAGCACAACAGGCAGACTGACTGAAATACACTGCTGAGGGGAGCAGCGGGCAAGAGACAGGAGAGGTCTGCTGCGCCTTGTGGGTATTTCCCCTGCTGGCGGGGATCGAACAGGCATTGCAGAGGACAGCTTCACAGTGCTGCTGCGCTCAATTGCCTGCGCCACCAATGAGGCCCCAATGTTTCAATTTTTTAATAGCTAGTATTAATGGTTCTTTTTAAAAAGATTTATTTATTTATGTATACAAGAACTGGGGTGTAGGCCAGAGGTGTGGGGGGTGGTGAGGGGATTCACCAGAGACAGAGTGGGGATCAGGACAGGCGGATCTACTGAAATACACTGCTGAGGGGAGCAGTGGGTGAGACAGGAGAGGTCTGCTGCACCATGTGGGTTATATCCTTGGCTGGGATCAAACTTATGTTGTAGTGGCTGACAGTGCCTTGACGGCACTGCATCTTTTGAAGCCCTGGGCCACCCATCAGAGAGGCCCTATTAATGGTTATTCCTCCCCTTCTTTCTTCCAGAGAGAAGGGTGATTTTCTGGATAAATTGACCTCAAATGATGTTTGCTTACTTTTTTAAGGCTAAATTGTAGTGCTCTGTGTCAAAGGAGTGTTCTTTGTCCATGTGAAAGATATCTATATGCCTATATATACCAATATAATTTTTCCCTCTGCAAGAGAATTATAATGACATCCACTAAATAAATCCACTAAATAAATATCTACTGAATTCATGCTATGAACTAGCAGATAAGAGCCATCCTTGAATCGCTAAAGAAGACCAATATTAAGTCAAATGTTTGAATAGACACAGTATCGTGCCCTTTTTTCCACCCATAGCAATTTTTTGGTTCATCTGATAAACACTGACCAAGTTCCTCATTTCTTCCAGGAAGTCTGACAGGTGCTGAGACAGTACAAATGAATCGCTGCTTAGAAGATCACAGTTTGGAGGGGAAGTGGACAAGTAAAGAGAGAATTACATAGGATGGCATAGATGTTATGATGAAAATACGCTCTGTGTGTCATGAGAGTAAATGATAATGGCCTAAATTTGTATTTGCGATGCTTCTCGTGGAGGAGTAGTGGAGGGAAGCTTCTTGAAGCCATCTTGATGTCTGAGTTGAATCGCAAAAGGATGTGTAGAGCTGACAGAGGTGGAAGACAGTTTGTTCATGGGTGAGGCTGCCCAAGGCAGGGGACCAGCATATGAATGTGTTCAGAGGCATGAGTGTAGTGTTGTTTGGGAACAATAAGTATTTGAGTACTTCCGGTGGAAGGACTGAGGGAAGGGTATAGAATGACAGGAGATGCACAACACTCAGATCATTTGCTTTATGTTATAGATGAAGAAACTGATGGCCCATTTGCTTTATGTTATAGATGAAGAAACTGATGTATAGGAAGGTAAGCAGGTACTAATCACCTCTCTGATTTTGTTCTCTCATGTGGTAAGTAAATATTCCAGATACAGGTCTAAGGCTGTCGAATATAGGCATTTCTTCAGCACTAATTTTAGTGGGAATATAACCCCAATGACTTTGATGTAAGTTTATAGTCTCAGAGATTATATAGGACATGTGTGAGGAAAAGACTAAAGAAAATAAAAGCTGGAGCAGAAATCCTTATTCCAAGAGAAATGATCCACAAAGATTGCTGGAGCCTATGTCATGGAGTGTTTTGCCTGTGTTTTCTTCTATATACTTTGTACATTCAAGTCTTTTATCTATTTTAATTAGTTTTTGTGTATGGTGTGAGATAGAAGTCTAGTTTCATTCTTTTGCCTGTGGCACCCTAGTTTTCCAAAGACATTTTATTGAGGAGGCTTTCCTTATTCCAGTGTACATTTTGGCTCTTTTGTCATAGATTGACTGTCTATATATGTGTGAGTTCATTTGTGATCTCAATTCTATCTCGTTGGTTTATATGTCTGTCTTTGTTCCAGCACCATATTGTTGTGATTATTACAGCTGTGCAGTGTAGTTTGAAGTCTGGAATTGTGATACTGCCATTCCTCCTCTTTTTTTGTCATGACTGTTTGGCAGTCATGGATCTTTCATGGATCCATATGAATTTCAGTGGGGTTTGTTCTATTTCTTTGAATGATGACATTGGAAATTTGGTGGGGATTGCACTGAATTGTATTGCTTTGGGTAATATGGCCATTCTGACAATGCTAATTTTACCAATCCATGATCAGGCAATATAATTTCTTTGTGTTTTCTATTTAATGATGAGTTATAGTTTTCTTTGTATAGGTTCTTCACGTCCTTTGTTAAGTTTTCTCCTAGGTATTTCATGTTTTTTGCATACAATTATAAGAGGGATTGTTTTCTTGGTTTCTTCCTTTTCTAGCTCATTGTTTGCATATAGGAAGTCAACTGACTTTTCTGTTTGGTTTTGTAAACTTCTACTTTGCTGAACTTGACACTGCCCAACCTGGGTCCATTGTTGTTGTTCAGCAGATGGTGGGGCTACCAGCCTACCCTGGTGATATGGTTGTTGGTGTGGCATTCAGCCTGTTGCAAATCTGCCTGGCATGAGGGCTTTGGCAGCCTGACCCATGGACATTGGGAGCCTGGTGTGAAATTGTAATGTGCTTTTGAGGCACGGAGGTCTGATGGGCTTTTAAAGTGTAGAGCTGGCACTGCATGTCACATGGGTAGGTAAAGTTCACAATGGGGTTGCCCACAGGCGCTAGTAGATTGGGGGAAAGTACTACAATGGTGCCCAACAGTGCTGGTATTAGCAAGGTTATGGAAGGCTGCCAAGATGGTGCCTACAGTGTTTTTGACTCAGAGATCATCTCTAAAGTTTTCTGTCTCTCAGCCAGGTGCTGAAGACGGCAAGTGAGATTTCACCTATGATTTGGGCACTTGTTATTATGCTGGGTCCCTGGGGCAAATGAGTCCTCTATTTAGGCCATCTAAGAACAGGTTCTCTGTTCCCTAGAGTTCTTTGATTCTTCTGGTCGTATTTCTCACTGTCCCTCAATTCTAGACATCCAGCTATAGTTATCTGACTTTCAGGTTTTCTTCCATGTAACTTATTTCATATATAGCTGTAGATTTGTGTCCTGTGAGAGAAGATAAATTCAGGTTTTTCCTATACCATTTTCTTGAACTAGAACTTTCAGTAGTGTTATTTTTGTATTTAATATATTTAATGTTTATACTTGCTGACCATTTCCTATGTACATTTTTCTTCCATACACACTCTAAAGATCTAAAAATAATTGTATTTCTAATAAAATGGATTTTTTTATATTGGGGGTAGAAAGTGAGAATGTTCCATTTTTAATATTAATTTTTGTATTTTTTACATCATTGTTCACTTTTAAACAATATTTTCTTCCCCCCATCCCCTCAGCTGTAGTCCCCATAGAGTTTCCTTCACTAATGCACCCATACACCATCACATCAGTCTTCTGTGCTCCTCCCTCCCTCCTTCTGGTCCCTCTCCCTCCTCCTCCCCTGCAGTATGTCTCTGATTTATAATTGTCTGTTTTTGCTTTGTTGTGTTTTGTATGGTTACTATATTTTTACACTGATGTCTTATTTGGTTCCCTTATATCCCTGCTATAAGGGAAACCATCTGATATTTTTCTTTTTCCTTCTGGCTTATTTCACTGAGCATAATTCCTTCTAGCTCCATCCATGTTGATGCAAATGGCATGAGTTTATCTTTTTTGATTGCTGAATAATATTCCGTTGTGTATATATACACCACATCTTCTTGATCCAGTCATCTATTTTCGGGTATTTGGGTTGTTTCCAGGTTTTACCTATTGTAAATAGTGGTGCAGTAAACATAGGGGTACAGGTGTTCTTTTGAATCAATGTTTTTGTGTCCTTTGGGTAGATCCCTAGGAGTGGAATTGCTGGGTCATATGGTAGCTCCATTTTTAGTAGACTGAGGAATCTCCAGACAGCTTTCCATAGTGGTTGGACCAGTTTGCACTCCCACCAGCAATGTAGGAGAGTTCCTTTTTCACCACATACTCGCCAACATTTGTTGTTGCTTGTTTTTTTGATATGTGCCACAATGTTTTATATCTTTAAAACCTTTCTGACTTTTAACAAAGTCTCTGCCCCCTTAAGATACAAAATGACATTCTTGGTTTTTCTTAAATTTATGGTTTCTTTTTTCTTGTTCTCTTTAATTGCTGAGTAGAAGGAAAAACATTAAGAGAGACATATCCCCTCTGCCCTTTCCAATTAAAAGAAAACATTTCCCTTAAACACTAAAAGCCAGAAACTGAGTGTGATTTTTCTTGCTGTTGAAGTTTGCACATTTAATCTACCAAGTTGTTGAATTATTGATGCTGTATTTCTTTTTTCTTAATTTTGTAACACTTCCTGTAAACTCAGCTTCACTGTGAGCTTCATCTTGATTTCATGTTTTATTTTAACTCATGACAACCATTAATAATTTAAAGTCTGAAGTTACATGTTATCAATCTACTTTGGAGATTTTTAAGGCAACATTGATTGAAATGAAATTCTCTCTGCTTTCCTAGATGTTTATTATGGAAAGATACTGCAGCACAATTTGTCTGAAGCATAAGTACTTGGCCATACATCAACATGGTTAACCAGTATGCGCATATGTTAATAGAGTTTTTTTAACCTCTTGGCTTTAATAAGTTTATTATGATAAATATGACTGCAAGGGCAGGAAGGACACAGGACAGGTTTTCTATGACTCTATGCAGACAGGGTAAAGGAGGAGAGAGTCCTAGAGCCCTCGGTGGCTTTTGCAGGCTTTTATTGGGATTACCAGGTTCACGGCAGGCAGGGGTGCTGGGGGACGGGGAGGCTGGCAGGCCTCCCAGCCCCCAGCAAGTCTTCACTCTGGGCTCTCTGGCCTTCTCTCACGTTCTCTCTGTGTTCTCATGGCTCTGTTTATCTCTCGGCTTTTCTGCTCCTGCTGGCGTCTCCGTGAGGCTGCCTTTAAAAGCCCAGTCTTAGCCCAGGTGAATCCCATCTACATATGCCCACACCCTATTCCAGGTGCCCGGATCAGGCATGCATTCAGGACCACAGAGGTCCATCATCTATCCTAATGGCGGGAGGGCAGAAAAGCCTGATACTTTTTACCTTACCCTACAATGACCAAAAGTATTAGTGAGAAGGCTGCTTGGGAGACTTCCATTGCAATTCTACAGTGCCAAGATGTATACTCTCTTTAATGTAAAAGAAATTGTTTTAAGGGAATTGTGTGCATAATCTCTCAAGAGGTGGGAATGGCTGACAGAAATAATTGAACAGCTGCATCTTTTCCAACAGTTGAGTGATGATGGGTAATGGAGGTGGGGAATTGGGAGTATTTTTTTCTTTACTATAGTAGATCACAGAAAAAATATTTTTCTTTTATTTTGGAAAGGAAATTAAAGTTGTTAAATTTGGTGTAGCTCAACCTGACAGTTTTGTAAGTAAACAACTTAAATTATTAAGATTTCCTTTGTTGAATTTATAGATTCAAAGGAGCAACCAGTAATTCCTTTCTTTTCTTAACATCTACACAAGTGGCTTCTATGTAGTTTTGAAATAATAAGAGAATCAAAAGTGTCTATGATTGTTTTCTAATTGAGGTTGTGCCACTGGAAAGTTCTAATTCTAGAAAGCTTACAGAATCAGGGAAGCTATGTGTGTGTGTGTAAGCCTGCCGGGCATATACACAAATGAATTTATACCAATGAGAACTGACTACAAGACCAATAAGAACTGACTATTCTTCAAAAATGATTTTAAAAATTTTTAACATTAAAAATTTTTAACGTCAGCAAGTATATCAACAAGTATAAGGCTCAGAAAAAAGAAGAAAATACCTTTGTATGTATTTTGTATAGGTTCTAGTCAGTTAAGGCCCCTCCCCAATATTGTGAAACATAAGAATTTTGTTGAGGTACTCACGGAAGGGGGTAACCATCACTAGGGAATATTAATAGGGTAACACGTGGGCCTCTATTCACCACCATGTTTCTGAACCATTGCACAATGCTGGGCACAGAGTAGACACTGAATACATTATATCCTTTTTTTTGGGTCATGTGTAAACAACTTCAAGAAATTTTAAACTGTATGCTATGACTTGATTTAGATTGATAATGATTTACGCACTGGTACCAAATTTGCACTGCGAGTATTTCCTCCAGGCTGATTCCCTGAGCCTTTTACCATATAACTATTCTCTTGAACTTTCTATATTTCATTTTTTTTACATATAAACTCTTTATAAACCTGAACCATGCTTCCTGAATTTCCTGAAACAGGCAGAAAGTCAAACTGCCATTTTGCTCTCTCAGGAAAAGCCAACTCAGCATTATCTTGGATTAATTCTTACTTGAGTTCTATAGGTTCTTACTCACATGTGAGTGAATTTAGGAGCCATCTCATTAAAGTGACAAGAACTGGAACTGACTACTTCAGAATGAAATAACATTGGAATTTTGCTTTGTTTTATTTCTAGCTCCTCATCAAGATAATATCATGAAAAAAAAAAAAAAAACAACTCTGCTTGACTTTCCCATACCACATGCAAAGATGAATTAATCAGGAGAAATCATCTTGAGTTGTCCCTCTCCTGGTTCTTTAGTCCACTCATTCCTGGACTCTGCTGATCTTTCATTAGCATTGATGAGCTCAAGATGGAAAGGTTCTTCTCTCTTTGTTCCAGAGAGAATCATGTCACAGGCAGCTCACACTTTTAATCATCACTAATAGCTATTTTGGCACAATTTCAGAATAGGCTCAGTTAGGGGCAGAGGAAATATTTTGCATTAACTAGATTATTTTAAGTTTTTAGCCCTGCGATGTTGCTTCAGGACAAAATGGGTGGTGCCAGGAAAGAGTTGGTTTACTTAGTGTCAGCAAGGAACATCCTGTGATGTCAAGTCATGTTGAGCTGCATTTAATACTTATGGAATATTGTGCTTGGGGGTATTTCTTTCTGGCAGTTAAAGTGGTAATTGTGATGTGTTTGTCATGTGGCAAGTATGATGGTCTGCTGCAAGTTGAGCCTTTCAAGAATGTGTGTGTATTTGTGAGAGAGAGAGAGAGAAGGAGGGAGAAGCATAAAACCTTACTTTAGTCACTCAATAAATGACAGCTAATATCTTTCAGATTAGGACACATTCTAAAATATTCCAGATTCTTCCGGGGCTGCTCCAGTTTCAAAATAGACTCATCTTTCTTTCTTTTTTTAAGTGTTAATGAATTAATTTATTTTTAATTGAGATAACATTAGAACACCACCACCAGGTGTCCCCACCAGCAAAATCACCCATAGACTCCCACCATAGTCCACTGTGCTTCCTTCCCTTTTTTCTCTTTTTCTCCCTGACAAAATCATTGGTGAATGTTGTCTTGGACTTCTATTACAAAATATAACAGTCTGGTTGGCTCAAGTAATAGAAATTTATTTTCTCATATTTACTTATGGAGGCTACAAAGTCCAAGATCAAGGTTCTGGCAAGGTTTGCCTCCTGATGAGGGCTCTCTTCTTTCTGTGTCCTTACATGATGGCAGTCCTATCAGATTACAGCTTTACCCTTGTGGCCTCATTTAACTTTAATTAACTGCTAAAGCTTCCTGTAGTCAAACTATAGTCATACTGGGTTTAGAGCTTCAGCATATGAATTTTTGGGGGAACATGATTCAGTCCGTAACAAGGTCAAATTCTCCTGGGAAAGGACACCCTTGAGGGCTGTTGGTCAGCCCGGAGTCACATGAATCTTTGGTTCTGGCTTCTGGGGTGTCATCATCTGAGTCACTGTTTTCTTTGACCCACCAGGAAGGGAGAGGAAAAGAAATATTGGGATCTTGAGAGCTTAATATAAAATTACATTTATATACATACATATAATATATGAATTTGTGTTTTTAATCATTTTTTATCCTCTGAAGAATGGGGCTGTTGAGCATGAGAAAATAATTTTTGAAGGGTTGGAGAGAGTGACACTTATAGGCATTTCACATGTTTGGATTTGGAAAATTAGACATATTAAAGCTGATTTTTGCCCTGCATTTGATACCTGGAAAAGGAAGAGCCTCCACCAGTTGGGTGTTAGCTTCATGTTATCTTCCTTTCATCAATCCCTCACTCCTATACCTTTCTCATCTCACTTTGCCTTCAAATCGGGCTGCAAAGTCTCTTATCCTGACTCTCCTCTTGTCCCCCCCGATCACCTTGATGATTTCATGTGCCCTCCAAAAGACTTGAGCCTTCTGTAGGCTTAAGGTTTTTTGTTTTTTTTTTTTTTTCCATTTGGGAAAAATGGTAGCTTCTGACTTGGTCAGAAATATTTCATCTTGTTCCATCAGAAGTAACCCAGGCTCTAACCCACTCATGGTCAGACCAACCCAAAACTCTGCTGGATGCTTGAGAACAACTGAGAATAAAAAACATAAAAACAGCACCTATCTGGTAAAATTGGGCATTATAAGAGTCAACATATTACCTTTTTGTGATCCTAATGAATATTATTTTCTCTCTATGTGATTTGAATACCAATGATTCAACAGTTAAAGATATGGTTCAAAGTAGATTTTTTGGTGATGTGGTTCTTTAATTAATGATCTCAGCTGTTATCAGTGTCAGATGTGCTAAAATGTTGACTTGCTTTTTTGTTTTAACAAATCTTTAATATTCTTCCACTCAGAGTGAATGCAGTATTCCCCACCCTAGTTTCAGAATTTCCCTTCTCTTTGAAGTAGGGCAAATCTCTATGTCTCAGTTTCCTCATCTGGACATCATTACAGCACCTTCTTAACTGGGTTACTGTTTGAATGAAGTGATAGGTAGAGTGACTTAAAGTTGAGCTTTGCATTTCCTTCAATTTAAATTTTATTTCCTGAAATTGGTGTTGAAATTCTTAGATGTTTTGGAAAGAGATGTAGCAAGGGTTTATTTGAATTCAGTGCTTTGCTCCAAACAAGGAGGTGTGGGCCTTTGATGGTAATTTGTGTCTTCTGAGTTGAACTCATAGAAGGAAGAGGGAAGGATAGTTTCAGTGTGTGAGACACTATGTCGACTCTTATAACTCCAAACAGCCTAGTGAGGTAGACCTTAACTTTCTAATTTTACAAAAGGGAAAAACCAACATAAAATCAGGCTTTTTATCCCATATCATTGTGATCCCAGAATCAGGAGAAGAGATTTGAAACTTTTTATCACATAGTTTCTTAAGCACAATTAATGTTTTCCTGCTTGAAATAGCAAAAGAAATTTTGGTGCTGGGAGAAGGAGAATTGGAGGGCAGATGAAGAGGAAAAAAAAGATGAGGGATTCTGAAATGAAGTGTTACCTAATATATAATATTATCTCTGCCTAGTCTCATGGACTTTGTATACAATCTCTATAAGAAAATGGACATGCAATGAATGTTTGTGGGATGAATGAATGAACAGCCTTACAGATCTGCTCAGCGGAAGTACAAATACTCACACTACTATTAAGTTATGAGGAGCTGGTAATCCCATTTTACTTGTCTTGTTCAATGGGAAAAAATGTGGCCTATAATATGGTGTCTTGTGAAATTTTTACTTGATTTTATTATAACAACTGTAAATAAGATAAAAGTTTAAGTGAAAGATTTTTTTTTTTTTTCACAGTTACATGTGATTTTTTATTTTTTTATTTATTTTTTTTTTTTAAGTTTATTTATTTATTTATTTATTTATTTTTTAAATAATAAATTTTATTGTTGTATTCCCCATACAATTGCAGCCCCCCCATTCTGACCCCAATCCCTCCCCTCCCGCCCCCACCCCCCTAAAAGTGTCTCTGGTTCATAGTTTTTTGTTGATTTTGATTTTCACTTTCTTATAGTTATTCGTTTTCCTGGTCCCTTATTTAAGTTTTCTAGATTCCTGCTATGAGTGAGACCATCCGGTATTTTTCTTTTTCTTTTTGGCTTATTTCGCTGAGCATGATCCCTTCCAGCGCCATCCATGTTGCTGCAAATTGCATGTGTTTATCTTTTTTGAATGCTGAGTAATATTCCATGGTATATATGGACCACATCTTCTTGATCCAGTCATCTATTTTTGGGCATTTGGGTTGTTTCCAAAGCTTAGCTATTGTAAACAGTGCTGCTATAAACATAGGGGTGCAGGTGTTCTTTGTAATTGATGTTTCTGTGTCCTTTGGGTAAATACCTAGGAGTGGAATTGCTGGATCATATGGAAGCTCTATGTTTAGTAGGTCCAGAAATCTCCACACAGCTTTCCACAGTGGTTGGACCAGTTTGCACTCCCACCAACAGTGTAGAAGAGTCCCTTTTTCTCCACACCCTCGCCAGCATTTGTTGTTGCTAGTTTTTTTAATATGTGCCATTCTCACTGGTGTAAGATGGTATCTCATGGTAGTTTTGATTTGCATTTCCCTGATGGCAAGTGATGTTGAACATTTTTTCATATGCCTGTTGGCCATTTGCATTTCCTCTTCAGAGAAGTTTCTTTTTAGCTCTTCTGCCCATTTTTTGACTGGATTATTTTCTTTGTTGTTGTTGAGTCTCATCAGCTCTTTGCAGATTTTTGTGATCAGTCCTTTATCATTAGTGTTGGGTGCAAAAATGTTCTCCCAGTTGGTGGGGTTTCTCTTTGTTTTTGTTATTGTCTCTTTTGCTGTGCAGAAGCTCTTTAATTTGATGTAGTCCCAGCTGTTTATCTTTGCCTTCACTATCACTGCTTTGGGTGATGTGTTTGTAAAGATGTCTTTGATGTGCAAATCACGTAGTGTTTCGCCTATATTTCCTTCTATATATTTTATGGTTTCAGGTCTTATGTCTAGTTCTTTAATCCATTTTGAGTTGATTTTTGTGTATGGTGTGAGGTAGTGGTCAAGCTTCATTCTTTTGCATGTAGCGACCCAGTTTTCCCAGCACCATTTATTGAACAAACTTTCTTTGCTCCAATGCATAGTCTTTGCTCCTTTGTCAAAGATTAGTTGACCATAAATCTGTGGGTTTATTTCTGGATTTTCTATTCGATTCCATTGGTCTGTATGTCTGTTCTTGTTCCAATACCATGCAGTTTTGATGATTATGGCTTTGTAGTAGAGTTTGAAGTCTGGGAGTGTAATGCCTCCATTCCCTTCTTTTTTTTTCAGGAGAGCTTTGGCTATTCGGGGTTTTTTGTGATTCCATATGAATTTCATCAATAATTGTTCTATTTCTTTGAAGAATGACATTGAAATTTTGATTGGAATAGCGTTGAATCTGTATATTGCTTTTGGAAGGATGGCCATTTTAATAATGTTTATTCTTCCAATCCACGAGCAGGGGATGTCTCTCCATTTCTTTGTGTCTTCTTCTATTTCTTTTAACAGTGTTTTATAGTTTTCTTTGTATAGGTCCTTTACCTCTTTTGTTAGATTGATTCCCAAATATTTGATTTTTTTTGTTTCAATAACAAAAGGGATGGTTTTTTTGATTTCTTCTTCTTCAGATTTATTGTTTGTGTATAGGAAGGCTACTGACTTTTGCGTGTTGATTTTGTATCCTGCCACTTTACTGAACTGATTGATGAGTTGAATTAGCTTTTCTGTGGAGTTTTTGGGGTTCTCTATGTATAATATCATATCATCTGCAAATAGTGATAGTTTGACTTCTTCTTTTCCTATTTGGATTCCTTGGATGTCTTTCTCTTGTCTTATTGCCCTGGCTAGGACTTCCAGTATTATATTGAAAAGCAGTGGTGAGAGTGGACATCCTTGTCTTGTTCCAGATCTTAATGGAATTGCTTTCAGCTTTTCACCATTGAGAATGATACTGGCTGTTGGCTTGTCATAGATGGCCTTTATGATGTTGAGGTATGTTCCTTGTATCCCAAGAATTTCAAGGGCTTTTATCATGAATGGGTGTTGCACTTTGTCGAAAGCTTTCTCAGCATCTATTGATATTATCATATGGTTTTTATATTTCTTTTTGTTGATGTGTTGGATAACGTTGATTGATTTTCGGATGTTAAACCATCCTTGTGCCCCTGGAATGAATCCTACTTGGTCGTGGTGAATTATCTTATGGATACATTGTTGGATTCTGATGGCTAAAATTTTATTGAGGATTTTTGCATCAGTGTTCATTAGGGAGATTGGCCTATAGTTTTCCTTTTTTGTGTTGTCCTTGTTCGGTTTTGGTATTAGTGTAATGTTGGCTTCATAGAACGTGTTTGGTATTGTCCCTTCCTTCTCAATTTTTTGGAAGAGTTTGTGAAGGATAGGCACTAATTCATCTCTGAATGTTTGGTAGAATTCATTTGTAAATCCATCAGGTCCTGGGCTTTTGTTTTTGGGGAGGTTTTTAATTACCATTTCAATTTCGCTAATTGTAATTGGTCTGTTTAGGTGTTCTATTTCTTCTTTATCTAGCTTTGGGTGATTGTAGAGTTGTAGGAATTTGTCCATCTCCTCTAGATTGTTGAACTTGTTTCCATATAACTGTTCATAGTAGTTACTGATTATTCTTTTGATTTCTGCTGTGTCCGTTGTGATTTCTCCTCTTTCATTGATGATCCTGTTTATTTGTGCTTTCTCCCTTTTTTCCTTTGTGAGCCTGGCTAGGGGTTTGTCTATTTTATTTATTTTTTCAAAGAACCAGCTCTTGGTTTCATTGATCTTTTGGATTGTTTTTTTAGTTTCAATTTCATTTATTTCTGCTTTGGTTTTTATTATTTCTTTTCTTCTACTGGTTTTGGGGTTTTTTTGTTGTTCTTTTTCTAGATCTTTGAGCTTCGAAATTAGGTTGTTTCTTTGAGTTCTTTCTTGTTTCTTGATGTGAGCTTCTATTGCTATATATTTTCCTCTTATTACTGCTTTTGCTGCATCCCATACATTTAGGATATTGGTGTCCTCCTTGTCGTTCAATTCAAAAAATTTTTTAATTTCCTCTTTGATCTCCTCATTAGTCCAGTGGTCTTCCAGTAGTGTGGTTTTTAATCTCCATGAGGTAGGAAAGTTCCTTGCCTTCTTTTTATGGTTTATTTCTAGTTTGATGCCTTCATGGTCAGAAAAGATGGTTGATATGATTTTAATCTTGGTGTATCTGTTGATGTTTGTCTTGTGCCCCAGTATGTGATCGATCCTGGAGAATGATCCGTGTGCGCTTGAGAAAAATGTGTACTCCGTTTTTTTGGGGTTTAGTGTTCTATAGATGTCTGTTAAGCCCAATTGCTCTAGGTCCTTATTTAGAGCTTTGGTTTCTTTACTTATTTTTTGTCTTGTTGATCTATCCATTGTTGATAGTGGTGTGTTGAAGTCTCCCACTACGTATGTGTTTTCTCTGATGTCTGTTTTCAGAGAGGACAACAGTTGTCTGATATATTTTGGTGCTCCTTCGTTTGGTGCATATATGTTAATGAGTGTTATTTCTTCTTGAAATATTGTCCCCTTGATCATAATGTAGTGACCATTGGGGTCTCTTTTTATCTTTTTGAGTTTGAAATCTGTTTTATCTGATATAAGTATAGCTGTTCCTGCTTTCTTTTTTGGCCCATTTGCTTGTAGGATTGTTTTCCATCCTTTAACTTTGAGCCTATTTTTATCTTTTGTAGCTAAATGTGTTTCCTGGAGACAGCAAAAGGTTGGGTTTTGTTTCTTAATCCAGGCTGCAACTCTGTGTCTTTTTATTGAAGAGTTTAGTCCATTTACATTTAGAGTTAATATTGATATGTTAACATCTGTATTTGCCATTGTGTTTGTCTTTCCTTTGATTTTATTTATTTATTCTTTTAATAACTTTTTTTTTTTTTTGGCCTTCTTTCATTGTTATTCGTCCCTCTGAGGTTCTGGCTTTAGGACTCCTTGTAGTATTTTTTGGAGTGGGGGTTTAGTTGCAATGAAATTCCGGAGTTTCTGTTTGTCTGGGAAGGTCCATATTCTTTCTTCAAAGAGGAAGGAGAGCTTTGCGGGATAGAGTATTCTTGGTTGGCATCTGTTTTCTTGGAGTCTGTTGACTATGTCCCTCCACTCTCTCCTTGCCCGTAGTGTTTCTTCGGAGAAGTCTGATGTCAGCCTGATTGGCTTTCCTTTGAATGTTATCTGTTTCTTCCCTCTTGCCAGCTTCATTATTTTTTCCTTGTCCTGGATTCTTGGGAGCTTTACTATTATGTGTCTTGCTGTATTTTTTCTTTCGTCGTGGAAGTTTGGTGTTCTTCTTGCTTCTTGTATATCAATTTTCAGCTCCTTCTTCACATTTGGGAAGTTCTCTTCAATTATCTCTTTGAATATTTTCTCTGTTCCTACTTCTCTCTCCTCTCCTTCTGGTATTCCTATAACTCTTATATTTCCTTTCCTCATGGAGTCAGATAGTTCCCGAAGTCTTTCTTCATTCTTTTTACTTCGTACTTCTCTTTCCTTTTCTGTTTTGGTTCTTTTTATTTCTGTGTCTTCAAGAGCACTTATTCGTTCTTCCATTTCATCAATTCTGCTTTCATTGCTTTTCCCAGAATTCTTTAGTTCTTCCACTAATTCTTTGATCTCCTGCATTTCTTTTACTTCCCTCTTTAGGGACTCAATTTCATTCTTCTGATCGTTGATTATTTTTCCCTTATCATTGTTTTCCTTTATGACTTCTGTCAGTTTTTTAATCACGGCAATTTTAAATTCTCTTTCTGGAAGGCTCAGAAGTTCTTCCAAGTTACTGTCGTTGCAATCTGAGGGCTGGTTTTCTTTTTGTGGTGTGCTTTTTTTCTGGAGAGTTGCTAGGTTGCGTGTGGTTCTTCTCCTCCCTACTGTCTGTTTTCTAATTTGCCGTATGCGTTGGGACACTGTGTAGTTGGGACTGGCCGGCATCTTGGGTGAGCTTCTCTGCTCCCCTCTGGTTCCTCCAGGAGTCATCTGTCAGTTTCAAGCAGTCTTTATTGGAGAAAGGTCCCTGTCCTAAAATGTCGATGTGGGGACACACTCCCCTGTGCGCCTGGTCTGCCCCGGCGGTGGGTTCCTGCTCCCCCACTGGGCTTGGACTGCAGGCCAGAGGGGGTCTGGCGTGGGCGAACTTCCCCCGCTCACCTCTGGCTCCTGAGGAAGCCTTCTGCAGGTAGTCTTTACTGAAGAAATGTCCCTGTTCTAAAATGGTGATGTGGGACACACTCCCTGCGCGTACGGTGTCAGGCACACTCTTCTGCGTGCCTGGTCTGCCCCGGCTGTGGGCGCTCGCTCCCCCTGTGGGCTCAGACTACTGGTCGAAAGGGGCCAGGCGTGGGCTAACTCCCCAGCTGGCCACTATCTCCTTCAGGAGCCTGTGCTGGCTTCCAGTCGCTAGGTGGCGCCAGAGATCTCTCCTAGAGCCCTTGGGGAGCTGATTTTCCACCCCGTGGGACAGGGAGCAGAGCGGGGATGGTAGGGTACACCTCAACGGCTTTGGGGTGCTGTGTCTGCCTTGTGCCCCACCGTCGTGAGGAACCCACGCCCCTAATTTCGTGCCCCGGGTCTCAGTTCCAAAGCCCTCAGTTCCAGGACGCGGGCTGTAGCCCAGATCAGTGGCGCGGGAATGGCGCCTTTTGAATCCCGCTCCCCTGCCTGGGCGCCTGGTTCCTGCTCACTCCGGGAGGGCCTCCGCGCGTCTCCCCGCAAGCCTAGGTCGTCTCCCGGCAAGCCTAGGTCGCAGGCGCGGGGACCTGGGCAGCTGCGATCCGATCCGCGCAATCCGCGCCGCTTTCCCCGCGCAATCCCGCTCCGCGTCTGTTTTTCCGGCGCGCAGCTTCCGCGCAGGCTTACCGGGCGGCCGGGGCTGTGTGCTGGGGCTGGCTCCTCCTGGGCGGGGCTCTCTGCAATGGCGCCCGGAGCTCACCTCCGCGGAGGATCCTGCGGTGGTTCTCCACAGCTCCCGTTCACAGGGTGTGGTGGCTGCAATAGTTCCTTTAAGTGAAAGATTTTTAAGGTCACTGCAAATAAAATAATAAAAGTCCTCTTTATTCTTCAAATATTAATTTCTTTGGTAAAACAAAGTATATCCTATACACAATACTTAAATCATGGAGTAAATTCTTTTCCTAATAATTTTATATCTCTATAAATTGAATATTAAGACTGATCTTACTTATGTGAGACCCCCAGACTTGTCCACAGTTAATGAGTGCATGGATTTTTATATCAAACATCAAAAATGCATTTAATGTGATTGTATTATTTCAAATGATGCTGTGATATTAGCTGGAACTGTGGCTGGTGTGACTAAATTGCTTATAAGTTCCACAACGCTGACATGAGGCTCTTTTAACAAGATGGTCTGCCAGCCCATCATTATTTGTTTTGACAGTTACAGACAATGATAACATCGAGCCTAGCATTGAAATGTTCTATTTTGATCCCAAATTGAATTTAATATTTGTTATCCATGAAAAATGAGATGTATAAAAAGGCAATACTTCAATCAAACTTTCCAAAGCATGCAGCATAGTTGGCCCCTGCTGAAAGAGGATGGTAGAGATTGTCAGAAAGGTTATGCAAGCATTAACTTAAGACCCGTATGATGAGACACTGTCTGAAAAGTAGTGTTTTTTTTCACCCCATGTGGAGTGTGCAAGGGATGAAATGATCAGTGCATCAGAATTTTTTTTCATTTATAATAATAAATTTCACTGTGGAGCCTACTCCTGTTGACCTTCCTTGCAACTCTTTGAGAAAACATTATCATTGTGACTAAATATGCTGAGCCTGCCATATATTGCAAGAATATTTTTAAATCTCTAAATGGATTTGCTGGCAACTAAATGCTCTTTTAATTTAACTTAGCACATACTCTAACTTAATTAAGGTCAATTTATCACAGAAGTATTCTGTGCCAGTATCCAGACCCAGTACTTTGGGAAATTAAAGAAGGCAAGCAAGACTGCAAAAATTGTTGGGACGCTATCTTCCAGACCAGGCGGCAATAGTCCCAGAATTCCAGGATGGGATAAAGAGTTTTCTAGTAAGGAGACATCCATGACCTTTTCTAGCATATACTAAAGAATATTCCAGTACCTGCACCTCCCCATGCCTATTCATGTCCTACAGGGATAAATCTTATTTATTCAGTTCTGCAGATGTTTACTACTATACACTACTATACTGCTATACTACTACTATACTACTATACTACTATTATACATCCAGCAAGTTCTAGTTCCTTACCTGCATCTACAGTCAAGAACATTGAAAAAAAAGCTGTACTATTTTAACCTGTCCTATGCATCAGAGTTTTAGAAAACCTCCATTAAATTTGTGGGTAATTACAAACTCCTGGTTTTTTCTACAAAGAAATTGGATCATTTTTTAATATGTTCTTAGATTTGATCACACCACTTTTTTTTTTTCTACTCATCAAATTTGAATCCTGATGTTTCTGTCCTCTAAGGATCAAGCCCCTTGAAATTTTGTCACTATTTATGCAGAAGATTTCTTCTCTTTTTCCTTTAATTATAATTTTCGTTTGCTAATGTGTGGCTTTTTTGTTTTCAATAAATTGCTGTGATAAGCACATCTCATTTCATTATCCATCGAATAAAGCGGATGCCACTCAATTCAGCAAGGGCACAGCTACCAGAAGGCCAAACAGTAAGACCTTCCTCAGAGCCACCTGCTGACTAGAGGACCTACAGCCCCGAGGCTGACATTGAAAAAAAAACTACCAAGAATCACACCACTTTTTAGATAACAGAGTCATTTTCATTAACTTGCATTTTGAGTTATTTCAACTTTTATTGTAAGTCAAAACAAAAAGGATATTTATGATTCACTATAGCATTTACTATAATTGTAGCTGTGCACTTCTACATGTGAGAATTATTTTAGAATTTTGCTCTTCTTAAGAAAAATTTGTGTGTTTCTCTATTAAGGAAAAATCCATATCTGATAACTTCTATTGGGGTTCAGACTAATAGGATTATAGCAGCAACATGAAAATTGTTGAATTTCTCATTTCTTCTTTTTCCTTTGAGTCTGACTTTCTAGCAATTTCAATATTTTAATATATTTTTATATCAAACATTTTTCCCAGTGGGAATTTTTTGGCAAATACTCTACATAGTTTATAATAACTTTAATTTTCACTATTTTGTAGATATATACATCCTTGTGTATTTGCGCACGTGTGTGCGCGCGTGTATGCGTGTGTGTGTGTATACGCTTTTGTTGCCAATAATCTCTGAGACCTTGGAAATAGGTGAGATACAAAATAAAACAAAGTTTAATGTAGAAAATGAGCAGTGCCAAGCAGGCCCAGTTCATTTTCAAGACATAGGATAATAATGCAAGTTAAGACCCATGTACCATAGATCTAAACATTTAAAACTTATAAATCAAGCTAACAAATTATATATGCATATATATTTACATGCATAATCATCTACTTTTATAAATATTGATATATTTTTTCATAACAAATATGGGCATATAACTGAAAGCATGCAAAATATAAAAGAGAACTGAATTTAACTATTATTCATTGAAAATTGAGTGTTCCTTTTATGGGTCAGCAATGTTCCTATGAGTAATAAAGATTTTACATATATAATTCACACATTTCTGTATTTATAAAATATCATTTATTTTTGTCTTTGTAGTAATATCTTTGTAGTAATATCACTTTGTAGTATATTTGTAGCATCTTTGTAGTGGTATCACTATTATAATGAATATTTCACTTAGTTTATTAAGAGTGATAGATTAAAAATAAAATTAATTGGGTTGAAAGTGTATAAAATGGATATATTTTCATAGAAATGAACATTATAATAATGTAAAAGTAAGAATTTTTGTGTTTTCTTTTGTAGATTTTTCTGTCTGCATCCAAAGTTATTTTGAATTTTCAAGTACACAAAATAATTATTAAAATTGAAAGGTAAAATATTAATTATAATTAATATATACCACAATTTTAAATATTATTAATATTTTTATTTTAAAATTATACAAATATATACACAAACATTATAAAATTAAATATTTTGTATTAATGTCTAACATTCTAAATAGTTTAAAAACATATAGTTGATATTTTTATTTAAATATTATGAGTTCATAAGATTTTTTATGGGACTATATACATTCATAAAAGTAAACTAACTACAGACTAACGTTCAAAGTCTATCTAGTTGCCAATTCAAAGAATTGCTATTATTCTTTTTATAGCTATTATTCTTTTTATTATTGCTATTATTCTTTCTATATTATTAGAGCTACAGATATATTTAATATAAGTTTTGAGGGTTATATTGCTTGTTTAACATTGTAAAGTGTTCTTAAGCTGCCATGCGTGTTCATTTGTGAATACCATGTTAATTTGTGAGTATTTCTTGGAATGTAAGAGAAGCAACACTTTGTCTTTGATGGTGGCAGTGATATGTCCACAAGCCTCGTAGTGTGTAAGTGCAGCAGGCTTTGGAAACATGGGCCATGCAATGTAGAGTAACATGTCCTTGGGACCTAACCAGTGGATTGGTCAGATAGTGAATAGTCAAGCTAGGACAGAGCACTGGATTTCATGTGGCTGATATGTCCAGAGGTTCTTTAACCCGTTTATTTTTGTTGGTTTGTCTTATTGGTGGACCTTTCATGTGTGGGGCCTGGGCAGGATTTCTCTTGTCTGGACAGATGCCCTATCTTCTATGATGCTGCCAAAGTTGTCAGTGAGATGTTCTGCAGAACAAACCTACTCTAGAGTTATGCATTCCCCCAACACACCATGGAAATGGTTTCATGGAGGAAAATATTTGCCATCTCAATTGAATTGCAGTAGCAAAATATTGGAGACAGTTTGAACAGATTTTTTGTAGGTGTCAGGATCCATATAAAAATACAGATAAAGGAATGTTTTATTGATCTGAACATGCTTCCAAGGTGCATGCATCATTTCAAAAAAAGCTAAAAGATATATCTAAATATATGTAATACAAGTTCAGCAAAGATTCTGGACCAGTACTGATCTAGTCTTCAATGAGTTGTGAAAGGGGTAATCCCCACTAGGCAGCTTCAGTCTCGTATCAAGTCACATATCCCCATGTGTGGCACATATTTGACATTTTGACCCCATGTACCCTGCCTTCCACACATATTCAGAGGCCAGAAAAGGCATTCCTAATCACAGTGGCAACTCCTGGGGAGTTTCCTGGAATTTCAGGGAGGACAATTAAGTACTTTGGTTTTAACTCTATTATATGAATATTTGCATGAACTATTTATGTAGTTTAGATGAAGTGAAATAAAATATTTTAATTTTCCCAATGGCCATGTGAATCTGTGGCAGAATAGGCTTAAAGGGCTTACAGTTCCCAAACTCTTTTTTCCATCATCACTGTTTCTATCCCACCAGTAATTCTCTTTTTTACTTTTCTCTTTTTTCTGCTTTCTCAGATGCTGGGCTTCCCTCTCCTATTGTAGTCAGTCTTCTGGCCTCGGGAAAACCATACTCTTCCTATGCTGACTTTTACTTAGAAGGTCTGAGGTGGTGGGGCCACTTCTTGTGGCTGTAAGCTTAGCAGACTCCACTGTGCTAGTTTTGGTTTCACATTTTGGACCTAGGAAAGGTAGCATTTTATTTACAAGATGGCATATTAATTAGTTGGTTCTGATTCATCTTGTCTCCTGTCTCTAAGATGCTCCTAGAATTTAGAGAGACTGATAGTTTTCTCCTTGTAATTTAAACTAAGTTGAATATTACTACTATGCTGATTATATTCTGTGAAGCCTGAAAAAAGCATAAACCCTCTCAAAGCTTTTGGCTACCCATGGCCACCCAATGATCTGTACAAACTACACAGTGACTAGAAATATGAGTCTTGGGTTGATATAATTGGATTCCTTTGTTTCAGCAAAGACATGTTGCACCAAAGTTGATATATAAAATGAGAAGTGAAAGAGATTTTCTTGTGGATAAAGCTCAGTATTTTCTGACAAAGTTCACTAAATGAAACTCCTTTGATTC
Source organism: Talpa occidentalis (assembly GCF_014898055.3). NCBI lineage: Eukaryota > Metazoa > Chordata > Mammalia > Eulipotyphla > Talpidae > Talpa > Talpa occidentalis. Next base: position 106,086,903 of record NW_023604861.1, on the reverse strand, counting down.
ATTCCCTTAAGAACACAGAAATCAGGCAGTCTTTGATTAATGTGGGTTGTGTCTGGTTAAGTCATAACAAAATCTCCTTCCATCAAACACACATTGTTTGGAGCAGGCTCTCCATGAGATTTATCATTCATACACAGGGGAAATGACCATTGCCTATAATATGCTCCTTTCAGAATGAAATCTATACTCAGTATTCCATTTAAGCATCCAGCAGCTGCTGCCCAACACAATTGTTTTCTACTGCAGTTTGGGCCAGATGAGGCCAAATTATGTATGTTCTAATTACTTTAGTCATGTTAGCTTCTATTTCATTTGGTAAAGATATGTTTGCAAAGTAAGAAACCCTGGTGCTGTGAAACCAAGATGCCTTCCCTGTAAGGACAAACATGCTCTCTAAAATGAATCAGCAGACAGGAGCCTGAGAGGCGTAATTTGGGTCCATTAAATATTCCTCTACCCTGTCCCATAATGTAATTAACATTGCAGGTCTCATGGCTCTTTTTAAGAGAATTAGAAGCCATGAGTCATTTGGCCATCATCGGAACAAGCTCGCCTAATGCAAAATGACTCAATCTCAGAGATTGCTATCTGGCAGCATTCCGAGATATCAAGACCTGAAAGCCAGCACTTAATCTGATTTAGAGCCTCTTAAAATATTCTTCAAACTTGACTGCACATTGTTCTGGTAAAAAAGATCAAGAATTATTTTAGGGACCAACTGTGGTCCAAACTATCATAGCTGTGTAATTGATTGCTTTTAAGTAATTGCATTTAATTTGGAAACCTTTGGATAAAGGAGTTAATGAAGAAATATGGTTATGCTAAGTAAATTAAGTCTGGATACATAGAATAAAGATAATATAAAAATAGAAATCTTTGAATAGATATGCAGTTGTTCTACTCCAGTGTTCTTAATGTCAGGGCTTGGTCTATTAATCTATGTAAGACATTTTTATGGTGATTTTAGTAATTCTGAAAATAAAAACTTAACAGGTATCATGATAGTGTTCTAAGGCCTTATAAAAGTTAGACTGTCACAGTGGTAGTCTTTCAAATGGAGAGTTAGTGTAGATGTAAGTTATTGCATTAATACTTAAAATGTTTCCAATGTATCCTGATGTTTTGTGTTATATTACTCCTTTTGAACTTATTCTCAAACAGAGGAAACAATATAACAGAGTAGTTGATGATTACTTTTGGTAAAAAAGATCATGAGGTAAATTGATAAAACCCTTAAACAGGAGTGAAGATAAACAAAATGAATTAAATCTCCAGATTTCATTAGGAAATGGTGATAATCCGTGATTTCTCAACCTACCCTAATAGTGTCTTTTAGTTCTTATGAGGAGCTTTAGTAGAACTTGTAAATTTTATAATTCTGTAGTCATTTATTGAGAATTGACTATGCAAGTTTTACATTCCTCCCTCGATGCAGAAAATAAGAACATAGTTAAAATGCAAAACCAATGAACTCTTGTCCATTAGATTTTGGGCAATTACCTCAGTGACCAACAAAAAATATTTGGAGGAAATAAAATGGAAGGGAGAGTCACAATGTCAGAAGACAAACAAAACAATTCCGCATAAAGACTGTAAGTTGAATACATTTGGAAAATGTGATGAATACTTCTATTCTGGCCAGTTCTATTTATGAATAATAATGGCCATTTTTTTTTGTAGGTTTGATCTTTAGGTTGAACACAAGAATTTTTTTCCTTACTGTGCACTTATGAAGTTATCAAATGGGATTAGGTTTTCCTTGTAGGAAACAGAAGAATCTGGGTTCACAATTGTAATGACACCAATTCACCTTGGATCTCGAATATTAAACTACTTAAAATGTTGCTTAAATGTGGACCTCCCCGGTGGCTCAGTGGTTGAGCGCTGGGTTGCGAAGCTGCCCGCAGCCTCTACAGCACCAGTTCGATCCCCGGCCACCGAAGGAGGGTCCCACATGGCACGCAGACCTCTCCTGCTGCCCGCTGCTCCCCTCAGCAGTGTACTTCAGTCCTTCTGCCTGCTCTGCTCCCCGCTCTGGCTCTGGTGAATTCTCTCACCCTCCCGCGCTTCTGACTGTACCCAGTGCTTGTATAAATAAATAAATAAAAATAAATCTTAAAAAAAAAATGTTGCTTAAATGCTGTTGATGGTGAATTAATTTAAAAATATGAGTAACAATATGTGACCAATAACTATGTTTGGAATTAAAAAATCAACTAGAAACTATTAACATATAACCTGGTAAAGTGGTGATGTTTAGAAACTTCTCTTCTAAAACTGTACGTGGTTCCTAGAAGTCAGTCTCCAAGTTCTGGCCAGGTTGGTTAAGATTTCTATTCTATAATCTTCATTTTTGATCAGTTAATATGAAGTTAAGATTAAGAATCAGTGAGCTAGAGCATGCAAAATTTCTAGTGTTCCATTAGTCTTCTAGAAGTTATGAAAATTGAGTATGTATGTATGGAGCTTATATACACATTTTCTTTATATAAAGTAAATTGTATGAATAATTAGGTTACAGAGGTAATTAAATTATATGGAAAAAATAACACTACATTCAAAATGTTGATTAATCAAATTCATGTGATTAAAAAGTACTCAACTTTCTCACATTTTTGATGTGTTGCCTAAATATATGACCATTATAAGGACCACTGAATGTAGTAAGGGTTAGGTTACTTTTTTCTTTTTCTTTTCTTTTTTTTTTTGTGGGACCCTCGCCAGCAACTGGGGAACTGTGGTCAGCCTCGCAGCCCAGCGCTCAACTGCTTCGCCACCAGGGGAGGCCCTACTTCCTGGAATTTTAAGGGGAAAAAAAGAATTTTAAGGGAATTGATAGGTGACAGTTTTATAAATAATTTTCTAACAGATACTGGACAACAGACCACAGGCCAAAAATTTCCATCCATTATTGCTGAAATGATATATTTTCACATATATATGCTTATATATATAATATATATAATATTTATCCATAGTCTTCTGTCATGTTTCCTCCCTTTCTCCCTTTCCTTCTCTTAGCAGTACCTTGAAGCAGTGGGAGCAGACACTGGAATGGAATAAATGATAAAATTAATTCCTGGCCCCAAATCAGGCACTTGACAATGATATGTGTAAGTAGCTCACAGTTCTAAAACTAGAGCAGCAGACCATGTCACAGATGCCTTTCTTTCTGTTCTCACTGCCTTCTTTTCTTTCTTCTCCTTCCCCAATTTCCTCCCACCTTCTTGTCACCACTATTCAGATCTCCCAGATATGATTTAAAGAAACTCAATGTTATCTCTTCTTTTCCCTTAGCTGGTTAAGATTTTCTTCAGAATCATCTGTTTCTAATTCTGGGTTAGCACATGGCATTGTGACCTCTACCCTACATCAAGTCAGCCAGATTTGAAAGCTAGACTAGACTGCCAAAGGCCCTTTAGAATGTGTTCAGCAATACCACATATCTGGAAAATATAGCATAACTGTAGGCATGATTCTAGCTCAGGTCTCGTGGGGCATATTCTTTTTTTGGGAGCCATTGTAACAGTCCAAACCTCAAAAGATTTCAATCAAAACATGATTTCACAGACCTCCCTGGTGGCACAAGGGGTTAAGATGCAACTTATGAAGCTTTGAAAAAGACATGGTTTCACACAGTAGAAAATAACAAACTTTGATTGCACACCTGTTGCTGCAGGGCTTTGTGATTATCTGGTAGCTGCCTCAACTACTGGTAACAGATGCTTTTCAGAACCATTTAAAGCATTACTGCTTTATCTTCCACAAAAATAATTGTCAGTTGGTTTTCAGATGTGCATGACTATAAGATTATACCCAAAGGAAAGATTGTGACTTCAAAATTGACATAAAATACCAATAAAATAAATCATGTTTTAAGGAATTGTGAATTTATTCTCCTGCACATGTCTTTAATCCAGAAGATTTTGAAGTAGGGAAAAGAAAAACTTAGTTGGTAGTAACAGATATTTGTTTGCATACCACATATTTTCCCAAATATTTATGCAATAATTCATCAATTTTTTTTAACATATTGCTTCTGATAGAAGCTGTTGTTCTCTGAGGGTAAAGAAACTGATGCCAATTATGAAATAGGAACTGTTTGTTTGTATGGAATGTTTTAATGATGTAGTTCAAGGGCTGAAGGAGGGAAACATAGATGGGACCAAATGTTTCTGTCTCTAGGCAGAAGGTAGGGAGGGCCCAGCAACACTGTGTAAAATCACAGTGTTGGTAAAGAATGACATTTGCTCAGTTTAAAATATGTGAAATTTGGGCCTCCCTGGTGGTGCAGGGGGTTAAGATGCAACCTATGAAGCTATCTGCAGCCGCTGCAGCACAAGTTCAATCCCCAGCCAGCCAGGGAGCTACCTACATTGCGCAGCAGACCTCTCCTGACTTGTCCACTGCTCCCCTCAGCAGTGTATTTCAGTCAATCTGCCTGTTCTGTTCCCCACTCTGTCTCTGGTGACTCCTCTCACCCCTCCCACACCTCTGGCCTGTGCCCCAGTTCTCCTATGCATAAATAAATAAATCTTTAAAAAATACGTCAATTTTGTCTCCCTGACTTTTCATTCCAGCATACATTTATCAAGCACTGACCTGTTTCCACACAGATTAAGGCACCTTCAACAGGGGGAGGGAGAAAGTTTTATTTTCCTTTGGGATATTTGAATTTTATAGATAGACCCAAACTAACTTGAAACTAATCCTGAAGCACAAATAGGCAAGTTTGATGAGTGAATGGGTTGAATATGGTGGCTAACAAAGTGATAATTGAAGGCCATGCACAGTTGTGATAAGCTAAAAATTGATCAAATATTTGGTAAATTATTGAATTTTTCTCCCAATCACTATGTCTAGTGATCTGTAAGTACTAAGTGTGTAGCATTGTGTTCTTTCTTTCTGATGATGGTGCCTGTAGTGCTTTATGTTCAAGACCCTGTCAAAAGCACTTCTATAGAAAACATTACAATGGATGAGTTGGTTCAAGGTTATTCTAATTTTAACAAATACTGGTAGTCTGTCAGATAAATTCTTCAGCAATAGAACACCTACAGTCTTCATATTGTTGACAAAATGAGGCTGAAGCAATCAATCTTTTTAATTTGGAATCACCCCTCTTTTTATGAAATATAGAAACTAATTTTTTTAGTATTTGAAGGACAAGGACCATATATTCACATATTTTCTTCTCTGACTCTTATGTTGTCCACTAGGACCTGGGAAATGAAGAGCTTATTTGCCCCCGCTCCTATCTATTTTGAAATGCTCAAACATCAAAGGGTGAACATGATGCTTTAAGTATTTCTGGTCATAAAGAATGTGTCTGCTTGAAACCCACTGTTGAGGCAGTTTTATCGCCAGAATAATTAATGTTTTAGCTGGGACACTCATTCTATGTTGCTTCTGGCTGTGAATTTTGATTAGATGTTAAGAGAAGAGGATTTCATTAACAGCTCACCAGAGATGTTATTCAATTGCAATGAAACCTCATAAGGTACTTTGTGATTGAACATGATTACCCAGGTTTGTTTTTCCTCCTTTTGACTCAGCTGTTTGGTTGCTAGTATAAAAAAATATATACCATTTGAGTTACTTTAGTAGCAGACATGATTAGGTCATGAAGGTTATAAGTTTACGTCATCAGTTTCGCTTTTTGGCACTCTGCCTCTGACCATGGAGTTAGTAATCACATTACTGGAAAAATTTCTTCCCTTGATTTATCATTGCACAATGACTCCATTCCTTAGTTTGAAAAGAAACAATCCATCACAGCTTGTTCCTTTTTGGTTTCCTTGAGTAGGGTCAAAAGAGTTTTCTAATGAAGGCTGAGCAAGACTAAATACCTGCTTCTTTCCCAGGTTATTATTTATTATATTAGAACAATGTCATTTATTTTATTTTTATATTATACCTTAGTTCATAACATTACTTCAGCAGCACATGTAGAAAATACCTAGGAAGTGAAATTAGTTATTATAAGCCAACATCCATAAGGTGTATGCTCTCTAAAGAGATGGGGCCTGAGTACTCTCTCTCTCTACAGGGAAATATAGCTCTGTCTTCAGAGAAAGCTGTGTATAAAGAAGGATTTGTTTAATATATGTGATATTTTATTTATGCACATTTTGTTCATTGTTTAAATGTACTGTTCATGTAACAGTATTTTAAATTTGTACTAATATGGTTTAAGAATGGTTATATTTTGTGTGTCTTTTATCATTTTTGTTTATTTTTATTTCTATTTTAAAATTGAGGTAATATTGGTTTGTAATACTATATAGATTCAGAGCTATAAGATCACACTCCTTCAGATGCATTTTATCATACCACACCCACCACCAAAGCACACATAGTCTTCCACCATACTCATTGGGCAGCCTCCACACTTTGATCTCTGCTTTCCAACTTCCCCTGTGGCAGACTCAAATATACAGTAATGTTTCTAGGTTTTTTTTTTTTTTATTGATATAGTATTGTCAGACCATTTGTTTTTTTGCTCTGTATTACACATATAAGAGAAACCATTTGGCATTTGTCTTTCTCCTTCTGACTTATTTCCTTACCACAATATCTTCCAGTTCCATCCATGTTGTTGCAATGGCAAGAGTTCATCTTTTTTTTTTTAATAGCTGAGTAATATCTCATCATATATATATATATATACCACATCTTCTTAATTCACTCCTCTGTCATTGAGCACTTAGGTTCTTTCCATAACATGGCTATTGAAAATAGCACTACAATCAACAAAGGAATGCATGTATCCCTTTGAATAAGTGTTTTTGTATTTATTATTATTTTTTAAATTTTATTTATTTTTTACATCATTTTTCATTTTTGCACAATGTATGCATTTGTATGGGGACTATAACCAAGGTGTTTTTTTATTTTTTGAGTAGATACCTAGGAAGGTAATTGGGGATCATATGAAATATCTGTTTTTAATATTTTGAGAAACCATCATACTCTTTTCCATAGGGGTTGAGCAAGTCAGTATTCCCACCAACAGTGTACAAGAGTTAATTTTCTCCATACCCTCACCAATATTTTTTATTTCTCATTTTTGTTGTTATGGTCTTGTCTCTAGGTGTGAGATGATATCTAATTCCTTTTTTGATTTGCATTTCCATGATGATGAGTGATGATCTTTTTTGGTTAATGTACCTCTGTCCATCTGTATAGCTTCTTTGGATAATTGTCTATTTAGCTCATCTACCCATAATTTTTATTGCGTTCTTTTTAGTCTTTTGAGTTCTATGAAGTTTTGGTAACTTTGTTATTACCCCTTCTCAGATGTATGGTATGCAAAATTTCTCTCCCATTCTATAGGATGTAGTTTTTGTAACTGATAGTTTCTTCTGCTGTATGAAAGATTTTTAGCTTGCTGTAGTAGCATATGTTTATTTTTGCTTTTATTTTTTGTTCAGCTGGAGTTGAGTACCCAAAGATATCCTTGAAGCCAATGTAATGGAGTATTTTGCCCATGTTTTCTTCTATGTATTTTATGATTGTCAGTCTTAGATTCAAGTTTTAAATCCATTTTGAGTTAGTTTTTATCTATGGTGTCATAGAGTAGTCTAGTTTCAGTTTTCTTTATTTGGCTATCCATTTTTTCCAAGATCATGTTGGAGAGACTTTCCTTTTTCCACTGTATACTCTCGACTCCTAGATTAACTGTCCTTATACTTAGGTATTTATTTCTGGGTTCTCAATTCTCTTCCAGGTCTGTGTGTCTGTTTCTATTCTAATAACATACTCTTTTGACTACTATACCTTTGTAGTATAGTTTGAAGTCTGGGATGTAATACTTCTATTGTTTGTCATTTTTGTTAGTATTCCAGGTCTTTTGTGGTTCCATATAAATTTCAGTAATGTTTGTTCTATTTCTTTAAAGAATTCCATTTATATTTTGATAGGAATTGTATTGAATCTGTATGTTGCTATGTATCAGATGGCCATTTTAGCAATGTAAATAATAAATAATGATAAGAGCTAAGATTTGTTGCATGCCAATTGTGTAACTAAAATGAACTAGAAACAGCAGCCTGTCAACTATGAGAACTTGCAATGATTGGGAAAACCAGTAGCTTCACAAACATTGAAGGGGGCATAAGAGGTTTAAAAAAATTCATTTAATATAGAGTAAAGTAAATCCAAAATGAAAGAAGAAAGAAGGTTGTGAAGATCTGAACAGAAATTGAAGCAATTAAAATAGGGAATTCATAGACCAAAAATTACAATGCAACAGCTGGTTAGTTGTAAACATCAACAAAATCGATAAATTCCTGCATAAGCTGTTTAAAATAAAGAAAAAAGAAGTAAAAATAACTACTATAATCAATAATAATAAATTTAGATGTACATCATATAAACCAATATCTTACATAATGTTATACTACAATGTTATTTATTTATTGATTTATTCAAACATTTTGTGTTGTGATTTTTTTTTAAAGATTTATTCATTTATTTATACAAGCACTGAGTACAGTGAGAAGTGCGGGAGGGTGAGAGAATCCACCAGAGCCAGAGCGGAGAGCAGAACAGGCAGACTGACAAAGTACTCTGCTGAGGGGAATAGCAGGCACGGCAGGAGAGGTCTGTGCACCATGTGGTATATAGATTTCTGGGTTGTCTTCTCTTAGAAATTTAAAGATATTTATTATTTATACTTTTGTCTTCATAGTTTCATATAAACAAAAAAATGGAGCTTTGAATCATTGTATTTAAATTATTTTGAATTATTTTTCCTTTGTAATTTTCTTTGCTTTTTTTTGGCATAGAACTGGGATGTAGGCCAGAGGTGTGGGAGGTGGTGGTGAAAGGATGCATCAGAGACAGAGTGGGGAGAAGAACAGGCAGATCTACTAAAATCCACTGCTGAGGGGAGAAACGGGTGAGGCAGGAGAGGTCTGCTGAGCCATATGTGGGTTAGCTCCCTTGCAAGGGATGGAAATGAGGCAGTAGTGGTGATAGCACTGAGATTAACGCCTAGGCCACTAGTGAGGTCCCTAATATTTTTCTTTATTTTGTTTATTAGTAGTTGATTATGATGTGGGTAAGCACAGTTTTCTTCAAATTTTCCTGACTGTGTTTTGTTAAGATTATTACACTTGTAAATTTATGATCACCTACCATGAGTTTTTCATCGTTGCTTCTTACTATGTTTTCTCTCCCTGTCTAATTAATCTTTTCCTCACTTCTGAGCTTCCAACTGAATCCTTATTAGACCTTTTAAAATTGTCTCACTTATCCTTGAGTCCTTACTAATTAAACAAATTCTTTGTCTCTTTCTCTCTGTCTCTCTCTCTCCTCTGTCTCAAGTATGGATGGCTTCTATCCATCTTTTGTCCACTTCACTGACTCTCTTCTCAGTCATATCCATTTTGTTATAAAGTACACCTTGGGGGCCTCCCCGGTGGCACAGCGGTTGAGCGCTGGGTTGCGAAGCTGCCCGCAGCCTCTGCAGCGCCAGTTCGATCCCCGGCTGCTCCCCAGCCACCAGAGGAGGGTCCCACATGGCACGCAGACCTCTCCTGCCGCCCACTGCTCCCCTTAGCAGTGTACTTCGGTCCTTCTGCCTGCTCTGCTCCCCGCTCTGGCTCTGGTGAATTCTCTCACCCTCCCGCGCTTCTGACTGTACCCAGTGCTTGTATAAATAATAATTAAAAAAAAAAAGCTTAAAAAAAAATAAAGTACACCTTGGGACTTTTGAAAAAATCAAATTCTAAAATATCCACTTGATATTTTTATATGTTCTAATCCTCTGCTGACTTTTCTATTTTAAATTCATTTGGAGTATATTTTTCTTACCTCATTTGCATAAATAACAGCTATAATCTTGTCTGCTAATTCCAAAATCAGAGTCATATTAGGGTTGCTACTTTTATTTTCTTTTTCTTTGAAATGGTTTATATATCCTTGGATCATTATTTATATATAATTTTGGATTGACTCCTTGACTTTGTGAATGTGTGTCATATAATTCTAATTCTATTATACTCTTCCAAAAGACATTGTTTTAAGCAGACAATAAATTTGGTTAAACTGACTATGATATTGTAATGCCCACAGGGAATGTAAGGACATGGGAATTTAATATCTTAGACCACTTCTCTAAGTCTTAACTGTAAATTCCTTTCTGTTTACCTCACACATCTGTGGCTCATGGGCAGCCAGAGAGTCAGAGTTTATATACAGAATTTGGGGCTCTCCTGCACTGCATCATTTTCCCCCCTTTCTCTCCAATGTTCCTGGTAATGATTTTTTGTCCTAATCCTTCTGGTGTGAAAAATTGTGAAATTTCTATCAGGGTTTTAATTGCTCTGCACCAATCTTGCCTAGCAAAGAAATCTCCATTTGGTAGCTTAGTGCAAATTTTGACTCCCTGTTACAGTACCTCCCCGATTTTGTTCAATCTTCAGAACTCGCAGGTAGTTAGTTGTTTTATATATTCTTTGCAGAGTTTATAGTTATTATTTGAGGGAGGATTGACTTGTTATTTGTTTTCTCCTCCATATAAGACATGGAGCTCTTTGGATTGATTTTTCAATCTACTTTTACCCAAGATTAAAGTACTAAACAAAACTTAATTCTGTTCCTGTCTAAGGATATAGCATGGATCATTGCTAATGTGTATGTGTTTGCATGTGTTTGAATGTGCACACACTTGTAGTCTGTTGTCTCTTTTCTATTTCTAGAACTCAGTTGGACTTTTGGCTCAGTGACTGCTGAAGTTCAGGGCCTGGGTTGGAACTGTGACTTGAGGCAGTATCTTACCTCCTGTTTTCCTCTAAGATGCTCTATATTTAATCAGTATCATCATTTATAGCTCAGATACCATAATGTTCTGCTTACGAACACTCTAAATATAGTAAGCAAAATGATGATGAGTTACTGTATTTGTGGGGAAATTGCTGCTGTTAGCTTGAATAAAAAAAAAAACAAAACAACAACAACAAAAAAACAAAACTGGTGGAGCCCTGAAGATTGCAAGAAATGAAATGCTCCAGCTCAAAGCCTGAAGGGGGATAGGCTAAAGTAATGAATATCTTCCTTTCTTTCCCTCTTCCGCTTCCTATTTGACTTATTGCCAATACAAGAAGCATTGCCTGCTCTAATTATGTAGGCTAGATCAATAGTTGAAATGAATGTGCTATTGCTAATGTAATAAAGTTAAAAACTGACTTAAATTATTCAGTATTGATTCTCAGTTTCCTTACGTTTGAGCATTACCATAAAATGTTTTTTCAAAAGAATTAGCATGGGCTCAGCCAATTTTGAATGTAGTTTCACACACATATGTATATATGTATGTGTATATTTAGGTATAATAAATATAATAAACACACATACATGATACATACTAACACACATAATATTTTCAGTCTTCTAATGACTCCCTATAAAAAGGAATTATGGGAGAACAATTATCTGCTTCTTCATATGTTGAGAAGCTTGTTAACTATAAGAATAGGCATTTCTGCATTTTTTTTTTTTTTTTTTTGTGGGACCCACGCCAGTGGCCGGGGATCGAACTGGCGCTGCAGAGGCTGCAGGCAGCCTTGCAACCCAGCGCTCAACCACTGCTCCACCAGGGGAGGCCCAATTTCTGCATTTTTTAAGTCAGAAAAATAATTAGCCTACATTATTACAATAAACACCCAGTGACAAGGATGGACAAAACGAGAACAAATTAACTTGTTTCTATGCTGATGTGGCTAAACAGGAGATTTCCTTGGTCTCCTTACTAACACAGTGCAAGAAGTTTGGGGATAGACTTGATATTGTTAGAGGGGATAAACTAAAGTAGGGTTAAAGATTGGCCCTCAAAGACTACCAGGGATACACCTGAAGTGAAGAGTTCACTTTATTAATGTGCTACAGCAAGAAAACACACAAACTATGTGCCTCTCAGAAAGAGAAAGAAAGAGGGGGTATGTTATGGGGATAGGATTTGGTGGTTTGGTTGCTGGAGGAAGCAATTTTGTGATGAGGGTAATTTTTCTCTCTTCCCGCCTTGAATATTTAAGAGTTTTACTGAAACATAATTCACATAATATACAGTTCACCCATGTAGCCTGTGTTCGTAGTGAGAGTGTATGTTCCCAGTGAGAGTCTGTATAAACCAATAGACAATTGTCAGACCAAATATAAAATAGAGCTCTGACCTGCTATATGCAGCAGCTAGTAACCAGCCCAGGAAGGTAGCCTACTGTTTTGGTCGGACTTGTAGAAAATCAGATCCCCATCTTTAGCAAACAGTCAAGAAAATTAAACGATAATCCCCATAAAAATCCAAATTCCTAGAACTTGATTAATAATTGACAATTCGGGCCTCCCTGGTTGAGCGCTGCGCTGTAAAGCTGTCCACAGCCTCTGCAGCGCCGGTTCGATCCTGGCCGGCCGGCGAGAATCTCACATGGCGAAACTGCTCCCCTCAGCAGTATATTTCATCAGTCTGCCTGTTCTGTTCCCCACTCTGTCTCTGGTGAATCCTCTCACCCTCCTGTGCATCTGGCCTATACCCCAGTTCTTGTATAAATAAATCAATCTTCAAAAAAATTTGACAACTTCCCCAATTTTTGTCCCTACTTCCAATTTAACACCACTCAGGGAAAGCCAAATATATTCCCCTAATCAATCACATAGAATTCCCTGCTTCTAGCTAGCTCACCTGCCGCTTTCCAATGCCAACACACTCAAATCAAAGTACACCTTTTTTTTTTTACTATAAAGCTTTCCCACCCCGTGACTATTTTTGAGACAGCCAAACATAAGTGATGGTAGTTGACTCCTTTGCTATATCAATTTGACCAAATTGCCTTTGTCTGTTCTCATTCAGTTGATCTTCATTTCCTTCTACAACAAAAATGTGTCTCCATCACTACAATTAATTTTAGAACATTTTCCTTAATCCCTGAAGAAATCCTCTACCCTAGTTATTACTCCCATGCTGGATCTCTCCCTACAATGTAAACAGACACTTATCTACTCTCAGTATCTATACATCTCCCTATCCTGTACTTTCATATGAATGGAACCATAAAATATTGGCTTTTGTGTGTGGCCTCTTTCACTAAGAATAATGTCTCATTTCTCATGATTTCTGCAATTTATTATCAAATGGTTCAGAAAAAAGTTTATATATGTCATTGTTATATATAGAAAGAAGGAAATAAAACATCACAGAACTCTAACAATTGGCAAATCTATCTAAAAGTATATAGTGTTTGTCATATTATTCTTTAAAGTTTTCCTTCTTTTGTTATTTTTTCATTTTTTCTGTGGTTCAAAATTTTATAAGTTGAACAAAAAATGTCATGGATAATCTTATTTTTAATTTGAAGTAACACTTTATTATAACATATCAGTTATTTAGAATAATGTTTTTAAGTTTCATCCTTGTTGTAGCATGCATTTGTCATCCCTTTTATGGTTAAATTATGTATATATATATCTCACATTTTGTTTACCCATTTCTCCTTTAATAGGTATTTGGCTATTTGGTAATATGTGTAATGCTGTTATAAATTTTATGCTCTCTTAATTTTTATTTAGGAGCCAGGATTAATGAAGTGGGACTAGAAATGTCATTAATAAAGAAGCAATTGTTATTCATGTTTTCAGGGAGTAACTTTGGTACCATTGTAGTAGTACAGCACCCTTTTCTTTGTTTTGTGTTCAGATAAAATATGGAGTGGTCTTGTTTTTTGTCTTGTTTCATCGTGATTACAAAGTGACCTTATCTGTTTATTGTTGGCATAGTTTTGTTCATTATGGAAGGATGTAGCCTAGTTGCTAGTTGTTAGATCCCAGGGAAGGTTTCCTATTTTCTTTCTTGTTCTCAGTGGTAAGTGGTCTTGGAAGCATGGCTTGTAAGGAATAATTAAAGGATATATAGATGATATACTAGAAAAGATTGCAGTGAAAAATGAATGCATTAGCTGTGCTGTCACAAGTAATGCCACAGAATCTGGTTCTGAAGGCCATTAGTAGGGGCAGTAAAGTGCCAGTTGTAAGTGGTACCCATTTCAGTTCAGTACCAGACAGTGTTTTTTAACAGCCTAACTGACTGAAAATGGAGTTGACTGCCTGGGAAGTAAATGGATTTCTTTCCTGTAGATTAGTTGTGTAGAAATTAGCTTTGTGCTTATTTATGATTTTGCAAGGGATTTCAGGCAAATGGTAGTATCTCTTCCATTTCAGGATCTTCAGGATCTCTTCCAAGGTTTCATAGCGCCTACGTAGATACTTTGAGGTCACTTCTCCAGAGGTTCCCAACTCCTGTGTTTCTTGGCTCTGTTGCCTCTCATAATAGAGGAAAGGCAGTCTCCTGGTTTCTCCCTGGTCTAGGTCATGTGGATCTAAAACTAAAAGCACTAGACTTACCCCTTATTTCTGTATGAGTAGATAATGATCTTCTTAGTATTTTCTGGCAAATACTATAAGATATCAAGAGATAAACTATAACAAATCATTAAAGAGAAGCTAAGAAGTCTCTGGACCACCCCCACTCCCAGATGATAATTATTTTATAGAGCAGTTGTCTGACAAAAATTGCTCAGATTTGTCATTCTTGTGGTTTCATAATTTCATCATCTCTACCTCTACTATTGTTCACAAACCTGGAAACACTTCAGTACAGTATTTTGTTTGCTTTTGCTTTTGTTCAAGCACACACACAAAAAAGCATTGAACAACAGAATAGTATTTTTTTCTTATTTTTTGCTTGTTTTTTCTTATTTCTGCTTATTTTTTCTTCTGCTTGACTGGATTGATCATTGGATTCATTTCATGATATTTAACAGGTGTTCCTATAATGTCCTCAAAGATGTATAAGCAAGACATAAAAAACAGATAAAGCATCTCAGTGAGCAATTATTGAGTAATTCAAATATTTTAACTGTTTAGTGGTTTCTTCAAATGACCACCCCAGTCTCTGCCTACTAATGAATAATAATTCTTCCTGGAATTGAGTTTTTGCCATTTATATTTAAAAATATTGTTATTGCTTCTCAGCCTTTTGGCTAAGATCAAGTGTAAAAATATTGTTACACTTCCTTTCAAGAAGTGATTACTGAGAGATACTGACAATGGACACCCAGGAAAGTCTATAGTGGCTTCATGTTATCTTTAGAATAAGAATACAAATTTTCCCTTGCTCCACTTCAAATTCCCTACAGTATAATCTCAACCAGTCCTTTTAAAAATAATTATGGTAGCAATGAACATAATAAATTTATTGAGTATTTTCCAAGTTCCAATTAATTTCATTAAAAAGCTCGTTTCCAGTTGGTTCACTAGGAAAACATCAAGAAAAATGTCATTTCTATGAAAGGAATCTCAACAACTGACTGCAACAATTTTTGATTGTGAACCAATATGCTTGAGACAATGTAGAAGCAGACAATGGAAGTAATTGGATACAATGATAATTAAAGAATAGAAGGTATCCTGGTTTTTTTGATATTTATAAAAAATTAGATATTTATCAAGTATTTTCTGTGAAATAGGTGATAATATTCCTAGTAATACCAAGAGGGAGGTTTTGTACATCAGGGAAGTTCTAAGAATGATTCCTCCAAAGCCTACCAGCTTTGTGTAATCCTGTCCCTTGAATTGAATGGGACCAATGACTTTCTTCTCAGCAACATAATATGGCAAATGTAGTGGAATATCACTTCTGTGATTAATCTACATAAGACTGTGACTTCTCTTTTGTTACCTGACTACTGACTTCTTGACTTTCATGCTTTGATGAAACAAACTGCCATGTTCAAGAAGGCTGTGTGTCAAGGAATGGAGGGTGGGCACTGGTCAAAAGACACTTAAGGATGAAGGCTGATGAAAAGCTGAATTCTGTCTACAATCACATGGACTTGGCAACAGATGCTGTCTCAGTCAAATCTTTAGATAAGATCCCTTGAGTATAACCTTGTAAGAGTTCATATTTCAGAGGCAGGTGTGTCTTACTCCAAGTATTCTGACTTAAAAAAATCATATTTCCCTTTTTAGTTTGTAACAGATTTCTACAGATCACATTAAAATATTTAGAGATCCTATTTATACATGAACACATGATAATCATGAATTTTGCTTTTCTGCAGAGCAGATAGGGTGTAAACAGAAGGGCATTATTCAATAAATATTTGCTTTCAATCTGTTAAATGTTATAATGGAGTTAAATGAATAAAAGACCAGACTAGTATTGTGGAATTCTTTCTTTTAAAATGACTGTCATTATCTCTTCAGTCTCAGGTCATCAGATTTATTCCCTCAAGAAGGTATTTGCTAAATACATCGGTATAGATGCTTTTAAAAAATTTTATTAGGAGGCAAGACAATAAGTGAGACTGGGCTACTTGACTGATATTGAATTCAGTCTTTTTCCCCTTGTTTATTGGCATTTGCTGTGCTTTTTCTTTAATGCTTTACTTGATTGAACTAAACCAGAAAACGATAAGCAGTTTTTTTTAGCACTTGGAAAATTTCATCTTTACTGCTTTTCACAGGTTTATTTGTCTTTTTATGACCTTGAGTAGAAGGAAATATTTTTGTTTATCAAGTTGGAATGTGATAAAGCTTTTTAATAATTATTTTCTCAAAGAAAAAGTGCAATCACTATGCCATATGATTGGAAAATAGACATCTCAAAATTATTTTACTATTTTATGATTTCCTGCTTATTAGAATAAGCTTTATTGTAGTTTCAGTTAAATTATAGAAGTTCACTTTGTATATGATTAATTATAATAATATTTAGATCCAAAGAACAATTGCTTATTTAGATCCAAAGAACAATCGCTGTAGTTGGATTTCAAAAGGAGTGAATGTAGAAAATTCAGGGATACAATTTCCTTCCAGCTCTGAGAATCATTCTTTCAATTCTGTAAACTGGGACATGAAGAATTAAATCCTGAATATTAGCCACAAAGGAAATGCTTGCTCCAAATTATTAAGGTCATTGGCAAGTATAGCTGTATATTTTACCTAAAATCTTCTACAGGTAATATTCCACAGGTGTATGAATATTGCTCCAGCATAGATTTCATAAATATAATGTACTTGAAAATACAAACATTTAACTATGATCATTAATTTTCTATTGCACTTTAAATCTCAGTCCAATTCTGCTTGGATCATTCTCAACTTTGCATTGAGGAAAAGACAGCACACCTATACCATACTAGAAAACTGCAGAATCAGAAGCCAAGTCTTCCCTCATCCAGAGAACTGTGATGGATTACTGAACACTTGTGCCATTTTTACTTGGAAGTATACATGTTGTGTCTTATTTTCCAAGGAAACATTAACTTGCCAAATGATCCTTATTTTCCTTTAGGGAGGTAGAGTTTGTATTGTTATAGAAGCAAAGGTTTCTTTTCTTACAGCTAAATTGTCACTCAATGTTTGAGTTAACACTTCAGTTTTGTTGTTTTGCTTCAGTTAGTATGCTAAACCTCAATATCTTAGGGTCCTCCTTCTAGCCCACCCTCTGTTTAACCGACTGTTACTTTAATGTTGAAGAAAAGGTCATTACATCTTATTGATTCTGTTCTCCCTAGCTTCTTCCAAATTACGATATAGCACAGAGGGGTGTCTTCAACTCATTAGATGTAGCCACTTTAATACTGATCCCATCCATCTAGTCTGTTTTTATTTCAGAACACCATAAGAATTTCTGCCCCAGAGAGTTTATAGTTTTGCTATTGTTTGTGCACCCAGGTGAGAAGAACTTTCTAAACCAGTGAGGCCGAAGTAGGAAAGTAGACATATTTAGTGTGGAATAGGAAAACTTAGGGTACTTTTACTAAGAACCTGAAAGTAGATTAGATTTATAACCTGCCTACAGTTATTTAAAAATATACAAGCAGCTCATATAGATCGATATTCTTGAAAACACAACATGGTTAGTGTTTTCTCTTCTAAAAAGGGAGACTGAGTTGATGGAGAGCCCATTACTTCCAAATTTAATCACCTCAAGGCAATTAAAGCAATTTTGTGTTTTCTACTTTAATGCTCCCCTGAAACGACAGCATCTGGAAAACTTTAATTACTGTTTCAGTTCAGTAAAATGCATAGAAGTGTCAAGTTTGGTGACTAACAATGGCTCTTTTCCTACTGTCTTTCTGATTTCTTGACTGGGGTTTTGGCTTATTTCCTATTAGTACTAAGAGACATGACTACACGTTTGAAGCTGCTTATGCTCTGAGAGAACATAGAGACCAGTACCTGGAAGAAAGGTCACCTATGTGGAAATTAAAATGATAATTATTTAAGTCTTTTAAAAATAATTCTTAAGGTAACACTGGTTTACAGCATGGAGATTATTCAGAAATATAGGATCCCATCTCTTCATATGTATGTTACCATGCCACACCCACCACCAAGGCACCCATAGTCCATTGCTTAAGTCTTTACTATACATAATGTTGTCTATGGATTCTCTCTCTCATATAATTCTTTTTTTTTTTTTTTTTTACAGCATAATCATTTAATTTGGCTCACCCAAAGGGTTCTTAGCTATCAGCATGTTTCTATTTTTTTTTTTTAATATTAAATTTTATTTTTATATTCCCCCATACAATTGCAAACGCCCCATTCTGACCCCAATCCTTCCCCTCCCGCCCCCCACCCCCCAAAAAGTGTCTCTGGTTCATAGTTTTTTGTTGATTTTGATTTTCACTTTCTTATATTCATTTTCCTGGTCCCTTATTTAAGTTTTCTAGATTCCTGCTATGAGTGAGACCATCCGGTATTTTTCTTTTTCTTTTTGGCTTATTTCACTGAGCATGATCCCTTCCAGTGCCATCCATGTTGCTGCAAATTGCATGTGTTTATCTTTTTGAATGCTGAGTAATATTCCATGGTATATATGTACCACATCTTCTTGATCCAGTCATCTATTTTTGGGCATTTGGGTTGTTTCCAAAGCTTAGCTATTGTAAACAGTGCTGCTATAAACATAGGGGTGCAGGTGCTCTTTGGAATTGATGTTTCTGTGTCCTTTGGGTAAATACCTAGGAGTGGAATTGCTGGATCATATGGAAGCTCTATGTTTAGTAGGTCCAGAAATCTCCACACAGCTCTCCATAGTGGTTGGACCAGTTGCACTCCCACCAACAGTGCAGAAGAGTTCCTTTTTCTCCACACCCTCGCCAACATTTGTTGTTGCTAGTTTTTTTTAATATGTGCCATTCTCACTGGTGTGAGATGGTATCTCATGGTAGTTTTGATTTGCATTTCCCTGATTACAAGTGATGTTGAACATTTTTTCATATGCCTGTTGGCCATTTGCATTTCTCTTTCAGAAGAAGTTTCTTTTTAGCTCTTCTGCCCATTTTTGAGGATTATTTTCTTTGTTGTTGCTGAGTCTCATCAGCTCTTTGCAGATTTTTGTGATCAGTCCTTTATCATTAGTGTTTGGGTGCAAAAATGTTCTCCCAGTTGGTGGGGTTTCTCTTTGTTTTTGTTATTGTCTCTTTTGCTGTGCAGAAGCTCTTTAATTTGATGTAGTCCCAGCTGTTTATCTTTGTCTTCACTATCACTGCTTTGGGTGATGTGTCTGTAAAGATGTCTTTGATGTGCAAATCCCGTAGTGTTTCGCCTATATTTCCTTCTATGTATTTTATGGTTTCAGGTCTTATGTCTAGTTCTTTAATCCATTTGAGTTGATTTTTGTGTATGGTGTGAGGTAGTGGTCAAGCTTCATTCTTTTGCATGTAGCGACCCAGTTTTTCAGCACCATTTATTGAACAAACTTTCTTTGCTCCAATGCATAGTCTTTGCTCCTTTGTCAAAGATTAGTTGACCATAAATCTGTGGGTTTATTTCTGGATTTTCTATTCGATTCCATTGGTCTGTATGTCTGTTCTTGTTCCAATACATGCAGTTTTTGATGATTATGGCTTTGTAGTAGAGTTTGAAGTCTGGGAGTGTGATGCCTCCATTTCCTTCTTTTTTTTTCAGTAGAGCTTTGGCTATTTCGGTGTTTTTTGGTGATTCCATATGAATTTCATCAATAATTGTTCTATTTCTTTGAAGAATGCCATTGAGATTTTGATTGGAATAGCATTGAATCTGTATATTGCTTTTGGTAGGATGGCCATTTTAATAATGTTTATTCTTCCAATCCATGAGCAGGGATGTCTTTCCATTTCTTTGTGTCTTCTTCTATTTCTTTTAACAGTGTTTTATAGTTTTCTTTGTATAGGTCCTTTACCTCTTTTGTTAGATTTATTCCCAAATATTTGATTTTTTTTTGTTTCAATAATAAAAGGGGTGGTTTTTTTTTGATTTCTTCTTCTTCAGATTTATTGTTTGTGTGTAGGAAGGCTACTGACTTTTGCGTGTTGATTTTGTATCCTGCCACTTTACTGAATTGATGAGTTGAATTAGTTTTTCTGTGGAGATTTTGGGGTTCTCTATGTTATATTATCATATCATCTGCAAATAGTGATAGTTTGACTTCTTCTTTTCCTATTTGGATTCCTTGGATGTCTTTCTCTTGTCTTATTGCTCTGGCTAGGACTTCCAGTATTATATTGAAAAGCAGTGGTGAGAGTGGACATCCTTGTCTTGTTCCAGATCTTAATGGAATTGCTTTCAGCTTTTCACCATTGAGAATGATACTGGCTGTTGGCTTGTCATAGATGGCCTTTATGATGTTGAGGTTATGTTCCTTGTATCCCAAGAATTTCAAGGGCTTTTATCATGAATGGGTGTTGCACTTTGTCGAAAGCTTTCTCAGCATCTATTGATATTATCATATGGTTTTTATATTTCTTTTTGTTGATGTGTTGGATAACGTTGATTGATTTTCGGATGTTAAACCATCCTTGTGCCCTGGAATGAATCCAACTTGGTCGTGGTGAATTATCTTATGGATACATTGTTGGATTCTGATAGCTAAAATTTTATTGAGGATTTTTGCATCAGTGTTCATTAGGGAGATTGGCCTGTAGTTTTCCTTTTTTGTGTTGTCCTTGTTCGGTTTTGGTATTAGTGTAATGTTGGCTGGCATAGAACGTGTTTGGTATTGTCCCTTCCTTCTCAATTTTTTGGAAGAGTTTGTGAAGGATAGGCACTAATTCGTCTCTGAATGTTTGGTAGAATTCATTTGTAAATCCATCAGGCCCTGGGCTTTTGTTTTTGGGGAGGTTTTTGATTACCATTTCAATTTCGCTGCTTGTAATTGGTCTGTTTAGGTGTTCTATTTCTTCTTTATCTAGCTTTGGGTGATTGTAGAGTTGTAGGAATTTGTCCATCTCCTCTAGATTGTTGAACTTGTTTCCATATAACTGTTCATAGTAGTTACTGATTATTCTTTTGATTTCTGCTGTGTCCGTTGTGATTTCTCCTCTTTCATTTATGATCTTGTGTATTTGTGCTTTCTCCCTTTTTCCTTTGTGAGCCTGGCTAGGGGTTTGTCTATTTTATTTATTTTTTCAAAGAACCAGCTCTTGGTTTCATTGATCTTTTGGATTGTTTTTTTAGTTTCAATTTCATTTATTCTGCTTTGGTTTTTATTATTTCTTTCTTCTACTGGTTTGGGGTTTTTTTGTTGTTCTTTTTCTAGATCTTTGAGCTTCGAGATTAGGTTGTTTCTTTGAGTTCTTTCTTGTTTTTTGATGTGAGCTTCTATTGCTATATATTTTCCTCTTATTACTGCTTTTGCTGCATCCCATACATTTAGGATATTGGTGTCCTCCTTGTCATTCAATTCAAAGAATTTTTTAATTTCTTCTTTGATCTCCTCGTTAGTCCAGTGGTCTTCCAGTAGTGTGGCTTTTAATCTCCATGAGGTAGGATAGTTCCTTGCCTTCTTTTTATGATTTATTTCTAGTTTGATGCCTTCGTGGTCAGAAAAGATGGTTGGTATGATTTCAATCTTGGTGTATCTGTTGATGTTTGTCTTGTGCCCCAGTATGTGATCGATCCTGGAGAATGATCCGTGTGCGCTTGAGAAAAATGTGTACTCCGTTTTTTTTTGGGTTTAGTGTTCTATAGATGTCTGTTAAGCCCAAATGCTCTAGGTCCTTATTTAGAGCTTTAGTTTCTTTACTTATTTTTTGTCTTGTTGATCTATCCATTGTTGATAGTGGTGTGTTGAAGTCTCCCACTACGTATGTGTTTTCTCTGATGTCTGTTTTCAGAGAGGACAACAGTTGTCTGATATATTTTGGTGCTCTTTCGTTTGGTGAGTATATGTTAATGAGTGTTATTTCTTCTTGAAGTATTGTCCCCTTGATCATAATGTAGTGACCATTGGGGTCTCTTTTTATTTTTTTGAGTTTGAAGTCTGTTTTATCTGATATAAGTATAGCTGTTCCTGCTTTCTTTTTTGGCCCATTTGCTTGTAGGATTGTTTTCCATCCTTTGACTTTGAGCCTATTTTTATCTTTTGTAGCTAAATGTGTTTCCTGGAGACAGCAAAAGGTTGGGTTTTGTTTCTTAATCCAGGCTGCAACTCTGTGTCTTTTTATTGAAGAGTTTAGTCCATTTACATTTAGAGTTAATATTGATATGTTAGCATCTGTATTTGCCATTATGTTTGTCTTTCCTTTGATTTTATTTATTCTTTTAATAACTTTTTTTTTTTTTTTTGGTCTTCTTTCGTTGTTATTCGTCCCTCTGAGGTTCTGGCTTTAGGATTCCTTGTAGTATTTTTTGGAGTGGGGGTTTATTCGTAATGAAATTCCGGAGTTTCTCTTTGTCTGGGAAGGTCCATATTCTTTCTTCATGGAGGTAAGAGAGCTTTGCGGGATAGAGTATTCTTGGTTGGCATCTGTTTTCTTGAAGTCTGTTGACTATGTCCCTCCACTCTCTCCTTGCCCGTAGTGTTTCTTCAGAGAAGTCTGATGTCAGCCTGATTGGTTTTCCTTTGAATGTTATCTGTTTCTTCCCTCTTGTCAGCTTCATTATTTTTTCCTTGTCCTGGATTCTTGGGAGCTTTACTATTATGTGTCTTGCTGTGCTTTTCCTTCATCGTGTGGAAGTTTGGTGTTCTTCTTGCTTCTTGTATATCAATTTTCAGCTCCTTCTTCGCATTTGGGAAGTTCTCTTCAATTATCTCCTGGAATATTTTCTCTGTTCCTACATCTCTCTCCTCTCCTTCTGGGATTCCCTATAAACTTTATATTTCCTTTCCTCATGGAGTCAGATAGTTCCCGAAGTCTTTCTTCATTCTTTTTCCTTCGTACTTCTCTTTCCTTTTCTGTTTTGGTTCTTTTTATTTCTGTGTCTTCAAGAGAACTTATTCATTCTTCCATTTCATCTATTCTGCTTTCCTTGCTTCTCCCGGAGTTCTTTAGTTCCTCCATTAATTCTTTGATCTCCTGCATTTCTTTTACTTCCCTCTTTAGGGACTCAATTTCCTTCTTCTGATCTATCACTTTTTTAATCATGGCAATTTTTTTTTTTTTTTATGAATTTTATTGTTATATTCCCCATACAATTGCAGCCCCCCATTCTGACCCCAATCCCTCCCCTCCCGCCCCCGCCCCCCTAAAAGTGTCTCTGGTTCATAGTTTTTTTGATTTTGATTTTCACTTTCTTATAGTTATTTATTTCCTGGTCCATTATTTAAGTTCTAGATTCCTGCTTAATCATGGCAATTTTAAATTCTCTTTCTGGAAGGCTCAGAAGTTCTTCCAAGTTGCTGTCGTTGCAATCTGGGGAGTGGTTTTTTTTTGTGGTGTGCTTCTTTCTGAGGCGTTGTTAGGTTGCGTGTGGTTCTTCTACTCCCTACTGTCTGTTTTCTAATTTGTCGTATGCGTTGGGACACTGTGTTGCTCGGACTGACTGACATCTTGGGTGAACTTCTCCGCTCCCCTCTGGCTCTTCCAGGAGCCATCTCTGTCTTCTGGGGGAGCTTTCTGCTGGTTTTAGGCAGTTTTTACTGAAGAAATGTCCCTGTTCTCAAATGGCGAAGCCGGATGCAGTCCCTGCGCCTCCGGTTTCAGGCACACTCTTCTGCGCACCCGGTCTGCCCCGGACGTGGGTGCCTGCTCCCTCTGTGGGCTCAGACTGCTGGTCGGAAGGGGCCTGGCGTGGAATAACTTCCTGGCTGGCCACTGGGTCCTACAGAAGCCTTCTGCCCTTTTCAAGCAGTCTTAAGAAATTTCCTGTTCTATGGGGTGTTAGTGACTTTTTTTTTCCTGGTCGCTAGGTGGCGCCAGAGATCTCTCCTATTGTCCTTGGGGGGCTGTTTTTCGCCTCCCCCCACCCCGTGGGACAGGGAACAGAGCAGGAATGGTAGGGTACACCTCAACAGCTTTGGGGTGCTGTGTCTGCCTTGTGCCCCACCGTCGTGGAGAACCCACGCCCCGAATTTTCGTGCCCCGGGTCTCAGTTCAAAGCCCTCAGGTCCAGGACGCAGGCTGTAGCCCAGTTCAGTGGCGCGGGAATGGCGCCTTTTGCACCGCTCCCGTGCCTGGGCGCCTGGTTCCTGCTCACTCAGGGAGGGACCTTCACGTCAGTGAGGACCTCCGCGCGTCTCCCCGCAAGCCTAGGTCGTCTCCCCGCAAGCCTAGGTCGCAGGCGCGGGGACCTGGGCAGCTGAGATCCCGGTCTGCACTTGCTTTTCAAGCGCGCCGAGTGTGCCACTTTTCCGCGCAAGCTTACCGGCAGCCCGGGCTGTGTGCGCGTCTCCTGGAGTCTTTGTTCTTCTCTAATGGCGCCCGGAGCCGTTCGCTCACCGCCGCGGTGGATCCTGCAGGGTTCGCCTCAGCTCCCGTTCACGGGGTGTGGTGGCTGCAATAGTTCCTTTCCACGCACAGTCCCGCTTGCTGCGTCGTTTGTTCTTGTTGGTCGTTTTGGTTTGTTGTTTCCCTCCTCTCTGCCGGTCGGAGAGTGCCACCCCAGCATGTTTCTATTTTAAATACAGTTTGACTCCTCTCTCATATAATTCTTGACATCATTCACCTTAGCAGCCTCTTCTAGTCCCATGCTCATGTTTGCTCAAGACTATTTGAAAAGTAGTCCCTGGTTTAACTTGATGAGGGGTCTGACATTAGATATTAATTGACTAGGTTCATCATATTGCTATCTACCAGGTCATTAGGTGCACAGCTGCAATTTATCATATATTAAAACTAGTACATTATGGGTCATGTCTAAGCAGTAAGTTCCACAAATAGGTCATGCCATAGCAGCTCAGACCTCCATGTCATGGCATCTCTTCTAGTAACACTTCTTCCTCAGTTCACACCTGCAGTCTGATAGACGATCCCTTATAATCCACTGATAGAGGATTAAACATTTTAAGCTTAGTTCATGAATACATTAATTTGATGTATTGCTGTGAGCAGGAAATAGATTATGTTATATCCCTACTAAAGCAGTTCAGGATAGGGTTCATCCTTCCAATGGACAGAACTGAACATTAAACTTGCTCATTAACTTACTGTGGAGAGACATATGGCCTGAAGTAAGAGTTTTCAAGGAATTCTGGTTGTAAATAATGACTAGACTTGGTCAGAGGGCAGGAAGGGACATTTTGAAGGGTGAAGATGAGAAATTCTGGGGAAGTTACATGAAACAATCTATGGGAGTGGGCACAAAGAGTACAAACATTTGTGTCTCGTGTCTATGCCTGCTAGATAGCACCCACCTCAGAAGGGATACTTAATAACCAAGTAAATGTGTGACTTGTCCAAAAGATGAGCTAACCTTTGTAATTTCACCTCTTCCTGCTGGCACAACAGTTATGCATGCACCTCTGCCATTGGGGCAGGCATGGTGACAGTCTGGGCACCTTTCCTACTCAGTTAGTCTAGCTATTGCCATCACTGAATTTATGAGCCATTTGTAACAGATTAAAAGTTGGAACCTCATTATGTTACTCTTCTCATATCCTTCAAGGAGATCAGTCAACTACTTGGTTGCAAGTTGAATTTGTTTAGAAGAAACTGGTTATTTGTCCATACTGGGATTGATATATATATACACTAAATTTGGGTTTATTTCCCTTCCCACAGTGCCTCAGCTAACATAATTTGAAGGATCATAGGAATTCTAATTCAACAACACGAGATTACAGGATCCATTGGTTATACCAATTATTGCATTACCCAGAACCTGTTGGCCTGATATGCACTGGAATTGCTTCCTTATGGTAACACTAAGGAGTCATCCTTTATTGTGTTGGGTTCTGTTCAGCTGACATAACTATACTTTGAAATAATAACAATGATAGTGTATTATGTGCCTGATAGAGTACCTTGATTCAAAAACTAAGAAATAGAAGTAGGAGTGGCCTCTTTCCATCACTCAGCTTGCCTGTGGGGAAATTTGAACTTCTTGTTCTTATTACTTTAATCTATGTAGTGTTAAAGACCTTTGTTGAGAAAATAATAATGGTTCCAGTAGAGTTAAAGCAATGGGTGATCATTGTGGGCTTCATATACCAATAGACTAGCAGGAAATGAAAGAAGTAATACTGGGTAATTGTAATTGGCCTTATAATCATGACCAGATAAGTTTACTGCTATTTAGTATTGGTGGGCAGGAGTATGAAGATATGAATATGATTCATTGGGGGCACTTCTTGGTACTTCCATTCCCAGTAAAAATCGTGAATGGGCAATTTCTCCAACTATAGTCTGACAAGTTATGTGGTATGATGGATGGCAAAGGAGGGAAATAAAGGAAGTAAATTGTTGTCTAGGCATCAATTATGGTAGCAGGAACTAGAAGTCATGACAACCCTTTTTCTATAAATCTTGAAAAACATTTTTGTTTTTCAGCAACTGTAAGTACCCATGGTTTGAAGAATCGGGGACATGTTAAATGACTTTAAAATGGGGCATGAATTGATATGAACAGTGTGAATGTTGTTCTATAGTGTATATTGTTGGTGCCTTACCCATATTCCTTCAACATTTCCATTCCCACTGAAGGTTTCTTGCCGCAAGAACATTAAGTTTCTTGACTGAAATAGCCTTCAGTGAAGGGAACATACTTGACTTATGTACAAGAAAGCCAGAATTATAGGGAATTGATATTTCCAGGTGAATACTTCAACTACTCTCCCTCTCTCACCTTGCTTCTTTTACCTTCATGATAGGCTAGGGTTCTTGATAGGCTAGGATACTTATCTTCCTATATTTCCTATTCTTACAAGTTCCCTGATGAGTATTCCAAATTTCTCTAACACTTGGGTCCTTCTGTCTGAATCATGTCCAATTGCTATATAAGGATATCGCAATCTGGGTGGCTTATAAACAGATATTTATTTCTCAGAGAAGCTCTGAGGTTATGTCATCAGCATGTTTAGGCTGTAAGTAGGTCCCTCCTTTGGTTTGCAACTGTCACCTTCTCCTTGTGCCCTTATCTGGCATAAAGAGAATCAACTAGTTGTCTGGCCCATACTTATAAGGAAACTAATTCCACTCAGGAGGGTGCCAACCTCATCACCTGATCACTTTCTCAATTCCCCACCTCCCAAATGCCTCACCTCCAAATACCATCACATTAACAGCTAGATTTAGACATATGAATGTTTTTTGGGAGGAGGTGTAAACATTTAGTTTGTAACATTTTCTCTGAAGTAACACCCTTTGAGAGATTCTAATCCTATCTTGTTTTTTTCCAGTTTTCCTCTCTGCACTCATTGTAATCTCATGCTTTTGACAATATTAGTGTATTTTCCAGGTGACATTCATTCTTCAATGACTTTTTTGACTATATGTGCAATTCTTGCCTAAATGCCTCATTATTTTATTATAGTCTCCCATTGTATATTTAGCATTAACTATCTCTGAAATTGTTGTGAAGATCATTGGGTTTCCCACAGGACACTATACTTCTATCTGTAGATCTTGCAATGAGGCAGGATCTCCCATCTCCACCCCATTGTAATATGCAGTGATCAACCCAGAAACTTTATGTTTTACAAAGGTTACTACCACTCTTTCTACTTCAAAGGTTCATGAAAGAACAAAACAAGAGCTTCTTTCCTGATGAAATATTATAGTTTATTTTTTTCACCCTTTTAAAACTTCTTGTATTTTTGGGATTGCACTTTCCCTTTTCCGTATGTACATTTTTCACTCACCCTCCACCAAGCCATGGCACCAATGCCCTACTTACTTTCCTCTCCCATCCATACTTTCCCCTCCCCTTTGTTTCACCTGGTAAACTGTAAAGTTTTTCACTAAGGCAAGGACTTGTTTTTTGCTGTATTTTTTTTTTCTTTATTGAGGAAACATTGGTTTAAAGCACTCTATGTGCTGTAGGAGAATAGGTACACATCTCCTCAGGTATGTTACTACATCATTACCACCATGAAAACACCCACAATCCTTAAATTTATTTATTTTATTTTTTTTTAAATAATAAATTTTATTTTTATATTCCCCCATACAATTGCAAACGCCCCATTCTGACCCCAATCCTTCCCCTCCCACCCCCACCCCCCAAAAAGTGTCTCTGGTTCATAGTTTTTTGTTGATTTGATTTTTACTTTCTTATATTCATTTTCCTGGTCCCTTATTTAAGTTTTCTAGATTCCTGCTATGTGTGAGACCATCCGGTATTTTTCTTTTTCTTTTTGGCTTATTTCACTGAGCATGATCCCTTCCAGCACCATCCATGTTGCTGCAAATTGCATGTGTTTATCTTTTTTGAATGCTGAGTAATATTCCATGGTATATATGTACCACATCTTCTTGATCCAGTCATCTATTTTTGGGCATTTGGGTTGTTTCCAAAGCTTAGCTATTGTAAACAGTGCTGCTATAAACATAGGGGTGCAGGTGCTCTTTGGAATTGATGTTTCTGTGTCCTTTGGGTAAATACCTAGGAGTGGAATTGCTGGATCATATGGAAGCTCTATGTTTAGTAGGTCCAGAAATCTCCACACAGCTCTCCATAGTGGTTGGACCAGTTTGCACTCCCACCAACAGTGCAGAAGAGTTCCTTTTTCTCCACACCCTCGCCAACATTTGTTGTTGCTAGTTTTTTTAATATGTGCCATTCTCACTGGTGTGAGATGGTATCTCATGGTAGTTTTGATTTGCATTTCCCTGATTTCAAGTGATGTTGAACATTTTTTCATATGTCTGTTGGGCATAGAAGGAAATATAGGCGAAACACTATGGGATTTGCACATCAAAGACATCTTTACAGACACATCACCCAAAGCAGTGATAGTGAAGGCAAAGATAAACAGCTGGGACTACATCAAATTAAAGAGCTTCTGCACAGCAAAAGAGACAATAACAAAAACAAA
Organism: Talpa occidentalis; assembly: GCF_014898055.3. NCBI lineage: Eukaryota > Metazoa > Chordata > Mammalia > Eulipotyphla > Talpidae > Talpa > Talpa occidentalis. The sequence continues at coordinate 106,057,661 of NW_023604861.1, read as the reverse complement.
GAGAAACCCCACCAACTGGGAGAACATTTTTGCACCCAACACTAATGATAAAGGACTGATCACAAAAATCTGCAAAGAGCTGATGAGACTCAACAACAACAAAGAAAACAATCCAGTCAAAAAATGGGCAGAAGAGCTAAAAAGAAACTTCCCTGAAGAGGAAATGCAAATGGCCACAATCCTTAAATTTAGACCCCTTTCTTCAATCCTTCACCCTTTCTTCCCCTCTAGGAGCCTTAATTGTGCATTCATATATCTATGTTTTTTTTTTTTTTTTAGTTTAGCTTTGTCAGCTCCTTTTTTTTCTTTATATTCCACATATGACTGAAATCATCCAGTATTTGTCTTTCTCCATGTAATAATTCATCTTGATCTTTTTGTTTTAGAGCTGAGTAGTATTCTATCATGTCTACATGCCATATTTTCTTAATTCATTCTTTAGTTATAGGGTGCTTAAGGTCTTTCCATAACTTTGCTGTTGTAAATAATGCTGCAGTGAACATGAGTGCATATATCCCTTCAAACTAGTGTTTTTGTATTCTTTGGGGAGAGTCCTAGGAGTGTAATTGCTGGATCATAATATGGTAAATAATTTTTTAATATTTTGAGGAAATTCCATACTGTTTTCCATAGGGGCTAGACGAGTCAACATCCCCACTTAGAGTACAAGGGTTGCTTTTTCTTCACCTCTTCACCAACATGTGTTGTGGTTTTTTTTTTTCTTAAATGAAATATGTATAGGCCATTCTCATTGAAGTGAAGTTGTATCTCCTTGCAGTCTTAATTTGCATTTCCTTCATGATAATTGATCTTAAACATGTTTTCATGTGCCTGTTGGTCATCTGTATGTCTTTTCTGGTTAAGTGTCTTTTTGTTTTCAGCCCATTTTTTGACTGGGTTATTTGTTTTCTTTTTGTAGAGTCCTTTGTAGATCTTAGTTATAATAAGCCCCTTCTCAATGTATGTGCAAAAAATTTTCTCCTGTTCAGAGGGTGTTTTTTTGTTTTTTTTTCTTTTTTGTTTTTTTTAATTTATCTTTATTGGAGTACCATTATTTTACATTCTTGCTAGATTTTGATGGAATAAATAGGATTTCCCCCATCAGGTGTAGTCACTGTAGCACTGTCCCCACTGAAACATCCATAGTCCTCCACCATAGTCAATTGCATTATCTTTCCTCTTCTTCCCCTGTTCTCAACCTTCCCTTTTTCCAGTGAAAGCAAAGTTCAGCTTTCAATGGTTGATTTTAAAGTTCATCTTTGTCTGGCACTTTGGTTATTATATTTTCCACATGTATATGAAACCATCCAGTATTTATCCTCTCCTACATTATTTTGCTTAATAGATAGCATAATCCACTCCAGCTCCATCCATGTTGCTGCAAATGGCATGAGTTTATCATTTTTGATTGCTGAGTAGTATTCCATCGTGTACATATACCAAATCTTCTTGATCTACTTATTTGTTTTTGGGCATTTATATTGTTTCCATATGTTGGCTATTGTAAATAGTGTTGCTCTAAACATAGGACTGCAGGTTTCCTTTTAAATTAGTGTTTTTGCATTTTTTAATAGATAGCTAGTAGTGGAATTGCTAGGTTATAAGGCAGATCATTTTTAGTCTTTTAAGAAACCTCCATACAGCTTCCCATAGTATTGGGAAATAATTGAAAATATGAACAGCCATCATAAAATCCACAGACATCCAACCTCAGCAAGGCTAGTGAACAGAGTTGCTCTAGTCTTGCCCAAAACTTAAAAGTAAATATCAGTAGTGTGAAATTATACAGTCAGTAAATAAATTTATATAAAAAAACCTCAGTGTTCGTCTCAGGACGTTTAACATAAATTAAACTCTGTGCAATATTTCTACAGCTTCCCTAAAACCAGAATAAATAATTGTCTCAAGAGATGTTGAACTTAAAAGATAAAGGTTTAAAACAGCTATTATAAATATGTTCAAGGACTTAAAGGAAAAGGGGACAAAAAGAATGACATATGTGGAGAAATTAACACTCTTGTAAGAGAATTTATATCTCAGCAAATGTACTAGAATTTTGATCAATAAGATGGAAGGAGCAATTTGTTTTCTGAGGATGCATTTATTCTCATGAACACAAAGTGCTTTGCCACATGCTGCTCAATTGAATCTTGATGTATCCCTGTGCAATGGGACAGACACAGAAAGGCAGTTTTGTTGGAAGAATCCAGACTTTCTCTCATCTCTATCTGTAGTTGTGCTTCAGAGACCTCAGCTGGAGAGAAATGGATGCAGGTTCTCAGGTCTATCTGGGCTAATGGGGCAAAGAAACATAGAGGAGAGGTAACATATGTAAAGAACTGCAAAATAAGGACAAAGGGCAACTCAATTATAGCATTTTTCAGAAAAGTCCTATGCACAGGCAAACACTGTCAGTGGTCCACTGACATTCACACCACAGAGCTTGTGATTGACTCTTGGAAGCATCCAAGAACCTGACAATGTCAGAAATGGAAAGGAACTGAGAAATCATCTGGCTCTCCACTCTCAGTCCTTACACTCTTCGAATGATGCACAGACCAGGGGTTGATGTGACTTGCTGAGGGTCACTGAGTTATTTGCAAATAATGAAAATGAACAGTTCCCCTAGTTTCTAGTTAATTGAGATGCAGTCTTAAATGCTGTTTAATTAGGAATTTCCCCTAATGTATATAGATATGTAGTCTTAAAAAGCAACACAATCAATTATGACAGTTTTTTTTTAAACAAAAATCAGGGTTAAATGAAATTTAAAATGAAGAGTTGATTAAAAATATGCTTAATAGAAAATAGCTATATCCATTATTGTGTTAATGGTTTGAAACCTCAAATTGATTTTAATTATTTATTTATTTCCCAAAGGTTTTTATATCCATATTTAAATAAACAACAGGATTTAATAAATGAAGTAAAATGGCAATTTCCCTCTTGAAGTTCATTGGGTTTCATAGTTAAAAATCACAGTGTGTTTCAATGGTCCTCATATTCCTACATAGTTCCCCAGGTGATTGTTAATGTTCATACATAACTCAGTCCCTTAAAGTCAAAGTTGATATATCTTCACATCCCTTTAAAAGTGGTAAGGGAGACTATTGATTTCAGGAGACACTACATCACAGACCTATGACCATTTACACAGCTGCTCTGATGAAATCATTCTGTACTGGAGCTGAACAACAAATCAAATTCATTTAGTAGGGGGAAACAATTTATATTAATAGACATTTTTATAGAGTAACTCATTTTCTTTCATCTAAGACATGCAGTATCTTTAACAACTACAATTTTCTGTTACTTGGCTTTGCATTGTGAACATTGTGCTGGGCACAGGGCAAACCCATAATACATATAGACCATTAATTGGAGACCTACAACTTTAGGGTTTACATAGATTATCTTATTCAGTATCAGAATAATCCTGAGGTGAAACAGAAAAGGCATTATCATCACTGATTATAAATGAAAATGTAGATGCAGAGAGATTAGTTGTCTACCCAAGGTGTAGGAGTAGAACACAGGGATCTTGATGTTATCATGTTATATGTATCTTGATGTTATGATGTTATCATGTTATCATCATGACACTAATCAAAAAGGGAAGGGGCAAAGGTCTTACTTTGCATTAGTTAGGTAGGATATCAACAGGTAAAATTGGTGATTGGCATAAACTGAAAAAAACATTCCATACTGATTCACAGTTCCTTTCTCAGAGACAAGAAAGTTCCTATAGTTAGCACTCTCATTAATGACACTGCCATGCATGTCACCTGGCTAATCTAGTGAAGGGACTTGCAACATCTATCCAAGCTCATCTTGGGGGGGAGGGGCGCTAAGGATCAGCTTTCTAGTTTCTCTGGTATGTAGTCAGGAAGCTATAATTTCCCAAACAAGCAATTGGACTTCATATCTCAACATTTCTTCAATTTAAACATCTTACGTATTTTTTTCTTTGGCTTATGATTTCAGACATCAAAAAGTCACTTACTGGTCTCTAGAAATAAGAACAAAGTCTCTGGCTTTAAAGAACATGATATGTCAAAATCATTCAATTAATGTGTTGGGGTAGTTTAGTGATTATGTTTGAATCTTGATTTTTTTAAATAAAAATATTTTTATTTTTTAATTTAATCTCATTTTTTTCATTGAGATAACATTGGTTTAGGGGAATAGATATGCATTTCCTCAGATGTATGTCACACACCATATCCACCACCAAAGCAACTCTAGTTCTTTACCCTAGACCAGATTACTCCCTCACCACTTTGTTCCTGCTCTGCCCTTCCTTCCATCTCATAGACTCAATTCTGCAGTCATTTTACTGGGTTTCTGAGACATTAATTCATTTTATGAATATTGTTGAATAGTTTTCTTTAGCTTTTCTGAGTTCTCTTGTATTTCTTTGACTTGTGCTTTTAGTTAAAAAAAAAAAAAGCTAAAATTCCCTTGAATCTTGCTGGACATTAAACATAAATATGAAGGAAATAAAAAGTACTTAATAGAGATGGGCAGAAATTAATTAATCAACAACTTTCTCTCTCAGCCTAAGTCTGTGCTGTCAGAAAGCAAAATCAATTACAGGTAGAGTAAATGTGAGCTGAGCTGGCATGATTTGGTGGTCATCCATTGATGATGCCAGAAAGGTCAGGTCTTTGGGGAAGGATCATTTCCTGAGTATGTAATTTTGCCTCTCTAATGTGTAAGATAGGAATAGGATATATCAGATACTTATATATATGTATCAGGTACTTATATATATACTTATATATATACACACACATATATATATATATATACAGGTACTTACATATATATCAGGTACTTACATATATATATATATACACACACACACACACATATGTATCTGATATGTATATAAGTACCTGATATATATATATATATATATATCAGGTACATCTCTCTCTCTCTCTATCTATCTATCTATCTATCTATCTATCTATCTATCTATCTATATCTATATCTATATCTATATATATATATATATATCTCAGGAGTTGGAATCAATAAGACCAGTGTAGCTCTTCTCTTTTATTAGAGAGCAATACAGAATCCTAGTAGAATTGGAATGTTGTTAAGAGAGTCTTGAACTGTGACATTTTAAGCTGCATGATTAAGGAAGCCAAGATCTGTCTCCTTGTGATGAGGGGCTGTGCAATTATAGTACAATGTGGTAAAGAGTTTGGGTTCATTTTTTCCTTTTAGTTGAGTGTTTGAGTACATGTGTGGAGTGCCAGCTTTGGATGAAGAAATTAAATTAAAAAAGGTGAAAAGATTTGATCTTGCCTGGGATTTATGACCTTAAAATCTGGATTGTAGCCACTTTCCATGGAACTTTGAAGGAGGGAGGCCAACTTTTTTCCATAAAGTTCAACCTTCAGGAATCAATCTTGTACCAGTTAGACTTGTCAACTTCTGGTTGCTTTTAGAAAATAAGGCACCAGAAGAGACTGGAGAGTACACAGGCAGAGATGAGAATCAATTTCTTTTCACCTTCTCTATCCTGAATTGAGCCAGGCCATTGTCTGTATGTTTCTGTGTACATAGCCTTATCCTACAGTGATAGCCTATTTCTATACTAGCTCCTTTCCCTCTCTCTTATCTTCAGTTCCTTCACTCTCCTTAAGAATTAACTGAGTCCACATTTTTGTGAGTTGACCTGTCTTTGAATTTTCTTCACTTAGCCTATTTGAGTGAATCTGCTGTACCCTGACTGATATAACATGGAAAAATAATTTATTTAAGATAAGAATTTTGCTAATTTTAGTCATGTAGCTTCTTATATGCCTATATAAATCATATTTTCTTAATATTTTTAAATGTGCTTTTTAATATAATGAGATGAATACAAAAAGGAATTTGAATTTATATTAGAAGGACGGATTATTGAAAATGCTCTCTTTTGTTACCTTTTGCTTCAGTATCTTAAAGGTGATTAAAAATTCAAGTGTTATTAGAATTCCATAGCTCGCTGTGTAATCAAGGCAAATGTGGAAATAGGAAAGTTCCATTATTAGAGCAAAATCTCTCAGATGGTTTCAGTCCAAAAATTACTCATTCAGACTTGTCGGAATTCTTTGTTTTATACAATGCTCTAAGCAAGCACAAATAAAAATGCGAAGGAGGATGCTTATGTGTAAGCTCTGGTACTAGGGTTTTTCCATGGGAAATTGATTTATTTTTCACAAGTCTATAAATTCAATTTATCTCCATGACTTCCTGTATTGATACAAATGCCATAGACCCAGGGAAGGCTTAAGCAGATATGTCTGGTAAACATCTCCCATTTTTCTTTCTCAATTAGATGAGCTAAAATTACATTATAGACTACTCTGCACCAAAGCCCATAAATATATCTAATGCCCTCTGTCTGGAGAAATGTAAGACTGTGCAGGCAGCTGCCCTCCTGACCCTGGCTTGTAATTCTCTCACATCTTCCAGTGAAGCCACCCTTACCACACAGTCATTATTAATTGAATCTGAGGATACTGCCCTGGTATCTATTTATTTTATATGAATTAAGAAGTAGTTGATTTTCTTATGTGTGCCCATGCTTTGTAGTTTAGAGTGTGAATCTGAATAGCGAGGCTTCAACTTACTTCAACAAGCTTGTCGTAATTGGGTTTCAACGCTGATTTTGAATGCATCATTCATTCATTACTCATTCATTTTTTTGTTAGCTATTTCCTGTGAACATGCTAACTCCCGTAATATGACTGCAAAGTAAATTAAAGAAGACAAAGTAAAATGTATAATCCATTTCTAAACATTTGAGTGTGTGCTAAATATTGTGCTTTGTGTTGTGTTGAGAAATAAGTGACATGAGAAGAAGCAAGAGCTAGATCTCTATTTGGAGGTGTTAGGTATCCAGTGGAAAAGTGAAAGTTTAGAAAAATATTATGATGTCAGTAATGAAAATATTTATTTTATTCCAGTAGACATGTAAAATAATTCTTAACTTGTTATTTAAACTTCTGTTTCCTTTCTATTGTCAATTGGAGTAATTTCTAGAATTCATGGTCCTGCTAATTAGCACCCCAAGCAGTGAGCTAGCTTTATTTAGTTTTTTTTTTTTTTGCATGAACATCTTCAGACTCTCATAAAACTTTACTTGATATAACAACACTTACCTTTGGTAGAATTGCTAGCAATGTCTTGATTAGTATATCCAGTTCTCATTCAAGTTCATTGTGAATACCAGTCTAAGAGGGTCTTTGAAAGGATAGCAGAGAGCACACTTAAAAAAAGCACATATTCTAGAAACAGACATGCTGGTTGTGAAAGCTTATTTTACTATATAGTAAATGTATGGCCTTTGGCAAGTTACTTACCTTTTCTGGGATTTAGTTCTTCATATGGAAAATGTAAATAATAGCAGGCTCTAACCCATAGCATATAAAACATTTAACATGACCATGGAAAAGCTCACTGAATATAGTACTATTATTACCAATACTTCTCGAGTCTGAAGGAACTTAGAGACTGTCTAATAAGATTTTAGGCACAGGGGGATATCCTGCACCCTTCTGGATTCTTCTCAGTTTGGATGAGAAGTCACAACAGCATTAGGCAGATTAACAAAGGAAAAATCAATCTAATAGCCTATAATAGAGAATTTATATGGCTAAGAATCCTAAAGATAAATAGGGCAAATCAGGGATAAACATCCTGTATTAAAGGACATGGATCATCAAGGAGAGAGAAGGAGGAGACTTCACTTGACAAGGAGGGGATGACCTCATCTTTTATTCTGAGAGTAAAATGACAAGTTTCTCAGATAGGAAGGACATGTTCACTGATAAGTCTATACTTAACTGCATGATATCCCTCCAATGACATTCTTCTAGGTTGTAAAAAAGGGGCACAATAATTGTTTCTTCTATTAAAAAAAAGGACAGAGGACTGAGACAAATAATAGGAACTTTAGTTAGCACCCTGGATCTTCACTCCTTTTACTTTAAAATAAAATAAATTGCATTTCTTAAATTATAGTAACAGACTTTACAAGGCCTATAAGGCCTTGAATGACCTTAGTTTCCCATATCGAGGTGACTTATTGGAAGAGTCCTACTCTGTTCATATTGAGTAAAGCCCATTGATCCTATTTGGGAGACCAATCTCACACAGACTGCTCCCATCCATATTTCAGAAGTATACTGCTGCTGAATTCGTCATTTTGTATACACCAAGATACCTCTACAAAGTATTACAAACTCTTCATCTTATTTAAGACAAGAACACATTTATCTCTATACTACCAGAGAGGAAAAATACAGTACAATGGAGCTGTAACATTTTTTCTCCAAAACAGTGGACAGGAAAAAGAACTATGGGTGATTTGGTGGCAGGTACATTTATGGTGGTAAATACCAGATGACAGTACCCAGAAATTGTTCCTGAAATACATTGTTTTCACTAAACTCTTTTTTGATTAAAAATGAAAAATTTTATTTAGATATTTTATAAAATAAAATGTCAGTGCTTCCCATTCATTCATCTAAAGAATGTACTTCAAAATTTATACTAGGCCCAGTGGATGCAAAAATTACCAAGGTTTGTCTCCAGTGATCTTGTAATCTGAAAAGGAGAGCAGTTTTTAAATTTTTATTTTTTAATATAATTAATTAATTAATTTATATTTTATATCATTGCTCATTTTTGTACAATGTGTAGTCCTCTCCTCTCAGGTGTAGACCCCATAGAATTCCTACCACCAATTCACCCACTTACAATCACCATAGTCCCTTGTGTTCTTCCCTTCCCTGTTTTGATCCCTCCCCCCATGTCTTATTTGGTTCCCCTATATTCTTCCTATAAGTGTAATATCCAATATTTTTCTTTATCCTTCTGACTTATTGCACTGAGCATAATCCCTTCTAGCTCCATCGATATTGCTGCGAATGGCATGAGTTTATCTTTTTTGATTGCTGAATAGTATTCCATTGTGTATATATACCACATCTTGATCCAGTCATCTATTTTTGAGTATTTGGGTTATTTCCATATCTTTCCATATTAAAATGTTTTGACACTACTATTCTTATTTGGTTCATATGTTCAATAGTTGCATGTTATGTGACACATACTAAGGGGAAAGTGGATGTAGAGGCTTGTCAGTCATCACCCATCTTATGTTTTTGTATTAATATGTTTTGTATGCATTGTGATGTGTATATGTGCCTATTACTAGATTTTACATTATCTTTTAGATTGTTTCTTATTTTTGATTGAATTAAACTTCACAAAATAGATGAAACTTAGAAAATAATTCTGCAAGAAAATTGTAGACTGGGATAATACTAAGATTACAAAATAGCACAAGCAAATAATGAGAAAATAGCAGGGAGGCCTCTTCTCCCACTCTCCCTAACATGCTTCACCAGCCTCATTACAGATAAAAACTGTCACAGTCTAGTGAGGTCTTGCAGAAGTGTATCAAAGGGAATTCTAAATAATCAGAAAGACTGATTATACAATATACAAGTATATTTTTAATATTGAGATTTTGGTTATGATAGTATAAATGTATAATTCATAAACATATATCTTGGAGTATTTGCTCTAAGCTTCTTATTAATAGGAATGTATCTACAGTTTGAAGCTGGCTGGATTTACATGTTGAGTTTACAGGGAAGCAGCAAAGGGGGGACCGGTATTATTTTCAATACTGTTTTAAAGTGCTTTTGATTTAAAGGCAGTTTAAATATAAAATTTAAAATGATATTCCCTCTCCATACACCTTACCCTATTTAACATTTGCATTTTGGGAGGTTTGTAGTAAGCATAGAAGTACTGCTCCATAACATTTCAATCAGATGGAAAGATGCATTTTGCTTTCTAGAGATGAGACTTCACTCCTTATTTATGGTATATAGGTCATTGCCCTGTTACTGTCAGAACACTAAAAAGGAACTGCCCTTGGGCCTCCCCGGTGGCGCAGTGGTTGAGCGCTGGGTTGCGAAGCTGCCCCTGGCCTCTGCAGCGCCGGTTTGATCCCTGGCTGCTCCCCCGTCACCGGAGGAGGGTCCCACATGGCACGCAGACCTCTCCTGCCGCCAGCTGCTCCCCTCAGCAGTGTACTTCGGTCCTTCTGCCTCCTCTGCTCCCTGCTCTGGCTCTGGTGAATTCTCTCGCCCTCCGGCGCTTCTAACTATACCCAGTGCTTGCATAAATAAATAAAGATAAATCTAAAAAAAAATTAAAAATTATATTAAAAAAAGGAACTGCCCTTGCAAAATAGAAGTTATCAGATTTTTTATTTTATTCTTTGCATTTAGATTTTATTGCTAATAGCAATTCTGTAATGACTTGGGAAATGCATCTTGAAATTTCTGAATGAAAATGTTTTTCTAAATATAAATGACCTATGGTCCTGTCCATTTCTAATCATGCTGACCTCTTGCATATTACTTATCACTTCTGTTTGTTCACTTGTAAACTGAGCTAATAATAATGCAAATCTTCCTTAATGATGGGATCATGTCCAGATAAACTCATCCTAAATTGAAAATATTATATATGGAAATGATTTTAATACACGTATCCTGTGGAACATCACAGCTTAACTTAGCCTGCCTTAATCATGTTCAGAGCACTTATATTAACCTACAGTTGTGATAAATCATCTAACACAAATCCTACTTTATAACAAAGTGTTGACTATCTCATGTACTTTATTGACCACTGTACTAAAAGTGAAAAGTATTGGTTGTTTCCCCTGGTGTTTGGATAGCAGATTGGGATTAGCACCTCATTAACACTGCCCACTGTCAGGAGAAAGGATCCTATAGCATATTATTAGGCTGAGAGAAGCTAAAAATTTAATATTCAAAATTCAAAGTGAGGTTTCTATTGAATGTGTATCTCTTCTGCACCACTGTTAAATTGCAAAATCTTAAGCTGAATCATTGTAAGTCAGGGACATCTGTATATTCTTTGTGTATGTTGGATATTTATTTTGAGAATGACTCATAATGGAAATATACATAAAATAAATTAAACTGCACTTTAATAGACTGATGTGCTAAAAAATATTAGTTGTTTTTGCTTCATTTCCTAATTAATAAAGTCAGTAAGGGGTCTACCTTATAATAGCAATCTCTCTTCTTTACCCTCTGGTATAGCTATATCTCTTACCGCCTTATACCTAATGACTCCAGCTCCTTTGTGTGGAATAGGTTGTTCCCTCCATCTTTCCGTTCTTTACTTTTGGACCTGTTTCCTAGGTTTAGTACTGAAATTTAGTACTGAAATTCTAGGAAACCCTTCAGGCCAACTGGGACTGTTTGTCGCTCTCTGAGATATGGCATTATGACTGTGAAGTCTTTTCCAGGAGCTTCTCTGGTTGGCCTAGACTTTCTAGTGGGAGCCTTTGTTAGTATGAGAAAGCAGGTGACTAGTAGCTTTCAGAGTGGGCATAGGCAAACCCAAACTGGCTACTGCTTAAAATACATGGCGAAGGGGTAGAGTCATACCTTACAAACCTGTTCCCTGTTCTTTTCATTTTATTGTACAGTTCTTTTTTTTTTTTTTAAACTGAGCCAACATTGGTTTACAACACTGTGTGTGATTTAGAGGTGTAAGTCCATGCCTCTTGAAATATATGTTACCATACCCACAGGAATTTATTTTCATTTTTCAGCACACATTATTATATGTGTATTGTTTTGCTGTCAAAACAAACTATGCCTTAAAAAACTTGGAGAAAAACAAAGTAAAGCCAGAATTGGGTACAGACACACTATATGATAGATGCCAGTTAAATATCCAATAATTCAATGGGCGTTTTCTTTTTGAGGAGGTCTAAATATGGAACTGTTACAGGTAGAATTTTACCAAAACCCCCAGATCAAGTACAATGTAAACTTCCCAATGGACAAAGATAGATATTTAAGTCATTTCTATTAATATTATCAACTAAATACCCAGGTTATCTACTAGCTGAAGTCACAAAGCACATTAACATTGTGAAGAAAGGACACATAAGGCTGGTATTCTGAGGCACCTGAGACTAACTTGTTAGGCTTGGTTCATCCTGAAGCTGTATCATTTCCAAAAAAAGGAATGGAAAAAAACTGTAGCCATACATCCCAGGGACCCCCTTGTACAGACTGATGGTAATGAAAAGGTGGGCAGCTGCTTTAGGAAGCCCCTGGGAAATCAAAGTGAATAAGAGGAGCTTCGTTTCTTTAAATAATGATTTTTACCTTCAGGAGATTCTGGCTTGGTAAACATGTGGCGATTTGGTGGGGAATGGCACACCTGGAGAAAACATGGAAGTACCATGGCTTTCTCTACTCCTTAACCCCTGCATCTCTTCCAACTGTCTGTTTCTAGATAATACCTTTTGCAATAAATTGGTGATCTAGTAAGTCAATTAATAATAATACATTTATCATCTTAATTAACTCTGAACTATTCTCTTAATCCAATTTTACTTGTAAAATGTCAGATCACACAAGAAATTAGAATCAAAACATACCCAAATATTTTTGTACCTAGAATGTTGTTCCTAGTTGTTCAGCTATGTGTGTGTGTTGGGGGGGGGGAAGGGGTGTTAGAGGGAGGGGGAGGAACAATTGGGATAACTTTTTCCCCTTACTTTCAAAAGAAGACCAACCTTGGTGCAGAGGAGAGACTTTGCCAAGTTACTGGAAAACATACTTATGTAGCTTTGGATTAGTTTCCCCTATATAATCACATTCTGGGACCAACTTAGCTGGCATAACTGAAGGATGAGCCTCACAGGATGTCCAAAATAGGCCTTCCCACAGTGTGTTACTTCAGCATGTGGATTATTTGGAGCTGATGTCAATTGAGGCCCCAAAGTCTCAAAAGACACTTTTACTTTTCTCTTAAAAATCTAGAAGAAGGAAAATTGAGGGTATTACTGACATTTAGTTTTTTCTCCAGAAATAATTGTTCTATAAGAGAAAACTATCTTTATGGCAAGGCAAATATGCAATTACAGAGTGTTCTTTTCTTTATGTGAGTTCCTCTCCTCCCTATGTGAAACACAAGCCCTTATCCCATCCTTACCTTAAGATAACTTTTTTCCCCTATTTGCTTTAGAATTTACAACCATGTAGCTATTCCATATATATATATATGTAATTATTTATTAATTCTACTAATCTCTCTGATGTTGTTTTGATTACTGGGCCAACATGAGAAGAATTTAGAAGAATAGGGGGAAATTTCCCCTCGGCCCCTGCATAGTAAATTCCATAGTTTTTATCTGAGAACTCTGAGTTTAATTTGGGGGATATGTCATCTGGAACAGTTTCTGTGTGAGGTGGTTAACCTACAGTTCTCTCACACTCCTCCCAACCTGGCTTAGTAGCTTCACTGATGTCAGAACCACCTGATGCAGATGCTTTCAGAAAGGGAACAAAGGGGAGGCAAATGGACTGTGGTGGAGGATTATGGGTGCTTTGGTTGTGGGCATGGTATGGTGATACCTGGTGTGTGTGTGTGTGTGTGTGTGTGAATCTGTACCTCTAAATCACATATAATATTGTAAACCAAAAAAGTTATAAGCAAGCATATAAATAAATTTAAAAAACACTGATTTGTAAATTTAAACAATAGCTTACCTAGGTTCACAGATCCTATTAAACAGCTTCTAACATTTCCCCGGCGAATGCTAGTCATAGCTAGTCATCACCCTCATTTTCCCCAGACCTGTGGCCTGAGCAGATCTTGTTAACTAACATTGACTAAGTACTCAGAAAGATCTCTGAATTCTTGTCACAGTGCTCTGGAGAGTGACAGTCATTACAGCTGGTCCTTTGCAAGAACTCAAATGCCCTCCTGACTCCAGATCATCCTCAGCTACTTTTCCCAGGTAGGAGGTTATTGTTTAGGATGTGTTATTCCTAAGGTCCTCACCTTTACAGTCAAACATCCAAAACAAGGAGAGAAAGATTATTATCAGAAAGTTGTAAGGTAGGTCTCTGATCATTGAGAAGATTGAAGAATAAAGGTTTACAAGAACACTGAATATAAAAGGAATATAACATCAAGGACCTTCCAGTCTTTCCTTGCCAGTCAGACATCTCTAGTTGAAGCTAAACAACTCTTTCATGAACTGAACACAGCTAGGTAATCTCCTTCAAACACCGAGGGGAAGAACTTGGCATTGGCATTGCCATTTTGGCTTGAGGGAAGCAGAGTAGGCACACTTGTTCTTCTTTCATCCCAAATGCTTTCAAAAAGGAGCCAGAGAAGACAAGATGGTGCCATGAAAAACACATGGTATTTGGTAGGAAATTTGTGGCCTCAAAGTCATGGTTCAGTTTATTTGATAGATACATTTTAAATTACAAAAATACATTGAGATAGAAAGTGACATGGGCAGGAGTCACTGAAAATTATGCACAGTTTGGTACAAATCAGCTGAGACCTCACCTTGCAGCCACCAGTCTCCAGAACCTTCCACTTCTCATTCCATTTCTCTTCACCTCATGATTGCATAGCCTTGGTTCCCGCCATACTTCTAATTTTTTTTTTTAAAGATTTATTTATTTATGCATACAAGAGCTGGGGAACAGGCCAGAGATGTGGGGGGTGAGAGCATTCACCAGAGACAGAATGGGGAACAGAACAAGTGGATTGACTGAAACACACTGCTGAGGGGAGCAGCGGGTGAGACAGGGGAGGTCTGCTGTACCATGTGAGTTGTTCCCTGGCTGGCTGGGGATTGAACTCGTGCTGCAGAGGCTTCAGATTGCTTCGTAATGTGGAGTTTAACCCCTTGCACCACCAGGGAAGCCCCCCCATATGTCTAAATTTTTGATATTTTGACTGCTGATTGATTTTTGGCTTCTTTCTTGGTAGTTTTACATTTGAAAGTGTGTCAAAAAGCACAATCTCTCTGACCCATGCACCCAGTCTGCACAGGGCTCTGACTGCCTAATATGAATGGGGCATTAGGGGCCATTTAGTGAGCTCATCTGACACTTTGCCATATGTGAAGAGTATAAAAATACTTAACGTATGCTGTTGATAATTCTGTGTGTGTCTGAATGCATATCATGGCTTCTAAGAGCTCTGGAGGTGGCTTGTCTACTCTATATAGGCCTGAGAAATTTTAAATAGTGCTCAAGACTTCCAGAAGTCATTCTCCACTTGTCTAAATTCTACATGGATATCCACATTTGGTGGGAAAGTATTTAATTTTCACCATTAAGTATAAGGTTAGTTATAAATTTTTTCACAGATGCCCTTTGTCAGATTGAGAAAATTTTCTTCTATTCCTAGTTTGCTAAGAATTTTTATTGTGAAAGAGGGTCAAGTGTTGTCAAATGTTATCTCTATGTCCCTGTATTCTGGTTGTCTATTAGTCTGTAGTCTATAGTCTTGATTTTTCTTTTTTCTGTTTTTTGTTTTTGTTTTTTTTTTACTTTTGTTTTTAATTATCCTTACTTATTTTTTCACAATATAGGATTTCTCTCCTAGGCGTGGTCACCATAGTTTTCCACCACCAAAGTGTCACAGTTCTCCAATGCCGCCACTGCACTAAATTAAGCTAACATTAGTTTGCAACACTGTACATAGGATGGATCCCACCTCTTTAGATGTATGTTACCATACAATACCCACCACCAAGGCATCCATAGGTCTTCACCATCATCCTTGCCCATCTTTGCTCCCCACATTCCTCTCTCCTTCCTCCTCTGAGAGCCTTAGCTTTACATTCATATTTCTAGGGGCTGTTTTTGGTTTGGTGTTGTCTGTTTTTGTTTTGGTCTTTGTTTTGTCTAGCTCTTTTAAATTTAATTCAGTTGTGGTAACAGAATAGATCCAGTGATGCTTTAATCCTTTGAGATTAATTGGCACTTGTTTAATGGATATTGATATTTAAAAAAAATGATTCCAGTTGACTCTCATTTACAATTAGGGTGGAAGCACCATTGGGCTAGATGATCTTCAGTGTCCTTCTTAATATAATAATCTATAATCTATGATTCTGTGCTTCTTTTCTTAAATTATACTTTAAAATAATAATCTTTCAGATTAGGAGATGGTTTAAAACCTGACTTAATTGTAGGAAGGCCCTGCACACACAGGAATTTCCCTTTGACACCTATTTTGCCAGCTGATACATCATGTGGGCTTTTCTTCAGACAAAGCTTGTTCCAAGTTTACATGACAAGCTCTTGTTATCTTGATTCATATCCTTTTCTCTGCTGACTTATTTATAAGATGTGTTCAAACAAGAGGCAGAAGCCCGCTTCACAAATTGCTTTTCTACATTGCAGAAATGCAACTTATGCTATTAATAAAAGAAGACCATTTAATGAGCTTGATTCATTTAGCAGCCTCACAGGGTGACAGATCATCTGCAGAATATATTAATTGGGTGTATCGAATAGTCTGGGAACGAATACTGATGTTATCAAAATGACTGTCAAAATGACTTCTACTATGTCTATAGCTCAGAGCCATCTAAGTCACTTGTAATGTATATTTCCTCTTTGCTTACATTGTTTTGAAGTTAACTCTGCTGAAGCACCTATTTGAGAAGAAAGGCCATCGGTGGTCCTTCTATGACACTGCTAGTCAGAGACAATGAATAGGGGACCACAATTTGAGAACTTCTGCTTCAGGGAATAAACTCAACATATGAAATAATCAAAACTAGATGTTGAAAAGCAAATGGTTTGAAATCTGACATGAACACTTCTTGGGCTTCATCTCTTAAGAACTTTGTATTTTATTTTATTTTATTTTATTTTTATTTTTATATTCCCCAAACAATTGCAACCCCTTTATTTTGACCCCAATCCCTTCCCCCCGCCCCCCCTCCCCTCATAAAGTGTCTCTGGTTCATAGTTGTTTGTTGATTATGATTTTCACTTTCTTATAGATATTCATTTTCCTGGTCCCTTATTTAAGTTTTCTAGATTCCTGCTATGAGTGAGACCATCCGATATTTTTCTTTTTCTTTCTGGCTTATTTCGCTGAGCATGATCCCTTCCAGCACCACCCATGTTGCTGCAAATTGCATGTGTTTATCTTTTTTGATTGCTGAGTAACATTGCATGGTGTATATGTACCACATCTTCTTGATCCAGTCATCTATTTTTGGGCATTTGGGTTGATTCCAAAGCTTAGCTATTGTAAACAGTGCTGCTATAAACATAGGGGTGCAGGTGCTCTTTGGAGTTGATGTTTCTGTGTCCTTTGGGTAAATACCTAGGAGTGGAATTGCTGGATCATATGGAAGCTCTATGTTTAGTAGGTCAACCACACAGCTCTCTCTATTTAGTAGGTCAACCACACAGCTCTCCATAGTGGTTGGACCACTTTGCACTCCCACCAACAGTGCAGGAGAGTTCCTTTTTCTCCACAACCTCGCCAACATTTGTTGTTGCTAGTTTTTTTAATATGTGCCATTCTCACTGGTGTTAGATGGTATCTCATGGTAGTTTTGATTTGCATTTCCCTGATTACGAGTGATGGTGAACATTTTTTCATATGCCTGTTGGCCATTTGCATTTCCTCTTCAGAGAAGTTTCTTTTTAGCTCTTCTGCCCATTTCTTGACTGGATTGTTTTCTTTGTTGTTGCTGAGTCTCATCAGCTCTTTGCAGATTTTTGTGATCAGTCCTTTATCATTAGTGTTGGGTGCAAAAATGTTCTCCCAGTTGGTGGGGTTTCTTTTTGTTTTTGTTATTGTCTCTTTTGCTGTGCAGAAGCTCTTTAATTTGATGTAGTCCCAGCTGTTTATCTTTGCCTTCACTATCACTGCTTTGGGTGATGTGTCTGTAAAGATGTCTTTGATGTGCATACCCCATAGTGTTTTGCCTATATTTCCTTCTATGTATTTTATGGTTTCAGGTTTTATGTCTAGAAGATCTTTGTATTTTATTATTGTCATTATTATTAAGGCATATAATTGTTGTCTAATTAAATAGATGGTTTGCCTTTTAGTAAATGATAGGGGTGGATGATTAATTTTTAACTCAGTCTGAAACATTAACAAAAACCTTTTATACTCCTCACTAATCTGCCTCTATGATAATCTCTTATAGAGGTAGTATAAGTAACGTGTAAACAATATTAATTACAGTTATGGTTTAGGATGTGCAGCAGCACATTCAACTACAAGCAATTATTAAATCCACTTAGTAGTATCAGCTAGGGTTAGGGAACAAACAGCGCTTCTGGATTCCCTTTAATCTCAGGTCTCCTTGTTCCACTATTTGCCTCCCATACCATGTACCATCTGTATCAGTCTGCTCTGATTACTATAACAAAATAACATAGACTGAATAACTTAAATAAAACAATATTTCTCACTGTTCTGGGTTCTGGGAAGTCCAATGTTCAGGTGCAGCACTGTAGAGAGCACCCTAAGGCTTCTTTACTTGGCTTGTAGATGGCATCATCTCACTGTGTGCTCACGTGGCAAACAGAGTGAATAAGATCTTTTGTATCTCTTCTTATAAAGGCACTAATCCACAACAAGGGTCACACCATCATCACCTAAATAACCTCTCAAATGCTGCATCTCCAAATACCATCACATTGGGGATTAGGGATTCAGCGTATGGAATTTGGGCAGACAAGAACATGAACATTCAGTCCATTATACTAGCTGTGTGATCTGAATTATCACCAGCACCAAAGGATCGCATATTTGGTTTACGTGGGGCAAAGGTTCAGTTTGAGTTAATATAAAATCTGAGTTATAGGAACTTGTTGAACTATAATTCCACATGCAACATCCATGGATGCTACATCACTCTAAGAAGCACATTAACTGGATTAAAGTGTATCAATGTGTATATCAGGAAACCATCATGTCCTATTAAATAGGTGAAATATTTTCACTCAGTTACGTTATTGTTCTGTTTAGTGACTCGTCATTCCTAGACACATATCTCCTACTCCAAATCATGGATTTAGAATAAGTATGTTTTAATTCTTTCCTGTATTTCTAGTACTGAGCTTATTTCCTCTTCTGAAACTTTTAGCTTGACCTCATGCTGTAGATTATATATATAAAATCAAATAAAAATGAGATAGTGGATGATATAACAGTCTCTGATATCTTCAGTGAGATACATAAGTGCTATTTATTAAATAACCAGGGTATGTAATTCAAAATTTAACTTTAATTTAAAAGGTACAGTTGGTTTCAGTGTAGTTACTAAGTCTTACATGCTTTGTGCCATGTTTAATAGAATGAGGACTTACTGTAAAATTCTGGAACTGTTACAAAACCCTACTTATCCTTGAATTTAAACATGTTGTTGATAAATGTAGCTTCACAAACCTTTAAAAATTATACTCAAGCATTAGATCAGCTATTGTGCCCCGAGATAACCATACTCTAAATTGGTTGTTTGCAGATGTTTCTAGTAGCTTAGCAAATGTGAATGTAACATGTGTAAAAGATGTCCACCTCCCTTTCTAGGAAACCAAAAAAACTTTTCATTTGGAAAATATAAGCAGATATTTATATCTTTACTTCACAATATGAGGCCTTATGCTTTGAATATTGTGATTCTCAAAGAAATATGGTTGTAAATGTTGCATAGGTCATGAGGGGTAGATTATTTATTAAAAACTTACTGCTTGCCTATTATTGCACTGGACTCCTTCACATATTATTTCATGTAATTCTTTCATTAGCCTGCAAACCAAGAGTCATCATTGCAATTTCTATGTATTAGAAAATTGAGGTTAAGCAAAATTAGTAAATTACCCAAAATTATAGCACAGGAAAATAGCAGACACAGATTTTAAGTTCAGTTGTTTTTTTGATCCAAAGCTGGAGAACTTTCCACTGCACAGTGGTTCACAAACCCAGCTGTATATTGGAAAAGTCTGGGGAGCTTTTGAAAAAATGACCCATTCACAGGCTCTGCTTTTAGCAATTTTGATTTGTATGGCTTATATTAGGGCCTGGACACAGGCACTTTAACAAAATGCCTCAAGTCCAAGTGGTTCTACTATGCATCTGAGTGAGATCCTCTGTCCTTTACCTTGTTTCTTCATGAAGAATGCCATTGTTTAACACTATAATCTCTGAAACTTCCAAAGGAAATGCTATTTTTTTAGAAATTTAAAAACAGTCTTAAGGCAAAGAATTAGGGCACCTCTACCTTTGATTCCTTGTCACTAGACATATAACTGGAACCCCAGTTAATTCAAGATTACCCTTAGAACATATAGCAGGTAACAGAGGGCAAAGGTGGAACTATAGTCTTTAAATAATTGTGGAAGGAAGATCATGTGGAAGATACAGGTTTAGAATATGATTACGAAGTGAAAATTCAATGTTTCAATTCAATTAACTGCAAAAAACATTTCCATATGTTATTCTGAATATAAATGAAGTAATATGCATGAATAAGTCTTGTAAGCTAAAAAGACACTCTGAAGAAAAATATAAAACAACAATTTCACAGATCACAAAATATTAAAATGTTTCATTTACCCTCATAACATTTTTCTTTAGAAAAATCAGCACTTAGAAAAATTAGGACTTACCATTACTGGGGCCTCCCCGGTGGCGCAGCGGTTGGGTGCTGGGTTGCGAAGCTGCCCGCAGCCTCTGCAGCACCGGTTCGATCCCCGGCTGCTCCCATTACTGGGGCCTCCCCGGTGGCGCAGCAGTTGGGTGCTGGGTGGCGAAGCTGCCCGCAGCCTCTGCAGCACCGGTTCGATCCCCGGCTGCTCCCCGGCCACCGGAGGAAGGTCCCACATGGCGCTCAGACCTCTCCTGCCGCCCGCCACTCCCCTCAGCGGTGTACTTCGGTCCCTCTGCCTGCTCTGCTCCCCACTCTGGCTCTGGTGAATTCCCTCACCCTCCTGCGCTTCTGACTGTACCCAGTGCTTGTATAAATAAATAAATAAATATTTAAAAAAAATTAGTACTTACCATTACTAAGTACTGTTTTTAAAGAAAGGAATTGAGTACTTAGGAGGCAGAATCATTGAATCTGTGAAAGACAAAACTAGAAAGGACATGGTTCCTATTGAAATCTTGTCAGTTATCACCTGTTGTAAGTTGTCTAAATGTTCTAGATCCAAATTAAAATAAGGACATTGCAATGTGTGATTTTAAAGACAACTTTTAATGTTAACAATTTTTGTTATATTTGGATATAAAAAGATGATTATAATAAACTAATCAAATCAACTGAATAATGCTAGCATACCAGATTTTTGAAGACAAAGAACAGGAAAATATTTAAAAATCTGGAAAATAAGGCAAAATAAAGCTAATTTATTTGAATTAGTCAACTTTTTACCTTAATTATGTTGTCAGTAAAGTTCTTAGAATCTTTAGATTTAAATATCTTTGAATGAAGTATTCAAAATGCAACAAAGAGATCCCACAAACTGAGGCAGTGAGTGTGATATATGTCATGTATGGGTGAAGTAAAGCAAGATGAAGGTCAAAATTGAACTAAAAGAAAGTCATGTTATTAAATGAAGTTTGTGGTTCCCATCTGATTCAATTGTAGGTCTGAATGTTCCCCTCGTCTAATGCCAGTTTTTTTTTTCTTCCTGTTTCCCTGATACATGCAATTTAATCCTGATCATAAAGAACTGAAAATAAAACTATGGATCCCAGGTTAAATGTGCTAATATCATGGTATGTTTAAGAAGGGAGCTGAAGAGAAGATTTATTTTAAAATTTGATTAACAAAATGACTCATGTTATTTTAGAAAATCCCTGATATCTTTTCCTGTGGGAACATTCTTTGAAATTCTCTGAAATATAGTTCATTGTCTCCTTCAGAGAAGCTGTCCATATGGTCATCCCTTCATGCAATAGACTCAAAACTCTTTTATCACCACAGGCAAATTCATGGGGAATTTGCTTCTCTGATGATGGGAATAAATTTGAAAAACTAAAACAAATTAAAAAAAGCTTCTATCTTGGCATCTACAAAAGATTGTTTACATTTTAGAAAGTTTTGCAATCAGTGTATGGCTGTTTGTTTACTCTGTCAGCTGGCAACCTCTCTGCACTAGAAGAACAATTTCTGGAGGTGGCATGAAGTACAAAGGAAACCAGCTGTGTAATGAACTGTCAGCACACCACTGCTGGAGAAAGCCACATGTCAGAGAGTGCCAATCATCACAGTAGAGTTTATTGTCATCATCGTCCTCCCTGATTAAGTTTGAAATGAATGAGCAGAAAAGAAAAAAGAAAGAATCCCTATGAAAGTTTTTGAAAATTTGATCACTGGCAGTTATACCAGCAAATATTATTAGAGGCAAATGGATCAGACATCAAAATGATATGTGTCTTTTGGTAGCCGAAGCCATGATCGTCTTTCATGCAGATCTCAGAAGTAAGTCACTGACTTTGTTCCTGTGCATCTGTAGTGTTGAACAAGCACAATTGTTTGAAGAAGATACAATTGTGGAGGTAACTTTGAGAAGATGAAAGTGGCAAACACTTCAGCAACTTCTCAAGGAGAGAATGGGTTGTCCTGATTGTAGAATGTAAGGGGCAGAGACATAATTACTTCTAGACTAGAAGCATATGAAGTCAAATATTAATATTTCTGAGTTGTAGTCCAGGATCTGAGTCTAGCCAAGCTGCTTACTCTGAACAATTCTCACGTCTCTCATTTACAAAACAAGACTCATAATAATATCTACCATATCAGATGGCTGTGAAGATAGATAACAGAGAAAGTTTTTAACATAGAAAGCATATACAAAATTTAAAGTGATCATTATAACTGAAAGGATTGTGACCTTTAGGGAGAAGGAGAGGTTTTACCTTTTGATGGTAGATACTTGAGGAGGAACTACATCCCTTAAAACAGGCTATCTCTCTAGCCTCACATGTCTTGGAATCTTCTGTCTGGTACCTGCTACCCAAATCTTGCTAATTCACACATCATTGACTAGATCTCTGCTTCTTAAATCACTGATGGTAAAGGACCAAATTTCCAGTTCATTACAGACTAACAGACTAATACTTATTATAAAATACAATGAAAATATTAGAAAATAACAAACCATAGGACAAAATATAATCCTACTGATCAAATATTTCTAACATCAAATTATTATAAAAGCTTTTAAATTCCTACCTTCCATTTTGCATCTATCTTGCTATTACAGCAGACAGCAGATTGGCGCCTGTATGTGGTCCTTGTTTTGAGGAGCTCCATAATTTGGTCTTTCTTTAGGTCTCAACTGAGATGTCACTTTCCCTGAGAGCCTGTCATAATCTCTCAAAGACTGAACTGCTTACTTTTCTTGTATGTTTACTTTGCATACTGTGCTTCTCCCAGTTTTCAGATTAAGTCTTATGCACCTTCATATTTCATTGCTAACAAAACCTAATACACAGTTGATGCTCATAAATCCTGAAAAATGCATTTCCTTCAAGTAAGGTGAGAATGGAGGTGAACAATGTTTAACTCATGATCTCCCAAACTTGATTGGTATAGGATTATTCCTGACTTTAATGAGACTCATTGCCCATTTGGAAAAAATACTTTCTTGGTAATAAAATGAAATTAACAAACAACAATATATTTAAACCTTGGGCAAATCTTATTCACAGAGCTTATACATCAAGTGGATTTTTTTTAAAAATACAAACTTCAGAAAGGAAATTGAAGATTTAATTTATATCTTTTTTTCCTTAGAGGTGAACACACAAATCTTTGGAAGATTTTCAAAGCTTTAAAACATATTATTTTAGAAGATTTAACTTTGACAAGCCATGATCCTGATGAGTCCCAGAAAACTTACTAAGAGTGCAAATTGTATAAAACAGTTTCTCCAAAGCCAGCAAGAGGGAAGAAAATATCAGTAACTGCCTCATTAATGGAATTGATATGATTTTAAACAGGACTTCATTTTTCCCTCAAGGATAAATGACAAGTGTGAAATATGCTTTCTATTGTATAAATGGAGTTTTTACACTTTACCACGAACAGAAGGAAGTGCCAGGCCCACTTAAATGAATAGGTCATTGTTTGGATAGCCAGTGTAAGAGAAAACTGTTCATTTAAAAGATGACAGAATTACCATTTTCACCCTGTAGTTGCTCATCAGTTAGTTCCTAACAATTTAGACCAAATCACTATTTAAGAAGTGCCCATGTGCAAAGCACAGAGCATGCTATCATTTGGCTTTGGTGGGATAAAGTCAGAGATTTAACCAGAAAGGAAAGACCTGAATGCCAAAACAGTCATATTTGAGGCAATGGTTGGCCCTGGAGCTTCAAGGTGACCCTAACAGCCAGAAGTTGAACCATGAAAACACAGAACTAGGGAGTGCTGTGGGTTTCACACACATCATCGGAAGCCACTTTGGACATCAAAATCTCTTATCATCAAACAACCTTTTAAAGACTGGACTCCAAACAATTGATGAGAGATGAACCTGACTTTAGCACCCAAGTCATGGATGCAAGTAGGTAGGTAGGGCATGAAGCAGAAAAGATCTCTCAAGGACTATATAACTGATGATCAGTACTGCAACATCAAGTTCTGGGAGGAAGATCCCTCTAACTAAGACTTGGAGGGATACAGTTGGAAGGGGTTAGGGTATAAACTGAGGCAGTTTAAATACATGAAAAGATTACCAGCCTATAGCTCAGTCTGTTTACATTGGCACTATTGTCACCCTGCCTCAGGAAAATTAACTAAGGAGGGATTTTAACAGGTATGCTAATCGTGATGCCAAAGGAAAAAAGTCCTGTGAACATTCTCCAACACATGGGGAAATGACCTGTGGTCTCTGTCCTTCAACCTCCTAAATTTAGAACAATGGAGACACCCTTGTGTCCTTTATAAGTACAGTACTTGTATATTGAATTTATGTGCCATTATTCCAACTGCACATAAAATATTTTGTTTCTGTGGTTGCATTCCGTAGTGCATAATGGCTCTTAAAGACCTAATGGGAAGGATGGCACAGTCAGATTGCAATGGATCTAGGCATTCTTGGATTTCCTCATCAAAATGGCATCACTAAACCTCTCTTGATTACCATCTCCATGGTGAAACTTACCATGGATAAGCAGGCAGCATCATCTGTAATTCTTCCTGGCAGCAGAGAAACAGATGTGAAGGGCAGCCGCAACATAGGCCTTTTTTCCCACCAACGGTGTGGCCCAGAAGAGAGGGAAGAGCATTAGGTACCTTATCCATTCTGGCCACCACACTGGTAGAACAGAAAGTAAACGTAGGAGACGAGAATTAGAAAAGGTCTCATCAATGATGTTTTCAAGGTTAAACCCCAGAACTCTCTGCCCAATATGTGTAGTCAGTCACTGAAAGAATATTTGTGGAATAAATGGATACTGAGTACCTATGTAGATAAGTATTACAACTTGATATAAACAGATGTATTTATTTGCATCTATGCTGTCTGAAAATGGTAATCACCAGCAACATTCAAAGATTCCACTGAACCTCCTGAAAGCAAAAGCCTCACATTGCTGTCTTTCCCATCCCCAGGGACTTGCTGGGATTTCTCCAAATCCACAATTCATGTTGTGCCAGACCATGACTATTTATCTCTGTGATGAATACTTAATGCAAATGACAAGCCATCCTGAGGGAGCCTGGCATCCGTACCTACTGAGAAGGCCATAGAACAGTGTGAGCAGCACTGATGTCAAAGGCCATTAGCACAAATGAAAACTAACATTTTCATCAAGATCTAATAGTATGCCACCAGTAGGCCAACTGCTGCGCCACCTGTTTATAGAAACAAGTTGTAATCAGTCAGTAAAATCCTGTAAATATCTGCATTTCTCCATATTTGCTTTTAAACCTTTTGAGAGCATTGGATTACTCTCAATTAGTAAAGCTAATGTGTGCAGAAATATTGAACATTTTAATTTAATGGAAAACACCCTGCTGGGTGAGAAATATCATTTCTATCTGGAACACATTTCTTTAGTTCAAGCTGTTGGCTGCATGTCCTGAAGGTTAATCACAGGTTAATTGTAATCTAAAACACTGGCGTTGACTAATTTTTGCATTTCTTACAAATGATTAAAAAGCTTGACATTCCTTTCTTCAATCATGAAACTTCACTAGAAAGATAATCTCATTTGTGAATTTGAATTGTACCTTTTCTCTGCTTGGAGCATCTAAGCCTCCATGAATGTTTTCTATCATGAGAGTAGTTTCCATACAAATAAAACAGTGAAATATAACCAGGCAGCAATAATGAAACAATCACCCTTTTCCTTGTGTAGCCTGGTATATTCTCTGCTCTCTCATTCATTGCTGCAGTTAATTCTGTTTTATTATTGTGCCTGAGGTCTGGTTTCCAACAAGCAGCTTGTATAATGGAATAGCAGTAGAATTCTAGCTCCCTGTGACTCAGATGCCAGCTATATTTTTAATAAAAAAATAAGAGAACTACACACAGGCAATGAGAAAATATAATTTATTTACTGGCCGATATTTATATGTGGAATCTTAGAGGGATTTAGGTTTTCAGTTAAAACTAAACTTCCTAGAGTTGGTGACTGATAATTGTAAATCTTCCTGTGGGCCTAAAGAGTGGGGAGGCAGATAGATAGGGAGTTACCAGTAGAAATATGTCAAGTGTATAACCATCAAAAGATAATATCTCAGTAAGCAAATACAAGACAAAATTAAAATATGTCATAAAATGAAAGCAACTATTTTTTCCTAAGGGCATGATGATTCCATGTTGTATATCTAACAAAGATGTCAAAAATTTAAAAAATGAGTACTGCTTTGAAGTATGAAAGTCTTAACTGATAACTACTTGGGTTTGGACAATGGGGGGCAGCAAAAGAAGATTACAGGGAGGGGAAAGAATGTGAAAACAATTTGCCAACAACAGAGTTCCTGTTGGCACTATTTCCCAGAGGAATCAATCAGCCACATTGTGACCACTGGAATATTAGACCCCAAATCCATTGTCCTTTGCAGATATACACACATTTCTTTTATGAATTTAACTTCCCTACTGTAACTCTTCTGTTAAAACCTCTATTCCTGGATTTAAAGAATCCCTTATTTGTTCACAAATAACATCACCCCAGGCAGGTGATGTATTTGATGGCAAAGGAAAGGAAAGAATGAACTTGCAAACATGAGATTCACCAGTTATTACCAAAATCCTTGCTATGGTTTGAATAATTGTGTCACCCTCCATTCAAAGGAGAAATCAAAAATACCTCAGGACAAATGATAATGGGGACACAACTTTTCAAAACATATGGGACACATATGTTGAGATTATAGCCCCCAATGTGATGGTATTTGTGATGTCAGTTGGGGATGGTATTTGTGATGTAGTTTGGGGAGGTGTTGGGTTAAGAGAGCAGGCCCTTTGGGGTACCTCTGAGAAAAGTTTCATTAGAGTTCTCCTTCCAGTGGCACTATATGATGTAAGGTAATAGCTTTGCACCTCCTCAGACGTATTTAACTATACCACACCCACCTGAAAGCACATGTAGTCCTTTTCCATAGACCATTGGGCCTCTACTCCCTCTGTTCTCATCCCCACACGACCCCTCTACTAGCCCCAATTTTGGGGTCATAATTCTAGGTTTAATTTTATCTGTTCCTTTGTTTTATTTCTCTATACTCCACATATGAGTGAAATTATCTGGTATTTCTCTTTCTGGTTTATTTCATTTAGCCTGATCTCCTCCAGTTCTACCCATGTTGTTGCCAATGGCAAGATTTCATCTCATTTACAAATAATTATTCCATTGTGTATATACACTACATCTTGATGCACTGCTCTGTCGATAGGTACAGGTTATTTCTATTACCTGGCTATTGTAAATAGTGCTGCAATGAATATAGGAGTGCATATATCCCTTTGAATTAGAGCTTTTTCATTTTGGTTAAATACCAAGCAATGGAACCATCTGGGAACCATTATTCTACTTGGAGATGGCAAACATTGTGCAAAGTTAAATGAACTAAAATAACATTTCCAAAATAATTAACTTTGACATTTATTTGCAGATGTAAATAACTTTTTTCATAAAAAGTTTAAATTTTATAGGCATGTCTCCGAAAAACCTCACTCTTCAAGGCTTACTGCCAGCATTTATGAATCATAATTTTGCTTCCTATTTCATTTACACACTAGTTTTATAGTCTGTAGAGTAGCAAATAGAAACAACAACAAAACCAAACATGTTTTCTCTCATTTTCTTTGTTTCATTTGGGAAAAGAAAATTTTAAAGATATTTAACTTATCCTATGAAAGGTGATATTCTGCACCTGCAAATTTTAAAAGCAACTTAAGCATGTTTTATAGCATAGGTCTTTATGCCCATCAAAAGATGTTCTCTAGAGTGTGTGTATAGAATGACTTATTTTTTAAAACTGCTCTGCAG
Source organism: Talpa occidentalis (assembly GCF_014898055.3). Taxonomy (NCBI): domain Eukaryota; kingdom Metazoa; phylum Chordata; class Mammalia; order Eulipotyphla; family Talpidae; genus Talpa; species Talpa occidentalis. The sequence continues at coordinate 106,029,284 of NW_023604861.1, read as the reverse complement.
AAGAAATTGCATTTGGAAGAAAATAAGAACAGGATTCAAAACATATCCCAATAAAGAAGACTGTTTTTTTTCCCCCTGAGCAATTTATCTTCTCTATCCTTAAGATGTTCCTTTAGGGTAATGCAGCCTTAGTTTCAATCCACTGTGCACTGATGCCCGCCAATTTATGGGCAACATTCACAAAGGGATTTGGGTTAAGTCTTGGGAAATTATGGAGGAAGAGAAATAGGTCCAAGCAATGGTTCTGCCATTTATTTGTCGCTAGGCAGGGACAGCCTCTGTTAAGTGATGAGCTTATTAAGGGTCTGCTATTCCAAAGTCCTCTGAGGGACAGTTTTCTGTTTCTTTGCCTGCCCATACTCAGTACGTTATAGTCAAGTGGTCACTATTTAGTCCTATTTAGCCAAACTTCAGGCTGTGTTGAGCAGTGTCTTTCATTCTAGCATGTGAATCAGGTGTGACGGTAAATGTTCTCTTTAGTGAGAGAAGTCCTAACAATGGAGGCTGTTGCTCTATTGTGTAATTTACACAGGTACTTCTTCCTTGGATGGGGTGACTTCAGGATGAACAGGAAAAAAATCAAATTCAGAAAATTGCAAAGCAACACAGTTCAGTAAATATTTGGAAATAGAAGACATTGATACTACCAACTCAAGTTAGAGTTTGTGGCTCTTTGTGGATTTTTAGAATTAATTAATTTCTTTTTTATTCTTACAATGTTTGCTTTCTTTTCTCAAGTATAGCTTCCATAGAATTTCCACCACCAATTCACCCATGCACCATCACCATAGTCCCTTGTGCTCGTCACACCCTCGTTTTGATCCCTTTCCGTCCCCCTCCCCTGTTGAAGGTCTCTGATTTATAATTGTCTGTTTATTTTTGTTTCGTTTTGTTGTGTTTTTTTGTTTTTATTATCATTTTTTTCCTTGATGCCCCTATATTCCTCCTATAAATGAAACCATGCTGTATTTTCTTTTTCCTTCTGACTTATTTAACTTGGTGTTGCTATATCTTCCTCCTCAAAGTCTCACTGCTTAATGCTCTGGTAGAACTCCAGAAATTATAGTAGGTACATTGTTATTAGAACCCAGACTGATAATTACCCTACATGTAAGGTTCAAATATCATTTTTTGGAAGTGTAAAGACGTCACTCTCTGAAGCTCATGCCAAAGCTGGGTGACATTTTCACTTTTTCTACTTAACTAAGTGCAAAAGGCATGAGATTTGACACAGCTACTGGGGTTAATTTGATTATTCTCAACTTTTTCCTTAATGAAAAGTCAGTCCTACTTAAATGTCAGTGAAAAGGGCACTTAGGGAAATGTTCAAAGGTGTTTTCCAAACATTCGAAGTTTAGAGTCAGAAGGCTAGAGTATGCAATGATGAATAAAGAACACTTTCATAGCCTTTGCTGAGTTCCAGGTTCTGTGCTAAGTACTTTATATATATTAATTCATTTAATTATCATAACAACCTGATATAGGTGCTTTTTTTTTTATCATCTCCATGCAGAGAAACTATAGTACAGAGATCTAAATATCTTGTGCTACTTGTTACACAGTTAGTAGGGAGCAGAGCCAGCGTTCGAACCCAGGTAGTTTCTTGGCTCCAATGTCCAAATTCAATTCCTCTGCCAGGCTTTCAAATTAATAAAAGATTATTAACAAAAAAAAAAAAGATTTTTTTTCTGAAGCACTTTTTCAAAATTTTTGAATAGTGTCAATTGCCAAAAAATACATCCAGTATTAGCATAACACAACATTGGCTACAAAAGCAGCTAGATTCCTGATATTTTCACTTTTTAGTTTCAATTTTTCAGTATATTTTCCTTATGGCAAAAACATATTGTTACAATCCACATTTTGACTTTCTGTAAATAAGATGACGTCTAAAACTTACAAGTGATTATGGGTATAGCTCAATATTTTTATTTTTTTGCATTGTTGAGAAAATAAGAACATATAATCAGTTAATATACATATGTATTGAATATTAATATATTTATATTTGTATATTTCTAGGCTTTCTAGTTGAGATTTGTAGTAAAGGTTTTTTTTAAAATATTTTTTTATTTTTTACATCGTTGTTCATATTTAGACACTATTTGCTTCCCCTCACCCCCTCAGCTGTAGTCCCCATAGAGTTTCCTTCACCAAAGTACTTGTGCACCATCAGCTCAGTCCCCTGTGCTCTTTCTTCCCTCCCTCTGATCCCTCTCCCTCCTCCTCCCCTGCAGGATGTCTCTGATTTATAATTGTCCATTTTTGCTTTGTTGTGTTTTGTACTGTTATCTTTTTACACTGATGTCTCGTTTGGTTCCCCTATATTCTTGATGTAAGTGAAACAATCCAATATTTTTCTTTTTCCTTCTGGCTTATTTCACCAAGTATAATTCCTTCTAGCTCCATCCACGTTGCTGCAAATGGCATGAATTTATCTTTTTTGATTGCTGAATAATATTCCATTGTGTATATGTGCCACATCTTCTTGATCCAGTCATCTGTTTTTGGGCATTTTTTTGTGGTATCCCAATGTGATTTTAATTTGCATTTCCCTGATAATAAGGGATGTTGAACATTTTTTTGTATGCCTGTTGGCCATTTGTATTTCCTTTTAGAGAAATGTCTTTTAAGTTCTTCTGCCCATTTCTTGACTGGATTGTTTATTTTGTTTTTGTTGAATCATGTGAGTTCTTTGCATATCTTTGCGATCAGTCCTTTATCAATTGACCAGAGTGCAAAGACTTTTTCCCAATCAGTGGGGTGTCTCTCTGTTTTGGTTAATGTCTCTTTGCTGTGCAGAAGCTTTTCAGTTTGATGTAATACCAGGTGTTTATTTTTTCCTTGACTTTCTTTGTGTTGGGTGATGAGTCTTTAAAGATGTTATTGCACTGTATGTCTTGCAGTGTTTTACCTATATTTTCTTCTATATGTTTTATGGTTTCAGGTCTTATGTCCAGCTCTTTTTTGCATTATGAGTTGATTTTTGTGCATAGTGAAAGGTAGTGGTCTAGTTTCATTTTTTTTGCATGTGATGATCCAGTTTTCCCAGCACCATTTATTGAACAAACTGTCCATGTTCCATTGCATGTTCTTTGCTCCTTTGTCAAAGATCAGTTGTCCATATAAATATGGTTTTATTTCTGGGCTCTCTATTCGGTTCCATTGGTCTGTGTGTCTGTTTTTGTTCCAATACCAAACTGTTTTAATTATTATGACTTTGTGGATAGCTTGAAGTTTGGAAGTGTGATATGTCCTTTTCCTTTGTTTTCATCAGTAGGGCTTTGGCTATTCATGGTTTTTTGTGGTTCCCTATGAATTTCATCAGTATTTGTTCTAGTTCTTTGAAGAATGTCATTGAGATTTTTATTGGAATAGTGTTGAATCTGTATATTGCTTTTGGTGGCATGGCCATTTTAATAATGTTAATTCTTCCAATCCATGAGCAGGGGATGTCTTTCCATTTCTTTGTGTCTTCTTCTATTTCTTTTAACAGTGTTTCATAATTTTCTTTGTATAGGTCTTTCACCTCTTTTGTTAGGTTTATTCCCAAGTATTTGATTTTTTTGGTTTCAATATAAAAGGGATGGTTTCCTTGATTTCTTCTTCTTCAGATTGCTTGTTTGTTTATAGGAAGGCTACCGATTTTTGTGTGTTGATTTTGTACCCTGCTACTTTACTGAACTGTTGATTATTTTGAATAGTTTTTCTGTGGAGTTTTTAGGGTTCTCTATGTATATTATCATATCGTCTGCAAATAGTGATAGTTTCACTTCTTCTTTCCCTATCAGGATTCCTTGTATGTCTTTCTTTTGTCTTACTGCCCTGGCTAGGACCTCCAGTATTATATTGAAGAGCAGTGGTGAGAGAGGACATCCTTGTCTTGTTTCTGATCTTAAAGGAAAGGCCTTCAGCTTTTCGCCATTTAGAATAATATTGGTGGTGGGTTTGTTGTATATGGCTTTTATCATGTTAAGGTGTGTTCCTTCTATCCCGAGAATTTCAAGGGCCTTCATTATAAATGGATGTTGGACTTTGTCGAATGCTTTCTCAGCATCTATTGATATGATCATATGGTTTTTATTTTTATTTTTGGTGATGTGTTGGATTACACTGATTGATTTTTGTATGTTGAACCATCCTTGTGCCCCTGGGATGAATCCCACTTGATCGTGGTGTATTATCCCTTTGATGCATTGTTGGATTCTGTTGGCAAGGATTTTGTTGAAGATTTTTTTTTTTTAAGATTTATTTGTTTATTTATTTATTTATACAAGTACTGGGTACAGTCAGAGTGCGGGAGAGTGAGAGAATTCACTAGAGCCAGAGCAGGGAGCAGAGCAGGCAGAAGGACCGAAGTACACTGCTGAGGGGAGCAGCGGGCAGCAGGAAAAGTCTGCATGCCATGTGGGACCCTCCTCCAGTGGTGGTCGGGGAGCAGCCAGGGATTGAACTGGCGCTGTAGAGGCTGCGGGCAGCTTTGCAACCCAGCGCTCAACCGGTGTGCCACCAGGGAGGCCCTTGTTGAAGATTTTTGCATCAGTGTTCATTAGGGAGATTGGCCTGTAATTTTCTTTTTTTTTTGTGCTCTCTTTGTTTGCTTTTGTGATTAGTGTAATGCTGGCTTTGTAGAACGTATTTGGTAGTATTCCTTCTTTTTCAATTTTTTGAAAGATTTTGTGTAGGATAGGCACTAATTCACTGCTGAACCTTTGGTAGAATTCATTTGTCAAGCCATCTGGACCTGAGCTTTTGTTTTTGGGGAGTGCTTTGATTACTGCCTCAATTTTTCTGCTTAGGTGTTCTATTTCTTCTTTGTCCAGCTTTGGATGATTATATCATTCTAGGAATTTGTCCATCTCTTGTAGGTTGTTGAATTTGTTTGCATATAAATGTTCATAGTAATCTCCGATTATTCTTTTGATTTGTACTGAGTCTGTTGTGATTTCTCCTCTTTTATTTGTAATCTTATTTATATGTGTTTTTTCCCCCATTTTTTCTTTGTGAGCCTGGCTAGAAGTTTGTCAATTTTGTTTATTTTTTCAAAGAACCAACTTTTGGTTTCACTGATCTTTTGGATTGTTTTTTTAATTTCTATTTTGTTTATTTCTGCTTTGATTTTTATTTGTTCTATGCATTGCTATGTTGTGCCACTGGTGTTGGCAGACATCTCTTTGGATTGCTCCTTCAGGGGTGTTGAAAACTGTTTACCAGACTGAGACCAGCACTGGTAGGCCAAAACTCCACCAGGGTGTTGATGCTGTGGCTGTGTTTCTAGGCACTATCTCTTACAGTTCCCTCCCTCCATATTTACTAAGTTCCATCAGGCAATCAATTGGTTGGTGATTTTGCTCTGGTCACTAGTTGACGCTAGACCTGTACTTGCTGACCTGTGCTTTTCCCCTGTAGTTCTCTGAGAAACAGCAGGAGGAGGGGTAGCACCTCCACACAGGGGTTATTGCTCATGCTGGGTGCTGTGCCTGTGGCTGTGTGGATCCTGTGCCCTGAATTCTGTGCTCTAGCTCTCAATCTCAGAGTCTTAGATCCAAAACGATGGCTGTCACCCTGTGCAGTGCCCACTGTTATAGCACTTCCCATGCCCCAAATCCTGTGCCTAGCTCTCAGTTCCAGAATGGGGTCTTGCTCCAAGCCTTGTTTCCCTTCTTACCTTCATTTGTGTGGTCTACCCCCTCTCAGAGCCTGAGGGTGGTTTTGGAAACCCTAGCTTCCAACTATTAGGAAGTTGGTGATTTTGTTCTGATCACTAGGTGGCACCAGAGATCTTTCTTAGTATCCTTCCAGAGCTGTGCTTTTCCCCCGTGGGTCTCTGGGGAACTGAGTGGGGGTGGCATGGAATGGCTCAATGGTGTGGGGTGCTGTGTCTGCCTTGTGCCACATGTAGTGGGGATCCCATACCCCAAATTTCGTGCTGCAGTTCTCAGTTCCAAAGCCCTCAGATCTGGGATGCGGGTGGTAGCCCAGTTCAGTGTGCGCAGAAATGGCGCCTTTTGCACCCCGCTCCTGTGCCTGAGTGCCTGGATTTTTATTACTCAACGAGGGTCATTCATCTCAGTGACAGTTCCCACGTGTCTCCCCATGAACCTAGGTGGCAGGCACTGGGATCTGGGCAGCGCGATCAGCGATCAGCGTATGCTTTTCCGCACCAGCTTACCTGCTGTCCTTGGGCTATTTGTAGGTCTCTCTGCAGAGTCCTTATCTCTGTAGTAAAGATTTTATGTGTCATTTTTATAGCAAATTATATTTAACAAAACAGAAAAATTTTAATATAGTAGAAAATGAACAGAGGACTGAAACAGGATTATTCACAACCAAAGTGCCTGACAGAACTAAAGAAAAATTTGTAGCTTCTATTTGTTATTTATTTATTTATTTATTTATTTATTTATTTATCAATCTATTTATTTATTTATTTTTTATATTTTCCATTGAGTTTTTATTTCTTTTATTTTTTTTCAACCCCCTTATTTTGACCCCAATCCCCCCCTCCCCACCCCCTACCCCTCATAGAGTGTCTCTGGTTCATAGTTGTTTGTTGATTTTGATTTTTACTTTCTTATAGTTATTCATTCTCCTGGTCCCTTATTTAAGTTTTCTAGATTCCTGCTTTGAGTGAGACCATCCGGTATTTTTCTTTTTCTTTCTGGCTTATTTCGCTGAGCATGAACCCTTCCAGCTCCATCCATGTTGCTGCAAATTGCATGTGTTTATCTTTTTTGAATGTTGAGTAATATTCCATGGTGTATATGTACCACATTTCTTGATCCAGTCATCTATTTTTGGGCATTTCGGTTGTTTCCAAAGCTTAGCTATTGTAAACAGTGCTGCTATAAACATAGGGGTGCAGGTGTTCTTTGGAATTGATGTTTCTGTGTCCTTTGGGTAAATACCTAGGAGTGCAATTGCTGATCACATGGAAGCTCTATGTTTAGTAGGTCCACAAATCTTCACACAGCTCTCCATAGTGGTTGGACCAGTTTGCACTCCCACCAGCAGTGCAGGAAGAGTTCCTTTTCTCCACACCCTCGCCAACATTTGTTGTTGCTAGTTTTTTTAATATGTGCCATTCTCACTGGTGTGAGATGGTATCTCATGGTAGTTTTGATTTGCATTTCCCTGATGACAAGTGATGTTGAACATTTTTTCATATGCCTGTTGGCCATTTGCATTTCCTCTTCAGAGAGGTTTCTTTTTAGCTCTTCTGCCCATTTTTTGACTGGATTATTTTCTTTGTTGTTGTTGAGTCTCATCAGCTCTTTGCAGATTTTTGTGATCAGTCCTTTATCATTAGTGTTGTGTGCAAAAATGTTCTCCCAGTTGGTGGGTTTTCTCTTTGTTTTTGTTATTGTCTCTTTTGCTGTGCAGAAGCTCTTTAATTTGATGTAGTCCCAGCTGTTTATCTTTGCCTTCACTATCACTGCTTTGAGTGATGTGTCTGTAAAGAAGTCTTTGATGTGCATATCCCGTAGTGTTTCACCTATATTTCCTTCTATGTATTTTATGGTTTCAGGTCTTATGTCTAGTTCTTTAACCCATTTTGAGTTGATTTTTGTGTGTGGTGTGAGGTAGTGGTCAAGCTTCATTTTTTTGCATGTAGTGACCCAGTTTTCCCAGCACCATTTATTGAACAAACTTTCTTTTCTCCAATGCATATTCTTTGCTCCTTGTCAAAGATTAGTTGACCATAAGAAGGGGATGTCTTTCCATTTCTTTGTGTTCTTCTATTTCTTTTAACAGTGTTTTATAGTTTTCTTTGTATAGGTCCTACACCTCTTTTGTTAGATTTATTCCCAAATATTTGATTTTTTTGTTTTGATAATAACAGGGATGGTTTTTTTTATTTCTCTTCTTCAGATTTATTGTTTGTGTATAGGAAGGCTACTGACTTTTGCGTGTTGATTTTGTATCCTGCCACTTTACTGAACTGATTGATGAGTTGAATTAGTTTTTCTATGGAGTTTTTGGGGTTCTGAATGTATATTATCATATCATCTGCAAATAGTGATAGTTTGACTTCTTCTTTTCCTATTTGGAATCCTTGTATGTCTTTCTCTTGTCTTATTGCTCTGGCTAGGACTTCCAGTATTATATTGAAAAGCATTGGAAGAATAAACATTATTAAAATGGCTATCCTACCAAAAGCAATATACAGATTCAATGCTATTCCAATCAAAATTTCAATGTCATTCTTCAAAGAAATAGAACAATTATTGATGAAATTCATATGGAATCACAAAAAACCCCAAATAGCCAAAGCTCTCCTGAAAAAAGAAGAAGGGAATGGAGGCATCACACTCCCAGACTTCAAACTATACTACAAAGCCATAATCATCAAAACTGCATGGTATTGGAACAAGAACAGACACACAGACCAATGGAATTGAATAGAAAATCCAGAAATAAACCCACAGATTTATGGTCAACTAATCTTTGACAAAGGAGCAAAGACTATGCATTGGAGCAAAGAAAGTTTGTTCAATAAATGGTGCTGGGAAAACTGGGTCGCTACATGCAAAAGAATGAAGCTTGGGGGCCTCCCCGGTGGCGCAGCGGTTGAGCGCTGGGTTGCGAAGCTGCCCGCGGCCTCTGCAGCGCCGGTTCGATCCCCGGCTGCTCCCCGGCCACCAGAGGAGGGTCCCACATGGCGCGCAGACCTCTCCTGCCGCCCGCTGCTCCCCTCAGCAGTGTACTTCGGTCCTTCTGCCTGTTCTGCTCCCCGCTCTGGCTCTGGTGAATTCTCTCGCCCTCCCGCGCTTCTGACTGTACCCAGTGCATGTATAAACAAAAACGAACGAACAAATAAATAAATAAATAAATAAAGCATGCCTCTATTAAAAAAAAAAAAAAAAAAAGAATGAAGCTTGACCACTACCTCACACCATACACAAAATCAACTCAAAATGGATTAAAGAATTAGACATAAGACCTGAAACCATAAAATACATAGAAGGAAATATAGGTGAAACACTACATGATATGCACATCAAAGACATCTTTACAGACACATCACTCAAAGCAGTGATAGTGAAGGCAAAGATCAACAGCTGGGACTACATCAAATTAAAGAGCTTCTGCACAGCAAAAGAGACAATAACAAAAACAAAGAGAAAACCCACCAACTGGGAGAACATTTTTGCACACAACACTAATGATAAAGGACTGATCACAAAAATCTGCAAAGAGCTGATGAGACTCAACAACAACAAAGAAAATAATCCAGTCAAAAAATGGGCAGAAGAGCTAAAAAGAAACTTCTCTGAAGAGGAAATGCAAATGGCCAACAGGCATATGAAAAAATGTTCAACATCACTTGTAATCAGGGAAATGCAAATCAAAACTACCATGAGATACCATCTTACACAAGTAAGAATGGCACATATTAAAAAAACTAGCAACAACAAATGTTGGTGAGGGTGTGGAGAAAGAAGAACTCTTCTGCACTGTTGGTGGGAGTGCAAACTGGTCCAACCACTATGGAGAGCTGTGTGGAGATTTGTGGACCTACTAAACATAGAGCTTCCATATGATCCAGCAATTGCACTCCTAGGTATTTACCCAAAGGACACAGAAACATCAATTCCAAAGAACAACTGTACCCCTATATTTATAGCAGCTCTATTTACAATAGCTAAGCTTTGGAAACAGCCGAAATGCCCAAAAATAGATGACTGGATCAAGAAGATATGGTACATATATACCATGGAATATTACTGAGCATTCAAAAAAGATAAACACATGCAATTTGCAGCAACATGGATGGAGCTGGAAGGGATCATGCTCAGCAAAATAAGCCAGAAAGAAAAAGAAAAATACGGATGGTCTCACTCAAAGCAGGAATCTAGAAAACTTAAATAAGGGACCAGGAAAATGAATAACTATAAGAAAGTGAAAATCAAAATCACAAAAAAACTATGAACCAGAGACACTTTTTGGGGTGTGGGGGGTGGGAGGAGAGGGATTGGAGTCAGAATGGGGGGCGTTGCAATTGTATGGGGAATATAAAAATAAAATTTATTCTTTAAAAAAAAGGAATAAAAAAAAAAGATTAGTTGACCATAAATCTGTGGGTTTATTCCTGGATTTTCTATTCGATTCCATTGGTCTGTGTGTCTGTTCTTGTTCCAATACCATGCAGTTTTGATGATTATGGCTTTGTAGTATAGTTTGAAGTCTGGGAGTGTGATGCCTCCATTCCCTTCTTCTTTTTTCAGGAGAGCTTTGGTTATTTGGGGGTTTTTGGTGATTCCATATGAATTTCATCAATAATTGTTCTATTTCTTTGAGGAATGACATTGAAATATTTATTGGAATAGCATTGAATCTGTATATTGCTTTTTGGTAGGATGGCCATTTTAATAATGTTTATTCTTCCAATCCATGAGCAGGGGATGTCTTTCCATTTCTTTGTGTCTTCTTCTATTTCTTTTAACAGTGTTTTATAGCTTTCTTAGTATAGGTCCTTTACTCTTTTGTTAGATTTATTCCCAAGTATTTGATTTTTTTTGTTTTGATAATAAAAGGGATGTTTTTTTTGATTTCTCCTTCTTCAGATTTATTGTTTGTTATAGAAAGGCTACTGACTTTTGCGTGTTGATTTTGTATCCTGCCACTTTACTGAATTGATTGATGATTTGAATTAGTTTTTCTGTGGAGTTTTTGGGGTTCTCTACATATATTATCATATCATCTGCAAATAGTGATAGTTTGACTTCTTCTTTTCCTATTTGGATTCCTTGGATGTCTTTCTCTTGTCTTATTGCTCTGGCTAGGACTTCCAGTATTATATTGAAAAGCAGTGGTGAGAGTGGACATTCTTGTCTTGTTCCAGATCTTAATGGAAATGTTTTCAGCTTTTCACCATTGAGAATGATCCTGGCTGTTGGGTTGTCATATATGGCCTTTATGATGTTGAGGTATGTTCCTTGTATCCCAAGAATTTCAAGGGCTTTTATCATGAATGGGTGTTGCACTTTGTCGAAAGCTTTCTCAACATCTATTGATATTATCATATGGTTTTTATATTTCTTTTTTGTTGATGTGTTAGATAACGTCGTTTGATTTTCGGATGTTGAACCATCCTTGTGTCCCTGGAATGAATCCTACTTGGTCATGGTGAATTATCTTATGGATACATTGTTGGATTCTGATAGCTAAAATTTTATTGAGGATTTTTGCACAAGTGTTCATTAGGGAGATTGGCCTGTAATTTTCCTTTTTTGTGTTGTCCTTGTTCGGTTTTGGTATTAGTGTAATGTTGGCTTCATAGAACGCGTTTGGTATTATCCCTTCCTTGTCAATTTTTTGGAAGATTTTGTGAAGGATAGGCACTAATTCGTCTCTGAATGTTTGGTAGAATTCATTTGTAAATCCATCAGGTCCTGGGCTTTTGTTTTTGGGGAGGTTTTTGATTACCATTTCAATTTCGCTGCTTGTAATTGGTCTGTTTAGGTGTTCTATTTCTTCTTTATCTAGCTTTGGGTAATTGCAGAGTTGTAGGAATTTGTCCATCTCCTCTAGATTGTTGAACTTGTTTCCATATAACTGTTCATAGTAGTTACTGATTATTCTTTTGATTTCTGCTGTATCCGTTGTGATTTCTCCTCTTTCATTGATGATCCTGTGTATTTGTGCTTTCTCCCTTTTTTCCTTTGTGAGCCTGGCTAGGGGTTTGTCTATTTTATTTATTTTTTCAAAGAACCAGCTCTTGGTTTCATTGATCCTTTGGATTTTTTTTTTTTAGTTTTGATTTCATTTATTTCTGCTTTGGTTTTTATTATTTCATTTCTTCTACTGGTTTTGGGTTTTTTTGTTGTTGTTCTGTTTCTAGATCTTTGAGCTTTGAGATTAGGTTGTTTATTTGACTTCTTTCTTGTTTCTTGATGTGAGCCTCTATTGCTATATATTTTCCTCTTATTACTGCTTTTGCTGCATCCCATACATTTAGGAAATTGTTGTCCTCCTTGTCATTCAATTCAAAGAATTTTTTAATTTCTTCTTTGATCTCCTCATTAGTCCAGTGGTCTTCCAGAAGTGTGGTTTTCAATCCCCATGAGATAGGAGAGTTCCTTGCCTTCTTTTTATTGTTTATTTCTAGTTTGATGCCTTCATCGTCAGAAAAGTTTGTTGGTATGATTTCAATCTTGGTGAATATGTTGATGTTTGTCTTGTGTCCCAGTATGTGATCGATCCTGGAGAATGATCCGTGTGTGCTTGAGAAAAATGTGTACTCATATTTTTTTTGGTTTAGTGTTCTATAGATGTCTGTTAAGCCCAAGCGCCCTAGATCCTTATTTAGAGCTTTAGTGTCTTTACTTGTTTTTTGTCTTGTTGATCTATCCATTGTTGATAGTGGTGTGTTGAAGTCTCCCACTACGTATGTGTTTTCTCTGATATCTGTTTTCAGAGATGACAATAGTTGTCTGATATATTTTGGTGCTCCTTCGTTTGTTGAGTATATGTTAATGAGTGTTATTTCTTCTTGAAGTATTGTCCCCTTGATCATAATGTAGTGACCATTGGGGTCTCTATTTATCTTTTTGAGTTTGAAATCTGTTTTATCTGATATAAGTATAGCTGTTCCTGCTTTCTTTTTTGGTCCATTTGCTTGTAGGATTGTTTTCCATCCTTTAACTTTGAGTCTACTTTTATCTTTTGTAGCTAAATGTGTTTCCTGGAGACAGCAAGGTTGGATTTTGTTTCTGAATCCAACCTGTGACTCTGTGTCTTTTTATTGAAGAGTTTAGTCCATTTAGATTTAGAGTTAATACTGATATGTTAGAGTCTGTATTTGCCATTGTGTTCATCTTTCCTTTGATTTTATTTATTTATTCTTTTAATAACTTTTTTTTTTTTGGCTTTCTTCATTGTTATTCGTCCTTCTGAGGTTCTAGCTTTAGGACACCTTGTAGTATTTTTGGAGTGGGGGTTTAGTTGTAATGAAATTCCAGAGTTTCTGTTTGTCTGGGAAGGTCCTTATTCTTTCTTCATAAAGGAAGGAGAGCTATGCGGGATAGAGTATTCTTGGTTGGCATCTGTTTACTTGGAGTCTGTTGACTATGTCCCTCCACTCTCTCCTTGCCCGTAGTGATTCTTCGGAGAAGTCTGATGTCAGTCTGATTGGTTTTCCTTTGAATGTTATCTGTTTCTTCCCTCTTGTCAGCTTCATTATTTTTTCCTTGTCCTGGATTCTTGAGAGCTTTACTATTATGTGTCTTGCTGTATTTTTCCTTTCGTCGTGGAAGTTTGGTGTTCTTGCTTCTTGTATATCAATTTTCAGCTCCTTCTTCACGTTTGGGAAGTTCTCTTCAATTATCTCCTTGAATATTTTCTGTTCCTACATCTCTCTCCTCTCCTTCTGGGATTCCTATAACTCTTATATTTCCTTTCCTCATGGAGTCAGATAGTTCCCGAAGTCTTTCTTCAGTCTTTTTCCTTCGTACTTCTCTTTCCTTTTCTGTTTTGGCTCTTTTTATTTCTGTGTCTTCAACAGTACTTATTCGTTCTTCCATTTCATCTATTCTGCTTTCATTGCTTTTCGCAGAGTTCTTTAGCGCCTCCATTAATTCTTTGATCTCCTGCATTTCTTTTACTTCCCTCTTTAGGGACTCAATTTTATTCTTCTGATCATTGATTATTTTCCCCTTATCATGTTTTCCTTTATGACTTCTGTCAGTTTTTTAATCATGGCAATTTTAAATTCTCTTTCTAGAAGGCTCAGAAGTTCTTCCAAGTTACTGTCATTGCAATCTGGGGGGTGGTTTTCTTTTTGTGGTGTGCTTTTTTCCTGAGGAGTTGCTGCTTTGCATTTGTTTTTCTACTCCCTGCTGTCTGTTTTCTAATTTGCCATATGCATTGGGACACTGTGTTGCTGGTACTGGCCGTCATCTTGGGCGAACTTCCCAGCTCACCTCTGGCTCTTCCAGGAGCCATCTGCAGGTTTCAAGCAGGCTTTACTGAAGAAAGGTCCCTGTTCTAAAAAGGCGATGTGTGTTCGCACTCCTCTGCGTGCCTGGTATGCCCCGGTCTTGGGTGCCTGCTCCCTCTCTGGGCTTGGACTGCAGGCCAGAAAGGGCCTGGCCGGGCGAACTTCCCATCTCACCTCTGGCTCCTCTGGGAGCCTTCTGCCGGTGTCAAGCAGTCTTTACTGAAGAAATGTCCCTGTTCTAAAGTGGCGAAGCAGGGACCCACTCCCTGCTCTCCCAGTCTGCCCCGGCAGTGATCGATCATTGCACTCTTATCCTCTTTATAAATGGAACAGAAAATGTCCTAGAAAAAATTAGTGTCTGAACTAAGGGTTCATTCTTTCTGTGATTGGACTGTATGTACATCAGAGAAGTCAGAGAAAAGACCCATTTTATGTTGGGCCAAACTTTGGTAGCACAAAATAGTGTATTTTATTTTTTTATTTTTATTTTTATTTTTTAAAAAGATTTATTTATTTATTTATACAAGCACTGGGTACAGTCAGAAGCGCCGGAGGGTGAGAGAATTCACCAGAGCCAGAGCAGGGAGCAGAGCAGGCAGAAGGACTGAAGTACACTGCTGAGAGGAGCAGCGGGCGTTAGGAGAGGTCTGCGCGCCATGTTGGACCCTCCTCTGGTGGCCGGGGTACAGCCGGGGATCGAACCGGTGCTGCAGAGTCTGTGGCCAACTTTGCAACCCTGCGCTCAACTGCTGCGCCACTGGGGAGGCCCTAGGATTGTATTTTAATAGAAAAATTTTAAAATTTGAAAAGCTGGCCAGTAGCAGGGAGCTATAATATTTTCTAAGGATTTAATGAAAAAGTATAGCTTTACAATTTGTTTTTATTTTCAAATTTCAAATTGCAAACTTGTCTAACAATACATAGAGATTGGCCAGTTTTGATAGAATTAATTCATACACTTGTGCCAGAAACATAAGTCAAGAGGAAATTGAACCAGAAACATAGGTCAAGGGGAAAAGGGAGTGGACAGTCTTATATTCTAAGATTTTAAAATGATTTTTTCTGCATTCATTAAAAATAGTAATATGTGTGTCATATACTAAATAAAAACAAAAATTTATTTTATCTATCATCTGCCTCCAAAATCTTAAATCTTAGGATTATTCCTCCAATTGCTTTAATTACATCTATTTACTTTCAGTAGTGAATTGGGAGAGTTTTATGCTAAAAAGGGTTGATTTCTCAGGAGGTGATTTCAAAGTCCTTCCACCTTACAGGTCAGATGTGAAGGGTTGCAATAGCTGAGTGCAATCGTTGGAGCCTCTGTCAGCCACTGCTTGTTCTTTCCAGGGTCACATTGTGTGCTGAATGGTAACAGAGCCCCTCATATACCTGAGAGGCAGCCTCTGGTACCAACAATGACAAGATGATTGGGGATGTCTCAAAAACAGCAAAATCATACATTCCATAAGCAGAAGCAAAAATTTTAGAATTCTCTTCTAATAAGAAAAACTGTCAGTTCAAAAGAAGATACCGAAGTTTGGCTCAACCTAAAGTGGTTCTCTTCTCTGACCTTTCTGATGTACATACAGTCCAATCACAGACACCATGAACACATGACACCATTTTAATAATCAAATAATTGGAGACTGGCATTGCCATGCCAATCACATATCCTTATAACTTTGGAGTAGGTTAACAGTGGGAGCTAATAGGACCCATTTCTGTGAAAGAGCTGGTGAAGTTAAAAAACCAGCCCCTTACAGCAGGTTTTAGTAATAGAGTTGACTCACTTTGAAATATTTTACAGATACTGTTGATTTGTTTTGCTTTCTCATTGCAAGGATATATCCTCTCAATGTAAAAACAAAAAAAAAAAAAAAAGAATTATGGAACACAGGTGAATTTCAGAGCACCCCATATTATAGACAATGAAATTAAGAAGCTATGAGTTTCTGTGTACATAGCTCATTCACTAGTAATAGACATTATTGAAGCAAATTTGTAAAACATAACATTAAAATATGATTAAAATTAAAATTTCAACTTACAAGAAAAATATTTTAATTTTATTTTTCATTTTTCTCTTCATTTACTTACCATGTATGAATCCATAGTTAAAAGCATATAATTTATCAATAATGAGTAATAATAATCCATTATTAATATCAAGGAATACAGCATTGTATGATTCCATTTACATGAAATGTGGAATAAGGCAATGTACTTCAGAAAGTAGATTAATGGGGTTGGGGGTAGAATGAGGAGGAACTCAGATGGGAATAGTTTTTTTTTATTTTTGAAAGAAAGACTCAAGTTAAATTATGATGATGGTTGGACAATTCTGTAAATATGCTGTAAATCACATGGTATACATATCGATATTTTACCTTTAAAATGAGTGAATTTTATAGTATGTGAACTTTACCTAAAAGAGTTATTTTAAAAAGTGGATATAAAATATATCAGTATCTTTGAAGTCCCTTATGTGTCTCTCTTTGATAGCATTCTATTTTCACCACCAGATGTAATCTAGTGTTTTAACATTCCTGTGATTTTATTTGTAAACACATGCACAGGGGCACACACATGCACATAAATTCCTTCACATAGAATATTTAAATCTAGATTAATTATTTATTATTATTAATTTTATATCCATATCTAAATCTCTATCTCCCTAATGAACATATTGTTAAGGTTTGGTTTTTATACTTTATATACATGATATAATATATTCATAAATAAGTTTTTATGTCACATGATGTTTGCCTGCAAAATTATGTTTGTCTCTATTTTTTGTATATGAATCTTGGGTAATTTATTTTTTTATTATTGTGCTTTATTCTGTTATCTAAAAATACCACGTATTGGTATCTTTCTTTCTTGGATTATTTTGTATGTGTGTGATCGTTCATAATACTTCTATGATCAATATTGTGTCACTGCCTTCTTTAGATAGCTCTTTGTTTGGAAAGGAGGTCATCTTAAAGGAAAAACTTTTTTAAAGCAGAATGTATTCGGTACCATACTGTCAACCCCACTGTACCCAGTGATACTTAATATGATTTGTGTTTCCCCCCCAGCTTTATGGAAATAAAATTCGCATAAAACTATGTAAATTTGGGTCAATAGTTTGATGATTTCATACATATGCAAATGTATGAATATATATGTATGTTATTCATTGTAAAATGTTAGTTAACTTCACATAATTACCATTTTGTGGCTGTTATGGTAAGAATATTAACATATCAATATTTTGTTGAAATTTATTGTACCTATATTCTTCTGTGTCCTCTCTGACTTTCATATCAGAGTAATCCTGGCCTCATGAAATAAATTCATTAGTGTACCCTTCTCTTCATTTTGGAACAGCTTGAGAAAAACTGGCATTAATACTTTTTTAAATGTGCAGTAGAATACACCTGTGAAGCCATCTGGTGCTGGGATTTCTGATTTTCTTTGTTGGAAGGTTATTAATTATTAACTCAAACTTCTTATTTGTTATTAATCTGTTAAGATTTTCTGTTTCTTCATGATTCATACTTGGTAGGTTGTATATTTCCAGAAATTTGTTTACTTCTTTTAGGATATCAAGTTTATTGGTATATAATTGCTTAGTTTCTTATGATCTTTTGCATTTCTGTGTAACCATTTGTAATATCTCCTTTTTTACTTAAAATTTTATTTATTTGAGTCCTCTCTTTCCCCCTTGGTAAGTTTAACTGAATGTCAAAAAATATTCTTATTTCTCTTCAGCATTTTTATTGCATTTTTTCTTGGTATTTGATACAATTTTATTTATTTTTCTTACACAAGTTTTATTTATTCACTTTTAAAGAACTGTACTTTTATTTAGGTAACATTGGTTTACAACACTGAATATGAATTAGGAATATAGGTTTACAATTCTTCAGATGTATCTTACCACAGTACACCCTTGTCACACCAAAACACCCAAAATCTTCTATCATAGTCTAGAGGGCCCAGCTCCCTCTAGTAACTTCAATTCTGCAGTAAAATTTCTAGGTTATGGTTTGGTTTAGAAACATAGCAATTTCGTTGTTATGTTTTGGTGAACAAATTTTAATGATTCTGTGTTTCAGTAAAAATCTTTGATCCTCACATTAAATTGTAGATAAGAAATAGTTGACACATTTGCATATTGTTTTTGATCATTACATTTTTTCTTAATGTAGTCATTTTTACTGCAAATTTCCACCTTAGCAAGATTTTTGTTGCGTGTCATAGTTTTAGTACATTGTATGTCAATATTTGTTTGTTTCATAATTCTTTAATTTCCTTTTTGATTTCATCTTGAAATAGTTTTTTTGGGACCATATTCTTCAATTTCCACATATTTGTGACTTTTCTTTCTGCTATTGATTTCCAGTTTCATAGCATTGTGTTTGGAAGATATTTCATATGATTGCAATCATTTTAAATTTGCTAAGACTTGTAAATTCAGTGATGCTTTCCTTTATAGGCCAAGGAGGATAGCAGTGTCTACCTCATAGTAGCTAGGATGATGAGTACTCCAAAACAATAGAGTCCAAGTGGAGGTGTGTAACTATCCGAAGGGCTTTACTCACAGAAAGTCAGGAAGATGGTCTATGGTACATAGTGTTTCTGGGCATCAGATACTACTTAGATGAAAGAGGAGAAAAAAATGATTTTTCTCTCACATAAAGAGGTGGAGACAGTGCCCCCCTTATCTCTTGAGTCTCATTGGAAAGATAATGTTCAAGTCTTCCTGACACCCTCAGACTTAATCTAGAGGTTTACTGTAGGTATAGTTATTTTATCTTCTCAGGCATATAGGAAAATTTTTTCACATTTTTTTGGATCAGATCAATAACAAGAAAAATGACTATAAAACTAATTCTCCCGGCATATAAAATCTCAGAATATTTGGGCTCTCACAGAAACATTGAGATATTCAGGGAAGTTCTGTGCAATTGTATAAGACTTGTATATCTACCACTACAATCAAGATACAGAACAGGTCCATCATCACAAGTTTCTCTTACATTCCCAGAATGCTTTAGGTCATAGCAAATAATAAATTTGAAATCTTGGAATATGAGTAGTTCCAGAATGAATAGAATGAAATATACCTGGGTTGATATGGAGAGGAGATGTAAACCAAGAATTTGTTAAATTCTAAGTCAGAGAGATGTCTTAAAGATCCTCATAGAAAATGACCTCAAGAAAATTCAAGGGGAGGGGAAAAAAGAGAAAATTCAATTAGCTTGTCCAAAATGAAATAGGAGTAAAATCAGAACTGTTGAGTTTCATCTCTACAGTCCAGGAGGTGATGAAGTTATCCCTAATTTATTAATCACTAATGTATCATGAACATGAATGTTGAAAACTTGCTTTTATTTCAAACTTCATTGCTTAAAATTCTCTACATTCTTTCTTACATTGTAGATAAACTAATATTAATTTTAAAGTTTTTAAAAGTCATCTTTGTAAATAACAGTGATCTCAGAATTGTTTCATAGACAATAGATGTAAAACAGAATAAATGACTGAATCTTGTATGTACGAGACCATAGTCAGATGTTTTTATATATTATATTTTAAAATCTTTAGCATGAGCTGATTTTCTGGAACTTCATTTCTGAAAAATAAAATATGGGAAATATTTACTAAACATAGTGTTGCTTGGTAAAAATTTTGCTAGAACAACTATATTAAAATGGAAAAGAAAGTTGTTATAAAATGGAAGCCTATGTAGGTTAGATTTTTTTTTAATTAATAAATTTTATTTTTATATTCCCCATACAATTGCAAGAATTTTTTTGAAGGCTAAATTTTGACTTAATGTTTATTAACAAAAAACAGATCATGTGACATTCATTGTAGCTGTTCAAGTTCTGTGAACACAAACAAATGTTGTTCAGGTCAAGATTGCCAGGCAACCCAGATTTCTTCCTGTACTTAAGTCACAGTTTATATTTTATGCCCACGGCTATCTGTGCCTGGGACGTTTTAACCTATATAAAATAACGTGGATTGCAACATTTTCTTGACCTTGATGTAAAATGTTGTGTAACTTCTACTGGTATCCATCAGTAAGTATTTGTATTTTACTCCCACCTCAATAGAAACACTGAAGACTGCTTTGTGTAGTTTTCAAATAACAGAAGTTATTTTTTCAAAATTTTACCATTTTTTATTACCTCTTACAGAATTGTTTGAATCATCTGATGCCCTTAAATGGAATGATCAGAAATTTACAAAGCAAGTAAACTAAAGAAAATTGTACTGACTTTTCCAAATTTTTCTAATCCTTGCTCTCAGCACAAGGTACTCTTGATAATCATGCCCTAAAATTCCAACACAAATAATGAAGTAAACTTTCCTATTGACTTAACCACTCCTTCTTAAGTCCCAGTTGATACATAGACCACAGTTTGTGTGCATGTGGAGCAGCAGTAAAATTCTATTAAATTAGGTCCTTGAAAAGTCAAATAAAGCAAATGTGATCAATAGCTTTACTTTAAAACTTAACTTTTCTTTATTGGTTCCTAATTTAGAGTTCATGCTTAAAACTATTTGCATATAAGATAAGATTTAATTTCAGAATTATTTGCCCGATAGTTATATGTTTTTTCATAATTTTTCCAGGTGGAGAACTATATTTATTATTCTATATCTTTATTTTTTTAAGTATGTTCTACCATGCAGTCATAGAATTTCAGTCTAATAATAGATAAATACAATCTCAGTTTGGGAAACTGAGGCTCCAGACATTAAAGTGACTTGGCTGTTAGGACCGTCCACTTGAGGCTGAGCTGCTATTTGAAGCTGTGTGTCTTCCTCACAGTCCCACTCCTATCATCTGTAATGCTACAGTTTCCTAACTAGTTTTCCAAATAAGAGTGTAATCAAAATTCAGAGATATAGAACACTTTAAAGATTATCTAAATCAGAAATCCAACCTAATGAAACAGAGATCCCAGAGAATTTCAGTAATTCTCTGAGCTGGTTTGTTTTTGGACCTAAAAACCAGTGCGTGTGATTCTTAAATGCTAGGGCTCTCTTCAGCTGTATTTCCTTGCACAACTGGGACTGTTTTCAGTTATACCTTTCTCACTTCTCTAAACTCTGTTATTAGGTCTTTGTCCTACTTTAACTGCGACTAGATTAAAAATTAATAAACCAACAGAGGATTTCAACTTCAAATTATATAATGCTTTCAGTTGTTTTAAATAGATAGCTATAGTTTTTTAAATAAAATTAAAACAAACTTACCATGTATTCTTTCTTTGATTTTAGATAATTTAAACAACACAAAATGACTATTTGGGTGCTCTTCTTTAGTGAGTGAATAAAATGTGGAAATAATCATTTATCATTATCCTATAGCTCACTGAGTCGCTTTCAGAATATCAGCCTTAAGAGAAAGTTAATGATCAAAGTAAACACTCTAAACAAAATGATTACAATGAAGGAATTTTAAGTCTCCAATGCTATATTCTCTACATCCTCTTTTCTAATTTCTACTAATTTCCCCTATGTAACAGATTTGTGACAAATCTATTGTGATAAAATACTTTTCCTAGAAGTGTGTATATAATAGTGCATAAATTGGTGTGATAAAATACAATTACTTGTTTTTCCTTCATACATTTATAAGCTCATTCTAGGTCCTACTTCCAATATACATCCAAAAGTACTAATGTTTGTGATTAAAGTATAGGAGGCTAAAGTTCTTCTGAGGATATGTAGTTTATAATTTTATAAATTATATGGTGTGAGAGAGCAAGGTAAAAAATATGAAGTATAAGTGATGTTGAACATTATTTCATATGCCTGTTGGCCATTTGCATTTCCTGCAGGAATCTAGAAAACTTAAATAAGGGACCAGGAAAACGAATAACTATAAAAAAGTGAAAATCAAAATCAAAAAACAACTATGAACCAGAGACACTTTTTGGGGGATGGGGGCGGGAGGGGAGGGATTGGGGTCAGAATGGGGGGGGTTGAAATTGTATGGGGAATATAAAAATAAAATTTATTATTTAAAAAAAAGAAACATAAAAAAATAAAATTAGGAACTAAAAAAATAAAATTAGGACATATTGGATAAAAAAAATATGAAGTATATCTTAGAGCATAATGTGAACTAGTTTGTCACTTAGTGACTAGCTGTAGATCCCAAATCAACAATTAAAAGAAATGAACAAACATCTATTTGAATTTTAAGATATTAATGGATTTTTTATATTAATGGAATGGATAGTATGTCTATTGACTTCATGGATTAAAGGAAATGTCTATGTACAATAACAAAACTTCTTTTCCAAGAAAAATAATTTGCATTTTTTGAGATATGATATCATATATTGACCCAAGATTTATATGAGGGCCAATATCTCTGTCATTTGCATATGTTCTATTGATGATATAGTTTATTTCAATTCCATTGGAGTATTGTCTTGAAGCACCATTTATATTTATTATGAGAGAGCCCCAAAAAGCCAAACCTAGGCAATGACATCCTGAATTGCACCAGCACAATTTAATGTAATACCATTACATTTAAAACATTTACATGTATAATTGCATGTCAACTTATTTTAAGCATAATTTATATATTTTGACAGACAAAAATATATGTTTTAGAACTGCTATATGTATGTTCAGTAGCAAACTTACAATAAATTACACATCATACTAGAGTAAATTTTCTTGAAGACTAAAAAGAAAAAGTCACAGTGTATGTTTATAAAGAACGCTGATACATTATTTCCAAATAAAAAAGCTAATAGCCATTACATTAGATTCACTTATTTCAAGCTTACATTCATTTGATATTCACATAAAATTTATTACTTATTAAGTGTAGCAGTGAAGTTGGATTTTGACACTGAATATTTGAAAGCTTGTTGATTTTTAATGTAGATACAAGCTTCATGTTCTGAAAGATGTGTGAAAAACAAAATTACAAGAAACATGTTACCATTATAAAAGTATGAAAATAAAAAGTTTTATTTTCATGCTTTATCCACAGGTGTTATTGCCCGGAAAGGTTAAATAGTCAATGCTTAAAAATGTTTCTGTTGCTTACTTTCATTGGGAATAGGTTTTTGAAAATTAGGCCCACTGAGCAAAGCCACATTACCCATGATGTCAAAACAGCAAGTGATAGTCTCCTACATTTTATAACTTGATCTTTCCTTGGAAATGTGTGTGTAACATGCATAAAGACCCTGTGGTCCCTGTTTCGTTCTTCTTCATCTTCAACTATTTTGTACTTAAGCCATTTTGCTAACATCAATCATGTTAATGTGGACTTTATACCAAACTAGTTTTTTATATGTCTAGTTTGAGAGTAGTTGGAAAGTTATGAGTTAAATAAAAACAGAACATTACTAGTAGGCTTAAATTACTTATCTAGTTGTTAACATGTTGGACAAGGTAAATTTCATTTCTCTTTATCTTTCTATTATGACAAAATGAATGAAATAGAATAATTTTCACTTTTAATATTTTCTCTTTTTCACTGAATTTAAATATATTTATTTGCTTGGACAATTGTTGCCCCAACAAAATTATAAAATATAATGTCAGTAAGGAGACTTTGCTTCCCTGTTGTCCTCTATTATCATATGGGTGATGTATTTCTATGAAAGCATGGTCTAAATAGGTTGAAGAAACTTTATAGTGATGGAGTGGATAAAAGCCATTACTTGGGCAATATGCTGAAAAACAAGACATGTCTGAAACATGTTTTTCAGAAACTGTAGTCCTCATCAATTAATTACTTTTATATATTGAATGTTTCTATTTCAGTTTTTTTTTTAAATATGTTTCCTCTGGCTCTTCTCTCAATCCATATTTGAGAATCTTGGAACTCACACTTACTGGTTCCAAAAATGTGCTCTTTCTAAATATTCCATAGGAAACTAGGCATTAACGAAAAATAATTCTTTTTTCATATAGGTATAGATAAAGTTGTGTAAAGTTTTCAAGTGCATGTCACATTTCATCATCAAGTTTTGATAAAGCATTAAATTACAGGAGTTATAATATGTGAAATTATTTAATTTTGTATTTTGAAAATTATCCTGTAAATTTAATTCGTATCTAATAACAAAGGATATAGATTATCTGATGCTCTTAGATAATTATAATTAAAACAACAAAAAAAGAAATTCTAGATGTACAACTTTTATAATTAATATTACAGAGGAAGTTAACTTCACTTTGTCTCTAAATCTCAAAAAGGAAATATTTTTTGAAAAAGTGCTTTAGTTTGAATAATTCAGCCCACCTTTCTTTATTAGATCCAGTGCTCAGATAATTTTGTCAGCTTATCGGTTCATTCAGCTTTTGTAGACACAGCTCTTGTTATTTCTATTATGTGACTGGTGGGGAAAACATTTAAAATTCCAAAATGGATACAAACCATTATACAGACACACACACACACACACACACACACACACACTCTAAAGCTCCAGAAAAGGAGCAAAATAATATTTAATGACCAACCTCATGAAAGTTATGTAAACAACAAGTGTAAAATTGATGGCTTCTTCCCTTTAGGATGTATTTCTACTTTATTCTCCATTTGAGAATTCATTGTATACATTTTATGGTGGTGATTCATCTAGAATCTAAGACTGGCTTATGCAAGAAAGTGTCACAGAGTCACTCTTGACACTAAATTACTAAATTTTGATGAATTTTCAAAACTGACTTTTATTTTACTAGTTTTACTATGAGGAGGTGTAGTTTCTCCCTCATTAACCTTAATTGACACTATGTAACTACTGTACCTTTCATATGGCTCATTTTCACTTCCAATACTAATTTGGAGAGTAAACTAATACATTTCCTTCCTTTATCATGAGGCAAAACTCCATAAACTTCAAAGGAAGATAAAAACTTACTGTTCTCCCTCACTTTCTACTTAATGGACTTCTAGATTTATTGCTGTAAACTTGCCTAATAATTGTGCCTTCCTGCTCCAGGTAACCTTCTCAATGGAAATGGCAGGTAGAAACAACACTCAATGGAGGCCAGTGCACTTCTACTAGGATGGGTTCTGTTTTCCTATCATTTTGCCCATAAAGAAATGCTGCCATACAATGCTTATTGGATTTGCTTTGCCTGTGCTCAGATTAACACATGTTACCACTAAAAGAAAAACATATTGCATATTTAGCAAATGTTACAGTTAGGAACATGAATGAAAGGGTTATTCGTCACATCAAGACAATCAGAGGGTTAATAACTACACCATTCGCTGGAGTGACAAATGAGTTATTCTCATAGCGTCAGTGTGATAATTAAACAAGACTCACCTGTACATTAGCAAAGTTTGGAGTAAGACTATTCAGTTTCCTAAGTGCTTTCATATATACTTCCTTTATCATAATAAGAAGATAAATACTCCATTTGGTGGTCTGTTGTTTGAGTGGAGCTTTAATAATTTGTGAGTACTTAGTAAAACTATCTGGAGTCAGAGTCAAATGAGGATGAAATATTGATGAGTGAGAAAGTTGTCGCTTTCATAGTTGTTTCCTTCTAGCTTGGCTTGTATCTGTGCAATTGCACTTTTATATGGATTTTTGTCCTCCTGAATGTTGTCTATGTTTTACATATATTTTAATATGCTGCAAATCATTCTTCCAGGACTAACCAGTTATAGTGCTTTGCTTGAGAAAGCAGTAATTTACTTAGATGTGGTCATTATAAATTATCTTCAGTTCCAGACCCTTCTGGACTGGAATCAATGTCAAGGAAGGCCTCTTTATTGGTAAAAGTTGAGCTGAGAGTTATGCTCTGTCGAGGCTTCACAGGTGCAAGTTCATCTAATTTAATATTTTCATTTTTGACTAGAATTGTCTTATCCATGTTTTCTTCACTGTGCCTTGCAACAACAGCATCAAATACATCTAATTTTGGTGGCAAGGTTCCACTTTCAAATAGATATTTGGCTAGATAAGAGAAACAAATGTTGGCTAAGAATGAGGTAACCATGGCAAGGGTTTTAAATGGGAACTTCTGATTATATATGCCATCCTTATCAGGGTAGTAACCAGGGTAAAAGATTAAGGGCTGCAAGTACAGGTATGGTTCCCCACCAGTTATTCGCAAGAATAGGCCAGAAACATAACCTGCCACGGCTCCATATGTATTGGTTCCCTTGATGAAGAGCACACAGAGCAGCTGTGGGAAGATGATGATGTACACAAGGTCTGAGCTGAGGTACCAGAGCCCATACACTGTCTTTGTTAGCAAGGCCATGGCTGTTGCAGAAGCTCCAAACACAAATATTGTGATTCTCATGACCCAAATAATTTCTTTGTCTGTTGCCTGCAAGAAAGTGCAATAATGTTAGTTTTTTACTCAATTTGCTCCTTTAAGTGGAAAATGAGATGCATTTATGTCTTTAAAAGTGGTCTAAAAAATTCCTCTGATTTTAATGTCTCAATCTATTGACTAAACAAAACTATTCAGAATAAACTATCTAGATGGCACTCTTGGGCACCTTTGGGAGGGTTTATATTTACCACTTGCAGGGGCATAGACTGCCCTTTCTTTTCCCTGAAGAGAGAGAGGCGGGATGTGCTTACAAGATATAATAGAGGAATAAAAATATAATAAAGCTTTATATGTTTTGGAATAGTCCTATGTGACAGTGAGGAGGCTTGGCTTATCCTTGCTTCCTTTCTGCCTCAGAGCCCTAACATCTTTAAGGCTAAACACCTTAAAAAGCAAGCTTTGTTAACTATTACTTAGAAAACCCTGTGTAAGGCAAAATTTTATTCATGCAAGAAGGTGGAGAGGGGCTAGTAGTCCCTTGATAGTGAACACAATATCGTGCTGTTCTGTACCTACTCAATTTAATTAAAAGTCAAATTATAAGGCTTTTTTCTTCACAAAGACAGATTTTATAGATAAAGTGAAGAGAATGACAGATGTTACACAAATACATGAGATAACTTACCATGTTCTGCCTCTACTAGAGATCTCAAGTTTCTTATATTTAATTAAACTCAAAGTTTTTCTAACATATTTTAGGTTTCATTACTCATTCATCAGAAAAAGAAGTTTATATTATGCCAATATGACTGCATCTCCTGGGTTGTAGTTATATTGATTTGTTTCTTTCATTATTAACATGAATAACAGCATTAAAAAATTTGCTTCCAAAATAAATAAAATTCATTATTTAACCTTATGTGCTTAATCAAAGTAAGTCAGATGTTACACAAATATTAATAAGCACATAATACTATATACATAATAAATACAATGACAGAAATAACAACCATAATAAATTATGTTTTGAGAAAATTGTTCTTACATTTTGTCTGAATGAAAGCTGATATATGTTCCGAGCAAACATTGAACTTGCTGACAAGATAGAAGAATCTGCTGATGACATAACAGCAGCAGAAACTGCACCAAGACCAAAGAAAGAAATGTACACAGGGCAAAGATACTGCAGGACAATTGGTAAAATCATGTCTGCTTCTTCTTTAGTCTTGGGATCTGGAAACCCATATGCAGTCTGGTTCCAATCTGTTGAAAAGAAACAACAAACATAACAACAACCAGAGAGCCATATGTTATTTAACCTTTGGGGTGGGAAAAGGGAGTGTCATCCCATTAACTAGTAGCTTTTGGAGTAAATTCAGAATGTATGAATTAGTCTAATCAGCAGGATGTTTAATTACTCTAATTAGATATGTTAGTCTTATTAGGTGGGAAGTCCACATACTGGTCAAGTAAAATTATCTTCTATTGCCCTGGCTTCTAATTCTGTTTGGTTCATCTTGTCTTATTCATGGGATCTCCATAGAATGTGGTGGTGAGATACATATTTTTCTTCTGCAGTGGTGGCATTACATGTACAGAGTCACAGAAACAAATGTTTTTATATTGATTCAGATTATTTCTTCAACTATTGGGAGATATGAGAGGATACTTGCTGCTGCATTCCTAAGTTATCCATGCATAAATGGATTAAGACAAGAGTAGGTTATTATCACCCACCCTCTTCCTGGATACAAGCTGGGTTGGGGGCTTCCTCAGCATTATTTTTCTCTCAACTAAATTCCTGTTTGCATCACATTTCATTTACTGGAATTGGGAGGCATGCTAGACAAGGACAGATTCTTTTTATTGAATAAAAAATATAGTTCTGAGTTTCAGGATGTTTTTGTATTCTGTGACAAAAAGAATTTTAACACAAATTTTTTCTTTGAATACACAGCTTCTTGACTGTTCAGTTTTACTAGCATCTGCTGAAGCATACAATGCAACCTTTAAATGTACGTTAGTATAGTTCCTTTTTTATTTGTTTAACTTCTATATTATCTTGATTATAGGGTCAAATAGTGATTTACATTAGCTCCTACCATTCTTTCCCTCCTCATTTTCCATCACAATTGCTCAAAGTCATGCTTTGGTGAAACCAATTTTATAGCATTATCTGAGATGTTACAGTATCAGAAATACAGATGTAGTGTGTACTTAATTCAAAGAAAAAATAGGCTTTCCATTGGCTTGTTTTGCTGTTCACTTTTTTCTTAACACACACATACAAAGTATGTCTGATATGTTTTCTGATTCTGCTATAAATGCTGTCTTTTATTCAAAGACACATCGTCTTTATTGTCAGCCGGTTTTTTTAGTGTTTATGACATGAATAAACAGCTAGAATAAATAGTGTGTCCTATAAAACATGACTGCTCTTTGAAAATTAAATAAATAAATAATTTTATTAATTGAAAATCAAAAGAGTCATATGAGCATCATTCTGGATCATCTTTAGAAAACACAGCTGACTGGAAGGTGGATTCCTCTTGTCTATTTAATTACCTTTACTTAGAGGTGTCTTTTGAATTTGGGTTAATATAATATATTTTTCATGAAATTCTCTTAAAAATGGTATAGCATGGAAACATCTGGTCAGGAGTTATTAATAAGCTTAATCAAATTAAGAGTGAGATTTAAAAAAATGTTCTATGTAGAGACTAACTGGGAGATAAACATTTCAACATGCTTTTTGCTTTTAAACTAAGACTTACAATCTTAGTTTATCTTTGCCTATAAACTTATTGATTCATTTCTCTCTGAAATAAAACTCTTACTTAACAAATTACTAAAAATATAAAGCAGTAATCTCAATTCAAAGAGGTCCTTAAGTGGTCATGGTGATGACAACAACATGACATGCAACAAAAGCTATGTTTTGACTCACTAAGGGGACTTTAAAAAACACTGGTATCTGCTTCTATCTTAAATTGTTAAAATAGAATCCCTGGGTGTTTCGTCAAAAGTAGGTTTTTTTTTTCTTACCTGTCTTTAGGTGATGTCACATTGGCACAGAACCACTGCTGACAGGATTACACATACACAATTAATAAATACACCAGCATGGGAGGGGTTCTAACAAATGTGTTATTGGTGGGGTGAGCAGTCAAAAAAATTAGAGACAATGAACTATAATACAATTTATTGAACTCCATAACAATTTCAGCAAACACATTTCTTAATAATTCTTGGGATAGAAGCTCGTCATCACCACAGGAAACATTTGTTTTCACGTTTTCCTGCCTTCTTAACCAGGGAATTTTTTTTGGAGGGGGGACAAACATCTATTTTTAGTGCTAAAATTTAGCAAAGTACCACAAAAACGGAGTGAAATGACAAAATCTTGTATATGTGTAAACATGATAAACCACTATGTGGGAGTGAGAGAAAAAATGGGGGAAGGAGGACAGCTGGATAGTAATTGATAATCTGAGCGGGTTGATTAGTAAAACTGCAAGAGACCTACCTGTCGATGCGCCAATGGCCCCAATGAGTATGGCTGGTAGAGCCATAACTAAGCACCCAAAAGCTGCAAGGATGGACAGCACTTGAGCATAGGTGGCTGACGACGAAGAGAGAACCCTCTGGAAGTAGGCTTGCCATGGGATTCCACCCAGCGTCTATATGAGAACCATAGGATCTCAGAATGATTTGGAGGCAATTAACAACTATTAGGTGTTTTTAAAATGAGATAAATCTGAAGGGTGTGATCATCTATTCTAAATCATATAGTTTGTAAACCAAATCTGAAAACTAAAGTATGATGCAGGGTAAAGGACTTTGGGGTCTTGATTCTCTGATTATCAACAAATGGCTCAATTTGTCTGAATCTCATCATCTCCTCCATGTAGTCATAAAAATACGTGCCGTGCAGGTATAATTACACACACATAATATTTAATTTGTTTCTCCACTCAATTCATAATAGTAAACCATTCCAGGATAACTTCAGTCAGCACATTTCTTAGTAATTATTGGGAAAGAAGCTCTCCTACCCACTATAGGAAACATTTGCTTTTATGTATCTACCTTACCAAGAAAGTTTTTACTGGGACAGACACACATGCTTTTAGTGCTAAAATCTGGCAATGAACCAAACTCACAATGTATAATTACAGATTATTGTGACCCCTATAAAGAGGGAGCAAAAATAAATAATTTCCTATTAATTATGATATTAAATATAATTTATTTCTTACTTTAAAACCAAACACAGTGTTTTATTTTACGTGTAACCCATCTAATTATTAACATCATAAACTCTCTGGTATTTCTTTTGATGTTCTCCTCTTCTTCCACTCTGTCATATCTTAATTTCTTTGGTGCCACTCCTGGCTCTGCCAACCCTTTTGCCCTGAGGTCCTGCTTGTTTCCAAACAGCTTCTGACTTCCTAGGGTTTCATTCTTGGCTTTCTTTTTAGTGACATCTCCCTTCCCAACCTATCTTATACACTAACAACTTTATAACACACTAATTTACTTATTTGTGACTAAATGAGTAATTAGTGACTAAATGAGTTATTTCAGAAGAAAATGGTTTTAATGTTAATACATAATGTAAATTAAAACTTTCAGATGACTTGGCTCTCAAATTGGGGGAGGTATCTGGGAGTAGGGCATGGTGTTCCTTAACTATAGCACAAAAGAAATGTGGATACACCTTACATAAACCCAGGATGTTTTCTCTTTAAGGTCTCATTTGTTCTCCACTTTTATGCTAGTCAGTCACCACAACACAGTCAGTAAGTGACTATTCTTCCAACAGAAGGTAGTCAATTCAGAAACGGACATGGGTCAATAGGTGAAATTTACAAACATCGCAATGTTGAAAATGCATTTGATTTTGGGAACAATTACATTGCATTCTTCAGATGAAATCATCACTTACCAACAATAGAAAACTGTCAAGCCAAGTGTAGACTTCAGATGATTCAATGGTACCCAGCCAAGGCTTCTGGTATTTGACATGCACAGCTGTGAACCCAATGTCACTAACTGCAGGGTGTGCTAGAGCGAAAGGGACACTGATCCACTGTAACCAAAAAGTGACATTAGAGGGTTATGCTATGATTTTTAGCTGTCTAATATACGAGAGATTCACTGACCTATTTTTTTTTATTTACCAGAAAGTTCAGTCATTTCTTTTATAGAAATCATATTCTCTGTGGCATGCCATGAAATACTAATTTAGAAAAATTAAGGTAACATAATGTCTGCTTTTGTGCTTTATCATACCATGTCATATCAATTATAGGAACAGTCACTAGAAACACTTTGAGAAGAAAGCGTTCAATTTTAGAAGCTTCTCTGTCCTTATACACACATAGGCACACTTTTAATATCTGAACTAGGAAAAGATACCCATTCATTAAAATTACAAGAAAAAAATTGATTGACAAATTGGTGGTGAAATAAATCTTGGTATGAAAAAGTGTTATGAAGAGAGACTCAACAGTCTTTAGATTACAATATTGGTAAAATAAACAGAATTAGAGAATTTGAGAGGACATGGTTAAATTAATTGATTTAAACATATGCATGTATAGCAATTTGAAATTTGGAAAGCAAACAATATTTGACCTTTATTCAGTCAAATTTATAGGGCCTTAACTAGATACCATCCCACATCTATGAGGATGACCCATATTGAAAAGACCAGAAACAATTGCTGACACGGATGTGGAAAAATGGGAACCCGGTACACTGGTGCAACTTTTAGGGGAAGCAGAGAAGAGTTGTCTCAAAACGTTAAAAATGGATCTGCCATTCAACCCAGTAATTCCACTCCAAGGCATCTACTCAAAAACTTCAAAAAAAAAAAAAATTGGAAAAGGAAACTTGCACTGCCATATTTATTGCAGTGATATTTGCTATAGCCAAATTATGGAAACAACCTATGTGCCCCAAAACAGATGAGTGAGTGAATCAAGAAGATGTGGTATAGATACACAATGAATATTTATTTACTCAGTGATCATAAAAGGTATACTCATGCCATTTTTGGCAACATGCATGGGGCTAGAAGGGTTAATTCTAAGTGTACTAAGTCAGACAGAGAAAGATAAATGCCGTCCGGTGTCACTAATGTGGAATATAGAGTAAACTAAGAGTCACTTAAAGATAAGCTTAAAAACTAACACTTGAGGGCCTCCCTGGTGGTGCAAGGGGTTGAGCACAGCGCTGTGAAGCTGTTTGCAGACTCTGTAGGATGAGTTTGATTCCCCGGCTGGCCAGGGAGCTACCCACATTGCACAGCAGACCTCTCCTGTCTTGACTGCTGCTCCCCTCAGCAGTGTATTTCAGTCAGTCTGCCTGTTCTGTTCCCCACTCTAGCTCTGGTGAATCCTTTCACCCCCCCATACCTCTGGCCTGTACACCAGTGCTTCTATGCATAAATAAATAAATCTTAAAAAAAACATTATTCCATAACATAAGCCTAAAAAAAATTAAAAAAAAAAAACTAACACTTGAAAGCTGACAGTAGAACTGGAGCATCCAATGTGGGTTAAAGGTTTGGGGAAGGGTAAGATCAAAAAGGGAAGGAAGCACAGTGGACAATGGTGGTAGATGATGGGTGTTGGTGGTTGTATTATAGTTGCAATACCTGATGCAATAATCCCCCTGTCTTATAATTATACGGTACTTTTTACTTAGTCATGCATAATAAATCTCTCCAGTCATACATATTTAAGCCTTTTTTGAGTTTGTTTTTAGGCTCCAGATAGGTGAAACCCACAGTTTTTTTTCTACAGGTCAATTTTTATGTCCCATGAGCATACTCTGAGAAAAGTGTGTTGTCTTCAAAACTTAAAAAAGATCATATGTAAATTTCCATCACATTTTGACATGAAGGAAAGGAAACTCCAAACTTGTCTAAAAAGTAAACTGATGATAGATGCATTGTCAAAATCTAACAGAGACACTAGGGATTTTCATGCAATTAACTCCTAGAGAAATTGAAATTTTAAAATAGTATACATTTTACGGTGTATCGCTCCTGAAGGAAAGTAATATTTCAATTAATTTTGACTGAGTTGGTATAAAATGCCTCCATCTCTTTTACAATAAGAGAAAGGAAATAAAGGGAATATGAAATGAAGGAAAAGGGTGGAGGGATGCAGGGTAGGAAGGAAGGGAGGAAGATTTAAGAGGAAGGGAGGAAGGGAAACAAAGGAAGAGAAAGCTCGGTGAATGTCCCACTTACCAGTCCTATGAAAATACAAAAAAGCTGAACAACATCAGTATAGGCCACAGAGTACAGGCCCCCCACTAGGGTATACAGAATGGCGATGAGTGCAGAAACGATGACAGAAACATGTACATCTATATCAATGATCACACTGATAGTGGCTCCTGTTAAAAAGCAAATAAGAGGACACTGTTGGTCAAGGTCTGAAATGGATTCTGCTTCCCATGCAAAAATATATTGAAAGTTCAGGAATAGTAGATATTTTACTCTAGTAAATATTGAAATATGAAATATATTGGATGATAATTGTGAATTTTATATTGCAAGTTTTATATCTCAAAAAATTGACTATGCATATACTTTTATATATTTATGTAAGTGTTGATTTTTTTTAAAATTCCTTCTTTCTGAAATTAGTGCTTTGCTAAATTATTTATGTGGATATGCCCAAATGATATGATTATGAAATTTCATGAAACATGATAAATTTACTACTATTATAAGAACTTGAGATAATTCTACCATTTGTTTGAAACTGACTTAACTAAACATAGGCAATATATTTGCTCACATCCATGAGAAAAGCAAGCCTGTCCCATAAGCATAGTCATCCATTCCCATATTTTACAGTTCATATTTATTTGCTATTTTTCATTAACTCTGATCCTTCCATATTTTGTTAGAGGACAGATAATATAAGGTACCAAGGTTTTAGACAAATTTGTAGGAGAAAATAATAAGATTAGTAAATTCCACCTATCAATGTTTTGTCTTTCAACTCTGTGAATGATCATTTTTATTTTATTTAATTGGTGGACCATTCCAATCATAGTCCTAGGATACTAATATACTAAAGAGACCTGAGATTTCAACATTGTGGTTTTAAGTAGTTTTATCATCAAAAATTTAAAACTTCCTTAGAAATCAAACTTACATTTTTCTTAACTTACGGCTTTGTTATTGTGTGTTATTTGTTTATTTTATATATTTTTTACATCATTCTTCATTTTTGTAGTGTATGCTTTCTCATCTCAGTTATAGTCCCCGTGGTTGTGGTTATTGTGTTTGTTGATGTCTTTATTTCCAATGAGGATATGAGTGATCTGGAGAGCTGGACTACTATGGTTCTTGGACTGCTAGTTCAGAAGTTACTTCTTGCTTCACAAACCCTTTCCCCATTGTTTATAAAAACTGTAGAATTTATATTGCATATTTCAAATACAGTGATGATAGGCTTGCTAACATACATATATATATATGTTATTTTTTTGTATCATTAATTGCAATCTTGCATTCTACTACCACTCCTCAATTGCATGCTAATAATGTATGAAACCCAATAAAGACGAAAATCAGTCATCCCAAAGAGCATTATAAGATTTTGGTCTAAAGTAAAAGTATGCAATACCAATTTAAAAAATATTATTAGTGTTTTAGTAACACAGTGAAGTTACTTTCTTGAGTAAAAACCAATTAATAAAAAGTTTGGTAAGGACTTGTAGGATCAAAGAAAGAGATAAATTTTGGATAACTGACTGAGCAATTGTTGTGTAGGTGTTTAACACAATTTTTCCTGAAATAATATCGTTTGTGTTAAAACTTTATCTGAAAGTCTTTGTCATTCATCTTTTTGACTATTCTCAATTTTAATAATATTTTAGTTGTATATTATGAATTATGAAAAGTTTAATAATACCTTATCTTTTGAAAGCTAACTTGTTTTTCACAGATTAGTGAAATTTTTAATTTCTAGTACATCCATCTTCAAAAAGTAGCTAGACTATATGTGATAGAAGAAACATCACTGAACTAGAATCCTAAAGATTTGGCATTGTATAGGTGCTGCCATTTGGTTGTAATTCATGCTTTTAGAGAAACCACCCACCTTTATATCATTATTAAATTGGTATGAATTTCCCTCTAAATTATTTCTTAAATAATTAATTCATTTGTAGTGATTAAAATCAATTTTATACTCCCAGTTCTTCTATAAAATATTAGCCTACTAATTCAGTCATAAAAATAAAGTTCTAAAAAATTCACTTAATCTGAACTGTTAGAAGCATAAATATATATATTTTTTAAAAAGCTGTAAGGATGTTTTCTATTTATACCAGATCACTTAAGAATCTCCTATGTTTCAGTGGTATATATGCACATTCATAGTGAAGTAGCAATAGTTTTTACATTTTTGAAGAAAATAGTTGTTAAATAAAAATACACATCCAGTCTTATTACCAGGGCATGAAAATCAAGCAACAGCAGTAATGTTTTCATATGTTTATGTGTGCTTATGTAGAGGGAGAAAGAAATACACTTTACATATACATTGAAATACATATAGAAATATACCCCCCACCTACATACACACACAAGAATAACTACTTGCAGTAAAGTTCTGAGTTTAGCTATTATGTTTCATCTTTAGAATACTTTAGAAATATTAGTTTATTAATCCTATTTCAGGGCTCTGTTATATAAATCAACCCCCTTTTTTTTTTCAGTAGGTGAACATTTTACTTTCTGTTAGATATTCAGCCCACTCCTTTTTTTTATATATCAGCAGGTAGTTTGTCCTTAAGACCCAATTTTTTTGCTGTTGAAACCGATGAAAAATAAACTACAAATGCTTCTTAGCTAATGAGACCAAGGTTAGAAGGAAGGTTTATTTGTACATACAATTTTATTAGGATTAAAGTGCAGTGGTAGTTGTAGAAAATTATCATCTAGCATTACAAAAATGCAATATTTATGCTGAGTTTGCTACAGTATTTTCTATCAAATTCTCTTCTTCATCATATCACTCCTTTGTTTTACAGTTGGAGTTCAAGAAAATATAAGATTATACAGGAGTATGAGAGAGAAAGAATCAAAAGTTATATACCTACATGAAATTGCAGAGGCCAGATCTGATAACACTAATACGAAAAAAAAGTTTGTAATCTAGAATATTTCATACAGAAGGGAATTAATTTTATCTTACTTTTGTTCTGATCAGAGTCTAATTGTGGATGTTAGCCTTTTATTTCCATTTGTGACTCTAATCTTTTATATCCATTTGTAAGAGGTGGAGGGTAAAACATATGGAGAGTGAAATATATGGATGTATTTATGCCAAACAATAACAAAACTCACTGAGGAAGGTTGTGGAACTTCCAATAGTGTTGAACTTCAAGTAGGAAGTTAACATTGGTGGTTAGTTTAGATTTCCGTTGATCAAAAGGGAGCATATTGAGCCTGAAGAACTCCTACTATTTCTTGTTTTCTGAATCTCACAAATGGGTTAAGACTCCAAAAGCTAAGGACAGATTGTCCTTAGCATTATGTGATCTTGGCGGTAAATAAGCCCCTAAAGGCTTTAAGTTCATTTCCTATTTCCCTAAACATTTCCACAACCCAATACTTTATGAAGTGATGGGGTTATTTTGAGGAGAAACAAAGATTTTTTTTTTCTTGTTAGAAGAAAATACAGCTATAGTTGAATGATTGATTGATTGATTGACTGATTCATTCATTCATTCACAAGGCATAGTACCTGCCTTCAAAAAATGTATAATAGGGTCTCTCTGGTGGCGCAAGCGGTTAAGCACTGCTCTCTGAAGCAATCCACAGCCTCTGCAGCATGAGTTCGATCCCTGGCCGGCCAGGGAGAGACCACATGATGAAGCAGACCTCTCCTGTCTTGCCTGCTGCTCCCCTCAGCAGTGTATTTCAGTCAGTCTGCCTGTTCTGTTCCCCACTCTGTCTCTGGTGAATCCTCTCACCCCCCACATCTCTGGCCTGTACCCCAGCTCTTGGATGGATTAATAAATAAATCTTTAAAAAATGTGTAATATCTTTTGTGAGGTTAGATATTGGACATGGAATAAGTTAACAGGCAAATAATTATACAACATGATAAGTCCAATAAGAACAAAATTTAGGTGCCTAAAGAAGCTCATATGTAAGGCATCCAGCAATTCAGGATGATTCCTCTGAGGAAATGACTTCTGAAGGAGGACTTGAATGACACTTCTTAGTTAACTAAGTGGATGTGAAAGACAGAGTGGAGGTGAGTCCAAAGCAGAGGACACTTAGATTTGTAAAGTGTCAGAGGCAAGAGAGAATTACAGTTCTGAAAGGAAGGAGGTGGGAAATGATGAGAGAATCAGAGTCACAGTCATAAACATCATATGAGTTTTCATGTGGTTTTAAGCAGTAACAGGGCAAAATCAAATTTGTGCTTTATAAGGATGAGTCCAACTAACATGTGGAGACTGCAGGAAGAGCCAGAATTGCAAGCAGGGAGAAGGCTGCATTAATCGCGTGAGAGAGGTTGAGGGTAGGCTGACCTGCGACTAAAGAAAGCCAAGTAACATATCTGATGTTCAGATAAGCAGACAGATTCAGCTATGGTCCTTACCTAGGGCAGAGAAAATGGCTGCTGCCCAGAACATCTCTCCCATTAGTGCAGGAATAAATAAGAGCCCACCCATGCGCTTTCCGTAGATCTGCTGAAATGGATCTAACATTGTCACGTATCCCCTGGAACGCATGGGCTTTGCAAAGAACAGACCACCTACAAGAAATTAAACAAGTGTTTCTGAGAAAAATAATAGTCTTTTCCTCTGTTTTACTGTGCTGTAATTTCTTAAGGAAAATGAATATTTTAGAACACGTTTATGTGTTGTGAGCCGTTCTGAAATACCTTTCTGTGAGTACAAAATCAAGAAATATTTAGCAACCAAATAAAATTTCTCAACATGTTCATGCTTGCTTACATCTAAAGGTCAATTGATTGGTGTATCTGATACATTTTGATCGAAAAACATGGACCAGTGCGGTACTCATTACAAAAAGTGAAATGAGGAGAAAGATAAAAATGGGGTGGTATCACTAGTATGTGGACTATAGAGAAACTAAACCAAAATTCAGATAAAGATAAGCTTGAAAGTTGACTACAGAATTCTTAAAAATTAACTACAAAACAGAAGGGGGTGGGGAGGGATGGTTAAGACTGAAGAGGGAAGAGAGCACAGTAGACTATGGTAGCAGACTAGACACCATATTTGATTGATGGTGGCAGTACCTGATGGGGATATCCAAATATTACCTCAATTAAAAATAAATTTTTAAAAGTACTAATAAAATGTAAAATGCTTTCATGCATTCGTCTCTCAGCATAGAATTCAGACATTTTGAATAAACATAAGATTTAGTGAAAGTACTTTGGGGGCAAAAAATAATTAGGAGCTCTGTTATTTAATATTCTTGATATTTTATTAGTTTGACTTGAAAAAGGAAATTTTGGTACAATTCAAGTTGATTCATTTTTTAATGCTATATCCACATTATTTTTGAAATAATATGGATTTTTTGAAAGAAAAAATGTTAACTTTAACATTTAAATGTTAATGCTTTGATAACTGTAAAAATCAAGAGGTTACTTCATTTTTTTTTTAATGTATTCCATAATCAAGAGATCAAGTAATCTAAGCAATAGTATCCTGCTACTTAGAGATTTCTGGAAACATTTCTCCAGAATAGTTCCAGAATAGTTATGCCCATTGTTTGATTGTTATTCCATACTTGAATCTGTAAGTTTTACTGAATGGGTCACTAAAGTTTGAAGTTTCACTTACCTAAAACCAGGCTAAGAGCATATCCTATTGGTGCCTGAGCCCAAGCTAGGCCATGACCTGGTACATACACTGCTTCAGCTGTCCCGTTGATGTAACCACCTCCAACCCAGGTGGCTGAAATAGAATGAAAAGTGAGGAAAAGACACTGTCATGCTCTTATACCCTAAACCTACTCAGTGAAACACAGTGCCTCATGTAACTATTGAGCACAGAAATGGGGCTATTTAGTCTGGATTGAGATATGCTATGACTTAAATACACACTGGTGGGCCTACCCCGTGGTGCAGCGGGTTGAGTGCAGCGTTGTGACGACGCTGTCCACAGTCTCTACAGTGCGGGTTCGATTCCTGGCCAGCCAGAGAGATACCTACATGGTGCGGCAGACCTCTTCTGTCTCGCCCACAGCTCCTTTTAGCAGTGTCTTCGGTTGTCTGCCTGTTCTGCTCCCTGCTCTGTCTCTGGTGAATTATCTCACCCTCCCATGCCTCTAGCCTGTATCCCAGTTCTTGTATAAATAAAAATAAATCTTTTAAAAAAATACACACTGGTTTTCAAATACTTATTGTGGGAAATAAATGTAAGATGTCTCAATAATTTTTTTAATTGACTACACAGTGAAATGAAAACATTTTCAATGTATTGAGCTAAATAATTCTATTTACAGTAATTCATCTATTTCTTTTATGTTTTTTAAAGTGGTTTGTAGAAAATGTAACATTGCATTTAGGGTTCATGTTATATTTCTATTGGACAGCATTGCTCCAGATGTTTTCTATATCCATTTAATCATGAACACTTTTAAAGGGTAATATAGGATATATTTTGCATATATTATATATATATCATATATAATATTATATTATATATGATATGTATCATAGTCTGAGATCCCATACAATAGCTTATATGACTATTTCTATCCTTGGTAGTATTCTCAGCCTCCATAACATGGGGTCGTGTGTTATTTCAAGACCTTCCTGTTGTTTTTTTTAAAAGAATTATTCTGTTATTGTAAAATTGTTATTTATTTTGCATAGAAGAACTGGGATGTAGGCCAGAGGTGCAGAGGGTGAGAGGATTCACCAGAGACAAAGTGGGGAGCAGAACAGATCTACTGAATACATTTCTGAGGGGAGCAGTGGGTGCAACAGGAGAGGTCTGCTGTTCCATGGGGGTTAGTTCCCTTGCTGGGGGATGGAACTCAGGCCATGGTATTGTGCTGAGACTTAACCCATAAGCCACCAGGAAGGCCCAAGATCTTCCTGTTTTAATTCCAATGATCTTTTTACACTTGTTATGGCCATTTCCCTCAAGGAGTGACGTGTTTGATGTTGTGTGTATGTGTGTCTCTGTGTGCATGTGCATGGTTGGCTATGAGTGTATGTGCTTTTCATTAATAGAGTTGCTTCTTAAACATCTAAATATATCAGATTATGGCAAATCTATCCTGTACCATAACTATGTTACACTTACTGTCTTAAATTTCTAAGCGAGAAAAGGAAGGAGAGATGATATTTTTTTTTTCTTCAGGGTATTTAAAATGAGTTTAAATTACTTCTCTCTTCCCAAGTAGCCTTCCCAAGTAGCCAATGCACATGTAGGACTGAGGTGAGCTCTAAGAAGAGTTTAAAATGTCGGCTATATACCAGTTTGAACTTATTTTCTGATCTGTGTCTCGTAGTAAGATATTTCGTAGAGAATAACAAGGATTATGTCTCCTTCAGTTATAATTAAAAAATTTCTGTAGTGCAATAGCTGCAGAAAGGAGGTAAAGGAAACATGTTTTTCTTAAATAATTTTGAATCAAGAAATATGTGAAAATGCTACCATTTTCTCTGAGAAGACAATATAATATTTGATTCTTGCTGGAAAACAAAGGTAAACAGAATGCTTAAATCTTTGCAGTTTATATCTTTTTAAGGCTATATTAAAATACTTAAAATACTCAAAAGTATGCAGAACAGAATTGGGCAAGAAACATCAGACATGACGATTCTAGGATGTATAATCCAATTGGGAAAAAATTGACTGAAAAATGCTCTAAGATATTGCAGAATGCAAGTAAAATAAGTAATGTCTATGAAACTGTCCATGACAAGCATTTTTATTGTGTTCATACCAGAATGTATCTGACTTTTAATCCAAACACAAATCAAAGAAGAGAAAATGTTTTTGGGTTGTGCTATTTTTGAAAGATTAGTATGGAAGGACCTTCTTGCAATGGGATTTTATAAGTACATTTATAGGGAATGTTTATGTACAAAATCCTAAAGTTGCTGAATACATTTACAGGAGCTACTCTTATCCTCATACTATTTGTTGCATGGGTGCAACAAATAGTAAATACTATTATTTGCCTTTATCATTTTAAGCTCTGCTGAAATTTTAATAAGGGTCCCCCCATGATTGGGTAGCTGGAAGACATGAATCCTCACACGCACAGAATCTGAGTCTTTATCTTCCTGTTAACCAATTGGACTGGTACCAGTGCGTCAGAATGATTCACTGCACAAGATAAATGATCTGGTGGTCTTAGAGGCACAAAGCTTATTTAAAAATAATTTTTTATTGTGTTGGTCTCCTCTCTCACATCCAATAAGATAACTGGTGTCCAAATGACTACAAATATTATAATGTAGAAGTGAAGACATGACTACTTATTATGATTAAACATAACCCTTTGATTATGTTGAAAGAGAATCCATCAATTTTCTTTTTGCATTTTTATTTTCAATCTATCATATATAAAATATATACAATGAGCGCCTCCCTGGTGGTGCAGGGGTTAAAGTCTCAGCGCTATTAAGCTATCACCAACCAATGCCACGTGAGTTTTATCCTTGGCCAGGGAGCTAACCCACATGGCACAGCATATCTCTCCTGTCTCACCAGCTCAACCCCTCAGTAGTGTGTTTCAGTTGATCTGCCTACTACTCTGTCTCTGGTGAATCCTCTCACCCTGCCCCCCCGCCCTCTGGCCTACACCCCAGTTCATGTATGCATAAATAAATTAAATTAATAAAATGAGTATGATGAAGTTTAGATAATATAGTTCAGATTTTAAATGAATTATGATATTGGTTAAGGTTTTTTTTTTTGGTTTTGAAAACTAATATAGACCACAACACTATAAAAATATAATTAAAAGTTTTCTACACATTTTAATAACCTGTTAGATAAAAGATTAAATGATTTTAAAAACACAAAGTCAGAGATATTATCTTTATGGACATAATAAATATAATGTAAAACTAGAACAATAGAACATTATAGTAATTTACAATGAACAAAATATTTTTATATACAACTGCTCATTTATTCTTTTCATCAGTCTTCTGAGTGAAATCACAACTTTTGTGGTTTTCTTTTGATTTTCTTCTCATTTTATTTGTAATAGGAGGAATCTAAGGGGAATATAATCACAATATTTTCATCCACTTCAGATACCAGTACCACATCTAGATCTTTAGGGAAATAAATGTCTGTGCTATTGTAAAAAATGAAGATAAAAGATTGTGCATACTGTTCATTAAGGAGAGAAAAGAACAGAAAAATATTTATATCAACATTTCACTAAACTTATCTGCAGATGATAGGTTTATGAATGATTCTTATTCTTTGTCTTTGTATCTACTTTTGTATATTATGCATCATATGAAGTATTTTGTACAATATAAATTGTTCTATATATGTATGTATTCATAAAAAAATTAGAAACAGAAGATTAAAAAACTTCTTTACAAACTATACCTTTATAAAGAAATAATATGAGAAAAGCTAGAGGGCGGCATGTGGCACATGGTGGAGGGACCCTAGGGAGTGGCTGC
The DNA here is from genome assembly GCF_014898055.3 of Talpa occidentalis. NCBI lineage: Eukaryota > Metazoa > Chordata > Mammalia > Eulipotyphla > Talpidae > Talpa > Talpa occidentalis. Next base: position 105,986,354 of record NW_023604861.1, on the reverse strand, counting down.
CAGAAAATTTGGGTTTGGCCTTGACTCTAGTCCATGTTAACCTTGTTGCTCTTTACTTACCACAGAGCTCTTTTATAATGTCATAAAAATCAAATGAAAACATGTATAGTTGGCAAAGAGTTAAACAAACATGAAAGCTGAATATCTGAAAAGATAATACGTATAGCCCAGAAATTTTTCTAGAATATTGTAGGTCTTAGATGGTCAAATGGGGATGCAGTCTTCACAGACTGGTTTGGCAAACTATTTGATATAGAGGATGGAATATTTTAAAATAGCCCTCCGGAATGAAGTTCTGTATCATTTGGATGTGTTTTCCAGTGGAATTCCACATCCAATGGGCATTCTGAACTCCTGTTAGAATGACTTATGTTGCTAATGTCTAAAATCCTATTGAGACTCTAAAATAAAAATAGCATTGTATTGAACATGTATCAATATTTAAAGCATAATTTTCACATTATTTTCAATGATGAAGAAGAATATAAAATTTAAAAACTCAATTTAAACAGAACCTCTGGACTTAGGAGAACAAACATATTGGCTCTTCCCAGCACAGAGGTTTGAAAGGGAGAAGCTTGAAGATGGTGGCTGAGGGATTCCTGTTAAGACACACCCTACCGTTTTTCTTTCATATCAGTGTGCCTGGTTATCTGTTTTTTCCCCATTTCTGTGGCTTCCATAACATGTGTTTGTCTTCCTAGAAGGAAATTAGTTTATTAAGTGGGAGAATTAGGTTTCAGCACAGGCCATTGATCAATTTGGAATTGTGTTGCTCCTAAATTGATTTAATCAGTTTTAAATCATATGGTATTCATTGACATTTATCATTTAAGGCAACTCAAAGCCAAAGCTTCATGCCTATATTAATGAACATGACATGATGCTGACTTTATCACATTAATTAACAGAATGGTTAACTTGTAACATTAATAAACTTTTGTACATTTCTTAATCTCTTTCTTTTTACTCTGCTTCTACGGACTGCACAGTCCAGATAGCTGGATTTGTTTCACTTAAGTTCTGTACAGTGATTTAATATAAAATAATTTTGTTCAAGTACTTCTACTGGAAACCATTTTATTTTTGTTTAAAAAAATTGAAATTAATTAAAAAATACAAGCAGTGACCATAAAGAATGCCTAAGTGACAAAGAGTAACATTTGCTTTGTCACTTTAAGCAGCCAAGGAAGGGTGGGATGCAAGGAGTGGGCAGCCTTTTAACCTACCTGTCATGGTGAAGCCACCCACCAGCAGACCAATGTCTCGGCCACCAACTATTATGGCTTCGCTGCGCTCTTCTGTACTGCCACTGTTCTTGGTTTTCCAAGCAGCCCATATTCCAACCAGCAATATTAGAAGGTAAAATATGATGATTGCTATCAGTCCTTCCACATGGAAAGCCATTTTGATCTAAGGATCAGGATTGTTCTGCAGCTGGCTACTTCATTAAGACTTCTGAAGAAAATACAGTATTGCATTACAAAAACAGCCAAGCATACATAGGTAGGCAGGGATAAACCAACTGGCTCATGGGAGAGCCTATGCCACTTAAAGAAAAAGAACATTAAAATCACATGTTAAACCAGTAGTTACCTACAAGTGTCTATTATATCATTCTATTTCTGTTTAACAATTTAACATTGTTTTGATGTTTAAAGAAACAGAAAATCAGAAATACTGTTTAAAAACAGCCACAATAATTTCATGTTTAATAAATTATATCAATTTAGAATTAACCTTGTCTTGTATTTTAACTCAGTAACTGAGTCAAAAAATCGGAGTATCTCTGTATTTGCTTCGTGGAACTAACTTACTGTTCCATCTAGAGATATTCAGTAATATAAGTGTCTCATAAAAGGCTACTCTGAAAATTCTAACACATTCATTCATTCTTCCATTTCTCCTTTCAGGCAATTTCAGTCAACGATTCTGATAGCAATGTGGCAAGCAAATATCTGGAAATATATTTAGGAAAATCAATTTCAAAAACACATCGATTCTAATTTTCAACAAGTGCCTGTGGTTCAAGTTGCTGTAGCTACTAAAGATATTATGTTGTGTAAAGGGTGCACCCTCTTAACCAACTCTTCTTTCCTGTCTATTGTCTTTCTTCTTTTCATCTCTCCCTCACACACCTTAATAGCAGATACAAGAAAACAATTCCAAATACAACATTGCCCCCAGAAAACATAAAAGAGGGTCAAAGGTACTTAAAGGAAGACTTAGAGGATAGGTAGTTCTAAAGGCTTAACTTTCTGGAATTCGTTTTCTACTTTATTTTTTCTCCTTGTGATCATAGCTATTTTATGCACCCCAAGACAAGTTTTGTTTGGAGGAAATTCAGATATTTGTGCACGCAGGTGGGTAACAGACCTTAGCGAAAGAACCAGCCTCCCTCTGTTCCCAGAGAAGCAAAATAAGCACGATGGGCTGGATGAGCTTCTCCTTTGTGAGCACCCCATCTGGGAAGTTCTTTCTCAGGCCACAGCCGGTCCCCCAGATGTTCCTCCTGCAGGCTCCCTCCGCCCATCTTTGGAGCCTAGACTTTGTCCCTCATGCCCCAGACTTTGCAACCGTTATCACCCCGAAAGAGTCACGCGTGCCAGAGCGTGGACCCCCACAGAGAGGCAAAGAGCCGCATCTCTCTGCTGTGAAAATGCCGGGCTGGCGCCCACCCATCAGCCAGCGAGCAGACCCGACGCGCCCGGGATGCCCGCTCTGCTCCTACCTTAAGTGGCTGCGGCGCGGAAGGCGCTCCGCGTGCTGGGGCTCCTCCTCCGACCGCCGCCCCGGGAACTGTGAGGGTGGTGGGCTGCGAGGGTGCAGTGGGAGGGAGCGGGTCAGAGGAGCGGAGATGCCGGGGGCAGGTACTGGCGGCTCCGAGTCCCCGGGTCTCGGAGATTCTGGGCGGACGCGGAGTTCACAGGTGTGGGCACCAGCTTAGGGCGCGCGGTGCCGGTCGAGGTGACAATCGATCCGAATATTGGCAAAAGTCCCTTTTATAAGGGCGGCCGACGGGGGCGATCGTCAGAGCACTGGAGGCAGACGTCAGAGGAATGTGGTGCTGGGGCTAGAGCTAGGGACCGTGCCCTCGCGAGCAGGGTGGGTGTGGGGGTGTGGAGGGGACCTGGGCCTAAGGAACAAGGCCAGCCCCGCTCCAATATTCCTGTCCCTGATGGTTGCCTGACAAGTCACTGCCACTCCCGTTTCTCTCCTCCATGAAAGAGAGCATGATTCCCTTGGGTCATTTCCAATTCTAACTTCCCAATACTCCGGTTGGAAGCAGGGAATGCGGAGATTGGGAGGGTCTCAGAGAATTACGTTTTCAGATGGAGCAGCTGGAAGTCCAATAGCAAGGAGGGGTCCAGGGTTCTTGTTTCCCAGACTTTCCCGGGAAAGGCATCTTTCACTGAGGGCCAACGGGCCCTTGGGTAGAGACTGATCCTGGCTTTCCTGATGACAGGTTCTCTGAAAGAAAAATTCAGGAAGGTTTGAAAAGATGTTTTAAATCCATACCCCTTCCACTTAAAAATGGCGTCAAAATGAAATATTCTATGAGTTGTCCAAAACATCATAAAAACCAGACAAGATGGCTTTTCTTGTAGAGCCAACTAGATTGTCTATTAAATTGTCCTATTCCAGCATCATGAAAAAATTGCTATGTAAGTTTAAAATTTCTCTTTCTCATCTGTCTACACTTAGATATCTGCACTACATAGTTTATGTACATTAACGTTTCTATTTTACGTATCACTATAATTATAGATCTAGTTAGATACAGATTTCTGTGTGCATTCATATACATATGTGAGACAGTTTATAGAAAAAATATGTGTGTGTATATATATGTTTGTGTGTGAGAGCATATATATATATAGATCTCTCTCTCTCTCTCTCTATATATATATATATATAGAGAGAGAGAGAGAGAGAGAGAGAGTGTTTAGAAGGCCCAAAGTCTAAGACTTCTGGTCACCTTTTCACTCTCTCTATTTTACCATGCCAGTGTGTTAAACAGTGAAATATGCCTACCTAATAATTGGTAGAGTAAGCAAAAAAATTTCTTAACCACTGTCCACCTCTCTCTAGGCAGAATTCAGAACATCCTCCCTTTTCTTACACTGCATTTGGAAATGAACATTATAATTTCTATAATTACTTCCTTTCTTTAGTCTCTGTAAGAGCAAAAACTGTGTCCAAACCCCTTGTTTGAAGTAAACAAGTTTATGGGGTTCAAACTGATATTAAGACAGGGTTGAAGGTCTTGTGTGGACAATTATCAGCTCTGCTTTGAATGATTAACTCACTGCTTTCCTAGCAGAGGTTTAGAAAGCCTTTCAATAGAACCCCATTTTTACGTGAAAGGGTTCTGAATTTAAGCATTTAAGAAACTGACAGGGAAAATAATGGAGTTTCATATAACTCAAGTGTTTTAAAATAGAGATTCATTCATTCCTTTTTGTGTGTGTTTTACACTTAGAACTAAATCGATTTGGGACTTTCTTCAAAGGTTAATTTATATCTTTTCTACCAGAATGCACTTATGGTGATGATGACAAGCAGAGCAGGCCTAGGAAACCACAGTGTATGAAATAGTGTACAAGGCTAAGATCAGGAAGTTATACTCATCTAAAGAGGGACTTTAAGAAATGGTTGTCCTCAGAGAAATATCACCAAGGCTTTCAGGTATAAGAATCGGGAATACAGCCACGGCAGAAGGCTCACTGTTGGGCCCACCTAATCCACTTTAAGAAGCCAGCCTTGCCAGACTTTAAATTTAGTGCCAGATCTGGAAAGGTACAATGACTTTGAAGGTGGCAAAAAAAAAAAAAAAGAAAAATCTTGACCTGGCAGAGCAGCTGCCCTTCATGACAAAAAGCACCAGTTGAAAATAATTGCTGATGTATTGAGTCTACCTCTGTGGAGACATTTCCTCATTTGCCAAGTTTGAGCTCTTGTATGTGATCTGAGGATGACACGTTTGCTATTTTCTTTCTGGGTTATACTCTTCAAGACACCTATTCCTCTCTTGTCTTCAATAAGCACTTCATCTTTCTACTTTCTCCTGAGAATAATATGTGATCATACTTGGAGTTGGAGAAAAACATGTCAGTGGGAGATCAATTGTAGTTTTGGGGGATAAAAAGCTTTGCATTACCAAATCACTTATTCATTTAGCAGACATTTCACAAATGCTTTTTTATATTCCCAGCACTGTCCTAAATACTAAGAAATGTAGAAAATTATATAGTCCAATCCCTTATGCAATTTGTCATCAGTAATAAGAAAGACGAAACTAACAAGAAAAACTCTACTTCAGCATACTATTACAAATGCCAGTGTGTATATATCATATCTATACATAGATTTTAGGGAAAACAAAAACATAAGGCCTTAATCAGACTGGATTATTCCTCCTGAGGGGCAGAGGAGTTTATTCATTCAACAAACACATGTTGAGTACCTACTATGTGCCAGGAATTTTTATAGGAGCTAGAGGTAATGTCAAAAGACTATAACAAAAGTGCCCTGTCTTCAATAAACTTAACATCAATGACCTTGCTACTTAAAGTATGGTCCATGGAACAGAAGAGTCACATCATCATTTTTTTTTTAAATCCAGCATTGGTAGATATTTTGGAAGGACATCACTTGACATACATGTTTTAAACATGACTCATATTAATAAAAATGCAGACATGTTTTATGCATCCTTATCCTTTTAATCATTAGCCATACCGTCTCTGCTTCCTCATTGTATTTTTTACTTGAACGTTTCATAACTTTTAATTGCTTTCACTTAGTGTCAATTGCAAATTTGGCTGGTCATGTCCAAACCAAGGTGATCATCAGAATTATAGAGTACTTAAAAAATTGCAGATTCTATGGTTTCACAGCAGAATGTAAATTGGCACATCCATTTTGGAAATTGTTATGGACTTTCCTCAAAGAACTAAAAATAGGGCAGTTCTTTCTGTCCACTTGTGTCTTTGCAAACGTCTTCTTCTTTTCTTTTTTAATAAACCTGCCCCTTTTGGATCTTTAAATCCCCCTAAAAAATATGAACTATGATTCTTATGATCCAGTAATACAACTTCTGGGTAACTATCTGAAGAATATGAAACCATCAACTCTAAGAGTGAGTGATGTATAGCAGAATGTTTATTGCAGCATTATTTACTAAAGCTAAGATATGGAAGCAAGACATATTAAAGAGAAAATTTATGTTCACAGTAAAATTTAACTGAAATCTTTCCCTTATACTCTGTGTCCCAATACATGCATAGCCTCCACCAGTATGAACATCCTCCACCAGAGTGATAATTTTATTATAATTGGTGAATTCTAATCTGACACATCATTATCAGCCAGTACTCATGGTATAATAAAGTCTATCCACCATTATAGTGGCATAGAGAATGATTTCACTGTCCTAAAAATGTTTGGCAATAATGAGTCTTCTATTATCCATAAACATGGAATATCTATTTATTTAATTTTTCTTTGGCTTCTTTCATTAGAGTTATGTAATTTTCCTCATAAAGATCTAATCCATGTTTTGTTAGATTTAATACTAATTTTCCTCATAAAGATCTAATCCATGTTTTGTTAGATTTAATACTATTTATTTTTTATTAATTTATTTTTATTACAGTAACATGGTTTTACAACTGTATATGACTGAAAGATACAGGTTCATATCTCTTCAGATGTAGTTACTACATCACATCCACCACCAAGGCACCCATCGTCCTGCATAATAGTACAGTGGATTCGCTACAACCATTTGCTCTCTACCCTCCCTATGCCCCCCTGTAACCTCATGAATTTCATACTTTGAATTAGAATTTAAGAATTATGATTTCCTTAATTTTTACCTAAGTTCCTTTTTCTGTACCAGGATACCCTGTAGGACTCCATATTATATGGAATTATGATAATCTCTTAGATTCCTCTAAAGTGTGATACTGTCTCAGACATTTCTTGTTTTTGATGACCTGGCAGTTTTAAAGAGTACTCATGATATATTTTATAGAATATTTCTCAATTGGGGTTTGTGTGATGTTTTTCTCATGATTACACTGTGATTATGGGCTGAGGGAGGAAGACTAGAAAAATAAAATACTGTTTTCATTATATCATCTCAAAGATACATGCTGTCAATATAACTTATCACTGTTGCTATTGTCCTGGATCACTTGACGGAGGCAATATCTATCATGTTTCTTCAATGAAAACTTACTCTTCTTCCCATCCTCTTTCTATACAATAATACTCTTTAAAAGTAAAAGTAAGTCATTATATATAGCCTATACTTCAGGAGTAGGAAACTATGCTCGAACGCCACGAAAAGAAGAAATCTACATAAATTACTTGGAATTCTTCTTTATGGTATATGTCTATTACTAATCAACTACTTAATTCATATATTTATATTAGTATAAAATCTATTTTATGTTATATATTATATGTATATTGTTTATTAGAAATTATATATATTTATTACATTAGAATGAATCTAACAATATATTTTATACATTTAAAGAGATTAAAATCAGTTAAGATGAATTGAGACTGAATCTTAGATTTTTACCTTCTGGTCACTTACTTGTATTTACTACTGAAAAGTAAAGAGACAATTAGAAAAAGATAAGTCAATTGTCCTTCATCACTCTTGTGGCCAGAAAAAAATAATGCTCCCAGTTTACCATTAGTAGAAATTAAATGACAATGCAAGGAAGAGGACCAGCTTTCATCCACCATTCATGAAGACATCCTCCCCAGCCATGGAAGTTTCTTTTATTCCCACCATCATAGTCTTTATTTAATCTGAGGTATATTTTGGGTACTATCATATTGAAAATTATATAACCTTAGGCAACCAAATTATATCTCAGGTCTCTGTGCTTATCTTTTTTTCTCATAATTATCTTGATATTTTAAAGAGTACAAACTGTATAAGCATTAACACTATATTTAATATGATTTTACAAGAAGTCTGTGAATGCAAATCTAATGGGCCATTTGGTTAGTTTTCCCTAATTCATAAGAGGAGAGACATTAATCATCTTTTAGTCACATTGAGAAGCGAGAAGCATCTGGATTGGGCATCATGTTCTGCATGTTTTAATTGATGATTGTGATCTGTCTCCTGCACTCATGTTGACTGCAAATGCATTTTGCTAGTAAATGCTTTACGACATTGGACACTTTTGCTCACTAAGAAAAAATAAAACTAACACTATTTCTACCAATGTTCAACCAGTGATGCAAAATGTTATCATTAGGTGGTAGATAGATGGTAGAGAGGTGATATTTAGTATAAAATTAACACTGAAGTAATTTATATTACTGATTAACTCCTTAAAGTAAATTTATTCACAAATGGAAGATTTTCATATTCTATTAAGGAAAAATTTTATGTATATCCCTAATGCAAAATAGTTTTAGAGATATCCTAGGTTATTAAAAGTAGACTTAGTCTGCATGAAAATAATTCAACTTGGGTTCACATTGTAAGACAGCGTGAGTTAAAATTTCTCTGGATTTCTTCAGACTGAATTTTATTAGTTTTGATAAGCCTATGTTTTTATATTGTGGTGGAAGCAAATCCAATTATATATCTGACTTGATTTTAGTTATAAATGGCATAGACATATATAAGCTCTCTTGGTAAAGATATTTGATAGTTCATTTATTCTTTCAATAAATATACATTGATCACCTATAATGTACCAGGTTTATGCACATAATAGTATTAAATCTTTTTTGTACTTGCCTTGAAAGTTGAAGAATAAAAATAAACCTTTATTTATAGGTATATGTAATTATGCAATCGTGATCCTCTGGGAATAAGCACTCTTTCACACTGTGCTGATATTGTGAGTTAGACTGCAAAATGTCACATTAATGGTATATTCTTGATTATTGGCCTACTACTTGTAACTTATTTCTTCATTTTATTTTTCTTCTTAAGAAAGTGTTTCAAATAAAAATACATGTGGCATTATTATAGAAAGAACAGGGTTTTATGTAAAAAAATAATTCAGTAACATGTTTCTTTCACTTATTATATGCTATTACGCTGGCTAAGGCAGAGTCTCAATTTTGGCCCATTTACCTGTTCTTCTCTTTTCTCCACCTCTCCAAGCCTGGTCATTATATCTGGGAAAAAATTTTCTGGGTAGATGATTATCTCTCTTAATATTCTAAACCTTTACACTGGCTATGTGAATGTAAATCTCAATTGTAAATGGAAATATACTGTATTTTATCATAATCATTACTATTATTATTGTCATGATTGGCAATATATTTTCACTTAGACTTCAATTCATACTAAATTCTCTGGCATTACCCCATTTTGATATGGCTCTTCTGGCAACAGAATCATGTTCTGTAAATTGGGTTCAATCTACGTAACAGTTTTGTTTGAGTTGGAGTTTTGGCATGGTAGAACATGGTAAAATTAAATTTCACATAAAATTCAGATTTCTCATCAAAGTTGAGAAGCTGGCTTGACTGGTTGTTGGTTTTCAGATGGTAATGATGACAGGTTGAGTAATTGCTGTCTCTTTAAGAGTTGGAGTTATACCAAACTGACTGTTCTTGTTTTCCTAAGACCCAAAACAAACATCAATTTGCATTTACTTATGCATGTTTCCTTTTGTATTAGAGTAAGGGTTAAGAGAAAACTAAAGTATTTATGTCCTCTGCCAAAAGTGAGAAAATAAAAATATGTAGGGAGAATTACATTCATATTTGAATTTGTGGCCTCTCTTTTACTTGAACATTATTTGAAGTAAATATGCATTTGAATATGTATGTGTATGATGTGTGTTGGGAGTTTCATTACTTATATTTAATGTAATGGCCATGAATTAATGAGATATCACAGTCTCTTTTAGGATTAGAAATAAATGAAAATTTATATTGTTATAAATGAGTGCATGCACTAAGAAACTATAGTGAAAGTTCTTAATAATGTTTCTTAATTTATTTGCCATTCTTTGAGATGTACTTCCTTTTATTGTGTGTTACATGATAGTCCCATCAGCAGAGTTTAATACTTCATGCTGTGTTAGAAAATATATACTAATTTTTGGAAGAAAAACTCATGTTTTCAAATATATGCAAATATTCTGCAAAAAAACTTTACAAACCTTGTTGATAGTATACAGTGAAAAAATTATAACAATTTGTTGAGGAAGATAAGATCATTTCCACTGGGAAAAATAGTAAGTCTTGGCAAGAGCTTTAGTATAACATCTAGAGAAAAGGAAAATCCCATCAAAGAAAAATAGATAAATTTATCTGCTGTTACTTGAGTATCAGTCAAATCCACAGATGGATTTATAGTATTGTTTTGGAGAAAAAGTTAAAAAAATGTAAGCATCTATAATTTCAGACAGATTTTACCATCACTAACTTCCAACGGTTTCGTTGTATACTTTGGAGAGTCACAAAATGATGAGTTTCTATTTCTTAATCCATGAGCCTGTAAGAGTCCACAGGAGAGAAGCCATTTCATAAGTCACAATGGCACTGGCTTTAGCTGGTGCTCTTACAATTTAAAGCCATAAATGATTGCTCTGTTGAGAGCATGATAATCCTCAAGATGACAATAGATTAGTTAGTATACTCATAAAGATGAGGCTAGATACTCTCTATTACGAAGAATTAGAGTGAGGCTAAGAAAAACACTTTGACTTGATTTGGAGACTCGCTGTTTGATAACAACTCTGGAAGTTATATTAAAAAAATCTTAATGAAAGCTATCAGAAATTTGTCTTCACTGTTACACAGCTCTTATTTTTTTTCCCATTTTCTCTCAAAAGTATTTCTGTTCAAAATCATTAAAACAAGATATTTGTAATAATTGAAGATCATGTGAGAAAGACAAACAATGTCAATTATGCCTCAAGAAAAATGATTAGGAGAAAAAATAACTATTGCTTTTCACTGCTGACAGCTTTTTTTCCCCTTATAATACAGATCACATTAATACCTTTTAAAATAAGATCACTAAAATGTCATTTCAGCCTGATCATTTCAAACTGAATATCGATTTCAGTCTGAAATTGGCAAATATTAAAAATCTTGCACAGATTTCATAATTACCTCAAGCTCACTGGGAGATGGTTTCTTTACACTTCATTTCAAACAAGTATCTTTGCAAGCAATATTTTTTAATACTCAGTATTATCCATAGATTGTCTTCATTTCATAGAGGCATTAATTGCTATTGCTTGATTTCTGGGTAATAAGCTAAAGGTACCACCTGAATAAAATAGTATATTAAAGACTAATTCGTATTTAAAGATAGTAGTCCTTAATAAGTCCATTCTTTCCTCCCTGTAATTTGTAACATTACCAAACTCACTGAAGTTTCAATATCTTCTTGAATATCCATGTATTCCATTTTATTATCATTGTTAATGGGTTGAATGATGACATAATTGCCCAAGTGATACAAGCTGGCTTGTGTTGAACACCTGGCTACTGTTTAGTGTTCCACACACCTGAGACAAGAGAAAAGAGTAAAACAGTGCCAAGGAAGGGCACTGGTCACTGGATATTCTTACCTATGCCCTGACAATTGCAAGACACTACGTAATCTCAGGGCACAACAGCAGGGTTTATTAACAAACAGGAGATTGGGGAAAAAGAGTTTCTGATGCCACAGGTGGCCAACTATCTCACCTCAGATAGTGTCCACAGTGTCCAGTAGTCCAAAACAAAGACTGCTGCTGAACTGGTAAGCAGTGCATTAGGATCCAATTTATGGTAGCAGCGGAGGGACTCAGAGATGGAGTTGCTGAGATGACACCACAGCAGCCCACAGCAACAGTCTGAAGATCAGTCTGGGCAGCACCAGATGCCAGACCAGGCAGTGCTAGATACAACAGCCTAAGGAGGTGATGCTAGAGGATCACAAGTGGTGAGCAACTCTCAAAGGTGGCCAGACACAAAGAGCAGGTCACTGGTCAGCAGCACTGGTCTGTACTGGTCAGTAGTGCTGGTCAGCACTGGTCACCAGGAGGTGGTGCCAGAGACACCAATGTTACAGCTCTTTGTGAGTTGTTGATATAAGTCAACCACAAAGAGCTCTTTTTTTTTTTAGATTTATTTATTTATTTATTTATGCATACAAGAGCTGGGGTACAGGTCAGAGGTGTGGGGTGGGGGGTGAGAGGTTTCACTAGAGACAGAGCGGGGAGCAGAACAGGCAGATTGACCGAAGTACACAGCTGAGGGGAGCAGCGGGCGAGTCAGGAGAGGTCTGCTGCGCCATGTGGGTTGCTCCCTCGCAGGCCAGGGATCGAACTTGTGCTGCAAAGGCTGTGGACAGCTTCATAGGTTGCGTCTTAACCCTTTGTGCCACCAGGGAGGCCCCCACAAAGAGCTCTTTTTAAGAGATACCTGGCCCAGGCCAATGATACTTCTTGCATGCAATGTCAGAGGCAGGGCTAGAGGCAGGTGCAGCCCTGGGATCTCTGTGAAGGTCTATGGAAGTCTGGAGGTTGTTTTAAAGGAACAACAGTATTTCTTTTTTCTTTTTTTTAAGATTTATTTATTTATTTATATAAGCACTGGGTACAGTCAGAAGCGTGGGAGGGTGAGAGAATTCACCAGAGCCAGAAGGTAGAGCAGAGCATGCAGACTGACGAAGTACACTGCTGAGGGGAGCAGCAGGCTGCAGGAGAGGTCTGCATGCCATGTGGGACCCTCACCTGGCAGCCGGGGATTGAACCGGTGCTGCAGAGGCTGTGGGCAGCTTTGCAACCCAGCGCTCAACCGCTGCGCCACCGGGGGTAGGCCAGAGGTTCAGGGGGTGAGAGGATTCGCCAGAGACAGAGTGGGGAGCAGAACAGGCAGATTGACTGAAATAACACTGCTAAGGGAAGCAGCGGACAACAGTATTTCTAATAATACACTGTCCCCTAAAAAGCATTCTGTTTTCTTTCCATATATACATTATAAGGTATCTACTCCCAAAATACAAAAACACTAATTTGAAAGGAAACCTGCACCCCTACATTTGCAGCAGCTCTATTTACAATAGCCAAGATATGGAAACAACTCAAGTGCCTAAATATAGATGAGTGGGTGAATAAGATGTGGTACATATATTCAATACGATATTGCTCAGCAGTAAAAAACAAAATAAATAAATTCATGTCATTGAGGCAACATGGATGGAGTTGGAAGAGATAATGCTAAGAAAAATAAGTCAGAAGGAGGAAGATAAACACTAAATGGTGTCACTGACATGTGGAATGTAAGGAAACCAAGCTAAGAACCAAAGAAAGATATTAAAAGCTAACACTTGAAAATTGACTATAGAACTGAAGCCTCAAAAGGGGCTAGGGATTGGGGATGAGGGATCAGGGGAGGAAGCACAGTGGACATTGGTGACAGACTATGGGTGATTTGGTGGTGGGTACCCTACAGTGGTGATAACTGATGGGAGGATCCTTATGTTACCACAATTAAAGGAATAAATTATTTTTTTTAAAGTACAATATTCTGGATCTTTATGGTATTAGAAATATTCTGTATCTTGATTGTATCAATCTTTGGGGTGGTTATGGAATTTCTCTATTATTTCCTATAACAGCATGTGAATATACAATTATCTCAAAATAAAAAGAGTGCTCTTTTTTTCTTCATAAAAATCTTTAATTTTTTTTTTTACCATCATTGTTCATTTTTAAACAATATTTGCTTCCTCCCACCCCCTCAGGTGTAGTCCCCATGGAATTTCCTTCCCCAATGCACCCGTGCACCATCACCTCAGTCCCCTGTGCTCCTCCCTCCCTCCCTCTGGTCCCTCTCCCCCCTCCTCCTCCCCTGCAGGATGTCTCTGGTTTACAATTGTCTGTTTTTGCTCTGTTGTGTTTTGCACTGTTACTGTTTTTTTACACTGATGTGTTATTTGGTTCCCCTATATTCCTGCTATAAGTGAAACCATGCAATATTTTTCTTTTTCCTTCTGGCTTATTTCACTGAGCATAATTCCTTCTAGTTCCATCCATGTTGCTGCAAATGGCATGAATTTATCTTTTTTGATTGCTGAGTAATATTCCATTGTGTATATATGCCACATCTTCTTGATCCCAGTCATCTGTTTTTGGGCATTAAGGTTGTTTCCAGGTTTTACCTATTGTAAATAGTGCTGTAATAAACATAGGGGTGCAGGTGTTCTTTTGAATCAATGTTTTTGTGTCCTTTGGGTAGATTCCTAGTAGTGGAATTGCCAGGTCATATGGTAGCTCCATTTTCAGTAGACTGAGGAACCTCCAGACAGCTTTCCGTAGTGGTTGGACCAGTTTGCACTCCCACCAGCAATGTAGGAGAGTTCCTTTTTCACCACACCCTTGCCAACATTTGTTGTTGCTTGTTTTTTAAATATGTGCCATTGTGGTGAGTGGTGGTATCTCATTGTGGTTTTGATTTGCATTTCCCTGATTTTAAGGGATATTGAACATTTTTTCATATACCTGTTGGCCATTTGCATTTCCTCTTTGGAGAAATGTCTTTTAAATTCTTCTGCCTATTTCTTGACTGGATTCTTTACTTTGTTTTTGTTTGTGTGGGTTCTTTGTATATCTTTGTGATCAATCCCTTATCAGTTGTATGGAGTGCAAAAATTTTTCCCAATCAGTGGGGTGTTTCTCTGTTTTGGTTAATGTCTCTTTTGCTATACAGATGTTTTCAGTTTGATGTAACCCCAGGTGTTTATTTTTCCTTGACTTTCTTTGCTTTGGGTGATGAGTCTTTAAAGATGTTATTGAGATGTACGTTTTATAGTGTTTTACCTATATTTTCTTATATGTATTTTATGGTTTCAGGTCTTATGTCCAAGTCTTTTATCCATTTTGAGTTGATTTTGTGTATGGTGAAAGGTAGTGGTCTAGTTTCAATTTTTGCATACGGTGGTCCAGTTTTCCCAGCACCATTTATTGACCAAGCTGTCCATGTTCCAAATTGCATATTCTTTGCTCCTTTGTCAAAGATTAGTTGTCCATATAAATGTGGCTTTATTTCTGGGCTCTCTATTCAGTTCCATTGGTCTGTGTGTCTGTTTTGTTCCATTACCAAACTGTTATAATAATTATAACCATAATAATTAAGGCTTTGTAATATAACTTGAAGTTTGGAAGAGTGATACCTCCTTTCTCTTTGGTTTTCATCAGTAGAGCTTTGGCTATTTATGGTTTTTTTGTGGTTCCATATGAATTTCATCAGTATTTGTTCTATTTCTTTGAAGAATGTCATTGAGATTTTTATTGGAATAGCTTTGAATCTGTACATTGCTTTTGGTAGGATGGACATTTTAATAATGTTAATTCTTCCTATCCATGAGCAAGGGATGTCTTGCCATTTCTTTGTGTCTTCTTCTATGAAAAGAGTACTTTTAGAAAAATAAAAAATAATATCAATCAAAAATATGTCTGTGATGGCAAATTAAAAATTATTTTTGGGTAAAAAAGCAAAAATTTTAATACTGGTTATTGATCTGTAAACTGAAGTCCTACGTTTATTTTATTTTCTTGATTTATTTTAGAAATTGCTTGTATACAAAGAAGAGAGCAATCCCCGTGTGAGAATACAAAAGTCTAGATAAGCATTTATCCACCCAGAAAATAAATAGCAGTAAGAAGAGATCCATATCTATTTCAGTGGGACAATTGCATAAAATATATTTGAAAATGTTCAAATAGATCTTAAAATTTTAGTTCTTTCCTATATCCACCTTACAGTTTCATCAGGATTAATTATTTGGCAAGTGAAACATGTGTCAGAAACATCCTCAGCAATTTTTGAGTGACATTGCCCTACCAATTCTGCCTACAGATTATAGCCATCTTTTTCTATGATATAGTAGTAGAATTGAATATTTTTAACTAAAAAATATGTTAGCCAGAAATATCAGAATGGAAGAGAGTGAAAAATTATTTCCTAAGGAACAACAGATTATTTGTAAGGATGTAGTTCATGACTACCCTGTGTATAAGATCAACTTGTAAATGGTGAAACCATCAGAAATTTTTCAGAACCTTTTGGTTTATATCATGAATTTTAAGGCATTTTTCCAGATTGAACATTGTAAATAAATATCAAATCATGTCTGTTTTTATACATAGACAAGTATTTTTCTTTAAACATGAAAAGTATGAAGTCATTGAAAATATTTATTTTGTAGCATTTTTAAAAGATTTTTTATTTATTTATGCATACAAGAACTGGGGGGTAGGCCAGAGGTTCAGGGGGTGAGAGGATTCGCCAGAGACAGAGTGGGGAGCAGAACAGGCAGATTGACTGAAATAACTCTGCTAAGGGAAGCAGCGGACAAGCCGGGTGGTCTGCTGCACCGTGTGGGTTAGCTCCCTGGCTGGTGATTGAACTCTGCCGCAGTGGCTGGTGGAACTCATGCTGCAGTGACTGGTGACAGTTTGATAGCACTGAGACTTTAACCCCTGCACCACCAGGGAGGCCCCCTTTTATAGCATCGTATACCATAAATTATGAAGAATGAAATTCTCTCTTAACCTGTTGATTTTTTCCTTTCTATTGTAATTTTGATAAAGAATTTACTAAAATTTCAGTATTTTGTGTTATGAGTAATAAATAGATTTTTAAAAATAACTGGATCTTTTAATTACTTATCCATTTCAAGTCCACAATCAGTTGCAATAATATTCTTATCACTGGGAACCCAACCCACTTCATCAGGACTGTGTCTAGTTTAGGGGATTTCTGAAGTGCCATGATTATGTCCTTCTCCCAATACTAGTCCCCACAGGGATTATGAGATGTTCTTTGTCCACTCTGGTATTAGATTTTTAATCTTCTGGTTTCAGTGCTGACTGGACTGGCCCTCTAATCATGATGAATGTTTGGCTTGAGGGTTTACAAATATTAGCTTGCTTGCTATGTGATGTGAAATGTCCTGCCTGGACATATTTGAAGCATCATCTCAGAACATATCAGAAAGGCAAAAATTAGATACATCTCCCATAACCTGCCCACTACCCCCCACATATGCACTGAATAACCTTCTAAGTTAGAAACTCTGCCTGACTAAAACAGTCATCACACTGAAAATTCTCTAAGAATCCACTCCTCAAAGCTCTACCCAGGAAGAAGTGAGCAGGATTTACCAAATAGTTTCTTCTCTCCTGGGATAGTGGTGGTGTTAGATATCAGTGTCCTTCTGTCTTTCTCTCTTTTAGGAAAAAAAAATGTTGATTTTATTTTCTAGACATTTTTGGTTTATAGAAAAATTGAACAAATAGATTTTTCCATGTATTTCCTCTTCCCATCAGTTTCTCCTATTACTATTTTGCCTTAGTGTGGTATATTTGTTAGAATTGACAAACTGATATTGATATATTTACTATAGTCCTTAATGCATATTACTTTTCATTCTGTTCCACAGTTCTGTGGGTTTTGGCAAATACGTAATGTGATGTGTCACCAACATAGTCTCAAGCAAAACACAAAATTTAATTTTCAGTACATCCAGAATTTAGAGGCCACAGGTTTTCTCAAGACAAATAAGTTAAAAAAATAAAGTCCTTGATTACCAATAAATGCTTTGAGAAATAAAATCTAATTCTGGAAAAAAAATACAAATTTAGAAAAGTTTATTTCCAAAAGAGACTGTATGAATTTTCTATTCGATTCCATTGGTCTGTATGTCTGTTCTTGTTCCAATACCATGCAGTTTTGATGATTATGGCTTTGTAGTATAGTTTGAAGTCTGGGAGTGTGATGCCTCCATTTCCTTCTTTTTTTTTCAGTAGAGCTTTGGCTATTCGGGGTTTTTGGTGATTCCATATGAATTTCATCAATAATTGTTCTATTTCTTTGAAGAATGCCATTGAGATTTTGATTGGAATAGCATTGAATCTGTATATTGCTTTTGGTAGGATGGCCATTTTAATAATGTTTATTCTTCCAATCCATGAGCAGGGGATGTCTTTCCATTTCTTTGTGTCTTCTTCTATTTCTTTTAACAGTGTTTTATAGTTTTCTTTGTATAGGTCCTTTACCTCTTTTGTTAGATTTATTCCCAAATGTTCAACATCACTTGTAATCAGGGAAATGCAAATCAAAACTACCATGAGATACCATCTCACACCAGTGAGAATGGCACATATTAAAAAAACTAGCAACAACAAATGTTGGCGAGGGTGTGGAGAAAAAGGAACTCTTCTGCACTGTTGGTGGGAGTGCAAACTGGTCCAACCACTATGGAGAGCTGTGTGGAGATTTCTGGACCTACTAAACATAGAGCTTCCATATGATCCAGCAATTCCACTCCTAGGTATTTACCCAAAGGACACAGAAACATCAATTCCAAAGAGCACCTGCACCCCTATGTTTATAGCAGCACTGTTTATAATAGCTAAGCTTTGGAAACAACCCAAATGCCCAAAAATAGATGACTGGATCAAGAAGATGTGTACATATACACCATGGAATATTACTCAGCATTCAAAAAAGATAAACACATGCAATTTGCAGCAACATGGATGGCGCTGGAAGGGATCATGCTCAGCGAAATAAGCCAAAAAGAAAAAGAAAAATACCGGATGGTCTCACTCATAGCAGGAATCTAGAAAACTTAAATAAGGGACCAGGAAAATGAATATAAGAAAGTGAAAATCAAAATCAACAAAAAACTATGAACCAGAGACACTTTTTGGGGGGTGGGGGGCGGGAGGGGAAGGATTGGGGTCAGAATGGGGCGTTTGCAATTGTATGGGGGAATATAAAAATAAAATTTAATATTAAAAAAAAAAAGAAAGAAAAAAATCAAAATCAACAAACAACTATGAAAAAAAAAAAAAAGAGACTGTATGAAAACTCACAGTATTTATAAAGTGCAAATGTACTAATTAAAAGTAGACTGGATGTGGGCCTCCCCTGGCTACTGGTGAGGGTCCCACAAAAAAAAAAAGTAGACTGGATGTAAATGACATTTATTTAACTGATTAATTTTGACTAAAATCAAAACACAATAATGTTTTGCATTCTCCAACTTGGTTGAATACCAAATTCCCAAGTTACTGGGCCTGTGATGAAATCAGATACTTTTAATGTCAATTCTGAAACATCGTTTACAACAACTTCCATATTAAATAATGTGACTTTACCATGCTAGTTGGTTATACACATTAAGCATTCACTGCGCTAGCTGAAATTACCTACCACCTGTTTCCATAACATTCTATCTTTTCTCTTTATCCTGAACACACAACCCTAAGACATAAAGAGCATCTCTAATTTTTTTAAGATGCTAAATGATCAATATGATATAATCAAGTAAATTCTGATTAATTTGTCCTTTTCTTTAAATTGTCAGGTATCAGTGTGCCCTCTGCTGGTGAGCTCACATAATAGGTAAAAACAGGTTAAGATTTTGAAAGGATGCTGGGCGATTTTGGGGCTCCATCCTCCATCCCCAACTTCCCCATACCCAATTCTCTTTTCAACTGAGGTAATGCTTATTTATAAGTTTCAGGTGTACAGTTTTCCATGTCAACATCTTTATATACTGCAGTGTGATTACTGCCAAAAGTTTAGTTTCCATCCAATTTCATACAATTGATCTCCTTTAACTATTTTACCTGAGTACTAGTAAAGCATTATAGGAGCTAGACTCAGAAACACAGGTCTGAGGATGGAAAAAAGCTGAGCTGTCTAGGAGAGCACAACTATTATTACATGAAATAAGGATGGTAGCTGAATTTTTTTTCCAGCTCTACTGAGGTATAACTGACAACTAAAATTTCAATGTATTTAGTGTTCACAATATGATTCTTTACTATTCTTTACTATTCATGTATAGGAATATATGAGAGGGTTCCCACTATTAACACATTTGAATTTTGCCTTTTTTATGGTAAGAATAAGTTCTATTCTCATAGCAAATCTCAATTATACAAGACAGCATAATCAACTATAGTTACCAAGTTACACATCACAGTTTCAGAATTTGTTTCTTTTAACTAAAAGTTTGAACCATATATCAGCCTCTCTTTAATTGTTTTTAAGATGATAAATGATCAATATGATATAATCAAGTAAATTCTGATTAATTTGTGCTAGCTCTGCTAGCACCGTATTACTCTGTTTCTGAGTTCAACCACTTTGGTTTAAGATTATACAGGTAACTGTGGAAAGCTGTCTGGAGGTTCCTCAACCTACTAAAAATGGAGTTACCATACAATCCAGCAATTCCACTACTGGGGATCTACCCAAAGGACACAAAAAAAGTGATTCAAAAGAGCACCGGATACACCTATGTTTATTGCAGCACTATTTACAATAGGTAAAACTTGGAAACAACCCAAATGCCCAAAAATAGATGACTGGATCAAGAAGATGTGGTACATATACACCATGGAATATTACTCAGCAATCAAAAAAAGATAAACTTGTGCCATTCACAGCAACATGGATGGAGCTAGAAGGAATTATGTTCAGTGAAATAAGCCAGAAAGAAAAAGAAAAATATTGGATGGTTTCACTTATAACAGGAATATAGGGGAACCAAATAGGACATCAGTGTAAAAAAATAATAACAGTACAAACCACAACAAAGCAAAAACAGACAATTGTAAACCAGAGACATCCTGCAGGGGAGGAAGAGGGAGAGGGATCAGAGGGAGGGAGGGAGGAGCACAGGAGACTGTGGTGGTGGTGCACGGGTACCTTGGGGAAGGAAATTCTATGGGGACTCAATCTGAGGGGGTGGGAGGAAGCAAATATTGTCTAAAAAATGTAAAAAAAAAGATAAATGTTAAAATAAAATTTTTTTAAAAAGATTATACATGTAAGTAAACTAGGCAGTATTTATCTTTTGCTGTTTTGCTTATTTCAATTAGTATAATGTACTCCATTTTCATTCATGTTACAAATGGCAGGATTTCTTTCTTTTCGATAGCTTTACAGTATTGTCTTATATGTATATATGATATTTTATTTATCCTTTCAGCTGTTAACAGACACACGGGTTATTTACATATGTTGGTTACTGTGAACAATGCTACAATAAACATAATAATACAGATATTGCTTTGAGATAATTATGTAATTACTTTTGCATAATATCTCCACAAGTGGGATTGATGGATCATGCATATATCCTTTCCAAACTGTGTTTTAGGGTTCTAGAATAGGTACCTAAGAATGGAATTGAAGATCATATGGTAGATCAATTTTTAATATTTTGAGAGACTTCCAAGCTGTTTTACATGGGGACTGCACCAGTTTACATTCCCAACAATAGTGCGGGAGGTACCTTTTCCTCTATATCCTCACTAGCATTTGATTCACAAAATTTTGATATGGGTGCATCATCAGTGCACTTCATGAGATTAGTATCAGTCCCAATGGGTTGGGAAAGAGTCCACAATCTTGAGTGCCTTCCATGTTCTTTCTTTATTTGGGGTCCAGACTGTGTACAGTATCACACCTCATCCATGTATGTTTCTCCTCATTCAAGTCCTTGTTTTTCCATACCATTTCTACTCTTCCCTCCTCAGAGTCCCTGACTAAATCCACAGCCCTTCTATCTGTGTCCTCTACTGTAGCCTCCAAGGATTTCTCTCCCTCTACTCAATGGAGCATGAATATCAGTGCCTCTTCTACAGTGTTGTCTGTGCTGAAGAGTTGAAGTCCAAGGGATGTTTAAATCTCACATCAAAGACTCTCAGTGTGGTGTGTTTCTGGTTAATTGTTAGATGTTGTCTTAGGAGTGAAACAAGGAAACACCTGTATTTCCATCTTTGTGACATCATCTTAACTCCTGTTAGCTTTTAATATTTGTGCTTCTGTTGAGTTATATTTGTGATTTCTCTATTACACTGAATTTCTTGATAGTGAAACCACCTTTTATTTATTTTTGAAGACTTAGGATAGTATATAGTTGTAATAGAAAACATGCACATAAATGAAAGTGAAAATGTGCTACAAATCATAAGCACAGTTTTTATTAATGACATAATGGCAGAACATTTCATTTATGAAATTTGCCCTTATATAAATAAAGGGCCTTAGAAATAAATTCATATACAGTAGAAATATCATCAGATATGATGATGATAATGTGGTGATATAGAGATAATTTCCCCCTATTCTTCTGGGCTCTTTCTTGGCTAATTGAACAACCTAATTAACATCAGACAGATTAGTAGGAGAAAAGAACAAATTTAATTGCATATATATGGAGAATCTACATGGATTTATATTCAAGATGACAGTTTTTTTCTTAAACTAAGCATTGAGACACGGCACTGGGGCTTCAAGAAGAGAGGAGAGGTACCCCACATGAGGAAAGCCCAGGTGCTCTGTAATTACATGTTTGTATTGCTATATAGATCTTTCTCTGACAGAAAAGTCATTTCTGTAGATATCCCTCCATCTGGGTAATTCTCCCAATTTTCATTCTTCTGCGTAGTTAAGAGAGTGGTAAAAAGTCTCTCTTGAGTCTGAAGGGAATAGATTGACCCTAGTTCAAAACAATACACATGCTAGAGTGATATATCATGGGAAAATCTATTGTGGATACCTTGAGGAGAACTTTGTAAACATTTGGTGAGGCCCATACTTCAAAATTTAAATAATGCTGAATTAGTATTCACTATCATCACCACCTTCCTCCTGAGCATACTTTTCTATCTCATTTTGTGGCATACTTTTATCTCCAAGATGCCATACTGATTCTCTAGGATTCTGTGCTTAGAGGCCCATACTTTTAAGGGGCTTATAAAATATTTGTTTAGTGAAGTCCTTCTAGACTCCTTTACAGTGGAAATAAGTTTCCACCCACACTTCCTGATTCATGTACCTCAATAACTACATAAAATATAAGAGCATGATACAATGTGATAATATGACAACATAATAAATATAAAAGTACACATATAATGCAAGTGCTTAATAAAAATCTTTCTCTGTTCCATTTTCCTTTCTTACAACTTGAAGTTTAGACACTTACTAAGAACTTTTTGAATTTAATTGGAATATAGCTCAGCTTGAATTTTTTTCCCATAGGACACCTTAGGTTCTAAGGAATGCAATTTCATTTCTGTGATTATCTAATTGATTTTGCACTTTCACTTTCTGTTTTCTTAACCATTTAGATGATGTAGGCAACAGTACATGTTCTATTCTGATATATCTACCTGGGTACTTGAAATACATTACCTGTGTGTGAGATACCTTGTCTGGTAAGCCAGCTCTGTCTCAGTGAACTTTCTCAGTCCTGACAGATTGAGATCACAGTTTTCCCAGTGGACATGGATTTTTAATTTATTCCTCCTTACTTTTAAAGATCTCATTATTGATATTCTGAAGCAATCTCCACATACACAAAAAGAGGAGTAATACTCAAACTGAAGAGAATATAGGTTTAAGTAGCAAGTTTCTTTGACCTTGAACATGAGGATTTTAGAGGTTCTCTACACTTTTTTTTTCCCTCAATTTAAACTTTTAACAAAATGAGTTGCTTGGGTTTCTTCTGCTTTGTTGCCTTTGACTCACTAGAGGGAGGTAGAGGAATACGTTTAGAAGAAGATAAGCCAAAAATTACACAGACTATCAAAATCCTTTCTAGGTTAATGTTCTGTGCTTTTCTAAAAACAACTCAAGTACAAATATCAAATCTAATGGTGAATCAAATTAAGATGTGTGTTTTTCTTTGCCATCATCTTGAGGATAAACTTATGGATAATTCCATTCATTGGCTGGGGATTGATTACTGGTTGAATTTTGTATCTTCTGCTTTTATGTCAACTAAAGACATTCACCATTTTTTTTCTTTTGCTCTTTCTTACTCTAACTGGAAATATCCTAATTAAATCACTTCTTAGTACCCGAAATTTCCCTTATTTGTAGACTGTAGATTGACATTTTAAAAGTTTTGAAGTTGACACTCAGATTTTGTTAGTTTCTGTGTACTCACTATTTTTTTTTACATTTTTTCTCTTTTAAATGAATTTATTTAAATTTTTTTAAATGTAGTATTTCTTACATTGTTCTTGAATTTTGGACAATATGTGATTTCTCTCCTTAGGTGTGGTCACCATCGTTCTCCCACCACCAAAGCACCCATAGTCTATCACCATAGTCACTTGTGCTCTCCCTCCTCCATTTTCACCCTTCCTCACTATCTTAAACAATATTGCCACCTCAAAGTTGCAGATCGCTCATTGCTCCTTTTGGGGACTGGATAACTAAGTATATTTCAAAAAGAAAGAAATTTCAACTCAGCTAGCCATATGACTTGGCATCTGGGCATCCTTGTGTCAATCCATCCCTCTCCCCATACTTTCCTCTTCCTCTCTTTGAAAAGAAAATAGAAGGGTGACTCCAGGCCTTAAGATATTAAAAGAGCAATTAGCCATGCATTTATAAGGAAGTGATATTTCTCCTCAGAATTTCCCTTCCTTTTCCAATCCTAGGTACCCACAGGGCTGAACAGTCCTCTCTCTTTCTCTCTCTCATTCTGATAGCATTAGGTTTGTCCTCTGCAATGAAAACATTTCAGTTTACATTGCACTCTAATCTTTCAGACATATTCCTTTGATTCCTGCTTTGTGAGTAACAGGATCATCACTTAGTTATGAATAAATTACATTTACTTGATTTTGAAATTTTCTGATCACTTCAATCAGGACTTTTCCTAGTACTGCTCTGTAGTTAAAAGGATACTCACCACATGTACTGTGCTCACCTATCCTCTCAGAATTATATCCCTCACCCTGGATCTGTTTAGGTTTGCCCATTGAAAAACAAAACACTAGTTCTATAATTCCATTATCCCATGTACCAGTTAATAACCTGACCACTAATACATACCAGGTATAATGACTTGTCATGATTTTTTTTTTAAAGATTTATTTATTTATTTACACAAGCACTGGGTACAGTCAGAAGCATGGGAGGGTGAGAGAATTCACCAGAGCCAGAGTGGAGAACAGAACAGGCAGAATGATGAAATACGCTGCTGAGGGGAGCAGTGGTTATGGCAGGAGAGGTCTGCGTGCCATGTGGGACCTTCGCAGGCTGCTGGGGATCGAACCAGCGCTGCAGAGTCAGCTTTGCAGGCCAGCACTCAACCGCTGCGCCACCAGGGGAGGCCCTGACTTGTCATGTTTTGACCTGTGATTTTTAGAAGTTTTATAAGTTTGGGAGTTCTTTATGGAAACACATGTGTTTTTATCCAAAGGTGATATTTGGGACACTGGAGCAAGCCACAGAGAAATCAAGTGATTCACTTGGAATCAAGTTTCTGAGATTGCCCTCCTGTCTATCTGTTTTTGCTGTAGTAAAAGTAAAGCTAGATACATTGTTTCAACTGTCTCACTCTATGCCATCACAGAAATGTGTCATCTTAACGGAAATGATCTCTTCTTTCTTCTCATGCCCAGGCACTGGCAAACCCTTACCAGTTGTGTCTCACATGTGCACCAAAATCATCTACAGAAGAACACAACATTGGCCCCTGGAGAAAAAAGTCAATGTGAGTCTGTTGTATTGTCTCCCTGGGGTAGTAAGGCAAACACAACTGGAATGAACTTTAAATATCCAGTGACAGTTATTTTTAAGGGAACATTGTGAAAAAGTAATCACGGTTCCTGCTCTTTGCCCAGCAGCTTTAAAGGGACAATGGGTGGCCTTTCCCTGGGGTGAGAGTCCCACCAGGAAGCTGAATTGTGAAAAGCAAAGAGCACCAGTGGGTGTCATCATCCTGGCCTGTAATTATAGAACAACCAGCATTTCATTTTATTCTGAAATGGAATACTGTTCCTACTTCATTAAATATGTACATTCCATAAAATATGGATTAGCGCTGGGTTTTGCTGGTGATCAGTGAATTACAGTCCTTCCAATCTAACCTAAATTATTCCTGTTGGTTTTATGATTTGGAAAGAAAATGTATGCATTCCAAAGACTCTAAGATGTTTTAAATTATTCCACTGTAATATGGAACAAATCCTTACAATTTGAACATTTTGAACGAAACATAAGCCCATCACATTGTAGAAGCGAGTTAACCATAAATACAAATAAGAACGTGTGGCCTGATCTACACTGCATTGCCTCCCTCACCATCATTTATTTATCCTATTATTCCTGCCCATTCCACTTGGAATCTTCTGTTGTCTCTGAGCTTGTTCAAGTTTGGATGACTTGATATATCAATTTTTCTTGTACAATCAAGCCAGGATTTGTTTAAAATATATGTACACTAATTGTTGATTCTGTGCAGAAAAGATACATAGGAACTTAAAAAATATATGACTTTCAGTGGAAGAGTTGCATGAAAAGAGGCAATAAATGATAATTCATATAATCATAAAATGTGATTAAATTAAATGTGCTGTGAGTTAATTTAAAATACTAGTGAAATAAATCAGTGTTTTATTTTTATGATCTCATAGAGGAAGATGCATTCCCTTTGTTAGAAGGTTTGTAGTTGTACTGAGTACATCTAAGTTTATCAAAATGTAAACCATAGTGGAAAGAATCCACTTTGTTTTCTTCTTAATAAACTAAAACTAAAATTTAAAATGCAGCTGCAAATGAAAAACATCTGCTATATGAAATTATAAAAATCAAATTCATACATCATTTTTGGGGGTACTGACTGGGAGGAATTTTAGGGCATAATTTTCACAGCTTTTATTAAACTAATGAATTTTTTATTCTTTAATAGTGTATGGAGTTCACTCTCATGTAGGATATATATTCTCAACAGATATAGTTAGGTTGTCCATATATAATATTCATTTGTTTATAACTTACTTTAATGTTTATAAGTAATTAAAATTTACATAATTTTGCCAGTGGCTAAAAAACAAAAAAGAAAATAAAATGCACATCTGAGCTTAAAGGTAACAATGGAAAACAAATGTAACAATGGGAAATGCATGACAACTTAATTTTTACCTCATGTCATATCATTCCTGTTGTCAATGAAACTATATTTCTCTCTCTCTTTCTCTGTGCAATTCTAACTACTCTACAAAAATGCCAATTAACAGGCACCCATTTCAACAAGATCTGGGAAATTATATATACACATGAATAAAAATTAAGCCAAATTGAGTCATTGTCCAGAAAAATCAGGCATCAGACACAATTGATTATAAACATTTGAGGAGATTATCTATCTATCTATCTATCTATCTATCTATCTATCTATCTATCTATATCTATCTATCATCTATCTGTCATCAATCATCTAGCTACCTATCAATCACCTAACCATTAACATCTCAATTGTTTCCATACTGAAATATACTAAAATAGAAAACATTAAATTAATATTTGGAATATTGTGTGATTTTTTAAAAAGTTAAGAATGTCACAACTATTTGAAATTTCAGACATTTACAACAATGTGACAGGTTGTGTAGACAATTCCTAGTGTGGAATTGGCAGCTATGGCTTTAAATCTTGGATGTCTTGATGGTGATGATAACAGCAATGGGGATATTGTGTGAAATTTTCAAGTCTTTTATCATATCCCAAGTCACTTTCTTCATCACTTTTATTCCTATTGTCTTTCTGTGTGCTTCAGCCAGACTATTTCATACATACATGCACACACACACACACACTCACACACATGTGCACATATCAAATGAATAAACCAGACTTTTAGGACAATATGAACCATTTTAAGTCTTTTTGTACACATCATTGAGAATGCACTTATTCCCCAGTTGGTATGAGAGATAAAAATTTCAAATTAGGGCCTCCCTTGGTGGCGCAGCGGTTGAGCCCTGGGCTGCGAAGCTGCCTGCAGCCTCTGCAGTGCTAGTTGGATCGCGGCCGCAGGCGAGGGTCCCACATGGCAAAGCTGACCTCTCCTGTCTCACCCGCTGCTCCCCTCAGCAGTGTATTTCGGTTAGTCTTCCTGTTCTGTTCCCTGCTCTGTCTCTGGTGAATCTTCTCACCCACTCGGACCTCTGGCCTGTACCCCAGCTCTTGTATGCATAAATAAATAAATCTTTAAAAAAATTATTAAAAAAATTTCAAATTTATCTGAGCACCAGGTGACTTGAACATGAATACTTAAAATTTTTAAAGAGTAGAGAAATGTAAATGAGAATAGATATGACCTAATACTTTTATGGACACTTAACATCTTTAGCTCCTCAGGTCAGTATCCACATACATTTTACAAAAATGAAGGATGATGTAATAAATACATATAAAAATGAAGAGCATGTTGGAAAGAAGTAAGTGCTAAAGAGAAAATATAAAATAAAGAAGGCAACTAACTAGGTTGTGTTTGGGATAAAGTAAGTTAGTCCCCAGTTTCAGGGAGACTTCACTGAAGAGTTGATTTTTATGTAAGTAGATAAAATAAGTGATTGTGAATCATGAGGATATTAAAGGGAAAACAACAGATGAAGGTCTTAAATATAGTCATGTGTGGAATGTAAAAATATCAGCACAAGGCAAACTGGACAAGAGATGATGTCTGATGTCGTGGTTGAGGTCAGAAAGATGATGGAAATGGGAGACCTCCCAGGTGGTGCAGCGGTTAAATCTCAGTGCTATCAAGCTCTCACTAGCCACTGTAGCATGAGCTTGATCCAGCTGGCCCACATGGTGCAGCCGACCTCTCCTTTCTTGCCCGCTGCTCCTTCCAGCAGTGTATTTCAGTAGTTCTGCCTGTTCTGTTCCCCACTCTGTCTCTGGTGAATCCTCTCACCTTCCGCACCTCTGGCCTACATCCCAGTTCTTGTATGCATAAATAAATAAAAATAAATCTTAAAAAAAAAAGATGATGGAAGTGGGGTGGACGTCAAGGCCACAGTCAGGATCTTAGCTTATGCTCTATATAGAAAGTTGCTGGAGAATTGTGAAGACAGAAGTTACATGATCTGACTTAGGATTTTTTTTTTTACATGAGCACTCTGGCTGCTCTGCTGTGGACAGACTGAGGATGCATAAGCTAGATGAGAGGTAGCTGAGGTTAGCATCACAGTAACAGTGAAGCAAGTGACTGAGAGATCAGATTATGGATATACTATGCAGTCAGAGCTTGTGGGATTTACTGTTTTATCTCAGAGCAGAACAAGAGGGAATGAAAAGAGAAAGCTAAGAGGTTGCCTTATGAGAAGTCTTAATTGGGAAATGATTTAAGAACTCTGTGACTTTCAGCTGTGGTAATGAAATTCAGCTTCTATGCCTGAAACAGGAATGTGAGAAAAAAGGTTGCATCCGAGTTTGATGTTTATTTGAGTTGACATTCTCTGCTATGGTACCAATTTTGAGCCCTTCTAAGTGTTGATCGCCTTTTTTCCTGTCAAGACTCAAATGAATATTACACCTGTGGAAAGCATTTGCTGATTGAAATAAAATTTGGCATTAGAAACAGTAGAATTAAACACTTCTCTCTCACACCTGCCTTTTTTTTAAATCTTCCTACAAAATATAAATTTTTCTTACCTTTTTTGGGTCAGTCTTCCTGGAAGCACCACTGTGCCACTGTTGCAATGTTTTAAATTAGTTTCACCACACTCATCAGCTTTGTGATTATCTCTGCTTCTTGAACACCTGGTCTGACTTTAAAAATTATTTGCCATCTGGTCCAAAACTGAGTAATTATAACAAGTTAATGGCAGAATAACACACAGCTTGTGACAGACATGATAGTCTTTTCAACGAGTTAGGTGGCATTAAATTAAGCTCTGCCATAAACTTAATAAATGGGCTTCTTTTTCTGGTTTTAAAGATGTTACTTTTAAGGGTTTCTTGGGGATTTTCTTGGTGGTAGTTATTCTTTCTAGAAATCAGGTTGATAAGTGCTTCATGGATCACTTCTCAGGTTCACTGACATCACAATTATTCAACAATTCCCATGCTACAGATGTTGATTTACAGTGATGCACATATGAAACTTATATAATGTTATAATGCAATGTTACTTCAATAAAGTAACAAAAATATGTGATTATTAAAAATCATGAATAAATAAAATGTAAAAGCAAATAGCCATTGTATTAAGAATTGATAAGATTTACATGGTGGTGGATGGAAGCTAGACTTTTGGTGGAGGTCATAAAATGCTGTACCTGAAGACTATACATACGCTTAAACAAAAAATGTAAAAAATATATTGAATGGGATTGCTTCACATTTGGATATAAAATACTCAAGGGCTAGGAAAAAAACAAAACAAAACTGTTTCTCATAAATCCCCAAGACCTCTAGTCTCCAGAGGTCATCCTTTCCTTTAATATTCAAAT
This sequence comes from Talpa occidentalis, assembly GCF_014898055.3. NCBI lineage: Eukaryota > Metazoa > Chordata > Mammalia > Eulipotyphla > Talpidae > Talpa > Talpa occidentalis. Next base: position 105,956,061 of record NW_023604861.1, on the reverse strand, counting down.
GGATTCCACATCATAGCATTTTCATTCTATATATAACATCTGAGATTCATGGAGGGCAAGTAATGCTGAATTAATGCTTGCCTCCTGCAACCTCACAATGCTCTTATTCTAGTTTTGGATTTTCACTGTCTGTTTCTGAATTTACTCATTTTGCACACAGTCACGGAGCCTAACTACTATCGATTCAGAGGTAAACAATCTGGGAGAGGACATGTGCATTAAGAAAAGGAATTTTAGGAAATGAAAGGATTACAAATGACATAAGACAGGGTGAGATGGTAGGGTAAGTTGTGCGGTGTCTTTGAAATAGGGTAGTTCAAGGAAACTATGGGAAAGAGGTAACATAAAAGAGAAAACCCAAATGAGTGAAAGCACCAGGAAACAACATTGGCCCTGAGTAGCAATAAATTGCTGTGTTTGAAAAGCTGAATGGAGGCCAAGAACTGGAGTACCTAGAGGAGGGAGTGACTAGCAGAATAGAAGTTCACGAAGTGTTTGCACTGCTACCTGAAAAACTGGCTATCCACTCTCCCCTCTTCCCTTTCCTTCTTAGAAGCTATACTCAAAGTTATTGTGGGAGTGGAGTTTTTCCTAATGTTTGGGAAATGCAATATGGAGTCTAACATGGTTGGAAAAAGAACTTGCAGTGGAAGACTAGCACTACTACTCTAGAAAGTTCTTCACTCATCCTCACCTGGCATTTCTCCCTGGCACTCTTTTCTCCCCATGTTACAGAACCATCTCTTTTCTTCACTTGTCTCTGCATCAGACAGTGCCTTGTACATGCTCTTTGTTATGCAAAGATGCTTATGCAAAAAAAAAAAAAGTTTAATACTCTCCCTTCCAGTCCTAGGAGTAGATTTTGGGACTATGTTGTATGTCTAAAAATATAAGCCTTCTGATAAATGAAGAGTTGTCCACCCATGGCAATTAAAAAAGGATGTTTTGATATAAATTTTTATTATTAAATGTAATCAGGACCAACTTTTTCAAACTTTTCCCCATTATTTAGAACAGATACTGTATAACGTGCTTTTTGTATTTTCTTATTTTTCTCTTGGATATATAACTAAAGTGAGATATGCATTGACTACCCCAGAAATGGTTTGACCTGTAGCTCCATTAAACAAATTAGTTTCTTCTAATAAGACTTTATAACAATGAGGCTCACTTGTAGAAAGACAAGCTTTCATAAATTACCTTGCTTCCTCTCTGTTCTTCTCAAAAATAATTATCTGGCCATTGAGACTTCCTTTCTCTTCTTCCAAGGATTATATTCTACTCCAGAAATAAGTAACTTGACATTTTCTTGTAGGCAAATCACAGTGAGAAATAATAGGGTTCTATGTGTGGCAAAAAAAAAAAAAAAAATCAGGAGTTGTGACCATGTATGTGTTACAGCTTTGAGGGCATCTGTTTTTTTTTTTTTTTACTTAATATACAGCAAGAAATTATTTTCTACCATCTAGAGGCAGTTGTGAAGGTATAATTTCTGGGTGGCAGGTGACATGATATGGTCCAGCCACCATGTATTACAGTTCAATTTGTGAGAGAAGCTCAGGGATGCTTTCCAAGGATACTCAGCATTATCCTTTCAAGCTCCATCCATGTTGCTGCAAATAGCATGTGTTTATCTTTTTTTGTAATGGCTGTGTAGTATTCCATCGTGTGTCTATACCAAGTCTTCTTGATCCACTCATCTGTTCTGAGGCACTTAGGATTTTTCAATAGTTTAACTATAGTAAATATAATAATACTAGGTTAAATGAGTCAGAAGGAAAAAGATAAATACTGGATGATGTTACTACTATATGGAATATAGAATAACTAAATTAACAGTTAGATAAAGACAAGCTGAACAATCTAATCGTTGATATCTGACTACAGAACTGAAATGCCAAGGGAGGAGGGGTGGGGGAAGAGGACAAAGAGGGAAGGAAGCATAAGGGTTTATGATGGTAGAATATGGGTGAGTAAGTGGTGGGCGCACTATGATGGTAATATCTGATGGTATTTTATTTAAAAATAAATAAAAGTAATAATAAAAAACAAGTCACTCTACCTGGGACCAGTTACAACTTGTAGCCCTTTTCCCAGAGCTCCTAAAATAGCCAGGAGTACTGCTTACAGTGAACCACTTGCTACCTGGGACTGCTCTCAGCTGTGCTAACACTGTCAAACAGATTTTCCTCAGGACAATTGTCTGTCAGGTGCTTTGCACACAAAGACAGCTGTGAGCCCACAGAAATCTATCCCTGAATTAAATAAAGCTTTAGTATGCTTTCCCAATAGCCAGCAAAATACCCCTCTCGCTGCTCCTCATGACTCTGTGTCAAGTATTGATATTTCATACTGGAGTCTAGATGCCAGAAACTCTTGTGAACACATAATTATTTATGTATTATATGTTAAACAAAGGTCATTATTTCAGAAAGCTGTGAACTTGGAAAATGTGTTTTCAGCAATACATATTAACAAACCTTGTCCTCATCTGTACCCCTTTGAGAAGGTTAACGACAATTGGGATGAATTCTACCCATCGCAGAGTTGGCCTGACTGATCAAGTACATTGGTGAGGACACTTCTTGGTTGTCTGCATCTGGAAAATGATACAATTAACAATAAAAGAGGAAATTCCACTTAATGATGAGGATATTCCACTTGTGACCCACTTTCTTCATAAGGATCCCTCTAAATATTAAACTAGGAACTATGCATCAGAATGTAAATCAGCCCACTGTTTTAACTAAAATGAGTGGCATACTGTAAGTGACACTGGCTAGAACAATTGACCTATAATGAATAAAATGGAAAGTGTATGTTCACCAGTCAACACAGCTATATTTGAACATAGCATCTGGCTTGAGTTGCAAGTTGTTACCCAGCAGGCAGTGAGTCTTATGGGGTGTGACAGATTTAGCAAAGCCAAAGGGCCTGTGAACGTTTGGCTCAGTTGCCAGCACATTGACCATGCAATTGATACGTGGTCCAAGTTGTGAAGCCTCTGCAGATTTTGTGCTGAGAATCAGCAAGCGTGAATGGATCCGATTCCATTTTATTGCCAAGTTGCTGTGTAATGGAATCTTCTATGTTATCTTAAACACTTGAAGGCTGTTAATACCAACTGAATAGAGCACTCAACTGTCAGATTGCTGTATTTAAAGAAAACACATGCTGTATTTACTGAATTTCTGCATTAGCAAATGCTTTTCATGTAAACTTTATGCCAATTGTCATAGTACTAGCATTTCATCTTTCTGACAGCCTTCCATTTTGATAAGGTAACTCAGGATTGGTGTGGGATGACAGATCACAAGTGAATTCTTAATTAAGAGGACTTAAACAAAGAGTTAATTAAGTGCTCTTGATAGAAGAAGAATCCTGACTTGATAATATAAACACAGATTCAGAAGGATTGTTTAGAATATATTACCTGGGGATAGAGTTGCAAATACAACTCCTCTGTGGCTGTGTGCAACTTCATTGTGAGGTTGCTGGAAGTTACACAGTAAGTGACACTGTAAGAGAAACTTTAGTATTTTCTCCAAATTCTTTCAGGGATTTACATTTTATATTCAGTCTGCTTATCAGACTTCAGAGTGGAATTGCTTGACAGGTTTCAGAATATTTTTTATCGAAAAACTAATAACTTCCAATAACTTACCAGAGCAAACCAAATCAAACCTTCCTCAGTTAAGAGGCACTAAACATTTAAATGATCATCTGACTCTCCATAGGCCACAGAGGGAAACTGCAGACATCTGGCTCCCAGCAGAAAGGGTGCCAGAAGCCTTGGGCTGCACAGCCTGTTAGTGCAGCTGGTGTGGACACCCCAAATTTAATATCGTCAGTGACAGCCACACTGTATCCTTGGCATACTTAGCTCATCAGGAATATGAAATCATTGAGCAAGAATTACATAAAATTATTAGTCTTATGGACTGAAGATTTGTGTCCCCCTCACCACCGATCTTATTTTGAAACTCTACCTCCAAAATGATGGTGTTTGGAAATGAGGCTGTGGGGAGATAATTAGGGTTATATGAGATCATGAGAGTAGGGCCCTTGTGACGGGATTAGAGCTCATAGAAGGAGTTAACAGACCATACTCTCTCTCTTTTTTTTTTTTTTAAGATTTATTTTATTTATACAAGCACTGGGTACAGTCAGAAGCATGGGAGGGTGAGAGAATTCACCAGAGCCAGAGCGGGGAACAGAACAGACAGACTGACGAAATACACTGCTGAGGGGAGCAGCGGGTGCAGCAGGAGAGGTCTGTGTGCCATGTGGGACCCTTGCCAGTGGCCGGGCATCGAACTGGTACTGCAGAGGCTGCGGGCAGCTTCGCAGCCCAGCGCTCAACCGCTGCGCCACCGGGGAGGCCCCCATACTCTCTCTTTTTACCACTCATCCTCTCCCTCTATCTCCTTCCTCCTTGTGTCATTCAGAATATCATATTTTGTGTATTGTTTATAATTGCAATAGAGTCTATCTTCAAAGGCAGTTTGTTATGCCCTTTGGAAATAGCAATAGACAAGGTACACTTGGCTCAGACTTTGTCATCATGGCCCTTACTCACTAGAAATGACCATAAGGATTGGATCTTGAATCCCCATTGTGTAACAACAGACACACTGTATTGATATTAATTGTTAAAAATATCAGTGGACAGATTCCCTGTTTGCATTATTGTACCTTTTTTTTCCATTATAGACTCCTCCTCCTCCTCTCCCAAACCTGAGAATTTATTTAGTGAAATAAAGAAACAGAAATATAAAGAGAATTAGTTTGTAGGTAACAATGGAAGCATGAGGGTCTTGATATTTATTGGTTGAGAAAGTAGACACACTGATCAGAAGTATAGGTTAGAGCAACGCCACATGGGTTCAAGTTCTGGTGCTACAATTTACAAAGATGTGCAACTTTGACAATCTTCTAACCTTTCTTGCTTCTGTTTCCTTGTTGGAAAAACAAGGGCAATAATAACACTTCCCTTCTATGGTGGTTGGGATCTTTGGATGAGTCTGATATATAAAGTACAGTGCCTGGAACATAGTAAGTACTCAGTAAATTTTAGCCTTTATTACTTCCTTATGTTTTATCTATATTTTATCATTGCTCTGAATGGGAAAATAATTGCTCTAGATAAAATGTGCTGCCACTTTGAGGTATGGACCACTCATAATTAGCTCTTGAGCCTACAGCACCAACATTTGGAGACCTCATTCTGCACAGATCACAGATGGTCTTCACTTGACTTATATATATAGCAGTGCTGTGAAATAGGGCAGGAAGGATATTTGCCTGTGATAATGATGGCAATTAAAATTGCAGGTAATGTGCTAACTAGTTGCAGTGTTGTTAGAGCTTCCCAGACAGGGGGAAAAAAAAAGACAATTATAAAGATGAATCCTTTGAAGTAGATAGGAAAGAAATGTTTAAAAAGAAAATTCAGTGTAAAGTCTTGTTAAAGGCAATTTATACTCCACTCCCCATGTACTTTTCCCTCCCTACCCAGACCTCTGCCTTCATCTACTTTATTAATAACTTGTTATGAATTTTTGCTACAACATGCAGACAATAATAAATAGAAAAAATGGAAGACATTCATGATCATGACACTTAACATATTTTAACTTTAGTCAACATAATCTGACACACTGGTTTCAAAGGTTTGACTTTGACTATTCCCTTGTAATAAAGACTTGAGTTACCTCTGTCCTGTGTTCCTGGAGGCAGACTTGGAACTTCTTGGTTGTCTTTGAGAGGTTTTATGAGAAGGGGATGAGGAAATGATAGACTGGGCTTGCTGGAAAAATCAACCATTTGATTAGCAGGTTGAGCTTTTGAGATGCATCCTTGGGGGAGGGAAAGAGTATGCAGATTGAGTTCAATCATGTTAAATTGTTCAATCAATTATGCTCACATAAGGAAACCCAGTAGGGACTCTGGTCACTAAAAGTCCAGTGAGTTCCAACTCCTAGTTGGCAATCCTCTGTGAGTATTTTTGCACATCAGTGTGCCAGGAGGACAATGCTTCTTGTTTCCATGGGGAGAGGCCACAAGAAACTTTACATTCAGGACCCTTCTGACCTTGCTCTATGTCTCTATTCTTTTGAGTGGTCCATTTTGTATACTTTTCCCTATTATAAAGATATAAAACTGCAGTCTGTTCCACATCAAAACTCAACAGGTTGCTTAAAATGGAGAAACTCAATAGCCCTTACTTTCATCACCACTTATAATACTCTTTGTGACATTTCATGATTATTTTAAAGCAAGAAGTTCTATTTTTAGTTTATGATTTTTTATGAATAAAAATTTCTTAAAGTCAGTTCCAGAGATCCACCTGCATCAAATTTGCCTGGGATGCTCATAGTTAAAAACTAAAACAAAACACAAACTGAATAAAAACTTCAGGAATGGATGCTGAAGTTTGAGACCCACATTAATAATAATAATAGAATATTAGAAAACAAAAAAAAAATTTAAGATACTTAAAGTGTAAGATGTGTTTAGAAAATTAGAAGAGAGAATGTTGAAAAAGACATAAGTTCAGAGACAAGACTGTACATTAAAAGAGGGGAGAGATGCGATGTAAATATATCCACCCTGAGCTTACACTGGTCATTATGGAGATGACACGGACTGCCTTTTGTTAGCTAAATGACAAGACACAACAGTTTCATCCCTTACAAATCACAAATGTTGAGTTTTTTCTGTTATTCCGCAACACAAACTTCTATAACCCTTTGATTATAGTACAGAGTAGGACCCATTAGGGTCAAGGTTCACCATTCCTAAGAGGATTATTAATCTTTTAATAATACATTCTAAGTACAACTGTGTGTCATGTGTCTATTAGGCCATTTTCTCCCCTTCAGCCACTTTAGAAATTTAGTACGAAGGAATTTCCTTGTTTCTACAAGACATGACTTTGTAATTCAGGAATAAAAGTTGTTCTTCCCCTCACTGCACAAAAAGCAAAGATCATCACTTATCTCATGGACTCTAAAGAGATGTGGGTTTTTTTGGACAGGTGGAGGGAACAAAACATGCTTGCACGCGTGCGTGTGCACACACACACACACACACACACAAATGATGGAACTATCTAAGCTAAAAATTCCTAATGATTTCCAAATAATTAATAAAGCTAGAAATAGGGGAAGCAGATGATTTGACTAACAGATAGTTTAATTTTTGTTAAAGTTTTTCTACTATGCAATCTTTTTACTTGCCTTGTTAAAATGAGATATGTCAACCCTTATGTAATTCCCTTCCTTCTCTGTTGTTCTTCTGGAGAAAGTAACAGAGCTGTAAAATGGAAGTACATACAGGAGTAGGAACAACAATTTCTAAGGTTAATGATTGGTCACTGAACAACGAAATTATATTTGGATATTTTGCCATGAGAAAACATAGAGGAAAATGTCACATTATGAGCCATGCTGTGGAGGGAGGGTAAGTGGAAAAATTGGCTAATTAGGTAGTCTAAACATTCCTTCTACTAAGACAAATAGAAATGCCTGGTAAATCATAGCAAATATACTTTTAAATTCAGAAGTTAGCTGTAAGAAAGCAGGGAAATTCCCCAAAACCAAAAGAAAGAAGAAAACTACAGAGGTCAGTGGGTACTGAACCACAGATTCCCTGAGAATTTTGCCAGTCTCAATAATAAGGAAAAACACCTTTAATGGCCATGTATAGGGTAATCATGTGTCTACTCATGATGGAGGGCTTGGAACAGACAATCCTGGAATAGGCCTAGGTCTTTAAAGGGATAACCTCCAATGGAAGCATTAACTAAAAAAAAATTGCTCAATAATGAAGGAAGACAATATAGAAGATTATTTATCATTATTTGGGATGGGGGTGAAAAAAAAATCAATAATCTCCCTGACAATCTGTAATTATCCTGTGAGGATGGGTTTCAAATTTGAATTTACATTATTTGTGATCCCAAGTCTCTCCAAATGAAAAAGTAACATAAAGACTGAGGTACCTATAAAGCAAATGCACGATGAATTATTTGGAGCCATACCTTCTTAATCGAGGTGGCACATTCTCCCCAGATATACAAAACTACTGAAAATGTATTCACAATCCAAAATTACAAAACATAGAAACAACCGCAATGAACAAGTATTAACACAACAAATAAAAGGAGTCAGTACCCCAAGTGCTTTCAATAACAAAACTACTATAAACTACATATTTTAAACTATGTTTTAAATTAGCAAAAATTTAAAATAACATGAGAAATAAGTTAGTATCAGTGAAGACTAGGCATAATTGAGAAAAAAATGAATGTTAAGCTTCAGGCAAATTTGTTTTTGGTATTCCTCCCCTACTTGTAACTTGCTTTGTCTCTTTGACTAAGCTATCTAATCTATTTCTATCTAAACTGACTAATCTTTAAGATAGCCTCCCAATTTTCCTGTCTCCAGGAAGAAATGGTTATATCACTTTTTCATTAGTTTCAGAGACCAATATTGATATTGCTGCTGATGCCCAGCTCTTTCATAATAACTGATAAGGGAGTCAGCTGGACAGTGTGGTGACAACTCAGTAGAATGTGGAGAGGCAACTGGCTATCTATATCCCTTTGACCAACAGTTTGCAGACCTATGGGTTACTGGGTATACTATCTGGTAACCTAACAATCAAAGAAACAAGGTCAGCAAATCTCACACTTCGCTTGTTTGTATATTATTCTTTCTTAAAAAGATATTTACACTTTCACAATGTGGATTATATGTATAGATCAGAGTTCTCTGTTAAATAAAGGGTTAAAAATTAGAAAAATTATGAGATTGAACTTTGTTTATCATAAAGCATGTTTTCAGTGCATATTAGTGGCACAGTGATAGCAGGTAGTGGCGACTGGCAGAATTCACAGGCAGGTGAAATCACTACATCTACTGTCTTATAAACTACGTCAGTGTTTGCAGGTGTTTATTCCAGGAAATTATTGCAGATCAAAGCAAATCGAAGTAATTTTTATGTGCATAGGAAGAACTCTTATTTCAGGCAATGTACCAGTTATTCTGGGGAAAGCAAATAGGAAAACTTGCCTTTCTCCATCTGGTTGTAATTAAAGCATTTAGTGATGTGCACTGACCAACCACCACTAGTAGATTTGAAAAGAAAGGTTGTTAAGTTATTTCACAGATAGGAAGTTAATATTAGATGATAGGATACCTTTTTCTTACCTGAGAAAATTACACTTCTCACAAATATGTAAAGACACGAATTGTCACAGGGAGTTACTTCTTTAGTAATTGCTGTTTCTGTAAGAGGTCAGCCTGAAAAACTTTTTATAGACTCAGTCATGATTGGAGAAGATGGAGCCAAGAGAATTCAAAATCACTCAATGTGATATTTTATGAAGGGTATTTTTGTCAGCTTTTCAACAGTGAATTAGAAATTTGCATTAGCTAAGCTCAAAATAAAAGCACATTATGAGAGAACTTAGAAGATAAGGGGAAAAAAGAATTTTCAGGTTTTTCCTTTTTATAGATACCACAGGAAACTGGAGGAGTGTTGTTATTTGTTTAAGATGCAAGTGTCTTTTTTTTTTTTAATCCCAATTAAATGTTCCTCAACTTTGAATTCAATCTACCATTAGCAGGTCTTAAAATTACTTAACATGAGAGTAAATTTCATAAAATAATCCTTTCCAAAAAGACATGGGTCTTTTCCTGTTTTTAGCCTCCAGTGGAACTGTGGTGGTTCTTGGGTCTTGGTTCAAAGGAGTCACAGATTATTGCCAAAGTAACCAAATGATGGGTTACAAAGGACTCAGAGTGTACTTCTGGTGAGACTTACGCAGAGGTTGGAATCCATCGCTTCCCTGCCAGAAACCATTTCCTTCCATCAACAGGGTGTTTGTAGGCAGTTGATGCCACAAGTAGGAGAAAGAGGATTCCCCTAGATAATAATTTCTCAGCAGCTTCAGGAAACTCCTGATACACCCAGTTATGGGGTCAACTTGCCCTTAGCAGCTGGTTCTCACAAGCAACTGCTGCCCCTCCCAACAACTTGAACAGGTTAGGCCTGGCTCCCTGCTACAGCCAACTCCTCTGTCTATACACTGAGAGGGCTTCATTGCTTGGGGTTCACAGGTCATTTCATGGTCATCAGGGTTTTTAGAGGTCTGGCTACTTACTGTTTATAGGTCAAAATTTGGGAGACAAATTGGTGGGAGGACATCAGTTTTTCAGAAACCAAATCTGAGGACATGACAGTCTAGTCACAAAGGCCATCTCCCCAAAGTGGGGAGCAGGGACTTATATGAGGGAGTCCTAAGGAAGGGGAGTGGCTAAAAGGTCTACATCAGCAGGATATCAGAGAAATAGGTGGGGTTCCAGCAAACGCATTCACAGTCCCTTTTCTTCCAAATTTGATTTTGATGGGCTCTGTCATGATGCTGGTGGTGTGCTTTTTACTATAATGAAGTTGTGGCTTAATGCTGATTTTATTTCTTAACTCTATCTTAATTTCAGCTAGTTTTGCATTATTTCCTGATTTTGTCTGCAAGAAAAAATTAATAGAAGTAGAGCAAGATGAACAGGGCAAGGAAAAGAAAATTATGGCTACCAGGCTGGTGACAATGCCTCCTACACTATATTCCTGGTCTTTATCATAGGCCATTCCTTTGCTGGCATTTTTACTGACTCCTCTTCCTTTACCCAACATTCCCATGGAGTGCTCATGGCTCATTCCTGGGCGTTTTCTCATCTCTACATGTGCTCATTCTTTGAACTTACTAAATCCCTAGGTTCAAAAATACATCCATATGTGCTGACAATTCCCCCGTATGTCTTCCATCTCAGACTTCTCTTCTGAGACCTAGATGGGGTAGTAAACTTTTTTCTTGAGATCATTGTTTGTGGATTTCATGCAGGATTTTTAAGCTCATGACTCCTCTTCACAAAGCAGCTTATCTCCCACCAATCCCACTGACAAAATTGTTATTATCTTCTTAGTTTTTAAAGCCACAAACCAGGAATGCTTCCTTTTCTCTCATTTTGACTTTTCCTAGGCTGGCCAGCATATGATACTCTCTGTGATTTGGGCAGCAGCAGCAAACTGCAACACCTAGAGAACCATGTGATCATGAGGATAAACAACTCATACTGTATAAACCTTTTCATTTTTAGTATAGTATTGAATAAATAATGAGACACTTAATGCTTTATTGTAAGAGAAGTTTTGAGTTCAATGATTTAACCCAACTGTAGGCTAATGTAAGTGTTCTGAGCTGGTTTAAGATAGGGTAGGCTAAGCTATGAAATTAGGTAGATTAGATTTATTAAATTCACTTTCATTAAAGACATTTTTAATTTATGATGTATTTAAAAGACAAGGAAGATTTTCTCAACTTACGATGAGAAAATAAGTTGAGGAAGGTCTGTATAGATATTGGGTTTGTTTTTTTTTTCCACTATATATCACTACCAGGGATTTGATAATAAAGTAAATGAGGAAAGACTTCTCTCTGTGAGAAATATTTCTAAATTAGCATAGGTAAGTCACATACAACTTGAAAAATCTGAGATGTCCAAAAGTCCCTTCTCACTTTGCTCCATAAATACTGAAAATAGTATAAGCACTTCACAATTTTTACAAAATTTAAATGAATATCATCTGAAATGGAATCATTTTGATGTCAGAATCATATTATGACTGAAGGAACCTTATCGATCACTTATATGGCATTTTTTCTGTGAGGTCCAGAAGAGGTGAATCAAACTTTGGTTAAGGTTGTACAGTTGATTAGTAGCAAAGGACTTGTTGATTACTTTTCAGTTTATCTTCTACTTTGTGCTAGGGTTCAGGTGAAGTTCTTATGAGGGATCTGGGAATGATGGAAATTTACTAGACACATTTCTTATATTCCCTTGTTTCTAAACTTTCCAGGTGACATTTAATTCTTTACTCTTTGGTAAAGGACATACCTCATTATCAGAAACACATTTTTCCAAAAATTTTTTATGTATCATTCACTCTGTGTATAAAGTTGTAATAGCATAGTCTCATCAGCTAATGAAGGGCATCTTCAGCAAAGAGATTATCATTCTAATGAGGACACTTCTGAATAGGTTATTAAGATGTCCAATTTCAAAAAAAAAAAATAAAAAAGCAGAACACCTAGGTAATGAATGTAAAAAAATAAACTTTTAAATGTTGGTTTGTGTTAAAAATTCTGAGTAAAACCCTGCATTTCAAACAATCTTCCAGACAGGATGAATTCTAATTAATTATGTATAATTACACAGGTAGCCTTCGAAATAATGGTACTTGAAATCTGTGATCAACATCTCCAGAAGAAATTTTGAAGTTAATGCAAAAAACTGTTTTTCAGTTATTTTTTAAAAGCTCCTAAATTTACAGTTTTATAATTTTAAGGTCCAAAAACATTCATTATGAAAGTGATTTAGAACATTATTTGTTAGTGGTCAGAATATTTCATACATACCTGCTGCTCATTTTTTTTAATTTGATATATTTTTAAACTTGATATTCTGCTGCTGAAGGTAGAGACCTTCAAACCCTTCCGTAGAGAATGATGTAAATTCTATCTTTATGTGGTACATATATACCATGGAATATTACTCAGCATTCAAAAAAGATAAACACATGCAATTTGCAGCAACATGGATGGCACTGGAAGGGATCATGCTCAGCGAAATAAGCCAAAAAGAAAAAGAAAAATACCGGATGGTCTCACTCATAGCAGGAATCTAGAAAACTTAAATAAGGGACCAGGAAAATGAATATAAGAAAGTGAAAATCAAAATCAACAAAAAACTATGAACCAGAGACACTTTTTGGGAGGTGGGGGGCGGGAGGGGAAGGATTGGGGTCAGAATGGGGCGTTTGCAATTGTATGGGGGAATATAAAAATAAAATTTAATATTTAAAAAAAAAAAAAAATAAATTCTATCTTTGGTCCATGTGGGGTGCGGAAGAGGGACAATGTCTCCCTTCCTAGGCATCACATAAAATACTATTTTGCTTTTAGCCGAAAATTTTGCAGAATTTGAACACTTCCCATTGATTAATTAGTCATTGTTTAATCTATAGCTTTTAAACCAATGAAGCCCCTGGCTGCTGCCCAGTGAAATGCTATCCATGACATTTATTGCAAGCATTAACAGTAATTTACCCTTCATTAATCAGAGAAGTCAGCTACAGTACTTTTCAATCATGCCTAATACTTACTTTACTAGTTGGCTGAAATATTTTATTAATTCATTAGTTTCAGAGGCTCTGCAAACAGCTTATAAATTTAAAGAGGGCCCAAGATTCTGAATAGCAAGTCCTTTTTATGGCTAATTTATGGCCCATGTTTATATTTGTGCCAAGACTCAGGATTTCCCACTGATCAGGGTTTGAAATATACAGTCATAACTCTACTTTTGTATTGGTCCATCAGATGAGAAGGCAGGTATGTATTCCCAACATCGCTCTTTATGGAGTTCTTACTCATAGCTGGCTGTTGGTGATCAGTCTAAAAACAACACCAGTGATATCCCTAGAATTAGTCATTCATATGTTTCATATGTTGTGAGAAGTCTTCTCTGTTTAGTTTATTTAACTGAATTGAAAGAGCTATACAGGGGCTATAGCAGGGCTACAGCCAACCAAAGGAAAGTGGCCAACACAGTTTTGGTCACTGTGGGTTCTCACCTGAACGCACAATTACAACACTACTCAGGCTCAGAGAACAGCAACAATGTGGTTTATTTAACAAACAAGGCAAACAAAGAGTTCTTACAGCCACATGTGCCTGGCTATCTCACTCCAGATAGGGTCCAAGAGCCCTAAACAAAAGGCTGCCCGGCAGCTCTTGAGACACCAGTCCCAGGAACACCTTTCCTTATGAATGTCAGAAGCAGTGCTGGAGGGTGGCAGTGGCCTGGCCTATGCAAAGCTTTTTGGCTTCTTTCTTTGGAGGTTGGCTGCTGGATGCTTCTCTCTTCAGATGCCAGGAACAGCGTCTCCCAGTGAGCGTCTGTCAGGAACAAAGTGAAAGTCAGAGTCCCAAGCTGACTCCTGCCCTGCCTTAGCCCCTTTCAGTGTCCCCTACTACCTACAAGTCTGATTGGACTGTTTTCAGTTCTCTGGCTGATTGGACCATTTACTAACCAGTTCATAGCTTACACCTTATCGCTCTGTTCTATGATCCAGGTATCCAATCCACAGACCCCTCTACTGCCTGCACCTGGAGGGAGCTACAGAACTAGAGCTGGCCTGGTGGGTCCCCATACTACTCCCTGCAGTCCTCCCAGGGCCTGCAGGGCCAGGGTCAGTGGGGGACCCATTGCTGTCTCGCATCACTGTTGGCTCTGCTTGCAGCGTGAGCCCCAGTGGGGGTCACTGGTGGGCAGCAGTAAAATGCCCACTACTCGCTCCACTTGAATTGCCTGCAGACAGCTTCTAGGGCTGAGGGCAAACTGCCACCACTTTCCAATGACTCCTGCTTCTTAGGCAGTGGTGGGAAAGTATCAGTCTTGCCCCACAGCCTGTGCTGGTGTGCCACAGTTCAGAATTACTATTTAAAACCTTAAAGGGGTACTGATGAGGAAGTTGATGACATCTTTATTCTATAACAAAATTTATACATGGAAACTTCTTTTCTTCGCATGTCCTCATGCTTGCACCATTATTTAAAAAAAAAATCAATATGTTTACACAGAATAGCATATGTAAATTTTTTTCAGATTATTAGTTTTATAATATATGGGTTCTAGAAACTGTGCCTTATAGAGTTGCATTTATTGTCACCATCTTATATTCTAAGTTTTGCAGAATTGCTCATTTTCTCTAATTTAGATTTTTTATCATATAGAGTTTAAATTGCCCTGGATCCCCATAATCTAATGTGTATTACATTCTATTTTCATGCAATCCCATGTGGTGAAACCAAAATGCAAAGCACAGTGATTTTTTTCAGAAACATTAATGTTTATTAATGTTTAATGTTATTAATTGTATATTCAATATTAGACTAGATTATTTTCCTATTTTCATTGCTTTTTATTAATTTGTCATTTTTTACATATCTTTATAACTTTGGGGTTACATTTTTACTCTTTCAGATGTGCACATGCTTCAGTTACATCCGGCCAGACCTCCTGTGAGGGCGATTTGGCTACAACATCTGTTACCCCATTGATCACTAGGGTGAATAGTAGATCTGGCTGCTTAGGCAGGTGTTCCCTTCTTTCCTCATTGCTCCATATTCATCCCTCTCATAGCTGCATGCACTTGGTATAAGCGGATGGTATGGTCTTCCCTGAATAGAAACGGACCGTTCTTTGGTCAAGGGCATGCCAATAACTGAATTCACCTGCTAGAACGGCCAAATAAGCTCTCACAGCCCAAAAGAAAATGAATCACAGACACTTAGTTCCCCTATGCATCTAAAAGTTTTCAAATGCTCTTATTCTACAATTCAGTGAAAGCATGAGTTGATGCCTTCCCATGTACCAGGTATTATGAGAACACACATTTTGACATCTGATGACTCAGATTCAAAATCCAGTGACTACACTTTACACTAGTTATGAGATCTGGAAAAATACCAATCTTTTAAAGTCTTTGTTTATTATCTGTTGTATTGGGATGACACCTACATAATAGGATGGTTGTGTGGAATTACATTGATAAGAGTCTCATAGAGAACATATAGCAACTATTCAGTAATTTTTAGCTATTAATTGCCCACTGCTGTTGTTACTGGTTGCAGTTAGGGAAGAATGGAAAGCTTCTGTGTTATTTCGCTGTTAAACATTAATATGCTTAAATAAAGGTATCACATATCTTCTAAATTCTACATTATTTGAAAATTTCATCCACACCTTCTGATCTCCCTATTCCTGTTTATTTTCTAATTAATATAAAGTAAGAAAACAATTATATTGTATCTAAATATTGAAAAGGTAGGAACCAAATACTGTACATTTTGGGAATACCTACATGATAAAGGCAAGATTTTTCTCTAAATGACACATGACCCTTAACTGGGGAAAATGACATTATCTAATAATCATACCAAAGAATGGTACTGCTATATTTAACATATGTGCAAAGAACCGTGGGTGTATAGGACTGAGAAGAAATCACTGCTTTTCCAGCTTGCTTGACTTTATAAAGGAAGTGACATTTGAGTAGTTGATGAATAGTTTTGCTGCAGAGAAATGGGAAAGACCTTTGAATCCCTATTGCTCCCACCAGAGTAATATGCTCTGCTTCTAGCAAAATTACCTCTTCATAATTAGTGAAGGGATTGCAAAATCTCATATAGAACAAGTTATTTAACAGCCTAGGTTGCTAAAATACATGTGATGCCTACTCAGATTCCCAGGGAAAAAAAAACCCTCTGTGACATTAACAAAGCTATGTTTTTGGCACTTCTGAATATCCCCGTTCAGCAGTTTCCAAATATGTCTACCTAAATTTGAATGCTGAAAGAATGCCACTTCTTAAGTGAAGGAATCTGCAACTAGGTAGAGTAGAGGATCCCTTGTTTATATATCCCAACTGGCTACAATGAATAACAAATTGTAAATCAAAACTCTGGACTCAAAGAGAATGACATTAAAGGCTCTGTCTTAAACTCGTTAACTTATTTTCTATTAGCTAAATAACTCAATATAATTGAGTGATGGTTTCTGGAAGCTTGTTGGAGTAGTAATTGGTTAGGATACATACAAAAAACAACCAAATAAAACTTACATAAATTAATTTTCTTCAAAATTACAGCTTTTCATTTTTGTCTTCCCTCTCAACTAAAACAAAATCCAAGAATGGGTATTAAAAAACAACTTTTCTTGACAAAGGAAAAATTATATCTTCTGATTTTGTACTGGGTGTATTAGTTTTGTTCTTATTATCTTTTAAGATTATGTTTTTCCACCTTGGAGATTTAATGCATATCATCTTAACCACTATCCTTATAATTTATTATTGCATACACACATTTTTATATGTATAACATATATAGAAATTATGTACAATATATATATAATTATTATGTATTTTTAAAATAAGATATACTTGTGCCTCAGCCTTCACTAGTAAATAATGTTTTCATTTGTCCTTCAGTGATACTTAAAAGTGAGATTCTCCTTAGGCTTTATAATTTATAGTATTATTTATTAAAAAATTCATCAACTTTAATCTGATAATTTCTTGTCCACTAGACTCACAAGTAGTTTGGTGCTAATGTTGCTTCATTCTCCCCACTCCTCATACCCAGTATCCTCACACCAGTATCATCAGTTCAAGAATCAGACTGCCTGGATTTGATTACAGGCTCTGTAACTTACTAGTCTTAGGACTTCGGAAAAATTTTTGCACAGTGTTTTGGATCTATTTTCTATAAAAAAAACAAGTATTGTAGGTTTTTTTTGGGAGGTCAGGTTGAAATGAATTAGTAAGCACATGTTATTTAATGTAAAACCTGGTATACCTAGAAACCATTCAATGTTAGTTGTTTTGTTATTTTTATAGATAGCTTATAAGTTCTAGGTTCTCTACTATAATTTAGGGAAGTGGATTGTTTAGCGAGGATAGACTATCACAACCTATATGTCTGGTGTGTATGGTATGTCTGTTTTTCAGGGGCACAAACCAGAATACAAATGTTTGATTATAAGCTTTTAAACCTGCATCTTTTTTTTTAATTTATTATTTATTTATTTATTTATTTTTAAAATAAATTTTATTTTTCTATTCCCCATACAATTGCAACCCCCTTATTTTGACCCAAATCCCTCCCCTCCCACCCCCACCTCCCATAGAGTGTCTCTGGTTCATAGTTGTTTGTTGATTTTGATTTTTACTTTCTTATAGTTATTCATTTTCCTGGTCCCTTATTTAAGTTTTCTAGATTCCTGCTATGAGTGAGACCATCCGGTATTTTTCTTTTTCTTTCTGGCTTATTTTGCTGAGCATGATCCCTTCCAGCGCCATCCATGTTGCTGCAAATTGCATGTGTTTATCTTTTTTGAATGCTGAGTAATATTCCATGGTGTATATGTACCACATCTTCTTGATCCAGTCATCTATTTGGGGGCATTTGGATTGTTTCCAAAGCTTAGCTATTGTAAACAGTGCTGCTATAAAAAAAAAAGGGGTGCAGGTGCTCTTTGGAATGTATGTTTCTGTGTCCTTTGGGTAAAAACCTAGGAGTAGAATTGCTTGATCGTATGGAAGCTCTATGTTTAGTAGGTCCAGAAATCTCCACACAGCTCTCCATAGTGGTTGGACCAGTTTGCACTCCCACCAACAGTGCCGGAAGAGTTCCTTTTTTTCCACACCCTCACCAACATTTGTTGTTGCTAGTTTTTTTAATATGTGCCATTCTCACTGGTGTAAGATGGTATCTCATGGTAGTTTTGATTTGCATTTCCCTGATTACAAGTGATGTTGAACATTTTTTCATATGCCTGTTGGCCATTTGCATTTCCTCTTCAGAGAAGTTTCTTTTTAGCTCTTCTGCCCATTTTTTGACTGGATTATTTTCTTTGTTGTTGAGTCTCATCAGCTACTTGCAGATTTTTGTGATTAGGCCTTTATCATTAGTATTGTGTGCAAAAATGTTCTCCCAGTCGGTGGGGTTTCTCTTTGTTTTGGTTATTGTCTCTTTTGCTGTGCAGAAGCTCTTTAATTTGATGTAGTCCCAGCTGTTTATCTTTGCCTTCACTATCACTGCTTTGGGTGATGTGTCTGTAAAGATGTCTTTGATGTGAATATCACGTAGTGTTTCGCCTATATTTCCTTCTATGTATTTTATGGTTTCAGGTCTTATGTCTAGTTCTTTAATCCATTTTGAGTTGGTTTTTGTGTATGGTGTGATGTAGTGGTCAAGCTTCATTCTTTTGCATGTAGCAACCCAGTTTTCCCAGCACCATTTATTGAACAAACTTTCTTTGCTCCAATGCATATTCTTTGCTCCTTTGTCAAAGATTAGTTGACCATAAATCTGTGGGTTTATTTCTGGATTTTCTATTTGATTCCATTGGTCTGTGTGTCTGTTCTTGTTCCAATACCATGCAGTTTTGATGATTATGGCTTGTAGTATAGTTTGAACTCTGGGAGTGTGATGCCTCCATTCCCTTCTTTTTTTTTCAGGAGAGCTTTGGCTATTCGGGATATTTGGTGATTCCATATGAATTTCATCAATAATTGTTCTATTTCTTTGAAGAAATTGAAATTTTGATTGGAATAGCATTGAATCTGTATATTGCTTTTCGTAGGATGGCCATTTTAATAATGTTTATCCTTCCAATCCATGAGCAGGTTATGTCTTTCCATTTCTTTGTGTCTTCTATTTCTTTTAACAGTGTTTTATAGTTTTCTTTGTATAGGTTCTTTACCTCTTTTGTTAGATTTATTCCCAAGTATTTGATTTTTTTTTTGTTTCAATAATAAAGGGATTTTTTTTATTTCTTCTTCAGATTTATTGTTTGTGTATAGGAAGGCTACTGACTTTTGCGTGTTGATTTTGTATCCTGCCACTTTACTGAACTGATTGATGAGTTGAATTAGTTTTTCTGTGGAGTTTTCTGATGATATTATCATATCATCTGCAAATAGTGATAGTTTCACTTCTTCTTTTCCTATTTGGATTCCTTGTATGTCTTTCTCTTGTCTTATTGCTCTCGTTAGGACTTCCAGTATTATATTGAAAAGCAATGGTGAGAGTGGACATCCTTGTATTGTTCCAGATCTTAATGGAAATGCTTTCAGCTTTTCACCATTGAGAATGATACTGGCTGTTGGCTTGTCATATATGGTCTTTATGATGTTGAGGTATGTTCCTTGTATCCCAAGAATTTCAAGGGCTTTTATCATGAATGGGTGTTGCACTTTGTCGAAAGTTTTCTCAGCATCAATTGATATTATCATATGGTTTTTATATTTCTTTTTGTTGATGTGTTGGATAACGTTGATTGATTTTTTGGATGTTGAACCATCCTTGTGTCCCTGGAATGAATCCTACTTGGTCGTGGTGAATTATCTTATGGATACATTGTTGGATTCTGATAGCTAAAATTTTATTGAGAATTTTTGCACAAGTGTTCATTAGGGAGATTGGCCTGTAATTTTCCTTTTTTGTGTTGTCCTTGTTTGGTTTTGGTATTAGTGTAATGTTGGCCTCATAGAACATGTTTGGTATTGTCCCTTCCTTCTCAATTTTTTGGAAGAGTTTGTGAAGGATAGGCACTAATCCGTCTCTGAATGTTTGGTAGAATTCATTTGTTAATCCATCAGGTCCTGGGCTTTTGTTTTTGGGGAGGTTTTTGATTACCATTTCAATTTCGCTGCTTGTAATTGGTCTGTTTAGGTGTTCTATTTCTTCTTTATCTAGCTTTGGGTGATTGTAGAGTTGTAGGAATTTGTCCATCTCCTCTAGATTGTTGAACTTGTTTCCATATAACTGTTCATAGTAGTTACTGATTATTCTTTTGATTTCTGCTGTGTCCGTTGTGATTTCTCCTCTTTCATTTATGATCCTGTTTATTTGTGCTTTCTCCCATTTTTCCTTTGTGAGCCTGGTTAGGGGTTTGTCTATTTTATTGATTTTTTCGGGGAACCAGCTCTTGGTTTCATTGATCTTTTGGATTGTTTTTTTAGTTTCAATTTCATTTATTTCTGCTTTGGTTTTTATTATTTCTTTTCTTCTACTGGTTTTGGGGTTTTTTTGTTGTTCTTTTTCTAGATCTTTGAGATTCGAGATTAGGTTGTTTCTTTGAGTTCTTTCTTGTTTCTTGATGTGAGCCTCTTTTGCTATATATTTTCCTCTTATTACTGCTTTTTCTGCATCCCATACATTTAGGAAATTGGTGTCCTCCTTGTCATTCAATTCAAAGAATTTTTTAATTTCTTCTTTGATCTCCTCATTAGTCCAGTGGTCTTCCAGAAGTGTGGTTTTCATTCTCCATGAGGTAGGAAAGTTCCTTGCCTTCTTTTTATGGTTTATTTCTAGTTTGATGACTTCATGGTCAGAAAGATGGTTGGTATGATTTCAATCTTGGTGTATCTGTTGATGTTTGTCTTGTGTCCCAGTATGTGATCGATCCTGGAGAATGATCCGTGTGAGCTTGAAAAAAATGTGTACTCCGTTTCTTTTGGGTTTAGTGTTCTATAGATGTCTGTTAAGCCCAAGCGCTCTAGATCCTTATTTAGAGCTTTAGTGTCTTTACTTATTTTTTGTCTCATTGATCTATCCATTGTTGATAGTGGTGTGTTGAAGTCTCCCACTATGTATGTGTTTTCTCTGATGTCTGTTTTCAGAGATGACAATAGTTGTCTGACATATTTTGGTGCTCATTCATTTGGTAAATATATGTTAATGAGTATTATGTCTTCTTGAAGTATCGTCCCCTTGATCATAATGTAGTGACTGTTGGGGTCTCTTTTTATCTTTTTAAGTTTGAAATCTGTTTTATCTGATATAAGTAGAGCTGTTCCTGCTTTCTTTTTTGGTCCATTTGCTTGTAGGATTGTTTTCCATCCTTTAACTTTGAGTCTATTTTTATCTTTTGTAGCTAAATGTGTTTCCTGGAGACAGCAAAAGGTTGGGTTTTGTTTCTTAATCCAGCCTGCCACTCTGTGTCTTTTTATTGAAGAGTTTAGTCCATTTACATTTAGAGTGAATATTGATATGTTAGCATCTGTATTTGCCATTGTGTTTGTCTTTCCTTTGATTTTATTTATTTATTCTTTTAATAACTTTTTTTTTTTGGCCATCTTTCTTTGTTATTCGTCCCTCTGAGGTTCTGGCTTTAGGACTCCTTGTAGAATTTTTTGGACTGGGGGTCTAGTTGTAATGAAATTCCAGAGTTTCTGTTTGTCTGGGAAGGTCCTTATTCTTTCTTCATAGAGGAAGGAGAGCTTTGTGGGATAGAGTATTCTTGGTTGGCATCTGTTTTCTTGGAGTCTGTTGACTATGTCCCTCCCCTCTCTCCTTGCCCATATTGTTTCTTCAGAGAAGTCTGATGTCAGCCTGATTGGTTTCCCTTTGAATGTTATCTGTTTCTTCCCTCTTGTCAGCTTCATTATTTTTTCCTTGTCTTGGATTTTTGGGAGCTTTACTATTATGTGTCTTGCTGTATTTTTCCTTTCTTCGTGGAGGTTTGGTGTTCTTCTTGCTTCTTGTATATCAATTTTCAGCTCCTTCTTCACGTTTGGGAAGTTCTCTTCAATTATCTCCTTGAATATTTTCTCTGTTCCTTTATCTCTCTCCTCTCCTTCTGGTATTCTTATAACTCTTATATTTCCTTTCCTCATGGAGTCAGATAGTTCCCGAAGTCTTTCTTCGGTCTTTTTCCTTCGTACTTCTCTTTCCTTTTCTGTTTTGGTTCTTTTATTTCTGTGTCTTCAAGAGTACTTATTCGTTCTTCCATTTCATCTATTCTGCTTTCATTGCTTTTCCCAGAGTTCTTTAGCGCCTCCATTAATTCTTTGATCTCCTGCATTTCTTTTACTTCCCTCTTTAGGGACTCAATTTCATTCTTCTGTATGTTGATTATTTTTCTGTTATCATTCTTTTACTTAATATTTTGTCAGTTTTTTAATCACGGCAATTTTAAATTCTCTTTCTGGAAGGTTCAGAAGTTCTTCCAAGTTACTGTCGTTGCAATCTGGGGTGTGTTTTTTCCTTTTTGTGGTGTGCTTTTTTCCTGAGGAGTTGCTAGGTTTTGTGTGGTTCTATTCCCTACTGTCTGTTTTCTAATTTGCCATATGCATTGGGACACTGTGTTGCTGACACTGGCCAGCATCTTGGGTGAACTTCTCCGCTCCCCTCTGGCTCCTCTGGGAGCCATCTGTCAGTTTCAAGCAGACTTTACTGAAGAAAGGTCCCTGTTCTAAAATGCTGATGCAGGGACACACTCCCCTGCATGCCTGGTCTGCCCCGGCAGTGGGTTCCCGCTCCCCCTCTGGGCTGGGACTGCTAGCCAGAAGGGCCTGGTGTGGGTGAACTTCCCAGCTCACCTCTGGCTCCTCTGGGAGCCTTCTGCTGGTTTCAGGCAGTCTTTACTCGAGAAATATTCCTGTTCTAAAATGGCAATTAAACCTGCATCTTTAAAGCATGTGTGATGGTTAATTTTATGTGTCCACTTGGTTAGGTATATAGTAGGCTTAGCTGTTTGGCCAACATCAATTTAGATCTTCCATGAAGGTATTTTTTATTTTATTTTTTTATTCCATTTTTCATTTTTTTATGAATTATTTTATTTTATATAATTCTTACATCATTTTTCATTTTTGCACAATGTATGCATTTTAATTTTGGTTATATCCCCCATATAATTCCCACCCCCTTTTTCTGACCCTAATCCCTCTTCTCCCTGCCCCCCACTGGAGTGTGCCTCTGGTCTATAGTTGCTTGTTGATTTTGATTTTTACTTTTTGCAATTAGTCTTTTTCCTGGTCCCTTATTTAGGTTTTCTAAATCCTGCTGTGAGTGAGACCATCCAGTGTTTTTCTTTTTCTTTCTGTCTTACTTTGCTGAGCATGATCCCTTCCAACTCCATCATGTTGCTGCAAATTGCATGACTTTATCTTTTTTGATTGCTGAGTAATATTCCATTGTGTATATATACCACATCTTCTTGATCCAGTCATCTATTTTTGGGAATTTGGGTTGTTTCCATAGCTTAGCTATTGTAAATAGTGCTGCTATAAACATAGGGGTGAAGGTACTCTTTTGAATTAATATTTTTGTGTCCTTTGGGTAAATACCTAGGAGTGGAGTTGCTGGATCATATGGAAGCTCTATCTTTAGTAGGTTGAGGAATCTCCACACAGCTTTCTATAGTGGTTGGACCAGTTTGCACTCCCACCAGCAGTGCAGGAGAGTTCCCTTTTCTCCACAACCTCGCCAACATTTGTTGTTGCTAGTTTTTTTAATATGTGCCATTCTCACTGGTGTGAGATTGTATCTCATGGTAGTTTTGATTTGCATTTCCCTGATTACAAGTGATGTTGAACATTTTTTTCATATGCCTGTTGGACATTTGCATTTCCTCTTTGGAGAAGTTCTTTTTAGCTCTTCGCCCATTTTTTGACTGGATTATTTTCTTTGTTTTTTTTGAGTCTCATCAGATCCTTGTAAATTTTTGTGATCAGTCCTTTATCATTAGTGTTGTGTGCAAAAATTTTCTGCCAGTCGGTGGGGTTTCTTTGTTTTTTGTTATTGTCTCTTTTGCTGTGCAGAAGCTCTTTAATTTGATGTAGTCCCAGTGGTTTATCTTTGCCTTGTGAAGGTATTTTTTAGATGTGATGAGCATTTAAATAAGTAGACTTTGACTAAAGTAGATTACCCTCCATTATGTGTGAGCCTCATGTAATCAGTTGAAGACTTTAAGAGCAAAGACTGAGGCTTACCAAAGAGAAAGCAATTCTTTCTCAGGACTGCACCCTGACTGATTTTCTATTGTAGTTTGGTGGGCCAGCCCTATTAAATTCAGGCTTAGGATTTCAGTATTATAACATTAACTCTTATATTGATTTGCAACCTGATGACTTTTCCTACAGATTTCAGACATGCCAGTCCCTAAAATCACATTAGCCAATTTCTTTACATGCAACATTCACACACACAAACTGTATTTCTGACAATTTTAGTACTGAGAGTTGGTTTAGAATTTCAGAATCTTAAGGATAATTTCTCTGAATTGATGTTACTTTTTCTAGAATTGGTTCTTTAATCTGTGTTAAAGGCATTAATGACTATTTCATGACATGAAGTGCCAGTAGAAATATGAAAATTATCACCACTCTTAATCAAATATTTGTAAGAAACTAGGATCTGAGTGACCATGTATCTTGTACTGTAGAAAATGAAATTGCCTAAATACTCCTGACATCACTGGACAAAGTGGGTAAGTTCAGGGATTCAGATGTCCAACAGAGAAATTTCTAGATGAATTGAAAGTTTCTATGTCTTCTATGAAAAAAACTTTTTTTATATCTTCACCACATTGCTGAAACCAGACCCTGCAAGTGACTGACAAAACAAACCATTTCCCAGCCTGTGAGAATGTCTATAATAAAAGTGAAGGCATCAGTTGGAAATCAGTGGAATCCTGATAACTGGAATGGGGATACATAGTAATATTCTGATGATACTGGGGACATTCACCCTCTGAATTCTGCTCAACTATTCAAGGAGGTTAACCTTGCCTTGCCTGAGGAACGTATAATGATCTCACCTGAGATAGCTGCCTTGTAAGACTCTCTTGACTCTTCATAAAACCAGCCACGCCACTCCTCATTGCCTCCAGACCTAAAGACTCTGGAGGCCCAGAAGGCGCTGAAAGGTAAGGTGCACTGAGGAGGTACAGTGTATTCTAAAAGTGCACTGCACTCTATTGTTTTTCCAATTTATATAGACAGAAATCCAAGAATATGGGATAATGGTGGAAAAGGCAAAACTTGGGTAAGGCCAAATCTATTCATATGGACCACTAAGCAGAGTTTCTAGGTTCAGTATTACAATTTAGGACATCAGAAAGGATTCTATGGTTTGGTTAGTTGGTTGAAACAAGGAACAAATTATAGACTAATCTAAATTAAACTAAAGTCCTAACACTTTGTTGATATACTAGACACTTGGTATCCAAGGGCTTAAAGAGACTGGAATTTTAAGTGAGTTTATCATGTAACACATTTTCAGTCATCTCTGAAGGGTCAGAGGCCCCACCTTTCACTATGACTGAGAAATACATTTCTAAGGGTGGAGCCTTTGTATCCTTAAAAAGCTCTGTGATTGCCCATTTCAGATGTCGTTGGTTTTGTTTTTCTGAAAAATCTTTACTAAATATCTTGTAATTAAATTTCAATTCTTAGTTACAAGAGAAACTCAGAGATGAAAGATCAGTCGGCAAAGATCTGGATGTGAATTCTTGCTTTGCCATTTATTGTATGGCTTTCCATTAGTCATCACTCAACCTCAGTATTCTCACCAAATGTTGCAGGCAAAATCAACTAGTAGTGATATTGTATGGATCAAATGAAAAGGATTTGCCATGTGACCTGAGAAATTCTTGTAATGGGTGAAGTCAAGCTCAAAGAAGTCATCTGTTCACCTTTTTTGTGTACTGCTACATAATGCTCATGTCAGCATGTTCATCACAGTTGAGCATTGCCAGTGGGGTTTTGAGGCACTTCATCTATTCAAAATTCAATGAGACTAAGAATTGTATATTGGAGATTGTCTAAATGGAGAGAAACATGGTACAGGACAACACTGTTCCATAGAATATAATGTGTGCCACATCAAGTAAATAAGAAGAAGCAGCTAAAATTTTAATAATAAATTTTCATTTAACCCAATATACCTAAAATATTATCAGTTCTAAAAAAATTAATGTTTTACATTATTTTTTAAACAGTGCCTTCAAAATTCAGTGTGCATTTTCTCAATTTGCATTCACCATATTTTGATTTGGACAGTAAGCAGATCTTGCTTTGGGCTAGATACATATAAAGTGTTGAACAACACATGCAGCTGATGACTGCTGTATTGGACAGCATAGATCTAGGCTATTCCATTTGTCCCTTATTTTCTACCAAGCACTATACAAACTGCATTTATGTGGTTGTATTTACACATAAACTTGCTTTAAAATTCTATGTAAACTTCCTAATTATTTGTCCTACATGAGAGGCAACAAGAGTACTAGGGGGAATTGTGCTCACATTTTACTATTGCTTTTATCAATTCTCAGTTAGAAGCAAGAGAGACACAGTTTTTCTCCTTTCTTTTCTTTCCCTAAATTATATACCAAACTTATCAGTCCTCTATATCACTCTTTCTAAATAATTGTGTCACTCCTTTTAAAAACTGCTATAATTGACTATGCAATAGTCAATTAAACTGTAATTTGATTTTGAATTTAACATGTAGCCTAGAGTATAATTCTTGTGTAATGGTTCCCATTCCTGGTCCTATGCTGTCATTTACAAAGACCAACTATGCAATATCTATGTCATTTGACTCATGCAGCTATAATCACTCTTGATGGGTGTGCTGAAATTCATTAAATTAAAAAGTAATTTTTGCATGTCCTATTTTAGCAAAGAGGGGATAAAGCAATATTAGGACAAATCAGGAGCTAGCATTAATAAGAATTTCCCCTGATGACTTGCTAATTGAACCTGTGGGTATAATTGTGGGTATCTTCACTCAGTTTTTGAACTTTTCTAAAATGCTAAAGGCCATATTCAAAGGAATCTAGGCACAGCATTTCTTATTTCATTGGTACAAGTGATCTGGGATGAAGCTGGACAGAGTAGTAGACTTAAACAAAGTCAAAGGGGAAACCAATCATTTTCTAATTCTCTAGTCCTTTTCTTTTTTTTTTTTTTTATAAAGGCATGCTTTATTTATTTATTTGTTTGTTTGTTTGTTTTGTTTATACATGCACTGGGTACAGTCAGAAGCGCGGGAGGGTGAGAGAATTCACCAGAGCCAGAGCGGGGAGCAGAGCAGGCAGAAGGACTGAAGTACACTGCTGAGGGGAGCAGTGTGCGGCAGGAGAGGTCTGCACGCCATGTGGGACCCTCCTCCAGTGGCCAGGGAGCAGCCGGGGATCGAACCGGCACTGCAGAGGCTGCGGGCAGCTTCGCAACCCAGCGCTCAACCTCTGTGCCACCGGGGAGGCCCTCTCTCTAGTCCTTTTCGGCCACTAAGGGTGTGGCAAGTTGCTGGAGCAAATCTAGGAAATAAATACTGAAAATACTCCCAGAATGCAGACATGTGGGCTTGAAGCAGAGAGAACAATCTAAGGCTGGAATATATGGAGAACTTGGAGGTTTGGGGTAGGTGGTGTGCAGAGATGAGAGGGAAAAAGGAAAAGGAGCAAGCCTTAAGAGTTGTCCACATCAGAGTTCATCAGAAGGAAAAAAGAGGTCTGAGCAAATGAAATAGTTGTTGGAACACCTAAGAGGAAAGCCAAAGTAGGGGAGATTTTCATTAAGGGGATGATTATCGAGCTTTTAAAATAAGATAAAACAAAACAAAGAATAAGAAACCTTTAAAGAATGTCAGAGGTGGAGAATGCTGTAGGGTGAAAGTCAATGCACATCTCCAGACAGAATGAATACAATACCCATTGGAAAAAGCTAAAGCTAATGACATTTCTGTTATTGCAAATAAGAACTAATATATGAACATCACTTCCCATGATATTTCAGAAAAAGCCTCAAAGGGCTAGAGCCCAGATTGTTCCTTTCAATTGTAGAATATCAGAACATTTGCTACAAATACAAGAAAAAATTGAAAATTCAAAGTGAATTTTTAAGTAAACATTCATGCATTTCAGGAATCAATTTTAGTGAAGTTATGTTCCTTTATGAGGTTTTTAAAAGTAGGATTTGGCAAGTAAACCTAAATGTTTTGCCTCATTTCTTTCCTGACTTTTCCAGGTTAATTTTATTTACCCTATTTGTAAGAGTCAACTTTATGTCTAGCTGACAGTGATTCCTAAACCTCTTTATATGTTGCTTATTTGATCTAGGTGTTCATTGTTTTCCACAGAAATACTACTATGAATGATGGCTGAGGTATCCATACCAACACCCTGAAATCTCACCTCACTTATAATAAGATGAAAGGAAGTGGATATTAGCCCCTGTGAGTCCTGAGCTGCCTTTTACCCCAAGTCTAAATCTCTGTTGATTTTCAATAGATGTCTAAGCTCTAAGCTCTGTCTCTAAACCATAAAGGAAAATGGCTTTTTTCTGGGCCATGCAAAACTCCCATTGCAACAAAGTAGAGTTCTAAAATATGGAATCTTATTTCAAAAGCAGATGTAGCAAACCTTGGGGACTCCCTGGAGTTCTTGCCGGCAGTAATTTTCTCTCTAACTGGGGGTGGGTTGCAGGGCAATAGGCAGCCCATGGGAATGAGAAGGTAGGGACTTCAGATATGCTGCTCACTGTCCAGGGGCCTAGGAATTCCTTCTGTATTTTTCTTCTGTAGAATTCCTGTGGTGCTTGTCTTCAAGTGCAGACTGAGATCTTGACCCTAGAAGAGTTTAAGAAAGGAAATGATGCAAAACAAAGGATTTCAACAGACAACATAATACTCCCCTAAACTAAGTAACCTGGAATTCTGGCTAACTGGTAATATTAATGTGAAGCAGGAAATGTCTATGCCAGTTGTCCTCTGCGTGTCTCCTATTCATTCTTTGCTCTCTTTCTGTTGTGGTCTTGGAGATGGACCCTTGCCCACTGTCAGCCAGGTCCTCTTGCCATGTGACCCCTGGGAAGCATGGGCAGGAAAGCAGGGGCCTAGAGAAGGACTCCTTCCTTCATGCTACTCTCATCACTGAGTGTCCCTCTCTGTGACTAGGTATGTCTTTCCTTAATGACAACTCCAGCTGGGCAGCCCTTACTTAATGCTCCAGCTCCCACTGAACTCCAGAAAAACTATTTCATTCCACTGTAACAATGTCTCAAGGGATGGTATTGTTGGTTTCTGGGTGCCCTGAAATACCTTGCCATTTCCTTAACTGTCTTATCCTTCCATATCTAGTTCTAGCTTCTCATAGCATCTCTTCATTCGAACCATCTGGAGTGATTTATGTTTCCTGCTGAGGCAATTATAGTCTATGGGGTAAATAATGGTGGTCACAAACTTCTAGCCCGTAAAGGAAGTGTCACAGTAGCTGCTCATTCTCCCCCACTGCCTACATGGAAGCTATTCTTTCATGCCTAGGAAAAGTAACTCTGAGCCATGTAACTATGTAAGAGAGAGAAAAGGGATATTTGGAAAGAGAGAGAAGAAAAGCAGTATATTAGAGAGTTTAACTTGTAAAGTGAAATAGTATCAGAATGTGGTAGGAGTGTGTGGGAAAAGAAAAGACGTTTTTTAGACTTGCTGTAGACTTTGAAGCTAGATAAGGATTTTTAGAAGAAAACATATAGGTTTCCACTTAGTTTGATTGTTGATCTTTTTTTTAAGTTGAGATAAAATTGACATGTAATATTAGACTCAGTTGT
The DNA here is from genome assembly GCF_014898055.3 of Talpa occidentalis. NCBI lineage: Eukaryota > Metazoa > Chordata > Mammalia > Eulipotyphla > Talpidae > Talpa > Talpa occidentalis. The sequence continues at coordinate 105,926,028 of NW_023604861.1, read as the reverse complement.
ATATTAGACTCAGTTGTATAACATAGTTTGGATTCTTGTATATATTCTGAAATAATAATAATTATATCTAATATTCATCACCACATGTAGTTAGAATTTTTTCATGATGAAAACTTTGAAGATCTGCTCTCAGCAACTTTCCGATACATATTATTATTTTTTAAAGATTTTATTTATTTATTTATGAAAGAACTGGGGTACAGGCCAGATGTGCGGGAGGGTGAGAGGATTCACCAGAGACAGAGCGGGGAACAGAACAGGCAGACTGATGAAATATACTGCTGAGGGGAGCAGCGGGCCTGACAGGAGAGGTCTGCAGGCTATGTAGGACCCTCGCTGGCTGGCCGGGATCGAACCGGCACCGCAGAGGCTGCAGACAGCTTCACAGTGTGGCGCTCAACCACCTGTGCCACCAGTGGAGGCCCAACTTTCAGATATATATTATTATTAACTACAGTCACCATGTTGTACATTACACCCCATGGCCTCTTTATTTTATAACTGGATGTTTATATCTTTTGACCAACATCACCCATTTTATCAGTATGGAGGTTCCTAAAAAATTAGAAATAGAACTATGATATGATCCAGTGATTTTTTACTTCTGAGTGATTATCAGAAGGTAATGAAAACATTAAGCAGAAAGGATGTATGAATCCACATGTTCACTGCAGCATTATTTACAATAGACAAAATATGTGTGTCTATATATACATACATATACAATACACACATATCTATACACACACACACACACACACACACACATAGCATGGTTCATGGGCTTTTAAGTGCCAAGCTTATATTACCTAGTTAGCAAGGATGCCATGACATTTAGCTGACAGAAAATGAAGAAATTCATATCATTAGTCATCTCTTTCAGCATCACCTTGGGTTTAATTTCAGGCTCATCCATCACTCAGAGCTTTTTTATTGCTTGATTTTTGACATCCATGAGGAAGGACCTTTTTCATTCATTTCCTTAGGCAGTTTCCTAAGCTTTTACCAGTATGGTCTCATTCTTTTTTTTTTTTTTAAAGATTTATTTATTTATTTATACAAGAACTGGGGTACAGGCCAGATGCACGGAAGAGTGAGAGGATTCACCAGAGACAGAGCGGGGAACAGAACAGGCAGACTGATGAAATATACTGCTGAGGGGAGTAGCAGGTGAGACAGGAGAGGTCTGCTTTGCCACATGGGACCCTTGCCCACTGGCCGGGATTGAACTGGCGCTGTAGAGGCTGGGGACAGCTTCACAGCATGGCACTCAACCGTCTGTGCCACCAGGGGAGGCCCATGGCCTCATTCTTCTGGATGACATCCTATAATTATCAATATCTGACAACTAAATCATTTTTGCTATCCCTTCATATCTTTTTGCCTTTTTTTTTGGCATGCATTTCTACAATTGCCAATTAATTAATGTTACAAGCACAGTGCTGGAGCTGAAAACAACATTAAAACTTATCTACCACAGTGATAGTGAAGGCAAAGATAAACAGCTGGGACTACATCAAATTAAAGAGCTGCACAGCAAAAGACAATAACAAAAACAAAGAGAAATCCCACCAACTGGGAGAACATTTTTGCACACAACACTAATGATAAAGGACTGATCACAAAAATCTGCAAAGAGCTGATGAGACTCAACAACAACAAAGAAAATAATCCAGTCAAGAAATGGGCAGAAGAGCTAAAAAGAAACTTCTCTGAAGAGGAAATGCAAATGGCCAACAGACATATGAAAAAATGTTCAACATCACTTGTAATCGGGGAAATGCAAATCAAAACTACCATGAGATACCATCTTACACCAGTGAGAATGGCACATATTAAAAAAACTAGCAACAACAAATGTTGGCGAGGTTGTGGAGAAAAAGGAACTCTTCTGCACTGTTGGTGGGAGTGCAAACTGGTCCAACCACTATGGAGAGCTGTGTGGAGATTTCTGGACCTACTAAACATAGAGCTTCCATATGATCCAGCAATTCCACTCCTAGGTATTTACCCAAAGGACACAGAAACATCAATTCCAAAGAGCACCTGCACCCCTATGTTTATAGCAGCACTATTTACAATAGCTAAGCTTTGGAAACAACCCAAATACCCAAAAATAGATGACTGGATCAAGAAGATGTGGTACATATACACCATGGAATATTACTCAGCATTCAAAAAAGATAAACACATGCAATTTGCAGCAACATGGATGGCGCTGGAAGGGATCATGCTCAGCGAAATAAGCCAGAAAGAAAAAGAAAAATACCGGATGGTCTCACTCATAGCAGGAATCTAGAAAACTTAAATAATGGACCAGGAAAATGAATAACTATAAGAAAGTGAAAATCAAAATCAGCAAACAACTATGAACCAGAGACACTCTATGGGGGGTAGGGGGCGGGAGGGGAGGGATTGGGGTCAAAATAAGGGGTTGCAATTGTATGGGGAATATAAAAATAAAATTTATTATTAAAAAAATATATGGTTTAGAGAAGAAATCAATGAAAGTGAAAACAGAAAGACAATAGAAAAATTTAATGAAATACAGATCGAGTTCTTTGAAAAGTTCAATAAAATTCACAAATCTCTAGTTACCACCATCAAGAATAAAAATGGGAATATCACCATAGACTTTGCAGACAATAAAAAGATAGCAAAGACATGCTATAAATAACTGTACACATTACACACTCTGACATCTTAGAGTAACAGGACCATTTCCTCAAAAACACAAATTAGGGCCCCCCTGGTGGTGCAAGGGGTTAAGCACAGCACTATGAAGCTATCTGCAGCCTCTGCAGCACAAGTTAGATCCCGGGCCAGCCAGGAAGCTACCCACATGGCACAGCAGACCTCTCCTGTCTCGCCCACTGATCCCCTCAGCAGTGTATTTCATTAAAAAAAATAAAAAAATAAATAAAACCTATCTACCACCCTCAATTAGCATCACAAAAACTGGGTCTTAGATTTAGTTAATGATTTTCTCAAGATAAGACAGTTTATTGAAAAATCCAATGCTAGAACTAAGTCTTCCTGTGTCTCAGGTCAAGATAAAAACATTTTTTCCTGATGTAACATCTATTTTTTACTTCTTTCAGAGTTTGATTTATTGTACCTTCATTTATTGATATAATAATATAAATTACAGCAAGGCAAAATATGGATATTCAATCTCTAGAGATTTTTTTTTTGTATTGAGAGTATATGCTTTGATCTTTTCGTTTTCCCTGAACTGTACTGAGAATAAAAATAAACAGCTTGCTACATACATACTGTCTCACCCATTTCAAATAGAAGTCAGAGATCAAGTAAATGATGATTTTGGTAAACAGAACAGACAGTACAATTTAAAAGTGTACTGAGAGTTTTGGTGAACCAGTTAGTCTGTAGAAATTTATTGTGCAGCTCTGAGAGGAGTAGTTCAGGGTAGTTAAGTGCAGAATTCTGTCACTGGTGATTTGCCCTTTCTACCCTCCAGAAACTTAGAATCTATAAAAACCATGCTTTGTATCAATTTGATATCCAGAAGAGCAAAAAACCACATGTACATACACAGCCTAAATAATGTAATATATGTGAGGGATGGTAATTTCAAGAAAGTAAGAAATTCTATTTAAATTATATCATTAAGAGACCATATAAGGATTTCACTTTGTAATGTATCCTGTGGGCACACCTTAATGACACAAAAGATTTCTGAACTTTTGCAAAACCAAATCTCTTTTACTGGGCTAGGCCGCTCTGTAAGGGAAGGAGGTTCAACATCCCATCTGGGCATTCATAATGAGTGTTTTGGGGGGCATTTCAAAAATTTTAAAAAGTAAAGAGATTTGGTTTTGCAAATGTTTGGATATCCTTTGGCCATGCAATGAAGACAACCTCATGAATCTTTGTCCTCCCCTTTGTAAATTAAAATGTATACACCGGGCCTCCCAGGTGGCGCAGCAGTTGAGCACTGGGCTATGAAGCTGCCTGCAGCCTCTGCAGCGCCGGTTGGATCCCTGGCTGCCAGGCGAGGGTCCCACATGGCGCGCAGACCTCTCCTGCCGCCCGCTGCTCCCTCAGCAGTGTACTTCGTCAGTCTACCTGCTCTGCTCTCTCCTCTGACTCTGGTGAATTCTCTCACCGTCCCACGCTTCTGACTGTACCCAGTGCTTGTATAAATAAATAAATAAATCTTTAAAAATAAAATAAAATAATAAAATAAAATATACACACCAAGACAAAATTTGAATAATGTCTACCAATAATTTGTTTTATGAAAGCTCTGTTCTACACTCCTTTAAAGGAGGCTGGCAAAAATACAAATCAATAATGAGAAAGGATAAAAACAAAAGTAACTCATCCAGAACTAACAGAGTAAATCACTTAATGGAACATTAAGTCTTAATTGTAGAAATAACACACATTAATCACACCTCCGGAGACCCAGGAGATGGGCTTGATGATGGGCATTCCGTGGTCTGGCACAGGAAAAGAAAACATATACTCAGTACCAAGATCTAAATTTTGATTTGAAGCTATGCATTCAAAAGTCTAGGTGGGCATATGTTTACTCATTTAAAAATTTATATTTATATTGGAGAGAAAATCTTGGCAACACAATACTAATGGTATAAGTGCAGGCACACATGAAGGAGAAAATTCACCTTGGAAAGCTTTTTTTCTGGCATCATTTCAAAGGCTTACACTATGGCAGAGCTCAATTGGGAATTAATAAATGTTTACATTTATCTTCAGGATGGGCGGCAAGAAGTTTCAAATAATTGCAACTACCAACTTTTCAGGTAACTAGAATTGACCAATTTTGACAACTGGTCCTGGCTGTAGGAAAAAACTTTAGCTTTCAAAATAAAACAAACAAAAACATGAGGAATGAGAACCCATAATGTGACTGGTATCATGTGCTTTAGTTATTTTTTAGAAAAAGCAGAGCCTGATTCAGAGGGTCTCCATACTGGTGCTTCATACTGGGGAGAGATTCTTAAGCACAAGATTGGGGAACAGGACAAGAAGGGAAGCTGATCCAGAGGCACATGATCATCACAGTCTGTCAGCAACTAGGATCTGAATCCTTTAGAGAGCTGTAAGTAATGACCCTGTCATAGTCCGACAGGGATAGAAGTTGGGAGACTTATGAGCTAGTTCCATCTTCCTTCAGTGAAGGGTAAGCCCAGGGATTGTTGTATCCTACTCCTTCAACTTTGAGTTTTGTTATAATGGCTGAGTGGGTTCTTGAAGGAAATGTGCATAGAGATAGAAGAATTCCTAGGCAAAAAGTAAAAAAAATGCAGTACCTTCAAGGGAAGGGGCTATTGGGTTGAATCTATGCAGCTCAGTGATAGAGCAATGAGTTGGCACAAACTCAGATTAATGTGCTATTTAATAGGGGCAGAATAAGTGTCTGAATACTTTGTGGGTAGATCCTCAGGATTTTTTTTTTAAGATTTATTTATTTATGCATACAAGAACTGGGGTACAGGCCAGAGCTGTGGGGGGTGAGAGGATTCACCAGAGACAGAGTGGGGAACAGAACAGGCAGAGCAACAGAAATACACTGCTGAGGGGAGCAGTGGGCAAATCAGGAGAGGTTTGCTGCGCCATATGGGTCACCTCCCTGGCCAGGGATTGAACTCGTGCTGCAGTGGCTTCAGGTAGCTTCATAGTGCTACGTCTTAACCCCTGCGCCACCAGGGAGGCCCCAGGACTTGTTTTTTAATACATTGTTATTTCAAGACAGTGCCAAGGGACAGTGCTCAAGGTTGGGGACAGGTCACTGTCAGTGGGTTCTTACTTACATGCAAAATTGCAAAACCATTTAGGCTCAGGGTCCAACAACAATAGGGTTTATTTAAGAAATGGGAGATTGGGGTAAAGGAAGGAATTTATAGGTCCACAAGTGGCAGCTACCTCATCCCAAATAGTGACTGCAGAAGTCCCAAACACAGGCTTCTAATGGAAGATGAGGTGAACATTGCAACAGCTCACAGTCACGGTCTGGCTAGATGCCAAGTTGAACAGCAACTGGTGTTCTGGAGGTGGTGCTGGAGATCCAGAGGCTGTGGACAACATTTTGTGAGCTGCTGTCACATACCAACAGCCAGTAGCTCTGTGAGACACTGGGCCATGAGAGTCTATGAAGGTCTGGTAAATCCACTTTCAATCTGAATAATTAACTCACGGTTGAGTGAAAGCTGGAGAGTTCAAATCTGACTGGTCCATTTAGCTCAAATCTAATTGGATCATTTAGCTTCAACCTGACTTGTCCATTTAGGACCTGACTTGTCCATTTAGGATCCTGGAGCCAGATGTGAACAGGAAAAGCCTGACCACTGCCACGACTGGCGTACACTCAGGCCATGGATAGAGCCAAACTCTCTGGGGCAGGGTGGGGTAGAATGCCTTCAGAGGACATGGGCACTGTGTAAGGTGGTTGGATCTAAATACCTCTGTGTTGCCACTGGACCTACAGAAAACTCATTGCTAACTTGGTATGGTATAATGACCTAAGTGAAGATGATTGCATATTAATTTGGGGAAAGCTCAAGACAGGTTAGAACAGATTCAATGTCGTGTTCATTGTACTTTGTCTTAGTTGAATTATTCATTTATTTCCACTTCCCTAAAACTGACTAGATGGGGTGTGGAGTAGGCATGGCAGTCATTCTGGTTCTCTATGCATTAGGTAGGGCATCCTCAACTTTCAATAGCCTTCGTGTCCTTACTATAAAATGGGTGTATTAATATATATTAGGCAGAGTTGTTGTAAGGATTTCTGTAGATGTATATATATAGATTCTAATATGATATATGGAATTGGAAGAAAATAAGTAATTGTGATGAGTTAGCCTCTGAAAATAACCTACCATTGTCCTATTGGGGCAGGAGAGTTAGGGCCTGCTGGGAAATATTTCCCAACCAAGTTTAATTCATTGTTACTCCCCTAAGCGTTTTTGTGGGACCCATCCATCCTTGGACAATTTTCTTATGTACAAGTTCCCAGAAGCAAAAAGAGATAAATGCAAAGTGAAATGTGGACTTCCAAGTGAATTAAAGCATCTGTCAGCATGATCAGTTCTAAATCAAAAAGCAAACTTAATTAAAAAGAAAAGAAAACTCTTGCTGCTGCCATAATGAAATTCTGGGTTTCAAGACTGACAAAGAGGTGGCTGTGCTGAAAGGCTCATAATTAAATGATGGGTAAAATTATCACAGGATGTTTGCTTTGCATCTATGCTCATATTTAGTTATTTTTCACCTTCCAAAAATAGAGGCTATAAAGTTGAGCACACACAATTAAATTATACCTGTTGTGCCCCAATTAACCAAATCTTGGCAAATTTCAATTTATGTGTTCCAGCTGTGTACATCAAAAATCAAACATTAGGGACTAGGAAATGTCTCCTATAAGCTGTTTCCTGGCATAGGATTTTAAGATTTGGCTGGTGATAGCTCTCTAAACTCCTTCTAGGCCTATCTGGCTGACTTTGAAGGTCAAGTAAAAACCAGCAATATGAATTTGCAAATGAAATGTGAAAAATGGACCTTGAAGTTTGAGGAGAAAAAGATGGTGGCCGGGCAGAGAAACTCATCTGATGAGATTACAGATGGCCAGCAAATTGTTAAAGTGGTTAAAATTCAGATGGCAGTATAGTTTTCTAAGTAGTGTTTTAAACATGTTGAAAATAACAGATACTTCATTATCCACCACTGAAAATGAACATATGCCACCATTTTGGCATATGTTCTTTAGTTGTTTTATTTTTTAAGAAATATAATTTATAAATTTTAATTAAAACTTCCACTTTACATTCTTTCTTTATTCTACTCAAAGTGCTATTAAAAAATAAGCATATGTGATTACCATATAGTATTTTCAGTTTATAAGTGTGCATTCATACATATTGTGCAGTGTTTTCTTGTGTGTAAATTTGTTTATATAAACACACATAGACATATAAAGGATGCTCATTACAGCTTTACTTTAAGAGCTTAAAAATCAAAATAATGTGCATGCTCAGACATAAAGACCAGTTCATTAAACTGAAACTTAATACCATGACATGTTTTAAAGCAGTCTAAATGAATGAATTAGGTCTATGTATCTTAATATAAGTATATTAAATAATATAATTTTAAGTGTGAAAGAAGTTGCATTTCAGTTTTTAACCAAATCACGCAAAGAAGAGAGAATTGAATGGGAACAACCCTTAACCCCATGCCAAGGTCTGTGAGTGAGAAACAGGCAGAACCTCACACAAGACACTTACGTACCACTTCCCTGTTGTTCCTGCAGTCCGTTGCAATGCTGAAACAGACTTCTGGTCTGTTTTTTATTAAAGCGGTCCTTAGTTTTCAATAGTTTTTGTGTTTTATGTGATCAGATTGTTTGCTATGTAAATATCAGTATGTGTTTTTATTGTTCTGACTTACTGCGCTGCACCTAATTTTCTCAAATTGCCTCCATTTTGTAGAAAATTACTGCATTCCTCTTTTCTTGTGGCTGTATTATACTCCATGCGTATATTCCACATTTCTCAATGCAGTTGTCCACATATGGACAGACTACGTCCCTGTCCTAGCTACTGTAAATAGTGCCTCTCTGATTGTTGTAGAACATATAAGAGCTTTTTTTTTTTTGATGTTGTTGATGGTTTCATAGTTTTTAAATATATGTCCAAAGTGAAATTACTGATCAAATAGTATTTCCATTTTTAAATTATTAAGGTAAATTCAGATTACTGTCCATAATAGTTGCATAGTTTACATTTCCACCAACAGTTTAATAGGGTTCCTTTTCCTCCATATCCTCTTTAACACTTGATGTTGGGGGACTTTTTAGTATTTGCCATTCTCTTGGGTGTGAGTTTTGAAGTTTTGAATTGTATCTCTTATAAGAAATGACAATGAACTTATTTTTCATATGTCTTCTGGCCTTCTAATATCCTCTTTGGTGTATTGTCTGTTTATATATGCTGCCTATTTATTAATTGGGTTTATATATTTTTACTGCTGAATTGTGTGTTTTTTATATGTCTTGAACAGTAATCTTTTATCAGCTATATATTGTGTATATTTTACCATTCAGTATGATGACTGTTTAATTGTTTTATATTTTCTTTCACTGTGTAGAAAAGCTTTTTAACTTGAGGTCATCTAAATTCTTTATTTTGGTTTTTAATTCTGTTGATATTGGTATTGAGTCACCCAAGATATCTCTATTGTTGGTATCATGGGATGTATCACCAGTTTTCTATTATGTATTTTGTTGTTGTGGTTCTTATATCTATTTGAAGTTTGTTATTGTGTATGGTGTTTGCGAGTAATCCCTATATGTTGCTTTTCAATTTTCCCAGCACTATTTATTAAAAGGACAATACCTTCCCCATTTATGGTCACAGTTGCTTTATTATACATTAGGGTTAGTATGTATGTGGAATTCTGAGCCCACAATCTGTACCATTGTTCTATATAATTTTTTTAATATTTTATTTTGTATAATTCTTACATCATTTTTCATTTTTTGCGCAATGTATGCATTTTCATTTTGGTTATGTTCCCCATACATTGCACCCCCCCTTTATTTTGACCCCAATCCTTCCTCTCCCCCGCCGACCACTCTGTAGTGTGTCTGGTTTATAGTTGCCTATTGATTTTGATTTTTACTTTGCATTAATTAGTCTTTTTCCTGGTCCCTTATTTAGGTTTTCTAAATTCCTGCTATGAGTGAGATCATCCGGTATTTTTCCTTTTCTTTCTGACTTATTTCGCTGAGCGTGATCCCTTCCAGCTCCATCCATGTTGCTGCAAACTGCATGTGTTTATCTTTTTTGATTGCTGAGTAATATTCCATTGTGTATATGTACCACATCTTCTTGATCCAGTCATCTATTTTTGGGCATTTGGGTTGTTTCCATAGTTTAGCTATTGTAAATAGTGCTGCTATAAACATAGAGGTGCAGGTATCCTTTGGAATTAATGTTTCTGTGTCCTTTGGGTAAATACCTAGGAGTGGAATTGCTGGATCATATGGAAGCTCTATCTTTAGTAGGTTGAGGAATCTCCATACAGCTCTCCATAGTGGTTAGATCAGTTCGCATTCCCACCACAAGTGCTGGAGATTTCCTTTCTCTTCACAATCTCACCAGCATTTGTTGTTGCTAGTTTTTTTAGTATGTGCCATTCTCACTGGTGTAAGATAGTATCTCATTGTAGTAGGGAGAGAAATGGAGGTATCATGTTACCCAATTTCAAATTTTTCTACAAGGCAATATTATTAAAAATAATGCAGTATTGGCATAAAAATAATTATATAGTTTTGATACTAGTGCTATCACCTCTATGACTTGTGTTTGATCCCTGGCCAGGGAGCTAACCTATGTATGGCACATATGGCCTCTCCTGTCTCGCTCACTGCTCCCCTCAGCAGTGTATTTCAGTGAATCCACCTGTTCTGCTCCCCACTCTGTCTCTGGTGAATCCTCTCACCCCCTGCCCCACCGACACACACCTCTGGTCTACACCCCAGTTCTTCTATGAAAACAAAAAAAATAATAATAAAGCTACCAACTTTAAAAACAAACAAACAAATAAATAAATAAAGTTCAATATTTTGTTTAGTTTCCTTGAAAAACATTGGTGGGATTTTGATGGGGATTATGTGAAATTAATAAATGTATCAGGGCAACCTGGTGGTGATCTTCTGGAAACCTCAAACTGCAAGTGACCCTTTGGTTGCAACCTGGTTTTGACCTTGACATGTTTTTCTGGCAGTACCTTTTCCCTGAGGCTGAGACATGAGCAGAGCTGTGGGCATGGGCTGCAGGAAGATATCATGAGAAGTTGCCAATTTAATAGCAGTCAGGCTGTCCAGATGCCTGTCAATCCCAGACAGGGGAAGGGCTGGCACTTCTCCTGACAACGAATTAACTACCAGCAGACAGTCCCACCGTTGTAAACTAGGCACCACTCAAAATCCCCAGAGTCCAAGCTGGGGGGGATGTAGTGCCTCTCAGGACCACTAAGTTACCTGCAAGCAATGCCAAATGTAATGACTCTCTGCTTGCCTAGTTGTCAGTACTATTTAGGGGAAGTGACATTCATTGGGCTAAATTGCGCTAGGAGTATTTGGTAGAAGCTGAGGGAAGCTTGGGAATCTGGGTGGGGATAGGAGTAGGTGCCTTTTGGTATTGCTAAATAGCCCAGGTGTATCAGCAACATGCATGCCCAGGAGTCAGTTTTCTTTATGGTAGGAGTCATATTGGCTAGGAGCTTAGAGAAGCCTTGGAAGTTTGAACAGAGGAGGAGAGAGTGTCTTTTGGTATCACCAAACTCGCTGCTCATAGCTGTGTCAGCTCCACTCTTGCCCCGTAATCAGTATTATTTCAGAGAGACATAAGGCCATGGTGGAAGGTCTTCAGGGGTTTAGGATCTGAGGAGAAGCCCCTGAAGAGGAGTGGCTGATATCTTTTGGTGTCCCCAAGCTAGTTGCCAGCAGTCCCAAGTACATTGATCAATTCCTTCCCAAATATGAGTATTCTTATAGGAGGTGGAGCTCACCCAGCTGGAGTGGGCTAGGAGTCAAGGGCAAATAAGGTGGGTTTGTAGGTGGTAGAGATTGAGACTTTCACACTGGGAACACATTTTCTCTGCTTTTCCTAGGGGATGGGTGGAACCTCTACCTGCCACTGCAGGCTGCAAGAATTCATAGGATATCAATGTCCTCCTATGGCCTCCAGTTTTGGGGGGATGTTGAGTCCTCCCAACCTTTATACAGTAGTTCTAGACACATTCCTCCTCACTGATGTTAGATGTATGAGATACTGAATTGTTTTCTGAATGTATGAAGGAGATATATTCTTAACAATGCTTACTCTGCCATGTTTTCTGGGCTTATGTCTAATTTAAATAATCCCAGAATTTTATTCATTCACCTCTTAAATGATATTCAGAATATTGTCACTGCATTTAACAATGCTTTTATAATTAATTCCTTTATATCTTCTGTATACTTATGAGTTTATTTTTAAATATTTCCAGAGTTGGAATTGCTAACTCAAAGGTGTTTTCACTGTTGACTAATATTTTTAGACAAACTTCCTCTGCAAAATGTTTGGAATTGTATTTCCTTGGATTTTGGTTTCACTTCCCTGATTATTTGAAAGATTGAGAATTTAAAAACATTTTAAAATTGATCTTTAAGGCTCCCTCTTCTGCTAATTTTGTCCAGTTTCCTTTTGGGTTATTTGTATTTTCTTTTATTGCTTTGTTGATTTTTTTTTCTTCCATTTTATTATTTTTTTATTTTTGTATTCCCCATACAATTGCACCCCCCTTATTTTGGCCCCAATCTCTCCTTTCCCCACCCCACCCCCATAGTGGTTTATAGTTGTTTGTTGATTTTGATTTTTTTCTTTCTTATAGTTATTCTTTTTCCTGGTCCCTTTATTTAGGTTTTCTAAATTCCTGCTATGAGTGAGACCATCTGGTATTTTTCTTTTTCTTTCTGGTTTGTTTTGCTGACCATGACCCCTTCCAGCTCCATCCGTGTTGCTGCAAATTGCATGAGTTTATCTTTTTTGATTGCTGAGTAATATTCCATGGTGTATATGTACCACATCTTCTTGATCCAGTCATCTGTTTTTGGGCATTTGTGTTGTTTCCAAAGCTTAACAATTGTAAATAGTGCTGCTATAAACATAGAAGTGCAGGTAAATATATACCAGAGGCTGATTCTTTGCCTATTATATATAGCACACAAATAATGCCAGCTGTATCTCCTCTTTATCCATTTTCCCTCTGTGTCTCTCTCACTGTCTGTCTGTGTCTCTCTCACATACATGCCCACTCACTACATTTTGATAAAAAGTTATATTTTTGTGTGATTAAATGTATCAGTCTTTTTTTATGGCTTTGTCACTGCCTTTTTTAAACCCACTTTTGAGATAACCATGGTGCATATTCATCTTAATTTATTTTATAAATGATAAATCCAATTCCCAGTTTGGTTTGGCTATATTTATGAACAATTGTGACAGCTCCATATATTGAATGCTCTTTTTCATGATCAGTGGGCCAGCTTCACCACACGAGGAGTTATAAAAGCATGGATAGGTTCTGGTCTTTCCATTTAGTTCTTTGTGTTCTGTCCATACGTTTCTGCAACAATACTTTAATACATTACTGTTGCTTTACTCTGAGTGCCTATCTGGGACAGTCCTTGATTTTACCTCAATGTTGCCAGCTATTTTTGTTAGTAAGCTCTTCCACATAAATGTTAGAATGAGTCTGTCAAATTTTAGGAAGTTCAAGAAAGTTTTTCAAGGGATTAATTACATTGAAGTTTTTACGTTTATTTGAGAACTGACAATTTTAGGGACATTTTGTTTCTAGACATGGCATTTTGTTCCATTTATTTAGGTCTAGTTGATTTCAATAAAACCGTGAAACTTTTCCATTTAGGTTACACACTTCTTTTGATATTCTACTCCTTGGCTCATATATATATATGATTTAATTTAATAGATATGATTTATATATGATATACATTAAATCACTAAAATGTAATTGTCTAACAGTTACATTTCCTTTTGTTGTTGGGATATAGGAATACCACTGATTTTTTTAAATATAGGTCATATATCTAACAAAGTTGTTAAATTTCCTTATATTTTAGCTTTTTCCTGTTAAGTCTCTTAATTTAATGAAAACAGAATATGTGAATAATGCTAGTTTCATTTTGTTTCATCTAATCCTTATGCATTTTATTACCTGTTTTATAAGTCTTTCTGTTATGGTTGTAACCGACAGAGAAGTAAATTTGGATGAACAGATGAGCTGTGACTTTCTGATAAGCTTTGGACTTTCACTGTGGCACATGCACAGACATCTTATATAATCCTGTGTGCTTCATGAAACTGTTTCCTCACTCACTAATTATGTGTTTATATACCCACCTTGTTAATTTATATTTTTAGATTTTTCAAATTCTTACATTTTTGCCTACTAGAGATACATCTTCTATTAAAGTAGTGAATTTACCAATTTTCCCTGATTTCTGTACATTTTTATTTTACATATTTTAAAATCTATGTTGCATCTATACTAAAGAAATATATATCTTCTTGAGATAATTCAACCTCTATATAGTGAACTCTGGCTGCTTTGACAAAATACTACAGAATGGTTACTTTAACAGAAGAAGTTTATTTCTCACACTTCCAAAGACTGGAAGTTTGAGATCAGCGTGTCAGTGTGGTGGATTCTGATGCGAGTTTGCTCTGTGCCTTGTAGAGGGCCACCTTTACCCTGTGCGCTCACAGGGCAGAGAGAATGAATGAGCTCCCTGGTGTCTCTTATAAAGGCATTAATTCCATCATGAGAGGTCAAATTTTTAAGAACCTAACTAAACCTAATCACCTCCCAAATATTGCCTTTCCAAATACCATCACCTTAGGGAGAAGAAGATGAATTCTGGGGAAAGACAATTCAGTCCATAGAAAATTGTTATCTGTAATTATCCTTTCCCTGCCTAATAATGCTTTCTTTTTTTTGCCAAAATATCTGTTTCATCTGGTTCATGTGGTATATATCTCTTCATAATAGAATAGTATAATAACAATAAAGCTTATAGCTAGAGATTTAAAAAATATATCACAATGACTTTTTCACAAGCATTTACCAATTTACATTTATTGTTAATTATTCATATATTCAGAATTAGTTCTTTTTTTTTGCTTTCCACTTGATTTTTATGTTATTTATTATTATTTTTCCCCTGCTCAAGAGGTAACTTTAATGCAATATTTTATCCCCTTAAAAATGGATGTGCACATTAGTGTTTTCTCCTGAACTCATTGCTGAAGTTTTCCCATCACTTTAATAATCTTCCAGGCAAATCCTATGACGATTATACCAATAAGTTTCTTCAAATAACTCTTCAAATAACCACCACCCTGCCATCCATCCCTATGTTCTGCTTGTCATTTTCCCTTTACCCTTTCCTTTATTTTAATCACTGGCATCTCTGCTTTTACTTGAAATGAAAAAACAATTCCATATTACAGCAAACTCAATAGCAATAAAGCACAGGGGAAATGAATAAAGAACCATCATGGGTGGAGATCAGGCACTACCAAAGTCCATCTTGTGTTTTTAAAAGGCACTTGGACATATTCCCAGCAGGTAAATCTTCACTGATTTGGAGAACAGGGAGGACTAGTTCACAAACAACACTGTGTTTGAATTCTAGATGCCACCCAGGCCAAAAAGACACTCACATTGCTTCAGTACTCTTCGCCCAGTCCTTACTCTCAGTGGGAAGGCTTCCAGGAGACCTCACATCAAGGCTGGGATGAGAGTGTCACAGGAGATCCACTCAACAATTCAAATTCCATTTGAGGAGTGTCAGCCTCAGGCTGGACATCTGTGATCATCTCATGGATTGTCTCAGTAGAGCATTGTATGTGCCCCAGGGCTGTTATTCACAGGCCAATCAGGGCTACTTTCCACACCGCATGGGTAGTCTGCATTTTCAGAGTGGGTGGAGGTACAACCTTGCTCTATGGTGGAGAGTTATAAATTAATTTGAACTGGCTGTTGTAAATTCGCTCGAATTTCTGAGGTGGAGGCTGCTGCATGACCTGGAGAGGGGGAGGTTGTTATAAAATGGTTACTTGCTGCCAAATAGGGGCTGAGACATCTGTTGCAATGGAGAGGGTTGCAGTTGTGTTGGAGGCAGTTGCATAGAAGAAGCAGCAGCAACTACTGCTGCTTGCAGCACTGAGTGACAATCTGGGCTTGATGACTGGGCTAGATAGTAGCTGTACTGGCTTGGCCTAGTTGAAGTCCCTGGGAAGTCACCACTGTGACTGGGATAATAACAACCATCCCTCCTTGAGACATGACAATAGAAGAGGGAAATATCTGCTTGGTAATAATCAACTTGGTAATATTGGGCTGACCTCTAGGTTCAGCAGATGTGGTTTGCCACATAGGATGAAAGCATTGAGTTGACAACAGTGGAAGGGAACAGTCAGGTGTCTCTATTGTGGCTGGTGCTGGAGCTTCTGGGTCAACAGTAGCCAGAGGAAGAGGAGAAGGAGTCTGTGATGGTGGCACTGAATCCAATGCCACTGTTATTCTACAGTGGCACGCCACACATGCTTGTCTTTCTAAGCAGCCAGGACCTTCGAATATTCTTTTTTGGCAGCTTCAGTTTTCTTCTTACACACCTGTTTTTGTTCTTCTCTAAGACTGCCCTACCTGGAGGCCACAATTTTTGAAAACTCCCCCAAAGTGACAGTGGAATTCTGTCCTTTACTGGCAGCCTGTGTATCGTGAAAGAATAAAGCATGTGCTGAAACTAGTTAATGAGGTACATTAGGATCTTTCTTTTTTTCTCTTTTTGGGGATCTTCTGCTTTTTCCCTGCTTCTACGACAATTCTCTTCTGGCTGGGACTTGCTCCAGAAATCCTCAACACCATATTCATGAAGTGAGCTTATAAGTGAAGGTGTGGTTGAAAGACAATCCTCAAGTAACTGTGCAGGAGGCAGATAGTATCACCACTTAAGCTCAAACCAAGCCAAGAAATTAGTTCTGACTGATCAGCGGTGGTCAACTGGCTATGCCCCATCAATCAAGATGTCATGTCTGTCATTGATACACAAATTGTAGCAGGTGGGTTGACACAGTATTGAGTTCCTATAGCATGCTACAAGTCCATGGTCAAGCCTCCACTCAAGAGCCCCCTTGCTCCATCATGTCCATTGTCTAGACTCTCCCTACTGGGCTGAAAAATTACTAACTTTAGATTAGTAACGTTATATAAGGTCATCAAAGTGACCAACTGCATCTGAGACAGCCAGCTTGGGATCATACTCCAAGGAGGTAGGAGGGAATTCAAATTTCTCATTTTGGTGTATGGAAAGTCTTGGCCCCTGATACTGTTTTTAGGAGTGCCTGATAGGGCTTTTTTTTGTTTTGATGTATTTTCCACTCCTGAGGGAATTTATGCAATCTATTTCTATTATTTTAATTGTCACTTTTAAATTGTAAGTTGTATAATTAGTGGAGCATAAAGTCAATCAAGTTCTCTGTCATATTCTGAAACATGCAGTTGACTTTCAATTCATTTTATTGAGCAGAGCCACCCCAACTTACACATTATTATTAACCAGTTTTTTGATATTTTCTTTTGCTTTTTCCAAATTTGGTAACACCATTTTTATGTAATCAGTATTCATTAAGACCTACCGAATGCTGAATAATTTCTTGCTCACTATTCCTTTGTGCATTTCAGGTTTTTCTTCTGGATTTATTTCCTTCCCTCTATTATACTGCATTTTGACTTTCTGTTTTAAAGACACTTATTAGTTACCTTCAATTTTTGCTTGAAAACATAATGCATATACTTAAATGATTACTTTATTGCTTATATGTTTAGCAACAATGAGAAAATAAATATTAAATGTATCATTCCACCATTTTTGGCTTCTGTTAATCAATTTAGGAAGTCAACTCTCAATCTTATTGTTTATCTTTAGTAGTTAGTGTCAACTCATGGAAGCTTGGGTTGTTTTCATTTTCCTTGTTGTTTTGTACTTTTACTTAGTCATGTTTTATTTTTTCTTTAAATCATTCTTCCTAAGACTATAGTTACATTAATTTTCATCAACTATAGAAATGAATATATATTCATTATATACAGGATCCAATTTTAGTGTCTATAGTGAGGCATGGTACAGGGAAAGGCTCCAGGATTAGAAGTGAAATAAGGTTTTTATTAAACATAATCTCTCTGAATTCAGACACATAGCTCACTTCAATGATGTATACAATACTTAGTTGGAAAGAAAGCTGAGACTCATGGCTTTGGTGTTAACTTAAAAAGACTGTAGTTCTTTTTAAATCTAATGCACATAGCTTTCATCAAATGTGGAACTGTCTCACCAATATCTCTGAATACTTTCCCTTCTACAGAAAATTTCTTCTCTTCTAAAACTTATAGTCTAATGTATCACTCTATCCAACATGTCTTTTCTCCTCTCTATATTTTTAAATTTTTTCTAATTCTCAAATATATTCCTTATCCTATTTAAGAGAGTTGCTATTTTTGCCTTGAGCAGGCCATCTACCTTTTTTTTTTTTGACTACCTATTTTTTTAATTATTCTTTTTTTTAAATAATAAATTTTATTTTTATATTCCCCCATACAATTGCAAACCCCCATTCTGACCCCAATCCCTCCCTTCCCGCCCCCCCACCCGCCAAAAAGTGTCTCTGGTTCATAGTTTTTTGTTGATTTTGATTTTCACTTTCTTATAGTTATTCATTTTCCTGGTCCCTTATTTAAGTTTTCTAGATTCCTGTTATGAGTGAGACCATCTAGTATTTTTCTTTTTCTTTTTGGCTTATTTCGCTGAGCATGATCCCTTCCAGCGCTGAAAATTGCATGTGTTTATCTTTTTTGAATGCTGAGTAATATTCCATGGTATATATGTACCACATCTTCTTGATCCAGTCTTCTATTTTTGGGCATTTGGGCTGTTTCCAAAGCTTAGCTATTGTAAATAGTGCTGCAATAAACATAGGGGTGCAGGTGTTCTTTGGAATTGATGTTTCTGTGTCCTTTGGGTAAATACCTAGGAGTGGAATTGCTGGATCCTATGGAAGCTCTATGTTTAGTAGGTCCAGAAATCTCCACACAGCTCTCCATAGTGGTTGGACCAGTTTGCACTCCCACCAACAGTGTAGAAGAGTTCCTTTTTCTCCACAACCTTGCCAACATTTGCTGTTGCTAGTTTTTTTAATATGTGCCATTCTCACTGGTGTAAGATGGTATCTCATGGTAGTTTTGATTTGCATTTCCCCGATTACAAGTGATGTTGAACATTTTTTCATATGTCTGTTGGCCATTTGCATTTCCTCTTCAGAGAAGTTTCTTTTTAGCTCTTCTGCCCATTTTTTGACTGGATTATTTTCTTTGTTGTTGCTGACTCTCATCAGCTCTTTGCAGATTTTTGTGATCAGTCCTTTATCATTAGTGTTGTGTGCAAAAATGTTCTCCCAGTTGGTGGGGTTTCTCTTTGTTTTTGTTATTGTCTCTTTTGCTGTGCAGAAGCTCTTTAATTTGATGTAGTCCCAGCTGTTTATCTTTGCCTTCACTATCACTGCTTTGGGTGATGTGTCTGTAAAGATATCTTTGATGTGCAAATCACGTAGTGTTTCACCTATATTTCCTTCTATGTATTTTATGGTTTCAGGCCTATGTCTAGTTCTTTAATCCATTTTGAGTTGATTTTTGTGTATGGTGTGAGGTAGTGGTCAAGCTTCATTCTTTTGCATGTAGCGACCCAGTTTTCCCAGCACCATTTGTTGAACAAACTTTCTTTGCTCCAACGCATATTCTTTGCTCCTTTGTCAAAGATTAGTTGACCATAAATCTGTGGGTTTATTTCTGGATTTTCTATTCGATTCCATTGGTCTGTATGTCTGTTCTTGTTCCAATACCATGCAGTTTTGATGATTATGGCTTTGTAGTATAGTTTGAAGTCTGGGAGTGTGATGCCTCCATTTCCTTCTTTTTTTTTCAGTAGAGCTTTGGCTATTCGGGGTTTTTTGTGATTCCATATGAATTTCATCAATAATTGTTCTATTTCTTTGAAGAATGACATTGAAATTTTGATTGGAATAGCATTGAATCTGTATATTGCTTTTGGTAGGAAGGCCATCTACCTTTTAATCTCTCTGTAGTTTGAAATTTTGTTACATTTTTACAGCTCTAGAAATTATAAATGGGTTGTTTGCAAGCTGGCATGAAATTTTTTGGATAAAATCTAATTTTTTTGGTCATATTATCAATTCTCCAGTTTATTTGTTAAAAGAATCTTGTTAATGTTTGCTTTTATTCTCTATGAAAGAATCCTAACATGTGACATCTTATGGATATCTCACTTTGCTCATTTTTTTAGTCATTTATCATTCACATGTTTCATAATTTTTTATCTGGAGCCATTCTGAGCTCCATAGACAATTTGCTTTTGCAAATGCCAGTTACCATACCTCCCTTAGTACTTACTTATTATAATTCTACAACTTTGTGTTTCCTGAACTACATAGACAGTCTAAGTTCAAACCTCAAAAGTTCATAAGGTCAGAGTGGTGATCAATATCAACATAGATAAATCACTTTTTCATATAGTTGATAGAATCTTTTATTCATAATGTTTTGTTATTGAGGTGTTCTCTTTTTTAAAATAAGATTTATTTATTTATGTATACAAGAACCTGGGTACAGGACAGAGGTGTTGGGGGGCGGTGAGAGGATTCACTAGAGACAGAGTGGGGAACAGAACAGGCAGACTGACCGAAATACACTGCTGAGGGGAGTAACGGGTGAGTCAGGAGAGGACTGCTGCACCATGTCGGTAGCTTCCTGGCTGGGGATTGAACTTGTGCTGCTGTGACTGCAGGTAGCTTCATAGGTTGTGTCTTAACTCCTTGTGCCATCAGGGATGCCTGAGGTGTTATCTCTTTGAGGGTCCCAATTCACTTAGGTATTTCATTTCTCAATCTTATATTTTCTTAAGTCCAAGCATGTGTCTGATCCATCTTGTAATAGGCCAAGTCTAATACTTGAATATACTAAAACTGGCAAATACCTTTGGTACCACAGTGGCATTAGTGTCTTCTTACAATATTAGTTTCCTGCCCTTTCCTTGTTTTGGGTCCTGAAGATTTACTTCATTCCTGGTTGGTTCAGATCAGGGTTTAAAGCTTTTACTTTGCTTTATATTTGTTTTTACTTTGTCCAATATTTCTATGTGTTCTGTAGGCAGACAATATTTCAAGGTTTCATGTTTGCCATGTTGCCGTAAATGAAATCCAATTCATTAGCTACAGGATCATGTTCTAGTGTCTATAGTGAGGCAGGGTGCAGGAAAAGGCACCAGTATTAGAAGTAAAATAAGGTGTTATTAGACATGATAACCTCTTAGAATTCAGACAAATAGCTCACTTCATTGATGGTCCCAATACTTAATTGGGAAGAAAGCTGACACTGGTGTTAACTTAATTAGTGGCAATTTCTGAAGATATTGAATACAGCATTATCTTATGAGAGAACAAGAGAGAGAGAGAGAGAGAGAGCATCAAAGTCTTTAATATTAGGGAAGCCATTAGAAGATACACAATTAAATAATATTAGGTGTTCTGTCAGAATGGAGGAAGGCTGCCTAAAATTGAAATAGAGTTGAATCATGATTCCTTCTATTATTAGCTATGTGATCCCAGAAAAGCTACTTATATTTTCTGTGCTTCAGTTTATTCACATGTAAAACTGATAAAGTAATTATGCCTATTTCATAGGGCTCTTAGATGAGTTACTATATATCATAGAATGGTGTCTGACACATAACGTTCAGTATATCTTATTAGTTATTAGTCTGACACATAATGTTCAGTTATTTTTATCAGTAAGAATCAACTAACTAACCAAACTTCAATAGTATGAAAATAGCTGTGGATGCAAAAATGAATGACAGTCCCTCTTTCAGAAGTCAGTCTTCTCACTGTGTATATACTTATATGTAAAAGTGGTATCAATTTATAAGACATAGCATTTATAAGATATAGACATAGCTCATAGAATGAGTTGATTAATTCTTTCTTTTGAGGTGAAAATTGGTAGAAAAGAGGTAGATCACATTTATGAAGAAGAAAAAAGATTTTTTTATATCATGATAAATAGCCATGTGCGGATGACCATCAGAGAGCTAGGAAAGTGAATTTTAAGTTAATAAAGACAGGTTGAGTCCTCAATGAGTTCCAGGTTTCTGACTCAAATGTGTTTCCAGTCTTGAATTTTTTTGATACTTCTCTTATTATGCAGAATGAATCGCAATGTATTTGAGAATACAAATTAATGCTAGACCGAATGCAATACTTTCTCCAAGATCCCCACAGATTGCCTTGAAAGAACAGTCCTCTGTTCTCTTATTTTCCTTCTATTTCCTATACATCCCAACCCCAATAAAATTGAAAAACATTAATGTGTTATTGTCCTTCTGTTGGATACAAAGGACTTGAAAATTCCTGTGAACATTAACTTTCTACTTCATAAAGTGGAAGTCTTTGTGCTCAGGATCTGTTCAGGCTTGTCCTTTTAATGAAACACTTGGTCTAAACACTTTTATCATTAAAAAAGTAATAATGAATCCATTATGAGACCACAGAAGGAGAATGGAAGGTTAATACATGTTAGAGAACAGAAAACAATTCAACCATCACAGCCAATGAATACAGATTTTCTTTATTCTCCTTGAAGTCATCCACTAAATTTTTAAACACTTTTCTCTCCTTTTTCTGACAACATATACAAGACCTAACTGAGAGGAGTAATAGCTGACCCATCAACTGAAAATCTCTATTACATACACAGCTATGACAATGATAACGAATGCTTCTAGCACTAGCCCTAAAACTGTCAGATCTTGCTGATTCATCAAAGGTAAATTCCACTTAGAAGCATGGCTTTTATCCTAGTCTGCTTGTTTGAAATAAAAATTCCACTTGTGAATTCAATTATAAACTGAAAAGGCAAATTCCACCAACCACTTATATGATCCATGTCATCATGTCTCACCTGTTACTGCTCTTTCTTAATTACACTACTTAATTGACTAAAGTAAGTCTTCTTTCTGGCCAGGTTCAATGACTGCATTTAATTTATATAGGAATTATTATGATTTGGGTTTCCTGATTGTAGTCCTCAATTCTTTAATGTGCAGAGAACCATAAACAGAGAAAGTATATCTATCTTTCCCTATAAGATTTAAAACAGCAATATTATGGAAAGCGTAAACCTGGGAATATATTGGGAAATTATGGATTTGTTTCAGGAGATAGATGCTATTGAGCTGCTATTGGAGGATGTCCAATTTATTTCGCCTACAGACACACCTTTACCTAGTGGCAAGTCACAGAATTTCCCATATCTCCTCAAAATTACTCACCCATATTTGCACAAAATTTGGCATGAACATTTAAAGAAATTGAACTCCTGAAGTTTATATAATGAACTTATACTGAGAACCCCTAATTGTTTGCATTTTACGTGTCAGAATTGATGGGGACATAAAATTGAATAGGATGTTTTTGGCCTTCACAGAGCTTACAGTCATTTGGGGGAGACAGAAAACAGAGCAATTATATCACAGCAGGGGATGGTAGAGAATACAAATACAATAGGAATTCATTGGAAGGATACTTATTATTATCTTGGGAGAGGGTTGAGATGGATTTTCCTAGAGAAGAATGCCTTGTTAACTGCACTTTGAAGAATGAATAGAAATTAGCCAAGAAAAAATGAAGTAAAATGTGTACAATGATCTGTTTGAGGCAAGATTATACACAGAGGTGTTCAGAGAAATGAATGCTGTCTAATAAAAGTAGAGTATGATGCCAGGTAATCAAAGGATTTGGCTGGAAGGCTGAGCTAGAATCATACTTTTGTGCTATACTAGGGAATTTGGAGTTTTACCCTCAGGAAAAGAGAAAATAGTTATAGTAGTCTAGGTTCAGTGGAAAATACTTTGAAGTGATAACGAGAATGAAGTCATCCTGTTATATTGTGGTATTTAAGATCATTAAATCTATTGCCAGCTTGCCTAGATTTAAATCCTGACTCGCCACTTACTAAGTATTTAATTTAACTTCTACATGCTTCAGTTTCCTCATCTGGAAAACTGAGGAAGTTTTACATATACCTATTAAAGTTATTGTGAGAATTGAATAAGTTAATATGTGGAGTATACATGCGACAATGCTTAGCATATATGTGCTATATCCATCTTGCTTTTCATTGTCATCACTTTCATTGTGATCAGCGTTGTCATTCAAAGGGAAGATAACAGTGCATTTGATACAATTTATGACAGTAGAAATGGAGGAAAGTGCATTGTTAGGGAGAGCAATCAATTGCATGTGGTGACTGATTAGATTTGCAGGCAAAGAGATGAATCTAGATGGGTTTTTGGGTTTTTGCTTCAAACAATTAGATGAAGGATGTTGTCATACTCATGCATACTGGCGAGTAGGAAGATGAATTAATTTTTTTCATGTGGATTTTGACATGTCTCCATAAGAATACAAATAAAATGCATTTTACTATAAAAACATGCAGTTTATTTTATTTTATTTTTTTAAGATTTATTTATTTATACAAGAACCGGGGTACAGGCCAGATGTGCGGGAGGGTGAGAGGATTCACCAGAGACAGAGTGGGGAACAGAACAGACAGACTGACGAAATACACTGCTGAGGGGAGCAGCGGGCGTGACAGGAGAGGTCTGCCATACCATGTGGGTTGCTCCAAGGCCAGCGGGAATCGAACCAGCACTGCAGAGGCTGTGGACAGCTTTACAGTGCGGCGCTCAACCGTCTGTACCACCAGGGAGGCCTTTGAGAGTATTTTCTTAAAGCACACTTTTCTAAGTGTTTTCACTTGATCTTTGCATGATTCTATAGGTTAGAGGAGTCAGGTGAGTATGTTTATTTTGGAATGAAAAAAATGAGTTATATAGGTATTTTTCCCCCCACAAGCAATAGCTAATTGGTGAAGGGATTGACGGTAATAATAATTCATTTCTACTGTACTCAGACTTCTACTTAAACACTATTTTCCTTATAACTCAGTCATCAACTCATCCTTCTTTCTACATGCAGTTGGTCATTTCCGACTTCTCCTGGGATTTTAGGGTGAGTAATATTGTAACTGGATCCCGCAGTGCCCAGTGGCCGAAGGGCAATGTGGTCTGGTTGGGGCTGTCATCTTCCATTGACATATAGATAACTGACAGTCAGCTGTGAATTACATATTTTAAGCCTGTGACCATTAATAGCAACGTAATAAATGAACATAAAAGTTACTTTCTCATTATAGTATTATAACTTATTTGTAATTATTAATCATAAAGAATAGACAACATTATTCACAGGCTGAAAGTATTGTTGGTTTTTATTAATTAATGGGACAGAGGGTTTTTTAACCCAAGCTTGGGAATTTGAAAAAATGAATTAAATTCCCATTGGACTGTGTACTAGTTTGCTTGTACCACATATTAGATTAAAAAACAGACATTTATTTCTTACAGATCTAGAGTCTAAAAGTCCAAGATCAAGGTGCCAGCAGGGTTGGTTTCCTCTGAGTCCTCTCTCCTTGGTTTACAAATAGCTACCTTCTTGCTTTGCCATCATATGACCTTTACTCTTTGTCTTCTTATAGAATCAGATTAGGGACCCAGCCTTATGACCACATTTAACCCTAATTAACTCCTTGACAGCCTTATCTCCAAAGTTTAGAATTTCAACAAATGAGATTTGGTAGGACATAATTCAGTCTGTACAGATAACAATCTAAGTTTAACAAAATTGTTTGAGTCAAAATTGTAAGGGGATGAGAAGATATTCTAAAATTGTTATTTGTTGTCTAAAGTTTTGCTACCTGAAGCTTTCCCCCTTTCTAACAATCTCTTCTTTATCTCTGTATACTGACATTATGTTTATATTACATATTCACAAATATTCAACCATGAGTGACTCCTGCTGTGCCATGTTTTCCATCAGAGAATAAGGTCATTCTTTGCCCAGGGGGTACATCAAGTGAAAAAAAAATTTCCAAGAAAACAAAAAGGGCCTGCAGGCAACATTTACCTTGCATTTTAGAAACTGAAAAGGGAGGATATACTGTTTTGCTAACCTAATTAGTTGGAGAAAGAATTGTCATTAGATTATAGTCCATAATGGTGATTGCAAAAAGAAAGAAAGAAAGAAAGAAAGAAAGAAAGAAAGAAAGAAAGAAAGAAAGAAAGAAAAAAGAAAGAAAGAAAGAAAGAAAGAAAGAAAGAAAGAAAGAAAGAAAGAAAGAAAGAAAGAAAGAAAGAAAGAAAGAAAGAAAGAAAGAAAGAAAGAAAGAAAGAAGAAAGAAAGAGAAAGAAAGAAAGAAAGAAAGAAAGAAAGAAAGAAAGAATTCTGGACAGGGTCAGGGTGGCTTTATTTGTTGCTTTTTCAAAGGCTACAAATAATCGTGAAAACATTTTCATAATGGATGTGGATAGGAGATAAAGTTTAATTATTAATTAAGATTTTCTTAATTATGGTGCCTTTTGTTTATTATAAGTTATAAACACTTTTTCAAATCCACCTGTGCCATCAGCAATAATAAATAAAAATATAATTTTTGAAAAATGGGGGGTTGGTGGGGGGGAAATGAGATCAGCACAAGCTGAAGGATTGAGAAAGCAGAAATGCTGTGGAGCACTTAAGCCAGCCATCATCTATCCCATGCAATCATATCTGTAAAACTCATCTGAAGACTGCAGATTCAAAGCAGGCATGCATATTGCTGAAAATCAAGTCCTTGAAATTTAACCTCAAATGTAAAGTAGATACACATTTTATGGTCTTATTCTTGTCCTCACTTTTTTTCCCTTTTTTTTTTTTTTTTTTAATGCAACCACTATGCATTTCAGCAAAATTCATTGCAGCTTGTAGTTGTCAGTCCTCAAAATCCAGGAAGAGGAATAGTAAGAATTATGGGATATAGTAATATTTTAGTAACATTTTGATTACATATCCTGTTAACTTGGAATCCATTTAAAATACTTGAAGGATATTAACCTTTAAATTTATATCTTTCCATCTCTGCCTGGATTCCAGTAATACCCAACAATAAAAACAACAAAGCACACAGGGTTTACGCCTTCAGAAATCTGTACACTTTCTTATGAATCCTCAATGGAAAGGTAGATAAATAGGGAAATCTTTTTGGGTGCCCACATCAAAGTAGATCTTATTTTCCTAAATTGCAGATAAGGAAATAGATGCTTAGAGAATTTGAGTAACTTTGACCAAAGACATACAGGCTTTTCTTTCTACTTAGCCCATGGTCTTATTACTGTACCTTACTGCTTCCTTATTTCGAGCATCTTAAATAAGTGTTCCCTCTGCTCTGCATGTCCAGTGGAGGCTGGATGTGTTGAAACAGAACTTATGGGCATTGCTGCATGTTCTTACCCTCGAGTGTTTCCCTTAGCTTCAGTTTATATATCTTGGATGGATGACTTGGCTGAATTAGCATTTAACGTTGAAATTTTCCAGATTGTGACATACAAATGTTGCCTTAAATTATACTATTAAATCTAAAATAATGGCCAGTTAAGTCCCTTTAGAGTCGTCCCTTGGTTGACATTTTGTCACCGTGAGTTTTTTAATGCAACATCAACAAGAACAAAAATTCTCAACCTGCTTTCATTTAACAAGCTATCTTGTACAATGAATTTATAAATTTGTTCACTGTGATTCCATAACATTCTAGTGAATAATGCAGTAAGTTTCTTTCCTCAGGATTGCCAGATGGGGCTAGTGATGTTGTCTTCACATTCATTTATCTTCTTATTTGGAAGGGTATCCTATTCTCAATACTCCCATATAAGAAAAATATTTCATGGTTAAAAAAAGAAGAAGAAAACTTAAAATTTTACAATACTGTCACACTGCTTTATCACAGCCACCAAACAGCATCTGTCTGCCTACTAAATGTAGGTCATGAGATAAAAGTTCCAGTTCTGGGGGGTGGAGCAACATGGCGGCGAGGAGACGCTGCGAGTAAGATCTCCCATTAAAAAAAGTTAATAGGGAGGAAAAGCGGCAGGTCCCAGTGAGAACTGGGACACGGAAGATAAACGGACGACTCCAGCAAACTACCTGAAGAAGAAAGTTACCATAAAAGAGGACTAGAGGGGAGGAAAGCGCAGAACCCTGTTCCCCTCCCCCGCCCACAGAGTTGGCACTCTCCGACCGGCAGAGAGGAGGAAAACAACAAACCAAAACGGCCAACAAGAACAAACGACGCAGCAAGCGGGACTGTGAGTGGAAAGGAACTATTGCAGCCACCACACCCCGTGAACGGGAGCTGTGGAGAACCCTGCAGGATCCGCTGCGGCGGTGAGCGAATGGCTCCGGGCACCATTAGAGAAGAACAAAGACCCTGGGAGACGCGCACACAGCCCGGGCTGCCGGTAAGCTTGCGCGGGAAAACGGCGCGCTTGGCGCGCTTGAAAAGAAAACGCGGACCGGGATCCCAGCTGCCCAGGTCCCCGCGCCTGCGACCTAGGCTTGCGGGGAGATGCGCGGAGGCCCTCACGGGGGTGAAAGTCCCTCCCTGAGTGAGCAGGAACCAGGCGCCCAGGCACGGGAGCTGGGTGCAAAAGGCGCCATTCCCACGCCACTGAACTGGGCTACAGCCCGCATCCTGGACCTGAGGGCTTTGAACTGAGACCCGGGGCACGAAAATTCGGGGCGTGGGTTCTCCACGACGGTGGGGCACAAGGCAGACACAGCACCCCAAAGCTGTTGAGGTGTACCCTACCATTCCCGCTCTGTTCCCTGTCCCACAGGGTAGGGGGAGGCGAAAAACAGCTCCCCAAGGACAATAGGAGAGATCTCTGGTGCCACCTAGCAACCAGGAAAAAAAAAGTCACTAACACCCCATAGAACAGGAAATTTCTTAAGACTGCTTGAGAAGGGCAGAAGGCTTCTGGAGGACCCAGTGGCCAGCCGGGAAGTTAGCCCACGCCAGGCCCCTTCCGACCAGCAGTCTGAGCCCACAGAGGGAGCAGGCACCCACGTCCGGGGCAGACCAGGCACACAGAAGAGTGTGCCTGAGACCGGAGGCGCAGGGACTGCATCCCGCTTCGCCATTATAGAACAGGGACATTTCTAAAGTAAAAACTGCCTAAAACAATCAGAAAGCTCCCCCAGAAGCCAGAGATGGCTCCTGCAGGAGCCAGAGGGGAGCGGAGAAGTTCACCCAAGATGCCAGCCAGTCCGAGCAACACAGTGTCCCAACGCATACGACAAATTAGAAAACAGACAGTAGGGAGTAGAAGAACCACACGCAACCTAACAACGCCTCAGGAAAGAAGCACACCACAAAAAGAAAACCACTCCCCAGAGTGCAACGACAGCAACTTGGAAGAACTTCTGAGCCTTCCAGAAAGAGAATTTAAAATTGCCATGATTAAAAAAGTGATAGATCAGAAGAAGGAAATTGAGTCCCTAAAGAGGGAAAAAATGGTCAGAAGAATGAAATTGAGTCCCTAAAGAGGGAAGTAAAAGAAATGCAGGAGATCAAAGAATTAATGGAGGAACTAAAGAACTCCGGGAAAAGCAAGGAAAGCAGAATAGATGAAATGGAAGAACGAATAAGTTCTCTTGAAGACACAGAAATAAAAGAACCAAAACAGAAAAGGAAAGAGAAGTACGAAGGAAAAGAGAAGAAAGACTTCGGGAACTATCTGACTCCATGAGGAAAGGAAATATAAGAGTTATAGGAATTCCAGAAGGAGAGGAGAGAGATGTAGGAACACAGAAAATATTCCAGGAGATAATTGAAGAGAACTTCCCAAATGCGAAGAAGGAGCTGATAATTGATATACAAGAAGCAAGAAGAACACCAAACTTCCACGACGAAAGGAAAACACAGCAAGACACATAATAGTAAAGCTCCCAAGAATCCAGGACAAGGAAAAAATAATGAAGCTGACAAGAGGGAAGATACAGATAACATTCAAAGGAAAACCAATCAGGCTGACATCAGACTTCTCTAAAGAAACACTACGGGCAAGGAGAGAGTGGAGGGACATAGTCAACAGACTTCAAGAAAACAGATGCCAACCAAGAATACTCTATCCCGCAAAGCTCTCTTTCCTCCATGAAGAAAGAATATGGACCTTCCCAGACAAAGAGAAACTCCGGAATTTCATTACGACTAAACCCCCACTCCAAAAAATACTACAAGGAATCCTAAAGCCAGAACCTCAGAGGGATGAATAACAACGAAAGAAGACCAGAAAAAAAAAAGTTATTAAAAGAATAAATAAATAAAATCAAAGGAAAGACAAACATAATGGCAAATACAGATGCTAACATATCAATATTAACTCTAAATGTAAATGGACTAAACTCTTCAATAAAAAGACACAGAGTTGCAGCCTGGATTAAGAAACAAAACCCAACCTTTTGCTGTCTCCAGGAAACACATTTAGCTACAAAAGATAAAAATAGGCTCAAAGTCAAAGGATGGAAAACAATCCTACAAGCAAATGGGCCAAAAAAGAAAGCAGGAACAGCTATACTTATATCAGATAAAACAGACTTCAAACTCAAACAGATAAAAAGAGACCCCAATGGTCACTACATTAGGATCAAGGGGACAATACTTCAAGAAGAAATGACACTCATTAACATATACTCGCCAAACGAAAGAGCACCAAAATATGTCAGACAACTGTTGTCCTCTCTGAAAACAGACATCAGAGAAAACACATACGTAGTGGGAGACTTCAACACACACTATCAACAATGGATAGATCAACAAGACAAAAAATAAGTAAAGAAACTAAAGCTCTAAATAAGGACCTAGAGCATTTGGGCTTAACAGACAGCTATAGAACACTAAACCCAAAAAAAACGGAGTACACATTTTTCTCAAGCGCACACGGATCATTCTCCAGGATCGATCACATACTGGGACACAAGACAAACATCAACAGATACACCAAGATTGAAATCATACCAACCATCTTTTCTGACCACGAAGGCATCAAACTAGAAATAAACCATAAAAAGAAGGCAAGGAACTATCCGACCTCATGGAGATTAAAAACCACACTAATGGAAGACCACTGGACTAACGAGGAGATCAAAGAAGAAATTAAAAAATTCTTTGAATTGAATGACAAGGAGGACACCAATATCCTAAATGTATGGGATGCAGCAAAAGCAGTAATAAGAGGAAAATATATAGCAATAGAAGCTCACATCAAGAAACAAGAAAGAACTCAAAGAAACAACCTAATCTCGAAGCTCAAAGATCTAGAAAAAGAACAACAAAAAAACCCCAAAACCAGTAGAAGAAAAGAAATAATAAAAACCAAAGCAGAAATAAATGAAATTGAAACTAAAAAAACAATCCAAAAGATCAATGAAACCAAGAGCTGGTTCTTTGAAAAAATAAATAAAATAGACAAACCCCTAGCCAGGCTCACAAAGGAAAAAAGGGAGAAAGCACAAATACACAGGATCATAAATGAAAGAGGAGAAATCACAACGGACACAGCAGAAATCAAAAGAATAATCAGTAACTACTATGAACAGTTATATGGAAACAAGTTCAACAATCTAGAGGAGATGGACAAATTCCTACAACTCTACAATCACCCAAAGCTAGATAAAGAAGAAATAGAACACCTAAACAGACCAATTACAATTAGCGAAATTGAAATGGTAATCAAAAACCTCCCCAAAAACAAAAGCCCAGGACCTGATGGATTTACAAATGAATTCTACCAAACATTCAGAGACGAATTAGTGCCTATCCTTCACAAACTCTTCCAAAAAATTGAGAAGGAAGGGACAATACCAAACACGTTCTATGAAGCCAATATTACACTAATACCAAAACCGAATAAGGACAACACAAAAAAGGAAAACTACAGGCCAATCTCCCTAATGAACACTGATGCAAAAATCCTCAATAAAATTTTAGCTATCAGAATCCAACAATGTATCCATAAGATAATTCACCACGACCAAGTTGGATTCATTCCAGGGACACAAGGATGGTTTAACATCCGAAAATCAATCAACATTATCCAACACATCAACAAAAAGAAATATAAAAACCATATGATAATATCAATAGATGCTGAGAAAGCTTTCGATAAAGTGCAACACCCATTCATGATAAAAGCCCTTGAAATTCTTGGGATACAAGGAACATACCTCAACATCATAAAGACCATATATGACAAGCCAACAGCCAGTATCATTCTCAATGGTGAAAAGCTGAAAGCAATTCCATTAAGATCTGGAACAAGACAAGGATGTCCACTCTCACCACTGCTTTTCAATATAATACTGGAAGTCCTAGCCAGAGCAATAAGACAAGAGAAAGACATCCAAGGAATCCAAATAGGAAAAGAAGTAGTCAAACTATCACTATTTGCAGATGATATGATAATATACATAGAGAAACCCAAAATCTCCACAGAAAAACTAATTCAACTCATCAATCAATTCAGTAAAGTGGCAGGATACAAAATCAACACGCAAAAGTCAGTAGCCTTCCTATACACAAACAACAAATCTGAAGAAGAAGAAATCAAAAAAAATCCCTTTTATTATTGAAACAAAAAAAATCAAATATTTGGGAATAAATCTAACAAAAGAGGTAAAGGACCTATACAAAGAAAACTATAAAACACTGTTAAAAGAAATAGAAGAAGACACAAAGAAATGGAAAGACATCCCCTGCTCATGGATTGGAAGAATAAACATTATTAAAATGGCCATCCTACCAAAAGCAATATACAGATTCAATGCTATTCCAATCAAAATTTCAATGTCATTCTTCAAAGAAATAGAACAATTATTGATGAAATTCATATGGAATCACAAAAAACCCCGAATAGCCAAAGCTCTACTGAAAAAAAAAGAAGGAAATGGAGGCATCACACTCCTAGACTTCAAACTATACTACAAAGCCATAATCATCAAAACTGCATGGTATTGGAACAAGAACAGACATACAGACCAATGGAATCGAATAGAAAATCCAGAAATAAACCCACAGATTTATGGTCAACTAATCTTTGACAAAGGAGCAAAGACTATGCATTGGAGCAAAGAAAGTTTGTTCAATAAATGGTGCTGGGAAAACTGGGTCGCTACATGCAAAAGAATGAAGCTTGACCACTACCTCACACCATACACAAAAATCAACTCAAAATGGATTAAAGAACTAGACATAAGACCTGAAACCATAAAATACATAGAAGGAAATATAGGCGAAACACTACGGGATTTGCACATAAAAGACATCTTTACAGACACATCAGCTAAAGCAGTGATAGTGAAGGCAAAGATAAACAGCTGGGACTACATCAAATTAAAGAGCTTCTGCACAGCAAAAGAGACAATAACAAAAACAAAGAGAAACCCCACCAACTGGGAGAACATTTTTGCACCCAACACTAATGATAAAGGACTGATCACAAAAATCTGCAAAGAGCTGATGAGACTCAGCAACAACAAAGAAAATAATCCAGTCAAAAAATGGGCAGAAGAGCTAAAAAGAAACTTCTCTGAAGAGGAAATGCAAATGGCCAACAGACATATGAAAAAATGTTCAACATCACTTGTAATCAGGGAAATGCAAATCAAAACTACCATGAGATACCATCTCACACCAGTGAGAATGGCACATATTAAAAAAACTAGCAACAACAAATGTTGGCGAGGGTGTGGAGAAAAAGGAACTCTTCTGCACTGATGGTGGGAGTGCAAACTGGTCCAACCACCATGGAGAGCTGTGTGGAGATTTCTGGACCTACTAAACATAGAGCTTCCATATGATCCAGTAATTCCACTCCTAGGTATTTACCCAAAGGACACAGAAACATCAATTCCAAAAAACACCTGCACCCCTATGTTTATAGCAGCACTGTTTACAATAGCTAAGCTTTGGAAACAACCCAAATGCCCAAAAATGGATGACTGGATCAAGAAGAGTGGTACATATATACCATGGAATATTACTCAGCATTCAAAAAAGATAAACACATGCAATGTGCAGCAACATGGATGGCGCTGGAAGGGATCATGATCAGTGAAATAAGCCAAAAAGAAAAAGAAAAATACCGGATGGTCTCACTCATAGCAGGAATCTAGAAAACTTAAATAAGGGACCAGGAAAATGAATATAAGAAAGTGAAATCAAAATCAACAAAAAACTATAAACCAGAGACACTTTTTGGGGGGTGGGGGGCGGGAAGGGAAGGATTGGGGTCAGAATGGGGCTTTTGCAATTGTATGGGGGAATATAAAAGTAAAATTTATTATTTAAAAAAAAAAAAGTTCCAGTTCTTTCTTGAATTTTTTTCCCCATGAAATAATGCAAAAATGAAGACATATGAATATTAGGTCCATGTGTGCATTGATTTACATGCTAATCAATATTAATTCTGGCATTTCACAGTGTGGAACATGCTTCTATTTCAAAAATCTCTTGAATTATTGGAACATACTTCTTAGGACATGATACATGAAATCTCGGTTACTAAATTTTGTCCACATAGCAAGAATATACTTTGCTTTACAAAATTTTCTTTGAATGACAGTTTTATTTAGTAATTTAGTTGTGTCTTTGTGAGTCACTAAATTTAACAGAATTTGGGAGAACTAACTGATATCAAGCGAAAGAGACTGGTATTTAAATATTTTAGAATGTCTCATTACAGCAAGTTTGAGTATTCATACCTGGATCAAGCAGGTCTAGTGAGGCTGGGAATGAACTGAGACTCCAAGATGGGTCAAGCTTTCCTATAAGGACAGAGGCCAAGAGACAGGCCTGACTGATAGTACAGTCTCAACTCGACAGCAACAACCTGGGTTCTACATATTTCTAGCTTTTATCTTCAGATTGTTTCAAAATAGAGGATAATGGAAGAAAGTAAAGATATACAATAGTGCTACCTAAATACTTGGCTACAATTGTCTATGACAGGGCAGATAGGGAAGCAGTGTGTAAATGCTGTTTTGGTGACATAAGCAGGGAGAGAAGCAGCAGGTCATCTATGGGAGGCTCCCATTGGAGCCCAAATAAGATGCAGAAGCCATGATGAGAGGTAATTCATGGCACAAAATTTATTCTCTGTGTCCAGGGTGTGCCAGCTTGAATAGTAGAACCTTCCACAAACATCTGTACTTTTAGAAGAGAGCTGAAGAAACTCCTGCTTGTTTTCCAGAGGATTCCATCCTATAGAATGTGAAAATCTCACTGGAATTGACCTGTGGTGTTCCCGTGACTTCACCTTTCTCTCCTTCTCCTTTGAAAATAAGTGTGATTAATTGAACTGAGAGGACACCATTAGTTTGAACCCCTCCATTAGACAGGTGTGACAGTGTAGCCTCCTTCTTTGGTTTTCTCTCAAGTGGTCCCGCAATTTCCTTGTCTGTGAGCACACTAAGTGGACCTGTCTGTTTGTTGTGTTGGTGAGGAACGTAGGCCATTTGTTTTTCTGCTGTGTTGACTAGGAAAGTCA
Source organism: Talpa occidentalis (assembly GCF_014898055.3). NCBI lineage: Eukaryota > Metazoa > Chordata > Mammalia > Eulipotyphla > Talpidae > Talpa > Talpa occidentalis. Next base: position 105,890,861 of record NW_023604861.1, on the reverse strand, counting down.
GCTAATTTTAGTAAGGGGAGTAAATGTATTGAGAAGTAAAGAATCCTATATACAGTGTGCAGTAAATGCATGCTCAAATAGAAATGTCAAGGTAGTATCAAATTCTAAAAGATTAAAAAAAAAAGCAGTCTATACACATACACAAACATTGTCTCTTCATTGCCAGCTTGAAAACTCTGCAGTATGCTAAAAATATCTCTCAAAAACCTTGTTCCATTCAGTGACCAGCGTTATCGCTGAAGGTTCTATTTCCATAATATCCAAATCAAATAGATAGCACATTCTGAAATGTCTTTCCATTTTACTGAATGATGCCTTACCTCTTTCTGTACAAGTAATGATATTTCCCAGTCAATGTGACAAAAAAATCTGCTTCTAAGCTCACCACCATGTCTCCCACACCTAAAAGCATGGAAAAACCCAAACTGAATTTGAACCAACACTAAACTTCAAGCTGGAAATAGATCATTTCTAAGTAATTTGAAATGTGGTGGTATTTGTAAAATAAGCAAGATAAGTATAGTAAAATCCTTCTACATATAGGAAAAATTATCTTTAGAGAGAGATTTTAGAGATGGTATTTGATTATTAATTTATACAGTCAACAAATATTTATTATTTGTTGTATATTTCAGACACTGTAAAGGCTTATGGCAATGAGTATAACAGACAAAACAGCTGCCCAAAATTATTGTGATTATATTTAGATCCAAATTAAATAAATGAATAAATTTATGCCATCTTAGGAATTGATATAAAATCCTTGGGATATTGAGTATATATGGTGTGGTGTGTGTGTGTATAATATGTTTGGGGTTTTTTGTTGTTGTTGATGATGTTTTCATATTCTGTGAATATATGCCCAAGAATGGGGTTTCTGGCTATAAGCAGGTATTTCCATTTAAAATTTTTTAATCCAGGTTGCTTTCCGTAATGGATGCACCAGCTTACATATACCCACCAACACTTTTCTTCACATTCTCTCCAACACTTTTTGTTGGTGGTCTTTTTAATATTGCCGTTCTCACAGGTCTGAGTTTTATACTTTTAATATGTCTCTTTCTTTTTTTTTTTTTTTTTTTTTTTTTTTTTTTAAATAGAGGCATGTTTTATTTATTTATTTATTTGTTTGTTTGTTTGTTTGTTTATGCATGCACTGGGTACAGTCAGAAGCATGGGAGGGTGAGAGAATTCACCAGAGCCAGAGCGGGGAGCAGAGCAGGCAGAAGGACCGAAGTACACTGCTGAGGGGAGCAGCGGGCGGCAGGAGAGGTCTGCGCGCCATGCGGGACCCTCCTCCGGTGGCCGGGGAGCAGCCGGGGATCGAACCTGCGTCGCAGAGGCTGCGGGCAGCTTCGCAACCCAGCGCTCAACCGCTGCGCCACCGGGGAGGCCCAATATGTCTCTTTCTTATTAGAAATGCTGATGAACATTTTTTCATATATCTTTTGGTCTTCTGGATATCCTTTGGTGAATTTATCTGTTCATATCTGCTGCCCATTTATTAATTGAATTATTTTTAATTGTATGAGTTTTTATATATATTTTGTATATTAATCACTTATAAGCTACATGTTGTTGAGTGTTTCCAACCATTCAGTAGGATGTTTAATCATCTTAGATTTTTTTGCTGTATAGAAGCTTTTTAACTTGAGATAATTCCAATTGTTAATATTTTTTGTGTACATGTAGTTTATTTACTACTTTATTCTCTCTATATAATTAAATTAAGATAACATTGGTTTACAATACTGTAAATGATTCAGAAATATAGAATCCCCCCTCTTCAGGTGTGTGTTACACACCACACTCACCACCAAGGCACCTGTAGTCCACTGGGCCCCTTTCCTCTCCAACCCCCTCTTCCTCCCCAGTAGCCTTAGTTTTAAGACTCAGATTTCTGGGGTTGGTTTTCGTTTTGGTTTTGTCTGACATTTTTTATTTGTTTGTTTCTCTATGTTCCACATATGAGCGGTCCCATTCAGTATTTGTCTTTCTCTTCTGGCTTACTTCTGTTTTTAATTTCCTTGACATAGGAGTTGCCACCAAAATTGTCTTTATTTCAACCACCCTCTTGAGTTCTAACTTTAACAACTACCCCCACTTTATTTACCTAAATTGAGAAAGCTAGAGAGACGTAGTTGATATATTTACTTTTCTTAGAAAACCCATTATTATGTTTCTTACAGTGAAGAAGCAAAGCGAAGTCCTCCAGATGAGCATACTTGTTGTTAGCAAAAATAATTTTGACAGGAATAATAATCTATACAGTGATTTAGTGTTTACAAAGTGTACTTTCATTCCCATTAATTCTAGCCTTACAAAAAAAATATTGGTTAGGTTTCTGTAGCATGCACTGGGTTTCCTAACATGCACTAATTTCTTTCTCCTCACTATCACTATCTGGGTTTCATGCATGTGTGTGGCAGTGGTAGGTAGCCTGGATTTCAGAGGATGGATTCTGCTCATCACATTCAGTCTTGCTGGGCCCATTCCCTTCCCCATGGCTAGGGAAAGGGCTGTCAGGTCATGGAAGCCAGCTCCAGCCAACGGGGCATAGGGACCCACTGGGAAATGTTTTTCTTCCTATATGCAAAACTAAGAAAGTGATGCTGCCCATATCCTCCCCAGTTTTTGCTTTGAGATACTATTATGTGACAACCAAAATTTTGGAGCTAGTGCCATTTTATAAATGCTATCATGAAGACACTTTTTACACACTAAAAAAACAAGGAGAGTCCTGTGTTTTCAGATCATCAATAAAATACTGAGTTTGTTATAGGGCAGCCCTGATATTGAACGGGTTGCCTGGCTGTGGGTCCTCACCCGCACGCTTAAAAGGGACTTATGAATACTCCACTACAGGCACACACAAAAGGTTAATAAAAGGTTTATTTACAAGGGAAAGGGAATTAAGGAAATGTACAACTCAGGGAGAAAATAGGGAAATAAAGTCTTTAATGCGTCCTACCTGATCCGCCAACCTGGAAACCCAAAGGCACTCTCAGAGCTGGCCCAAAGCTGCGAGCTGGCGGAGAGCCAAAATGGGGGATCCCCTCCAAAGCCCATGTGTCTGGCTTTATACCAACCTGGCTGCTTAACCCCACTCTCAGGTCCCAGCTACCTTCCCTTTGGTGGTGATGGGATTTGGAGTTCCCAGTGTCTTTGGCTTTGGCCTGGGAAGGGGGTGGAGTCCACAAAGCCTGTATGGAATTAGCTTTAGGACATCCTTTTCCCCTTAACAATTCCACCAACTCTTGGTTTACCTATTTCCTCACCCTGGCTAATGAGAGGTGAAAGAGAGAGAGAGAGAGAGAGAGAGAGAGAGAGAGAGAGAGAGAGAGAGAGAGAGAGGTATCTACTAAGATATCTTATTTTGCAGATAAGGACTCTGAGACTTAGACAGGGAAGTGACATGCCCAGTGTTGCTCACCTGCTAGATGACATTTTCTTAACTCAAACTCAGATCTTTGTATCCCACAACTCCTTTCGGAGTCTAGTGACCTTTTTATAGAGTCATAACAGCTTTCCAGCTTGGTTAATATTTGATCCCAGGTAAGCTCTAGATTCATTTTTAAATGTTATCTCTGCCCTGCACATCTGCTATAGCAGCTTGCAAAAAGCAGGTGTTCAGCAGCGTGGAACCGATGTGAATTTTATGTGTGGCACTGAAATTCAACTCCTCCCAACATAAGCACAAACACCTTCTTATCCTTACGCTGAAATCATCATCACCCAACCTGTAATTCTCTCTGTGAACCCCTGGCAGAGGTTTAGAATCCTTGCCAGTTCCTGTAGTCACAACCAAGTCATTCTCATATTCAGTTTGCCAATGTTTGATCTACTTCACACGACACTCCAACTCAGACACACATTGTCGCTAAAGAATATGTAAGTTAAGTGCTCAAGGCAGCTGGTGGGACCAAGGGAGACAATATGAAGAAGCAGCCAGAGTTACAGGTGGTCTCAGTTCTGGTCCTGGATCTGTTCCTCCAGAAATGCGTTTTTTTAAGGCATGTCACCACACTTCCTCCTAGTCAGATGTGTACTAGATTAAGAGTCTATTTTTTTAAAGATTTATTTATTTATGCATACAAGAACTGGGGTACAGGCCAGAGGTGCGGGAGGAGGGTGAGAGGATTCACCAGAGACAGAATGGGAGACAGAACAGGCAGACTGACTGAAATACGCTGCTGAGGGGAGCAGCGGGCGAGGCAGGAGAGGTCCGCTGCACCATGTGGGTAGCTCCCTGGCTGGCCGGGGATGGAACTCGTGCTGCAGAGGCTGCAGATAGCTTTACAGAGCTGTGCTTAACCCCTTGAACCACCAGGGAGGCCCTATATTAAGATTCTTTACAACTGGTTAGGGGTCCTATAAATTTAGGTGTGATTTTTAATTACTCTTCATATAATAAACAGTCACCAAATGCCTATTGTGCTACCACTACTGTTATATGTTAGGGTTATAGAATAAAGTAAGGCAGGTACGTTCTTAGGAAAAGAGCAATTTGATGGAAGAACCAAGAATTATGAAAGAATAAGAGACCAATGCGACAAAGTGACAATAGAATCAGACCCAGACAGTAAAGAGAATAGGTGCAGAGTGGCAGGGAGGCCCCTTTACAGCACACACACCAATGCCAATTGGTGGCTCTTTGTTCCTTCACCCTCTGACCTCTGTGCAAGTAACTGCAAAATGCACTGCCACTCTCAAAGCAAAGTTCCAATAACTGAAAGCCTTAATTATATCATAGTGGAAAATAAGAATCACTGTAAGCAAAAAACACTGACACTCTGCAGCTAATATTTCACCTGGCATGGGATACCTGGTTTTACAATTGTCAAATATAGGTCACCAAAACTTTTCAGTTCTTCTGTGTCAAGAACAAGCATATTTAATCTGAAATGAGTAGCTAATTTATACATTTGGGATTGAGAAAAATATACGTATTTCAAATAATTCCTCTGTGAGATAACTTTGCTGAAAATATTTCTAGAGGGTAAAATTAAGGCTGTAACCCATTCTTATTTTAGTAGTTCATTAAAGGGTTTTGTTACTACAAGAATGACTTCAGGTTATTTAATTAATGAGGAATATTTGGAGAAGTTTATACACTCAAGTCCCATTTGATGCAGGTCCTATCTGTGATATACCCCTTATTTTGCAGTTCATTAAAATGAGAATGAGCATTCCACAAAAAAATTAAATATGATAATAAAGGGGTTCGTGTCTGAAAAGGCATCTGGGTCTCCCTCATGATACTGAAGTTTTGCAGTTTTGACACCAGATGAGCCATCTTGTTTTCTCTTGAAAGCAGTGTAGCTTTACTTGCTGCTCAGATAATCAGAGCTATTTTCCTTAGCCACATATTTATGTGCTGAGGACTTTGAAAGGACTCGGTTAGAAAAGGGAAAGAAATGACTTCATAATGGATTAAATACTGATGTGGAAACTAAATGTAAGCTATTTTTACCAATATTGTATTCACTTTTCATTGTCTCCATCTTTACCATTGTCATTACTGCATTTCATGTTTCTTAATGAGGGCTTTGCTTTAAAGCTAAAGTGATTTGAACTAGTCCTGCTTCCATTTGGCTCAGCTGGAGGCCTCCCCCTCACACATACACACACTGTCATCTGCTAATCATTGGGAGAGCTCAGAAGACAGAAAATTAGCACAAATTAGAACACTCCATTTGGTGAAAGAGTCCAAACTTCCAATGAAGAATATGTTCTGTTCACTGAATACATAATACTGTGTTGATCAACTAGTGTAATCGCACTTCTATATGCCCTCATTTTTTTCTGTGAGAAGATGCGATAGATATTTATATAAACCAGTCCTAGAATCAATATGCATGAAATAAAAAGAGAAAGCAAGATGAATTTGCCCAAAGGTTAGAACAGAATGGAAATACTCTGTGAAGATGTTTACTTCTTCATCAGTCTTTTATTTGCCTGCAACAAATAAACTCCTTCCTGACTTTTATGCTGTGGTAACTTAAGCCTTTTGTGTACTTCACAGTTTCTTGAAAGAACATGGAGAAAAAGGATGTTAGAGAAGTAAAAACAAAGGAACAGGAAAAATGTAACAATCTCAGGAAACTATAGCAAGGAGAATGGCCAGGAATAAAGATTTTTATTCAGATAAAGAGAGTCATTTTAAAATGGCAGAAGTTTTTTTCTCTTTCTACACTATCCTAACCAGAAAACACACATACACACACAAGCAACACATTACACAAGCATACACACACTTGGCAAAACCATGTGATATTAACCCAATTTAGTTGTGTGTAGCATCCCTAGATTTTAAATGAGGACACTTGCTTAATCTAGAAACTCAGCAACATTGATTAGAATAATCAAGCTCTCTTTATATAGAGAGAGCCTAGAAAAAGATAATAAAACATCATCTATTTCTTAATTGGAGAAAAATGTGCAGTGAGAGCAAAACTAAGTATCTTTTGCTTGTAACAGCTTTTGTGGGGCAGGTGAAAGGATTTGTTATCTATAATAGTTTCTCTAGACTGAATGTCATAAATGCAGAGTTCAACTCAAGTTTTAGCTTCTTATATGTAGGAACTATATGTTTCATTTTTACATTTCCTCACATTTCCCAAGACAGGGATGTGAATATTTTAGATGCTTGATTATTATTTGTTGAAAAAGTCTCTGTCCTCAACTTTGATCAAAGAGAGCTGTACTTTTTCAAAGGTAGACAGTCCCTTGCCTGGAACAAGGTCACCAAATAGGCACCAAAGTCAAGGAAATTACTCTGTCACATCTTACTTGATATTCAGCAGTATTCAAATGATAGGATAACCTAGTTGTCAAGAACATGAACTCTGAAAAAAGAATGCCTAACTTAAATCCCAGGTCCTGTACTTATAAACGATGTGAATTTTTAGTAATTTACATAATGGCCTTTTTTTTCCCTTCCATGGAGAAAAAATTTCCCCTTCCCCTCTGATTACTTCTTAGGCTGATTTAGTAACCAGATTAACATTATAGAGATTAATAGGAAAAATAAATTTAATTATGCATATATGTGAAATCTACATAAATATGTGGAGTCCCAAGACACTGAGGCAAAAATGGGGTTATATATCCTGAGTTAATGAATGGAATGATGTAGGGTAAGTGATTTTCAGGCTTTTCTACCCTCCCACCATTAGGATTAATGATGGATCCTTGAAGTCCTGAATGCATGCCTGATGGTGGGCTCCTGGCGTAGAGTGTGGGCATGCGTAAGTAGGTACATCTGGGCTGAGAGACTGGTCTTATAAAGGTGGCATCACGGGGACACCAGTAGAGCAGAGAGCAAAAGAGAAGCAGAGACCACCAGAGAACCCCGGAGAGCCCAGAAAGAGTGAAGACTTGCTGGGGGATGGGAGGCTGGCAGCCCCCTGGCATCCCTTGCCAGTCGTGTACCTGGTAAATCCCAATAAAAGCCTGAAAAGCCACCGAGGGCTCCAGGACTCCTCCTTTACCCAGTCTGTTTGGGTCATAGAGATCCTGCCCTGTGCCCATTCCTGCCGTTACAAATGGCCTCTGAGGTCTCACATGATGAGGAGAGGATAACTCATAGTGAAGACCAATGCCTAAAATTAGATGTTTACCCTGACATATAGATGGGTTTCTTTGAAAGAATCCCTGAATTTCCTTCTCCTGACCTATATGATATCTTTGTCTTGAATAAGCCTGAATTCCATCTAAGAATTTCTTTGGTAGCCTATCACACTCTTTTGGACAAGGTACAAAACTTCACAGCATCAGTACTGTCTATATGCTAATGATTCACTAATCAAGAATGAACTGTGATTGATTAAAGCAATCACAAACTCAACAGAGAAGTAGAGAACTGGAAACTGGTTTCTTCTATCATAGAACATTTAACTAGTTTTGTAAGTTTGTGTTTATATTGAATTATATTTTAATGTTTTTTTTTTTTACCAAGATAACTTATGTATCATTGAGAAAAGAAAATAAAAGGTGTTGATGTGCTAAATGACATTGATTGATTTACATATTTTGAACCAAGCTTCCATCCCTGGAATGAATCCAATTTAGCTATGATGAATGATTTCTTTACTATATTACTGGGATTGATTTGTCAAGACTTTGATGAGAATTTTTGCACCATGTCCATCAGTAATATTTCTATGGCTTTCTTTATTTGTGCTGTTCGTGTTTGGTTTGGCGATCAAGGTTAATATTGGCCTCATAAAATGTGTTTGTGAGCTTTCCATTTCTTCACATTTTTTGATGAGTTTGAGAAGGATAGGTATTAGATCTTGTTGGAAGTTTTGGTAGAATTCACTAGTGAAGTTATTTGACCCTGGGTTTTTGTTCTTAGGGAGAATTTTTATTATTCTTTCAGTTTGTGTTTGTGATTGTTCTAATCATCTTGTTTGAGTCTTAGAAAGTTGTGCTTCTAAAACATGAGTCAGTTTCTTTAGGTTGTCCTGTTTATTTGCATATAGATGCTCAACTATCCTCTTATGACCCTTTGTATATCAGCAGCATCTGTTGTTATTTTGCCTCTTTCACTTTGATTATTTGTACTTGGGTTTTATCTCTTCTTAGTGAGCTATCAATTTTATTTCTCCTTTCGAAGAACCATCTTCTTAACTCATTAGTTTTTTGCATCACCCTGCTGGTTTCTATTTTGTTCATTTCTACTCTATTTCTTATTTGCTTCCTTCTACTAAACTTTGGATTCATTAATTCTTCCTTTTTTTCTTTCTTCAGATGTAAACTTATATTGTTTATTTGAGATTTTTCTTGTTTATAGATATGGACCTGTATTGCTATATACCCCCTTAATATTGCTTTTAAAGCTTCCCATTGGATCTAGTTTTCATTTGATTCCAGATAAGTTTTTATTTCTCCTTTGACTTTTTTTCCATTGGTTATTCAAAAGCATTTCCTCCCATGTTTTTTTCTATTTTCATTTTATGATTGATTTCTAGCTTTATGCCATTGTGATAAAAAAGATATTTGGTGTAATTTCTATTTTCATATATTATTGAGACATGTCTCATAGCATTTTCTTGAGAGAGTTCCATTTCCACTTGTTTTCATTTCTTTTGGGGAAGAAAGGCTATTTATTTAATTCAACCTTTTTAATACTTAGTTGGTAAAATGAAACTTAATGGAAAGCATTGTCACTGGGTGAAATGTTAAACTTTGGCATATACATGTATATTAACATTGTGTTCTAAAATTATATGAAATTTGTTAAGATATGAAATGCTCTGATGTAATATTGCCTATAAATTTTAAATGTTATTCTGGAATGTTGTAATGTTATAATGTTGAAAAAATTTCCTTGTCATTACGTTATTATCAGATTTAATTTTGTTTATTTCAATATTTTGACATTTGCAGAAATTGTTTCTAAAGAAATTAAGAGAAGAAAAGCTTTGACAATATCTTAGGTCCCATGATAATTGATAGACTTCAAAAGTGAAATCTACATAAGACTGAATGGACTTTTAGAGATGAACATAATTTTAGTAAGCTTTTGCTTTAAGTGATATTTTCATTTTTTTTTGATTCAAGGAAATTTTTTTTTCATTTAGCTGACCTCTGCAGCAATATTAAGTTGCTTTTTTTGCAAGCAGAGCTAACTTGTGATCACATTTTTTTTTTTACTCATAAATAAATGAAATGCTGCAGAAGACTTGTCCTATTATAATGATTGTGAAACATTCAAATACCTTCAGGTCTTTGCTTACTAATTAAGAAAACGAGTATATCGGTGAGAAGTTTTAAATTGTTGTTAATGGACATTGCTTTCTAAAAATTTCAATAATAATATCAGTAATAATATTTTCCAATAAAAAGGAGGTCTTATTTTAAAAAATACATTTAGAATTTGAAATAGGAAAACTGTTTCTGACTGGAAAACCAAAGAATGTTGACTCTGGGATCCAACTTTTAAGAGATCCAGTGACCCTTTCTCATGCTCTATTAACTCGCTGCAGAGGATCAAAGAAGTAGTCATAATATGGATGTAGCCTGACTGCCTCTAGGAGAACCAGCTGCCCTCAAGTACCACTAGCCTTTGGGTGTTATATAAGTGAGAAATGAAGTTCTATTGAATTTGAAAGAGTTGTGCTTTGGTTCTGCTTGTTTTAACATTACATTACATAGCATTAAATTACACTGCATTGCATTATATTATATTATATAACATTACATTTCCTAAAAAAATGTGACATGAGGGATTACAGATTCCATTACTTAACAAGTAGAGCAGAGGAAGAGGGAGAGTTTGTCAGGGTAAAGGATGACATTTTATGGCTATTGAATAGCGAACAAATGTTTAACATTGGTTATTTTTCCAGGACTTCTGACCCTATCATATTTGAAAAAAATTCTATCCATGACAAGCTCGTGTCCTTATTTTAAAATAAAAAAGTTACTAACCAATTCCCTGAAATAGATGCTCTTTTGAGATATAATTGTCCCCAAACTGTGGTTCTGTCTTCTTAAATTACCTTTGTCACATAGAACCTACCTTTTTTCCCTCTGCCCAAGCTTCCCATCAAGAACAGATGGTGAATATCAATTCTAAGTAATATTATCTCATAGTTTCTTTGGGTAGCTTAGTCTATTGCTCAAATATTCTTTTTATTGAAATACAGTTAATTTAAGAAGATTAATTGCCAAAGCCTATGTAAAGAGCTTAGTATTTGTGACTCCTACCTTTATAATAAGAAAAAGCTGAACACATTGGAAATAAAAGACTTTTCTTAAACCCAACAGAGAATTGATGTCAAAGAGCCAATTATTACCCCAACCTTCAGAGAGAGGGGAATCAGAGTCACAGTCAGGATCTATTTAAATAGAACAGAAAATGCTGGAGCTATAGACTAACAGGAATATGTAAGTGGTAGTTTTGATGAATTATGAAGACTAAGTGTGAATAGGAAAGTAAGAAACCCATGAGAGACTCAATCTTAGAGGACTTCTACATCTATGTAGGTTTTACCTCCAGGAACTCATTAGATATTCATGGTAAAAAGTTAAGTAAAATCTACTTTAGTCTTTGGCAAGGGTAAGAGGAGTTACCGTTATGAAATGCTTCCAGAGTATTCTCCATAACAAAAATCTACTCTAGGGAAAAGAGATCTTACTAGAACTTCATTTACCCAGGAGGAAGGGTATTTCTCAGACTTCAAACCTCTCCTGCCTTGCTATCTCACCTAAGGGATGGGGAAAGGTGACTACAAGATTCTTGGTGAAGGTTACAGGTTGAGTAAAACTTGAATTTTTATCATAATACTATGGTCTGCCTCCTTCCCCACTCATCAACATATCAATAGGTCTCCAGTATAAAAGTGGATTACAGTTGTATGTTGCAGACTACAGCTAAGTAGGAGTTCTTAAAGAAAAGCCCCCAAACAGTGTAAGAGATGAAAACGTAAGGATACCAATGTATTTAGAATGTATTTAAAGTATTTAGAAACTTCTGGCACCTACATAACATTAAATATAACTCCATTGTTCTTATTCATATACTGTAATCTTTCAAAAGTAGCCTCTCCAAACATTGGCTGATTTTTGTCAGTTGCATATATTTTATCCAGGTTATTAATATCTGCAGGAGATAAGATACTCCCTCTACCCACAAGAAGCTTTTATTTCTCTTGGTAAGATATATGTGTGTGCATTGGGACCAGAGGGTTCTTGGAGAGGTAGAGTAAAAACAGGTATTGGGAATTATCCTCAAAAAGAACTTTATATGGCGAGTCTTTTGGTTTTAAGTCTTCATATTTAATGGCAAGTTTTCAGACTCAAAGTCAACCTTTCTCAAAAATAATACATTTTCAGTATTTCATTTCTGCTTGGGATAAGAAATATTCTATTTCAAACCTTGTTGATATAATTATATTCTCTATTTTCTATTGCATTCTCCTGTCAGGTGAATGAATGTCCTCTGAGGCAACAGTGGATATTGAATCCATGGCAGAGCAAAGACCTGTCATGGATTCATAGAGGAAAAAAAATGAGGGGGAAAAATGAGAGAGGCTTAATTAATATTCCAAATTCCATGATGATACTTCATGCTACAATTCTTAAATATAGCTTATTTTCAAACGTTCCTCTGAAGTCTGTGATATACCATTCTTGTACATTGATCTGCTTTAAACTCTTTTACTTTGGATGCACCCAGAAGTTTGTCTTTCATGTTTCTTCAGATTGCATCTTCAGCAGTGGCTCATCCTCCTTAGTGCTCCAGCTTCACCCAGAGGAGCCTATTTCTGTGGTGTCAGTTCCCTCAGGGAACTGCAGCATTTGGGATTTGATAAGGCACCACTTTGCTTTGTCCTTCAGCCAGCGGGAGGTAGCAGCCTCTGATGCACTCCTCTCTCTTCAGGTTCTCAGTTCTCCCATTGCCAGTTAAAACAATTTCTATTGAAATTATCTAAAATCCATGTAAAGGTTAATGTTTTCCTGATGGGACCTTGAAAGACATTCACCATAAATAATCTACTCGGGGTGGGAATTGTATGGGGAATATAACCAAAATGAAAAAAAAAATGCATACATTGTGCAAAAACGAAAAATGATGTAAGAATTATGTAAAATAAAATATAAAAATATTAAAAAAAGAATGGAAGTAAGTGTGCAGGCATACAAGGAAAAAAATTAAGCAAACAAATTGCCATGGGCTAATCTAACATATAACATATTTCAGTAGGTCATAGCCTTTCTGAGAATCCCAGCAAGCAGCATCAGGAGTGGTGAGGACATCCACCAGGACTACTGTTCTACCTGGCTTCTTCCAACATTTATAGAGACAGTTCACAAATCTTCATTACAGATCCTCAGTTACAATGTGGGTAATTGTATTTGCTGAGACTGGAAAGTGCTAAACTTTATAAAGTGAAAAGTACATCACAGTGACTTGCTGTGGCTTCTGTTACTATATTCCTGTACACTGTGTATAGAATGGTTCAGATAGATTTACATGCCATTTAGTCCATAACCTAGCTGTTATAGCTGAGAAATTGTCATTTTTTTTCACTGTTTAACAGTTGTTCTGTTAGCTTTTTGAAACCTGGTGACAGTTTGCTGTTCAGGTTAACACTTGTTTTTTGCATTTTTGTTTTTGTTTTTTTTTTTTACTTTAATTGCAGTAATGAGGTAACATTAGTTTACATTGTTGTTGGTGTTTTGAAAGTATAGGATCCCCCCTTCTGGTGCTGTTACCATCACTCTCCCACCACAAAAGCACCATGGGCCACAGCCATAGTCCATTATGCTCACTCCCTACTTCATGATGCCCCTCCCCCTCCAAATTTCTCAGTTCTATAGGCTGCTTTCATCCATTATTTGTCTTTCTCTTTATGACTTATTTTGCTTAGCGTAATCCCTTCCAATTTTACATCCTTACTAGTTACATGTTGAGCTAATTTCTCTATCCTCTGACTTTTTGAGTTTTCTTGCCAGGGACACCTAGGAATTAGTAAAATATGAGTATAAAACCATGATCTCCTTGCCTCAAATCAAGGTAACTGAACCGTACTATAATATTTAGGCTCTAGAAATCCCTGTGGGATCTAGCTGAGAGTAGACTTCAACTACTCCCTTGATTTTGTTTAGTTTCTTCCTCTGTTTTATCTTGCTTTCCTCACTTATTTTACAAGTTCCTCCTGAGATCACCCTTTTGATAAATCATTACAAAGTACCACTTCCTTCAAGTTCAGATTCTTGAGAAATCTGTGTAAGTCAGGGTGGAATGCTGTCATTCCAATAGTCACTCATACCACAGATGACTCAAAACAGATTTCTCAGTGGCATGTTAAAATACTGGTTAGTTCCCAGATTAAAACATTTTATAAAAACCTGTCTTTAAAATTTTATTTTTTTTATTAAGGTAACATTAGTTAACAACACTGTATAGGGGTGTGCAACACTGTATATAAATTAGTACTCCACCACTGTCCATTGGGGTCCATATTCCTTTGTTCCCCATTCATACCCTATGCTTCTAGCAGTTTCAATTCCACAGTCAGATTTCTACAGTTTGTTTTGGTTTAATTTTGTCAGTCCATTGTTTTCTTTCTTTATATTTCACATGCCTTTCTCTTTCTGACTTATTTTGCTTAACATAACCCCCTCCAGTTCTATCCACATTGTTCCAAGTGGCAATACTTAATCTTTTTTTAATAGCTGAATAGTGGGCCTCCCTGGTGGCACAAGAGGCTAAGCACCGCACTATGAAGCAATCCACAGCCTCTGCAGCATGAATTCGATCCCCGGCTGGCCAGGGAGAAACCCACATGGTGCAGCAGACCTCTCCTGTCTCACCAGCTGCTCCCCTCAGCAGTGTATTTCAGTCAGACTGCTTGTTCTGCTCCCCGCTCTGTCTCTGGTGAATCCTCTCACCCCCTGCATCTCTGGCCTGTACCCCAGGTCTTATATGCATAAATACATAAATCTTTAAAAAAAATAGCAGAATAGTATTCCATGTGTTATATATACCATGTCTTCTTAATCTACTCATCTGTTGTGGGGCACTCATGTTATTTCCATAACTTGTCTATTGTAAATAGTGCTACTATGACTTTCTTTGCTTTGGGTTATGAGTCTTTAAAGATGTTATTGTGATGTATGTCTTGTAGTGTTTTACCTATATTTTCTTCTATATATTTTATGGTTTCAAGTCTTATGTCCAGTTCTTTTATCCATTTTGAGTTGATTTTTGTGTACAGTGAAAGGTAGTGGTCTAGTTTCATTTTCTTGCATATGGTGGTCCAGTTTTCCCAGCACCATTTATTAAACAAACTTTCCATGTTCCATTGTATATTCTTTGCTCCTTTGTCAAAGATCAGCTGTCCTTATATGTGCGGTTTTATTTCTGGGCTCTCTATATGGTTCCATTGGTCTGTGTGTCTGTTTTTGTTCCAGTACCAAACTGTTTTAATTATTATGGCTTTGTAGTATAGCATGAAGCTTGGAAGTGTGATACCTCCTTTCTCCTTTGTTTTCATCAGTAGGGCTTTGGCTATTTGTGGATTTTTGTGGTTCCATATGAATTTCATCAGTATTTGTTCTATTTCTTTGAAGACTCATCTCCCAAAGCAAAGAAAGTCAAGCAAAAGATGAACATCTTGGATTACATCAAACTGAAGAGCTTCTGCACAGCAAAAGAGACATTAACCAAAACAGAGAGACACCCACTGATTGGGAAAAAATCGTTGCACTCCAGTCAACTGATAAGGGACTGATCACAAAGATATACGAAGAATTCACATGGCTCAACAAAAACAAAATAAATAATCCAATCAAGCAATGGACAGAAGAACTTAAAAGACATTTCTCTAAAGAGGAAATGCAAATGGCCAAAAGGCATATGAAAAAATGTTCAACATCCCTTATCATCAGGGAAATGAAAATTAAAACCACATTGAGATACCAATTTACATCAGTAAGAATAGCACATCTCAAAAAAACAAGGAACAACAAATGTTGGCAAGGATGTGGTGAAAAAGGAACTCTCCTACATTGCTGGTGGGAGTGCAAACTGGTCCAACCACTGTGGAAAGCTGTCTGGAGGTTCCTCAGTCTACTAAAAATGGAGCTACCATATGATCCGGCAATTCCATTCCTAGGGATCTACCCAAAGGACAGAAAAACATTGATTCAAAAGAACACCTGCACCCCTATGTTTATTGCAGCACTATTTACAATAGGTAAAACCTGGAAACAACCTAAGTACCCCAAAACAGATGACTGGATCAAGAAGATCTGGCATATATACACAATGGATATTACTCAGCAATCAAAAAAGATACACTCATGCCATTCGCAGCAATGTATATGGAACTAGAAGGAATTATGCTCAATGAAATAAGCCAGAAGGAAAAAGAAAAATGTTGGATGGTTTCACTTATAGCAGAATATAGGGGAACCAAATAAGGTATCAGTGTAAAAAAATAATAATAACAGTACAAAACACAACAAAGCAAAAATGGATAATTATAAATCAGAGACATACTGCAAGGAAGGAGAGGAGGGAGAGGGATTGGAGAGAGGGAGGGAGGAGCACAAGGGACTAAGGTGATGGTGCATGGGTGCGTTGGTGAAGGAAACTCTATGGGGACTACAGCTGAGGGGGTGGAGGGAAGCAAATATTGTTTAAAAATGAAAATGATTAAAAAATAAAAAAATAAATTTAAAAAGTAGTGCTACAATGCACATAGAATTGCATATATCCCTTCAAATTAGTTTTTCTACATCTTTTGGGTTAGAATACAAGGAGTGTAATTGTTGGATCATATGGTAGATCTATTTTTATTATTTTGAAAACTTTCCATACTGAAAATTGTGTACATATCTGTGAAAAAAAAATCAAAAATATATAGAGTATCAAATCTGTATCTGTCTTCATGCAACTTCAATTTCCTCATTGAGGAAATTGAGATCCCATTCTATTATAAATATGTATGAAGACTGAATGAGATACCACAAGTGTTCCTATGTAGCAAATTGCTGAACATATAGTTTGTGTTAACCAGTTACTTTAAAAAGATATATGGTGCTATTAGAGTAAGATTTCTATTATTTGATAATATTGAATTTGAAGAAAGATAGCAAAGTTTTGTTTATAAAAATCTATTAATTTTTCCTCTAAACTCAGAATTTTTAACAAAAAGTGAATCTGTAATTTTTCTAAGTGTGGTCTAAATGAAACAGACTCTCACTCTCATCTATCAGCCATGTTAAGAGTTCTGGATGAATTGCTGAGTGAAGTATGACTTAGCAATTCCATGCTTTCTCTCTATTGGAAAAGAAATAGGACAACATCTGCTGATTATTACAAAGGACCCCACAATCTTCTGTTTGAAGAACCTTATAAACCAATTGTAGAAAAAAAAGTGAACTTAGGAACCAATTCAGAAGTTTCAAAACAAGTTGTCCAAGCTCAGACCACTTCCCTGTTGGACCCCTTAAAATTTCCCCATCGAGTGAGAGGGCGGAGCAACATGGCGGCGAGGAGACGCTGCGAGTAAGATCTCCCATTAAAAAAAAAGTTAATAGGGAGGAAAAGCGGCAGGTCCCAGTGAGAACTGGAACAGGGAAGATAAACAGACGACTCCAGCAAACTGCCCGAAGAAGAAAGTTGCCATAAAAGAGGACCAGAAGGGAGGAAAGCACAGAACCCTGCTCCCCTCCCCCGCCCACAGAGGCGGCACTCTCTGACCCGCAGAGAGGAGGAAAACAACAAACTGAAACGACCAACAAGTAAAAACTACGCAGCAAGCGGGACTGGGAGTGGAAAGGAACTATTGCAGCCACCACACCCCGTGAACGGGAGCTGTGGAGAATTCTGCAGGATTCGCCGCAGAGGTGAGCTCCAGGCGCCATTAAAGAGAAACCCCACCCCCCCAGGAGGAGACCAGCACCAGCACACAGCCCCGGGCCGCCCAGTAAGCTTGCTTGGAAAAGGGGCGCGCCGGAAAAGCAGACGCGGAGCGGGAGTGGGGTCGGGATCGCGCGGAAAAGCAGTGCGGTTGAAAAGAAAACGAGGATCCGGACCACAGCTGCCCAGGTCCCCGCGCCTGCGACTTAGGCTTGCGGAACCAGGCGCCCAGTGAGCAGGAACCAGGCGCCCAGGCACAGGAGCGGGGGTTCAAAAGGCGCCATTCCCGCGCCACTGAACTGGGCTACAGCCCGCGTCCTGGAACTGAGGGCTTTGGAACTGAGACCCGGGGCACGAAATTCGGGGCGTGGGTTCTCCACGACGGTGGGGCACAAGGCAGATACAGCACCCCAAAGCCGTTGAGGTTTACCCTACCATTCCCGCTCTGTTCCCTGTCCCACCGGGTGGAAAAATCAGCTCCCCAAGGGCTCTAGGAGAGATCTCTGGCGCCACCTAGCGACTTGAACCAGCAGAGGCTCCTGGAGGAGCCAGTGGCCAGCTGGGGAGTTAGCCCACGCCAGGCCCCTTCCGACCAGTAGTCTGAGCCCACAGGGGGAACAAGCACCCACAGCCGGGGCAGACCAGGCGCGCAGAAGAGTGTGCCTGAGACCGGACACGCAGGGAGTGTGTCCCGCATCGCCATTTTAGAACAGGGACATTTCTTCAGTAAAGACTACCTGCAGAAGGCTTCCTCAGGAGCCAGAGGTGAGCGGGGGAAGTTTGCCCACGCCAGACCCCCTCTGGCCTGCAGTCCAAGCCCAGAGGAGGAGCAGGAACCCACCGCCGGGGCAGACCAGGTGCACAGGGGAGTGTGTCCCCACATCGGCATTTTAGAACAGGGACCTTTCTCCAGTAAAGTCTGCTTGAAACTGACATATGGCTCCTGGAGGAACCAGAGGGGAGCAGAGAAGCTCACTCAAGATGCCGGCCAGTCCCAGCAATACAGTGTCCCAACGCATACGGCAAATTAGAAAACAGACAGTAGGGAGTAGAAGAACTACACGCAACCTAGCAACTCCCCAGGGAAAAAGCACACCACAAAAAGAAAACCAGCCCCCAGATAGCAACAACAGTAACTTGGAAGAACTTCTAAGCCTTCCAGAAAGAGAATTTAAAATTGCCATGATTAAAAAAGTTATAGAAGTCATAAAGGAAAACAATGATCAGAAGAAGGAAATTGAGTCCCTAAAGAGGGAAAACAATGGTCAGAAGAATGAAATTGAGTCCCTAAAGAGGGAAGTAAAAGAAATGCAGGAGACCAAAGAATTAATGGAAGAACTAAAGAACTCTGGGAAAAGCAATGAAAGCAGAATAGATGAAATGGAAGAACGAATAAGTTCTCTTGAAGACAAAGAAATAAAAAGAACAAAAACAGAAAAGGAAAGAGAAGTACGAAGGAAAAAGAATGAAGAAAGACTTCGGGAACTATCTGACTCCATGAGGAAAGGAAATATAAGAGTTATAGGAATACCAGAAGGAGAGGAGAGAGATGTAGGAACGGAGAAAATATTCAAAGAGATAATTGAAGAGAACTTCCCAAATGTGAAGAAGGAGTTGAAAATTGATATAGAAGAAGCAAGAAGAACACCAAACTTCCACGACGAAAGGAAAAATACAGCAAGACACATAATAGTAAAGCTCCCAAGAATCCAGGACAAGGAAAAAATAATGAAGCTGGCAAGAGGGAAGAAACAGATAACATTCAAAGGAAAGCCAATCAGGCTGACATCAGACTTCTCTGAAGAAACACTACGGGCAAGGAGAGAGTGGAGGGACATAGTCAACAGACTCCAGGAAAACAGAAGCCAACCAAGAATACTCTATCCCGCAAAGCTCTCCTTCCTCTTTGAAGAAAGAATATGGACCTTCCCAGACAAACAGAAACTCCGGAATTTCATTACAACTAAACCCCCACTCCAAAAAATTCTACAAGGAGTCCTAAAGCCAGAACCTCAGAGGGGCGAATAACAATGAAAGAAGGCCAAAAAAAAAAAAAGTTATTAAAAGAATAATTAAATAAAATCAAAGGAAAGACAAACACAATGGCAAATACAGATGCTAACATATCAATATTAACTCTAAATGTAAATGGACTAAACTCTTCAATAAAAAGACTCAGAGTTGCAGCCTGGATTAAGAAACAAAACCCAACCTTTTGCTGTCTCCAGGAAACACATTTAGCTACAAAAGATAAAAATAGGCTCAAAGTTAAAGGATGGAAAACAATCCTACAAGCAAATGGACCAAAAAAGAAAGCAGGAACAGCTATACTTATATCAGATAAAACAGATTTCAAACTCAAAAAGATAAAAAGAGACCCCAATGGTCACTACATTATGATCAAGGGGACAATACTTCAAGAAGAAATAACACTCATTAACATATACTCACCAAACGAAGGAGCACCAAAATATATCAGACAACTGTTGTCCTCTCTGAAAACAGACATCGGAGAAAACACATACGTAGTGGGAGACTTCAACACACCGCTATCAACAATGGATAGATCAACAAGACAAAAAATAAGTAAAGAAACCAAAGCTCTAAATAAGGACCTAGAGCATTTGGGCTTAACAGACATCTATAGAACATTAAGCCCCAAAAAAACGGAGTACACATTTTTCTCAAGCGCACAAGGATCATTCTCCAGGATCGATCACATACTGGGGCACAAGACAAATATCAACAGATACACCAAGATTGAAATCATATCAACCATCTTTTCTGACCATGAAGGCATCAAACTAGAAGTAAACCATAAAAAGAAGGCAAGGAACTTTCCTACCTCATGGAGATTAAGAACCACACTACTGGAAGACCACTGGACTAATGAGGAGATCAAAGAAGAAATTAAAAAATTCTTTGAATTGAACGACAAGGAGGACACCAATATCCTAAATGTATGGGATGCAGCAAAAGCAGTAATAAGAGGAAAATATATAGCAATAGAAGCTCACATCAAGAAACAAGAAAGAACTCAAAGAAGCAACCTAATCTCGAAGCTCAAAGATCAAGAAAAAGAACAACAAAAAAACCCCAAAACCAGTAGAAGAAAAGAAATAATAAAAACAAAGCAGAAATAAATGAAATTGAAACTAAAAAAACAATCCAAAAGATCAATGAAACCAAGAGCTGGTTCTTTGAAAAAATAAATAAAATAGACAAACCCCTAGCCAGGCTCACAAAGGAAAAAAGGGAGAAAGCACAAATAAACAGGATCATCAATGAAAGAGGAGAAATCACAACGGACACAGCAGAAATCAAAAGAATAATCAGTAACTACTATGAACAGTTATATGGAAACAAGTTTAACAATCTAGAGGAGATGGACAAATTCCTACAACTCTACAATCACCCAAAGCTAGATAAAGAAGAAATAGAACACCTAAACAGACCAATTACAAGCAGCGAAATTGAAATGGTAATCAAAAATCTCCCCAAAAACAAAAGCCCAGGACCTGAGGATTTACAAATGAATTCTACCAAACATTCAGAGATGAATTAGTGCCTATCCTTCACAAACTCTTCCAAAAAATTGAGAAGGAAGGGACAATACCAAACACGTTCTATGAAGCCAACATTACACTAATACCAAAACCGAACAAGGACAACACAAAAAAGGAAAACTACAGGCCAATCTCCCTAATGAACACTGATGCAAAAATACTCAATAAAATTTTAGCTATCAGAATCCAACAATGTATCCATAAGATAATTCACCACGACCAAGTAGGATTCATTCCTGGAACACAAGGATGGTTTAACATCCGAAAATCAATCAACGTTATCCAACACATCAACAAAAAGAAATATAAAAA
The DNA here is from genome assembly GCF_014898055.3 of Talpa occidentalis. NCBI lineage: Eukaryota > Metazoa > Chordata > Mammalia > Eulipotyphla > Talpidae > Talpa > Talpa occidentalis. Next base: position 105,869,600 of record NW_023604861.1, on the reverse strand, counting down.
CCATATGATAATATCAATAGATGCTGAGAGAGCTTTCGACAAAGTGCAACACCCATTCATGATAAAAGCCCTTGAAATTCTTGGGATACAAGGAACATACCTCAACATCATAAAGGCCATCTATGACAAGCCAACAGCCAGTATCATTCTCAATGGTGAAAAGCTGAAAGCAATTCCATTAAGATCTGGAACAAGACAAGGATGTCCACTCTCACCACTGCTTTTCAATATAATACTGGAAGTCCTAGCCAGAGCAATAAGACAAGAGAAAGACATCCAAGGAATCCAAATAGGAAAAGAAGAAGTCAAACTATCACTATTTGCAGATGATATGATAATATACATAGAAAACCCCAAAAACTCCACAGAAAAACTAATTCAACTCATCAATCAGTTCAGTAAAGTGGCAGGATACAAAATCAACACGCAAAAGTCAGTAGCCTTCCTATACACAAACAAAAAATCTGAAGAAGAAGAAATCAAAAAAACCATCCCTTTTTTTATTGAAACAAAAAAAATCAAATATTTGGTAATAAATCTAACAAAAGTGGTAAAGGACCTATACAAAGAAAAGTATAAAACACTGTTAAAAGAAATAGAAGAAGACACAAAGAAATGGAAAGACATCCCCTGCTCATGGATTGGAAGAATAAACATTATTAAAATGGCCATCCTACCAAAAGCAATATACAGATTCAATGCTATTCCAATCAAAATTTCAATGTCATTCTTCAAAGAAATAGAACAATTATTGATGAAATTCATATGGAATCACAAAAAACCTCGAATAGCCAAAGCTCTCCTGAAAAAAAAAGAAGGGAATGGAGGCATCACACTCCCAGACTTCAAACTATACTACAAAGCCATAATCATCAAAAGTGCATGGTATTGGAATAAGAACAGACACAGACCAATGGAATCGAATAGAAAATCCAGAAATAAACCCACAGATTTATGGTCAAGTAATCTTTGACAAAGGAGCAAAGACTATGCATTGGAGCAAAGAGAGTTTGTTCAATAAATGGTGCTGGGAAAACTGGGTCGCTACATGCAAAAGAATGAAGCTTGACCACTACCTCACACCATACACGAAAATCAACTCAAAATGGATTAAAGAACTAGACATAAGACCTGAAACCATAAAATATATAGAAGGAAATATAGGCGAAACGCTATGTGATTTGCACATAAAAGACATCTTTACAGACACATCACCCAAAGCAGTGATAGTGAAGGCAAAGATAAACAGCTGGGACTACATCAAATTAAAGAGCTTCTGCACAGCAAAAGAGACAATAACAAAAACAAAGAGAAACCCCACCAACTGGGAGAACATTTTTGCACCCAACACTAATGATAAAGGACTGATCACAAAAATCTGCAAAGAGCTGAAGAGACTTAACCACAACAAAGAAAATAATCCAGTCAAAAAATGGGCAGAAGAGCTAAAAAGAAACTTCTCTGAAGAGGAAATGCGAATGGCCAACAGGCATATGAAAAAATGTTCAACATCACTTGTCATCAGGGAAATGCAAATCAAAACTACCATGAGATACCATCTCACACCAGTGAGAATGGCACATATTAAAAAAACTAGCAACAACAAATGTTGGCGAGGGTGTGGAGAAAAAGGAACTCTCCTGCACTGTTGGTGGGAGTGCAAACTGGTCCAACCACTATGGAGAGCTGTGTGGAGATTTCTGGGCCTACTAAACATAGAGCTTCCATATGATCCAGCAATTCCACTCCTAAGTATTTACCCAAAGGACACAGAAACATCAATTCCAAAGAACACCTGCACCCCTATGTTTATTGCAGCACTGTTTACAATAGCTAAGCTTTGGAAACAGCCCAAATGGCCAAAAATAGATGACTGGCTCAAGAAGATGTGGTACGTATATACCATGGAATATTACTCAGCATTCAAAAAAGATAAACACATGCAATTTGCAGCAACATGGATGGCACTGGAAGGGATCATGCTCAGCAAAATAAGCCAGAAAGAAAAAGAGAAATACCGGATGGTCTCACTCATAGCAGGAATCTAGAAAACTTAAATAAGGGACCAGGAAAATGCATAACTATAAGAAAGTGAAAATCAAAATCAACAAAAAACTATGAACCAGAGACACTTTTTGGGGGGCGTGGGTGGGAGGGGAGGGATTGGGGTCAGAATGGGGGGGCTGCAATTGTATGGGGAATATAAAAATAAAATTTATTATTTAAAAAAAAAAAATTTCCCCATCACCTGTCCCTGTTAGCCCACACGTTGGGTAGATTGCCCCTTGATTGTGGACTTGGACCATGATTCCTATTCTTGAAATACATGTTTTATTGGTTATATTACATTATACTGACTATTTCCTGGTCAACACTAATATGATTAAAACCCTACAGAAATACAATTGGAGAAATCATCACTTGGGATTTTAAGAGATCTGGTGTGAATTACTAACCAGAGGTCTCTAATTTGCTTAAGAGAAAGACTTGCTCATTCAGTTTGAGTTTGTTAGGGTACCTGATCTCAGAGCTAAAGATCTGACAAATATAGGTGTTCATCATTTTGGATTATAGATTCGTATCCCTGGATAACTCTTTATTCTTGATCACTTTCTAGAAAACTAGACTTTGTAGTCTCATCTAATTTAGGAACATTTCACTTATATAATAAATTGCTGTATTTGTCCCCACTCATGTAACTCCCCTTGGCAGAAAACATTGGTGTCTTCATGTCCAAGTCACAAACAAGCCCCAAGCAAACAATTCTCTCAGAAATCTTAGTACAAGCAAATTTTGGTGCCATGGATTTAATATAAAATCATTTTGGAGTGACTCTGGGAAATAATGGGCCAATCACTTAATTAGTAGAAATAAGTTCTGCTGTAAAGCTGAATGCTGAAACCTGGGACAAAATAAAGGTTTTATTTTCTCATAAATGAGTTCATAAAATAATGTTAATAAATGAGTAAACTTATTTCAATAAGGAATATTTCATATGTAAATATATTTGAAGCTTAATAAAGGCAAGTATATTTAGTTAATAAAATAATATTCTTCCAACAAAAACATTATCATTAAGTTAAAAATAAACATAGAATGATGTTTTGTGGTGATTTACATTATTGTAATTAGAATGTGTTTGACAACTTCTCTTTTTCTACTGCTTGAGTTTCTCTGCTAAGTAGCTCTAATTCTGTTAAGTTTTGTTGTTTCACATAGTTCTTTAAATAGTTTTCAATTAGTTTTAATTTGGAAAAAGGACATTTTCATAATCAAGAAATTGTCAAAATAATATATTTTTTTAAAGATTTATTTATTTATTTATACAAGCACTGGGTATAGTCAGAAGCACAGGAGGGTGAGAGAATTCACCAGAGCCAGAGTGGGGAACAGAACAGGCAGAGTGACAAAATACACTGCTAAGGGGAACAGCGGGCACGGCAGGAGAGGTCTGCATGCCATGTGGGATCCTCACCTGTGGCAGGGGATCATACCAGCGCTGCAGAGGCTGCGGACAGCTTGGCAGCCCAGCACTTAACCGCTGCGCCACCAGGGGAGGCCCTGTCAAAATAATATTAATAAAAATATACTACATTTGTACTCACAAGGAATTTTATGATTACTCCCATTTAATTAGTAAATAGTAAATACTTTACTTTTTAATTTTTTTTTTCAAAGTTGACTCTTGGTAATGATTATGAGAGCCCACTTGCAAATTTATTTTTCATCTTTGCGGCATTATTTTGGGTAGCAGACTATCTTTAAATTAATTTATTTGGAGTAACAAAACATACCAACACTTCTAACATATTCTCTAAATCTTGTGTTAGCTGGCAATACATCATTTCATGTGTATCATGGGAAATAATAATCCAATAATGTCTTTACCTGAAAAGTTACTACTAAATATCAGGGCACACTTTGACTTGGGCCAAGAGATGAGAGTTTTTTTTTCTCTTCCCACCAGTATGCTGTCCTGAAGTGTACAAGTTCATAGGTGTCTAGTAAGAAATACTTCTAAAAGATCACAATATTTCTTGATGTCAAGTATGGTCAGTGTGATGGAGACATAGAACCCCTAAATTTCAGTAAGATTTTATGCCAGTAGAAGCAGTCTTTCCACCTCCATTTGAGGGAATTAACCCTGCATAGCCTATGGAAATTGTATTGGCCTACCTTGAAGCAGCTACCTTGCAAGACAGTACTGATTCTTTGCAGGAGCTAGCCCACCACCCCTCTTTGCTTTTTGATCTATAAATAGTTCAAGAATCAGCAGATCCCTAAAAGTAAGTTACAAATGATGATCCATAAGAATGTGCATATACTCCAAAAGAGTTACTTGTGTTTTCTAATTTATGCAGCCAGAAATCCAGGAGACATTGTGTGCTACTAAATACTAAGGGCATGGGGAAACAAAGTTGAGACTTTATGGCTCATTGATACGGACCCATTAAGTTAAGATTCTGCAAATAATGTTGGAGATTGGGACATTAAAACTTTCTTTAATAACTTATTACTTTGATAAACTGAAGCATAAACCAAAAGACAGCCCACAGTGAGCAAATTAGAAATGCTCTACATGCTTTGGTTTGACGGTATTGGAATAAAATTAAGTACATAGACCAATGGAATAAAGAGTCCAAAAGTAAATGTACACTTATATGGACAGTCAATTTACAACAAAGGGGCCAAGATACACAATGGAGAAAGGAAAAGTCAATTCAGTAAATGGTATTGGAATATTGGACAGCTACATGCAAAATAATGAAATGAGATCTCTCACACCAAACAAAAAAGTCAATTCAAAATGGCTTAAAGACTTGGATTTAAGACCTGAAGTAATACAATACACTAAAAAAAAAATACAAAAACTCTACAACATTGACTTCAGGGATAGCTTTGGTCAAGAGAAGCAAAAGCAAATAAAAACAAATGGGACAACATCAAATAAAAAATTTGCTGTGGTTAAAGAAAGTCATTAAAACAAATAAGTAATCCAATTTTTACTTTTTGAGGAAAGGAAAAATTGATGGATGTTGTAGAGATCTGTTTCTAACCAGCTGTTTTCCATTATGGTATGTGGAATCCTTTTTAGCTTGTATTGACCAACTGGATTATAATAGAGTGTTTTCACACCACGTTGGTAATATTACGACAGATTATTTGAAAAGGAAAAATAATTCTTTTGAGTGACATGTAAATGGTAGACCTGGTGAGATATGTTCCCTAGAGACATGCCAAATTGTAAACACAGTTGACTGACATGGAATAACAGCTGAACACTTAACAATGCAGTCAATAGCTTCTGTGTTCCCTTGGGAGGAAGTGACACACAGAGGAAAAGTTCATTGCTATTATTTTGGTATTTTACTTAGAATTTACAGAAATCGCTTGCTCTATGAAAGGATTTCTAGACACAAATTATTTTTACCTCATTTTCAGGAAACTACATTATTATCATCCATAAAATGAAATCTCCCATTAATTTAAAGTTCTCCTGGCTTAACATCATGTGGAAGTTTTGGTGATGAGTGAAATGTTGTAACTATCACCTTTTTAGTGTGTGCTTCCCTAGTGTTACTTCAAGTTTAACATTTTGTTATCTCACACATTTGATCACACAGTCCTCCTTAAGACAGATTAGCAGAGCTAAAATGATTCCAAAGAAATTTTAGAGTGGAGATATAGCTAAACTAAAATCTAGAAACTCATTTGCTTACACTACATTACCTTAAAACAGAGCTTCAGACAGGTATTCTAAAGAAAGTAGTTTTGGAGCAGGGGAATGAGGACCCCAGGTAAGAGGAAGAAATTTGGTGAAAATGATCTCAGTATGTATATGAGTTTCAGCTCATCCTGTGAATGGCACCAAAGAATTGGTTTGGTCTTTAATCAGAACTTTTTTTTAAAGGTTTATTTATGTATACAAGAACTGGGGGTACAGGTCAGAGATTCTGGTGGGGGGGTAAGAGGAATCACCAAAGACAGAATGGGGAGCAGAACAGGCAGATTGACTGGAATACACTGCTGAGAGGAGCAGCAGGTGAGTCAGGAGAGGTCTGCTGCGCCATGTGGGTCACCTCTCTGTCCAGGGATTGAACTGGTGCTGCAGTGGCTGCGGATAGCTTCATAGTGCTGCATCTTAACTTCTTGTGCCACCAGGGAGCCCCTTCAATCAGAACTTTTATATTGACATGTGACTTATTTGAAGATAGGGAATATTGCCATTGTTGTGGTTCCTATTCAGCAGAAGTTAGCTCTCTGGAAAAGAGTATTATCTCAGAGCTGTTAGCAGCTAACACCCGCGCTGATCTAAGGAGAGCACCAATAATTCCTATACTCCATAACTTGCATCACTTGACTCACAAAGATCAACTTTCTTCTCACATTAACTTTATTATAGCCAAACCTATCTTCTTCAGGATTCTGGTTGGTTGTATGTTCTAAGAAAAGTTAAAAGAAGAGTGTTATTAGGACAAAATAAAAGCACTATTATTACAGTTGTTCCTGGGGTTATATGGATAGTCTGTATCAAGCCTCTGTAACACACATTTTAGATTCCCCTCTATTATGTATCTCGGTGCCTTACCTAATGGGGTGACCTAAGCCTTCATTCCTGAGAGATCTGAATTTTGGCCACCCTCTATATGGCACTTTCTTATAGCAACTAGACCTGAATAAAAAAAAAGCTTATCTAGAAAAACAAATTCAATGGACATTTAAGCATGAAACCTAAGCACGTTGAACAGCTTTGGGAGGACTGATGAATATGACCAACTTGTATTTATTGGAAAAGCCCTCACAGAGTAAAATCTATCTGACTGCTTGTCAAGTTTGAATCCTCACTTTGATTATCTAATAAACTATTTGCCTAACAATCATTGCAACATTATTTCTAGTTAACAAAACTTAATTCATCTGTACTTCACATATTTAAAATTCTTATTGTTCCTTGAGATAAGAGCCACATAAAATACTTCTGTTAAGCCCAGGAATATAATTTGTATAATTTGAGTGACAGCTTATTGCATGACTAATAGGAATTCAATTAAAAGGCTGATTTTTTAAAAAAAGAAAACAGTGAGAAGTATGGCAAAATTAAGAATTTGATTTAATCAACTATCTGATAATGTGCCATTGTTAACAGTCTGGTCATTACTTAAACTTATTTCTTTGAAAACCTAACAAAACAACAAAAATAGAGATAGAACTCTGCACAAAGTGTGCTTCGTATAAAAGGACTGAAAGTTGCTGAGAAAGAAATGAATTCTAATCCTTGCCTTAGCCCCACCACATTTACATTTGAATACTGCTAGGGAAGAGCCTTTATGGAAATTAGCTAGAACTACTTTTTTTTCTGGTCAATACCTGCTGCTTTTAAGGACATGCAAATGTTTTCCCCTTCAGTTCTTTCTCAATTGTGCAACAGAATAGTTTGGCCCCCTGTATCCACCCTGCCACTACTTGAACAAAAAAGGTTATACAAGATAAAAAAAAAAAAAATGATGGTATAGAAAAGTTTCTTAATGAAGCGAGCACTCTAACAGAAATAGACCTTAATACCTAGAGGCTCTGAGCCAAGAAGAAATGGTGAGGTGTATTTTTATGGCTGGTTTCTTACTTTCTTTCTTTCTTTTTTTAATCAGATGTGCCAATAGAAAATTTAAAGTGTTCTTGATGTAAAAGCCTAGAGCACAAGAAGCTATTCTTACCTTTTATGTAAGCCATTTCTTTTCCTGAGAAGTCCATAAAATCAGGCTGGTAATTCTCTAAATGCTCTGTTTAAATTGAAATCTTCTTATGCTTTCAAGTACATCATGTCCTGGAGACTGGTCTTTCTTCCTCTGAGTTAAATGACAACCCTGCTTTTATCACTTGTCTTTTTTTTCCAAAACAACTTTAGGTCCAGGTCTAAAATGCCTAAGTATCTGAGATTTTGCTTTTCTTCCACGGGGGTGAGAAATATTTAATTAAGTAGGGTTGCAAGGCAAAAATAGCTGTTAAGAAAGATAGGAAATGATTGGAGGCAGGGAAAGTAAATGGGAAAAAGAGAAGAATCAGATACAGTAAAGGGAAGGAGTTTATATAAATGAACACACATGCATGTTACTGCTGTAAATCTACTCATGGGATCCAACTTGGTTTTCCCTTTTTGTAAGTCCTGAAAGGTATTTTCCATTTCGGTGTTACCAAAAACATTGAAAGACTGATTTTTTTCTTTAATGGAAAGCTACAATAAAGTACTTAAAGTTAGCACCATATTTCATAAACATGACTTGATTTGATATACTTTAAAAATATAACAGGGTGGTCCCCAGGAAAGGGGGAGGTTTCAGGTTCCCTGCACCACCCAAATGGAGGGTGCAGCTGAGCAAGGAGAGGAGAAGCTGAAGAGGAGACTGAGGAAGGAAGCAGGATGGAGCCAGAAGGAGACCTGGAGGAGGCACATGGAGCCTAGAGACACGTGAAGAAATTGCGCTTGTCTTTTGGTCGTGTACTGGGCGACACAGATGTGGGTGAGACCTGTGGGGAGGTGACAATGGCAGCTTTTATCTTGATTTTGATTTTTCTCTTTTCCTTCCGGGCAGTCTGGTTGTTTCTGACCCTTTTCTGTGGGTCCCCACTGGAAAATGCTTTGAACTTGTGGCAGGCTTTGGGGCTTTGCTCTGGGCCAATCCCATATGGAAGGAGTTTTATCCACGAGGGGACCCGTAACTTTGGGTGCTTCATTTAGAAACTAGATTCTTTGCCTTTCCTGTATTGTTTCCTAGTTTTCTTAAAGTTCCTTCCCATTAAAGTCTCATATGTTTTGTGTTGATGCGGCGGATGGCAGAACCCTATATAGAACAGGCAGGTTTGCGGGGTTTGGGCTGCCCTTCTCCCTGCCCTGTAACAAAAATAACCTATAAATTACAAGGTAATTTTGTAAAAATGGAAAAAAAATATATCTCCATGTTCTGAAAAACTATTTAATACAGTAAAACCATATATTATTTTCCTATAGATCATCATCCCTCTAGAGAAAAATGGGTCATATGAGCATGAAGAAGTTCCCTATTAACATAACAATATGTTAAGTAGATATGTTACAGGGCAGGGAGAGGGCCAGCCCAAACCCCGCAAACCTGCCTATTCTAAATGGGTTCTGCCATCCACCGCATCGACACAAAACATATGAGACTTTAATGGGAAGGAACTTTAATACAACTAGGAAACAATACAGGAAAGGCAAAGAATCTAGTTTCTAAATTAAGCACCCAAAGTTACCCATCCCCTCGTGGGTAAAAGTCCCTCCAAATGGGATTAGCCCAGAGCAAGGCCCCAAAGCCTGCCACAGGTCTAAAGCATCTTCCAGTGGGGACCCACAGAAAAGGGTCAGAAACAACCAGACAAGCCCGGAAGGAAAAGAGAAAAATCAAAATCAAGACAAAAACTGCCATTGTCACCTCCCCACGGGTCTCTCACCCACATCTGTGTCACCCAGTCCACGACCAAAAGGCAAGCGCAGTTTCTTCACATGTCTCTTGGACCCATGTGCCTCCTCCAGGTCTCCTTCTGGCTCTCCATCCTGCTGTTCTTCCTTCCTCAGTCTCCTCTGCAGCTTCTTCTCTCCCTGCTCAGCTCCACCCTCCATTTGGGTGGGGCAGGGAGACTGGAACCTCCCCCTTTCTTGGGGACCACCGTTACAGATATAGAAAAAATTTCAGAAGAAAAGGTAAAGAAAATTAGGAATGATGCCTTTAACAATCTACTCTGCTACAAAACCCTGCCCAAAATGTTAATATTTGGCGTTTGTCACATAGTAAATCAAAAGTAAGTAAGTAAAATACTTACTCTTATTGCTCTTTTTGTTTTGTGTCTGAACACACCTTCAAGTAAGTCTCTGAAGTTGTAATATCAATGTTAGTTGAATAAAAAGCAAATACTTTTGATTGCATTTCACTTATAATAACAACACAGGAAAATTAAAGTTCTGATTTCCTTCCAATGCCCACTTCTGAGAAAGGAGTGAATATTTTTGATTTTATCGCTAGAATTTATAAACTGAGTCAACCATCTACTTTGGAGAATAAGATAATGTTTTAAATTTCCCCTACTTTCTACTCAACCACATAGTGTTAATATAGACCATAAGGGTGTACCCAGTGGTATTCTGGAATTGGTTCCTAGTTGCAATTGCTAATAATAGTTGATAGTGTTCATCTCTTTCCAGGTATGTGTTCAGTCACTTCAGAATGGCAAGAAATTGGCACAGTAGAAGTATTTATGTTACAGAAATTGGCAAATTACAAATCAGAGATTCACATACCCCAATGTTTTACCAGCTCAAAATGGGCTACTGCTAACTCCTCCCAGGTGGCTCAGCAGTTGAGCGCTGGGCTGCGAAGCTGCCCGCAGTCTCTGCAGCGCCGTTAGATCCGCGGCCGGGCCAGGGTCCCACATGGCGCGCAGACCTCTCCTGCCTCCTGCCGGGCCAGATGCTCCCCTCAAAAGTGTATCTTGTCAGTCTACCTGCTCTGGTCCCCGCTTTGCCTTTGGTGAATTCTCTCACCCTCCCACGCTTCTGACTGTACCCAGCGCTTGTATAAATAAATAAATAAATAAATCTTAAAAAAAAAAAATACTAACTCTCTCTGAACTCAAGAACTACTGTAGCTGGAAATGTTCTATTTTATCGAATAGGTTTCTATAAACCACAGTAATTCCTTCTCAAATTCTCATTCCATTTGCCAGAGGCATTTACTTCTTGTTTTTCTTTCTTTTCCTTTTTTTTTTTTTTTTTTGCCTTTTTCAATTTTAGCTGTTGGCTGTTTTTTCTTTTAGTTTCCTTTAATCTCCAATAATCTTGCTTTTTGGCCTTTGGCTACTTAATTTTATTTAAAACAACATTTAAAATAATGTTTCACACAAATGAAAAACCAAGATGTCATTCTTAAAAACTGGCACAAAGGTTGTGTTAAGATATTTGAAATATCCCTCCATCATTTTTACCTACTTCTACTCCAGTTTGGGAGTGGTGGCTGTGTTAGGATTATCCAGAGAAACAGAATTAAAAAGGCATGAATACACACACACACACACACACACACACACACGTGTGTGTGTGTAATATAATGTAATGTAATGTAAGTATATATAATATACATTGTGTATAGACACTTATATACCTTCATAATTTCTATCTATCATCTAATCTATGTCTTCTATATATCATCTATTTATCAAACATCATTATCATCTATCATTTGTTTATAGAAGAAAGAAAAGTAGAGAGAGTCTAATAACAGCAGTAGTTAGATTTATTTTTGACCGAATAGCTGACTGTCATGACCTAATTGATATTTATAATTAACCATCATAGTAGCTACTACTAGACTTAAAAGAAACATGTTTTCTAATATCACATGTATTATTTCTTTTGTTTAAATAAACACAATGATTTTATTTTAATATATTTGTGGGAAAAGAATGATAAACCATTTATCTTTAAGATAAAGTGGTTTGGGATCCTGATTCCAAAGCTAGTGTCTTCCAGTTCTGATCTTTCAACTGTCTTACTGTGGACTTGCATGGATCACTTAACTTTTCTGTGCCTGAGTTTGTTGATCACAGAAGTAGATTTTGCTGGCATCTGACAAAAATTACTACTCAGGGTTAATGGAATTCATTTATATCTCTTCATACCCCTTTGAAAAAATGAGCTATTGGAATACAAATGTAATTATTTTAGAAATTTAGCACTCATTGAGATAGAAACAGATATTTCTAAAATCACTCTTTGGGCATTCAGATTAAAAAGCATTTCTGAACTACTTGAAGTACAGTATTGGGAATAATTACTAAAATTTTTCTTTTGCCAGGCACTTACACACCCTCATAATTACCGTCATTTTCCTGGCTAAAATTCACATCAGATGTTAGGGAAAAAAAGAACAATATTTTTGATTAAGAAATAGTAAGCTTGACAAATGCTCTCAGTAAATGATTCCTTTTATCCTATAAAGTCACCCCTCTTTTGTTGATGCCCCAGGTCTCTCAGCACAAGACATATACATCTGGTGTGCCACATTTTACTTTATAATTTATAGTCATGTAAATACTCTATTTGTATTTGATTGGATTTTGTCTTCACCTCCTCCTAATCTATCTGATTTTAATTTGTTCTTTCATCCAATCTCAGAAAAGCTAAAATGTGCTTGAGGAACTTTCCCCTGTGTGCTGACATTAGTCTATCAAATGATATTCATTCTATTATATACAACATTTCAGTTTTTCTGTCAGTAAAAGTGACTAAAACAATTATCTAAAATGTTCTATAAAAACAAATTCTTCAAATTTTCCCAGGTTATCTTGGAGTTGGTGGAATTTGAGTTTAAACCCATGAGATCACTCAATTCTTTTTGTAGACATGAATCAGTTTCTTTTCATGGCTAACAGATAGCTAACAGAGAGGGTTCTATTTCCATGTTGTGAGAGATTTTAAATCTCATCTTTAAACAAGTTATCATACGGAGCTTATACTTACCTAAAGCTATGTTTGTTTGGTTCAGTGGAGAAGATTGTTGAAAATTAATTTCAGTCAGTCATGAAGTCTGTCTGTCATTAAGTGCCAACATTCATACTAACTTAATTATACTTAATTTTGTGTGAACCTTGAGAGATTTAATGATGGGTTTATAAAATGAAACATCTTATATTTGATGTGTCCATGAGATTTAGAAAAACATCCTTCTATTTTTACAAGCACAAACAAATGTGTAAAGACTCTTTACTGATGACATGCTAAGTACCTTTGATGATTTTGTTTATCTCAGGCTCACATAACTAATGACAAGATGATTATTTTCTGTCTTGGCAAACTAATTCTCAGTACAGACCATGAAATAAATTCCAGAATCTAGGACCAATATATTTTACTCTGTAGACTTTGTCATAATTTATCTTCATTGCTTTTTAGCTTTTTATACTAAAATCCTATATTTTCCACTCAACAGATACTTCCAAGAACTGCTCTATGACTCTTTAAATTTTTTTCAGGATTTAGAAATGATATTTTTTTGAAATGGATTACACTAAGTATGAAAATTAAAACTATGGAATGTTATAAATTTTGAGCTCCATTATTTTAGAGTAAGAAAACTAAGACCAAGAAAGTGTGTAGACACTTTCTCCAAGGACACATACTTAATTAATGTCCCAATTTGATGGAACCCTGTTTCAGTGCTCTTTCTTTTATTCCATTAGAAAGAAAAGTAGACAGCTATTTATCAGTGTCAAAAAACAAAATTCATCTTAAAATTAGAGACCTAATTGGCTATATTAAATGATTCATGAATCTGAAAGTATCCCATCTAGGAAGTACAAAAACACTGAATGAGAGTGGGACAAGTTTACTAACAAAAGAGAAGAAAGATTATTTCAGGAAAAGCCAAATCATATTCCCATAGGGAATGAGATTCTTACCATGCAATTTACCTCACTAGTGCTGGCCAGGAAACTCTAGGTTTACTGATTTAAAATTCCACTCTTGGGAAAAGACAAAACTACAATTAGGTTAGGTGTTAAGTCTTGTTGGGGCCCAGAATTTTGGTCCTATTGTTTCTTTTAATTTAACATCAGCAATTAATAATTGTATTGAGTTGTATTTTTATATTAGAGTTTATTCTGTCCAACTGTATATTCTCAAATTAAGTAAAAAGGAAATATTTGGGTGGAAATGTTCTTCCACCCCACCCCCAAACAATTTAGGGGAAAAGATTAGAGGAATGACATATTTAGTGTTGAAATTTAGATCATGATTAAACAAATATCTTTAGAGATAGCTCACACTAAGGGATTGAATTGCAACATGACAATATGAGCTGTTCTGCTGACACACTTCCCAGTGAATATAGCAGAATGAAATGGAATCATTATGCTAAGGTGAGAGGAGAAAGGGAGGTAACATTAGTTCAAGTACCACAGATTCTTCCCTTTTTTAACAAAGTCTCCCACATGTTTTTAAATAATTATTTCTTCATTTTCTGGTTGCCTTTACAATTAATCTCAGAGACTAAATATTTTAATAAAAAAGTTTCACCAGTTTAACTGGGAAGTGGTTCAGCAGAACATCTCAAACTGTCCTGCTGGAATTCTCTCGTTGGTTTCATCTATCTATTTATTTTCTTGTTACCTGTGCACACTTTCTTCTTGAAAATTAGGTAGGAGAGTTTTTATAACATTTCTTATATTGTGAAAAAATAAACAAGGATGTTTAAAAAAATAATTTTTTATGACTTTGTAGAGACATTGGCAATATCTAGTTGGGCTCCTAGAGAACTTAGCAATGAAAAATTTCCTGTCATCTCTATATATTTTCACTTCTATTTTGTTTTTAAGAATAAGCATTTTTTTAAGGAGAAATGTATATAGGATGGAGTAATTTATAGTCAAAATTATTCAATATACTTTACTCTAAAAATGTCTGACATAAAATTGGTCTAGTTCTCTGAAAAACAAGATTCATTTACTCTCCTTGCCAAATAATTTATTTACATATTCCCCTAGGAAACCAACTTCCTTGATATTTTTCTATAAATATGGTTCCAAGCTTTCAAATCTGATTTATGCAGAAAAGTTTTCAGAATTTTATGTTATAAAGTGAGATTCAGCTACATTTTTTCATAAAAATATATTCTTTAAGACTAAAGAAATTCACCACTTGGCAGATTATTATTCTTTGCAGATATTGTAAACCAATCAATATTAATGGTACTAGGAAAGAGTTAATTGATAGGCACCTTTAGTGTGTAGGTATAAGCGAGTCAGGCGTTACCCGTCACAGATAAAGCTTGTAACAGACAGATCAAAACATTAAGAAATTTGTAGTCCTCAACTCCATGGAGAGTGGAACAGTTCTTTTTGACAAACATTATGCTGTCCTTTCTTTGTAACAAGTGTTTCTTTATTAAGAACACTTCTTTATTATTAATAACACTTACAAACTGACTAATGGGAATACTACCACATGGTTTCCTTAATAATGAAACGGCACTATTTTGAAGACTGGGTTGCTTACAAAGAAACAGTTGACTCTGCAGATGAATTTAGGTTCTTGATTTCAAAATTGGGATTATTAATTTTGTGAGTAGTGGTTAATGGAAACTCATCATCACAGATGTTCTAATTGATGTGTTCACACACTTTCCAGACTTTTTTTTCATATTCAGCCTTAAAAGAACTTACCACATGACTCTTCATATTGCCTGATACATCAAGAGCCTCCTGGATCTATTCAGTAATCACTAATTTCAAATAAACTTGTCTCAATTTGCTTTCTTTCCTTCTAACATGTCCCTTTGTACTTGTCCAGCCTTCATACCAATAGAATCAGCTGATGAACAAACTTCCAAGGCTGTCTGGGGCCAACCCACTTAACCATGGCGGTTGGGGCAAAGGTACAATTTAATAACATGACAAAAACATACCAGGCTGGCATATGAGAATTCCCTAACTTGAAATAGTTTATTACTTTTCTTAAGAAACCAGGCTTTAACAACCACTTGAAGAGAGCTACTGTTCAGGAGTCTGATAAATAGCAGCTCACCCATTCTCACTGACAACTCTAAATGAGAATGATCATTGAGATACTGGAATGAGTTACTGGGAAACCCTTCCTATCGTTTGTTTTTCTTGATTTTGATTTTTTAATCCAGAAGCTTATACAGTAAGTTAAAAAAGAATTCCATGAGCAGTTAAAGAATTGTTTCTCTTGAGATACAGTGATCAAGTAAAAACATACTGATATTATGGTTACATTGTGATGGCTCTTTTGCATGTTTCTGTCAGATGATCCATATAGTCACCAGTGGAGCCAGAGAGATAAAATGAACTCGTTCTTCAGATTGGAGAACATGAGATCTGATAGTCTATGTCACTCTGCTCTGAAAATAAGTGTAGGAAGATAGCAAGTATTCATAATATGTATTGTTAATGACTTTTTGAGATAAAAATAATTGCTAATTAGTTTTTAAATGAGGGCTAAAAATGCATTTCCGTATGTCAGCTATCTTTTCCTTAGCAGGGCATTTTTTTTCTCTTTCAGGAAATTTCAATTTTACCTCAGTATTTAGGGTAACTGAAGGTGGGTTTTTACTAGTATTTTTTTATTGGTGAGCCTTATCACCTGTGAAATTTTCACAAAATTGTAGAATACAATAGAATGATGTGAGTTGGAGACACAGTGATTCTTCTATAGCATGGGAATAATTTTCACTTCTGATTTTTTTAAGATTTATTTATGCATACAAGAACTGGGGTACTGGCTAGAGGTGCAGGGGGTGAGAGGATTCACCAGAGACAGAGTGGGGAGCAGAACAGGCAGACTGACTGGAATACACTGCTGAGGGGAGCAGCGGGCGAGACAGGAGAGGTCTGCTGTGTCATGTGGGTTGCTCCCTGCCAGCCAGCCAGCGATCAGAGGCTGCAGATTGCTTCATAGTGCTGTGCTTAACCCCTTGAGCCACCAGGGATGCCCCCACTTCTGATTTTTACAGTGTTTCCCTCCAAGTGAAATGAAGGCCATTCTTCCAAGGCACCATAAGCAATTTGGAAAAGATGGAAAGAAAGGTGATGTAATAACTTTGCTTTAAGCTCAGTGGCCTGAGAGGATCATATCAAGTCATCACCATAACGTGTATTTTCATAGCTGAGACACAGGGTGGGTATCTAATCATAATTCACACGTGATAGATAAATAGGGTGTGTGTCTAGAGCACCTGCTATGTTCCAGGCAAGGTTCTTGATGCTAAATATGCAGATCACAAAAGCTGCATCACAAGGCAGAGTACCATGGCCATTTTGCAGTTGGAAAGGGGGCTTAGAGAGGCTGTCTAACATTTTCAAGGACATACAGTTAGAAAGCATTATATTACTTATTTTAATCCTAGTGAAAATATTTCACTATAGTTACTGCTGTGATTTTTGCATGGTCACATTTCAAATAAATCAAGGGCCACGTGATATTGACATGCATGCTGTTGCTGCAAAAGGGAACATTCTATCACTTTGCTCTTTGAAGGGTGGTCCAGATGGGCAGCATGGGCATCCCTGGGAGTTTGTTTAGAAATGCAGAGTTGCAGGCCCTACGTAGATCTGCTCCATCAGAATCTGCATTCAGCAGCCCCCTCCCTACCTACTACACATATTAATGTTTGAGGGTGATGCATTCATCATTGAGCTCCCCTCAAAAAGAGAGTTTGGAACATATTGAATATATTTCAGTGTTTCTAAGAAAACAGATGACTGTTTCTAGCAGGAGCCATCAGCACTTTACAGAAGCCACTTGAGAATGACAACCCTTCCCTAGCCCTCTTGGCCATAACTCTCTCTACTCTCACCCCAGCCCTCCCTCACCACACATGCAGACCTCACATTGTATCTCACATACAGATTTTTTAGTGGCAAGCAGAAATGACATTCTCTTTCAATTATCTTAACCATGTGCAACCTTAAAAGTTATTTCTCCCTCACTGTGGTTCCATTTCTTTCCAAGAGCCTCTTCAGTTCCAAAGGATTCTGTCATCTCACAGATAAGCATGAACAAACTTATGTGTCACATAGCTTTTTGTGCTGTGCACCTAGAATGGTATCAAATGGATGCTGAATGGAATGTTTACTCCAAGACTTCATTCTTTCAGTGTTATTATCTCTGAATATGCTTGTCATCATCTGGATAAAACCTGATTGCAAGACTCTCTTCTGCATTTGCTCTTCTTCCTGCAATTTCCTGTAATGTATATAATGCGATGTGTAAATATAATTTGGGTTGTCCCAGGTATCACATCAAAACTAACAAGAAATACATGTGCTACGTGGTGAATGCTGAAAGGAAATCTTCATAGGAAGCCTAGCAGCAAGAAGGAGCATGTGGTTCTTCTGCACAGAGGAGAACAAATTATAACACTTTAAGGCTCATGAGGATTTTTGAACATTTGTCAAAACCACTTTTTGGTAAAGTCTTGTCTGACTATGGCTAAGGAAAATATAAATATAAATATGAATTAAAATATAAAATGAAATATAAATTTCATTTATAATTCTTTATGGTAGAGAACTTAAAATGTGAAATACTGAAATAGCTTATTGGAATAGTTTAGGGATAACCTTTTAAATAAATATTGAAGATAAATTTATTTAATTGGTGCCTATGAGGCATGAGTCACTGTTCAAAATTTTTGAATTACAGCTACAGGCAGCACAAACATGGTGAAATTTCTGGGTATCTCCAACTATAGGTTATTAGGGCCATACCCATGGCCCCTGCTACAGAAATGTGTGAATCAGGACAATTACTAGTTTAGGGAGATAATCTAGAATAGAGTTCTCTTAAAGCCTCAGGGCTTACGCTTTTTGTGGATACATGGCAAAAAAAATTTAAGACAAATTCAAGTTACTTTTAAACATGAAAATAATTATTCAAGTACTCACTGGTAACCTCAAAATCTAGTTCTATATTATTTTTATACCATTTAAAATCCCTGAGTTTTGGCTTCCTATTTGGTAAAATAGGAGTTTCAAATTAACTGTCATTTAGGGATGACTGCAGAACTAAGTTGTTCTTCAGAATGAATTACTAGTAGTAGGCCCTAAACATCCTTTTCTTGCATGAAATATTTGGTATAATTATATAACTTGTGAACAAAGCATGACTTAGTTTCTGAAGATAACAGAATACACATTTCCTAAATTCCTGTGGGTCCCCACACACCCACCTTCCTCTCATTTCCACCCTCATCAATCTTTCTCATTTCCTGTTTCCTCATTCTTTTGCTCCCTCTTTCGATGTCACACTCATACATTCTGATTAGCACACAACAGTAAGATTCATTTTCTTCTCTTTCATTTTCTTGTATTATCTTTTTAGCCTCCTCAAATTTAGATTTGTTTTGTGCTTAACACAGTCAGTTTTTATATGCCTTGTTGCAGTATCAGATTGGTAAAATTTCACCCCCAAAGTAGTTTCTCAAATTTACCTCCTCTGAAAATCTACTATTTGATTAAACAATTATTAATTAAGCATTTCTATGAGCCAGAGACAGTGAATAAATTGATGGACATATCAGACCCACCCATCATGTTCTCAGAGTTGACAATGAGAGGAAGAAGATATGCTTAGGCAAACAGAAAACTAATTAAGATAAATGCTTTGAAGAATATGAACAGTGTAGAGATTAGCATAGTTATAGAGGAATGGTCAAAGGAGACATTTTAGAATATGTGCCATATAAGCAAACACTAACAGGGTATGAAAGAATCAGTCACATAAACGACAAATATAAGTGGGTGTAGGGCAGCTACATCAGTCTGTATTGAAAGCTTTGGGGCAGAAAAGACAGGTCTTTAAAAGATGTGGCTATTGAAGCAAATTTTGATGGAAAAATTAGAAAAATGATATGAAGAAGTACCAGAACATTTGAGAAATTCTCTCTGCTTGGGTTTTGTATCTATGTCTGTACCTAGATAGTAGATTTATGTTACATTTAAAGCCCCAACTGTATCTTGGGCTCAAGACCCAAATCTTCAATTGGATGTTCTGTACATAGTTTAAAATTAGTATGTTCAAACAACTGTAAGGAGTCAATTCTACCGCCAGCATCTCTTGCCTAGAAGCACCACTGCAAAAAAAATGAAAAGTATCCAATCTAAACAAGTTTGTTACCTCTCTTACCTGCCTACATGAGATCTGACAATAGGCCTGCTGTTTTGTTTATTTTTTTCCAGAAAGCCATATGATCTGATATCTTTTCTCCACCTGCATTTTCCTTGTTTTTGTTCTTACTGTCATCAGTCTTCATCTGGGTCATTTTAATATTGTAAAAGTTCATCTTATCCTCAGAATCTTTCTACTTCAATCTCTTATACTTATATTGTCACCAGAAAAATCTGGTGTCACCGATATCCTGTATGAGATCACTCCTTAGAGTAACATGCAAAGTACCTCACAAGTCTTACAATTTATTTTCCCAGCATAGTTCCCTTTCTCCTAAAGTACAGTTTTTCCTCATCCACAATGTACTTTTCTATGGCAAAGGTCATTCCTTTGTAGAAACCCTATTGTCTAGTGAATTGCCTTTTATTTTTCAGCCAGATAGATGCCTACTCCTACTCTTTCTTAAAGACTCAGTTGAAACGTTTCTCCCATGGAAAGTCTGTCTTTGACTCTTCATTAATCCTTAATGAGAATTCATTTCTTGCTCCTCTGTACTTATATTTTATTTAATTGATCAACACAGTTTTCTTTCCAATAGGTTACATAGTCCTGATGAGCAATGCCAATAGACAGTTCTCTTTTATGCCAATCTTAAATGTCTGATCTAAATAAAGCTTAATATGTATTTCTTAGATTAGTGACATAGGGCTAGGTTGTCAGTAAGAATCATAAAGTAAGAATCATAAAGAATCATTGGAAAATTTCCTTCAAACTAATATACCAGCAAATCTCAGCCTTTTCCACACGCCATTATGAAAATGACACGTAGATGTAATGAACTTAAAAAATAAATATATAAAATGTCTCCCTATTAAATGTTTTTAGAAACTATTTTGTTCCTTATGTTATAATTCCAGTAAATGTTTAAAAATCCTTATGACTTGGTATCTTTAAGGGGTTTTTATAAAGAAGCATAACAGAAACACAGAAACAAATAAGATGGAGTCTATGCTGACCTCTAGCAAAAAGTCTAGGGGAAGCTGAAGAGGATTTAATTCATAGTAGAGCTACATTTCTCAAATCTCCTTCTCAAACATACTCTCCTGGATCTCCCACATTCTCAATCCATTTCTATCCATTTCTTTAAAAAGATTTATTTATTTATACAAGAACTGGGGTATAGGCCAGAGGCGCAGGAGTGGGAGAGAACCCACCAGAGACAGAGCCGGGAGCAGAATAGGCAGATGGACCAAAAACACCACTGAGGGGAACAGCAGGTGGGCGAGATAAGAGAGGTCCACCACGCCATGTGGGTATCTCCCTGGCCAGCCGGGAATCGAACCCATGCTGTAGAGGCTGTGGACAGCTTCACAGCGCTGCGTTCAATCTGCTGTGCCACTGGGGAGGCCCTCTATCCATTTCTTAATGCTTATTGTACTCTTTACACCAGTCTCCTCTCTTCAGCCTATTTGATATAGAACAATACTGCCTTTTTAATGTATTCCATCATGTCCATTCTTCCATATGCTCCTGATTCTAAATTACAAGTAATTTGGGAGCCAAACTAGCAACAATTTACCATTACATGAGTGAGCTGAACTCACAAATAAACACATTTGCCCAAATCATAAATTCCTTTAAACATTGTGAATTAAGATAGGTGTTTGCTTGATTGACTGTAATTTGATTTTTAAAATAGAATTGACCAAAATTGCAAATGAAGGGAGGGTAAGATGCTGTATCTGATTGCTTTGTAAATGCGGACAATATTTTAAAAAAATGTTTAACTGTGTCTATTGCTTATCCTAGGTTTATATCATCTCATATAAACACAAGTAACACTTTTCAGGTTTTTTTCTACTATGACTGCATAAATCTGAATAGAAATTTCTTTGGACATTCATTTTCTCTTGCAGTAGGGGGTGGGTGGAATCAGTGAAAGTGGCTTTTTACTTCTCTTATTTATCTTTTTTGTAAATAGTAGAAAGCAGAGGCTGAAAGCACTTTTTAAAAAATGTTTGGCTATTCCCCAATTATAAAATTTCTTTCATATAACAGGTCATTTAAGAAAACAGCAGGAAGACATTTAATATCAGTTGATAATTGCTTTCAGCTTAGTGACTTGACCACCCCAGGACATCCTTTTAGTTGTTTAG
Organism: Talpa occidentalis; assembly: GCF_014898055.3. Classification (NCBI taxonomy): domain Eukaryota; kingdom Metazoa; phylum Chordata; class Mammalia; order Eulipotyphla; family Talpidae; genus Talpa; species Talpa occidentalis. Next base: position 105,847,754 of record NW_023604861.1, on the reverse strand, counting down.
ATTTTAATTTTTGATTTTTTTTCAAGCTGGCTTAAGTGTTTAGAAGTGAGCATAAGAAATCTGCCAGTATGTAGCATGTGTTGTTTGAAGCCATCTGTTTGTGTAGAATAAAAGATAACTCATCAGATGTCACTTTCATCCTGTTGATAAGCAAGATAGCATTTATTCTCCCCTAGTTATCTCTTCTCATTGCATTTTCCATCAGTTCCCCCATTCAGTGGATGATCTAATTAATATCAGTGATGAAGGGTTTGAGAACTTGCCAACACAGGTGTGCTGCAACTGCTCTTTCATTTTAATTTTGTCTTCTATCTAAAGAAAGTAGAAGATTTCATTTTTAATCACAGATCAAAAAAATCTGCCAAGATAGTTCTAATGTCCTTTATGGAAAAATAAAGCCTGAGAAACATGATATTCATTCTCTGCTTTATTATCATGTCTAAAATGATAATGTCTAAAATTATTATGTCTAAAATTACAATCAATAGAATGATAAACATGTACTAATTCAGCACATGTATCTGTAGAAAGGATCAAAGAACATTAAGATCTATCTTCTGACATCATCATTGACCAGTGATGAAGAAATAATCCCATAAATAACACATAAACAAAGATGAATGGAGACATACAATTGTAGACATGCAAAGAATATCATAAACAGCAGAGCAAAAGGTGTAGAATGTGCAAAGGATGCGAAATGGATGAACTCAGGTTTTCTATTAAGGATCATGAGAAAGTTTGCTTGGTGGAGAGCACCTGTAGCCTGACTGTGAGGAGGTTCCAGTATGGGGAGTAGGCACCAAATATGTAAAAAAAAAGATAAGCAATATTCAGAGACACAAAAGGGGATAGCATCGAAAGGACAGGTATTGAATTTAGGGCTGAGGAGGAGTAGGAGATGTGACTGTGAAGTGGTGTGAGATAATGATGATTATTCTATGACATGCTAGGGATTTTGGATCTTAGGTTTTTTAGGGTTTTTTTTTTAAAGATTTATTTTATTTATACAAGAACCGGGGTACAAGCCAGATGAGAGGGAGGGTGAGAGGATTCATTAGAGACAGAGCAGGAAACAGAACAGGCAGAAGGACCGAAATACACTACTGAAGGGAGCAGCGGGTGAGACAGGAGAGGTCTGCTCACCATGTGGGTTGCTCCGAGGCTGGCAGGGATCGAACCGGCACTACAGAGGCTGCAGACAGCTTCACAGTGCTGCGCTCAACCACCTGCACCACCAGGGAGGTACTTTGGATCTTATTTTGAAGGCAAAGGAAAACCACCAAAGATTTCTGAAATACTATCTGAAAAGTTATATTAACTTATAGGGAAGTGAATGCAAATGAAATTACTTGTAGTAAGAGATTTGGGAACATTATGTATCCATAATGAGATACATAAGCAGAAGAACATTAGCTTACTCTATTTAACTGAAAAATACTATGGAGCATCTCCTATGTGCCAGAGTTGGGGATAACAAGTGAACTAAACAAGGTTAATTCCCTTGAGAAGAAACTTTGATCAGATACTTTCCCATGATTCTACCACTGATATGTTGATGACCCTCAACCCAGTGGAGAAAACTAGACACATAACTATATTCAAACAATATAAATTGCAAATTACATGTTGGAGTTCTGAGAAAATGCTAAATATAGAACCACTTATTTTTATAAAGCATTGGAAAATGTAACATAGGAGATCATACTTTAATTTTTAGGTAAAATAGGAGTTTCCAAATTTCAAAGCATGAGAGAGGGGGTTGTGAAATGGGAAGTTACAGTTCAGCCAGAATGGACAAATAAAAAATTAATTCCAGAGATTCTGTCTTGAGAAATAAGAACATATTGGCCACAACTAAGATAGGGAATAATAGATTTGCAATGTGGGTGGAAAGATGTATTTAGTTTGGAGCTTTTAAAAGTCGAAATGACATGAAATATTCAAACAGCACTATTTAATAGGTAGCTGGAGATGTGGGTCTAGAGCTCAGGAGAAAAGAGAGAATCTGAAGGTATTTATTTGAGGGTTATTAACATATCAGTGGTAGAATCATGGGAGAGTATATGATCACATAAGAAAAATATATAGAATAAAAACAGAGGAGAATGCAAAGAGGTGGCAGAAGCTGGGGTGAGCTGTTACATGAAGGAGTCTTGCTACAAAGGCTGAGGATGAGAGGGTTCTACAAGTGGGATAAACAATTGATTAGCAGCTGCTTACGTGCCACTCTAAAAAAAATCACTTCCATTAGGTTGGCAGCTGAGCAAATTAAATTTTAATGACAATTGTAAGAAGAGAATATTTTTAAGAAAGTAGAAATCAAAGAAAAATGAATGAATAATTTCTTCAGGGAATATATTTTAAAGAAGAAATTGTAGATGGGGAGGTTCTAATTTATCTTTAGGAATAGTAGAAGTAGATACTGTTGCAAAATTTCTGTTGCTTGAGCTGTATTTGTCTGGTTTAGTATTAAGGTAATATTGGCACTATAAAATGTATTAGAGAGGATTCCCTACAAGGAGAAGTCTGAACATTTAGCTGAGAGGGACGTAATGATATAGTGGGGCCTGAAGGAAATGACTGGATATTAATCCATCAGTGGAGAGTCAGTCTTGGTCTTTTTCTAGAAATAGTTGTGATGGTAAAACATGAGTAATTTGCACAGAAGTCTAACTTTGAAGACTGGAAAAGCGTGGAAAGTAGTTCACAGATAATAGCTCTATTTTATTTATAATATATAAGAGAAAGTTATTTGATAACAAAGAAAGGGCTAGATTGAAACGGTAGGATGAAGGGGAATGATGTTAATTTTGAATATTCACTGGGAAATAGAGGAGCACAAGCAAACTAGAGAACAGTATAAGTTAAGCAAGTTTTTTTTTTTTTGTTTTTTTTTTTAGTATTTGGATTGGTATTTATTTTTAATTTTTTAATTTTTAAAATATATTTATTACATCATTTTTCATTTTTGGATAATGTATGCATTTTCATCTTGGTTATATTCCCCACACAATTGCACCCCCTTATTTTGACCCCAATCCCTCCTCTCCCTGTGTCCCCCATCCCCCCGTAGTGTGTCTCTGGTTTATAGTTGCTTGTTGATTTTGATTTTTTTCTTTATTATAGTTACTCTTTTTCCTGGCCCCTTATTTAGGTTTTCTAACTCCTGCTATGAGTGAGACCATCCGGTATTTTTCTTTTTCTTTCTGGCTTATTTTGCTGAGCATGATCCTTTCCAGCTCCATCCATGTTGCTGCAAATGGCATAACTTTATCTTTTTTGATTGCTGAGCAATATTCCACAGTGTATATATACCACATCTACTTGATCCATCTATTTTGGGGCATTTGGATTGTTTCCAAAAAAGCAAGTATTTTTAGTGAGATTTTACTTAGGTATTGATTAAGGGCACATCTGACGTCAAACAACTAAACTTCAGTCCCTGATGTGCCTTAATTTGTTAATTGTTTGACTCTGGACAAGTATCTTAGCCTAGGCTATATGCAATTTGCAAAATGAGCATAAAAATATGAGATAATGTATGTAATTCTCTTGAAATTCCATTTTGAATTAGTTCCTAATTATTTTAGAAATTACAAGATTTATGGAAACCTCAAGAAGTAAAAAGATAACAGAGACAAAGTGAAATTAAAATGACTAAATACATAAGAAGTCGGAGGGGCTATGTTAGTGGAAGTGGTGTTCAAACATATTCAATGAATTTTTCTCTTCTGCTTTGGAAAGGATACCAAAAATAACGAGCAACAATTTTTCATTGTCAGTGGAAAAGAATAAGAAAATGATAAAAACTTAATTGTACCAGTATATTAGTGCTAGATATTACATAACTTCCTGAAAGTGAAAAGATATCTCACAAAAATTATAAAATAAATAGTTTTCTCAACATAGAGAGTTTGTTGAGGTCTGAGATGTGACAAAGGGAAAATGGGCCACTACTTTTATATGCGTCCTTCAAGAGTTATGAAAAGCAAAACAAAAGGAGTAAGTTTGGAAAACAATGACTCACTGAAGAGCAATCCCTACTTTCTGATAATCTTTTATGGGTCCTGAAATAAATTTTATTGATATAATCTGTAACTTCTTTAATATGGAAAATTGTGAGTATGCCTCATAACACATTCTTTACATCACCCACTGAGATACCACTGTACAACATAGTTGTGGTTAAGGGTGTACATGTCACTCAAATAGATTGCAAATCCATGAGGACAAGGAGTGCTTTCTTCATACCATATCTGCTATTATAGATAGTTGCTTAAAATAGTCTTTTAGCAAATAGTTGTTGAATGCATTGACTGTTTAGTTGATTGATGAGGCATTGTGAATTATTGAACAAGATGATCTTAGGTGTACTTTCCACAGTATGTGTATAAATGTACAATGTAAAATCAGGATTTCAATAAATCTAGGGTTTTGTTATGTGATGATTCATTAGAAATGATTTCCACTATCATACACCTTGGGTACTGAAATATCAAAATACCCAGGTTGTCCTCAAGACGACATCTAGGAGATGAGCTGTTCAAAATTTCATAGTGTTTACTTTCCTGAAAGATAGAGCTTCTCTCCATGTACCCCTGAAAAAGAGAATGTTTGTCATTTCTAGTTACATAAGTAGCTAAATCACCCACCTGACATATATTAAGCTTGTCTCCTTTAACTTTTCTAACAAGAGTTTAATGTGTGAGTTCTGAATTTGTCAACAAATGGTATCTATTATGCTAAGGAGTTAATAATATGCTAATCAATTTAAAACAGTCTTCTCAGAGAGGGATGGGAATTTTACTGGAAGGGTCTATATTAAGAAAATTTTATTATTGACAAACATATTACCAGATTGAAATTGGAACTTTCTTATGCTAATGTCTTATAGAGGAAAGATCACTAATACAGTTCTGAGTACACAAATTCTGGGTACAAAAAAAAAATAGCAACAGAAAATTACTTCAAAACATCCATAATATCCCTTCTTAATGACTGGATGCTGCCAATAGTAGTTTTCATTGCATAAAGAAGTAAACACAATAATTTCATTCTCACATGAATTGCCAACCAATATTAGAACAGCAGAGTTGTTATTTAAATGCCTTTTTCTTCAGTTGTCCAGAAGATACTCAATGACTCAAGGGATCACAACTTCTAACTCAGTTAAAATCAAAGATAATAAACAAAAGCTCTGAAAGGTGCCCATGGAACTGCTGCAGGGTGTACTCAACACTTCAGAATAAATGGGGGGAGGGATTTTTGAGGTACAGATGAAAAAGCAATGCAAAGCATAAGTATTAAAATCTTTGCAATTTGGCAAAATATTAGTTTCAAACCATTGGTGTTCTTACTGTTTGATAGTTGTTGAATCTATCAAAGGGAAAGCTTCAATAAAAATATTGCCTTCAAATGCAAATCAAAACTACCATCAGATACCATCTCACACCAGTGAGAATGGCACATATTAAAAAAACTAGCAACAACAAATGTTGGCGAGGATGTGGAGAAAAAGGAACTCTTGTGCACTGTTGGTGGGAGTGCAAACTGGTCCAACCACTATGGAGAGCTGTGTGGAGATTTCTGGACCTACTAAACATAGAGCTTCCATATGATCCAGCAATTCCACTCCTAGGTATTTACCCAAAGGACACAGAAACATCAATTCCAAAGAGCACCTGCACTCCTATGTTTATAGCAGCACTGTTTACAATAGCTAAGCTTTGGAAACAACCCAAATGCCCAAAAATAGATGACTGGATCAAGAAGATGTGGTACATATATACCATGGAATATTACTCAGCATTCAAAAAAGATAAACACATGCAGTTTGCAGCAACATGGATGGCACTGGAAGGGATCATGCTCAGCGAAATAAGCCAAAAAGAAAAAGAAAAATACCGGATGGTCTCACTCATAGCAGGAATCTAGAAAACTTAAATAAGGGACCAGGAAAATGAATATAAGAAAGTGAAAATCAAAATCAACAAAAAAACTATGAACCAGAGACACTTTTTGGGGGGTGGGGGGGCGGGAGGGGAAGGATTGGGGTCAGAATGGGGCGTTTGCAATTGTATGGGGGAATATAAAAATAAAATTTAATATTTAAAAAAAAAAATGGACAATGATGTAAAAAATTTTAAAAATTAATATAAAAAAAAGACTTGAAAAAAATAAATAAAAACAGTGGTTTTAAAAAAAAAAAAATAAAAATAAAAATATTGCCTTCAGGATTCTGAATATGTATCATTAGCTTTTCCAGGATTTTTGTTTTTGTATAAAAGCTTTATTTCCAATTGAATTGGTCGTCTAGTAGATTCAAATCTCGACTGATACTTTGGAAGAAAACTATCAAAATGGTGACTTGTTTCCTGATTTTGGCATTATTTAGTTCAGATAAATGCCTTGTTACAATTAGTAATATGCTACATTTCCAGAACACTTTATGTTACAAAACATTAACATCCCTTATAGTGGATCTTAACAGTCCCAGATATTTTATGGTAACTTAATTCTATGATGGCATTTATTTGTTATGCATGTGTCACTTGAAGCAGTATAAGGTTTAAGCAAATGAAGAGGAGGCTAAGCTTCCTTACAAGCCTCTTTATTAGTCCCTCTGCTTTGACCAGCCACTGATTTAGCCAAAACATAAGCATTAAAATCCTACCATTGTGCCACATTCTCAGTTAGAATGGTTAATTCTCTTATGGGCTACTTTCCACTAATAGCTCCATTCAGCAGACGGCCAAGTTTAACATATGTTTGAACATTTCCACATGTCAGCTATGGACTAAGCAACATGGAGTAAGGAAGAGAGTAAAAGCTATCTATGAAATCAGTTCCCATATTTACAATTTGTTAACTCTAACAGGTACATATTTAATATGTCTAAGCTACTGCTTCCTGGTTTGTAAAATGGACATTAAAACACATAAAAAAACTTTATGAAGATAGCAAGATAGCAAAATAATATAACAAATGACCTATTAAGTTACAGAAAACATTTAATGGTCTCTGCCCCTGAAGTCCTTGAATTTCCTAAGTGATAATGGCATTAGAAACATCTTTCTTCCTAATACTGGGTCTTTGACCATGGTTCCTAACAAAGGGATCCTCAAATGCTTGAAATTTCCTGGATTAGAATGTCTTTTATTCTAAGAAAGTGAGTTTGTTTGGATTTCAAGATGATCCTAGATCCTAGAGGGAGGCTGTTCACCAAAAAGATAAAACCATGATTATAAGAACTAGAATTTCAATCCATCCCAATCTCTTGAGAAGGGAAAAAAAAATGAAAATGGAGTTAATGAACAAACATGCCTATATTATAAAACCTCTATAAAAATTCCCAAAGTAAGGGTTCAAGAAGCTTCAGATTGGTGAACACATCGGCATTGGAGACTAATATCCTAATTATAGGACAGAAGCTCTTGCACTTGGTACCCTCACAGATTTTGCCCTTTATCTCTTCATCTGGCTATTCATTTGTATCCTTTATCATATCTTCTAATAAACCGATACATTTAAGCATTTTCCTGAGTTCTGTGAACCACTTTCACAAATTAATCACCTGAGGAGAAGGTCATGCAAACCTTAGATTTATAACTGAGAAGTCAGAAGCACAACTTGGACTTTTCAATTGGCATCTGAAGTAGGGTGGGAGACGTCTTGTGGAATTGAGCCTTTGAACAGTGGAATCTAACGCTATGCCCAGGTAGTCAGTGTCAGAATTGAATTGAATTGACTTAGATTGTAGAACTCCCTGTTTGGAGTTGATCAGTAATATTTCCGATGCCCAGGACAAGATTCAATATGACACCCTGACAGACCCTTCTAAGCTGGACAGTAGTAAAAAAGCTGAAAATTGGAGGAATGTCATCCCCAACCCCCAGGAATGCACCCTGATTTTTGTGTACACAGTCATTAGCATGACCAAAGCTGATCTTATAAATAATTTGGGAACCATTTAAAAGTCTTGTAAAGCAATGATGGAGGTTCATTAGTCTACTTCAGACATCTATAATTGGGCAATTTTGTGTTTGCTTTTATTCTACATGCTTGGTGGCAAAGAATGTGGTTTTTATCACAAAGCACAATGATGATGAACAGCATACCTGGGAGACTTCTGCTGGGGATTCCTTCATGGTACATGTTGCCCAGGGTGAGACCATTGACTGGAGTACCAAAGTGAGATCCCACCTTAAATGACCAGACAGAGTTCAAAGAAGAAAGGCAAGTCATGGAAGTGGTGAAGAAGCGCTTATAGTTCATAGGTTATCCTATCATACTTTTTTTTTTAAAGAAGGAATTAAAGAAAGAAATCAGTGATGATAAGGCAAAGGAAGAGAAAGGTGAGAAAGAAGAGAAAACTAAAATGATACGGGAAAGCTCAAAACTGAAGATGTGGGCTCAGTAAGGATTAAAAGGAAGAAGAAAAAAGAAAACCAAGAAGATTAAGGGGAAATATGTTCATCAGGAAGAACTAAGCAATACTAAGCCAGTCTGGGTCTGAGATTCTGATGCTATTACCCAGGAGAAATATGTAGAGTTCTAACCAATGACTGGAAAGACAATTTGGCATTCAAGCATTTCACTGTAGGTCAAGTTGGAACTTAGAGCATTACTATTCATTCTACATCAAGATCCCTTTGATCTTTGTGAAGATATGAAGATAAAAGGACATCAAACTCTGAATGTTCATCAGGCACAATTGTGATTAGCTGGTACCAGAGTATCTAAATTTCATGCTTGGTGTAGTTGACTTTGAGGGTTTGTTGCTGAGTATATCTTGAGAAACACTCCGGCAGAACAGAATCCTGAAGTTCATTCATAAAAACATTACGAAGTGACTTGAGCTCTTCTCTGAGCTGACAGAAGACAAGGAGAACTATAAGGTTTCCTATGAGGCATGCTCCAAAAACCACAAGCCTAGAATCCTTGAGGACTCTACTAATCAATTATGGCTTTCTGAGCTGCTGTGCTATCATACTTCCCAGTGTGAAGATGAGATGATTTTTCAGAATATGTCTCTCATGTAAAAGGAAACCAAAGTCCATCTATTACATCACTGATGAGAGCAAAGAATAGGTTGCCAATTCTACTTTTGTGGAGCAAATGTAGAAGTGGGGTTTCAAGGTAGTATATATGACAAAGCCTATTGATGAGTACTGCATGCAAACACTCTAGGAGTTTGATGGGAAGGGACTGGTCTCAGTTACCAATGAAGGCCAGGATCTACCTAAGGATGAGGAGGAGAAAAATTAATTGGAGGAGAGCAAGGCCAAGTTTGAGGATCTTGCAAGTTCATGAAAGAAATATTCAATAAGAAGGCTGAGGAGGTGATATCTCCAATAGTCTTCATCCTGAAGCATTGCAACTAGTGCCTATAAATGGACAGTAAGCATGGAGTAAATCATGAAAGTCCAGACACTTTGAAACAAATATAAAATGAGCTACATAATGGCCATAAAACACTGAAGATCAACCCTGAGCATTCCATAATGGAGATGCTGCACAGAAGATGAGGGAGGTGAAAAATGATAAGGATGTCAAGGAGCTGGTGGTGCTATGTTCAAATCATGCTACTCTCTTCTGAATTCTCACTTGAGGATCCCCAGACCTATTCCAACCATATCTACCCCATGATCAAAATAGGCTTGGACATTGAGGAAGATGAAATGACAGCAGAGAGCCCAGTGCTGTCCCTGATGAGATCTACCTCCTTGTATCATACCTGGAAGAAGTAGACTATGAGTATCTACCTACAGACCTGTGCCCTCTGTCTGGTGTCACCATTTTTTCCTATAGCAGTTCTGAAGGACTTTGCCCACCTAGTTCCCTTCACTGATATCTAGTGTTTGCTGTATTTTCTAAGGCAGAATAGGTAATTCTCAACTGCTATGCCCCCCACATTCATAATGAATTTGAATGTTCTTTTCTAGTGTTTTGTTGTTATTTGTTCTTAAAATATGAAAATTAAAGATGATGCAGTTTTATATGAAAACACCAAGAATAAAGAAGCAGGACAAAAAAAAATCCCCCCAAAAATGGTTGAGAGGCTATTCTCTCCACATTTATCTCAATTAGATTAAATAGTACAGCAAATATACTTTTGTAGACTACATAAAACTCCAATTCATTTGATCTCCCAGGGCAGAATAATCAAATAGAATTTCTGTTGGCTTTGTTGGAACTTTTCATAGTGGATCTCAGATTGAACTCTCAATATTCATCCTGTCCAGATCTCAGGAGGCAGATCATGGTATGGTCTCACCAGACCTCACCTGCAACAGCTGTACTTTGAGGTTGGTTTCTTCTTGAAGTCAACCAAGGTTTACCTCTAGGGTATCCAGGCTGCCAGTGGAGGTAAGCTTCCCTATCTTCTCTGAAAGTCTCTACAATTCTGCAAGCAATGTGGTACTCTTCTTTGTCCAATCTCAACTCAGGACCACTTTTTGCAGTTTATTGTATTAGTTAATTTAGCATGCCCAGATTGCCTAAACTGGCTTACCTGCTCTAGTTTTTTTCTGATGATGTTCCTAACTCACCTTGAATCTGGGTTCACCATAATCAGGCCATCAACAAGTCTCTTAGAACACTAGTCAAGGACACATAAAAGTACAATGTGAATCTGCCTTGCTCCCAATTTCACATTTTCTCTACTCATTTTTCACTGTTATACTGTTTTTGCTATTACCACACACAATTAGAGAAAGGTCAAGTTGGAATCGAAAGCGGGTACTCAAGGACTTCAGTTATTTTAAATGAACAAACTGAATTTGTCTTTTCTATCTTAACTTACGTTCTTAGGACAATTTGTGTGAAAGTATATCTGCTATATTTGAGTTTCAGATGAAACATAAAGGACCAGTGAAGAATTTTAAATCTGGGCTAGAGGGAAGGTGAAGAGGGTTCAAACAAAAATTGTTCTGTGATTAAATGTAAATTAGGGCTCAGTCTGGAATAATATTAGCATTTAGCATTGAATATTAAAATATTAAGAATGGCCAGTTAAATTTGAATTTTAGATAATGGTTAACATCAATATGTTCCAAATATTGCATGGGATATATTTATATTTACCTTTTATTTGCTGTTGATTTGCAAATCAAGTTTTACTGGACATCTTGGTATTTTTATTCACTAAAGCTGGAAAACCTAATTAAGATATTGAGATTGAGGCAGAAAGGAAAACAGGCTGAATTTAATTCTGGGATATATTTTTTTCCTGTGGTCACATAATGAATAATTGATGAATGAATTAACATTTTTAAGATATGTAGGAGAAGTCCTGAATTTGGGAGGAAAATCAATAGTATTTAAAGTTCTCACATCTCAAGTGGGAGAAGAAATTAATTCTTAGCAGGAAAACTTAGTTTTTTGAAAGGGTTTCTCAAATAGCCTTTACTAGAGGGATTTTTAAAAATTGGGACCATGCTCCTCTCCATGGGGAATGGTTCAAGAGTGACCTTGTCAAAAAGCAAGATTATAAGCATTATAATCTCAGAAAATATGTAATAGAAATAGGATGAAAAGATGTGAGGGGTGAAATTCAAAAGCACCATGCTGAGTGGAGAAAATGAAGAGGATTCTGCCAAAATAATTTAAGTTCAATGAAGCAAATGAGACAAGGCTATCAATTACCCAAAGCACTTGAGGTTATAGACACCTTTATCCCCCACAATCTCTTTGTGACTTACTGGGTCAAGCTGGTCAAAACAGACCCACTGGTGACTAGAGATGAGGGAAAACACATAGATGATAGATTTAGGAATCAGGCTGCAAAATTATACTAAATAGGCAAAGCATGTTCCTAGCCCATATATCTGAATGACATGGGGAAAAAAAGCTAGATAAGGAGTAGGAGCAAGAGTTCTGCAAGTTTAGTCATCACATAATGCCTAGAACATAAATGTTGTCTGAGAGTGCTCAACTCAAGAGTCCACATTATTCTGTTTTATTTTATTCTATTTAAACATTTTTAAATTGACATAACATAGCATTATAACATTACATAAGATTCAGGTGTGCATCAGAATAAATCAACATCTGTATATACTGCATTTTAAAGGTTAATACCATCTGGTATTGGACTACCATTTAATGATGATGGTGGATGACTGCATGGCTGGCCACAGGGTCTGCAGCACAATCACTATGTTCCACTCTGTTATTCAGGGGATGTTGAGATATGGAAACCTGTTTCCTTTTTGTCTATTCTTCTTCCCCTGCCAGTCTTTTGAGAGGTATTACTGCCTTTTACAAAAGTGACTGTTTTTTGGTCATCCATGTAGAATGCCTACTAAGAAAAAACTATCTTTGTTTCTATTCTATTCTTAAGGCTGGAGGATTTTGTCATTATGGGTTCTAGCAATGAAATGATACTGAACAAAATGCCACTGGATAATGATTTCACGTTCTTAACAATACTCCTTATCATTACAAGTTAAAAATATTGGCAACCCAAATCAAAGATTATACACTGGTTGGTGGAGAGAAAGATACTATTCAACATGCCATAGTTTTTTTTTTTTTTAAGGTAAATTGATGGAAGTTTTATTATTGGAATTGTATAAAAAATTTAGTGTGATAAGATTTTGTATTAGACTGGTAGAAGGGGAAAAAATCCCACAAACTGATATCTTTACTAAATCACAAAATAAAAGGACTGCAATTTGAAGATAAACTTTTTTTTTCAAACAGGCAAATAAACATGTTAGATTTTCCTAATGCCAGATGAAACTGAAATTTATATATATATATATATATATATTATTTTTATATTCCCCATACAATTGTGACCCCCTTATTTTGACCCCATTCCCTCCCCTCCCTGCCCCGCACCCCCCATAGAGTGTCTCTGGTTCATAGTTCTTTGTTGATTTTGATTTTTACTTTCTTATAGTTATTCTATTTTCCTGGTCCCTTATTTAATTTTTGTAGATTCTTGTTATGAGTGAGGTCATCCGGTATTTTTCTTTTTCTTTCTGGCTTATTTCACTGAGCATGATCCCTTCCAACTCCATCCATGTTGCTGCAAATTGCATGTGTTTATCTTTTTGATTGCTGAGTAATATTCCATGGTGTATATGGACCACATCTTCTTGATACAGTCATTTATTTTGGGGCATTTGGGTTGTTTCCAAAGCTTAGCTATTGTAAATAATGCTTCTATAAACATAGGCATGCAGGTGCTCTTTGGAATTGATGTTTCTGTGTCCTTTGGGTAAATACCTAGGAGTGGAATTGCTGGATCATATGGAAGCTCTATGTTTAGTAGGTCCAGAAATCTCCACACAGCTCTCCATAGTGGTTGGACCAGTTTGCACTCCCACCAACAGTGCAGAAGAGTTCCTTTTTCTCCACAACCTCGCCAACATTTGTTGTTGCTAGTTTTTTTTAATATGTGCCATTCTCACTGGGGTAAGATGGTATCTCATGGTAGTTTTGATTTGCATTTCCCTGATTACAACTACTATTGAACATTATTTCATATGCCTGTTGGCCATTTGCATTTACTCTTCAGAGAAGTTTCTTTTTAGCTCTTGTGCCCATTTTTTGACTGGATTATTTTCTTTGTTTTTGTTGAGTCTCATTAGCTCTTTGTAGATTTCTGTGATCAGTTCTTTATCATTAGTATTGTGTGCAAAAATGTTCTCCCAGTCAGTGGGGTTTCTCTTTGTTTTTGTTATTGTCTCTTTTGCTGTGCAGAAGCTCTTTAATTTGATGTAGTCCCAGCTGTTTATCTTTGCCTTCACTATCACTGCTTTGGGTGATGTGTCTGTAAAGATGTCTTTGATGTGCATATCATGTAGTGTTCCGCCTATATTTCCTTCTATGTATTTTATGGTTTCAGGTCTTATGTCTAGTTCTTTAATCCATTTTGAGTTGGTTTTTGTGTATGGTGTGAGGTAGTAGTCAAGCTTCATTCTTTTGCATGTAGCGACCCAGTTTTCCCAGCACCATTTATTGAACAAACTTTCTTTGCTCAAATCCATATTCTTTGCTCCTTTGTCAAAGATTAGTTGACCATAAATCTGTGGGTTTATTTCTGGATTTTCTATTCGATTCCATTGGTCTGTGTGTCTGTTCTTGTTCCAATATCATGCAGTTTTGATGATTATGGCTTTGTAGTATAGTTTGAAGTCTGGGAGTGTGATGCCTCCATTCCCTTCTTTTTTCAGGAGAGCTTTGGCTATTTGGGGTTTTTTGTGATTCTGTTATAGAGCAACCCCGATATTAAACGGGTTCCTGGCTGTGGGTCCTCACCCACGCGCTTTAAAGGGACTTATGAATACTCTACTACAGACACACGCAAAAGGGTTAATAAAAGGTTTATTTACAAGAGAAAAAGAAATAAGGAAAATGTACAACTCAGGGAGAAAATAGGGAAATAAAGTCTTTAATGCGTCCTACCCGATCCGACGACCTGGAAACCCCAAAGTCACTCTCAGAGCTAGACGGACGCCGCGAGCTGGCCGAGGGCCCCAAAATGGAGAGCCCCCCAAAGCCCACGTGTCTGCCTTTTGTATCCACCTGGCTGCTTAACCCCACCCTCAGGTCCCAGCCACCTTCCCTTTGGTGGTGATGGGATTTGGAGTTCCCAGTGTCTTTGGCTTTGACCTGGGGTGGGGGTGGAGTCCACAAAGCCTGTATGGAATTTGCTTTGGGACTGCCTTTTCCCCCTAACAATTCCATATGAATTTCATCAATAATTGTTCTATTTCTTTGAAGAATGACATTGAAATTTTGATTGGAATAGCATTGAATCTGTATATTGCTTTTGGTAGGATGGCCATTTTAATAATGTTTATTCTTCCAATCCATGAATAGGGGATGTCTTTCCATTTCTTTGTGTGTTCTTCTATTTCTTTTAACAGTGTTTTATATTTTTCTTTGTATAGGTCCTTTACCTCTTTTGTTAGATTTATTCCCAAGTATTTGATTTTTTTTGATAATAAAAGGGATGGTTTTTTTGATTTCTTCTTCTTCAGATTTATTGTTTGTGTATAGGAAGGCTACTGACTTTTGCGTGTTGATTTTGTATCCTGCCACTTTACTGAATTGATTGATGAGTTGAGTTAGTTTTTCTGTGGAGTCTTTGGGGTTCTCTGTGTCTATTATCATATCATCTGCAAATAGTGATAGTTTGACTTCTTCTTTTCCTATTTGGATTCCTTGTATGTCTTTCTCTTGTCTTATTGCTCTGGCTAGGATTTCCAGTATTATATTGAAAAGCAGTGGTGAGAGTGGACGTTCTTGTCTTGTTCCAGATCTTAATGTAAATGCTTTCAGCTTTCACCATTGAGAATGATACTGGCTGTTGGCTTGTCATAGATGGCCTTCATGATGTTGAGGTATGTTCCTTGTATCCCAAGAATTTCAAGGACTTTTATCATGAATGAGTGTTGCCCTTTGTCGAAAGCTTTCTCAGCATCTATTGATATTATCATATGGTTTTTATACTTCTTTTTGTTGATGTGTTGGATAATGTTGATTGATTTTCAGATGTTGAACCATCCTTGTGTCCCTGGAATGAATCCTACTTGGTCGTGGTGAATTATCTTATGGATACATTGTTGGATTCTGATAGCTAAAATTTTATTGAGGATTTTTGCATTAGTGTTCATTAAGGAGATTGGCCTGTAGTTTTCTTTTTTTGTTTTGCCCTTGTTCAGTTTTGGTATTGGTGTAATGTGGGCTTCATAGAACATGTTTGGTATTATCCCTTCCTTCTCAATTTTTTGGAAGAGTTTGTGAAGGATAGGCACTAATTCATCTCTGAATGTTTGGTAGAATTCATTTGTAAATCCATCAGGTCCTGTGGTTTTCTTTTTGGGTTTTTGATTACCATTTCAATTTTGCTGCTTGTAATTGGTCTGTTTAGGTGTTCTATTTCTTCTTTATCTAGCTTTGGGTAATTGTAGAGTTGTAGGAATTTGTCCATCTCCTCTAGATTGTTGAACTTGTTTCCATATAACTGTTCATAGTAGTTACTGATTATTCTTTTGATTTCTTGTGATTTCTCCTCTTTCCGTTGTGATTTCTCCTCTTTCATTTATGATCCTGTTTATTTGTGCTTTCTCCCTTTTTTTTCTTTTGTGAGCCTGGCTAGGGGTTTGTCTATTTTGATTTTTTCGAAGAACCAGCTCTTGGTTTCATTGATCTTTTGGATTTTTTTTTTAGTTTCGATTTCATTTATTTCTGCTTTGGTTTTTATTATTTCTTTTCTTCTGCTGATTTTGGGTTTTTTATTGTTCTTTTTCTAGATCTTTGAGCTTCGAGATTAGGTTGTTTCTTTGAGTTCCTTCTTGTTTCTTGATGTGAGCCTCTTTTGCTATATATTTTCCTCTTATTACTGCTTTTGCTGCATCCCATACATTTAGGAAATTGGTGTCCTCCTTGTCATTCAATTCAAAGAATTTTTTAATTTCTTCTTTGATCTCCTCATTAGTCCAGTGGTCTTCCATTAGTGTGGTTTTTAATCTCCATGAGGTAGGATAGTTCCTTGCCTTCTTTTTATGGTTTATTTCTAGTTTGATGCCTTCATGGTCAGAAAAGATGGTTGGTATGATTTCAATCTTGGTGAATCTGTTGATGTTTGTCTTGGGTCCCAGTATGTGATCAATCCTGGAGAATTATCCGTGTGCTCTTGAGAAAACTGTGTATTCAGATTTTTTGGGGGTTAGTGTTCTATAGATGTCTGTTAAGCCCAAGCACTCTAGATCCTTATTTAGAGCTTTAGTGTCTTTACTTATTTTTTGTCTTGTTGATCTATCCATTGTTGATAGTGGTGTGTTGAAGTCCCCCACCACGTATATGTTTTCTCTGATGTCTGTTTTCAGAGATGACAATAGTTGTCTGATATATTTTGGGGCTCCTTCATTTGGTGAATATATGTTAATGAGTGTTATTTCTTCTTGAATTATTGTCCCCTTGATCATAACGTAGTGACTGTTGAGATCTCTTTTTATCTTTTTGAGCTTGAAATCTGTTTTATCTGATATCAGTAGAGCTGTTCCTGCTTTCTTTTTTGGTCCATTTGCTTGTAGGATTGTTTTCCATCCTTTAACTTTGAGCCTATTTTTATCTTTTTTAGCTAAATGTGTTTCCTGGAGACAGCAAAAGGTTGGGTTTTGTTTCTTAATCCAGCCTGCAACTCCGTGTCTTTTTATTGAAGAGTTTAGTCCATTTACATTTAGAGTTAATATTGATAGGTTAACATCTGTATTTGCCATTGTGTTTGTCTTTCCTTTGATTTTATTTATTTATTCTTTTAATAACTTTTTTTTTGGCCTTCTTTCATTGTTATTTGTCCCTCTGAGGTTCTGGCTTTAGGACTCCTTGTAGTATTTTTTGGAGTTGGGGTTTAGTTGTAATGAAATCCAGAGTTTCTGTTTGCCTGGGAAGGTCCTTATTCTTTCTTCATAGAGGAAGGAGAGCTTTGCGGGATAGAGTACTCTTGGTTGGCATCTGTTTTCTTGGAGTCTGTTGACTATGTCCCTCCACTCTCTCCTTTCCTGTAGTGTTTCTTCGGAGAAGTCTGATGTCAGCCTGATTGGTTTTCCTTTGAATGTTATCTGTTTCTTCCCTCTTGTCATCTTCATTATTTTTCCCTGTCCTGGATTTTTGGGAGCTTTACTATTATGTGTCTTGCTATATTTTTCCTTTCGTCGTGGAAGTTTGGTGTTCTTTTTGCTTCTTGTATATCAATTTTCAGCTCCTTCTTCACATTTGGAAGTTCTCTTCAATTATCTCCTTGAATATTTTCTCTGTTCCTACATCTCTCTCCTCTACTTCTGGTATTCCTATACCTCTTATATTTCCTTTCCTCATGGAGTCAGATAGTTCCCAAAGTCTTTCTTCAGTCTATTTCCTTTGTACTTCTCTTTCCTTTTTTGTTTTGGTTGTTTTTATTTCTGTGTCTTCAAGAGTACTTATTCGTTCTTCCATTTCATCTATTCTGCTTTCATTGCTTTTCCCAGAGTTCTTTAGCGCCTCCTTTAATTCTTTGATCTCCTGCATTTCTTTTACTTCCCTCTTAGGGACTCAATTTCATTCTTCTGATCGTTGATTATTTTTCCCTTATCATTGTTTTCCTTTATGACTTCTGTCAGTTTTTTAATTATGGCAATTTTAAATTCTCTTTATGGAAAGCTCAGAAGTTCTTACAAGTTACTGTCATTGCAATTTGGGGGGTGGTTTTCTTTTTGTGGTGTGCTTTTTTTCTGAGGAGTTGCTGGGTTGCATGTGGTTTTTCTACTCCCTTTGTCTGTTTTCTAATTTGCCATATGCATTGGGACACTGTGTTGCTGATACAGGCCGGCATCTTGGGCGAACTTCCCAGCTCTCCTCTGGCTCTTTCAGGAGCCATCTGCCAGTTTCAAGCAGGCTTTACTGAAGAAAGGTCCCTGTTCTAAAAAGGCGATGCGGGTTTGCACTCCTCTGTGTGCCCGGTCTGTCCCGGCAGTGGGTTCTTGCTCCCCCTCTGGGCTCGGACTGCAGGCCAGAAGGGGCCTGGTGTGGGCGAACTTCCCAGCTCACCTCTGGCTCCTCCAGGAGCCTTCTGCTGGTTTCAAGTAGTCTTTACTGAAGAAATGTCCCTGTTCTAAAATGGCAATGTGGGACGCACTCCCTGTGTACCTGGTCTGCCCCGGTGGTCAACATGCCATAGTTTTAAAATTTTTAGCTTGAATGGTTGTGGAGAAAGTGAGATATTTCATTCAATCTTCTCTGTGTTAGTTCTTCTTCACTTAAACACCAGTGAAATGGCAATAAGTCATAGTAAAAGTCTCTACTCCCATACCTCTGAAATAAATGGTACCTAGAAAAAAAATCCACTTAGCAATGATTACAGAGTATTTGAAGTGGAGTTTACAGGGAGATCTTTAGGGATCAAGATTAAGACTTGCAATAATGATTAAAATGATAATGATAACTAGCATTTATTAAGTGCTTTTTCTTTTGGATTTGCAGTTAATACTTCCAACAACTTTATAAAGCAGGAACATATTATTATTATTATTCCTGTTTACCGAAGAGGAAATTGAAGGTTAAAGCAATGAAATGCTTTACCCATTTGCCATGAGACATCAAGATTTGCTATGAGACATCAAAATTTGTACCCTGGCATTTGATTTCCATAGTGAATGTTTGCTACTATTTTACTGTCATTCCAAAAATATGAAAAGAATGCCAAAGTAACATTTCAAAATGTGGGGTTTTTTTTTTTTGTCTATACTGATAGTTACTAAATATTTTCTAAGATTTTTCAAAGTCAATAACCAGTTTATAATAAAGAGACCATATTTTAACTTATAACCCATTGTATGTGAAGGATAGACTTGTCTAAAAGCTTATTTTGTGGATGCTGAGGCTGCTTTCTGCTTTAAAAACAAACAGACAGACATATCTGCCTGCTTGAAGCAGGTGTGAATTGTAATCAGCAGCCAAATGTGGCATGGAGGCAATATAGCTGAGTTGAAACACTGACAAATATACAACTAGAGTCAGCATGAAAGTTCTGTGAGTGTCATGAATTTATAAAGAATAAAAGTAGAACCCAATAGTGGAAGACTATTCAGTAGGCATTCTCGGCACATAGCAATGTCAGGACTTGCAAAGCTGATCTGTTTATCCTCTATCTGCAGCTTATCTAAGTGCAGGCAAGTACCCCTTAGATGTAGGGTCTTATCCATGGAATTTTCATAGAGACTTATACAGAAATACCATTGGTGACCTCCATGAGAAAAATGCTTACATTTTAACCCTCATACTTCTCAAAGCATCATGAACTCCAGGCCTAAATGCTAGTGTTTATTAAAGATTGAATCAAATCTTTAGTTTCCAAATAATTCTAATTCTAATGACTTCACACAATATGTAAAGAGAATACCCTGACAACAGTATCTCTAGGGCTTCAGTGAGTTTTGTTTTTTAATGCCACTGGCCCCCAAAACAGAACTGTATTGAACTAGGTAGAAGTCCTTATTTTCCCTTGCCTGTCAGCATTTCACAGCTTTGGGCTTAACTGAGATTTCCCTAAAATTAGATCTAAAGTATATCACTACAGTCTATAATCTATTCAGCTCTCACAAGGGGTTGAGTCATATAAAATTTCCAATACTTGACAGTTCTTGACCTACAGAAATGGTAATTTCTGATGACTTAACTCAATATTTGTAAGATTCGGGTTCACCACATTTTTTAACTTCCTAACATGTTCTTGTTATACAAGTCAGTGAGAAAGTCCCTGTCATCTTCAAAATCAACCTCTAAAATTCCCTAAAGCCTTCTCACAATATCTTCAAGGACAAACTACCCCATGCACACTTCCTATGTTTGCATTTTAGAGAATATATCTATTTTTAGTCATTCTAGGCAATTTTAACATTTGAGTTTCCTGTGCCTGCGGCAGCATCTGTCGACTTTGTATACTGGGAGCAGGCAGGCGGAGAGGCCAAAGTCAGTCTGCGCATTACTGAGAAATGCACTAAAATTTAAAATAGAAAAGAACACTCTTTCCAGCAAGCACATTATAAACAGCACCTCATCTTGGTTTAGCATCTGCTGAGGAAGGAAAAGCACCAGTAAGTCCTATTCTGGGAGTATGTGCTTGGGAGCTCCTGATTTTTTCTCTCCGGCAATGAGGGACACCATTACAATTTTAAGAGCAGAGTCTGTGCCTGGGAGTTAAGGCCCCAAGATTACACTGTTCAGTCAAGGGAGAAACAGAAGAAGAACCTTTTTCTAGAAAGTTGCATTTTCTTTATCATCTATTTTATTTACATAGTGCTGATCGCATCACTAGTAATATTATGTCCCTGCTTTCTCTTGCCCACACACATTCCCTCAACCAGATTTTTGTGTAGTAATTTTTGTAAAGAAATGAATCTGTTTTTTGATGGAACTAATCAAGAGTGCCTGCAATAGCAGCACCAACAAGACTATCTCAGGTCTCCAGTTCAAATAAGAGGAATCCAGCTAGTTAGTGAGCTGAGGTAAATATCCTAAATTACGTTTGTACTCTAGACTTATGTTTTATTGGGTTATGTGAATAGAAGAAATGTGAAAACAGTTGAAGAAGAGATTAGCCTTGAATATGCTCTGCAATGGAAAACATGGGTTAACTTTCGTCACATTAAGATCCAAACCTTAAGAACTTTGTCAATAACCTCTTATGAGAATGCAAATATATTGACAATGACTGAAAACTAGAGATGAAAAAGACTTAATGTGGGACTGGAAACACTCCAAATTGTATTTAAAAAAATATCTTAAGATTAGTATGCATTCATCTCAGGAATATATCTTAAAATCCTGGAAGATACACTATTCTTGGAATTACTTAGAGTTCTGTCAATGACTTTTAAAAGTTTAGATTTTCTGTTTCTTTTGGACTCAGTATTGATAGGTTATGTACTTCCAGGAATTTATCCACTTTTTAGTTTTTCAAATTTGTTGTAGTGTAATTGTTTACAATAGTGTTATCTTATTTCTGTTACATCAGTCCTGTTTCCTCTTTTATTTCTGATTTGAGTTTTTTTTTTTTTCCCTTGGTTAATTTAGCTAAGGGTTTGATGATATTGTTACAGGGCAGGGAGAGGGGCACCCCAGAATCCCCAAAACCAACCCCATTTCACATTGGGGATGCCCTGTAACAATATTATCTTTAAAAAAATCAACTCAGTCTTGTTAATTTTCTATTTTTTTAATTTTCTATCTCAATAGTTTCTGCTCTAATCTTTATGATTTATGCCCTCTACTAGTATAGTTTATTCTTTTTCTAGTTACTATTGGAACTTTGATAGGCATTACATTGAATCAGTGTGTTGGTTTTGGTAAGGAGTAGTTTTAACAATTATAGTTTTTCCAATCCATGAGCAGGGAATATGTTTCTATTTCTTTGTGTTTCCTTCTATTTCTTCAATGTCTTTTAGTTTTCACTGTACAAGTCATTCACTTGCTTTGACATCTTTATGCCTAGGTATATTTCTTTTTGATGTGATTGCAAGCATGATTGCATTCCTGATAATTATGCTCTGGTTCCTGTTTGTATATTGGAACACAAGTGATTTTTATATCGATTTTGTAGCCTATAGTAATTAATTTCTAACAGTTTTTTCATGGAGTCCTTAGGGTGTTCTGCATATATCATCTACCAACAGTGATAATTTTACTACTTCTTTCCCAGTTTTGCATATCTTTATCTTTTCTAATTGTTCCAGTTGGAATTTCCAATATCATATTGAATAGTAATGGTGTAAGTGGACACTCTTATCTTATATGAGACATTAAAAGAAAAGCTTTCAATTCCTTATCATTGAGTATGATGTTAAGTATGGTTTCATTATATACCTTTATTATGTTTAAGAATTTTCCTTCAGGGCCTCCCCTGGTGGCACAGCAGTTGAGCGCTGGGCTGCGAAGCTGCCCGCAGTCTCTGCAGCGCCGGTTCTATCCCCGGCTGCCAGCGAGGGTCCCACATGGCGCGCAGACCTCTCCTGCCACAACCGTTCCTCCCCTCAGCAGTGAATAGCGTATTTTTTCAGTCTGTCTGTTCTGTTCCCCGCTCTGGCTCTGGTGAATTCTCTCACCCTCCCGAGCTTCTGACTGTACCCGGTGCTTGTATAAATAAATAAATAAATCTTAAAAAAAAAAAAGAATTTTCCTTCAAGCCCCATTTGTGGAGGTTTTTTTTTTTTTTTTTTTTTTGGTGGGACCCTCGCCGGCGGCCAAGGAACGAACCTGCGCTGCAAAGGCTGCAGGCAGCCTCGCAGCCCAGAGCTCAACCGCTGCGCCACCAGGGGAGGCCCTGTGGAGATTTTTTAAATCATAAATAGATCCTGAATATTATCAACAGAATACTAGTAAGTTGTATTCACCAATAAAAATGATTATAAACCAAGATCAAGTGGGATTTATCCCGGAGATACTGATATGATTTAATATATAAATCAATGAAATACAGCAAAAAAGATAAAAATCATATAATATTAATAGATAAAGTAAAATATTTGATAAGATAAATCACTCATTTTGATAAAAAAATTCTAAACAAGATGAGAGTAGAATGAACCTAACTTAACTTAATAAAGGCCATATATCCTGAACCTTCATGAAGAAAAACTGAATACCTTCCCTCTAAAACTAGGAACAAGACACAAGGATGCCCACTTTCACTTAAGGATATATGAGAAAAGTCCTAGAAATAATGGGACTGATTAACTGGAATGAAAGTCTCAATGATAGCAGACAAAGAAGTTATTGGATGGATTCTCCTCTGAATCTGCTGCACTCCCTCTTGATTGTCTACTATCAACTACAATAAAGCTTCATTTCTAACTCAAGAAAAAATAAAAAAGAATTTATTGGATAATCAAAGAAAAGATTTGAATCTGGGAAGCAGTCCAACAGATTTTACTCTATGAGAACTGTTCCAACAATCACAAGTTTAAATTTAGTATCTATAGGTAGAAAGAGTGAGTCATTGACATTAAAAAATGTAATTATTCTTGAAAAAGGGGTTTCTGGTTCTAAGTTATTTTGACTAAAGATACTTTGATACTGTCTTTGCACAGAGGAAGGCAAATGCTGGGTGTAATCTCTTCCTTTCTAAAGAATGCATTGTGGAGATATAAAGGCTGGATATCCATTGTTTAAATCTTCCTTATCTGACTCTTTGATCTTTAGTTGGGGTGGGTGTCAAAAATCTGAATTTACCTGCAGGCAACAGAATGTGGATAGCTGTTTCACAGACTTCAAGTCTGTACAGATGGTATTGCTCTCTTATCTGCTAGACAAGGAAACACTATGTTCCCAAAACATTTTACAGTGTATTCACAGACTCTCCTGCAAGATTACAGGATATAAAGTCAATGTGCAAATATCAATTTTATTTATGTATCCTGAAAATAGGCAGAAAATGAAATTAATAGCAATTACACTGATAATATAATGTAAAATTATGAGTTAAATCTTACATATATCTATTTTAAAAATCTAAGACTTTTATATTGAAAATTATATGTTTCTTAAAGAAATGAAACAAAATAAATAAGTGGAAAATATACTTTTATCAAGAACTAGAAGAATCCATATTCTAATTGTCATTTCTTTTCAAAATTGTTCCATATACCTATGTATTCAATGTTATTTAAATTTGAATCAAAATCCCAGCAGGCTTTTCTGAGGAAAATGACAAACTGATTCTAAAATGTATATAGAAATGGAAATTCTTTAAAATAATCAAAATAATTTTTACAAATGGAGCAAATATAAGGAATCTGTAACACCTTATTTTATATTTTAAAGCTACAGTAAGCAAGTGAGCTTGTTAATGGCATATAAATCAAAGTAACAGAATAGATGGTCCAGAATTATGCCCACATGATCATAATTTCTGACAAAAGGGCCAAGGAAATTAACTGAGGCAAGTGTAATTATGTATAGCAAACCCCACTGGAATAAAATGATAGTCTTGTGTAAAAGATCTTAACTTTTACTTCATACATATGTAAAAATTAAATCAAAATGGATTGTATGTCTATGTAGGCAATTCAATATTATAAAAATTCAACAAGAAATCAGGAGAAAATTTTGTGATTTTTGGCTTTAATAGAGAGCTTTTAAAATAAGACATGAAAGGCATAAATATTCTAAGTGAAGTGAGCCAGAAAGAGAAAGAGAAAAACTGGATATGTGGAATCTAGAGAAACCAAATAAAGGATCAGACAAAAACAAAATATAAGACTGACATTTGAAAGCAGGCAATAGATCTGAGTGAGAGGGGGTGGAGGGAGGGCATGAGGAGAGAGGAGGGAGAAGCCAAGAGTAGAAAGTGGGGGTAGGTGTGGGAGGGAGGAAACAAGAGCACAGTGACTGGTGGAGGACTATGGGTGCTTTGGTGGTGGGAAAACTATGGTCACCACACCTGAGGTAAGAAATCCTGTATTGTGAAGAAATAAACTAGGAAGTTTTAAAAAATGAAAGTAAATAAAATATACACAAACATAATTTGGACTTCATCAAATTTAAAATCTTTGCCTATCAAAATATGTATTTACAAAAATAAGAAAGTCATGAACTAGGATAAAAAGAATTAAAAAGCATGTAATTGACAAGATAAAGTTCTGATATATGTAATATATTTTTACACTGCATTTTCAGTGTGTGTATATAACTAATATATTCACTGAATGTTTTATTTTATATCTAGTTTGTTTTAGATCAATTATATCACAGTAAAACTACAAAAAAATCTAAATATATATTTTATATCAATCCTAAGACTCACATTTCCATTCTGAGTTATTTGCTCAAGGGAAATAAATACTTCTGTCTACAAAAACACTTTTCAAGAATTACATAGCAGCTTTATTCTTAATAGTGAAAAGCTGGAAATAGCTCATGTGTCTATCAAAAGGAAAATTTACAAAAGAACTGGAGAGTATACATAAAATGGAAGACTACTTAATGATAAAAAATGAACAAGCTGCTGATATAAGAAACAATGTAGCTCAATCTTGGAAACATACTGAATGAAAAGATGCTTTTCACAAAAGTACATAGTGCATGATTATACAGAATGATTCCAACTGTTAGTAGACAAGCAAAACAAATCTATTGTGAAAAAAGTGGAATGGTGATTGCTTCTCTGGTTGTAGGAGGTAAGTAAGGGCTAAGCATTTAGTAGAAGGAAGCATGGGAGAAATTTTCTGGGGTGATTGCCCTATATCTTGACAGGAATTTGTGTTGAACAGGTGTGTGCACAGGCTGATAATCATTAAAGAGACACTTATGAATTGTGCATTTCATTGTAAAGCTTTAGGAGAATAAAAGGGAATAAGGGTAAATATTGATCAATAGTTAATGTGTATATTTCTGTAAAATATACTTAAAAAGATAAGTGTATGTGAATAGAAGATAAATGGATGGATAGATATGTGATAAAGCAAGCATATTCAAATATTAATTACAAAAACTCAATAGTAGAAATGCGGATATTCACTGCAATATTATTTCAGCTTCTGCATATATTTTCTATATGCATATCCTTTTCTATAATCATTTGCTCTAATCCTGCATATTCTATTAAGAGGCAAAGTGTTTTTCCATTCCTTGAATATGTGCTCTCTTTGAGACTTGCCTTTTTCAAAATATGTGGCAGAGTAATGATGTTTCAGCTCTAAAACTAGACCTCAAAAGGCAGTATATCTATCTGCTCATTCAGGGACAGCTCCAAACTAACTGGCTTGAGAATGACCACACACAAAGCCACCTTTGCCTGAAAGTCCCAGCAAGGCCCTCTGAAGGCCAACCAACCCTAAACAAGTGAGAGTGTCAAGCCAAGTTCATCAGAGCTGCCTGCTAAACCTGAGCTGGCCAGATGAATGAGTGAGCCCAGCTAAGAACAAAGCCATCTCCCATCTGATAGTTTATGAGTTAGTGATAGTGAACAATAATTGTTGACCTGTGGCATATTGCATAACTTCACTCAACTTCACTTTTTTTCCATAGTATTTTTATCACACGGTTGTAGAGAAGATCAGATAACTCTTTCAATCTTAGAACAGTTGAGCATGCTTAAACATATGGCTATTAACACAATCTCTACTACTGCAGAGAGCTTCCATGAAGACCAATTCAAAAATCTGCCAAATTCTTTAGAAACATAAATTGTGGACATGACCTATAAATGTTTGCTAAGCCATTACTCTTTTGTCTCAATGCCAAACAAAATCAAGGCTTGTAACATATAGAAACTAAACCTGCAAAGGAAAAAAAAAAATACAGAACAAGTTTAGAGTTAAGCCATTTGCCTCAGTTTCAAAATTTAACAGCTCTTGCAAGGAGCAGTCCATGGAATTAGGTGACTTCCTGTTTTTCCATATCACATTGCATTGTGTCATTTTTGAGACCAAAGTCTCTCCATTCACACTTTATTTTAAAAGCAAGTCACCTGTGTCAAAATCGTGTCCAAGAACCTCTCCCTACCAGATGCAAACATCAATTTTCAAAGAAGAACTTGGTTCCTTAAGTTTGCATTCCAACTCAATTTACCAGGTAACTTGGCACAGGAGGTAGAACCCCTTAAAACTACAAAAGCTTTCTGTGCTTCAGGCAAAGGTGGCTGCCAAAAGTTCTTAGGTTTATGCAAACACTTTGTCTTCCATCAGGCAAATGAACAGGTTTCCTCAAACAGAAACTATTTAATATCCAAATGTTTGCCTAAAATAAACACCATTTTTACTCATATCAATGATAAAGGGGGCACCCAGTGGGAGTGTTACATACTGGCAGACAAGTGACAGCAATTATACTGTGTCTGTGTCAAGAATTACTCTTCATGGGCCTCCCCTGGTGGCGCAGTGGTTGAGCGCTGGGCTGCGAAGCTGCCCGCAGCCTCTGCAGCGCCAGTTCAATCCCCGGCTGCCTGCGAGTGTCCCACATGGCACGCAGATCTCTCCTGCGGCCCGCTGCTCCCCTCAGCAGTGTATTTCTCAGTCTGCCTGTTCTGTTCCTCGCTCTGGCTCTGATGAATTCCCTCACCCTCCCGCGCTTCTGACTGTACCCAGTGCTTATATAAATAAATAAATAAATCTTAAAAAAGAAAAAAAAGAATTACTCTTCAGAAAGTTAAAAGTGGGATTGGGCTGTGCTGACATTTCAATAAAAATAAAGTGAAGCACTGCCCACAGTTACCTTTTTTTTGTTTGTTTGTTTACAAAGTGTAACCAAAATATACTTGCTCCAAACACTGCTTTGAAAATACCTGATGGACATCTTCCTCATTTCTTTGACTATGAGACACACTGTGATTAACCCCTGACGCTCGTTTCATTCTGTAAATCAGGTGTGATTCAGAAGAGGTAGCAGCAACTGGTACTTAAACCCTTATGATATGAAGACACACTCAGCCAGGTCTGTGTTCTTCAGGGTGTGCTGGTGTTATATCATCCAGCTTTCTCTGCCTCCTCCTGGGGGTGGGACACTCATAAGGACACCTGTCTCTCAGGAAAGGCTGAAGTTCAGTGGCTGGTAGTAGGCTAGGAGGTATAGGTATGTGGTCACTAATTGTAATATTTATTGTAATATTTTGTTTCAACGTCTCCATGTTCTCTCTTTCCATAATGATCTGCTATTACTTTGCATATCTTGTTAAGAGGAAAAATCTGTTTTCCACCTTTAATCTGTACTAGTTTTATGACTTGCCTTGGCCAGTGGTCTTCCCTCTCTCTGTCCCTTCTTCCTATTGTTAATTAAGTGAATAATGGAGGACTACACACCTGGATAGGACATACTGTGCACTTTAAAATAGAAATGAAAACACAGCTGGCCTGTATATTCACCATTTCATGAGAGATGGCAAAGCACTCATGTTTATGGCTTTAGTGGAAATGTAATGAAATTATCATTAAGTTGGATTGCATTGGCCCCAGAATATTTAACAAGCCACAAAGCTATTAATAACACTTAGCCTCAGGGACTCCCTGGCGGCCAAGGGGTTAAGCACAACACTATAAAGCCGTCCACAGCCTCTGCACCAAGAGTTGATCCCCAGCTGGCCAGGGAGCTACCCACATGGCACAGCAGACCTCTCCTGTCTCACCCACTGCTCCCCTCAGCAGTGTATTTCAGTGAGTCTGCCTGTTCTGTTCTCCACTCTGTCTCTGGTGAATCCTCTCACCTCCCACACCTCTGGCCTGTACCCCAGTTCTTGTATGCATAAATAAATAAATCTTTAAAAAAAAAAACACTTGGCCTCAGAGTTCAATAGTCTTAAGGGAGGTGCTAGTGATACATCAAGAACAATCCTGTACTGTCATCTCTATCTTGCATACTCTGTGGTAAAATGAGTTATTTTCAAGGTCTTGAAAATGCTAAATGCAACTGAAAGGAAGAAGTAGAACTTGTAGTGCCATCTAACTCATTGATAATGGCACATATTTCCCCCAAAGCATCACATGTTATTCTCAGAAAATATTGTAGGAAATACAACAATCTATAATTCCTTCCTTCCTCCCTCCTTCCTCCTGTCCCCCCCTTTCTTCTTGCCTTCTTTCCTCTCTTCCTTCCACTTTCTCCTAGCCTATTTCTTCCCTTTTCCCTCCCCTCCTTTGTTTATTAAATGAATAAAATAAACTTGCAGGAAGTGGTCCATTTCTTTTGGTGTAATGTGAAATTTTGTATACCCTTCATTAAGGCTTATGTTAAATTTTGATGTGGGTTGAAATTTTGCACTTGATATTAGGTTCATGTTTCTTATTAGCATATACTGTAGGATAATATGCAAATATTACCCTCTTGATTACACCAAAAGTAGTGGACTGAGAAGTCTAGGATTAGATTTAAGTGTGACAAATGGTATAGAGCTTTACAACTTCTTGGTAATAGCTGTGTCCACAGCAACACACAAAGAAATTTACCCAAACACTGTTCTTAATGATAAAGAATGCTGGTAATAATACAAACTGGTATTTCAGAATCACCTTTCATCTTGAGACTCAACTTACTGTGAAATCTAAATAGCCATTATACTTATAAATGGTATTAGTACAATAGTACTAAATTATTGTGTGCTGTTCTTTGCACTTTGTTGTCATAATGTTCCCATATGGCTTAATTGTTTACTTTGCTCATTTTACACTCCACAAACAGCATATCTTACATGATGCTTGTACCACTTTCCATATTTAAGCTTAATGTGTCTGATATTCTATGTTTAAAAGGGTTGTTTCCAAGTACTGGCAAAAGAGACTAGATTTAAGCATCTGATATAATTGATCAGATGTGCTCACGAAGTGATAAAGGGGAAATTATATTGCCTCAATATTGACTTTATTTTAAAAATAAAGTGAAGCACTGCTTACAGTTACCTCTTTATTTTTATTGAAATGTCAGCACAGACCAATCTCACTTTTATCTTTCTGAACAGTCATTTTTTAACAATTTTTATTTATTTATATTTTAAAAGATTAATTTTTTTATTTATTTATACAAGCACTGGGTACAGTCAGAAGTGTGGGAAGGTGAGAGAATTCACCAGAGCCAGAGTGGGGAGCAGAGCAGGCAGAAGGACTGAAGTACACTGCTGAGGGGAGCAGCGGGCAGCAGGAGAGGTCTGTGCGCCATGTGGGACCCTCCTCCAGTGGCTGGGAAGCAGCGAGGGATTGAACCGGCGCTGCAGAGGCTGCGGGCAGCTTCGCAACCCAGCGCTCAACTGCTACGCCACCGGGGAGGCCCTGAAGAGTCATTCTTGACACAGACACAGTATAATTGCTGTCACAGGTCTGTCAGGGTGCAAAACTCCCATTGGCTACACCCTTTTTTTCATTGATATGAGTAAAAATGGAGTTTATTTTAGGCAAACATTTGAATATTAAATGGTTTCTGTTTGAAGAAACCTGTTCGTTTGCTCTGATTGAAGACAAAGGGTGTGAGGTTGTTTTGCAATAAGGAAGAATGGGTAAGTGTTCTCTCTTAGGGCTCGCTCTATACTCTACTTACCTCAAAAAAATAAAACTGAAGTTATTCATTTATTAGGGAATGATATTTACTGCTTATCATGGAGTAAAGTGCTTTTGTCATTTGATTCCATTGCTAATATTTAAATAGGAGGACCTGCTTTGTGTTGGGGTAGTGAGCTTGGTATTCACTTTTATAAGGAATTTGTGGAATAAAGAGATACCCCTAAGAATCTTTAATTAACTCTTAATAATAATAACTATAAAATGGCATTTGTTGTTTGCCATGGAGTATAATTTTACATTAGAAGTTTACTTTAGGGGAGGTAACTATCAAGTTTTGAAAGGGATATACTTAATTCAGCCATCTCTATCTGACACTGAATGAAGTTAACTTTTCCAAGAGGAACTGTTGTTTTCAAAAGCTTGGAAGAAGCATATACTTGGTAGGTTTCTATGAAATAAGGACTAAGTTCCCTTAAACCTAAAGGGATAGAAGGTCATTGATTCAGCCACACATAACTAATGACAGTAGCCTAATCTTATTGAGGATCAGCCTCATTCAAAGGACTGCCTTAATGTACTTTGAAACATAATCTAAAGGGGTGACTATGTTTCTGAATTAAATACAGTGTTACAAATCAGTGTAATTTCAATAGAAAAAAATACAATGAAAATACCTTTAAATACCTTTAAAGCTTTGATATAAATACCTTTAAAAAGAATACAGATATAATAACCATTGAAATATCAGTAAAACCAGTTCAACAATTTTTCAAATTATATGCCACAATAAAGTTGGATTTACCCTAAGTATGCAAGACTGTTCAACATTATGAAATCAACTGTTGTAATTCATCATGTCAACAGATTAAAGAAGAAAAATCAATAGATATCAATAGATCCAAGAAAAGCATTTGACAAACTCCAATACCCATTCATTATAGGAACTCTCAACAAACCAAGAATACAGGGGGACTTTCTGAATATGACAAAAAGCTTCTACAAAAACTTAACAGTTGATACACTAGGTTAAAAAATTTGGGTATTTCCTGTTAAGATAAAGAATGAGGCACTCTCATTCTACATCATATTGGTGCCCTAACTACTGCAATTAGTCAAGAAAAGGACATATAAGGGATATTGATTAGCCAGAAAGAAAGAAAAGAAACTGTGTTTGCAAACAGATGGCATAATTGTTTATCAGGTAAATATCAGAGTTAAAAAAGAATCCTGGAATTAGTAGACAGCTATATATCAATATGTTATGATATAAGGTTAATATACAAAGGTAAAACGCTTTTTTACATATCAACAATAAACAATTGTAATTGGAAATGCAAAACACAATACTATTTATATTAGCATCAAAGAAAAGGAAGAAATACTTAAGTATAAGTTCCACACAATGTGTCTAAAATTTGTTTGAGGGAAACTATAAAATTCTGATGGAAGAAGTCAAAAGGGATCTAAATAAATGGATATGTATTTTATACCTATGGGTAGGAAGCCTCGGTTCTTTCAGATATCAGTTATCAGTTCTTTCTAGTTTGGCCTGAGTCAATAAAATTTCAATTAAAATTGAGAAAGTTACTGATTTTCGATTTTACATTATACATGGAAAAGTAACAGAATAGGAAGACCAAGTTAGAGGATTCAGTCTAATTGACTTCTAGACTTGCTATACAGATATAACAATCAAGAGATTATGGTATCAGTGTATAGACAAATAGATAAATGGACCATAGGACATAATATAGTCCAGTTATACAAATATATTCAACTACCTTTGACAAAGGAACAAAGATTATTCAATGGAAAAGAGAGTCTTTTCAACAAATGTTGCTGCAACAAATGGACACCTGCATTCAAATAAATGAATCTAACAGACTTTATATATTTCTCAAGAATGAACTAAAAATGGATCACATACATAAACATAAAATGAATAGCTATAACATTATACAAGATAATATAAGAGAAAACTTAGGTGACTTTCTATCATGATTTTTTAAATAAAACACAAGAGGAAAATCCATGAAAGAAAAAATTTTAACTAAGACTTCATTAAAACTAAAAATGTCCACTTTATGAAAGGCATTGTTAAAATAACAAAAAGACAAGTTATAGGCCAGGAGAAAATGTTTGCAGAAACATTTAACTAGCAAAGGATTTGTATCCAAAATACACAGAGAATTCTTGAACATTAACAATATGAAACTAAAATCAATTAAAAAGTGGGCAAAAGATGTGAGGAGTCACCTCACAAAAGATGGTATATAAAATGGCAGATGAACATATGAAAAGATGCTGAAAATCACATGTCATTAGGAAATTGAGAATTAAAACAAGATACCACTACATATCTATTAGAATGACAAAAATCTAAATCACCACAACAAATGTTGGTGAAGATGTGAAGCAAAAGGAGCTCTTACTAATTGTTAATGGGGATGTAAAATGGCTTGGAGATTTTGAAACGTATGATTGTTTCTTACAAAGCTATACATACTCCCATTTGATATAGTGTGACATGGCAATGGCACACCTTGATATTTACCCAAAGAAATTAAGAAACTATGTCCACATAAAAACCTACACCTGAATGTGAATGGCAGCTTTATTCATAATTGTCAAAACATGGAAGTGACTAGGCTACCCCTCAATAGCTGAATGGATAAGCACTGTTTTGCGTCCACACAATGGAACGTTATTCAGCAATAAAAGTAAATGGTCAATCGAGCCATGAAATGACATGGAGAAAACTTAAATGCATATTACTAAGTTTAAAAAAAAAGCCAGTCCAATAAGCTGCTTGTTGTATGATTCCAACTATATGAGATTTTGGAAAAGAAAATCTATGGAAAATTAAAAAAATAATTTCTGCCAAGGATTAGGGGAGAGGGAAGGATGAATAAGCAGGGCATAGAGGATTTTTTGGTCTAAAAGTGCTCCACATGTTGCTATAAATGATGGATTCATACCATTATACATTTGTTCAAATATGTAATGAATGGCCCATTTTAACAACTTAGTATGGAATTTCCTATGTGTATTGGAGCAAAAAGAGAGTGAGTTATGGCTGGACCTTTGTTATTCAATCCTCTGCCACTCCCTCTTTGAGGAGTGGTTGTTGGACAACTCGCCAATGTAAGAATGTTGCTCTACCCACCAGCCAAGCCATATATCAAGAGTTGAAAGGGTCTTTGACTTTTAAATGATATAAACAAATGAAAAAAGTGTGAAAGTATCATGTGGAATGATAACACAATAGCACTCAACTAAAAAAAGAGTAGGCAGCAGTCTGTATGAAGAGTTCATTTGTGTTCAGAGAACAGGAAGCCTCAATGTGGTGCCTTACAGGAAAGGAAAGAGGTGACACAGGGGAGAAGGGTGCACTCCTGTCCCCATCTTCTAAACAAATGAACTCTATAAGCCTGGATAATAATTATGCAAAATAAGTACTCCTATGGACTTTGCATTTTGTAAATGCTCAGTTTTTAATTCCCCACACCCACATTGGAGAGGGAGAGAGAGAGAGAGAGAGAGAGAGAGAGAGAGAGAGAGAGAGAGAGATCTATTTTTTTCCTGTGATTTTTGCCTTTGGGTTCCAAGAGTTCTTAAATCTTCTAAATCCCCTAATCTCTTTATATTAGCTCAGAAATGCTTTAACAGAAAACTTTTTCTGTGTCTTCAACATAGCTCTGCTTATTAGGTAGTAGAACAGTTAAGAGTGCTGGATGACTGGCAGATTCTGTAATGCTGTGGTGGAAATTTTTCCCATTAGCTTGTTTTGTTTTTAGAGAACATCACTGAAACCCCATGAACAAGAAGCCTTTAAATCCTTGATACAAAACACTGTCTTGCCAAGGAAAATGACAGAATCTATAAAAGCCTCTATCTCTTCTGCACAGAACAGCCATTTCCACTGAGTCATGAGAAGGTTTTGATATCTCTGAAGTTTAAAAAGAAGTAAAAATCTTTACATACACTAGCATCTTTTTTTTTTAAGATTTATTTATTTATTTATACAAGAACCAGGGTACAGGTCAGATGCGCGGGAGGGTGAGAGGATTCACCAGAGCCAGAGTGGAGAACAGAACAGGCAGACTGACAAAATACACTGCTGAGGGGAGCAGTAGGTGTGACAGAAGAGGTCTGCGGCGTCATGTGGGACCCTCGCCGCCTGCCGGGATCGAACCAGCACTGCAGAGGCTGTGGACAGCTTCACAGCGCTGCGCTCAACCTGCTGCGCCACTGGGGAGGCCCTACACTAGCATCTTAAACATGTTTGTTTTCCTCCCTCACTGGAGGTTCCTGAAAGTCTTTAGGTTTGGAAAAATGCTTGGAATTACTGATAATCACCAGTTTTGGAGGGATGTTTAGTGGGGAAATTGACCTTGATATGGAAAGACAAGTAGGAAAAATATAGGTCTTTTATTAAAAGCATTTTTTCCAAATATTAAAAAAAAAATCCAAGAATTCTCCTTCAGGACCATCATGATAAAGCCTCTTGTCTCTTACTTAAGGTGGGAAAACATGAGCAAAGGACCCCCGACATCTGCAGATTTGATGGTGGTGTTTTCTCCTTTTATTTCTCCTCCACTCCAGTTAATTTCATAACAGGATGAATGAGTTGTGTTATGGATTAGTTGAGATATTCCTTAGAGTGCTCCAAGTGGCTAAGATTATGTTGTCTCTTCTTTTCTGCATTGAGTTCTAGTTAAAGGATCCTTCATCTAATCAAGAGGCATTAACTGTACTGAGGCCCTATCAGGCTGCAGCAGACTGTTAATGCATCTCTGATGCTCAAGGTTAATAAAATTACAAATGCCTATGACAAGTCTCCCACATGTTTTCCTTGCATTTGCTTGTTGTGCAAAGATCTGTGACAAACTTCCTCTTTGTGGGTTCTAAGAACAAACTTCTCAAGGCAGCTGGATAGCCAGTGCTCTGCCGTAGGTCACCTGTAGCATGGAAACAAGTGCTTCCCCATCAACTCTACATCACCTTTCTTCACTTTCTATGAAGGTTTTCTATCTTCTAAAGTCTCATTTATAGGCTTAGATGCATTCTGTGTTTCATTATTTATGAAATTCAAAGGGTAAAAGTAATCTTTTTTCCCCTTTAGCTACACTGAAAGCAGATGTGACATTGTTAAGAGAATAGGAATATACTTCTTTGTTCCAGTCATAGAAGGGAACATGAATAAAGTCCCTTGTACATGGAATATAAAAGAATGAATGAATAATGCATCTAGCTCTGCAGAAGGGGATTCAGCAAGAGAAGAGCTGGGGAAGCAGTTGGAAGGATTGAAGACTTCAGTGTCTGCTTCAGGACCCTGGGGTTTTTTATCCAGCTCTTATATGTTCTGGTTTTCTTTGTTTTCTCTTTTGATGGAAAGAAGGGATTTAAAAGGGTAACTCTAGGAAGCAGCTTTAACAACTTCAAAACTGGAATATTTTGTCAGGGATTTATAAGATACTCCAGGTTGTTTTCACTTTCATTTTTGTTTTTTGACATTTAGTCCTGTTTCCAAAATGTTTAACTATCAATAAACTACACTGCAAAGGAATTCTGTTCAGAAATCTCAACCACTGAAATGGCGGGTCACAGGTTCAAACCTGAAAACTGAAATTTTCAGAGACCATTCTGTCTCCTAAAGTTAATGTTTAACTGAGGGGTACCCATAGACCCTAAAGTGTTAAGGAGTATATATTTAAAAGGGATCCAGGCATCATCCACACACAGGTGGAGGGAGAGACACTTAATGTGAAAGATTTTTAATAGAATGGGTGCGTGAAGAGAGAGAAGAAAGGATTTCCAATAATAGTTTTCCAATAAAACTTCCAAAATTACTCATTCCCCTCATGGGCAAATGCCTAGCTAAACAGGGTTGGCTTGAAGCAGAATCACTGAGGCCTGAAAATTTGCCACAACTCTAAGGTACCTTCTAGTGGGAAACCAGAAAGAGGTTAGTCAGGTTCCAGGGAACTTGGACAGAAGGAGAGGTTCAAACTCAAAGTATACCACATAATCCAACATGTAACCAAGATAACTACTGCCACTGTCTCTGCCAAGACCAGGGCAGCCTGCCACACATCTCTTATCCACATGTCTTTTCCAAATAGCTCTTCCAAGTGTCTGTACATGCCTCTCCTCCAAGTCCCTGGGTGCAAGTTGAAAGGAAGAAAGTTGGTCCACCTGCATTCTATGTTTCTTAGGTCCATCTAGCTGCTCAACTTAGCCTTATAGTACCCAATACCAACCCTACTCAAGAATCCAGGTCATGGCATAATGGAATTATGATCCAAGGCTGCTGCATGTCAGTGGGGATGAGGAAAATGGTACTAATCCTGTACAGAGATGTATCTGTAATTATAACAATGTTTAGTTGCTTTTATTGCCATACTTTTTATTTTAAAAAACATTTGTCCCTTTCCAAGTTAAATTTCATTTTACAAAAAATAAAAGACAAACAGTAGACATTGAACTGGGAGCTTTTCCATGCAAGATGACAAAAATAAAGAATAATGTTGAAAGTTCACTGCATGAAATCCTCTCTCTGCATATCTTTTCCTGAAAGTCTTAATTGACTCAACAATGAAATATTCTGAGAACAGAATTTGTGCATTTTGTTGACCAACTTTTATACATTGATTAAGTCACACCTCATATGTATTTTCCAAATAAACAGCAGGGCTGTTTTCTCAAAAGTGAAAGAAAATATTGGCAGCAATCTTATTTACAGTGAGAATTTTCAAGATTACTCACAATCCTATTATCTACTGCTCCCTGATAGCCTAAGGAGTGGGTTCAGAGGGCAGTAAACTATCCTTTTTTTCCCCCAGTTGATATTTTTTGAGGTAAAGTAAATCTGCTCTGGGGGATATAGGTTAAAACTTCTGCAAATGTATTCTTTCACACCCTGGCGACCATCAGTGCCCAGCAATCCTCCACTATGTTCCACTAGGCCCCCTTCGCTCCCTCCCTCACTACCTTTCCTCTCTGGTTGCCTCAGTTTTGTACTTGTTATGAGCTTATTACAGGTTTGGTTTTGAATGATTCTTTGTTATGTTTCTTCATATTCCACATAGAAACAAGACCCTTCAGTATTTGTCTTTCTCCTTCTGACTTATTTTGCTTGGCATTACCCTGCAACAAAATACCCTTTAACTTTGGTCTCTTAAGGTATATTGCTATGACTTGGCCAAGATTGAGATAGACTATTACAGACTTCTTTTGTGATACAAATAAGGGATATAAGTCCCTTTGATACCAGTTGGTAGCTGATGTTGGCAAATCCATGAAAATAAAAGGAATTGCACATGGCAAACAAAATAGCCATTTAAAATGTTGTTGCTCCATTAGGGAGTCTACAAAATAGACAATTAATGCTCAATTGGAGGGAAATCAGACATCACACATAGTAATGAATTTTGAAGTTTAGCTCAGACTTAGTTTGGTGAGGCCCATTATTTTATGTTAATATAGACAGGCCAGACACAGTGAATAACAATGGGAAGATATGCAAAGTAAGTGAGCCCACGGGAAAGTTTATACAAGCTATTCACATGGAAGCCAAACAATGGTGAGTGTGTGGGATTTCATCCAAATTGTTCACAGTAAGTGCATTTCACCATCTAAGATAGGAATAAAGGACATGTTTAGAAAATTGCCTATAATTCTCCTTACTTTAATTAACTGAGGATGGAGACCTTATGGATAATCATGGTGGGGGGCGGGCATGAAAGACTTCCATTGATTAATATGAATGGTGATTTTACAGTAGAAAGCATAAACTAGTCTCTATATTTGATAATTCCCTTGTAATCTATTGCATAGAATCACTGAGGCCAATTTATGGTGTTTGCAATACCGAGTTAATATCACGTGGACACCGTGTCTTATGAATACATGCATAATGATCTATTTTCTATGATAAGCAGGTATTGACTCTTAATTCCTTACTTAAAAATGTTAATACTTATCATTTACTGAACCTTATTAAATATCAACCATATATTTGATACCTTACATATAGTTGATGTCACAAAATAACTGTGAAACTATTATCTATAATAATATCAATATTATTATTCATTTTACAGAATACAAAATTGAGGCATGAAACAATAAATAAACTACACA
Source organism: Talpa occidentalis (assembly GCF_014898055.3). NCBI lineage: Eukaryota > Metazoa > Chordata > Mammalia > Eulipotyphla > Talpidae > Talpa > Talpa occidentalis. The sequence continues at coordinate 105,809,133 of NW_023604861.1, read as the reverse complement.
GACAGAAATCAGTGGAACAGAATTTCATATCCAAAGAATTTGGCTATGAAAATTCATGTTCTTAATTACTACATTTAATTTCCTGTCATCAAAACTTTAAAATCTTCCATGAATAAATCTGAAATTCAAAAATTTTTAAATGCTTTCATTTTAATTTTCCATTACATTTTGGATTTTAATAAATCTCCAAAATATCCTGTTGTTTAATTTGGCTACATTGGTTAGACATTTATGAAAATTGAAATGCCTTCAAAGATTTTTCTCTAGAACTGTGTGCTTCTTAAAAGAATGCCAAATGAATGCCATCATTGTTACCTTCACTGTGTAGTCACTCAGCTTGAAAATATGCAAATATTAGTCACAAAAAGTTTATTCATGTTAGTACCACTTTAGGTTTGAAAATATAAAAAGATAGTATCACAAAAAGGAAGTAAGTTGCCAGGGACACTTCTTATTTCATCAGGTACAATCACTAGGCTATATAGCAACAATTCCTTTGAAAATTTAGCATGTAGCCCAAGACTTTTAAAGATCATACAGGCTATTTTTTTTCTAGCATTTCCCAGCCCTAATACTGGTAATACGCTTCCATAGTAACTGTGTGCTTAATTGACTCTGGGCTATATTGAGTATTTGTCCTTCCTTGACAGAGGGATTCAATTACACTGGATTTATACTTGAATGAATGGCTTTATTCATCCTAATCTTGTTATGCTATTGGTGCAACAGTAATACTGAGCCAGGTGATTCTCTATATAACTAAGCACAGATAAAGCAATTAGGGTAAGGCTAGGTGGGTGACACAAAGATTTGAAATGACTTAAATATTGGTGATGGATTAACTCAAAGGAATCAAAATGTAGTTATAGGGACTTTTTTTTTTTTTTTTTCTGAAAAACCCTTCAATGGAAAGTGGACAGTGAGTGACTTATTTTTTTAAAGATTTATTTATTTATTCATACAAGAACTGGGGTACAGGCCAGAGGTGTCGGGGTGAGAGGATTCACCAGAGACAGAGCAAGGAGCAGAAGAGGCAGACTAAGTCAAATACACTGCTGAGAGAGTAGCGGGTGAGACAGGAGAGGTCTGTTGCACCATGTGGGTAGCTCCCTGGCTGGGGATCGAACTCGTGTCTCAGTGGCTTCGGACAGATTCATAGGTTGCGTCTTAACCCCTATGCCACCAGGGAGGTCTGTGAGTGATTTTTAGTAGCCATGAGACAGTTCTGCTGTTTTATTTTTGGTACCAGTTCTGCTGTATTATTTTTCATTTCATATAAATAAGAATTAAAAAAGTTTTGTCATCATGTATCAGGCACACACAGATACTAGTAAATTGAGCTTGTTTTATTAATTTTACTTTTTGTCTTTACTTTGCTATTTGTGTATCAAAAGCAATATTTAACAGCTATTGATAAAATCCACTTACCCAGTGATTACTAAACAAATATATATTCAGTAGCAGTTTATTAAAAGGGGAGGAGGATTAATGTATGCAACTAACTTGCTAGGTCATTTTTTGTTTAATCCTTTTGACAATTCTAAGATTATTTACTCTCATTACATCAAAATATGTGTGAGGAAACTGAACTCCCAGAGAGTGACTTACCCAAGTACCATAAAGAAAAAATAGCACAATCCCCTCCATGTTGTGGCAATGACAAGAAATAATCTTTTTCTATATCTGAGAAATATCCTATAGTGTATACACTATATCTTTGAAAAATGTCAAAGGAAAAAGACAAATACCAGGTGATTTTACTCATATGTGGAGTACAGTAAAACAAATCAAGGGAGCCAAAAAAGTTAACCAAACAAATCCTAGAAATGTGACTGTAGAATTGAGAGCACTAGAGGGGGAGAAGCATTGGGGTGGGGAAAAAAAAAAGGGACAGAAAACCCAGTGGTCTATGGTGCAGGACAGGAATAGTTGACAAGGGGTGGGGGGGACATAAAACCTATAAAGGAACCACAATCAGGCTAACATGAATTTTCTGAAGAAACACTATGGGCAAGAAGAGAATGGAATGACATATCCAAATGCTCCATGATTAAAAAAATGCCAGCAAAGAATACTCTATCCGCCAAGGTGCTCCATCAGATGTGAGGAAGAAGTACAGGCCTTCTCAGAGCAACCAAAAGAGTTTGCCAGTACCAGACACCCCTCTGAAAAAAACTGAAATGAGCTCTTGTATCTAAACTCAAGAGAGGACTATACATGAAGAACTGGAAAAGGAAACAGATTGAACAACAAAAATTAAGGATAAAATGGCAGCAACAGACTTTCATATATCAATAATCTTTCCAAATTAAAAGACACCAAGTATCTGGTTAGACTGGGAGACAGAAGCCAACCTTCTGTTGTCTCCAGGAAATAGACCTGTGCTCCTACAATAAACATAGACTCAGAATAAAGGACTGGAAACCTATCCTACATGTAAATGGGATCAAAGGCAAGTCAGGGGCAACCATATTTATGTCAGTCAAAATAGACTTCCAGATAAAAATGTTTACAGGAGACAGAGATGAACACTATGCAATGAATAAGAGAACAATACATCAGGAAGAGATAATATTCATCAATATATACTCACCAAATGAAGGAGCATCAAAATATAATGGGCAATTACTATCAACTCTGAAAACAGATAAGAAAAAAACACATTTGTGGACCTCCCTGGTGGTGCAAGGGGTTAAGACACAACCTGTGAGGCTGTCCCCAGCCACTGCAGCACAAGTTTCAATCCCCAGCCAGGGAGCTACCCACATAGCGCAGCAGACCTCTCCTGTCTTGTCCGCTGTTCCCCTCAGCAGTGTATTTTTCAGTCAATCTGGCTGTTCTGCTCCCCACTCTGTCTCTGGTGAATCCTCTCACCCCCTACACCTCTGGCATGTACCCCAGTTCTTGTTTGCATAAATAAATCTTTAAAAAAATAGAAAAAGAAAAAAAAACATTTGTGGTAGAAGATCTTAGCACCCCACTCAACTAATGGGCAGGTCACCAGGTAGAAAATAATTAGGGACAATAAAGCCTTAAAGAAAGAATTAGACAACATGGGCCTACTGAACATTTATAAGGAACTGCATCCCAGGAGAACTGAATACATATTCTCCTCAAATGCACAGAGGACATTATCCAAGACTGACCTCATCTGAGCCACAAGACAAATACCAATAAATTCATGAAGATTGCTATCATACCAAGCATCTTAACTGATGATATAGGTTTCAAAATGAAAATCAAATACAAAAGAAGGCAAGAAAATCCTCCAATGTGTAGAGCTTGAACAACATACAATAGAAAGGCCACTGGGTTAACATGGAAACCAAGGGAGAATTCAAAATGTATCTTGATAAAAATGACAGTGAGGACACAACTGTCTGGAATTTATGGACCATAGCAAAAGCAGTGCTAAGAGGGAAGTATATAGTAATACAGACCCCCATCAAGAAACAAGAAGGCGCTCAAATAAATAACCTTATCTCTTATCTCAATGAACTAGAAATATAAGATCAAAACTAAAAGCCAGTAGAAGAAAAGAAATAATAAGAGTTATAGCAGAATAAAGGAAATAGAAATCAAAAAGAGAGTCCAAATGATTAATGTAGTTAAAGCTTGTACTTTCAAAAAAAATAGATCAACCTCTATCTAAGCTCACTAAGAAAAAAAGATAGAAATCCAAATAAATAGGACAAAAAATGAAAGAAGAATAATTGCAATAGACACTGCAGAAATTCAGAGGATAATAAGAGATTACTATGAACATTTATATGTCAAGAAGTTCAATAAACTAGAAGAGGTGGAAAAATCCTTAGAATTATATAATCATCCAAGACTGAATAGGTAAGAAATAGAAAATCCCCCCCCCAAAAAAAAAATTACAAGCAAGAAAATTGAAACAGTAATTAAAATCCTCCTAAAAAATAAAAGTCCAGGACCAGCGAGTTTCACAAGCAAGTTCTATTACACTTTCAAAGATGAACTAATAACTATCTTGCTCAAATTCCTCAAAAAAAATGAGAGAAGGAATACTCCCAAACACATTTTATGAAGCCAATATTACTCGAATGCCAAAATGAAACAAAGACAACACAAAAAAGAAACTACAGACCAATTTCCCTAATGAACAGATGCAAAAATCCTCACTAAAGTTTTAGCAAACTGGATCAAAAGATGCATTAAAAGGATTATACACCATGGCCAAGTGGAATTTATAACTGGGAGATCAAGGTTACAAAAATCCATCAATTCATCACACCAACAAAAAGAAAGAAAATCATATGACCTTATCAGTGGATGATGAGAAAGTATTTGATAAGATTCAGCATCTATTTATGGTAAAAATCTGAAAAACTGGGGATAAATGGAACACATCTTTACATAATAAAAACCATATACCCACAGCTAATATCATTTTCAATGGTGAAAACTGAAAATGTTTCCACTAAGATTTGGTACAATTCAAGGATGTTCACTCTCACCACTACTATTCAACATGTTATTGAAAGTCCTCGCTAGAGCAATTAGACAGAAGAAGGATATAAAAAGAGTAAAAGTTTGAAAGAGATAAAGTTATCTTTATTTGTAGATGACATAATAACACACATAAGGTACCCTCAAGACTTCACTGAAAAACTAATTAAAACAGGGCCTCCCCGGTGGCGCAGCAGTTGAGCGCTGGGTTGCGAAGCTGCCCACAGCCTCTGCAGCGCTGGTTCTATCCCTGGCTGCTCCCTGGCCACTGGAGGAGGGTCCCACATGGCACGCAGACCTCTTCTGCCACCCCCTGCTCCCCTCAGCAGTGTACCTCGGTCCTTCTGCCTGCTCTGCTCCACGCTCTGGCTCTGGTGAATTCTCTCACCCTCCCGTGCTTCTGACTGTACCCAGTGCTTGTATAAACAAATAAATAAATAAATCTTTAAAATATTAAAAAAACTAATTAAAACAATAAACCAGTTCAGCATAGTGGCAGGTGACAAAAACAACATTCCTATATGCAAATAATGAGCTAAAGAGGAAACAAGTGTACAGGATGTCCGAATCCCCCACTGCACAGATATACTGATGGTGGAGCTAAATTTTGCACAATAGCTGTAGGAATTATATAGTTCTGGATCCCTACCTCTTTCCTTTAACACACACAAAATATTTCTAGATAAATTTGAGAATGAACATTTTAAATTTTTTTTGGGAAATTTTCTGTCATAGCAAACCAATAGCCTGCAAAATAAATGATTAATAAATTTTATATTATGAAGAAAATTCTAAATGGAAAAAATAATAAAGCAAGACAACGACTAAAAAAATGAAAGGCAATTTTTTTAAACCTGAAAAGTATGGATAGACAATTCATGAAAAGTAATTTTAAGTGACTAATAATGTCTAAAAGAAATAAATGTACTTTACCCAGCAATGAAAGGGTAATTGATTGATGCATGTATTATGCACAACTGTATCAGACAACATAAAGACTTTCTTTATGCTAAGTGAAAACACTTGATCTGTGTAGTACAATTATTTAACAAACTTGAAAAGGAGAACTAGTGAGATTAAGCGTGGTTGCTGAGGGACAAGGATGGATTTGGTGGTAGATGTGTCTAAGGGGTGAATGAGGGGGTGACTATGTACCTTGATTGTGGTGGTGGTTATACAGATCTACATGTGTGATCTATACTTAAGATGAACTTTTAGAGAACAGTTACCCATACACACCAAAGAACACACCTAAAAATTGGTGAAAATTAATCTCTGGCCTAGTTAACAGCTTTACGTTAACATCAATTTCATTTTAACTTCTACTATTCTTCCTAACTACATGCTGTTGTGTTTTTCCAAAGATATATTTTCAAGAATGTTCATTACAGTGTTGTTTTTAATAACAAATTCCTAAAATAACCCCAAGTTTCCATTCATAGGAAAATGAATAATAAACTATGTGATTCCAAGTAGTGTGATACAGACTGATAATACCTTATCAACACATAAAGAATCCAAAATCTCTGAAAAAGAAGTAGCAAATTTATTTGATGGCAAAAACAGCTGTGTTGATGTGAAGCTTTTACAGTCTTTATTCACTGCTGTCAATGTAAATATTCATCCAATACATTGCATAAATAGTACAGTTGACTAGGCATCACCTCTCTAAACCCTTCTGGGAGTTTTGTTATATAGAGTATAATTTTTCTGAAATTAAAAGAATTGTGAGTACTGAAGTACATCTGACCCTAAGATTTGGAATAAGGGAATGTGACCTATATTCACAGCTATTGAAATGTATGTGATAAAAATATACAGTACAGATTGGAACGATTACCAGGCATATTATTATGTGAAAAAAAAGCAAAGATATAGGATCTATACAGAGTTCCTTGGGTAAATGTATATATGTGCATAAACAACTGGAAAATATATAAAATCTAATTATGATGCTTTTACTCTGGGAATTAGAATGAATTCTGCCCTAATTCTCTGCCAAAGCTGTCCTAGTTAACTATGTTCTTCAACAAAGTGGATGTTTTATTAGATTCCTGTACCAGTAGTAAGTTTTAGTTGCTGAATGCCTTGTTCTACTCTGCTTGACCCTGGCTAAACTTGACCTCGTATGTCTGGTCATTCATAATCTCTAAACAAATGTCTCCTAGGTATTAATACATTACTCTCTTTTGGGAATAATTGAGATTAGATAAACATGTCTAAAGAAGTTGAAAAATACTATCAACATGAAAAGGAAAGTATATCAGTTTATTATACTCAACATCACCAGAAACTAGAATAGGTCACAAATACTACTGAACATGAATGTACTGAATAAGATCGTAGTCCATTATCAGCAACAAAATTTCATTTCTTACCATTTTGTACATTTATTCACTTGTTTAGATCAACTTTAATTGAATTGAGCCTTTAGAGATAGTCTGCTAAGATGCCTCGTAATGGGTTATTAAATAGATATAATAATACAAATTAACTCCAGGAAATTTAGAACTGGAGGGGATCTGAGAGATAACATAGGTTGGTCTTCTCAATTTCAAGATGAGAAAACTAAGGCTCACAGTGGGAGAGACTGCCTCCCGACAGCCACAAGGAGAAAGGGGAAGGAAATCTGCCCAGGCTCCCTTAGTGTTCTAACACCCCCCTACAGCTTCCTCTACAAACTGCAACTGCGGAAACTTGATCAAGGCTTTCGGCCACTGAAAGCTCACTTCCAATATCAATGGTGTCCCCAGCGAGGACTCCTGGAATCAGGACTCACATGTAGACCCTCATTCCTCTGCTGTGGGTGTACTAGCATTCTCTTCAGAGCCAGCCCCTCTCCATTCCCCTCTAGATCCCTCTCCTCCTCCCCGCCCTCCACTTCTCTCTCCTTCCCTAGCTATCTCTCTACCCCTTTTCCTTCCCGCTCTTTTTATTTATTTATTTTTATTTTTATATTCCCCATACAATTGCAGCCCCCCTTATTTTGACCCCAATCCCTTATTTCCCCACCCCCCCCATAGAGTGTCTCTGTTTTATAGTTGTTTGTTGATTTTGATTTTTCTTTCTTATAGTTATTCTTTTTCCTGGTCCCTTATTTAGGTTTTCTAGATTCCTGCCATGAGTGAGGCCATCCGGTATTTTTCTTTTTCTTTCTGGCTTATTTTGCTGAGCATGATCCCTTCCAGCTCCATCCATGTGCTGCAAATTGCATGTGTTTATCTTTTTTGATTGCTGAGTAATATTCCATGGTGTATATATAACTCATCTTCTTGATCCAGTCATCTATTTTTGGGCATTTGGGTTGTTTCCAAAGCTTAGCTACTGTAAATAGTGCTACTATAAGCATAGGGGTGCAGGTGCTCTTTGGTATTAATGTTTCTGTGTCCTTTGGGTAAATACATAGGAGTGCAATTGCTGGATCACATGGAAGCTCTATCTTTAGTAGGTTGAGGAACCTCCATACAGCTCTCCATAGTGGTTGGACCAGTTTGCACTCCCACCAGCAATGCAGGAGAGTTCCTGTTTCTCCACAACCTCGCCAACATTTGTTGTTGCAAGTTTTTTTAATATGTGCCATTCTCCCTAGTGTGAGATAGTATCTCATTGTAGTTTTGATTTGCATTTCCCTGATTACAAGTGATGTTGAACATTTTTTCATATGCCTGTTGGCCATTTGCATTTCCTTTTTTGAGAAGTTTCTCTTTAGCTTTTCTGCCCATTTTTTGACTGGATGATTTTCTTTGTTTTTGTTGAGTCTCATTAGCTCTTTGTAGATTTCTGTGATCAGTCCTTTATTATTAGTGTTTTGTGCAAAAATTTTCTCCCAGTCGGTGGGGTTTCTCTTTGTTTTGGTTATTGTCTCTTTTGCTGTGCGGAAGCTCTTTAATTTGATGTAGTCCCAGCTGTTTATCTTTACCTTCACTATCACCGCTTTGGGTGATATGTCTGTAAAGATGTCTTTGAGGTGCATGTCATGTAGTGTTCTGCCTATATTGTCTAACATTATCAAAATGGCCATCCTACCAAAAGCAATCTATAGATTCAGTGCTATTCCAATTAAAATTTCAATGTCATTCTTCAAAGAAATAGAAAAAATATTGATGAAATTCATATGGAACAACCAAAAACCCCAAATAGCCAAAACCCTCCTGAAAAAAAAAAGAAGGGAATGGAGGCATCACTCTCCCAAATTTCAAACTATACTACAAAGCCATAATAATCACACTGCATGGTATTGGAACAAGAACAGACACACGGACCAATGGAACTGAATAGAAAACCCAAAAATAAACCCACAGATTTATGGTCAACTAATCTTTGACAAAGGAGCAAAGAATATGCACTGGAGCAAAGAAAGTTTGTTCAGTAAATGGTGCTGGGAAAACTGGGTCACTGCATGCAAAAGAATGAAAATGACTACTACCTCACTCCATGCACAAAAACCAACTCAAAATGGATTAAAGAACTAGACATAAGACCTGAAACCAGCTCCTTTTATATCCCTTCCCTTTTATATTCCTTCTGTCTTTCTCTCTCCTGCTTTCTCCTTCCCTCTCTGTTTCCCTCCTCTTCAGTCCTCTCTTCTTCCAATACTCGCATTCCCTTTCTTCTGGAGTGACCACATGTACTCTGAAAGCCATGGTGCATTTGACCCTGACCTCAAGCCAAGGAACTTAGAAGGGAAGACACTTTGACCAAGTCAAAGTCTGTCCTTCTGTTCCTTCTTCAGCTTCTCTATTTAGTTCTTTTATAATAAGTGGATTTCATAAAATCAACTAAAATTTACTTTTACTTTTCAGTTTTATTATTTTCACAAATAAAGCAAAATCCTTAAATCATTTTTTTTGAATATTTTTATTTTTCTATAGTGCCAGGTAAAACTTTGCTATAGGAACCAAACTGACCTGCAAGATGTTTTTAGGACCATTGCTAATCAAAGTATAATATGACCCCAGAGATTAGTATCTCTACTTGCCTGTAGTTAATCCCCTCAAAACATAACATTTCCTCAAATGTACAGATTATATGAAATTTGTACTTGCCAATCCAATACCTCACATACACACACACACACACACATAAAATATATATATATATATATATATATATATATATATATATATATATCAGATATCAGACATTGAATACACTTGGGGACCAATTCTTCCCTTTTCTCCTAGCTGTTTATTCAGGAGTAGCTAAGGGGCACTAATGTGACTGGAGTCTCCTGTCAGAAACATCATAGTTGTAAGACTGTACTTTTCATCTTCAGTTCATCTTTTTCTTTGCCCAGGAGGGTCCTGTGAGGACCTGAATGGAGCAAAGCAGCCCTGAAGGCATCAGATCAGCCAAACTCTTGCTTTGAATGCAGGAGAGGATCAAGGGATGAGAACTTGAAAGTCAAAATGCTACATTTTATATCCAGCTTGTCTCTATTTCCTTCTTAACTCACACTCTGGTGACCTTGGATTTCCTGTAATTAGTCTTTTCTGGGCTAAAAGCTAGAGAGTCCCTAGATGAAAGGGCTGTCCTGGCTGTTATAAATGACAACCCCCCCAAATTAAAATGCCTACTTCTCTTCTCCTGTTACCGCTTCACCTATTGCCCTATTCCTTTGAAGGTTACCAGCAACTAGGCATAAAAGATGAACTCGGGGACAAAGCAAACAGGAATGGTATTTTGAAAGCATGCATTATTTGGAAAATTTGGCCACATGTAAAATGTGAAATTAAGACCTTCAATCATTTCATCTTATAAATCAATAAATCTTAATGATTTGAATGTAGATTAAATACTATTATAAAGATATTTTGATGTAGTTGGTAATTTCTAATGTTGATAGACATGAAAAAAAGCATCAAAAGTCTTATACAGACATTAAGTGGGATTTATCACCTTAAAGAAATTTTGAAGATGTCAGTTGAGCTTCAACATTTTATTGTTAGAAGATGAATAACCTTCAATAAGAAAATGAAGAGATATTAGGAATTGTGATCAATGTGGCTGTTTTCCAGTTATTCATCTGATCTACTCTTCTGGAGAATGTTAATATATTTCTTAATGTAAATCTATATCTATTTATTGATATAGACCAACATTAATTTTGAAGTCTAAAATTTCAAACTTCAAGAACAGGGTGGGCATTTGTTCTATTGAAAACTCAGGACACTTCAGCAGAGCTTTTGTGGACTGATCCAAGAAGCCTAGTGGAAACTTCTCCTTACACATGAACAGTATTACACAGACCTCTGTTGTGAGACTTACTCATTATATTTATGATTCTTTCTTGATATTTACCTCCTTACTGAGACTTGATATTCGTAGGATGATGTTTTATTCTCAGTAGCTATGAAGGGCCTGGCATATATTTTTCCAAAAAAATAGGGTCTATGCTGATGCCAAACATGTGCCTCCTAACAAGTCAACAACACAGCACAACTCTTTTAGAAACTGTGGATACATAATATAAGGGAAGTCCGGAGGTAGCAATTATTAAGTTACTAGGTGTTGTTTGGGTCCAGTGGTAAAATTCTCCTACCCATCTGGGTTCTTGTTGAACTCTTTGAACTAATAGATAAACATAAGTACAAGAAAAAAAGTAAATTTTTCTTATCACTATAAAAAAAACAAATTTTATTTCATATACACACACATATGAAATCTACAGGACTATATAACATAAATTCTATATGTTCTTTTTTTTAAAAAAAGATTTATTTATTTATGCATACAAGAACTGGGGTACAGGCCAGAGGTGTGGGAGGTGAGAGGATTCACCAGAGACGAGTGGAGAACAGAACAGGCAGACTCACTGAAATACACTGCTGAGGAGAGCAGCGGGCAAGACAGGAGAGGTCTGTTGCACCATGTGGGTTGCTCCCTGGCTGGGGATCGAACTTGTGCTGCAGTGGCTGTCAATAGCTTCATAGGTTGCGTCTTAACCCCTTGCGCCACCAGGGAGGTCCCTATATGTTCTTAAGCTGAGGAATGGGCTAGGGGACTAGGGCATTGAGGAGAAAGGAGGATCATATGACAAGGAGAGGGTGAGTCATCTGACAAAACAAGATGGTCTAGATACTTCCCCTGCATATAAGAGCAGTTTCATTGATTAAAAAGTTACTGCTGGAAATTCCACTCCTAGGTATTTACCCAAAGGACACAGAAACATCAATTCCAAAGAACATCTGCACCCCTATGTTTATAGCAGCACTATTTACAATAGCTAAGCTTTGGAAACAGCCCAAATGCCCAAAAATAGATGACTGGATCAAGAAGATGTGGTACATATACACCATGGAATATTACTCAGCATTCAAAAAAGATAAACACATGCAATTTGCAGCAACATGGATGGCGCTGGAAGGGATCATGCTCAGCGAAATAAGCCAGAAAGAAAAAGAAAAATAACGGATGGTCTCACTCATAGCAGGAATCTAGAAAACTTAAATAATGGACCAGGAAAATGAATAACTATAAGAAAGTGAAAATCAAAATCAACAAAAAACTATGAACCAGAGACACTTTTTGGGGGTGGGGGGCAAGAGGGGAGGGATTGGGGTCAGAATGGGGGGGTTGCAATTGTATGGGGAATATAAAAATAAAATTTATTATTAAAAAAAATAAAAATAGATCTATTTATATATATATATATATATATATATATATATATATATATAAAAGTTACTGCTGGAGATGACCCTACATCTGTGTTCTTTTTTTCTTTAAGGTAAGGGTAACAATTTCTCTTGATGCCTGAGGAGATTTGATTCATCGAAGCTCCACATGCCAAGGTAACATGTCTTGGAAAAAGCTTAATTTTGGAAAAGACTTTCCTTTAGTGCTTAGACAATGAAATGATTTCTAAGGTCCAGGTGACAGTTTGTGAGAAGGGGCTAAAGGTCAGTGCCACAAAGCAGCAGGAGCGGCAGTTGCCTGTGGAAAATCTGTTGGGAGATTGGTGTCTCTCTCTCTCTCTCTCTCTCTCTCTCTCTCTCTCTTTCAGAAAACACATGTGATTTATTAGATGAACTTAGGAATCAATACAAATTAATTTCAGGCACATCTTGAGTACAGGCTATCAGAATTTTCTACCAAAAAAATGGACTAGCAGATCAGATCATAAGGGCTGAAGTTTCAATTTTTTTTTTTTTTTTTAAGATTTATTTATTTATTTATACAAGCAGTGGGTACAGTCAGAAGCGCGGGAGGGTGAGAGAATTCACCAGAGCCAGAGCGGGGAGCAGAGCAGGCAGAAGGACCGAAGCACACTGCTGAGGGGAGCAGCGGGCGGCAGGAGAGGTCTGCGCGCCATGTGGGACCCTCCTCCGGTGGCTGGGGAGCAGCCGGGGATCGAACCGGCGCTGCAAGGCTGCGGGCAGCTTGGCAACCCCGCGCTCAACCGCTGCGCCACCAGGGAGGCCCGCTGAAGTTTCAATTTTTAGAACAATATGCAAAGGCTAGACAATTGATAAAAAAAGTATAGCATAATAATGATGTTACAATTTCTTCATAATTACATACATAATTTTTGAGTTTAGTCACTTTTTAGCATCCAGATTTTTATTTCTGGCTTTCTTTCCTTTACTCTATTTGCTATTATGGTCTAAAATTTCCACACATATTTTTGAGGAGCATGATATAGAAGATTTATTTTTGAAAAAGTAGAATATAAGTATTTTTTTTATATCTCCATCTAGACAGTCAACACATGATTATTTTGATGTCTGTTAAAACCCATTTATTTCAACATGGCTTTTTTAAATATCTCATTAAAATTCTCATTACTAATTCTTATTACTAATTTCTTCAGATATCTAATATTTATTTTCATTCTTTAAGTAAATGCGAAGAAAAAAGGGAAAGTGGACTATGGTATTAACAACGTTATAAAGATGTCTTCAAGTTTAACACTACATTTAAATTTGGTCTGGCATGTGGAGCTGGACCTGGCTACCTGCCCCCCCCTGCTGTGCCAAAGCCACCACCAGGAGAACTCATCTGGTGACTCTCTTTTCTTTCAAGACTACTAGCCCCCTATAAAAGAATTTGAAAAAGGGCCTCCCTGGTGGCGCAGCGGTTGAGCGCTGGGTTGTGAGGCTGCCCGCAGCCTCTGCAGCGCCGGTTCCATCCCCTCTCAGGCCTAGGGAGGAGGGTCCCACATGGCGCGCAGACCTCTCCTGCCGCCCGCTGCTCCCCTCAGCAGTGTACCTCGGTCCCTCTGCCTGCTCTGCTCCCTGCTCTGACTCTGGTGAATTCTCTCACCCTCCCGCGCTTCTGACTGTACCCAGTGCTTGTATAAATAAATAAATAAATAAACAAACAAACAAACAAAAAAGAGTTCTTAAAAAAAAAAAAGAATTTGAAAAAGTGTTAGAGGAACAGTGAGATGCAAACTAGGAGCCAGTGAATGACGTTCTGAATGGATTTCATCCCCACCTCCAAACTAAAGAGGTTTTAGGTGTAGAATTATAATTTGCAGAGGATTACATATCCCAGAGCATTACAACTGTGAACCAACATCCTGCAAAGGGTGCCACTGGAAATAGGTGGTGGGGTAATCTGGTAATATCTGGTGTAGTGAAGATTATTTTGGTTTCATGGAGGTGTTCTATGGGCATATGTGTGGGACTCAGTTTCAACCACCAACTTAATGTTTATTTTTTCTTCTGGAGATTGTCTGTAAGTGTTTTCTATAACTTTGTTTTTGGTTCAAGGGGAGATGAACATTCTGCTTCAGTCTAGAGTCTGCTTTGACAAATTCAGTTGTTCTGGGAAGACCACAACATAAAGTCTTTTTACAACCTCTGGAATACTAATTTGGTGATAAAAAAAAAAAAAAAAAAACTGCAAGATAATTTACTATACATGGAAAAGTGTCAATCCACTTCTTTGGTCATGACCACTTAAGTAAACATAATACACAGATTATTTTCTCACCACAAGATCAGAGTCTGCACCTATGAGTGCCCCCAGAACATGCCTTACAATTCAGATGGTACTCACACAGAGTGCACCACCAAACGATGAAATACTACCCCCAGAAATCTACAAAGATGTAAGTAAAGTGGTTTGTACTGATGTGATCTTGGACTTCTAAAAAAATGTAGATCTTACAAGAATAAAATGAGTGGAAAGGAGCAGAACCCCCTTGGGAAAGAAATATTATTTGCAAGAGAAGGTTGGAAGAAAATTCAGTGAGTACTGTGAAAGTTTCTTTAATCTAGCCTCATTTGGTCTTGTTGGTCTCCCTACAACAATCCAATTTTACTGGTAAATAAACACCATATAATGAGTACCATTTTGTTCAGGATTTAAGGGTCATTAAGGAGATTGCCGAGGATATACATTCAACTCTGCCAAACCCTAAATCTTATTAATTGCCATACCTGGGGATTTAGGTTGGTTATCATACTGGACTGAAAAGATTCCTTTTTTTCTCTATCCCAATAGATGCCCCAGAACATTACTTTTTACCTTTGAACAGCAGGATGCTAAATCCAAAAAATCTACTCTGCTTGTCTGTGATTCTGTAAGGATTTAAAAATTCCTGAATATTTTCAGGAAAATACTGGCCAGGCATCTCAGAAATGTCCAACTTAAAGAGGGCATCCTCCTACAATACATGGAAGATTTACTAATTGCCAGTCGTGACTATGAATCTAGTTTGAAGAACATTATACTGGTCTTGAACCACTTGGCAGTATGTGGCTACAAAATGTCAACACAGAAAACTCAGATAGGCAAATAAAAGATGACAGATTTGGGATTTGAGATTAGGAAAGAGAAACAATCTCATGACAGAGATAAAATAGGTGATTTCAGTTTTCAAAGTTCCTGGCAATTGAAAGCAATATATGGCTTTTTGGGAATGGTTGGATTTTAAAATGTGGATTCTTAACTTTGGGTTAATAGCAAAACCTCTATGTGAAGCCCTCAATGGCCAAGACTGAACCTTCATTGTGGACTCCAGAATATCAACAAGTCTTTGATGAAATAAAAGGAAGATTGATTACAACAAGATCCTTAGGACTGCCTGACCCCAGGAAAACTTTCTGACTCTATATACATGAGAGATAGAGGGTCAACTTGGGAGTATTAATTCAGTTATTAGGATGAGGAATGCTGTCCATCACATACCTGTCCAAATGCTTAGACCATACCACTAAGGAGTGTCCTCCATTTTGAGGGCTGTAGCTGCCTCTTTCAACCTTCTGTATGAAGCAGAGAAATTTATCTTAGGTCAGCCCATCAATGTGTATGCACTACAACAGGTTTGGGCATTACTAGAACATAAGGGTAGACTTTGATTGACTGCTGGGTGTGTGGGGGAAATATCAAGCAATTCTATTAGATAATGCTAATATGCAATCGTAAATCATTAACAATTTGTTTTTTTATTTAAAGGTAAGTTGGTATTTTATTTATTTATTTATTTTATTTTAGATTTATTTATTTATTTATACAAGCACTGGGTACAGTCAGAAGTGCGGGAGGGTGAGAGAATTCACCAGAGCCAGAGCAGGGAACAGAGCAGGCAGAAGGACCGAAGTACACTGCTGAGGGGAGCAGCAGGTGGCAGGAGAGGTCTGAGCGCCATGTTGGACCCTCCTCCGTTGGCCGGGGAGCAGCCGGGGATTGAACCGGCACTGCAGAGGCTGCGGGCAGCTTCGCAACCCAGCGCTCAACCGCTGCACCACCAGGGAGGCCCAATCATTAACAATTTAAACCCAGCTACCTTCACCCAATCAATGCAGAAAGCCTTGTGGATGGAATGGAAACTTTGCCTATAACTATTTGGAAACTATTGAAACAATATGATTGTTCACCAAATTTATTTGACTAGACCAGCAAGATCCGGAGTGAGACCTCTTTATAGATAGAAGCAGTTTTATGGAACAAGTTTACTGACATACTAGTTATGCAGTGGTGACACTTCAGGACACCATAGAAGTCAGAGCCCTCCTGGAATGGGTGTCGGCACAGACAGCTGAATTGATCACCCTGACCTGAGCATTGGAACTCTCTCAAGCAAAGTGGGCAAACATACACACTGACTTAAATTATGTCTTCATGGTGCTACAAGTACACAGTGCCCTATGGAAAGAAAAGGGGCTCCTTATAGCCAACAACAGACATTAAGCAACCGCTAGAGACCTTTCCTTGCTGAAAGCAGTAGTTTTGCTGTCAACCCCAAACATCAAAGGGATCAGTCTGTAGTTGCAGACAGCAGAGCATCTAATTATGCAGCCAAGACTGTTGCTCATTTCACATTTAGGGTTCACTCATCTCTCTCATGATCTCATCTCAAATTGTATTCATATATATTGACCAGAATGAGGAAAGGGCCCCATAATGGGGATATAGTAACATCCACACCAACTCCACTTCAAGAATGAACTCATAAAGTGATATTCCTCCCAGAGGTCCTAGTCTATCCAGTTTTAAAACATCTACATGCGTGCCCCACTATGGGAAAGGACCCTTGCTAGAGTCCATGGGCTCATATTTAAAGGGCCCCTATTTGCACAGAATAGCTCTCAGTACAGCACCCAAGGTTGCCATTTATGCATCAAGTAAAGCCAAAGAGTGTCTCACACTCAAAAGTTACTGGGGTTCAATATTGGGGCAAATGCCCTTTCAAAAATGGACAAGTATATTTTACCCAGTTGCTCAGGATCACTGTCATTTATAAGTATCTTTTCTTCATTTTTGGATACCTTCTCAGAATGTGTGGAAACATCTCCCATGGGGATGGAATAAGCCTCAGAGGTTGCTAAACAATTGGCATCAAACAGTATGAAAACATTCAGGAATTTTAGTTGTAACTCAAAACTTTGCTCTTTCTATAATGTCTCTATAATGCCTCCAGATGAACCCTTGCATTCTCTGAGACCTGCTAATCTTACTGAAAACCTGGCAGATTGAAGATGACTAAATACAACTCTCAGAGAAATGGCCTGGTCCTAATGATATTTGGCTAACTACTCCCACTTTGAAACTTGCAGACATAATATCCTGGGTGCCTAATTCTAGAGTGAAGAAAGCCTCAAGAGGCTATAATCTGAGACTAGAACCCAATGGTTTATGAATATGTTAAAGATCTGAGATAATTAAGAGAAAGACAAAGACTTAAATGTTCTCTTTACTTCCTTTAGCTTCTGTTGCAAGATTCCCTTTCATCTGAACCCTGAAATTGCTGAGATAAAGAATGCTATCAATTCTCTTGATAATCTTTAATATAATTTTATTTAATTTTTAACTTTTTTTTTCTGATTCCAAAGTCTAAATACGTTGGATAACATTTGAAACTGTGTGACCTCTGGAAATTTAAATTTGACTATGGAAATAGCTTGGTTTTCATTTTTGTTTTCATTTCTTTTTTCAAATTTTGCTATTTTTGTCAAATTTAATTTTGTATGTGACCTTACGTTTTACTTTCCACTTTCATCTTACTGCACATTGTCATTTTTAGGTACATGCATGGTTAAGGTGAAGAAACAACCTGGCTACTTCAGTGTGAATAGAACTGCATTTGTATAGGCAGTGGCAAAGAGAAAACAAAGAAAAATCTTTGTGTTTTTTTTCAAATTTGAGTAAAATTGCATAAGATATTCCATGTAGGGTCCATGTCTATAGCTTTCCCTTTGTATCTAATAGCTTTGACCTCTTGAAGACATAAAATTTGTACAGATGGAAACTTTAAGTCCAGAAATATAATAGTGGGTCTCTCTGGTGATGCAGCGGGTTGAGCGCAGCACTGTGAAGCTGTCCCCAGCCTCTGCAGCACGGGTTCAATTCCCGGCCAGCCAGGGAGATACCCACATGGCACGGCAGACCTCTCCTGTTTTGCCCGCTGCTCCCCTCAGCAGTGTCTTGGTCCATCTCCCTGTTCTGCTCCCTGATCTGTCTCTGGTGAATTCTCACACCCTCCCATGTCTCTGGCCTGTACCCCAGGTCTTGTATAAATAAATAAATCTTTTTTTTAAAAAAAGAAATACAATAGTAACTAGTACTCGTGCATCCAGGAAGCATGGTCTGGGATAATTTTTCATTAATTAGAATTAATTTGAAATTTAATGGGTTGGTTTGATGTGGTTTCACTTTAAACTGTAAAACTGGAGTTGGGAAATGAAGCTTTTTAAAGATTAATAATTCTAATTATGTCATTGAAAGAATAGTTTAAGATTTTGCTGTTAGCATTGTGCTGGGTGTGTTTAAAAATAGCTTTAAGTGTCACTGTTGGGTAATAAATGTTTTTTGCTTATACCTATGACAAAACTTCCCAGAAATCTAAATTATGACAAATCAGAGGAAATTTCATGGAACCTCAATAGTGCTGCCAAGCCGCTACTTAAAATTTCTACCTTTTCTTATGGAAAAGACATTAGACAAATTCAATATATTTGGTATTTACCTGGCAAATTGGAATTTAATGGGATGCTTTATCACTTGAAAATAATATAAATATTGGTGTTCTAAAATTTATGTGAAAACTTTTGAGTTTCTGATATTATATTATTTGTCAATTTTGATTGTTGTTGTTCTGGAATGTTGTAAGTTATAATGTTGAAAAAAATTCCTTGTAAATTATGTTATTGTATTTTCAATTTTGGTTATTTCAATGTTTTGACATTTCTGAAATTGTTTCTGTAAAAATTAATAGGAAAAAGACCTCAACATATGTTAAGACCCATGCTAATTAACTGAACTTGAGAATGAGAGGTTTTTTATAAAGGAATAAACTATTGAAGATGAAGATAATTTTAATAAGTTCTTATTTGAATTGACCCTTTTTTGGTATTCAAGGAAAACTTTTTCTTTCTTCTGACCATGACCTACAGCAATGTTAAATTGAATTTGTTAAAATGAATTTTTTAACAGAACTAACTTGCATTGCATTGTCTCTCCTTGACTATCATATTATGGAAAGATAGTAATGTCATCTTATTATTCACGGCAAAGTATCTATCTTTGCAAAATTTCAACAGGGAATTTATTTGTCTCTTTTAAAAATAATTGGATGGCTCATTATCATGGACCGTGTTTCATTATCAAGACTTTGATTGGAGTGAATTTTGAAGCTGAAATTAAACAGAGCCAAGGAGAAAAAAGCCTGGCATGTTGCCTACTGTAGGGTTCCAGAGACCTCCAGAGAAGGTAGGGAAACTCACCTTCTCTGGCAAGCCTATAGACCCCAGGGAAAAGTCTTGGGAACCTAAAGGAGAAGAAGTTTGCTCAAATGTACAGATGTTGCAGAAGCAGTCTGCTGAGACTATAGCCTGGATGGTTTGGCTCCCAAAGCCTATACAGGTTGCATGTTGAAATTTTAATCTAAGATCATTTATTTAAAGTTCCAATAAACACAACAAAATTTCTGCTTGGCTATTCTGCTCTGTGAGTTTATGGATTGAAATTAGATATAGTTTCCAAAAGCATTTTGCTGTCATATTTAGTAGAATTGGGGTGAAGGTGGAGAGAATATGATTTTAAGTAGTAAGATTTTTATGATCTTCTTCTCTGGGTTTTTCTGACATTCTTCTTACTAGTTGTTTAACTTATATCTCTGTTTTGCATAAGCTGATTAACTATTTTTTAGACATGGAGGACTTTGCTACATGGTTACGCATGGGCAGTTCTTCATGATTGATTGCTATTTTTTTATTTTTCTAATTTTATATATACATAATTTTAAAAGATTTATTTATTTATGCATACAAGAACTGGGGTACAGGCCAGAGATGTAGGGATGAGAGGATTCACCAGAGACAGATTGGGGAACAGAATAGGCAGACTGACCAAAGTACACTGCTGAGAGGAGCAGCAGGCGAGACAGGAGAGGTCTGCCTCGCCATGTGGGTAGCTCCCTGGCTGGCCAGGGATCAAACTCATGCTGCAGAGGCTGTGGATTGCTTTATAGTGCAGTGCTTACCCCCTTACACCAACAGGGAGGACTATTTTATATATTTTTTACATCATTTTTCATTTTTGCACAATGTATGCATTTTCATCTTGGTTATAGTCCCCAAACAATTCCCACCCCCCTTGTTTTGATCCTACTCCCTCCTCCCCAACCCCTGTAGTGTGTCTCTGGTTTATAGTTGCTTGTTGATTTTTTTTTCCCAGCAAAAAACATCTTTGGAGGTCATGACCCACCACCTATACATTTGAATTTCCTCACCATAGAAATGGTGACAAAGATTGAAAGGTAGAAAATTGTCAGAGGAACATAGAGGAGAAAACTCTAAACCAGCGTATGATTTATTGGATGGCCTCCACCACCATCTCCACATGGACGAAACCTCAGCTGGTGAGGACTGCAACTTCCAGAATGATGTGAAACTGACTTTTGAATCTTGTCCTGAGTTCTTAAGAGAATAGGTAAGGACTCACAACCTAGTCAACCTTGTTATCCCAAGAGTTGCCCTATAATAAAGGAGACAGGAGAGATGTTTTATTAGACTTTTGCACAAGGGAGTAGCACTAAAGGAAAGAGTTCAGGCTGGCTTCCTGAATGAAACTTGAAATTATTTTTATTTTATTTTTTTTTGTGGGGGGGGGGTTTGAGCAATTTTTATTTTATTTTTTTTAAAGGTTAACAGAAGGTTTATTTACAAGAGAAGGGGAATGAGGAAATATACAACTCAGGGAGAAAAGAGGGAGATAAATTCTTAAATGTGTCCTACCCGTTCCACCAACCTGGAATCCCAAATGAACCACCGAGACCAAACCTGCCTGGCCAAGAGCACAAGCCAAGTGTGCCCGACCCCACTAACATGGCTGGTTTTTACTTACAAACAGAAAATGGCTGCTTAACTCTGCCCCTAGGTCCTCGCAACTTCCCTTGGGGGATCCTGGGATTTGTAGTTCCCGGTGTCTTGACGGAGTGGGGGTGGCATCCACAAAGCCTGTATGGAATTCGCTCAGGACATCCTTTCCCCCTAACAATTCCCCCTTTCACTCTTTGCTATCATTTCCATGGTGTTGAAGATCAAATTTATGGATGCTGGGGTACAGTCTCAGATGAAAATTTTTCTCAGTGTTCCCATTGGAAAGCAAACCAATCTCTCCAGGTATTGTCCATTGTGGAAAACAAAAGTCCTCCATTCCTTGAAAATAGTTTATCAGTCCAAGCCAAAAAAAAAAAAAAAAAAAAAAAAACCAACAAAACAAAACACACACACACACACATCCATCTGGAGGCATTAGCCAAAACAAAACAGCAAAGATATCAAATCACAGGAAAAATATTAAAATTGATTTAACTTATGCAAAAACAGTTTCTCTCATTCTTCATCCCAAATTGTTTCAGCAGCATAGCAAAAGTTTGCAAACCAAATCTACTTTTAAACCATATTACCTATTTTTGCATAAAATCACAGGGCAGAATAACTAAACAGCAATTTTAGCTGGCTTTGTTGGAATACTCCACAAAGGACCAGAGCAAACTCTTGACATCCAGTCCAAATAGGCTTCAAGAACAAAGTTGGTCTCATCACACTCTACCTGGGCTTCCTCTTTTTGAGGGTACCAGGGCTTTCCCTTTTTCCAGGTCGTCTAGTCCTGCCCATGGAGGCAGCTTTCTCACCTCCTTTGGCGGTCTCTGGAGCCTACGAACAAACCATCAGGTTCTCCTCTTCTTGGTTCAGCTCTGTTTCAACTTCCTGGAAGATTCCATTCAAAGCCACACAATGAAACTCATGTCCAATTTGGAAATGATTTTTAATGAGAGTGCTTTTAATGGGGTGTTGGTAGAGCTCTCCAATTATGGGCAATCACATTGGACATATCTTCTAATAATGGGTAGTTGTTTGGATGAATTCTGCAATCCTGGTCAGTCATGCATGCAAGGGATATTATAGCTGTTGTTTTTCTACCTATGCATGCAATTTTCTGAAGTGGCTGGTGCCACAGGCATTTTTCCCTAGAAAACATTGGTATGTTTACTGCCACCATTCCAGGAAGGTTATAGAGTAGTTGCTTTGGCTTCTGCTATACATTCAGGGGCTCTTGGTTACTCCCTCCCAGAAAATTGTATAGTTTATTGCTTATAAAACTGTTTAAACAGGGTTTTAGTCCACTCCCTTCTACCAGCTCACAACTCCACTCTCCTATGCATCTCAATAGGTTACTATATAAGAAACATGCAAGGAAGGGCCCAGTTTTCAATCTGGTACAGTCATATCCTAGGTCTATCACCTAGCCTCAAAACCCCTATTGTAAATAAAGATCTATTATGACATAATTTTTTGTGAAAAAAAGTAAAATTCATAATTGCTCACTGTGAGGATTAAAGTTCATGAATTATGTGAACATTTCTAACACACTGTCAGACTATATTCAGTGTTGAGCACACCTAAGTAGAATCTGAATTGGAATGTTGTCTCTGGGGAATTTATACTTTCCTTCCAGGAAAACAACTTTGATTACATTGGAATAGTTAACAAAAATGTGATTTTTTAAGGAAATAAGCATTATAAATAACTTAATGGGATGCACCTCTTCAATATAACATAATTTAGTGATTGCCCAGCTACACTTTTAAAGGAGGATTGGTTTCTAAAACTACCTATGTCATGTTGAGGTCACACTATACTTTCCTAAAAGAAATGCTCAGCACTCATTTATCTCTATTTTGAAGATAGAAAGAAATGCAGGAAAGGTAAGTAAATTTTATAAGGTCACACAGTCCATTGGTGACCAAATTAAGAAGATAATTCAAGGGTCTGGTTCTTAGACTCAGGTATTTTATCTTAGAAGTAAAGTTTGAGTCCAGGTGTGATGAGATGATTGAGTCTATTTTTCTTAGCAATGGAAATTAATGTGAAAGAAGTAAAACATCCCTGGACTAGTGTTCTTCTTTATTCATTTGCTTTTTCTTTGTTTTGCTACCCTTGAAATTTTGAATCTTTAATTTTTTAAGTTGTCACTATAGTATGGATAAAATGTATCCTCTTTCTTTTTTCCCTCACTTCTGATTGCCAGAAACCACATAAAAGCAAGTGAAAATGATGGGCATTAAGTTTTGTTAGTGGTAATTCAGTTGATATATTAATTCTAAGTTGTTATTAAGGAAATAGTTAAACCATGATTTTGTTGGTGGTTTTATTTGGATGCTTTGTATGAAGGACGTTTATTTGCATTAGTAGACAATTAATGTCTATACTGTTACATAAGATGAGCATATCTAATTAAAATGGATACATATGTTGATCTAACTAGTCATTATTAATTTTAAAAAAAGCAAATTTCCCAATTAACAAATAATTTATTTCAAAACACTGTTCTAGAAAGTCACACAGTTGCTTGTGCCTTTATTTTTTCTAAGTTCAGCTTTTAAAATCTTTTTTTTGCCTTACATTGGTATTGTAGTTTATGCTATGTTTCTTTTATTATAGCAGAGGCTGCAAATAATTATTTTTAATATTTTATTCTCAGAATAAGAAATGGTATTCAACATCAGGGCATGCAAACTTACTTAGCATACGAATGTGTTCTACTTTAAGCAATTGAATAGGAAACAGCAGCACTAGAGCTAGAATAATTTATTTTGGGAAACCTGGATATATAATGAAAACATTGACTGCTAATTATTGGTATAAACCTGAGATCAGGGTAGTGCCTTTTAATGTTTGCCTTTCTTTACTTTCATCTACAAGGTCATTATTGTAGCCATATTTTGACGCATTTGAATTTTCAGCATTCTAGCTCATTTGCATTTTTCCTGACAGAAATTGTGTTGTTATTCTTATGCTATAGTAGTAATTTCAGGGTAAAAAAGCACCTTTTTTATGACAAGGTTTATTTTTTTCAAGAAAGAGACAGTATATCAAAAATGGATTATAATCTTTATTTTTTCTAATAGTGAAGAATATATTTTACCAAAGGCATTGAGAGCTGCAAATTAGCATCTATACCTACCATTTGATTTTTAAAAGTATATTCAAAATAGTATTTAGGAGAGGGGTAAGAAACCTAAAATATGGATTTTTTTTCTCTACATACTGAGTTAAAGAGTTTAGTGCAGTTCCAAACTGCAAAAAAAAAAAGAAATGCTATTCTCAGGAAAGATAATGACATTCTCTTAAAATTTCATTTCATTCTTAAAGATTTCCTCTAAACTACTCTTTGAATTTTCTTTTAGAGTATAATAGACATCATATAAATGTAATGTCTGTTCACTTATTGGTATGACATGACAATCATGATGTGACCAGGACTCATATCAACAGAACATATCCGGTATCCCACAATCCTCTTGACTGACAATCACCACTAACCTTCAGGATAGGAACAACCGCCCTGACTTCTATCTGCATAGACTTGTTCTACTTGTTTCTGTACTGCATATAAAGAATCCCACCCTATCTAATTTCGTTGACTTTTGAGCTACAGTCCCCTTGGATAGAACTTAAAAGACTTTGTGTGGACAATTGCATGGGACATCCTCTGCTCACATTGATATTAATAAAGAGCTTCCCATCTTGCTCAATTTAAATAGATCAAAGTAGAAAAGAAAAAGGGGGAAAAAAAAGAAAGTTTGGGATTTGAACAAAATTTGTAACTTGATTCCTCCAAGCCTGAGGTCACAAGGAGTTTTTAAAATGCGTATTGACTTCTGGTTCTAGCAATATGCATTGATTCCTCCATCTTTCTGTTGTAACTGTAAAATGCCTGGCATAGTACAGCATACAAGCATAGAAAGAATCCAAAAGGTAGAAAGAAGTTACACTGCCTAGGAGCTCAGGACTTGAGAAAAGATGTAGTGATTGTTTCTTGCCTTTCTGCCTCCGTAGAGCCTATACACCACAATGCAGAATCATGAGGAGAAACCATTAACAGGTACAGACAAAAAAAGCTCCAAGAAAAGCCTGTTTTTCCTAGTCAAAGGACTGAAAAAAAAGGATGGCTTACCAGAACAAAAACTTCTTTGACAATATCTGCCATAATTCAGTCAAACATCAAAAGAATCCACCCATGTGCTGTGGTTTCAACAGAACTGAAAGGCGAGTTGATTTCCACCCTACCTTCCCACTCAAATGGGCAAACAGTAACACCCTGAATTTCTCTCCCCTCAGGAACAGGAAGAGCTGGATTCTTGTTCCAGGGTTATGTCTGTCAGATCCAACTGTGAACGGAGCCTCTCCATTCACCAAGCAATAAGATTTAACAATTGTGAAGTGTGGGGTCTGTCCCCCCAAAAGGGACAGATGTGCCTTTCTCAAAATCCCCAGAGTAGTCTCTTGTCACCTTGGTATGGAAAGTAGATAGAGGTCAGTCAAGACTGTGGCTTAAAGAGGCCACAAAGTGTTACTGACCTGTTATTATTATTACTTACAGACTGCAGTTTGTTTTGGATTAAGATTAGTGAAGGCCCTGAAGACTAGAAGCAGCTTCTATCCTTGCCTGAATATTTCACTCTGTGCTAACTGGTGAAGGTATAGCTAGAAGAATGTAGTTTGTAGATATCTCAGTAAATAGATCTATCTAAGATAATTCCCACTCTTTGTCTAGCATATGAAGTTTCCATTTCTCTCTTGTTGACAGCCCAGGTCTGTCAAATGCAGGGTAAATAATTCTGGTCCACTCCATTATTCTTTAAAACTTATAACCTTGTAAATTTTCCATATATACATTATAAAGTTGATTGTTTTGCCTTTGGAAAACAAGCTGATGCTGTTTTGATTACTTTCCCAGTCTGAGAGGAACCAAGAGGATATGGGATTATTTCTTTTGGGCTCAAACAGAAAAAAAAGTAAAGCTACTCACCTGAGTCCGTTTCTCCCTCAGTGTCAGCAGAGCCCAGTGGTAAGTTGAAGTTGCTCACTTACCTACATCAACGAGAGGAAAAATGTGGTGTAGGTTATGGCACGTCGACACTCTGCTGCCCCACCTCTGTCCCTGGTGTCTAGGGGATCCAGTGAGGAGCTGACCTTCTGCCTTGATCCTAGCAAAAATGTATTATTTAAAGCTGACACTATCTTTCCCATTGGTGTCAGTGGGGACCAACAGGAAGCTAAACATGAATTTACATTTGACACAACTGTCCAATTAGATCATCGCTTTCTCTGGAAGGTGTTACCGACCTAATATCCAAGTTGTATTGCTCATGCTCACAAAAGCAGACTTGGAAAAATGAGATTGTTTTTACAAAGAAAGTGCTTTATTAATTAATGTGTGGTGTCTTCATGAGAGAATGGCAGTTAATATTTCATAGAAACCATCTCTTCAAGTGGCAAGTGAAGGAAGGTTATATAGAAAAAAAAGCATTGTGGGGCACAAGGAAAGATTCTTCATAGTCAGATCTGGGAGGCATTTGGGTGGTCTAGGGAAAATGGATCACAAGACTACTGATGCATTTCTGAAAAAAATTTCTCTTATGCATAATCAATTTCAAACAACCTTAAGGTGTTTGTCAAGCACTGTTGTTATCAGCATCCTCAGAGGAATTTGATATATTTCAGTAAGCACTAGGCAGCCCAGCATTCACCATGGCCCTGAGGAATGTAATACAGTGGCTTCTAGGGTAGGAGTCAGGTTATTACTTGTAGTTCAGACCCAACCACAGTCATCCCTCCCTGACCCCATGTCTCTTAAATTATTTTAATCTCAAAATCAAGAAAATGAGATGGAGGTGTCTTGCTCTAAAAACTGTTTCCTGCTGAGAAAGGCTAGCTGCCTGAAGAAAAGGATTTTGTTTCAGTTCTCATATAAGGGGTGTGTGGTCATGCCATTTATGCACAGGCTGGAAAATGAAGATTGTACAAAAACAATAGATTGTGGATGAAAGAAATTTCAAGATTCAAACCTTTTATTTCCAGTCAATATCCTCATCAGCTCTAGGCAATTTTGTTCCCAGGTCCTTGTGGTCTAACAAAATGCCAAAATTGAGGCCATAGTTTGGAAAGAAGTTTTGGTTGTGATTGTAACTTATGTTTGTTTATTTTCCCGTGGTGTGATTTGATTTAGGGAATTAGGATTTCACAAAGAAACACAAAAATGCAAATACAAAATGAAATTATTTTTTCCCTCTTGATGCTAAATATTTTTACATCTGAGACCTCTGTGGACTTGTTTTTCAAACACTGGAAGATCTAATCATAACCTAACTTGATTGAAGTTCTTTCTATAGCTCTGAGTGGGGGGCATATTTCAACTCACTGGCCAACACTTTAATTGCTTGTGCTAGTCTGTTATTATTTACATCATACATTAATGCCATAAACAGAGAACAGTGGATTTAGTGAAAAAAAGTAAATGCAATGTCCCTATCACATTTTTTTAAAATTGTACAAAAGTTCCAAATATTCTATATCAAATCATATATCATATCCAGTTTTATAAGAATATTGTTTGTTTAAAGTGAATGAATGAGCTCCTGGAATACTGTTTTGTTTTGTTTAAATTCTGTCCTGTCTGAACAGATATTCTTTGATTGATTTAAAACTTCTCATATTTAAACAACATTGAAATTAGTTTAATATTTCAATAAATACAGAGTAGGAGCTAAAAATAACATACATATCTAGCAAGTTGATACTGGCCTCCCAAATCACCTTCATTCAAACCTATCTCCTACTTAAAATTAGTTGGCATTTTTGGGTGTCTCCCAATGATCTATACACGTTGAAGGGTATCCCTCACCTTGCCCTTAGGGAAGGTAAATCAACCCCCTATCTCTACTCATCAGAGGGGAGGCACACAGCTTCCAGATAAGTCTCTGTATAAGCCCTTCCAGAGATACCAGTCTCAACTGACCAAATACTAAACCTGGAAATCATGTAGGGATTAAAAGTACATACATAAAATGCTTTAAAATTGCTGAAGGAAGAGGTGAATGCTGACAAACCAATTGTCTCTAAAGGACCAAGTCACAACCAGAAAGTAGATCCCAAACTTGGCTTTGGGCTCCTTTATCTAAAGCTGGCAGGAGGCAGAGGGTGCTCTAGGAAACATTTCCATTATTTGCAAGCATGGAACATTGAAAGCAAAGCTGTTCTATTTCTCTGTTTGAAAAGGAGGAGACAAAAAAATGAAAAGGAGGAGACAGAGGCTTCTGAAAGCAGGGTGTGGGTGATATGAAGGCACATGGTGAGGTCCCCAAGACACAAGAGAAAGAAACACAGAAAGTGAAAGTAAGAAAGTCTTTGATAAAACATTTAATGCAATGCTATGTCTGCTTAGATATTTTAAACCTTTCTTCCTTCCCAGCAATAATGACGAATGATGGTAACATTTCACTCATCTACAGAATGGAGATTATATTAGTTGTCAGCTGCCTGCCAAATTGGGACATTAAGAGGATTAATGAGGATCTGGGTGCTACACTGATCGTTGCCATAGAAATGCATAGATAAGTAGGGCAGTATAAAAGATATGTTGAATGCAATACTTTCCAGCCCATGGCTGATAAAAATGGCAAGACAAAAATGTCTCTTTGCATTAAGGTATCCAAAGGATTAGCATGTCCATGGCCACTGAATTGTTCTCCCATGCTCTGTTTCATGTGTATTTGCCTCTGGGTGTATGCATGTATCTCTCTCTCTCTCTCTCTCTCTCTCTCTCTCTCTCTCTCTCTCTCTCTCTCTCTCTGTGTGTGTGTGTGTGGTGTGTGTGTGTGTGTGTGTGTATGTGTGTGTGTGTGTGTGACTTTTAGCAGAACTCTCAGTGTGAATTAAAAGAACCCTAGGAGAATTGATACAGCCAGTGGATTTTAGTGACCTCAAGCAACCTGCTGGCTCAGCAAATGATTGGCTTGTAAAATATTCATCTCAATCAACATAGTGTCTTCATCAGCAACATGTTCTTTACTCTGTTCTGTTTTTCATGATTTACAGCATTGGACAAGATTTATTTTTACATTTCCTGCTGTTAACTACTCTGGAAAATTTACCTAAAATTTCTGCTTTATCATCAAATAGCCATGTAAGTCAATCTTATACAACTACCCCAAATATTACATTATTGTGGTGATTGATTTTAAAAGAGTAATGGTAGAACTAACCCAGGAACAGAGAAGAATGTACAAGGTAGAAAGTGGCCACTACCCTGCCTCGGAACTTTGTGACCTGGACTGTTCCTCACAACCCAGATGTGCATATTTAGGGAATACAGATGATGGTGGTGGTCCAGGAGTGCCCAGGAGAGAGAGAATAGGACTCAGCAACAAAATTACATGCTGAGCACTTTTCAAAGGGAGAACTAAAGCAAATGAAACTGTCAGAAACTCATGCTGGAATCACAGAGCAAAGCTGATGTGCATTTGTATTATCTACATGCAGCGGAGAAAGGCCAACATTTTAATGTATGTGATGGGAAGATGGGTGCATGTACGTACCAGGCATAAGAGTGGTAGGGGTTAGGGCCATTGTTGTCTACAGCAGAGGTAAAATCCTAGCCACAATCAGGGAGAGCAAGATTAGGGAAGAGGGACTCCCCCTTTTGCATCATTGTTGAACAACGGCTGCTGACTAAAGACCATTGAGGAACCAGTGACCAAGGCTGATATTACAGGGTTTCTTATGTACAGAGAAAGTAGCCCTGCTGATGGCCCATCTGATGATGTGCAAATTCAAAAGAGATAGCATGTCTGAACACTTTACTTCCCATCAGCCAAAAATTTCTTGTAATAAATGTACAGATTTCTAGCAGCTGTGTCACTCCCTGTAGTTGTGCAGGACACAGAATGCAAAGCCCTACCTGGCCACCTGGAGTGGTAATTGCTATTGCTGTTGTTCCAGGGATCTGGTTTGTGTGACAGACCAATATGTCAAGATAAATGGGATACTAGTCCCATTGTTCAGCAGCACTGGGGCCAGAGAGAGGATTACCAGGGCAACACAAGCAAGTCTGGCTAAATCAGCTCTAAACAGGACCTGTCAGGTACTATGATGATCTACATCCATTGGGTGAATATCTGGAGCTGAGTTCTCCAAGGAATTAAAGAACATGGCTGTAGCGCAGGTATGGACTCTCTTAAATGGAAGGAAGGAAGAAAGGAAGGAAGGAAGGAAGGAAGGAAGGAAGGAAGGAAGGAAGGAAGGAAGGAAGGAAGGAAGGAAGGAAGGAAGGAAGGAAGGAAGGAAGGAAGGAAGGAAGGAAGGAGGGGTGTTTGAAAAGCAGAGCTAATCTAATCCTTGCTTTTGAGGATTTAGTGAAATAGCTAAGAAAATCCAAGGTAAGATGAGAGAGGAAATAATTAAGTAAAAAGTGACCTAGTCAGGAAAAGGGAGTTTGTTGGGCAACCAAGGGTCCAACATAAAGATTTGTGCGTTTCTCTACCTGTCTCACTCTCTTTCTCAGTGTGTCTCTGTACCTGTCTTCTTCTCTGTACCTGTCTTCTGTCTGTATTTCTCAAGCATGTATTCTCTATCTCAGAAGCACACACACCCCCTTGTGCATACACACAACATCCTATAAACCTATCACTTGCTAAAGGATGGAAATTTGTGATCTCTATGGTGACATGCATCTGAGATGTAACCCCACATCTCTGAGTCACATATAATATAATCTCAATATAAAAAGTTACTAATTAACAAAAAAAAGTATGAAGATAGAAATATTAATAAATGCTATATAAAGGAAATTTGGGATACTAAATATTTTAATTCATATTTCTTTTTGTAGAAAAACAAGCCTCATCATGACTTTTGAGCCACTACACATGGCAAAGAGGAGGACACAGTGCATGCCAAGGACCGGCTGGTAAGCACAGGCACATTTCTCAGCATAATTTATATTCTGAATGGAGGCTTCAGCATTTGCCATCTGGTTAGCGTGGGTAGCATCCTTTAAGTTTGGTGTTTATATCCCTACACACAGAAATATAGTCATCAGGTTGGTTGAGCTTTCTTTATATTTTGTATTAGAAAGGTAGAGAATAGATTGTGAGTCAATAACAATTATAAAATAATTTCTATGGTTTGCTGCAATTTAATAACATATAATTACATGTTGATTTCAACGCTCCCCCCATAAATAACTTTTCATATCTTGCTTAGGATAAATGCGAAATCTTCAGTCAATACAGGCAAAAATAAAGTCCATTAAGTGGAAGAAAATCATTCAAACTGAATTGACCTCACAGAGAAATGACTCGAGAGTCCAGAGAAGAAGCACATACTAAAATAAAGATTATGGGGAAATTTCTTTTAGTAGTCATTCCAGGTGGGCTGACTTCAGAACAGAACTGGCTCCCTGATTTACATAACTACTTGTTGTCTAAACCAAAAGGAAGGACTGTTCTGACATTTAAGGAAGGCTTCTGAATTCTAACAAAATCATTCTTGTGACCTCAGTCACACACGTTTCATCCTTCATGTGTATAGAAGGAATACTATCACTCAAGCCCAGACTTCAATTGGGGAATTAACTAACATTTAAAAAGCTCTTCTTGTAAGAATCACACAGTGCAAAAGGACAGTAGCTTATGCAAATAATACAGCAGTTCATGCAAGAAGGCTTTGCCATGTGATAGGAAAAATGTTTCTCTAGAAGGCAGGCAATTTGGATGCCAGCCCTAGTCTACCACTGTTAACATAATCTCTAAGAGCTCACAAAAACACTCAATTTTTCTACCTATAAATCAAAATATATGTATCTAAGGAACGAATATCCTATGCTCCCCTAAACCCTGTCTATACACATGCAGGTACCTATAAAGACGACAGATAGTCATAAAGTTCCCTTATTATATAGGAAGTATTGAGTAAATTGAAAAATATAATTAAAACTCTCCTGAGCAAAAATTGCTGCAATGTAGGCAAATGTAAATTCCCTACATTGAAGTCACTATCAATTAGTGACAACCTATCATGCATTATAAAATAGAATCTTTGACATACAGTAGTGAATAAAAAATGCATGAAGGCATGTCTGATCTAAAAATTAATTATTTGTAAATGAATAATAAATAATATAGGGTAGCTGATATCTTATATAGAGACATTTACTAATTCATTTAATAAATGTTTATGCAATAGCACCTACTATGTGCCTGATGCTGTACTGTGGGTATCACAGGGAATTAAACAGAATGAAATCCATGCATTGATGCAGTATGAAATCTAGCAGAAGAAAGGCAACAACAAATAAACTTAAAAATATTTATTTAATGCAAATACTTACTATGAAATCAAGGCCAGTAAGGTAAAGGCATAAAGAGAAGTTAATGGGGGACTATTGTAAATGGCTCGGTAGTGTTGATGTGGTCCCTGCTCATCCCATATGCCCTGCCCTCTTTTCTATACTTCCAAGAGTGGTACTGAATGTCAAGAGCTCATGGAGAATATCCAGGCTAAACTTTTCTGCTTGGTGAAGCTAGTTGCAGAACCCATTTTGAACCCAGTGAGAGAAATCTGTGCAACCTACTGAAGTGCTTCTAGGCAGAATTATGAGTGTGAGCGTGGACCCTTAGTGGACAGATGGACAGGCTGCCAAGAGTTGCGACAGACCTTGTAGGAAAAATGAATTAACAATGGCTAAAGTAAAAGGGGATCAAAAAAGGGAGTCTGAGTTAAATGTTAGTTTTAAGTTGTAAGAACAATAGAGAAGTGCTCAATCTGTGAGGATCAGAGAAAGTTATCTGGACAGTGCAACATTTAAAAGCAATGTTTAAAATTGACAGGATGGAAGGTTATACTCCATCAAGGGAGAATCATGAACAAAGATGTGAAGAAAGTCATCTACAGAACTTGTCCAAACAATCAACAAAATGGAACAGGGAAATAATTTGTTACTTCACTTATCCCAACATGCATATAAACATTCTCATTTTATTTCACTGAACCTTCTTTAAAAGCTGATTTGAGGGCTGCCCTGAGAAAAGCTGCATAGTAGAAACTATAAGTGGAAGAAAGAGAACACAGGTTTTACTGAAACACTTACTATATAAATATATAGTATATATACATATATATATACATACATATGTGTGTACAAATATATGTGTGTGTGTAGTGAAAAGATAAACTACATGTATGTGAACAACCAGAAAAGATACAGGTGTGGATAAAACCAAGCCCTACAGTCATGTAAGTGCCCAAAATGAAGGATGCGTTCAGGGCATCGATACACAGGAAGATGTAGGATTTAGATGTCGGCCTGATCTGTGCTTGTCCAATTGCTCCTGTTTACTGACACTTTCCTGTGCTCAGCATTTCCTTTCTGCTCAAGGGTTAGGTTGCCTGGGTAGGTGTTCCTGCCATGACTCAGTGGTAATCTTCTCTCTATGTGTCATTCTCCTCACATGTAAATGGGTCACTATAGTGTAAATACAGTGTTTACCCCATAACAGGCACTCAGTGAATGTTAGCTATAGTTTATCCTGCCTTTCCCTCCTCCTTCACCTTCTCTTTCTCTACTATTATGACTACCAATGTCTTTCCTGAGGACATTGCTTTAATTTTTTTTAAAGATTTATTTATTTATTTATACAAGCACTGGGTACAGTCAGAAGCGAGGGAGGGTGAGAGAATTCACCAGAGTCAGAGCAGGGAACAGAACAGGCATACTGACGAAGTACACTGCTGAGGGGAGCAGCGGGTGGCAGGAGAGGTCTGTGCACCATGTGGGACCCTCACCCGGCGGCCGGGGATCTAACTGGCGCTGCAGAGGCTGTGGGCAGCTTCACAACCCAGCACTCAACCGCTGCGCCACCAGGGAGGCCCGCTTAAAATTTTTTTTTTAAGATTTATTTATTTATGCATACAAGAGCTGGGGTACAGGCCAGATGTATGGGGGTGAAAGGATTCACCAGAGACAGAGCAGGGAACAGAACAGGCAGACTGACCAAAATACACTGCTAAGGGGAGCAGCAGGAGAGGAAGGAGAGGTCAGCCGCACCATGCTGGTGGCTCCCTGGCCTGGGATCGAACTCTTGCTGCAGTGGCTGCGGATAGCTTCATTGGTTGTGTCTTAACCCCTGTGTCACCAGGGAGGCCCAACATCGCTTTAAATTTTCAGCAGTACCTATTCTTAGCCTGTTGTTCAGAACAACACCATGTACATCGACTCCCGACAACTCTTCAAGAATGGCATACAACATCTTGGGGAATATAAGTGATCTATTGGGAACATCCATCCAATAACTGTTTGCTTTTGTCTAGGATCTACTTTCTTATAACCTTCTGTAGCAGGAACACACACACACACACACACACCCCATCAGTGAACACTCTAAAAACACATGAAGCCAGAAAAATCGTTAAAAAGGACTTTAACAGTGATCTTTTTAATATATAAAACCTAGATAATAACAATACATATCTGGGTGGACAGCTGTGAGAATTAAATTAAGTAATCTTGAAAATGCATTTCCAATATTCCTGGTCCATAATTAAGTGTTTGCTATTATTGTTGGCTTTATTATTTCACTCATTTTAAGCTTGAAGCAACAGTCTGTCCATAGTAGCTAATAGTAACTTCTAATATCAAGATTATTAAACAGTTTTGCCTACTAAAAAGTTGTGTTCATAATCATCACTGCAACAAAAATACCCAAGTAGACTATTAAATCCATGGGATCTAGATTGACAGAACAATTATCTTGCCCCTAAATGAACATTTTCTACCAGTTATGAAATCATGCCATCCATGTCCATTTTTTTCCACTCAGTAGTTTTCAAATTTCATCAGCCTTTTTTTTCATGTTTTGTGTGTCATTTCATCATATGTCTTTGTCAGTTAAAACAGACAACTAAATGAACACCCACATTATCATTGTCATTAGTTAATTGAGAAATTCAATTGCAAACATTTTCAGGATGATTGCTCACTTTTAACATTTTACTTTTTATTTTTTTCACTTTTAACATTTTTAATACTTTAACATTTTGCCTCTTATAATTAGCAATACTTTGAAACTCATTGACTAATCAAAATTTAAAAATGAACTTACGGTTTGATCAAAAAAAATAAAACATAATTGGAGAAATAGGTCTGAAGTTCTTTTTTAAAGATTAATTTTTATTTATGCATCAAGAACTGGGGTGTAGGCCAGAGGTGCAGGAGGTGAGAGAATTCGCCAGAGACAGAGTGGGGAACAGAACAGGCAGATTGACTGAAATGCACTGCTGAGGGGAGTAGCTGGTGAGACAGGAGAATTCTGCTGCGCCATGTGGGTCAGCTCCCTTGCTGGGGATCGAACTCAGCCGCAGTGATTGGCAATAACTTGACAGTGCTGAGATTTAACCCCTTGCACCACCAGGAGGCTCAGGTCTAAAGTTTTTATATTCTTTGGAAAACCTCTTCATATTCTTTCTTATTCACAGAGGAAGAAATGTAGCTGTTCATCCAATTAAGAAATGTATTAAAGAACAAAGACAAAACAGTGATGTGTAGAGTTCTGGGTTATCTGCGGGAATTTCTAAATGAGGACAACTACTCACTGCCACCTAGAACATTTCAGTCAGTTCCTTCTGGAGCTAAGCTAGGCTTTTTGGTCTATTGTATCTAGAGGAGGGTATCCACCTAAAAGTGTTTTTGTGAATTCCAGATTACAATTTTATAACATTATTTAGTCACTCTTCTTTTGCCTTTCCCATAAACTAAATCACAAATTGATATTTGAAGGAGAGTGATAGACCACAGAAACAGGAAGATGGAGTTGAGTTGTAAAGAGATACCTCAGGCAGGCGAAGAGAAGAGAGTTAAGTGCCAGATCTTTCTTAGGAAATTAGACTTGTTTCTAACAGACAATGAGTGAGTTTTCTGAAGGTAGTATCTGATCTGTTTGGTGAAAACAACAACAAATAGTCCTCTGGATATACTAGCATATGGCTCAAATAAAATTAGTTCTTACAGCATTGTTGATACTATAAAAATTTTAAACAACATGAATATTCTTCAAAAGAGAATGGTTAAGTATATTTTGGAGTATAGCATATTCACATAATGAAATATTTGTGCAACCTGAAAACAAAGATGTAGGAAGTAATTTAGACTGATAGAGGAAGTAACAAGAAGCAGTGTGCAAAGCAGTGTGCCAAACATGCTACTGTTCTTATTAAAAGAAAGCAGGAGAGAATGATTTCACTTTTATATACACATCCTCTGAAAGATAAGAAACTGGTGACCCTGAGAGTCTCCAAGAAGGAGAAAAGAGTGGTTGGGAGACTTGAGACTTTTTGTGAAAAGTTGTTGGAGACTTTTAAAAGAGCAGTTCAAAGTGCACAGGAAACTGAGAAGAAATTATAGGAATTTTTTTGTCACCCTCAGTCCCCACAGGTTCAAAAGCCCCCACCAGGACTTTTGTCCAGCCTACTCTTCTTATCCCATCCCATGCCTGCTCTTGTCACTCACACGATATTATATTTGAGAACATTTTCTCTTCTTTCCTGTATCAACAAATGAAGTGTAACGTCCTTAAGAATAGCAGCTATTTCTTCAGCCTGTTTGATGCTCAGTCCTGAGTACAGGGACAGATGCATCCAGGATTCTGTATTAATTTATGATAATCATCCTGAGGCTTTTGTGATTTAAGTGTGATTATGGCCTTGATTTTAGCCTGTTCTGAAACATCAATCTTAATATTTTATAGTTATCTTGTATCTGCAAACTCTTTTTAAAGCCCCATAAAATCAAAGCATAACTTAAAGTTTTAAAATGTAGGTCATAAAAAGAATTAAAATGTTCATAGATATGATTTTAAAATAGTAAATTGCAACAGAGCACAAATATGAATAAATAGTCCATTCCAATTACAAACAAAAGTTGTTAGAACCAGAGGCAAAAATCTGGCCACGGTTTAAAGCAATCCACATGCGCCACAAACCGACTGTCAACCAAAACTTCATCTGAAAACTTACTGAATTGGGGATTGGGGTTTTTGTAGCAGGGCTTTTTCTTGGTTCTTGTCTTCAGCGAAGAAAGAATTCAGTGCTGTGTTGAGAGTTACAGAAAAGCAAGAGGTTTATTGATAAATAGGAAGGACAGGAAAGCTCTCTGAGCAGAAAGGGATCCCAAATGGATAGTAGCTGAGGCGCCAAAAAGCAATTTATATGGGTGTAGTAGGCAAGGAGTGGGGGGTTAGGCTGTTGGTGTCTCCACATTGTGTCTCTTGATGATTTGTTGTGGTCTTTGTGGTCTCTTAGACTACCGAGGCCCACCAAGCTTCTCACATTACCTGGCCTCCTTCCTGAAACTAGCCGTGGTCTGTTGCTTTACCTGTGCTACTGTATTGGTGTCTGAACATTCCACTCTACTGGGCTGGGGGTTCGGGTGGGGGTGCCCCGACTCCCATGGATTGTTTCTCCTTCAGTGTGATAGATGGGTTTAGGGCACCTGAGCTGGGGAAATAACCTCCAGTTTTCACTGATTGTTCCTTATGCAGATTGATAAGTAGGCTTGGGGGCTTAGAGCACCCTGTTCCTAACTGTGCCCATTTCCTAACTTCCTCCTTCATTATTACTAGTATGTCAGGCATTTTCAGAAATGACTTTCCATTAAAATATTTACATTTTTCCATTTCCCTTCTTTCAGTAAGGCAAATTCAGTTAAAATCTAATTTCATCTGTACTGCAAATTCACATAAAGAATTAGAGTCATCTGCTTGAAGAGTTTGAAAGAAAGGGAAAGAACACACAGGGAAAAAAAGGAAAGTAAACATTTTACATAAAAATATGAGGAAATTGGGCCTCCCCAGTGGCGCAGTGGGTTGAACACAGCACTGTGAAGCGGTCCGCAGCCTCTGCAGCGCCAGTTCAATTCCCTGCCAGCCAGGGAGAAACCCACGTAGCACAGCAGACCTCTCCTGTCTCACCCGCTGCTCCCTTCAGCAGTGTCTTTGGTCCATCTGCTTGTTTTGTTCCCCGCTCTGCTCTGGTGAATCCTCTCACCCTCCCGCACATCTGGCCTGTACCCCAGTTCTTGTATAAATAAATAAATCTTTAAAAAATGAGGAAATTATATCTTTTTACCTTTCTAAATGACTGAAATCCAAAACACACATCCTCCACATTAAGACAGAGGTCTTTCTATATTTTCTAGAGCAGTCTATATCATTGTGTAGTGCAGTCTATAGGTCATTATTTTGCCTGTCAGGTGCTTACTTGATTACAGAAACAATTTATTTTTCAGTTTTTTTTTAAATTGTCTTTCATATATCTGAGGAATAGCAGTCTCAGAGATGTAGTCTCCCATATGGTGTAGGCAAATGGAGAGCAAAGATCACAGAGGCAGTGATCCAGCCATTAGTTCATTGACAATGACGTGACAAGATAAGTAACCAGAGTGTTACTGATAACACATACGTGAGAGTATTATAATAGCCGAAGTATATGCATCATGTGAAAAGAAGATCAGAATGTGATAAGAGGGCCTCCCTGGTGGCACAGGCGGTTGAGCACAGCACTGTGAAGCTGTCTGCAGCCTCTGCAGAGCAGGTCCCATTCCGGCCAGTGGAGAGATACCCACATGGCACAGCAGACCTCTCCTGTCTCTCCCGCTGCTCCTCTCAGCAGTTTATTCCGGTCAATCTGCTGTTCTGGTCCCTGCTCTGTCTCTGGTGAATCCTCTCACCCTCCTGCACATCTGGCCTCTATCCCAGTTCTTGTATGCATAAATAAAATAAATAAATCTTTAAAAAAAAGAATGTGATAAGAGTTTATGAAGAAGAAAGAAGAGAAGGAATGAAAACATAGTGGACTTGGTCTGCATATTTTGTGAAGGGAAGCAAACTAACCAAGTTGTGGGAGTAAAATCTAGGCCAAGTAGTGACTAAGAAATGAGGCTAGAAGCACATTTCCTTCAATGTATAGTCAAGGAAATATATGCACCAGCATCATTTGAGAAACTTCATTTAAGAAGTAGATTTTTAGCCTTACCCACATGCTGAAGCGTCTGTATGAATATACATGTTTAGCCAATCACTGGTGATGCTCTTAAGTGCACTGTGGTTTGAAACCTACTGGGTAAATGACAGAGATACAGCTGCAGATCTGTAAAAGTGAGACTGAAGCCAGGAGAGCAGTTAAGGAGGTGGGTAGGGGCCTCCCCGGTGGCGCAGCGGTAGAGCGCTGGGTTGCGAAGCTGCCCGCGGCCTCTGCGGCGCCGGTTCAATCCCCGGCTGCTCCCCGGCCACCGGAGGAGGGTCCCACATGGCGCGCAGACCTCTCCTGCCGCCCACTGCTCCCCTCAGCAGTGTACTTCAGTCCCTCTGCCTGTTCTGCTCCCTGCTCTGGCTCTGGTGAATTCTCTCACCCTCCCGCGCTTCTGACTGTACCCAGTGCATGTATAAACAAAACAAACAAACAAACAAATAAATAAATAAAAAAACATGCCTCTATTAAAAAAAAAAAAAAAAAAAAAAGGAGGTGGGTAGAAGTCATTGTGTTAATCTCTGGGTCCTTTGGTCATGTTTGAGAGTGCTGTTGAGGCCATGAGGGTGAAGGAAGGAAATCAGATATGAATTCTGCCTGAAAATTAGCACATGAGAGTGCTAACAAACAGAAGCAAGACATGTGAAGGATCTGAAGCTGCCAAGCCCAACCCAAGTTATTTCTCAATACCTCCGATCACGTAATTCCCCAGAGAGAAAACATCCAATGGGGTTTGATTGTCTGTGGGATTCATCACAAATTTCTCAGCACAGTGTTATCCATCACACCCTGTCTCACACCTTTTTCTACACATACCTGTTTCTAAACTCCAGCACCCTTTCCCCGTGCAATCTTCTGCAGCCTCCCAATCTACACCAACCCATACCAGTCACCTCGCTTGATCTTTCAAAGCCCTTCTAAAATTCTAACTCCTCACAAAAGGGTCCTTCTGATTCC
Source organism: Talpa occidentalis (assembly GCF_014898055.3). Classification (NCBI taxonomy): domain Eukaryota; kingdom Metazoa; phylum Chordata; class Mammalia; order Eulipotyphla; family Talpidae; genus Talpa; species Talpa occidentalis. The sequence continues at coordinate 105,768,886 of NW_023604861.1, read as the reverse complement.
ACTGATCTTTTCTTTCCAATCCTCATAGCCTTGCATAAGGACTTATTTCTTGCTACTATGAATTCTAGTTATTTGTCCATATATCAGGCCCTTGAATGATATAGTTCACTCTATGTCATCTCATTATTATGTTAATGAGAAACAAGAGTCTAGGCTGATATTAAATGAAACACAACATTTGAAGACCTGATTTCATTATATATCATTTTCCTTCAAGTTGCAGTTTCCAGGAACCTATGCACAATATTAAGTGAGGAGTTACAGTATCCGAACCTCCTCCTTTCCCAGACTTGGAGTTTCCTGAAAGCTACCTCTGCTTTCTCATTATTTCTGAATTCCTATCTAGAAATTTACAGAACAGTTTGAATACAGCAAATGATGATTAAATAATCACTAAGCTAAACTGGATTTATAAAGTTTTTTTTTTTTAAATACTTCATATAAAATTTATTTTACTTCTTTATTTTTTTCATTTTTTTTTAAATAATAAATTTTATTGTTATATTCCCCATACAATTGCAGCCCCCCCATTCTGAAACCAATCCCTCCCCTCCGGCCCCCGCCCCCCTAAAAGTGTCTCTGGCTCATAGTTTTTTGTTGATTTTGATTTTCACTTTCTTAAAGTTATTCATTTTCCTGGTCCCTTATTTAAGTTTTCTAGATTCCTGTTATGAGTGAGACCATCCGGTATTTTTCTTTTCCTTTTTGGCTTATTTCGCTAAGCATGATCCCTTCCAGTGCCATCCATGTTGCTGCAAATTGCATGTGTTTATCTTTTTTGAATGCTGAGTAATATTCCATGGTATATATGTACCACATCTTCTTGATCCAGTCATCTATTTTTGGGCATTTGGGCTGTTTCCAAAGCTTAGCTATTGTAAACAGTGCTGCTGTAAACATAGGGGTGCAGGTGCTCTTTGGAATTGATGTTTCTGTGTCTTTTGGGTAAATACCTAGGAGTGGAATTGCTGGATCATATGGAAGTTCTATGTTTAGTAGGTCCAGAAATCTCCACACAGCTTTCCATAGTGGTTGGACCAGTTTGCACTCCCACCAACAGTGCAGAAGAGTTCCTTTTTCTCCACACCCTCGCCAACATTTGTTGTTGCTAGTTTTTTTAATATGTGCCATTCTCACTGGTGTAAGATGGTATCTCATGGTAGTTTTGATTTGCATTTCCCTGATGACAAGTGATGTTGAACATTTTTTCATATGCCTGTTGGCCATTCGCATTTCCTCTTCAGAGAAGTTTCTTTTTAGCTCTTCTGCCCATTTTTTGACTGGATTATTTTCTTTGTTGTTGTTAAGTCTCCTCAGCTCTTTGCAGATTTTTGTGATCAGTCCTTTATCATTAGTGTTGGGTGCAAAAATGTTCTCCCAGTTGGTGGGGTTTCTCTTTGTTTTTGTTATTGTCTCTTTTGCTGTGCAGAAGCTCTTTAATTTGATGTAGTCCCAGCTGTTGATCTTTGCCTTCACTATCACTGCTTTGGGTGATGTGTCTGTAAAGATGTTTTTGATGTGCAAATCACGTAGTGTTTCGCCTATATTTCCTTCTATATATTTTATGGTTTCAGGTCTTATGTCTAGTTCTTTAATCCATTTTGAGTTGATTTTTGTGTATGGTGTGAGGTAGTGGTCAAGCTTCATTCTTTTGCATGTAGCGACCCAGTTTTCCCAGCACCATTTATTGAACAAACTTTCTTTGCTCCAATGCATAGTCTTTGCTCCTTTGTCAAAGATTAGTTGACCATAAATCTGTGGGTTTATTTCTGGATTTTCTATTCGATTCGTTTGGTCTGTATGTCTGTTCTTGTTCCAATACCATGCAGTTTTGATGATTATGGCTTTGTAGTATAATTTGAAGTCTGGGAGTGTGATGCCTCCATTCCCTTCTTTTCTTTCAGGAGAGCTTTGGCTATTCGAGGTTTTTTGTGATTCCATATGAATTTCATCAATAATTGTTCTATTTCTTTGAAGAATGACATTGAAATTTTGATTGGAATAGCATTGAATCTGTATATTGCTTTTGGAAGGATGGCCATTTTAATAATGTTTATTCTTCCAATCCATGAGCAGGGGATGTCTTTCCATTTCTTTGTGTCTTCTTCTATTTCTTTTAACAGTGTTTTATAGTTTTCTTTGTATAGGTACTTTACCTCTTTTGTTAGATTTATTCCCAAATATTTGATTTTTTTTGTTTCAATAACAAAAGGGATGGTTTTTTTGATTTCTGCTTCTTCAGATTAATTGTTTGTGTATAGGAAGGCTACTGACTTTTGCGTGTTGATTTTGTATCCTGCCACTTTACTGAACTGACTGATGAGTTGAATTAGTTTTTCTGCAGAGTTTTTGGGGTACTCTATGTATAATATCATATCATCTGCAAATAGTGATAGTTTGATTTCTTCTTTTCCTATTTGGATTCCTTGGATGTCTTTCTCTTGTCTTATTGCTCTGGCTAGGACTTCCAGTATTATACTGAAAAGCAGTGGTGAGAGTGGGCATCCTTGTCTTGTTCCAGATCTTAATGGAATTGCTTTCAGCTTTTCACCATTGAGAATGATACTGGCTGTTGGCTTGTCATAGATGGCCTTTATGATGTTGAGGTATGTTCCTTGTATCCCAAGAATTTCAAGGGCTTTTATCATGAATGGGTGTTGCACTTTGTCAAAAGCTTTCTCAGCATCTATTGATATTATCATATGGTTTTTATATTTCTTTTTGTTGATGTTTTGGATAACGTTGATTGATTTTCGGATGTTAAACCATCCTTCTGTCCCTGGAATGAATCCTACTTGGTCGTGGTGAATTATCTTATGGATACATTGTTGGATTCTGATAGCTAAAATTTTATTGAGGATTTTTGCATCAGTGTTCATTAGGGAGATTGGCCTGTAGTTTTCCTTTTCTGTGTTGTCCTTGTTCGGTTTTGGTATTAGTGTAATGTTGGCTTCATAGAACGTGTTTGGTATTGTCCCTTCCTTCTCAATTTTTTGGAAGAGTTTGTGAAAGATAGGCACTAATTCATCTCTGAATGTTTGGTAGAATTCATTTGTAAATCCATCAGGTCCTGGGCTTTTGTTTTTGGGGAGGTTTTTAATTACCATTTCAATTTCGCTGCTTGTAATTGGTCTGTTTAGGTGTTCTATTTCTTCTTTATCTAGCTTTGGGTGATTGTAGAGTTGTAGGAATTTGTCCATCTCCTCTAGATTGTTAAACTTGTTTCCATATAACTGTTCATAGTAGTTACTGATTATTCTTTTGATTTCTGCTGTGTCCGTTTTGATTTCTCCTCTTTCATTGATGATCCTGTTTATTTGTGCTTTCTCCCTTTTTTCCTTTGTGAGCCTGGCTAGGGGTTTGTCTATTTTATTGATTTTTTCAAAGAACCAGCTCTTGGTTTCATTGATCTTTTGGATTGTTTTTTTAGTTTCAATTTCATTTATTTCTGCTTTGGTTTTTATTATTTCTTTTCTTCTACTGGTTTTGGGGTTTTTTTGTTGTTCTTTTTCTACATCTTTGAGCTTCGAGATTAGGTTGTTTCTTTGAGTTCTTTCTTGTTTCTTGATGTGAGCTTCTATTGCTATATATTTTCCTCTTATTACTGCTTTTGCTGCATCCCATACATTTAGGATATTGGTGTCCTCCTTGTCGTTCAATTCAAAAAATTTTTTAATTTCTTCTTTGATCTCCTCATTAGTCCAGTGGTCTTCCAGTAGTGTGGTTTTTAATTTCCATGAGGTAGGAAAGTTCCTTGCCTTCTTTTTATGGTTTATTTCTAGTTTGATGCCTTCATGGTCAGAAAAGATGGTTGATATGATTTCAATCTTGGTGTATCTGTTGATGTTTGTCTTGTGCCCCAGTATGTGATCGATCCTGGAGAATGATCCATGTGCGCTTGAGAAAAATGTGTACTCCGTTTTTGGGGGGTTTAGTGTTCTATAGATGTCTGTTAAGCCCAATTGCTCTAGTCCTTATTTAGAGCTTTGGTTTCTTTACTTATTTTTTGTCTTGTTGATCTATCCATTGTTGATAGTGGTGTGTTGAAGTCTTCCAGTATGTATGTGTTTTCTCTGATGTCTGTTTTCAGAGAGGACAACAGTTGTCTGATATATTTTGGTGCTCCTTCGTTTGGTAAGTATATGTTAATGAGTGTTATTTCTTCTTGAAGTATTGTCCCCTTGATCATAATGTAGTGACCATTGGGGTCTCTTTTTATCTTTTTGAGTTTGAAATCTGTTTTATCTGATATAAGTATAGCTGTTCCTGCTTTCTTTTTTGGTCCATTTGCTTGTAGGATTGTTTTCCATCCTTTAACTTTGAGCCTATTTTTATCTTTTGTAGCTAAATGTGTTTCCTGGAGACAGCAAAAGGTTGGGTTTTGTTTCTTAATCCAGGCTGCAACTCTGTGTCTTTTTATTGAAGAGTTTAGTCCATTTACATTTAGAGTTAATATTGATATGTTAGCATCTGTATTTGCCATTGTGTTTGTCTTTCCTTTGATTTTATTTATTTATTCTTTTAATAACCTTTTTTTTTTTTGGCCTCCTTTCATTGTTATTCATCCCTCTGAGGTTCTGGCTTTAGGACTCCTTGTAGTATTTTTTGGAGTGGGGGTTTAGTTGTAATGAAATTCCGGAGTTTCTGTTTGTCTGGGAAGGTCCATATTCTTTCTTCAAAGAGGAAGGTGAGCTTTGCGGGATAGAGTATTCTTGGTTGGCATCTGTTTTCTTGGAGTCTGTTGACTATGTCCCTCCACTCTCTCCTTGCCCATAGTGTTTCTTCAGAGAAGTCTGATGTCAGCCTGATTGGCTTTCCTTTGAATGTTATCTGTTTCTTCCCTCTTGCCAGCTTCATTATTTTTTCCTTGTCCTGGATTCTTGGGAGCTTTACTATTATGTGTCTTGCTGTATTTTTCCTTTCGTCGTGGAAGTTTCTTCACATTTGGGAAGTTCTCTTCAATTATCTCTTTGAAAATTTTCTCTGTTCCTACTTCTCTCTCCTCTCCTTCTGGTATTCCTATAACTCTTATATTTCCTTTCCTCATGGAGTCAGATAGTTCCCGTAGTCTTTCTTCGTTCTTTTTCCTTCGTACTTCTCTTTCCTTTTCTGTTTTGGTTCTTTTTATTTCTGTGTCTTCAAGAGAACTTATTCGTTCTTCCATTTCATCTATTCTGCTTTCATTGCTTTTCCCAGAATTCTTTAGTTCTTCCATTAATTCTTTGATCTCCTGCATTTCTTTTACTTCCCTCTTTAGGGACTCAATTTTATTCTTCTGATCGTTGATTATTTTTCCCTTATCATTGTTTTCCTTTATGACTTCTGTCAGTTTTTTAATCACGGCAATTTTAAATTCTCTTTCTGGAAGGCTCAGAAGTTCTTCCAAGTTACTGTCGTTGCAATCTGGGGGCTGGTTTTCTCTTTGTGGTGTGCTTTTTCCCTGGGAGTAGCTAGGTTGCGTGTGGTTCTTCTCCTCCCTACTGTCTGTTTTCTAATTTGCCGTATGCGTTGGGATACTGTGTTGTTGGGACTGGCCGGCATCTTGGGTGAGCTTCTCCGCTCCCCTCTGGTTCCTCCAGGAGTCATCTGTCAGTTTCAAGCAGTTTTTACTGGAGAAAGGTCCCTGTTCTAAAATGCCGATGTGGGGACACACTCCCCTGTGCGCCTGGTCTGCCCCGGCGGTGGGTTCCTGCTCCCCCTCTGGGCTTGGACTGCAGGCCAGAGGGGGTCTGGTGTGGGCGAACTTCCCCCGCTCACCTCTGGCTCCTGAGGAAGCCTTCTGCAGGTAGTCTTTACTGAAGTAATGTCCCTGTTCTAAAATGGTGATGTGGGACACACTCCCTGCGCGTCCAGTCTCAGGCACACTCTTCTGCGCGCCTGGTCTGCCCCGGCTGTGGGTGCTCGCTCCCCCTGTGGGCTCAGACTACTGGTCGGAAGGGGCCTGGCGTGGGCTAACTCCCCAGCTGGCCACTAGCTCCTTCAGGAGCCTCTGCTGGTTTCAAGTCACTAGGTGGCGCCAGAGATCTCTCCTAGAGCCCTTGGGGAGCTGATTATCCACCCCGTGGGACAGGGAACAGAGCGGGGATGGTAGGGTACACCTCAACGGATTTGGGGTGCTGTGTCTGCCTTGTGCCCCACCGTCGTGGGGAACGCACGCCCCTAATTTCGTGCCCCGAGTCTCAGTTCCAAAGCCCTCAGTTCCAGGACGCGGGCTGTAGCCCAGTTCAGTGGCGCGGGAATGGCGCCTTTTGAATCCCGCTCCCGTGCCTGGGCGCCTGGTTCCTGCTCACATGGTGAGGGCCTCCGCGCGTCTCCCCGCAAGCCTAGGTCGCAGGCGCAGGGACCTGGGCAGCTGCGATCCGATCCGGATCCGCGTTTGCTTTTCAACCGCACTGCTTTTTCAACCGCTCTGCTTTTCCACGCGATCCTGTTTCCGCTCCGCACAGCCTTTCCGCGCAATCCCGATCCCGATCTGCGCCTGCTTTTCCAGCGCGCCGTTTTTCCGCACAAGCTTACCAGGCGGCCCGGGCCTGTGTGCTGGGCCTGGCCTCCTCCTGGGGGGCGGGGTCTCTCTTTAATGGCGCCCGGAGCTCACCTCCGTGGCGGATCCTGCAGGGTTCTCCACAGCTCCCGTTCACGGGGTGTGGTGGCTGCCATAGTTCCTTTCCACTCACAGTCCCGCTTGCTGCGTCGTTTGTTCTTGTTGGTCGTTTTGGTTTGTTGTTTCCCTCCTCTCTGCTTGTCGGAGAGTGCTGGCTCTGTGGGCGGGGGAGGGGAGCAGGGTTCTGCGCTTCCCTCCCTTCTGGTCCTCTTTTATGGCCACTTTCTTCTTCGGGCAGTTTGCTGGCGTCACCCATTTATCTTCCGTGTCCCGGTTCTCACTGGGACCTGCCGCTTTTCCTCCCTATTAACTTGTTTTAATGGGAGATCTTACTCTCAGTGTCTCCTCGCCGCCATGTTGCTCCGCCCCCTTCCTTATAAAGTTTTTGACAGTGCAATGTATTGTGCATAATGAAAAATAGTGTGTTAAATTCAAAACTATGACATCAGAGACCTCATTGAAATAAGAGAACCTTGCACCACCCAGTTACCCTCACTGTTAGGCAGAGAGGTGTTTCCTTTCTCTCAGATCCCCCATGATTTGCAGAGCAGATTGAGTCCTGTTTTGTCTACTCCATTCAGGCCCTTGCATCCATCTGGCATTGATAGCACCAATCTGTAAATACTTATAGAGTCAGAAACTCCAGTCAACTAATCTCTTTGTCCGGACACAAGGCTATTCATGGAAACTGCATATTCAAGGTGCCAATAAGTGTCAGATGAGAGAGTGATTAAAATGATTGATTGCCCATTTCTCTACAAAAGCACAGTGGGAACAAAAATTTCTGATTACAAACCATAGACACAAAAACAGAACGAGCTGAAGGCACCTTCTAATTATGAACTGAAGATTTTCGGCTAACTTCATCCCTGAGTGTCTTCTTCCTGCTGTCTATAGAAGCCATGTGATTATAGGGGGATAATGGACATTAGAACCAGGGGTATTTAATTTATAAATTAGCCACATATTTTATATGGGTGTTTGGACTCTCCTATGCAGAAGTCTTTGGGAGCTCAAGGACTCTGGCCTAATGTGTTTGAACAGAAATTATTCTATCAGCTCAGCAAAGTCTGGGGAAGTTTGTATAGGCTTTGGAGAACTCCAGACACCTCTGATTGGCTTCTCTTTTGATTGAATTCAGAAATCATCTGTTGCCTCCAGCTGACAATTTCTAAAGCTTCTAACTGTTGTAGCTTGCCGAAGCCATGAGCTGGAACTGGTGTGCACAGAACAAAAACAAGACATATAAATCTCCATTCTTCTCATGAAGAACTGTAGCACATTTTCTCAGCAGGCAAATACATGAAGTATTGCAGCAGGGACACTCCTGTGAGATCAAAAATGTAGTTTTTACCTTTTTTTTCCCCATATCCCTATGGTTGCAAACAGACAGAAAGATGAAAATATTTTGTGCAAATAACAAGGAAGGTCAATAGTTCTTTAAATTATTTTTGCCCTTTTTATCAATCTAAATATAGGAACAAGGAGTTTCATCTGACTCTGGGGAAAAAACACTCAGTTCTCTTTGAAGGAATTGGTTCAAGTATGAAGTTTACAAGGAAAATAAAAATACGTTGAGTCAGGAAGTGTTGTGGATTAGAGAATATTCTTGCTTTGAGTACGTAGATGAATGGGGCCATGTGCACACTGTGTGGGCCTGTAAGGGCAGACAGTGGCAATGTGCAGCCTAAATCTTCACCTTGACCTGTGTCCACTTGCTCAGCCTGATAGCTACAATCATTCACCATGCACAGTCTCTGAGAATTTGTAATAATTTTTGTGCCTAGATTTTACTTTTTTTTTTTCATATTTCCATGTCAAATACCCTTAACTTCAGAGAAAAGCAAATTGTAAAGATGCAGAAACACAAGGGGCTCTGGTTGGAGGATTAATCACAATTTTTTTTTTAAAGCAGCGTTGGAAATAGTGTTTTCAACTCAGTAAGTCTGTTTCTGAGAATCCAGCCTAAGGAACAAAATCAAAAACAGAACAGATGTTCAATAACAATATGTTCATCGAAGCATCTGAAACCGTGCTGCCCCTTGCAAACTTGGAACTTTACAATGGTGGCAACCCTGTCACTGAGGACTGGTTGAGAGGAAATCAGTGATTTCCTTTGCTGGCAGGCTAGTGTATTGAAATGATTCTTGAGACATAAAAATCAATGCATATGTGTGTTTCAGGCCTTTTGGGAGACACTATCTCTTTTACCAACCCTATGGAATAGTTACAATTACGATTGTAATTCCCCAAGTAGCAAAGAGGTTCAGACAGGTTAATTGAAACCAATATGCCAAGCTGGTAGTGGGCAGAACAGGAGTCTGCACCCAGGAATTTCAAGCCCAGAACCAAAGTATTTAGCCACTTTCTTTTACTGCAGAGAATTCCCCTATACACACATACAAACAAATCCCATTCCTCATTGAGACCTTGACCATCATAATGGGGATGAATCTCTCCCTGGGGAGGTATAGTCAGTCATTGTTAGTGAGGGCAGAAAATGGTTAAAAGCTCAAATGTTGTAAGATTCCAAAGAACATCAGACCCCACAGCCCCTGAAACTCTTTCTCCTATATAGTGATAATTCCTTATAGTTTTCCTTGTAATTTAAAATTACCTTAGTAACTTGGCACTTTTTAGAACTAAATTATTTTCATAGGTTAAAGACAATCAAGCATGATCTCTGAGTTGTCACTTTTTGCCATCAATCTATTCCTGAAGGCCAACTCTGAACTGTACTCAGAGTTGCACAGAATATTTTCATCTGTCTGCTTGCAGCCATAAGGATATGAAAATAAGGCACTGTGCTGTGGATTGGGGTTTAGGGGCCTAACATGCATTCGTCTTTAACAACCTTGAAGTTCAGTGTAGGAAAAGGCAAATAAGGAGATGATTCTAGTCATCATCAACGACCTTGAAATGGACAAAGGATGCAAATATGTAGAGGCTGCAGCATTCATTCATCAATACCATATCCTAAATTTCCTTTTCCTTAATGCCTTGTTCTCAACAACTTTTTTCTTACTAAATATCCCTTTTATCAAAAATGAAGAATATATCTTAACTTCTCAATGGAGAATGCAGGTTATTTGATTTTAGCAAAATTGACTCTTTTAGTAAATTTTCAGTATATATTCATATGTATATCAGTTACTTCTCCATTAAATATTTAGCAATTCAGTCTTAGAGAGAAGGCAAAAGGGAAAAAAGCAAGGTGATTTTTTTTTTTTTGTCATCAGGTAATGTCAAAAATAAAATGCAGGGTGGTACACATTTTTAAAAAAACATTTTTAAATGGATCTAGATATTTAGGAAATTATTTAAATCACATTTAAATATAACACGTGATATACTTTAAAATTCCCAGATGTTTTATAAAGCATACAGTTAAATATTGATTTTGATCAGGAAAACCTACATGTGTATATCTGAATACAAAATTCACAAAGCATCACTTGGTCAATTTCCAAGCTTAATGTTGTGCTGGATCTTAAAACTTACAGCAACTTGAAAGAAACATTCTGTGCCTCCATACTTTATTACTTTCAATACTATTCAGTCTATCTGCCTTCTTAGAATATGGGTTAGCATTGAAAGGGATCAGAACACACTACCACAAAATATGCCACTTTGCTTAAGGATTATATGGAACTAAAGCAATTGAGAAGCAGCACATGCAGTGAACACTGTACTCTCATTCTTTATACAAGTAGCACAAACATTTCCCTTTGTAAAGGAATTTATTTTCCCCTTTCCTTTACCAGGAAGATAATAACCATGAACATTAGAGATAAAAGGTTTGCACCAATAAGATTTGCATTAACAAAAATCTTACTAAAAAGCCCTTATCTTAACTTTTATTTACCCATATTTTACATTTCCCCAAATTTACCTCCTCTTGATGCTCAAACTCCTTTTCTTTGTCTTTTCAATTCTCCACAAATTGATTACCCTTTTTAAAGATGTATATTAGCTCCAAATTCTAACCACTTATCACTTAGTTCTCCATTGTCTAGGAGCATTAAATGCACAAATAAACACGGACCTTTTCTTCCTGCTAATGTGTCTTTAATAAGTTTGATAGTTTGATTGACTATACCCAAACACTGAACATAACCAGGAAGAGGAAGAGATTTTTTCTTCCCCTACATCAATGATATTTTTTTCCAGTCAACTTGGGTGCAAAATATCTGGAATAAAGGGGCATTGGTGATAGAATGGTCAAGGGAGAGCTGTCAAGTTGCCTTCACTGGAAAAGCACTTCTCTCTCTCTATATATATATATGCATGTACTTTTTTTTAATAATAAATTTTATTTTTATATTCCCCATACAATTGCAACCCCCCATTCTGACCCCAATCCCTCCCCTCCTGCCCCCCACCCCCCAAAGAGTGTCTCTGGTTCATAGTTTTTGTTGATTTTGATTTTCACTTTCTTATACTTATTCATTTTCCTGGTCCCTTATTTAAGTTTTCTAGATTCCTGCTATGAGTGAGACCATCCGGTATTTTTCTTTTTCTTTCTGGCTTATTTCGCTGAGCATGATCCCTTCCAGGCCATCCATGTTGCTGCAAATTGCATGTGTTTATCTTTTTTGAATGCTGAGTAATATTCCATGGTATATATGTACCACATCTTCTTGATCCAGTCATCTATTTTTGGGCATTTGGGCTGTTTCCAAAGCTTAGCTATTGTAAACAGTGCTGCTATAAACATAGGGGTGCAGGTGCTCTTTGGAATTGATGTTTCTGTGTCCTTTGGGTAAATACCTAGGAGTGGAATTGCTGGATCATATGGAAGCTCTATGTTTAGTAGGTCCAGAAATCTCCACACAGCTCTCCATAGTGGTTGGACCAGTTTGCACTCCCACCAACAGTGCAGGAGAGTTCCTTTTTCTCCACATCCTCGCCAACATTTGTTGTTGCTAGTTTTTTTAATATGTGCCATTCTCACTGGTGTAAGATGGTATCTCATGGTAGTTTTGATTTGCATTTCCCTGATGACAAGTGATGTTGAACATTTTTTCATATGCCTGTTGACCATTTGCATTTCATCTTCAGAGAAGTTTCTTTTTTAGCTCTTCTGCCCATTTTTTGACTGGATTATTTTCTTTGTTGTTGTTGAGTCTCATCAGCTCTTTGTAGATTTTTGTGATCAGTCCTTTATCATTAGTGTTGTGTGCAAAAATGTTCTCCCAGTTGGTGGGGTTTCTCTTTGTTTTTGTTATTGTCTCTTTTGCTGTGCAGAAGCTCTTTAATTTGATGTAGTCCCAGCTGTTGATCTTTGCCTTCACTATCACTGCTTTGGGTGATGTGTCTGTAAACATGTCTTTGATGTGCATATCACGTAGTGTTTCACCTATATTTCCTTCTATGTATTTTATGGTTTCAGGTCTTATGTCTAGTTCTTTAATCCATTTTGAGTTGATTTTTGTGTATGGTGTGAGGTAGTGGTCAAGCTTCATTCTTTTGCATGTAGTGACCCAGTTTTCCCAGCACCATTTATTGAACAAACTTTCTTTGCTCCAATATATGCATCTACTTTTATAAGGTGGGATTATAGGAATAACACTATGGGATTCTTAGAAAAACATTGTCCAGAATAAATAATGGGAACTGCAAAGGAATTTCACACTCTTTCATACCTGTCACTTGTTGGCTATGGCTTTGATCTTCCAACCCCAAGCTTTGGCATCCTAATCAATAGAAAAAGTAATTATATGTATGTCACAAGATATTAAGGAGGATTCAAGGGTAGTAATGTATGTAAATAAAGCACTGTGCTTAATATGAATTAAGCCTTCCTACTACCATCTTTTCTTCCCAGTTTTTCTGATGATCTGTGAGTCTCAAAGATGTTAGATGAAAGGAAAGAGGAGAATTCTTCATTATGTTCTGATGCCAAGCAAAGTGCAGGAACTATGGAAATTATAAAATGACACCACACACACAGTGTTGCCACATGGACTTTTTCTCACTTTGCAAGGCAGTGGCATGTCTATGGATTCATCCTGTTGTTAAAGTCATACTCATCCAAGAAGCTAATCCTAAAAGATGAATGGTGAATAGGTGAAAGAGTGACTATAAGATAAAATGTGAAAAGATGTGACAGGGTGATGATGATGAAGAATTAAACTGTAGAAAGGCAGGAAAAATAGTTGCAACATTTTATTTCCAATGAGGTAACAGCGCTCTCTAGCCTGTGTGTGTCTGTGTGCATTTCGGAGAATCAAACAGAATGAATGAGCATGTAGGAGAGGAGGGCAGGAGCTAGCTAAGGCAGAGACCCAAAGATACTGTTCGTAGAACAGAATACTTATGCAGTATTTCTACTACTTTGTTATGTACTGCCTCTTCTAAGAAATTTATCACAGAGGCCTTCATCCATCCACTGCACAGTCCCACACATGCAAAGTCATGGAGTGAAGGCCTTCCTGTGAATGAGGAATGCAACACAGGTAAAACTGATGATGAGAAACTGATGATGAGAAATTGAAGGTAAAAGAAAATGAGGTCACCAAGGGTACCCTAAATTTCCTGTGTCTGATAGTAAATAAACTTTAAATTGCTCACATTTGACAGCTTCATAAATGTGACACTGAGTAGACCGTGTCAAACAGGAGAATTACTGTCTACTTTAAAGTGTTGGAGCCACTGGAGGGGGGGGCTTGAACATGCGTGAGCCATGCTTGCTTCGCCCTCTCCTGTTCAGTCACTGTGGACTTTAACACTACACTTGTCATGTGCCAGTCTTGGGATCGTTACAAAAACCTATTTATGAAGATGGACTGGATTTTCGTAACATCTTAAAGAATAGAATAAAATCCATTGTATTTATAATATCTAAAACAAAATAATTGAAGTATACCTGAAGATTGCTTTTGATGTTTTGTCAAGGAGGATTATTAATGAATCAGTGTGTTGTTAGTTGAATAAAATGTGAGTAATGATGAGCAGTGAATTGGCATATCTGGCAGCCTTTTCTGACAATTTGGGAGGCTACTGTCCCTTGGGCTAGGGGAGCTGGGGAGTTGTTTTTATTTTGTTTTTTTTTTTTTTTAAAGTGAAGGGGCCTCCCCGGTGGCGCAGCGGTTGAGCTCTGGGTTGCGAAGCTGCCCGCAGCCTCTGCAGCGCCAGTTCGATCCCCGGCTGCTCCCCAGCCATCAGAGGAGGGTCCCACATGGCGCACAGACCTCTCCTGCCGCCCGCTGCTCCCCTCAGCAGTGTACTTCGGTCCTTCTGCCTGCTCTGCTCCCCGCTCTGGCTCTGGTGAATTCTCTCACCCTCCCGTGCTTCTGACTGTACCCAGTGCTTGTATAAATAAATAAATTAATTAATTTAAAAAAAAGTGAAAAGGGGCCAACTTAAAGGAATAACTTGACATACTTTATCACCTTTTTTTTATTATTTTGGGGGGATGATTTTATTTTTTTAATTTATATTAAGATAATGTTGGTTTACATTGTTGTTTGGATTCGTTGAGTCCACTAAATGCAGAGCCTACTCATGCATACTTTTAAATACCTATCCTTATATCCCATCGGTGGTTCTAGGCTATTTTTGTTGGTTTATACAGTTTTCAGTAAAGTTGTAAAAGGCAGGTATACACCTGAGAAAGTTATACTTCCTCATAGAAGTATAACTCTTTCTCTTTCCAAGAGCTACAAGTAATGATAGTGTTTTCAGGATGTTGTTATAGAAATAAGCTTGCACACCCTTCCTATCAATGGGGAAGATGGAAACCAAAAAAAATAAATAAATATTAGTAATGACTTACCAGAGGAAACTATAACTCAAATTTACTGCTATCTTGACATTTTCTCTCACTTTTAAATATTTTTTTCTTTTACTGACTATAAATGTTGTGTCTGTTCATCATAACAAAAATAAATCTTAAAGTTTACAAGATAAAAATTGAATATAGAATTGTAACTATATCATGCAAATATTATGATAGCTAGTATTTTGGTGAGTTTTCTTTATTATTTCTTTATTATTTTTATTTTTAAAGATTTATTTATACAAGAACTGGGGTAATACAGCTCAGATGCACGGGAGGGTGAGAAGATTCACCAGAGACAGAGTGGGAACAGAATCACCAGATCTACTGAAATACACTGCTGAGGGGAGCAGTGGGCAAGACAGAAGAGGTCTGCTGCACCATGTGGGTATCTCTCTGGCCAGCTGGGAATTGAACCCTCACTGCAGAGGATGCAGACAGCTTCACAGTGCTGTATTCAACCTGCCGCGCCACGGGGTAGGCCCTCTTTATTATTTTTAAATATTAGTGTCAAGTTGGAGATTTTTAATTTTTTCTTAATTTAGCTCTACATCAAGAGAATTTTTTTGTGTTTCCAAATATCCTATAACACCAGTGTTAACAGCTACCCAATATTCCATACTGAATGGTTACAACAGCATGAATTTGACCAACACTATTCGGTGAATTTAGATTATTTCTCTTTTTTTCTTTTTAATATAAGGTTCTTTTCAATAACCAATTATATATGTAAATACTTGCCTCATTTTTTAATTATTTGATTATAGTAATTTTTCTAGAATCAGAATTGCAAGATCAAACAAGTTGGAGTTTTCTCTTATGTCTCAAGTTATTACAAGCACAGCTCAATTTTCCTTTTTTTTTAAGCAGGGAGAAGAGAAGGGTGGTTATATAGGTCTCTATATAATATAGGTCTCCGTATATATGTTGTCAATGGTTGGTTGAGAATTTTTAAGAATATATGACCAAAAATTCTTCCTGTACTGTTCTGTCATCTATTTCTTCATGCCAGAAATTCCTCTAGCAAGAGATAAATCTTTTATTACAAAATTAGCATAGATTTTATATTTTAATAGCAATGGAAAAGAAACATTTTATTTCAAATTCTTGTAGTTCATGTGATTAAACTTTGTCTCATTTTAGTTCCCACATACCAGGAGAATTTTACAAATATAGAAAGAACAGAATATTAGGTTCTTTAAAAGAAGGGATCATAAAGTTCAAAGGAAAAATTAGGAACATAGAAGATGAAATCATACTTGTTACGATGTTCACATAATTAATTTTGTGAGAGAAGAGACATTCAGCCCTGCCCTCACAATAAACACACACACACACACACACACAAAATAATGGATTCTTAAGAATTAGAATGTGTTTTCTCTGTAGTTAAGAATCTTACACATCTAAATCAAAGTACATTTTCTTCCAAATAAGATAGATGAATGACAATAAATATACTCTTCTTCCCTAAGCAGCAATAACAACCAAAAGAGAGACTAGTAGGAGGCTCCCCAGTGGCGCAGGCGGTTAAGTGCAGCTCTGTGAAGCTATCCGCAGCCTCTGCAGTGCGAGTTCGAACCCCCCATTAGCCAGGGAGAAACCCACATGGTGCAACAAACCTCTCCTGACTTGCCCAATGCTCCCCTTAGCAGTGTACTTCGGTTGATCTGCCTATTCTGCTCCCCGCTCTGTCTCTGATGAATCCTCTCACCCCCCACACCTCCGGCCTGTACACCAGCTCTTGTATGCATAAATAAATAAATCTTAAAAAAAAGAGAGAGAGAGAGAGAGACTAGTAGACTAACATATCAGTGTGATCCCTGTAGCAAAATGAGTGACCCCTGAGAGATAAATAATGAATTCAATTTTAGGATTGCCCAAGCTAAATGACAAGAGAGTTTCTGGACTACAGTATACTGTTAGAAGAAAAATATAGGTGGAATTCAGCAAACTCCCTTGGATGAAAAGAAAGAGCCAAAAAAAGTGTTAGGAAACAAATATCTGCCGCCCCAAAGCAAGAGGTTTGTTTTTTGGGGAGAGACTGTGTGGAGATTATTTTTGATATTTCAATCTAAACTTCTCACTGTAAAGGCTTTTCTTTTTTTTCAGAAAGCTTTAATCCTCATTGCTTTTCATATTAGAAGGCAGAAGTACTTTTGCTTTCCCCAGTAAACACCCTAACTTAATTTTCCCTTTCTTCCCTTAATCTCTCTTGGCCTAGCTAAACTATTTACAATGACATCTAAAGCCACATTTTGTTAGATAACATGACATCTTTGCCAAGTTACTAAGTAATTCTGGGTCTCTCATATGTATACAGGAGGACTATTTGCCAACTTAGAAGAAAACAGAGGAGTATTGGATGATTTCTTTTGTACCCTGGCAGAAGCTAGTGTTCACAGAACAAATTACCCAAGAACCATAATTGCACAGAGAAAAGGGCTCAGAAATCTTCAAAATATCCCACTCATAGTACACTGTAGTCCATCCTAGCCCTCTCATGTATGTACCAGAGCAGTGATCTTATTAAGGATCAAGACTGAGAAAATAACTATATGAAAATATTAGGCAAAAGCACCCAAAAGGAACATAGGTTGGGATTAGCAACTATTTCTAGAATCTAGAGTGGAAAGCCTCATGGTTCATGGGTCATGTTTCACATAATGAGAATCAGTTTGCCTCAGTAGTGAGAAATAATTAGACCCACTGGACTTAGAGAGCTAGGTCTTCTTTCCTATACAATACTTTCCTGTCCCATATCATTATTTCAGTGGGTGGCTTTGATTCTATCAGATCAAATCTGATCTGTATATCATTTATTTCCTGATTACTGTTTACTCAGGTATCTCTTGTATTGTCCACTGACTGCTACTACCCTTTAGTAATATTATACTTTCCTTGAGGCTTCTCTGCACACACCCAGGATAGGATTTTATGCAACAGATCTTCTGTTATGCAATTTTGTTTTTTTCAACATAGTAAAAATATTGTATTAATACAGGTTATTTCAGTTCATACTCTGCTAACATATTAATATGAATAAACAGAAAAAAATCCAGAAGGATTATATTGTGTTTGTTCTGGAGAAATATGGCTACTCAAGAATAGGAAGAGGATCTAGTACCCCGTACCTTAAAATGTTCTGTGGGATGACCTGGAGATAGGCCACGTGTATCTTTCTTCTTTTTGAGGCCTGATAAATTAAGTTTTTTGTCTTTTTTCCTAAAAACTTAAAATAATTTAAATACTAGGTACGATTTATTTGGTCAAAAGACTACATGAAAGTGAAAGGAATGTAAAAGAGCACAGAGTGTTAATCACAGAAGCTAAATAACTGATAAGGAATATAAAATTAGGTAAAACTACAGGGAATTCTCAAATTGAGAAAAATTGTGGGGGTGAGAAGTACAGAGTAAAAGCAAAGAAAACATGAGGTAGATGTGGAAGTCACTAAAAATAAACCTCCAGTTGCTGTGCGGTTAAAGGCAGATCTCTCAGTGCAGACAGCAACTTCACTTTAGGGAGGGAAGTATTTTTGAATTCATATTTATTTTTATAAAGCAGGTTAACACCTATAGAGGAAAACATAATCTTCATGAGGAGCAAACTTATACTATAAATATATATGTTTATAAAATATGTTAGCTTATAAAGAAAAACTGTATTCAGGATTTCAGGTATAACTAAATATTATTAAAAATATCTCAGATTATTCAAGAATATGTGTTCTTTCTATGTCTCTCATGCAATCCTATTGTTTCGAGGGATTATTGGTTTAAATTTTTTAAAAAGATTTATTTATTTATGCATACAAGAGCTGGGGTACAGGCCAGAGATGCAGAGGGTGAGAGGATCCACCAGAGACAGAGTGGGGAACAGAACAGACAGACAGACTCACTGAAATACACTGCTGAGGGGAGCAGCGGGCGAGACAGGAGAGGTCTACCTCGCCATGTAGGTTTCTCCCTGGCTGGCTGGGGATCGAACTTGTGCTGCAGAGGCTGTGGATTGTTTCATAGTGCATTGCTTAACCCCTTGTGCCACCAGGGAGGGCTGGTTTAAATTTTTTTCTTTCAGAATGAAAATATAATTTAAAAAGGTAAAACGTTGTATAGTTAGTTTTCTATATATTCTGTATGCTCTCCATGCTGTGCAATAGCCTTTGGGAGAAAACAAAGAAATAGAACATATGATTTGTGCAGAGTTTACAGAATGTTAAAAAGTTAAATAACACCACAAGGCATGTAATGAATGAAAATATGATTAACTGGTAACAAAATAATAGAGGTTATAGATAACAAATCTTGCAAACCTAAAAGAAAAACTGTTTGCTGTAGGGCTGTACAGTTATGAGTATAATTTATGTATACAGAGAGGTTGTAAATCTTGGAAAAGGCATGATTAGAGGTTTAGTGATGTAAATACAGAAAAGAATTGGAGGACAATTGAGGCGGCCATTCCATTTGGAGGAGAAAACATAAAGTAAATTGGATGGATAGTTGGGTCATAGAGATAAACCAAAGAGTCTAAATTAATCAGATTCAAACTGAATTGTTTCACTATAAGTTCCTTCACTTCTCTACTACAATATTCCAAGAAACAGCACAGATATTTTCAATGAAGTTATATTTTATCCAGGGCATGTGATCAGAATATTGTTGAAGTACCAAAGAAAAGCCAATTATAATAGCTCAGATAGTAACACCTGGGGGATTTAGATCTTCCAATACTTAGTCATTACCAAACAACAAACAAAGCAACTGAAAATAAACAGAAAGAACTGCTAGATTGAAACTGCTTTTATAAGTGTTTTACGGATGACATTTCATTAGTGGATTCCTCCCAAATTGCAGTTCCTCACTTTGTTAGCAGTCTACTGGCCAATGTTTACTTCATTGTGATGTCAAAATTAACACAGTGTCATTCCCAATTCAAGGTTGTTGCCCCAGAGATTGATACTGTTCAAATAGCTCTTCTGAGAGAAGAAAGCATTGCAGATAAGGGCAATGGTTCTCAAACAGTATGCATCAGAATTCCAGGAGATAAAAAGGAGGCCAGGAATTTGCTTCTAACAAGCATCTCAGCTGTTGGTCTTCAGTGTGCATTCTCATTAACAAGGTAATAATATAGAGGGGAAAACTGTGCACATTAATATTAACTCAGTAATAATGAGATAGGTTTATTAATAGTGTGCATCTGTTTCAATAGCTGGCCACTTATTAAGCTTAGGCATATTTTGAAC
Source organism: Talpa occidentalis (assembly GCF_014898055.3). NCBI lineage: Eukaryota > Metazoa > Chordata > Mammalia > Eulipotyphla > Talpidae > Talpa > Talpa occidentalis. The sequence continues at coordinate 105,749,260 of NW_023604861.1, read as the reverse complement.
ACTGTGTTGTTGGAAGCAATAAGAATTAAAAAAAGCACCTGTGTGAGCTGTGACTGCTGCAGTGCTGGTCACTACTTTAAAGAGCTCAATATTGGCTCAATTTTCTGCTTTTTCACCTAATCTCAACAAGCTTCTACTTGGTTAAGAAGATGAGTATTGTCCCAATTCCTGTGTCATTGAGTATAAGTTGTTTTTAGTCTAAGTAAGGTCTTTTCTTCATTTCCATTTGTCCTTATCTCAAGCTCTCCATCCACCCTCTCTTCTTCACTTAACTGTTGGGGAAGTAAAATGAGATGCATCTAGAAACAGTCAACTGGCTGTGAGTAGGAGGTTAAAGATAGGAATCCTTCCCTTATTCAAGGGGGACTCGGCATTTGGCAAGATAAATATGAACTATGGCCCACCAAGGACTGGGAAGTAACCCGTATGAAAAAGAAAACTAATGTCAGAGGAGGGTGTCACTGGTGACCCCTCTGCTGTGTACCTGCTCCCAGAGTCTAGCAACTTTCTTATGCTGACCACCCAGGTTCCAGAAGGAGCAATTCACATATATGGAGGAATAGTGTGGAGTCCTTTGTATAAGGTCACCCAGATGACTGGGAGGGGTTAGCAGTGGAGTTAGAAATAAACTTGACTTCTTTTCTGTTTCAGCAGAGTGAAAATTACAGCTCAAAAGTGTAACTGAGCTAGATGACCTGGGAGAGGAAATGGAGGTGCGTTTGGCTTTTATTGTTTGCTCTGTTTGCAAATGTACCTAGTTAATAACTTTTCCCTATTTATACTTTTTCTCTTGATATTTTGTAATTCATGATTATTAAAGGCTGAGGACTGTATGCCTAAGTACCTATTGAGTTGACTATTTTCAAAGCAATATATGGGACAAATTCTGCTGTTTTTTGCAATGAGTAATCTTAGACCTTGGTTTGGAAAGTTGAAACTATCTTGCTTTGGAGAAGAGGGCTATCATGAGTGGGAGACACCTAGGGTTTTCTTTAGATCCAATGCTTTGCTGTCCTCAATGCACCGCCCCTGCCCGTGGGATTCTGTCATTTCTGTGGCAGCTGCTGTCAAAATTGCTCTGCAGATGATTTTGCTTGGCTTGGAAATGGGTTCTGTCTACCCTTGAGGACTTTTTTGCTTCCAGCTGCAAGTGGCAGCTTCTGGAAAGCAAAGAAATGCCTCAACAGTTACTGCTGTGGGGGTTGCAAGAGTGACACACAAAAGCATCTGGAATGTGGAGACTTTTTGTTTCTTTCTTTCTGTTCAGTGGGTGTACTTTCACTTGCATATGTGCATATATTTCAGAAACAGCAATGAGTAAACAGTCATCTACTCCAGAATGGATCCTGTACACCTAGACAAAGAGACTTCCTTAGTTAAATAAAACTACTTGAACGTCAACTGGGCTAAGTACTGTTCTAAGCATTTTCATGTTCTAGGCATATTTCATTCACTTACTAGAACTCTTTGAGGTTTATAAAATATGTTATCCCTATTTATATTTCTTAGCTATGGCTAATAAAGTTATAGATGGTTGCACAAGTTTCCACAGCTACTAAATGATGAACCTACAAACCAAGTTTAGTGTGTCTTATTTATTTCTCTATCACCAGTTTGCAGAAAGCTACTAAATTAAAATCTTACATTTTATTAATATGAATACTAACCAGTATTTCCTGAGCATGGGCTATGTAATAGACATCGAATTAGAAATTATGTACACATTAGATAGATTATATTTTAAACAAGTAGCATGGCCAGGTGAAGATAAGGGAAACCATTTAGTGTGTAGAAATAATTCTAGGAAAATTAGCAAAGTTAGTAAATGTTTCCACAAAGGCTAATGCAGGCAAATCCCATTCATTCATGTATAATATAAATGTGTTATAAACTTAGCTATCCATGAAAATAAGAACAACCAGAGAACAACCTATATTAAAAACATCAAGGAGTCAAAGGAATTTATTGAGTATACTGAAAGTAGCAACAATCTACCTTATTAATACTTTAAAAACCTCTCTCTGACATGGTAGAAAGTCTGCTTAATGAGAATTAAATTTTTCTCCCAATCTCGGATTCCTTAAAATGAGTTTCCATGGTGGTCCTGTACTCATATGTATAGTTTTGATGCCTCCTTGTAATTTTCTGCATTTCCTACAAAGCTATTGCATTTACAATCACACTAACAAGACTTAAGAGAACATTAATGTGGCATAATGTGGTTGTATATTTTGATTTTCTTCCATTGCCAAAATTTCCAATGAAAATGTATCTACAAGTGGTGAATCATGTGGCAGGTCATTTCAGGCTACTGCCTGAGTTACTATATTACTATACTTCATTGATTCTATGACAATCACCTTTTCACATTCTAACATGTCTCAGTTTGGAATGCATATTATAATAAATGGCATGCCATAGCTAAATTGGCAATGTTTATTTCTGTCTCCATGGTGCATAATGTAATGGTATGTCTTAAAATTAATGTCATCTTAGAACAAATAAAAATGCCATATCAAATAAAAATTTATACCACACTTACCCATGTTTAGGGGAGTCTCATATACACATACTCTGATACTTACTGCCTACTGCAACCAAAATAGAATTGTCCACTCAGACCATCTGACCATGGGATATTCCATGGATAAACTTTACTAAAATTCACATAATCTTGCACAAAATAATTTACTGGGAAAATAATGCTTTCTCACTAATTTAAAATTAGTAGTCATCAAAGTTGTTATTTGTGGTATACACTGTTATGTCCATTCTGACTTGTGGTGCCAATAGCTACTAGTTGTGGAGTAGTTAGAGAATCATTCCTCATGTAGAATGGACATTATTGCATATTCTGTCAATTTTCTCCCACTTTTTATATCCTTTTTCCTGCAAGTCCTTTCTAACTGTCTCTCCCTCTGGAGTGGTAGCAGTTAACATTTGCAGGTGTTAGTCTCCATATCCCTGCATCTCATCACCAGTTCCAGAATTGAGGGCCCACATTAGCTTAGACCACAGTCTTCTGCAGTCCCCAGATGCCTGAGCAACCTAATGGCATCCTCTAACATCTGCCCCTAGCACTCTTAATCACATTGTGATGTTCTATAGTGACAGTTTTCTGCTTGATGTATCTGGAGTAGAGTGTGGTTACTGTAATAAATCACCGCAAACCTGGTGTTTTAACTTGACAACAATTTATTCAATTACAACTCTAGACACTAGAGTTGGAAGGGCTATGCATCCCTAGAAGGAGAAACCGTCCATCTAGGTGAGAATCTGTCCCTCACACCTTCCAGCTTCTAGTGGGTACTGACATTTCCTGACTTGTGGTTGCATCATTTCCAATCCTACCTCTGCATTCGTCTTTTCCTCTGTGTGTGAGGTAAACCCCCCATTCCCTTTCTGTTATAAGGATGCTTACAATAGCATTTAACGGCCACCCTAATTATTTGGGGTAATTGACTCCTATAAATATTTTAATTTAATTATATCTACAATGTTCCCCCTTTTCCAAATTAAGTAATTTTCACAGGTTCCAAGGATAAGACATGAGCATATTTTTGGGTGCCATGATTAGGTTCCTAAACTGAATCTTGCTCATTAGCATCCATATTAGTTTCCTAGGGTTGTTATAATAAAAGCTTCAACACTGAGTGGCTTAAAATCACAGAAATTTATTCTCTTAAAGTTCTGAAGACTAGGAATTTGAAATTAAGATGTCAGTGGAGTTATTTTCCTCCACAGTCTCTGGAGAAGAATCTTTCTTTTTTGTAGCTTTGCATGGTTGCCTGCCATACTTGGAATAGTTGGCCCACCTGGACTGGTGGGTGCATGAACCCAGTCTCTGCTTTCCTGTTCACATGATTTTCTTCCTCCACTGACTGTGTATATCCAAATTTTGCCTACGAACATGAGTTGGATTAGGACCACCTTTATCCAGTATGACCTCATCTTACTTGATTACATCTGCAAAGACCCTATGTCCAAATAATGTCTTATTCACATGTCTGGACATGATTTTTCTGGGATGGTCCAGACTTATAAAAGGTCTTATGGCCTTGGAAGTCGGGGCAAACATTGTATTCTATGACAGATGGAAATCTGTGTAGAAAAAGAAAAGAATAACCTTGGTTCATTTCAAATATCATAAAACTTAGGTGTGTCTTAGTTTTATAAGATTCTGAGGCTCTCAAGTGAACTGGATATAAAAGCTGACCATGTCAATGTGTGACCTTGGTCAAGTTATTAATTACATGGGCACAATGAGTCTTCATAAGTTTGTTTTGAGGATTAAGGGAAAAGTATAGAACAAGTGTTTCTCTCAATAAGCATACCATAAGTTTTCAGTTATTGCTGTTGCTGCCCTCCTTTGCTTTAAAATAACTTGCTGTGGTCAGTTTTTCTTATAATAAAAAAAAAAGCCCTGACTAGATCACTGATAGAGCTTGCAAAGGGCTTGTAGTCATTTCAGAGATATACAATGTTTTGACTTATAGCACATATTCATGTTATTGGTGTATTGTTGGATTATACATGCACAGATGGTGTATTATTAGATTGCATACATTAGATTTCTGTGCTGAAAGTCACATGAAGCAGTGCACACAGGCACAAGTGTGTCTGCTTCTGTTTATTTCAAACAAAGACTCAGGACTACATTTTAATTTAATTATATCTACAAAGTTCCCTCTTTTCCAAATTAAGTAATTTTCACAGGTTCCAAGGATAAGACATGAGCATATTTTTGGGAGCCATGATTAGGTTTGTGGGTTCTGGCAGCTATAAGGAGGCATGAGGGTTGGTGAAGATATCTAAGTGAGGAAAGGAGCTTGGGAGATCAAGGACATAAAGAACACACAATACCAAATAGTCCACCAATATATAATGTTTATGTAACTATGCTCCCTCCACTGGAGATGTCTGTTAGTCAACATGATTTGGCCTTCTCACACTGGTTTAAGCTATATCTAGTTTATAAAAAAAAAAAAAAAAAAGCAGATGAGATGAAGTCTATCTCTATAAGTCTGAAGAGTAAGGAGATATATTTCCTTAAGATTTTCTGCAAAAAAACATTAGCAAAAACAAATCCTCTTCCCCTCTTACTTTTTGTAGGCTGGCAGTGGTGGTATCCTTCCTTCCCCCACTGTGGAAGCTTGGACAACACAACTGTCAATATGTAAGGCACTTACTGAGCCTCCTGGGGAATTCTGGGAGCCTCTAGGGCCACATTTTGCACAGGAGAAAGAAAACGAAGAAATATTGTTTTGAGACTTGAGTCATTGTTAAATTATAAGTCATTTTCTCTGAAGGAAGGAACATTTACTGAAAAGAACAGTGTTCTCTACCCCTTAAAGTAGTCTCCTTATTTCTCCAGTTGACCTTTAGACATGCCTACCCACTATTGTATCAGTATTTTAAAAACTCCAGAATGTTTCCAACTTTTCAGAACATAGAGGGGGTTTTGTACCAAATAATAATTTAAAAACGGAGTTATTGGGGATATAAATGTAAAGTTTGGTAACAAAAAGTCTTCTAGCAAGCATTTAAAATTCCCTACCTTCTTCCCATAGAAATGTCTTCTTGCATGCATAAATAAATAAACGTTAAAAAAAAAGAAATGTGAGACTCCATGGATTTGACATCAATTCATCTTTCCCCACTTGACCAGGCAGAAAAAGAGTCCCAGTCTGAGACATTATCAAAAAGGTATTTGGTTTGCATCCCTATTCACACTCCTTAGAACTCTAAGCTTAGTAACTCTTAAAATCACATCTGTATATAGGAAACACACAACAAAATTGAGACCATACGCATAACTTATGCATTCCAGAAAAACAAGACACTCCTGATGAACAGAACTGAACCCTCCTCAAGACTGACATTCTTTGGCCACAATTAACTCCAGAGAAATCTAAGAACATTTCTTTTACTTGCAAACTAGTTAGTGATTATTGTTTTAGTAACTTTGTGTCCTGCTATATGTCCCATGTCACGCATACTTACAAATCACACACATACCACATACTCATGACACACCTAACACAGAGCACATATATGCCACAAACCCACATCCACACACACCACATCACCTTCACACCACACACCACAACACACATATACCTGTTTTAAGAAAGAAGCCTTGTGCCATATTATTCTGACGATCTACCTTCCACTGTTTCCTAGCCTTCAAGATAGTCTAGAATATCTTTTTCATAATTAACACATTCTCTTCACACCTCAAATTCCTCCCTAGTTGATCCTGTTACCTTCTGTCCTCATCAGAACTTAGTTCTCTCTAGAGGACATCCATCCCAACTAGCCCTCAGTGGAAAATGTTCTTTCTTCTTTTTATTGCTTTGTCTAAGACAGTTCCTGACATAGAATTTCTTCATGTAGCAAATCTTCATTGCATAATACAGACTGGTGTTATATATATATAAAGAAAAAATACTTGACAGTTTCATCTCAGGGAAAAAGTTTCAGTCCCCTTTTGTAAAATGGAAATAGTGAGACCTACCTCAGGGAGTTGTGGATTAAATGAGAAGCAGTATGTTAAGCTTCTAGCATAGTGTCTGGGAAACAGAATCCCCTAAAGAAAGGTAGGTTTGATAGTCATAGTTTCAAGACTTTGGAAAGGTCTTTGGTTTTGTGAGCTTCATAACTTACTAGGATTCTAATCTTGTCATTGTCAATTAAGCTATCTTCTTTCAGTTTCAAATGCATGTTGGTTAAAATGAGGATTGTAATGCTTATGCATGGAGCTTTATTAAATAAATTAAATGCTTAAATGGGTTTAGTGGATTTATATTAAGTGAATTAAATGAAACCAAGAGTTTGCAGCAGTGTGTGCATGGCCCAGTAGAAATTCTGTATATATCACCACCTTCCGCCCTGAGCCCTGTGCCAGTCCCACCACATACATAACTCTGATTTTTCAGAGGGACACTGATTGTGTGTGTGGTGTATGTGTGGTATTGTGGTGTGGAGTGTGTGTGTGGTTTGTGGCTTGTGGGTATTGTGAGTGAGGGTGTGTGGCATGGGTCATTTAGCTGGACACAAGGTTAAAAAAATACTACGTCATCATTGATGTATATTTATGTGGTGTGTTAGTGTTGTGTTTGTGCTATGTATGATGCATATGTGATATGGTATGTGTGTGCATGGTGTGGATGGTGTATGTGTGATGTGTACATGGTGAATCAAAATAAGTAAGCAAATAATTTCCCAAGTTGCAAGTGTAAAAGCACTCATGAATGATCTTGCCTATTTATATTTTTTCTCAACTGTTACACATACCACCCACAGCCTGTACTTTTTAAGTTTTTAAATGAAGAAACTGCACAATTATTTTTTTCTCACTTCAAGAATCACAATGCTAGAGAGTAATGGGTTTTTAATGATTGTACTTTAATGGGTCAGATCTTAAATGCATACTTTAAGAGCTTTAACAATTTCCTGAGAAACTGTATGTGAATTTCATGTGAAATCAAACCATATTTTTTAAGTATTTCAGTAATGTCAGAGAAACAGTAAGAAGTAAACTCTGACCAGAGAATGACATCCAGAACAAACGCCACCCTGGATGTCTTTATAGGCTCCACCCACATCTCCAGGCTCACAAGAGCTCAGGAGTTGAGGATTACAGCTCCCAGCATTCCATGAACCTGACTTCCTGAAGGGAGAACCCCTGGAAATAGGGGCAAAGTTAAGCAATCCTGTTTCACTTAAAACCTAAACACATGTGTGCTCTTGCTCTCTTGCTTTTCTGGCTTCAACCTGTACCCTGGTGTCTCAGCTCAGGTGACATTGCTGGTAGTGTCAGCCAATTAATCTCGCTCTCTCTCTCTCACTGTTCACTCTCCCCACTCTCCTTATAAGTAAAACTTTTTAAAAATTACCTCTGCTTTTGGGCCTTGTCCCAAGTTCTTAAGAGTACAGGTGAAGACTCACACCATGTCGCCCCTGGGATTTGTCTCTGGGGCAGCCCAGTAACAGTAGATACATACTGTTGTTTAGAATGTGACAAATCAGCCACTTACTTATGTTTCCCTTAATACTGTATTCTTATCTTTCAGTTTTCCTTAAAGTGAGGTTTGCTAGTTCGCATATTGCTAGTTTGCATATAATTATTTTTGTAGCTGAGATAAGATTGTAATGTAAGAACTTGGAAATGGCTTTCCTCAGTAAGAACTGACTTCTTAAAGTCATAAAGAATAAGAACTCAGCACAAAATCTATCTTAGCATCTATTGACATAGGATTTATCTGCCTGTGAACATCTTCATAATTATTAATGTTATGTAGATATGCAAATATCAACCCGTGCTATTGTTTATTCAAGCAGTCGAAATAAATATTGTTTTGCAATAGAGAAACTGTAATATTTAATTTTTGTTCATTCTATTTAACAGCGCTCATTTTACATTTTAACCATCACCAAGATTAAAAGGGTAAAAATGACAGCAGACTTGGGATTTGATTGATTTCTTCTCATGGCTTAAATTAAGAGTCGATGCATTTTTCTCTTAATAAATATGCAGAGAAGATTAGAAAATGACCCTTGATTTTCTCCTGTCTTTAAATCTGCCTATGTACTTATTATTTTGAGTGAGATGCTGAAGGCACTTAGATTTCCAATCAGTCTTTATTCTTATTGTTAACTTCCTTGGAGAAAAATGTATAATATCATTTTTTTAGAGAAAAAGCCACACAGATGTTTAATAACAGGTACCCCTCTAGTATATATGGGAGTATCCTAGCATGACCAGGTAACTTGCCCATCTGGCTTTAGATTCCATCTTAAGCAGCTCAGCAAAGACTGGGTAGGTTGAGCAAAGAAAGGGGAGGTCAAAGAAGGCACTTACTAGGAAAAAACAAAGGTACTTAAATGCCACTGAAAAGGAATAAGGGGCTTAGGTCTTCCTTAGACCCTTTCAGGTAAGTGGAGGCTTTAGCAGGAAGGTTAGCAGCAGGTAGAGTTTCAGTCTTGGGCAAAACTGTATGAATGAAAATCTTCCATATTTACATTGCAAAGAAGATGTTTATGACTGGTCCTGTCCAAGCAACAGTAGCATTTGTAACAATAATTAACTTTAAAATGAGAGAAAAAGAATTATGAATTAGGAAACAGATAATACCTGATTTTCTTTTCCTTTCCTAACAGTACTGTTGTGCCAGAGTCTGGAATCATTGTAGTTTTAGCCATGGTCAGACTTGTTAGGGTCTAGAGTCTGCAGCCCTGGAAGGGGTCTGTCACGGGTAGATTGGGGCATCACAGGGATGTCAACAATACAAATTAAACCCACAAACCAAAACAGAGCAAAGTTTAAAACTAAACATCAATACTGCTTCCTTCCAGCCTTCACAGAGTCCCTCCCTGAAGTCAAGTTTTAGCCAAAAAAGACATATTTGGGGATGGCAGATTTTTGCACCCCTTCATTCCTGCCTTTGGAACTTCTCAAGAAGTTTCACAATTCAGAAATTAGTTGTTCAATTATTTCATAGAAGAAATAAGAACTTTCAGTATCTTATTTATTTATTTTTTTTTTTTTATACAAGCACTGGGTACAGTCAGAAGTGCGGGAGGGTGAGGGAATTCACCAGAGCCAGAGCGGGGAGCAGAACAGGCAGAAGGACCGAAGTACACTGCTGAGGGGAGCAGCGGGCAGCAGGAGAGGTCTGCACGCCATGTGGGACCCTCCTCTGGTGGCCTGGGAGCAGCCGGGGATCGAACCGGCGCCGCAGAGGCCGCGGGCAGCTTCGCAACCCAGCGCTCAACCACTGCGCCACCGGGGAGGCCCTTCAGTATCTTATTTATTAAGTACTCATTCCTATGCTTTCAGCTTCTTGACAATGGTTATATGAACCTCTTTGGGGTTCTCATGTAACACAGTGGTTTTATTTTTTTTAAAGATTTATTTATTTATGCATATTAGAGCTGGGGTACAGGCCAGAGGTGTGGGGGAATGAGAAGCTTCACTGGAGACAGAGTGGGGAACAGAGCAGGCATGTTGACTGAAATACACGGCTGAGGGGAGCAGAGGGCGAGACAGGAGAGGTCTGCTGCACCATGTGGGCTGCTCCCTGGCCAGCTGGGGGATTGAAATCGTGCTGCAGTGACTGTGGACAGATTCATAAGTTGTGTCTTAACCCCTTGCACCACCAGGGAGGTCCCAAAGTGGTTTTAAATGTTCCAATCTAAAACTATGTAGTCATCCACAAGCTGTCCTTTCTCCTTTATGACAACTTTTTGAAAACCATGTTCCCTGGCAAAAAAACATCTTCCCTGGCAAAATTACAAATGTGGTATTCACATTTCTTCTATTCAAAGTTTTCTTTCTTAGCTTTCCTATTCATTTTTGAAAGGTATTTTATATTAAAGAATCCAGTAGCCATTAAGAAATAGTGGGCTATGTGTTCAGTGATTTTATGCAACGTAAGGCGGTTGTGTGCAATGCACTTTATTGATCTAAAGCATTTAATAAAATTGATCCTTCCTGTCTACCCTCAACAAGATTTAAGCCCCTATACTATGCCAGGGAGTGGGCACAAAGATTGTTACCAGGCAAAGGGTATAAAAAGTGATACCAGGTACAAACTGCCACAAATGTAAACAAAAGGAGCTTTAGTGCAGAAAAAAATTTAAATAAACAATTTAATCCAACCAATGGGGAAGTGAGAGAGGGAGAACTAGCAGGAGGGAGGGAGAGGATGAAGGTCCAGTTACCAACTGATGATGCAAGATGGAGATACAATGACGGGAGCTGCCAGGGTGAGGCAAGCTTCTCAGGCCTGCAGCCCCCTGAGACAAAGTCCTACCAAGTCCTGCCACCACCAGAGTGCCCAGGGGGAGGTAGAGAGCCTGCCTCTGTTGAAGTCAGGGGCTGGCCCCCAGGGGAAGGTGAAGGCCCACCTCCCAGCTGGGTGGCTGTCTTCATCAGCAGCCTGTCACCTATTTTGTAGTTTTGTTGTTTTAGAATCTTTTATCATTGGAAATGGCTGAGTTCTGCAGAATCTGAATTTAAAAAAAACAATTTAATTTGTTGAGAGCTTTTTGCTTGTTAGGTTTGGCTTGATTAAAATCTTTCTGGGTACCTGAAATGTAAGTGATAGTCTCGGGATCATGCCATGAAAGATTGCCTCCCTATTTGTAGCCACTTGTGATACTTTGCATGAGGACAGCATTGAAACAAAGAAAAATGACAAAAGCTTAATTTCTTTCAGTTTCTGTTGCAGGATACCAGAGGATTGACTTCCTGATAAACACAGGGAATCCTTGGATAATGAATACAGCTCCCTCTATGGTAATTGTTTTAATTAAATTTATTTTCAAAGTTAAATAGGATGGCATCTGAAGCTCCATAGAAATACCAACTTTGGAAAAACCTTGGGTTAGAGCATCAGGCTTCAGAACACACGTAGTCATATCTCTGCTATTGTCCCTCATTAGTATGAAGAACTTGATTTTGTAAGAAGAACTGATTTTGATTTTGGTTTTGGTTTTTTTCTTTTGATATCATTTTTTTGTTTTGTTTATACAGAAGATAAAACTAAGAGATTTGTCTGCTTATATGTTGCATGTCAGCATGTCTCTTCTTCATGTCTAATTATTTTGGGATTCAAAGGATAATACTGATATCCAAGGCTCACGAATGTAATGGGAATTCATCTAGATGCTTTCTCAGAACAAATTTGCTCTGAAATAAGTATGGTCTTCGAATTGTCATATTTGAATATGCCATATTTGAATATGTAGTGTAAACTTGTTTAAAACTTTGAGCACTGAGTGAAATGGGAATTGGGGGAATTCCAATCATGTATTTGAAGAGCTTTTTTGTTTTGATTTGTTTTGGGAATAGGAAAGGTCTAGACCGGTGTGACTGAGTTTAATCAAAAAACTTGTCATTGTTTGCTGATGGTAAAGCTTCCCAGAAATCTGAATAAGGAAAAAATGGTGTCTTTTCCTTTGCTTGATTGATTGATTAAAATAAGTTCAGTGGTAACAGCAGAAGAGGTCCTAGGAAGTCAGTTTCTCCCTTTACTTTAGACAAATTTGACTAATATGGTATCTATTTGGTAACTTTATAGGAAGCATTTTCATGGGGCAGGGGAAATGTTATTAGTATTGGTGGTTAAAAAGGCTTGCTTATAAATTCTGGTTTTTGCTGTTCTGAAATGTTACCCCTGTTCATTATGTTATTATTAGGTCTTTAATTTTGGTGATTTCAAAGTTTTGGAGTTTACAAAAAATGTTTTTGGAAAAATTTGCAAGAAAGAAACTCAAACTCCTCCATGACCCCAAGAAGTGGAGTATATGGAAAGTGCCTAGTGTCAAGACTCTTCAACAAGGTTTCTAGAAAAGACTTCCTAGATAGCACTGCCAGTACAAGCAGAATACACCTCACCTTATCCAACACCACACCACACACTGATCTGACACTGAATCAGTTGTGAACACCTCCAGTGAATGCCAGTGCTCCATTTAAAATTTTCATTCATCTCATGTGATCATTTTTCACATCCCTGTATTTCATAATCTGTGTAGGACATAGAAGTAACTGCCTTTCTCTACTTGTCAGATCTTTTTTGTGTCTGTTCTTGTGTCTATCCTGCTTTGCATTTCCTCTTCTTTGTTCCATCCCCCCTTAGTATAGACTTATACCACATTGTATTCTCTCCAATCTTTTTTTAAAAAAAGATTTATTTATTTACACAAGAGCTGGGGTAGAGGTCAGAGGTGTGGGAGGGTGAGAGAATTCACCAGAGACAGAGCAGGGAGCAGAACAGGCAGACTGACGAAATACAATGCTGAGGGGAGCAGTGGGCAAGACAGGAGAGGTCTGCCGCACAATGTGGGTTTCTCCCTGGCCAGCCAGGAATCGAACCCACGCTGCAGAGGCTGTGAACAGCTTCACAGCACGGTGCTCAACCCACTGCACCACCAGGGAGGCCCTTCTCTCCAATCTTAACCAAAATAAATTTCGAAGTGATGGGATTTCAGGCAGAGATCCAAAGTGGAAGAATTATTTTCTGATCATTCAGATTTAACTCCTCCAACATCATCAGTCATACTTTCCCTCTTTATTCCAGTATTGAAAGTACATATTGCATAGAAAGGCTTCATGGTTTTTAGAACTGTTAACTCACAGCAGCCTTGTTAGCATCACTGGATTTCACAAAGTCACGTTTGCTTTCTCCACATATTACTATTCAGCAATGGAGACTTAGGTACCTCAGAGATGAAAGATCAGACTCAGAAAGCAGGTGGGATGTACTGATGAGAAGAACTCTCAGCAGAACTTTGGATTGTGAGGGTTTCTAAGTCTTAAGTACAAAGTCTCAAGTAGCCCTAAGATCTTGGAATCATTGGTGGGTAAAAGCTAGGAGAAAAGAAAAAAAAGAAATCCTTTTAACTCAGACTAAAAGATATTTGTTAAAATTATTCTTAATTAATTATATTAATGAGTTAGTATTCATTAAACACATTTTTAAAAATACAGATGCAAATAATAATGCAAACATGTAAGATTTTTCTTTACAACTCCCTCATCAGCATTGAGGTTGCTTTGTTTACAATTTATTGGGTATCCTTCTGAATTTATTTTACTATTTACTAATGTATCTATATATATAAATATATATAAAACCATAATATAATTAAAAAATGGAATATGTCATTTTGCAAACCAGAATCACTGATAAATATTTTTTAGATGAGTCAATTTCTTATTATTTAAATATCACCAAAATGGTACTTTTATATATGCATGAAAAACTAAATCCCTTACTGAAATCAATATTAAGTTTCATATATTTAAAACTATTTTAAAGATGGGTTTCAATTTTTAATAAAACAATTAACTATAATAAAAATAAACTTATGGGCCTCCCCTGGGGGCGCAGGCAGTTAAACGCAGCGCTGTGAAGCTGTCCACAGCCTCTGTAGCACCAGTTCATCCCAGCTGGCTGGCGAGGGTCCCACATGGCATGGAAGACCTCTCCTGTCTAGCCTGCTGCTCCCCTCAGCAGTGTATTTCGTCAGTCTGCCTGTTCTGTTCCCCGCTCTGTCTCTGGGGAATCCTTTCACCCTCCCATGCATCTGGCCTATACCCCGATTCTTGTATAAATAAATAAATAAATCTTAAAAGAAAATAAAAATTAAATAAACTTATAGGAGCACTGTAGACAACATGAAATGTAAGAAGCATAGAGGTCATCACTTCCATCCTCACACTGACAAAAAATTTGAACAAACTTAAAATCAATAGCTGTTCTTATGTTTACAAGAGACATGAGGTCACAGGGCAATCTGCTTCCCTCCAAATTAGAGAGTCAGACAGGCAGACACAGAAGATCATAATTGGCCAAAGTAGAAACTGAGAAGCAGAAACCTCCATAGGGACTGGCACTAAGAGGTAGGAAAGCTTGAACTGTAATTGATGAATTGCTAGAAGGTTGGTGTTGACATGTTTGAGAGTTATCAACTCCGGGGGAACCTTCAAACTTTTGAGAGTTTTATCTCTAAGATCCCTATCAAATTCTTACAATGAAGATAAGTTAAGCTTTCAGCAAGAACAGTGGAAAAACAGTCTTTTCTAAGTAAACCAAGGAATTTGCTCTTGACAGGGTCTTCCCTCAAAGGAAATTATTTTACCAGATCATAAGCAGGGTTTCACTGGTGCCTAACCGTCATGGCAGAAGGGAAATGCACAGCTCCAAGCTCCTCTCACTTCTTTGTTCCACATGGGGAGAGGAGGCAGACAAATCTGAGAAACACTGTGAAAAGTCACAGTGTTCATTAAAAGAGTATGCTTTAATTGTAAAAATATAGAACACTTCTTCTGCCTCCAAACTTGCAGCCTGACATCGAGGGGAAAAAATAAAGGATCACATCATTCCTATTTGCCTCAATTTCTTTTACCTAGGTTATCAATTCTGCCTTTCAAGAAAAAATTACTAGGAACACCCAAAGACAAAACCAGAGTCTGAAGAACGAAGTGAGAATGAAGATGTACTCAGGTATGGGAGACCTCTTGGAATAATCAGACTCAGAATTTAAAATAGTTATGACTAATATGCTTATGTTAGTAATGGAAAAACTGGACAAAAACAACATGTACAGAGAGATGGATAATGTTTTCAGAGAGATTGAAATGCTAAGAAAGAATAAGAAAGTTCTAAAATCAGAAATGCTGTGCAGAAGTTAAAAATGCACTTGATGGACTCATCCATACACTTGACACAAGGAAAAAAATCAGTAGCTTGATAAAATGTTAATGGAAACTTCCAAAACTGAAATACAAAGAAAAAAAGAATGAGAAAGACAGAACATAACATTTAAGAACTAAGGGACAATTACAAAATGAGTAACATTCGCATAGCAAATCTAGCAAATGTACCACCCTAATGCCAAATGGTGTTAGTTGGGGAAACTGGAGGGGGGTGATATCATGAGAATTCTCTGTGCTTCCTGTTCAATTTATCTGCAAATCTGAAATTGCTTTAAATATAAAGTCTGGTAATTTTTTCAAAAAGCTAGTGGCATTGATTACATAACATCACAAGCACAAATAATAAAATTCTAAATGGAACATCTTAGAGGCTAAAACAATAGCAATGAAAATCATTATATCACTGAGTCTAATTTCTCAAGAATATAAAAAACAAGCACATAGTCTGAATTCTGTCATTCATAATGATTATTTAATAAATATTTTGGCACTTATATGCTAGAAATGAGAATACACCTTATTTTCAAAGGTTTATATAATATTCATATGTCTGTACCATGCTGCAAAGATAATTTTAACAAGTCACACAAACCTAAAAGTTATAGGCTATTTTACTGAAGTGCAAAAAATAATTAAACATTTATAACATGTTTAACACCCCCTTCCAAGTAACAATTGCTTAGAAACTTTAAATACATGCAACTCTCATAAGTTTAAAGAAGAGATACACAATTGCATGTGGTTTCATCTGAATATGAAATGTAGACTGGGCTGTACTCAGAGAAATGTCTTAGACACACCCATAGACTTGGGGTTGCCCTTCTGGACACTGCACAGGAACTCCCCACAATACAGCCACTGCACAAATAGCTAGAAATATATTGAGGTATTTACAGAATTCATTTTTAGGTAAAAATTAGAATCTAATATTTTGGAAGTAGAATATGACAATGTATATTTCCAAATATTATAGTAAATATCAGGTGATCTAGAAATTGTGGAGAAAAAAAATGAAGGTCTTGATGTGAACATGAAATCAGAACCTAACTACATTCACCAAGAATTATTTTATTGTGAAATGAGACTATTTGAAACTTTAGCATACGTGTTTTTACCTCCTTTTCCTTTCCCTGATGAATGGGCCATCAAACTCTATCTAAATTCTCAAAAGCTGTCTAGTCCACTTGAGCCAGAATTATGTTTGATTGGTGGTATGTGGGGGGACGAAAGAGGAACCAGCTGGAAGGAATACCCCATACTGCAAAACAGAAAGAATGGTAGACCTTTAGGAGCTTAAAGACAAAAGAATGGGTGGCAGTGGATTCTCAGCTCATCTATGTCAAGAGAACCTAGATTTTCTCAGGAAAATAAGGAGAACATTCCACCACAACCTTATCTCCACCACTCTGCTCTTTCTCCAACCCTGCCTGTGAAAAGGAGTCCCTCTAACTGGACAGCAGAAACAAGCCTGAGAAAATAGTTTGCATCTACTAAGTTTCTAGTGAGGAAAAAAAATAATAAAAGGGGGGGTGCTGGGGTAGGGGCACAAAACAGACTTTGTGAGGCAGCCTAGAGACAAATGAGATGGATGTATCACTCCCATAGCTTTTTTCATGGTGCTGGAGGTCCAGGTCTGTAGAAACAGCGATCAAGGTTGTCCTTCTCACTGGACTCTATAGGAATCTGTTGCTTTTTCCTGACATGAGGATTGTCACTTCTCAAATATGTGACATGAAGTCAGTGCAGTAAGGAGATTTTGAGCGCTTTGCTGGTGGGTGTGGTTCTACCCATCTGCAGAGGTGTGAAGCGGTACCCCTAAATCATGTAAGGTGTTGTAAACAAAGATTACCTCAACAAAAAACACTATGATTTAATTTTTTTAATGAGAGGGAAAAAAAGAACCATGTAAGATAAAATAGTTTGTCTCATGCAAAATGTAAGACTCTTTGGAATGGGCAGAAACGAAGAGCTTCAGAATGAGAGGAGAAAGCTGGCGTTTTGCCTCCAGGGCCACTTTCCCTTTTCCTTTTCCCTTTTCTTTGGGCCCATTCCCAGCAAATCCTTTGCCAGATAAAGCACTGAAGTAGAAAAAGCAGTATTTCAGCAAGATAATTGAAAAATGTTCTTGCTTCCAGCCAACACTGAGACAGAAATGCCAAGACTTTTACACCCAAAGAAGAACTGGCTAAGGGCCAAACGTGCTGGGTTTGCTGGCTGTGCAGGATGGTGGAAAGAAGAGAAAGAACATCCTCACAGTATAAAATGACCAAAGCACTTACCAAGCAGAATTTACAATATTAAACACAATTCTTATTACCCAAGGGAGCCTGCATAGAAGATAAATTGCTTGGATTTTAAACAAAGAAGATGAACATACTCCAGTGGTGTTTCCTCCGAGCCAGGGGCGTCCTGTTTTCTCTGCAGCAGGTGTCCCTTTCACAAAGGGCCAGGGACGAAGACAAGTTAAAACACAGAGGCTTCTTGTCCTCTTCTTTGGTCTCCCATTTATCTGAGACCAATTTGTAATCAACTAGGCAAAGGGGGAAAAAAAACCTAGAATACGAGCCACATTGATTAGCATATCCTGACTGGGATTTTGAATCACCCCACAGCATTTACAGTTCCCTTTTAGGATAGTATAAATGCTGAGAACAAGACCTATAAAAATCCGCTTTGATTTTTAAAAGAAATGCATAACTAATATCATATTAATACTTGGAGAAGAAGGTCTAGTGGGATGAACAAATAGTGATAAAATCGTATTAGTCATAAATACAGAGATTTTTCTGGAACTCTGTTTGATTGGGGTAATTTACCAAGAAGTACAGAATTTAAAGAGAGCATGGGAACAGAGAAACAAATCTATGCTCTGTCTGGACCTCAAACAAAGTCAACTGTTACTTTAAAATAGAGAGAGAATGTGAGGGTGAGGGAGAGTAAGAATAATATTTCTGCAAAATTTTAAGAATGTTTTCTTTACTGTCCAACTCCCTTTTGGCTGTTTTTCTTCTTGGTTTGTAACATGGTTCTTCTGTAAGTGGGTGCCTTTAAAGAAGAGGGTCTTATTTTCTACAGCATTTAAATCAACTCTGGATGCAAGTCTTGTAATTAAAATGGGAATCACACTGCTGTTCCCGGAGGAAAGCCCATCAACCAGCACCAGGAGAACAAACACTCCACCTGGATACACCAGAGAGTTCTCAGCTCCAAACCCATGAAGAGCAGGCATGTGATATATCAAGCGCCCCTCAGACAGAAGAATAAACTTGTCCCAAGCAAATCCTCCTGAGGAAAAGCACAGCAAGAAAAGACATTGCAAAGTCATCCATTAAAAACATGCCAACTATGTTCCTAAAACAAGTCCCCAAAGCAAATGTAACAAAATAGGGTGAGTAGCCATTTGCCTTCTCATCTATCTCTGGAGTTCACTCCCTTTCTTTAATCTCTCTTTGATACACCTGCAGTCACCTTCATCAGTGTACTGTGGTCCACTGACGAGAGTGACAGCCAGACGAGGGAGGAGGAAAGAATATGAATGAGATGAAGTCCTTGGGTTGCTAGCATGGACAATGATCATTTAGAGTGCAGTAGGTCTTACAGTTTAAAGATGCAGACTGACTTACAGGCCCGGCTAATTGCTTACGAATTGCATATTTATACCCAGTACCACACTCATGAGCATAATGGTTTGATTTTGAAACCAAGTATTTTTATTGCATCAATGTTGGCAAAACAGAGATAGCTTATAGAACTGAAATGTTAGGAGCATTAATCTGTAATCTGTAATAAACTCTAGCAATCTTACTGCAAAAACGAATCTACCAGAGGGAGAGAAGTGTTGTGAGCAATGTGTGGAATAGGCCCAATGACCAATAGTGAGGGGACTAGGCATGCCTTGGTGGTTGATGTATTGTGGTAACAAACATCTAAAGGTGTACAATCATTTGTCTCTGAACCATATGCATTGTTTAAACCAATGTCAAGTCAATAAATATATATATATATAAATAAAACAGATATTTAAAAAAACTGTTTTGGAGCCTTTAATTTCCTGCCTGGATGAGCTTCAGTATCCCCAAAACCTACAATATAAATTGTTTCATTTGAAACATGAATAGATTTTTTAAATATAGAAGAATTTATAAAATATGAACAGTTGATTAATAATTCCTTTCCACCGTGGTTGGCGTTGAAACTTTTGTTAGGAATAGAGGCAAAAGAAATAGAGGAGAAAAATGTATAAAAAGGTATTGGTAAGGGGCAGAAATTTGAGAAAGTCACTGAATAAGTTATATCGTTGAAAATTGTCTAGGATGAACTGTTCTCACCAGCAGTTAATCATGGAATTAGCTGTCTTGAGAGGTAATATGCTTACCCACATTAAGGAGTTCTAAGTATGGCCAGTGGATGATAAACATGAGTTGACACTGAAGACAAAAGCCAATTGATTGGAGAAAATTGCTTGGAGCAATGTGTTAAGAAGTGTTATAATTGGTTCTGAGACAGCTAGACAATTTCAATGTGGATGAAATCACCTTACCAGGGTCAGTGACACTAAAGACTTATTTTATGTGGCAAGTGATGAGATTACATTAAAATGCCTCTTACAAATATAAAAAGAATTTTTAGATGGATGGCACAAGGAAATACAAGATATTATTGTCTCATTATTGGCATATTGTTAATGAAGTATCACTGTAGAAGAAGACCTATGTTAAGAATGAGTGGCTAAAATCAAGGATAGAGCAGGACAAGTCAAGGACAAGACTCTGATACACAGTTGCCAAATGTGTAAATCAATATTTAATACTCCGAAATACCCCACAAGGGTACAACCTAACAAGCAAGCAGGAAACTCTTGGTAAATATGAATAATTAACACAAAAGTAATTAGAGTTCTTTTAAAAAGCAATCTATCTTGATTAATGTAAAAGAGTTTAGATGAATGGTTTTCTATAAGACCAAATAATCATGGTTTCCGTCATTGCCACTCAGCGCTATGTTTACCCCAATTATTTGAAGGATGCTGGAGAACTGCGGATGTTACAGTGAATACTGTGAGTTAACAACACCTTAATCAGATTTTTTTCATAAATAATACCTTTTCAAGTTTTTCACTTTTTTCCAGGGGAAGGTCATGGTGTAAAGATGTCCACATTTTTAGAGGTGTGGGGGGAGACATCATTTTGTTTCAGAGACAGTTGTAAAATGGAGGCTTTCTGGAGATCTCAAGAACTGTGTCAACTGATTTGAAAGGCTATATTCTGAGCTGAATGTCAAGCAATTCACATGATGGACCCCAGGCTTTAAGATACAAAAACCACCATTTAATATTTACAGACACGAGCACCCCAGTGTCAGGCAGCATCCTGCTCCATCCCTAACACACAGCCTTCTTCCCCTAAGTGACTATTGCCCCTTGATCAGTTTGTTTGTTTGTTTTTTACTATTGTTTATACTCTTAATGCAATACATATAAAATAGTCTTCTCCACAAATCACCTATAATCTGTGGTAGAAATTATTTTAGATAATAAGTTATGAATTTGTACTCTGATATTATTTAATATATTCAGGAAAGAACCCATTGTTACCTCTTCTGATGTCACTATAAAAGAAATATCCTCATTTCTGGGCCTCCCCTGATGGCGCAGCAGCTGAGCGCTGGGCTGCGAGGCTGCCCACAGCCTCTGCAGCACCAATTCGATCCCTGGCCGCTGGCGAGGGTCCCTCATGGCGCGACAGACCTCTCCTGCCACGCCCGCTGCTCCCCTCAGCAGTGTATTTCGTCAGTCTGCCTGTTCTGTTCCCTGCTCTCGCTCTGGTGAATTAGCTTACCCTCCTGCGCTTCTGACTGTACCCAGTGCTTGTATAAATAAATAAATTAATTTAAAACAAAAAGAAATATCCTCATTTCATCAGAAATTAGTACAAGTTCCCAAAGAAACCTAGCTTCTTTTTTCTCCAGAAAGAACTATGAAGAGAGCCATTCAATAGATTTTTTGCAAATCTTTGAATTTTGGTGTCAGTTTCTTCATTAATAAAATGGGAAAATAGTCAGGAGCTCATAGCATGATGATGAGGAAAGATATAAAGAACTCAGGACTGCATCTGCCATAAATCAATTACTTAATAAATATTAGTTACCCCCTTTATTTTTTATTTCTAAGGGCTGGCCATCCCACGTGGAGGGGCTGTCATTTAATTCTAGGGGAGAATATAATGGGATCATGGACAGCCTGAGGCTCAGCCTAAATTCTCCCTCACTGCAAAGCCTCCTGCTTTCAAACTTCAAGCCTAATAATTTCATTTCAATCTTGATATTCAGATCCAATCTCCACTTTCTAGTGGATTTCTCATAACCAGAGTCCAGATTAGGGAGCCAAAGTTCCAGTCTCAGTGACTGATGAAAAAGTCCATCTTTTTGGAACATCGGTCCTATATCCCCCCACTTCATCCTCATATCTCTATCCGTGAGTCCGGGTTCTAGAAATTGTCCCAGGGCTTGATGGCACTAGGTACTACCACATCTCTTCCATACAGAATACCAGAAGACTGGTAATATTCCAGCCTTATGTGAAGACAACTTATACTACAGCTTTTAGATGAACTTATGTCACCTGTCTGTCTAGACTGTGCCTGCTGTCTGTTTTTACTCTTTATATCCAGTTTCTGAAGGATGGGTTTCACACACAAAAGCATAAAAAAAGCTTCATCTCTTAAGTGATTGTCTCACTCCAATATAGAAGCTGCAATGAATTGTGTTTCCCCAAGTTGGCCAGGTCTTAAGTGGATTCACCAGTCAAATACATTCACTTCTTCAACCAATGTTTATGAAGCACCTATTATATGGCTTACTTTTTTCAGATGCAGGGTCTTTGATGAAGACCCTCACCATCCATCAGGAGTACTGCTGGCCTATGCCAGGCATCTCTAAATTACTGTGACAGAGTCTAGCATCTGGCACTGCCTAGCCAAACTTTGGATTGCTGCCTTGCTGCTGTAGTGCCGCCTCAGTATTGCCACTTGTGACTAGTTACGGATTAGTTAGGTCCTGGTCCATCACTTGCCAGTGCACTACTATTTCCAAGCTCTCAGAGGGACAAGCTATCTTGCATGAATAGATTTTGGTTTGGACTACTGGACACTGTGGATACTATCTGGGGTAGGATAACCAGCCATTTGTGGCCTTAGGGACACTTTCCTTATATCAATCACCTCTTTGCAAATAAAACCTGTTTGTTGTTGCACCCTGTAAAAAATAGGTGCTATATTCTATGCGGAGACATTGACAGTGGGCATTTGTGTTGGATATTTTCAATGAAACCTTTCCAATCTAATCTGTACTCATTCCATAACCCCCTGTTTCAACATGTTCCTTGTTCACAGGTTTTCAGTTGTGTTTGGCCAATGGGAAACACAGGCAGGAAAATGGAGTAAAAGGGGAAAGAGAAGAGGTATTTATTCCTTTATTTCCCTCCCCACTGGGTCATACTGATGTCTCCATTACTCCCATGAGACAGCTCTCTCCTAAAACCATGGCTCTTTCTGATTTCTAGCAAATGCTCTTGCACTGATCACTCCAGACATGGCTGTAGTGGTGCTGTAGTGGTGGTGTCTCCCTCTTGCTACCCCAGGTTGCTTCATCACTCCAGGTCTCTCTAATGCTACCCACATCTTGTCAATACATCCTAGTAAACTCACGTAAGTGAACTCATTTGAATGTGCCATCTATTTACTGCTAAGACCCTGTCTCCTACACCAAATGAAGTAATATATAATGTCAAGCAATAGTAAGTAAAGTGAATTAATGAATAACAAAAGTATACACAGTGTAAATAAGTACACTTTCAGATTAAGAGTGGTCAGCAAAAACCTAGCATAATAGACATTTGGCAAAGACACAAATGACTTTGAAGTAGGGCTGCCAAACAAAATACAGAATGCCCAGTTAAATTTACATTTTATATAAACGACAAAAAGGTTTTAGTTTAAGTGTGTCTCAATATTGCATAGAACAAACTTACACTCACAAAAAAAAATTACTGTGTATCTGAAATTCAATTTTAACGAGATGTCCTGTGTGTTTATTTGCAATTTGACAGCCCAAATTTAAAGATATGAGCAATATAATGAATGTCTGAAGGAAGAACATTCCAGGCAGAGCAAGTACCAAGTAGAGAAGCCTGAGGATATGGGTCCATAGTTGATGAACTCATGGAATATCAATAAACAACAGCCTAGAGTCTCCGCTACTTGTATTGTTAATGGATCATAGGGTATTATGGAAGGCAGTGGCGAGCGAAGTTTACAATCTTGGTTCATCCTCCTATGGCTGTGCTTTCTTTTTTCTAAATTGTTCAATTCAGTTCCTATGTTAACTATAGTCTTAGGGGAAAGGAAGACAGAAGAGGAAATCAAAATGCCACTGCCCTCAATGCAGCTATAACAAATGAACCTGAAAATTACTTGAAAATAACCAATATCATTTTATGAACAAATACTACTCTAATGCAAATCACTTGCAAATCACCACAATGCTCTTTTAACTCCAGCAACTGAGTGCAATTCCTGGAAAACCCAGGAAACCTGTGCTGTTTTCTGTCTTCTGCTAGTAAGTGCACAGCTATTCTGAAGAAGACACACTGGCCATACACACCCACCACAGATAAAAACTCACCGCTAGCAATGGCGTTCTCTGAGCACCCTCCCTAGTCTAGAACTAGACTTCTAAGAGGCTTTCATGCATGCATTCTCCTTGTAATCTTCCAAAAACCTTAGCCATGCAGGCATTGCTGCCCACATTAAGCAATAAGAACTAGACCTTGCCTTCAGCACCAAGTCAAAGGGGTGATTCAAGCAGAACCAAAGTGATAGTTTCACTCAGCATACTTACCGGATTTGACAATTTTACATGAACATTCTGCCTTACTGTCCTGCGTAAACACTTTAGAGAAGATGGATCCAAAGTCACACATTTGCTACAAGATGTTCTTAATTAAACATATTTTCAAATGAATAAAATAAATAAGAAAAAACAAATTTCCTTATCATCGTGTCATGAAAAAAACTTAAGGACATATTGACATTTATTTATTTCTTTAGTAATGACTTAAGTAAGGTTTAGCAGAGAGTAAATACTGTGAGTTTAAAGTGGTGATGAGTGTAAATAAGAATAATATTTTGAAATATTGTAACTGTAATGTGATATAAGTTATCTCTGATTTCTACTGGTGAAAAGGTCATAGTTAATATAATATGATTGTAATTTGTTGCCCACTTCTGTAGGTATAGAAGTCACTGTGTTTCATACAGGAAACGTAAAAATAAAGACGTAGTTTTGTTCCCTGTTCAAATTCTCAGATACCTTAAATCCTCTCATAGACCCAGGCTAAGGTTCATATGTAAAACATAAAGAGAAAAGCAGAGTGAGTTTTTTCTTCTAACTATGAACTTAAAACATGTCATTTTTATTTCTAATATGAGCAGGATTCATTGAGGAAAAGACACCGATAAGATCTGAGTTACTTCAAAAATTCACGATGTACCCAATCTGATATTTGGTTGTAACTTTTTAAAAGCATGATGATTATAGCTTTCCCTCTTCCAATTTTTCCCCTGACACTCCAATAAAATTCATTTTACTATCATCTATATGGCATAGTGTTTTTGCAAACATTGATATTCCAATATCAATGTTTGCAAGTAATGTTAAAGTTTCCTTTATTGTAACTAAAGATACAGAGAAAAGGAAAAGATGAAAGGAAGGAAAGGAGGGAGTCAAGGATGAAGGAATTCTCCTAAAAAAGCATTTTAATCAATTTATTGAAACTGGATAGCCACAGCACAAGCCACGGGGCATGACTGGCTTTTCCCCACTGCCAGAGCAGCTGGGCATGCCAGCTTTGTTGATACCACATAGCCTGAATGCATGCCACCTGTGGGCAGACCCTCCCCTCTCCCTCCCCCCTCCCCCAATGCAAGCAGCCATGCTGGGAATCCAACCAGCCCCAGACTCAGCTGTCTGCAGATAGCGCCCAGGCCACACCAACAGTGATCAGCAGGAGAGGTGGGCTGTGGTGGCAATTTTGCAACATCTATTTATTCCTAGAAGCTTCTATAAACTATAAAGTATAATGGCTCAGAAATTAAAGATGATTAAAGCCACTAGATAGAAATATGAGATGAGTCAGTTGGCCAGTTTGTTAAATAAAAGGTTGAATGAGAAAAACATGACCTAGATCTTCTCAAAGTTCATGATTGAGCTTATCCACATGTTTTTATGGTTCTTTTCATCAATCGGAACATTTAATCTGGGCAGTGGACCCATAGCTTATATTTTCTTTTCTATTGATATGTTTCCCCAAATTTACTACTGAGATGAACCAAAAGGAAGGGCAATTCACATGGAAGCCCCAGGCTTTAAGATACAAAGTCCACCATTCAATAGTTATAGACGCCAGCATCCCCAGTGTCAGGCAGCATCCTGCTCCATCCCCAACACACAAGGCTACTCCCCCAGAGTGACTATTATCTCTTGATCAGTTTTGTTTTGTTTTTCTCTTTTTTTTTTTTAAGATTTATTTATTTATGCATACAAGAGCTGGCGTACAGGCCAGAGGTGTGGGGGGTGAGAGGATTCACCACAGACAGAGTGGGGAGCAGAGCAGGCAGATTGACTGAAATACACTGCTAAGGAGAGCAGCAGAAAAGGCAGGAGAGGTCTGCTGTGCCATGTGGGTAGCTCCAGAGCTGGGGCTTGAACTCGTGTTACAGCAGCTGCGGACAGCTTCATAGGTCACGTTAACCCCTTATGCCACCAGGGAGGCCTTTGTTTTGTTTTTCAGTACTGTTTATCCCCTTAATGCAATACAGATAAAACATTCTTCACCTCTAGAGTATTTGAAAAGTAGCATGTGGGGCTTACAGTACAATTACAGGATATTTCTTTTTTCAATCACTTAGACTTGTCAGCAAACTCCTGAATAAATGTTTTTATGGTTCTTTTCATCAATCGGAACATTTAATCTTTTCGTCACTAACTTTAGAGAGGTCATGCAAAAAGAATAGCATTTGTTGTGGGTAAGTGGTTTGAAACAAAAGAATAGGTGAGAAAGAGAACATTTCTACCTGAGTTTGTTCATATTATTTATCCTACCAGGTAATATTGCTTGTTGCCATAGCACTGACCATATATCTTTCTGGGAACTTAGCTTTAATTTCTGAGTTTACCCCATGGACATCAAGGTGCCCATAGGTTTTAACCCAAAATACAAGTAATTGAAACCCTAATTTTCAGTCCTGGTTCCTAGTCCAGGGGCAAAGTGCCATGAGATGAGAATCACAATCTAACCTGCAAATAATCTCCTGTAAAGGCTCACTCTGAGGTCTATTTGAAACATCCATTTCTGTTCCTAGGCATCCTGCTTTGAGAAGACCAGAGCACACCTGTCTAAATTACACTGAGTAAGTTTTAACCTTTTCAATATTCAGATCCACTGGATAGAAAATAATCTACTGATTTTTTAAAATTATATCTCTAATTTTTAACCCTTTGTTAAAGACCAATCATAGTCCGAAAACTGCAATAACAAAAAATGAAATACATTTTAATTTTCTGCCCTCCTATAGTAACAATCTTTGTTACTACTTTACAGTTTTAAAACATTTTACTATTTGGAGTTTTCTGACTATGATACAATTCTTTTTTTTAAAGATTTATTTATTTATACATACAAGAACTGGGGTACAGGCCAGAGATGCAGGGGGTGAGAGGATCCACCAGAGACAGAGTGGGGAACGGAACAGGCAGACTGACGAAATATACTTCTGAGGGGAGTAGCGGGTGAGTCAGGCGAGGTCTGCTGTGCCATGTGGGTCACGTCCCTGGCTGGGGACGGAACTTATACTGTGATAGCTGCAATGAGCTTCATATGTTGCATCTTTTTTTTTTTAATTAATAAATTTTATTTTTATATTCCTCATACAATTGCAATCCCCCCATTCTGACCCCTGCATCTTAACCCCTTGCACCACCAGGAAGGCCCCTATGCTACAATTCTTAAACAAATTATTTGTTAGAGTTAGACAAGTATGAAATAAAGTATCAAGCAGTTTTTTCAATGTTTACTTCTAACACACAATGGCTTTACATATTTTGAACTGGATGAATTTATCAAGCATTGTTGAATTCTTGAGAGGATTTCCATCTCTTCATTAATCTACTCTTCTCAGAATAAATATAATATCTGTGCAGTTTTTTATACATATCACACACTGTAATACAAGGTTAAGAATGTAATGGCTCTTCCTCCCTGGTGGTGCAGGCTGACTGAGCACCACACTGTGAAGCTGTCCACAGCCTCTGCAGTGTGGGTTCGATCCCAGCCTGCCAGTGAGGGTCCCACATGGTGAAGCAGACCTCTCCTGACTTGCCCGCTGCTCCCCTCAGCAGTGTATTTCATCAGTCTGCCTGTTCTGTTCCCCACTCTGTCTCTAGTGAATACTCTCACCCTCCCGCGCATCTGGCCTGTACCCTGGTTCTTGTATAAAAATAAATCTTAAAAAAAAAAAAGTAATGGCCCATTACGTTGTAAGAATTTGATTTCTACAAAACTCATTTAGAATAAGATGTTGCCATAATTTAGATAGTAATAGATCAAGAAAGTAGATCAAAAAAGAAGGAAGGAACAGGTGAGAAATGGAAAAGGAGAGGGAGGTTGATTTTAAGATCCCTGCTCGCCTCCACCTCTTCTCCAATGCTCCCAACAAAACATTTTGTTATTGTTTGGAAGGTTAATGAGGGACAAGTGCAGTTTCACAGAGAATGCCTGAGGCAAGAGAGACTAAGGCTTAACTGCTTAGCAGACTGACAGGCTTTCTTTAGTTTGGACAAAAAACTAAGAAATTATCTGAAAATTATTGTGCTGAAAAATAAAGAGAATACTAACATATGCACAAATTCAGAATCATTATTATAGTAACTGTGAATTGACCTCAATATCACACTAAATGCATCACAACTGTATGCTCCCTCTCTATTAGCAAAGTCAAATAGGTGTGTGTGTGTGTGTGTGTGTGTGTGTGTGTGTACATGTGTAGGGTAAATGCATTAATTGGCCTTTCCATGCCACTAGCCTCTGTGACTATCACCTGTGGCGTTGAATGCATAAGGCACTCAGGAGCATGGACGCAGGGCACGCGGGACTGATTGTGGACACCTGGAACATGGGTGTGCACGCATGTGCAAGTGTACACACCTGCATCTAAGAGGCTGAGATAAAACCCATCAGCTACGAGAGGAACAGCAGCGTGACTGCAGAAGAGGGGAGACCACAAGACGCCAGGAGAGAGAAGTCAGAGAGGCCCCAGAGAGAGCATAAAGATTTGAGGGCAGTTGCCTGCCTCCCTACCAGCGACCCTGCCCTGCCAGTGCCTGCCTCCTTGCATGCCAGCCTCCCTGCCTGGTGTGCCTGTGTACCTCGTTCCCTGAGAGAGCATTAAAGATGTAAAACCCACCGAGGGCTCAGGGACTCTCCTTTATCAATCTGTCCCAATCAGAAGAGAATCTGTGCTTTACTTGCTGGCACTGAACACGCATACAGGTGTGTGCATGCACATGTTTGTGAAGTTTTCTTTGAATTACTAGGATTGAAGTGCCTGCATTTTCTCCCTTTCATTTTTGTTTAGATGACACACCAGGAATTGATGGGTTCTGTTGTTGGCACTTTACAGAAATTTTGAGCAAATGTTTCTTTATAGTGTCTTGCCGGTCTGGGTGTTCTCAGCATTAATGACAGGACACAGTTGGCCAGGCTTGCAGCATTTAAGTCGTTTAGCAGTGAATGCATTCAGCAGGAGAGGCAGAACCTCTTTATCACTAAAATCCCTATGGCCATTACCTATAGTTGTTGAATTGAAGTTTGTCCAAATAGTTATTCACCTCAGCACTTTATAAAGCTTAGCTTTAGAGCAAAAATATAGATGGGGTGTTATGTTTAAAAATAAAAAGTGGAAAATCAATTTTCTCAGTGCTGTAATGTGGTCAGAGTGTGTGTGGCTGCTTAGACTCTGCCCTGGTGGAAACAGTCTCTGCAAAAGGGGTGAGGCCCTATAGTCAATCCTTATGCCCTCTGAGCACTTACCAGGCTCCACACTGCCAAAGTGGGCCTGTCAATTTGCTTTGCTCAGTGAAACTCAACCCCTCACTGCTCTGATTTAAGAAGCCACCCTGTCCTCTAACCACCCACTGGATTGGACTGGGGTTTTTTGCAACTTAAATATGTCCCTGTCAATAGATATTTGGCCCCTGGGAACATAAACAGCTTCTGTTTTTCCAGCAAATAGCTTTTGCTTTTTCTGACTTTTTTTTTTCCTCTGAGAAAAATATCAGTAAAAATCTGCTCAAGATGAATATGAAGGCAATTCTCACTTTCCCAAGATCCAATCTGGGCAAAGCAGTAATAACTAAATCTTTGAAACCTCCAGATGTTAGCCCCAATAATATTTGGTTGCTCCAATTCATTGCTGTTGTAGGAGGGGCTTCGGCTCTA
The DNA here is from genome assembly GCF_014898055.3 of Talpa occidentalis. Taxonomy (NCBI): domain Eukaryota; kingdom Metazoa; phylum Chordata; class Mammalia; order Eulipotyphla; family Talpidae; genus Talpa; species Talpa occidentalis. Next base: position 105,719,480 of record NW_023604861.1, on the reverse strand, counting down.
TGGGCAGGTGTGTACAGAATTGCTACCTCTTTTATTTTATTTTAAAGATGTATTTATTTATGCATACAAGAATTAGAGTACAGGCTAGAGGAGTGTGAGGTGAGAGGATTCACCAGAGACAGAGTGGGGAGCAGAACAGGCAGACCAACTGAAATACATTGCTGTGGGGAGCAGTGGGCGAGACAAGAGAGGTCTGCTGCGCCATATGGGTAGCTCCCTGACTGGGGCTTGAACTCATGCTGACGTGGCTGCAGACAGCTTCATAAGTTGCATCTTAACCCCTTGTGACACCAGGGAGGCCCCAGAGTTGCTACCTCTTTAGAACTCTGGGAACCTGCCCACTCTTGCAGATGAGGCGACTGATTGCCCTACAAGTCCTCAGCCTACTGGCACTGACTTGACCCCCTGTGTTGTCCACTTCACAGTGTGATTACAGAATTCACTTTGTGGTATCAATCATTTACACCCATTAAAACATCTTAATTTTATATGAAATAATTCTCCAGGTTCATAACTCTGTTCTCAAGGGTCAGAATTTTATTCACAGTGGCTTTTGAGTTTATTAAGTGCTCAAAGTCTTATGTTCTTGTTTCATTTGAATTGTCACTTCTGAGGACAGCCTATTCAGTCACATGAAAGAAAGCCTGGGAGGAAGGCAGTATTTCTACAGACCCTTGGAAGTAATATATTTTTGTCCTGGTAACATACCTCTAGAAGCCGGACTGCAAACTATTGGTTAACACCTTTTTGAGGGCATTTAACTGTTTACAAGAATTTCCAGGTAATTTCTCTCATCCATCTTGTGTAGGTAATGGAACTATTATCCCCACTTGCAGATGTTGAAACTGAGGTCTAGGGAGTATGTGATTTCTCAATGGTCACATGGAAAAGTTGATACCCCAATCCAGACTTAGGATAATAACTGGGGTATGTTTGTTGCCAATATACCAGCTTTCCCAAGCTTGTGAACAGAACTGTTAAAAGTAAGGCTTTGCCCTTGACTTCTCACACTTGCTGTCTACATATCCTCTATTTTCAATAGTCGCCACACTCTTACCTTGAGTGCTCACCAATGAAAGCCAAAAAAAAAAAAAAAAAGTGGTTTCTCCTCTCATACTAAAGACCAATGAGGTAGAGGAACCCAATCTCAATGCTTAGCATTCATTGTGGCCCCAAATTCAAAGTGACCCTCAACCTTGAAATGGACCCTGGGAAACAGGATGTTTGATATGAGAGGGTTAACTACCTAGTTTCCCTTTAGTGTTGAACAAACCCAGAGCTTCTAGTGATGCAGATTGTAAGCCTTAGAAATTTGCTTAAAGGAAAATCCTATGGAATTAGCATCTTTGAATATTTCAATGATAAACTGTTTGACAATATTTTGATATTAAAATGAATGAATATAATGTCGGAAAAAGAAGTGTAGAGAGAGAAAAATGGAAGCATTTTGTTTAATAAAATTTCCTGCACTGCTCCACTATGAAAAAAGACATTTTAATCAATGATTTTTTTTAAATTAAAAACTTCCAGGCTGGTTGAACAGATGTATCACAGAGTGAATCTAATCTTCACCTCATTAAAAAAAAGCCAGTTATATAAACCAACTTTCACCCATTTTTTTTTATTCCTAGTAAGCATGTTCATAAAATTCACATCCAGATTGTCACCCCAAATGAGGTCACATCACATTTAAATAAGGATATTTTAAGAAGAAAATAGGTTTTGCTGAAGAGAGCAAGATAGGGCAAATGTGAGAATTAATTATGAAAAAAAAGGGGGCCTCCCTGGTGGTGCAGGGGCTAAGTCTCAGCACTATCATTCCTTTGGCTTGAGTTCAGTCCCCAGGCAGGGAGCTGACCCACATGGCGCAGCAGACCTCTTCTGTCTTGGTGAATTCTCCTACTGTTCTGCCCCCTACTCTGTCTCTGGTGAATCCTCTCACCCATCACACCTCTGGCCTACACCCCAGTTCTTCTATGCATAAATAAATCTTTAAAATAAAAATTATGAAAAAAAGAGTGAATGTCTGAAAAGACAACAGGCAAGAGCAGCTCTTGGGATCTTCAATATCTCTCAACTTTCAGAAATAAGAAGCTTTATTTTGCTGTTCACACATAGTATTTCTTGCTGAAGACATCAATTTCAGATTCAAAAGCAGCACATTACACAAAGTGAGTCAAACATTGCTCCACCCAGAATAACCACACCCAAACGTTTCCAGTGAATTACAACAGATAATCTGCTAGTGGATCATTGCTTCCTCTTAAAACCCTATATGCTTTATGCTCAATGTCAAAAACTTCAAAGCAAGGTGTAGGGTAAGGAAAAATGTCAGGCTTTTCTGCCCTCCCGCCATCAGGATAGATGATGGATCCTTGAGGTCCTGAATGCATGCCTGATGGCGGGCACCTGGAATAGGGTGTGGGCATAGGTAGATGGGATTCACCTGGGCTGAGACTATGCTTTTTAAGGGCAGCATCACGGGGATGCCAGTAGAAGCCAAAAGAGAAGCTGAGAAAGAAGCAGCAGAAGCCAAGAGAGAAGCAGAGAGCACCGAAGAGCCCAGATAGAGTGAAGACTTGCTGGGGGCTGGGATGCCTGCCAGCCACCCGGCCCCCCAGCACCTCTGCCTGCTGTGTACCTGGTAATCCCAATAAAAGACCTGCAAAAAACCACCTAGGACTCTCTAGGACTCCTCCTTTATCCGGTCTGCTGGATCATAGAAACCTGCACTGTGGTATTCCTGCCCCTACACAAGGCTTTCATAAAAAAGACAGTGAAATGAAGACACAGAGCAGAGGGAAGGAGAGAGAATAAACCAGACATAGAAACAATCCCATGAAGTAGGTATCTGCTTTTTTATTGCTTCATCTTTATTATATAATGCATTGTTAAATACAGGATTTAGTCATTTTTCTCTTTAGTGTACAGTATAGTGATTCATCTGACAGGGAAATAATATTTTATTCATTCTGAATTCTGATGGAAAATTATAAGGAGAACCCCTATCTTTCTGGACCTTAGAGAACCTGAGAGTTCTAGTTATGGAGATTATTTTCCCAGTTTATATAATAAAACTGAATCCATTATCATGACCTTGTGGTGTTGCAAGAGGATATTCAGACTTCTAAATCAGCATAAGATAATGATATTCAGTGCCTCTTTCAATCTAAAGCTCATTTTTCTATATTTGAAATCTTTGAATATTATCCATCTGTGTATGGGAAAAATTCTGTTGTAATATCTCCCTAACTAGAAAATGTGTAAATGAGAGTGGATAAGGGAGGATTGCCTTCGGAATAAGTCAACAGTGTGTCAGCTGCTGGGGGTAAGAGGGGTCCTGATTTGCTGCTTTGCCAATTTTTGTGAGGCAAATACTTCAACCATGGTCGATTTCAAACTTATAGCCTGACATCGCTGAATATAAAGTTGGGAGGAAATGTGTAGAAATCCATCAGAGTATATAACATTCGCACCATATACATGCAATAATATTAATAGGAATAATCTCAAGAGCAGAGGTATTAGTAAAATGTAAGCTAACTAGGAAGCTATGGGATTTTGGTATTTATTAATTTTGTTTTTAATAAAAAGCATTTAATTGCAAATTTATGTAATTTAATTTTTCATGAAGACTGTGTTTAACATCAGGCTTACAAAATTCTGAAACAGACATGCAACTCAAGTGAACTAGTAAAAGAGGCTGCAGACACTACTGATTGTGGAGTGTGTGTAGCAAACATACAAAATACACTTGACACGCTATGATTGCAAGGATCTAAATATATTCTGCCTTTGATATAAAATTGGACAGACTTTTATCAAGCATCCACCCTTGACAACCAGGTTTAGATGTTGAGAGATGCAAAGATGATTCCAAAATGACTCTGGCCTTCGGAATCTCATGATGTAGAGGAGAGACAGGCAGTACCAGGGCAGCCTTGGAGATGTGCCATTGAACAGAAATGAATACACAGTGCCTGACAAGAACCCACCCTGGTTCTGCCAGGCTGAACTGAAAGGAGAATCATCTTTAAAGGGTGAGCAGGATGAGAGACTTTAAACACAGAAAAGGGGTATAGACAGTCTGTGCAGGAATGTGGGGCAGGCAAACACAAAACTAGCATTTTTGTTTCTGTTTTTTGCCATGTAAGAAAATTGCCAACGTCATACCTGGGAAGCAAATTTTAGTTTAATTACATACTTGCTAAGTTGAGCATTTGTTTAACTTCTCTTTGCCCTGTAAAAGTATATATAACAAGTGAGGTTCTGTGCCTAAAACCAGAATTCTAGAACTAATTTATTATACTGCCTGTCACACTGGATGGATTTGATTACAGGAGGGGGGACAGGAAGCCGAGGTGGATGGGGAGCAGAGTAAGGAGGAAGAAACAGTTATGAGGAAGTGATTATTTAAGTCTGATTTCTCTGTTTCAACAACAAGCATTCAGCTGCGTTTATAAATTTGGTGGGGGTGGGGTTTAGGGTCGGTGGAGTAACTTTCAGTTTGTGTCTCAAGCTAATTAGAAATCTGAAGGCTTTGATTGTTAACCTTTAGCTGCTATATTCCAAACATCCCTCCTGCCCAGTTCCCAAACTGTTTGGAATCCTCAAGACTTTCCTTACAGATATAAACCAAAATTGGGGGCAACTGTCTTCTGGAGATGTTTGCTCAATATTCACATGTGTTTTCCTAGGGAGCGTAGGAGATCTCCTGGGTTTCCTTTTGAATGCTATTCCAACAAGACATTAAATGATTTCCAGGTGCTGAATTTTAAATAAGAACCTGGAATATCCTGAGTGTGTTACTGTGCAGCTCATGGTAAGTAATTAAATCACTCTTAGTCAATACTGCTTTACCGACTTCAGTATCAACGTGCCACTTGAGTACAGTTACCCGAGTTTTGTATTGATGAAAGATAATGTGCTTGTGTTGATTTTAACGATGACCAGTCAAATTACATAGAGACTGGAGAATAGAATTTAATTCTAACTCTTTGGAAACATCCTTGATGATCATTTTCAGGATGCAGTTTGTGTTCATGTTGCAGAAGGCTCCTGGTTCAAGTGGTCAAGGGACTTAAGCACTGAAGAGACCTGAGGTTCAGCTCCTAAATGTTTCCTTCTTATAATTCAGCATATAATATTCAGAGTGTGCTGTGTTAGTTAAATCTAAGAAATTCTTTTCATAAAAAAAACCCTGAAATCTAGGAATTGTCATTCTAGAAAAGGATTGTAGGGTGAGTGAAAATGATATCAGGCTTTTCTCCCCTCCCGCCATTAGGATGGATGATGGATCCCTGCAGTCCTGAATGCATTCCTGATGGCGGGCACCTGGAGTAGGGTGTGGGCATGTGTAAATGGGTACCCCTGTGCTGAGAGACTGGGCTGTATAAAGGCAGCGTCATGGGGACGCCAGCAGAACGAAGAGCAGAGCAGAGAGAGCAGAGAAGCAGAGAGGACGCAAAAGAAGGCCGGAGAGCCCAGAAAGAGTGACTCTTGCTAGGGGCTGGGAGGCCTGCCAGCTTCCCGGCCCCCGCCAACCCCCCACTCTCCCCAGCCTCCCCACCCCACCTCTGCCTGCCGTGTATCTGGTAAATTCCAATAAAAGCCTGCAAAAGCCACTGAGGGCTCCAGGACTCTCTCCTCCTTTACTCCATCTGCTCGGATCATAAAAACCTGCACTGTGCCCATTCCTGCCACTACAAGGATCCTAGAAAACCTCCCACTTTCAAGTATTCCTTAGGAGAATGTCAGTGACATTGGCACCATGCTTTCTACCCTTCAGAGAAAAATACCTCTTTTTTTGTACTTGTCAGGATGAAATAGCATGTTCCATTTTTAAGTTGACTGGTATTTTTTCTTAATTTTTGTGTGAAATTTGATACAGGAAGAATTTCAATATCATGAATAATTCTGAGCTATTATTTATAAACACTGTAAACACAGAGTCAAATAAAATTCAACTCTGTATTTTTCACTCTTGGGAATATCTTAATGTCATGTGTTTTCCCACTCAAATTTATTTAGATATAATTGTAAAGTAATATTGTGTAAGATTACGGTAAAGAATCTTCTTTGGTCAGTCCTCTATAGTTGGGCCTGTAGGTTGCTTCCAAATATTAGCTACTACAAATGTTGTAACAAATATTGTGCAGCATATATCACTTTTCAAGTTAATGATTTGGGAATCACTGGATATATTTCCATTTTTAGTTTTCTAGGTAAATCTGGATCAATTTCCAAATTCGCTGCATTAATATGCTTTCTCACCAACAATGTATTAGGATTACTTTTTCTCCACATTCTCCTTAGCACTTGTTTTTTGGAGTTCTTGATGTATATCATCAGTCTTGCAGGGGTGAGATTATAGCTCATTGTGGTTTGACATGCATCTCCCTTATTGAAAGCAGTGATGAACTTTTTTTTCCATGTATCTGTTGGTTTTCTGTGTATGCCCCATGGAAAATTGTCTATTCATATCTACTGCTCATTTTTTAAATTGAATGTTGTTAAGTTCCTATTATTCTCTGCTGTACTTTTGTGTGTTTTTCACCACTATGCATTCAAGTTCCCTGATTCTATTAGCTACTGTGTCTACCATTGAGGACTTCTATATTTATTGTATTTCAGATTTTGTTCATTCATTGTTTTCTTATTCTGACAAGTATAATTACAATCGTTAACTTAAGCCCCACATCATAAAAGTTACACATTTCTTGAGTTATATCTATATCTATATCTATATATTTCTGAGCAGTGGAAAATCATTTCAATGAACAGTACAACATAGAAGGAACTCTCCTTGTCTTCACAAAAATGAAAGAGGAATTTATCCAGAAAACATTTTCTGATGGACCTCCCCTGGTGGCGCAGGCAGTTGAGCGCTGCACTGTGAAGCTGTCTGCAGCCTCTACAGTGCGGGTTAGATCCCGGCCGACTGGCAAGGGTCCCACATGGCTCAGCAGACCTCTCCTGTCTTGCCCGCTGCTCCCCTCAGCAGTGTATTTTGTCAATCTGCCTGTTCTATTCCCCATTCAGTCTCTGGTGAGTCTTCTCACCACCGGCATCTCTGGCCTGTACCCTGATTCTTGTATAAATAAATTAATTTAAAAAAAAAAAACATTTTCTGAGACACAGAGGGATGCAACCTAACACACAAAAACTAGCAGGAAAGAAATCAAAGCCTTTCTTGGTAACTAATCAGCAAGACTCCATATCCAAAGCAAGACGCAGCATCAGGCAGTGGGAACTCAGGGCCTAAGCCACAAATCAGAATCCTACCGGATATAATAGAAGCCTTTAGGCAGCTTGCAACTTACAAAAGAAGATCCAGAGGTTAAGACAGACCTGGGAAGGAACAAGACAGCCAGGAGGTCTCTCAGCACAGAGTATGCACATATTATCTTCAGTTAAGCAAAGGTCTACATATTGAAAACAACTGGCTCTTACCAAGTGAGGGCTCAGCTATTCTAAAGCAAAGCCTCTCATCTCTGTTCATATATTGGCACAACCCAGGGTTTTTAAATATCCTGTGCCCATGCCACACCCTAGCCAAGCCCATTGATATCAGAATCTGTGGGTGGTACCCAGACATCAGCCTTTTCTAAATGCACCAGATGATTGCAAGATGCAGCCAAAGATGGGAAGGTAGACCTGTATATAGTGACAAGGAAAATTTTCTAAGCCTGTTTATAGAAAGACACAAGTCAGGGACTTAAGATTTCTAATCTGCCATAAGAGCTTAGAAACTATCACTCCCAGCCTCACTACTAGAAAAATATTGAACAAACTGAAATGAACTCTGTCTATATGTACCAGATAATTGAGGATGCAGGGCCAACTGTCTCCCTAAACACTAGAGATGCACAGAGCCTCAAACATGCGTGATCTAAAGGGGTCTAACCAGGCATGTGTACAAAGGCACAGTAGATTCTTATAGTGAAAGACCTTTAATAGAATTAGCATACATAGCTAGGGAAGGGAAAAAAAGGATATTGCTAGTAATAGTTTCCCGATAACCCTCTCCCCAAATTACCCATCCCTTCGTGGGCAGAGGCCCAGCCAAACAGGGTCACCCCAAAGTGGGGCTGCTGATGCAGGAAAGTTTGCCACAAATCTAAGGCACCTCATGTCCCGTAATCACCAGAAAGAGGTAAAGCAGGTCCTAGAAAACTGGGAGAAAAGGAAACAGTCAGAATTCACAATGTACCAAATAATCAACCATGAAGTCAGGACAGCAACTTCCCCATGTACCTCACACCCATATGTAGCCACACATCTCTCCATAGAGCTTCTTCCATGTCTCCTTCCCAGCAATCCTACTTCTGGCAGTAGGAGGGGAAACTTATCTGAAATATTCCCAAGGGTATACAGTTCTCCTTAACAAAGCTTGGCCTGAGGGAAATTATTTTACCAGAACCTAACTGATTGGGACCTTACCAAAGAATAACCACCCTGGCTGATAACCTATGGCTGGTGAGACAAAGGTGTAGTATGGGATGAAGCCAAAGTTTATAACTGAGTGAGTGACAGGACATCCATAGAGACAGTGCTTCCCAGAGCAGGCTTGGCTTGCCTAGGAAAGCTGAATCCCTCACATCTGTGTGATCAATTGCCAGATGAATCTTAAAAAAAAGAAATGGGTCAGACCCAGAAGGGACTACAACAGTTTAGACTGGGATGTGCAATTAAGAGTTTTTGAGAAGAGAGAGTCTGACCGTGATTCTGATTTCTATTTTATCCCATATCCTTCATTTCAGGTGTGAGAACAGTGAGCTGGAGACAGTGATTTTATCAAAGGTAAGTGTTAAAATAGTCAGGTCTGCCGAACCCTGTCCGGTCCTCAGTCTCGCTCAGCAGTGTGAAAAGCACAGGGACAGACTCCAAATACAGTTGGAAATGTTGAGGAAAGCACGGAATGAGGGAAGTTCAGGTAAGGGGGTGGAGAAGGACCCCGAGAAATGATCTGAACCATAGAATGGCAGAAGAAATGTGAGGACTTGTATGAACTGAAGTGTTCAAATTTTCCCCGAGGTCATGCAAAACCACTGTGATATTCTTTTTCTTAGGGATTATACATGAGAGAGCAACCAAAATAAAATAGCAATTTATTTCATCATTTAAGTGGATTAGTTTATGAGCGAAAGGCCAGGGGCTATGTTCCCTAGCAGGACAGCTTCCCACTGATTTTTTTTTTATTGGAGAGACTATGTTTCTCTTAAAAAATAAAACCATAAGCATTCTCCACTACTGCTTTATAGTTGTGTCAAAAGAAATATGACATGGACTTACTATGCTTGCTTTGCTGTCTATCTGTTTTGTTCTGTGTGTTTCTATAATAGCAATTGCCTCAGTGGTATTTCTTGAACTTTAGCCTCCTATTCAAGAGTCTCTCACCAATAAAATTGCAACAAATTAGTGAAAGAATTTATTTTCTCTGAAAGAAGTATCTACAGAGCTGAATCTTTGTGGTGGTAGGGTAGCAGTTAAACATCCATCCTTATTGGGCAAACACTTCCTTGTTCCAGATCATTTGCTTTGTTTTCTCATGTGCAATTCTGACAACATGGTCCTAATTTCAATAGCTTATTGGTGCATAATATTCTCATAAAGCATCACAGTTTGAATCTGGCAGCAAGGGAATCTGTACCTGAGGATTATTAAGTCAAATGTTGAAGGCCATGAAGGTATTGTCCAAAAATCTTGATCCAAAACTAACCTCCTTATTTGATCTTCAAAATCTAAAACATCCTTAATGATATAAACCATTTTATTTCATAATCATATATTCAAATGCAAATCCTCAACCTGTGGTAAAGGTTTAATATCTAACCTTTTTACATGGTAGTTAAGCCTTTTAGGGTAGATCCCAGCTCACCTTTTCAGGGTCATCTGCCACTGTACACTTTCTTCAGTATCTATTGTATTTATAGCAGACCCAGGACTATAAGGAAGAGTCCATATTCATTGAATGTTATTCATTGAGTACAATAAGCCCCTCACATCCTCTTTCAGTCATGCTTTGGCATTGAAGTATCCATCTATCCCCACAATTCTTTCTTCAATCCTCAGGAATGCCAAGACTTAACAATTTCCAAGGCCTACCTTAAAATTCACCTTCTCTACTTCTCTACCTTCTCTGAGTGAAGTCTACTCAGATGACATCTTCTCTGTCTAGGGTTTTTCAATAATGTTCTACCTCCAACCTCTCCTGTGCAATACACTTAACCTTGTTGGACATTAGTTTTTTATCTTTTAAATGAGAAGATTAGACAAAATAGGTAGTTCTCAATGTTGGTGACAAATCAGTTAGCTGCATGGAGTTCATTTATAGTGCATATTTCTGATCGCTACCCCAATCCCAATGAATCCAAATTCTCCAAGAAAGGAACAAAAGGAAGGGAAACTAACGTCTGAGAAGTTCTAGTACTTAAAAAAAGGATTGATTCTACGTAGCCAGTCCTACATCAGTTTGAAGAATATGTGTAGCTTAAATTCAGACCTGAACATGTTAGTATTTTATCCTTTATTAACTTAATTTGAATTGTTGACATAGCTAGATCTAACAGTGTTAACATGTTAACAGTTGCTTCGTAGTATGGCATTGATTGAAATTGGATATTTACTTTAATCTATTAACTACACAAAGGAATATCCTAAGGACATAGAAATAAAGCATAAGATGAAGTACATTCATGGAAAGAGCTCACTCTTCAGAAAAACACAAAATATTATCTGGGCCAAACCTGAGGATCATGAACCTCTTTAAGATGCCAGGAATTCAGTCTTATGGGAAACTATATCCTCAGCATCTACGTTGCTGTCCCAGGAAGACAGTTAAAGGCATTCACCAATGAAAGCAATTTAATACCAAGCTGATAAAAATGCAAATGTCTTTTTTTGCAATGTAAGGTAGTATAAATACTAGCACCTTCTCAAATGAAGGTACAGCTTGTCTTTTTCCTGAAAGACAGAAATCAGAAAAGTGAAAAACTTGAATGATTTTTCTGTACTACCCCAAGTCCCCAAATCAAGAAAGAAGAAAAGACGCAGTTTTTGTGCTGCTCTGATGGAAGAATATTTCCCAAACTAGTTTTGTTGAGGATTGCCCAGAGTGCAAAGGGTCTGGTAATCAAGTCTTTTCTTGATTTAATTTACCTTGATTAGCACAGCAATTTGCTATACCTTCCTCAAAAAGTGCTAATCAGTTTTAACAACTGGTAGAATGAAAACACCACACAAATTGCTCTCATGGTTCCAAACTGCTAATCAATTTTGAAAACGTAAATCAATCTGCATTTTATGCTGTCATTTCTCACTTGACATTTTTAATGTCTCTAATGACTCTGAATTCTGAGGAGTGAAATTTCATGCCAAATAATGAGCTGAAATGACATTATATTTTGGTTTAAGAATGACTGTTTTTTCCCCTCCCATCACAATTGTGTGTGTGTGTGTGTGTGTGTGTGTGTGTGTGTTCAAGAGAGAGCAAGTTATTTCAATAATCAAGGCTACTGCAAAGCAGTTATGCTCACTTCAGGAGGGAAATTGCTATATTTACAAAAAATTTGGTTAAGTATATGAATGAGAACTGGTGCATTATTATTGAATGGCAAGAATATTAAAGTTACAGCATTTTAGAATAACAAAGAAGTATACAAATCACCTCCCCCTGTCCTTATCTTAGCTAAGGAGGTGAAATCACACAAGTAGAGACCATCTGCTTACATGGGTCCTCCATCCAGACCCAGCTAATGGCCTGATTTGTACATGAAAGTTTTCTCTATGCATAGCTTTGGTAGGTATGAAAGCATAACCGAAGGGAATGGGAAGGCCTCTAATGCTCCACATTATCCATATGTCCTGCAGATTCTCTCTTCTTTGGTGATTTCAAGATGCACTGGTCTCATCCTACTCATTAAAAGGTTTGCAATATTTTAAGAGGGGTAAGACTGCTTCCTAAAATGAAATTTCTTTGTTTCAGATATTAGTAGATTAGACTCCCCCTGCCCCCTCACTTAGTAATTGAATTAAATCAGCAACCATCTGGATCCTCCAGCAATAACACATTTATTACAGAAAGATTGGGACAGCTCTTTGGAAATGAGGTCTGAAGACCAACAACAATATGGCAGTTAATACCTTGACAGAGTCTGTAGATAAAATGTACTCTGAAATTTTTGTTTAATTGTGAAGACCCGTATATCAAATTTCAAATTGTGTGTCTAAGCATTACAGCTATGGATTACTGAGTAAGGCTCTTGAGAAGTCATCACGGGGCGGGGCAAGGCAAACCTGGTTTGGAAAATGAGGAATGAGCAGACCATTAGGTCAGGGATTCCAAGACATCAAAAAACAGACATCAGATGAAAGTTAGGCAATACACAGATGGGTCAAAAATCAGGCTGGCAGGGCCTCCCCTAGTGTCGCAGGCAATTGAGCGCCTCGCTGTGAAGCTCCGCAGCCTTTGCAGTGTCGGTTTAATCCCGGTCGGCAGGCGAGGGTCCCCATGGCGCAGCAGACCTCTCCTGTCTTGCCGGCTGCTCCCCTCAGCAGTGTATATGGTCACTCTGCCTGTTCTGTCGCCCACTTTGTCTCTGGTGAATCCTCTCATCCTCCCGCACATCTGGCTTGTACCCTGGTTCTTGTATAAATAAATCTTTTTTAAAAAAAATTAAAAAAAAAATCAGGCTGGCAGACAACGCAATATAAGAAATTAAAAGCTTCAAAAAGTTGTTCTTAATGTGAAAACAAGTTAAGTGAGGTTTGGTTTCCTCTATCAAAAATTTTTTAAAGATTTATTTATTTATGCATACAAGAGCTGGGGTACAGGCCAGAGGTGTGGGAGGTGAGAGGATTCACCAGAGACAGAGTAGGGAACTGCGCCATGTGGGTAGCTCCCTGGCTGGGGATCGAACTCGCACTACAGTGGCTGGAGAGAGCATCATAGGTTGTGCCTTAACCTCTTGCACCACCAGAGAGGCCCCCCTCTATCAACTTTTTTAGGTGAATGATTATTCCTATTTTTACTTTAAATGACTTTTAAGATTTCGTGTTTCCTGAAAAGTTTTGTGTTTCCTTTTCATTCTTCAAGGATATTTTCATTAAATATTTAGGTTGGCAGCTATTTCTTTCAGCACTAATAACAAAGTCTAAAAATATAAGATATATAGACATAATATGACCACTCAGTAATATCGCAATAATTTATAACACAAAGTGGCAAAAGTAATAACTAAGAGATTTTGCATTTTTATATATACATGTTGAACTCATGATTGACAAATTTGGCCTCATTGACATGAAATACTGAAGTCATTTCTTGCAAAACATACACAGAAAATGTATAGCTATTGAGAATGTAAAGGTCCATAAGATATTTCACAAAAATATGAAGGGTTGAATTAATAAAGGACATAATTGACTTCAGTGCTAGTTAAAAATAAATAACTTCTAAGTGAAAAATCTCACATATTTGGAAAGTAATATCCTTCCAAATAATCTGTAGATAAGTGAATAAATCATAACAAAACAGGAAATATTCTGAAATAATTAAAATATACATTAACATGTATCAAATGCAGTCAAATCATGTTTCCATGGAAATTTTAACTTTTAATCAAATATAGAAAAGAAATGCTAAAAAGAAATGCTAAGTATTCATATCAAAGAGTTGGAAAAATAACAACTTTAGTTTAGGAAGGCAAAAGGAAGACAACATTAGATTTAGAGGTAAATTTAAAAATATAAAACATAAAAAGAATTAACAGAGTTTAAAGGTAGGTATTTGGAAAAGCTAGTATGTCTAATAAATCCCTCGTGTGAAGAGGTAAGAAACCAAAGTAGATTCCACAAACCACTGGAGAAGGAGCTACCACTCTGCATCTCATAGACATTGTGGAGTCATAAGGAAGATGTAATCAAATATGTCAATAATTTCAAAATTCAGATTATCATCAAATTCTTTTAAAAAGTATATCAAAACAGATATAAGAAGAAATAGAACACATGAGTTGTTTTATGTGTATTTAAAAAATAAATCCATATTTTTTTAGTTTTCTTATAGCATGATCTCTAGGCCTTAATGGTTTGCATACATGATAAATTATATTAAATATGTAATTTAAAATATAGCACAAATAAAATTCCATAAAATAAAAGAGAGAACAATTTCCAACTTGTTTAGTGAAGAAAATATCATTTTGATATCAAAATCTGATAAGGTCCCCCTCCCTATCTTCAAACATACAGTGCATGCACAACTTTGCTCTACTTTCTGTATTTTCAAATTATACACCTGCTTCAATGTCTTATTCAAATTCTACCACATTCAGGAAGTCTACCATCCCTAATTACCCCAGGCCATAATGACTATAGTAATTTCATAAAATTGTTTCTAATTCATACCATTTTTGAGCCAAAAAGGGGCTTTGAGATCACTTCATGATATCCCAGTAAGTCTCAAGCAAAAATTGGAGGTTTCCAAACACTGTCTTCAGTGCTCTTTCTGTAACAAAGTTCCTTTTCATTAAAGTCTCATATGTTTTGTGTTGATGCGGCGGATGGCAGAACCTATTTAGAGCAGGCAGGTTTGTGGAGTTTGGGGTTCCCCTCTCCCTGCCCTGTAACATTTCCACTACAATACCAAGGGTTTTACCGCAGATTGTCCTTGGCAGCAGTACCTGAACTGAAACAGGATTATTTACTGAGACCTCAAGCTGGGCAACCTCTTCCTGAATGAGAACCTGGAGAAAAATATAGGGGATTTAGAACAGGTAACCAAAGTCAGATATGAGCAGAAGACGCTGTTGGGCACACCTAATGACAGAGCTCCCTATGTGCTGAGCAAGAAAGGGCACAGTTTCAAGGTAGACGCGCAGCCCATTGGGTGCATCAGGTAAATATTATCAGTGAGCAAAATGCCTTTTGAAACCTCATGCCTGAAAGCAACCTACCTTGCAATGAATAAGAATGAATCGAGTATCCCCAAGCACATAAACTCTGTGGCCGCTTCCCTCATCCAGAAGATGCCTCAGACACATCACACTGCCCACCAGCCATTCACAAGCAGCTCAGTGATGAGTTCTTCACTTCCAGCTACATCCCTGCAGGTCTCCCCATCACCTGCCTCACCATTCCATTCAGGGTTTCAATCTGCCCAGCAATATGGCCCCCAGCAACAAAAAACCATCCTTAATAAAGGCTTGGAGAGCCCCATAACAGACTGCCCCTGGTTAAGAGCAGAACCTGTGGTCTGGAGACCACTGAGGCAGTCGACTGCCACCTGGGCGACTTACTGCAGCAGCTACACAGTATCAATGCCCCAAGACCTCAGAGCTGGGGCTGGTAAGACAAGAGGAGGCTGAGGATCCTGGGCCTTATTTTCTGAGCCAGCAAGTGCATGGACTATACAGACAAGCACGGCCTCAGGTATCAGCTGCATAACAACAGCATGCAGTGCTCTCCAAGGATGCCACACACTTTATTCTCTACAACAATGGGGAAGGCTGCAGTTTTGAGCTTGAGTGTCCACCCCAACTCCATAAAGATCACTCTCCTTTAAGTATTTTTGCAACTACATGAGCGAATATTTGCTGAAGGAGGATGCCACTATTGTACCCCAGAAAGGCGATGCACTACTGGCCTGCCTTCCCTGCACGCCTGGTCATCCTGCACCTCAGTAATGGCTGTGCACCAATCATCTTCCAGAGACACGCCAAACTCATCCTGTGTCAGCGGAGGTAGCTGTGACTTGCCTTGACTAGAAATGAGAAACAGAACTTCCACTAGCACCACCTGAGCCTCCCAGAGGGATTTGGCTGCTAAAGGACCACCCATTGCCTCAAGGCCTCATCAAAGCCCTCCCTCCTTTGAGTTCCCCTCCTCACTCCCACAGCACCTTGGCCTATCTGGTTAACCTCCAAGGTGCTGTTTTTTTTGCAATGGATCCCTCAGTCCTGGAGGCTGGGTAAGAACACCATTATCCTTGCAGGTGGGGAATGATGTGAAAGTTATGTTTGTGCATGTTTGGGTGCGGGTTCTATGACCTCTTCCCTTCAGTCTCGATTCCACCATAAGGATTGTACAGAACGTTGCAATCGAATTTGGGACTGTCCTTTTCTTGCATTTATACATATAAAATACATGTTAACCTTTATCTATGCAGACACATAAATAAATAATTGGTGAAATAGTTTCTTGTTTTTATATTTGCGATATATGAGCTCATTACCATGTTTTTAATGCCAAAATCTATATTCATGTCTGGAGTTTGATTTGAAAATCTTTCAGGTCACTGAAAATATCTTTAATAGTCTTGTTAGGGGGAAAGGATGTCCTGAGCTAATTCCATGCAGACTTTGTGGACTCCACCCCCACTCCAGACCAAAGCTATTAGGACATTGGGAAAGACGAATCCCATCACCACCAAAGGGAAGGTGGCTGGGACCTGAGGGTGGAGTTAAGCAGCCAGGTTGGGTATAAAAACCAAACACGTGGGCCTTGGGGGTCTCGCTTTCTTGCTCGCCTCCTGGCTTCACGGCTCCTGGCTTGCAGCCAGCTCTCAGCGTGCCATTTGGGATTCCAGATCTGCGGATCAGGTAGGATGCATTTAAAACTTTGTTTCCCACTTTTCTCCCTGAGTTGTACATTTCCTCATTTGCCCTTTTCTTGTAAATAAACCTTTTATTAACCTTTCGCGTGTGCCTGCAGTAGAGTATTGATAAGTTCTTTTAAGCACGCGGGTGAGGACCCACAGTCAGGCAACCCGTTTTGTATCGGGGCTGCCCTATAACAGTTTTAATATTATTGTCAGTAAATCTCCCTCAGAAAAGTCACAAGAGCCATCAATTTGATAATACTGGAACTCTAGTACAATTGTTTTTTAGAAACTTTTCAGATAAAACAAGGAAAAGTTTTCATGAAAATGAGGAAAGTGGTAGGAGAAGCATCTCAGTATTTTGCAATTTGGCTGGGATTTTTATAACATGGCAGTCTTTTGTGTGGTAAAAATACCATTGTCATATCTCTACTATGGAAACCTTAAATATGTGTATGTAAACTTAGACTAGTCCTTACATCTTAAAAATCCAGTTATTTCACATTTTTCTTTGAATCTTTTGTTTATTTCCTCTATATTTCCAGTTTCCTTTTTTTTTGCTGTTTCTTTTTTAGAAATTTAAGTTTCCCAAAATAAAAGAAACGCTTTGAAAATAAACTCATGTTTCATTTACTCTAATTATGCATGGAGATTTTCCAGTTCAACAGGCCTCTTTTATATTCTACAGGCAACCACTCTGAAAAGGAGGGAAAGCAAAGATTTGTTAATCAATTGGCTTCACCCCTCCCCCACCGAAACTATTTAAACCTTAAATAGTTTGTGTGGGGTGAATACTTGTGTGTTTTTCTTCCTGTCAAATAGCCTGAGGCTAGATCTCTTTGGGGTCTGAGTGGCATACACGATGAAACTGAAACCTTGGCTTTCTGAGATGTTATTTGGTCCAAAATAAATATTAGGACTTAGTAAAGGACTTAGTAAAAATCACTGAGTAACATCTATTACCATAGTAGCCACTGTTAAGACCACTTTCTGGTGTAATTTATTTGATTAAATGTTTCTGTCTCCCCTGATGTATGCTTGGAAACAAATCCTACAGTCTCCCTGTGAATGGAGCAGAGCTCTCCCACACTGAGCTGGATAGGAGAACTGGACATCGGAAGTGAAGCTCGCCTCTCTGGAAATGTGCACTGTGCAGGTTGTGCTCAGAGGTTTCCAGACCAAGTGAGTGGATTAAGATCTGTTGAATGATTACTGGCTATCACAGGGAGCACCAAGATAAACACCTTGGGAAAAACAGAAAAGCACACTGATGAGGAATGAACGCCAAGTCAGGCCATTCTCTTAAGCATGAGGAACAGACTTGAGCTGTCATTCTACAGAGGTGGAGAGTTGGCAGCCAACTGTGAGTAACAGATTTAAAATGAGTGAATAGGACTTTGTATGCCTGAACAAAGCCTTCAAAGGAAGAGTTTTTCCTCCTTGAGTCCTCTCTTAGCTGGTACTGCACTATTGAGAGGTCTGAAAACAATTATTTTCCTCTCACAATGGACTTCAGCCTGTTAAAGGTTTTTATAGATAGAAAAGGGGGAAAGGCAACCACTAATACATGTTTCTCACTTGATTATCTTATGTTACCCTCAAAACAATTTTATCAATGCAGAATGTTATCCAGTTCTATGGATGAAATGGAGACTTCAAAATGTTAACCGACCCAACAAAAGCTGTGCAAATGCCCAGTCACAGAGCTAGGGTTTCAGCCAGATCATTCAAGTTTCACAGGGTGGCACTGCTGGGTCACAGGAGGTACAGACCATACCAGAAGATTCCATGTTTGAGGGCTTAAAGAGAATAAACATGAAAACATACTCCAATCTTCCCCTTCCACATGAAGAAAAAATATAAGACCGTGGTTTGCATTTAGCTCAGAATGGCAGTGTGTGTGGGGCCGAAGATAGAGTTCAGTGAATTTTGAAACTCCGTGATCCTGGACATTAACTCAGGCTGAGGCCAACCAAGCCATCGTGAAGCAGAAAGCAATATCTTCTTTACTGAAGATGCAAGGCAAGGTCATCTATGCAATGGGGAGAAATACCAGGGTGAAGCCAGAGATGCGGGGGTGATAGAATTTACCAGAGATAGAGTGGAGAACAGAAAAGGCAGATTTAGTGAAATAACACTGCTAAGAGAGGCAGCGGGCAAGACGGGATGATTTGAGGCTCTCTTGTACTCTGTTTTTGTGGCTTTCTCACTTGGGGTGCCAGCTTGCACCAGTTGTCTTCTGGGATGTCTGGCCTCAGGTGCTGGTCTTTGACACAGAAACAGGTCCTGGCCTCTGCTTCTATATTCTTGGAGCTATGCTGGTTTGTCTGGTCATGGTGATCAGTCTTGTGGCCTTGTCCCCAAGGAACCTCATCAATTACCTTGTCCTTTCAAGCCTCTCAAATCTGCCTGCTGGGCAAGGAGTGAGGGATTAGTTTTTAATCTTTTTTTTTTTTTAAGATTTATTTATTTATTTGTTTGTTTGTTTATTTATTTATACAAGAATCGGGGTATAGGCCAGGTGCGTGGGAGGGTGAGAGGATTCACCAGAGACAGAGTGGGGAGCAGAACAGGCAGACTGAGGGGAGCAGCAGGTGAGACAGGAGAGGTCTACTGCACCATGTGGGACCCTCGCTGGCTGGCCGGGATCGAACCGGCGCTGCAGAGGCTGCGGACAGCTTCACAGCACTATGCTCAACCGCCTGCGCCACCAGGGGAGGCCCTTACTTTTTAATCTTATTAAATGGTACCCCAATTACCTACCTACGCTCTGACAGTGTCAGTCTCTGTCTCTCTGTGTCCTATTTCAGATTTATATCTAATGACAGAGGTTAAAATGAATTTTTGGTCTTTGTTGGGAATTTTTGGTCTTAGTTTCCATGATATTTTATTTGAATCTTCTTAGAAACTGTTGGACATTACAGCTGGGGGCAAATGTGTCTCTTTGATGTCATTAAGGATTGTATGCCTACTGGTTAATAGATGCAGAATGTACTGGTCGTCTCTCCAGCCATGGTGTTATATATTCAAGTTACAGTTGGAGACCTGAGCATGGGAAGCAGAGTTAAAAAAGAAATCAATTTCTGCAACTCCTAAACTCCATATCTTTAGAAAAAGTTAGCATTGAAATGGGACAAAATAATAAAGGATATATCATTGTAACAGTTCCTACTATCTTTTTACTCAACCATATTAAAACTACACATGGAGCAGGACTTGAGGCCCTCATGCTCTGATTTGAACAGATCATTGAAAGGGAAATATTTTCCTCTTCTGAAAGTACATGAAAAACACAGTGATTCCACTGAAATTCAACTTGCTGAAATATCATCTACATGTATTCAGACATCCATGTGGTGCACATAAGATACACATTTCTCACTCATAAAATAAATCCGAAGCAAGCAAGGAAGCCAGATTGTTAACTTCTACCCAGTTGTCCCACTTCCTTAGATGACACTTCATGGTCCAGTATGGCTACTTAAGCTCCAGCCATGCTGGAGATGTACACATTCTAGCCTGCAGGAAGGAGAACGTAACAAAAATGTACATGCATGTTGATCTTAAAGAATACTTCTTAGAGAAAGCCCATTTCGCTCTCAGTTACATTTTAGTAACTTAAAAACATTCCCACACCCAGCTGCAAGGGTGACTTGAAAATGTAGGGTTTATACAGGCCCAACAGGTGTTAACTACAATCCAGAGATCTAATATAAAAGAAGGGGAGAATGGATAATCAGGTAGGTACATACAGCAATTATTTCCAAGTCAGGTGGCAGCAGCACCCTTCTAACCATGCCTGCAAGTTTCACTAGTGTCTGAGGACTTGAAGTAGATGGGTGTCTCAGCAACAACTTGGGGGACAAAGAGAGAGAACTGCCAAAACAATGTGACAGGCACCACTTAGTGACATAGACACACCTAGTGAAAGCCGCTCAGCAGTGGTTCACTGTGCGACGCTATGTCGGCTCTGCCCTGAGCACAAGCAACCTGACCTGGACCACAGATCTGCTAGAGAGAAGTCAAGAGTGATAGGTAGCATTTGTGCTGATGATAATGAAACCTACAAACCTTTTTTTTTTTTTAATTTAGCCAATTATTTTGCAAGTTCTATATATTTTGCAAGTCCCTATGGTTCTCCTTTTTCAGGGCAATACTTTGAGTGTTGATTTTCACAATTAAAGTGATAACATCATCTGTCTTCCAACTTCTAATCAAACTTCTACCTTCGCAGAAAACATGGTTCAAAATGAATTCTGTGATTCCCTTGTTTAAAGCCTTTAATAGTTTCCCACTGATTCTGATAATGTTTCAACTCCTTAGCATGATACCAGTTCCCAGATGTTTTGCTTCAGTGGTGGCCTATTTCCTATGCATGAGCACCACCCACCTCCATGCAATAACCAACAGCAACTCCTCAACATTCTTCCTCACCTCTGTACCTGCACCTCTACCTACACTGCCACTTAACCTATATTCCATCACTGGCTACATTTTTTCTCCTTCCGTCTCAGGCCTCAGCTTCTCCAGAAAGCTCTCTGGACCACTAGAACCTCTCCCCATCAATGCTATATAGCCCTCACTTCTTCTGTGGTCCAAAATATCTGTCTCCATTATTTGAGTATTTTGGAAGATCAGTATTTGTCTTTCATCTACATATTTTGTGCCACACTTTGGGGGAATGAGATGCGATGGACAGAGATGGACAGCAGACCCTGCCTGGTGACCGTGAGGGTGGTAGACAGGAAGAGGTATGGTGCCTCTGGGTTCCCACTGCTCACATTTAATCTTTGCTCTTTCACTAATTCTATGACTCTAGAGAAATTATTTAAGTGCCTCAGTGTGCTCATTTGTAAACTGAGGATAATAATACCAAATTCATAGGCCTCTTGTTACTGCCAAATGTGTTAATATTGGTGAAGTCCAGCCTATTGTAAGTTTTGTTAAATGAATTCAAAGATAATAAGTATACTAAATAAGTGAAAATAGGCTCACAGACTTAGAAATAATTGAAGAAAATGGCATCCCAGAAAGGTCTGAATGCTAAATCTCACTTCACATAAGGGCACAGGTCGGTCCATATGAAAGCAGGCAGGCTGTTAGAGGACAGCACAGCAGCCACAGGGTTTGACTTTAAATGAAGGGTCTCCCACCATGGCCAGGTTGTGCCAGCTGCAGTAGGTGTGAGCAAAAGCCAAGGCTGGGGTTGGCACCTGGGCCAGCAGACTGACCTGGTCTAGCAGGCTCTGGAGGTGTTAAAGGAATAGTGAAGAATAAACTCTGAGCCATTAGATGATGCTCATAGCTAACTTGATAGAAAAAGGTGGAACTTTGCAAACTGCACCTCTGATTTCCTGAAGGGGGTGGGGAGGTTACTAGGAATGAGGGGCAGAATGGACCTACCACATGGATGTAAAGAAGACAGAATGCACATGGAGGCGCACTTGTTTTGGGATGGCTTCTGCTTGGTGACAGACAACCACTTGCCACTTGCACTCTGGCCTCAGCTGAGCAGACACCCCCTGGGGTAGCACCGGCTGCACCCAGCCAAGTGCCAGCTAGTAAACTTTTTTTTTCTTTCTTAGATCTCCCTTTTCTCATTCCCTATGTAAATAAATACTTTTGTTGTTGTTTCCCTCTGCTTGTCCTGAATTCTTAAGCATGAGGTGAGGAATCACCAATGAGGTCATCCCAGTGCATCAGGTGTGCTCATTTCAAGACCAGGACAAACCGACATCAGATGACAGTTGTGTCACTATTAGTGGTTGCCACATCGTTTTCAGGGCAGAAGTGTCTTTTCTTTCTGCTGAGTACTATTCTCCATTCGAAAAGCTCTTGATTTGAGTCAAGTATAGACAGGGGTCACGTTGTGAGGTCAGGCTGGGCCTAGCTATCCTTCTCTTGATGCTAGGCATGTCCATGGAGTTAATACAAGTCAAGGTTCTTAGTTGTGAGCCATAGAAACTGACCCTGGCTGATAAAAGCACAAAAGGAAAAAATATTCTTTTCAAATATTGTGTTATTTCAAGATCACACAGCAACTAGGAGCAGAATTCAAAAAATTGAAAGTGGCAACAAGTGGCTGGTCAGGCAGAAAACAGTCACCGCGGAATCTGCCAACAGAATTAGGGCAGTGAAGACAACAGAACACTGAGCTCACCATATCCCTTCTGCAGCCTCCAGTGCACCTTGACCACAGCCTCTGCTCTACCATCTACTGAAACTGCAGTTCAGGGACAAATATATTAAGGTCTGTAAATTTTCATGTGTAAATATTTGTAAATTTTGATTTGTTTCAATTGGTAGAATAATGGCTGCAACTATGGACTATGTCATACAGCTAATAGCAAGTACATTTCTGTTCTGTGGGTTTCTTAATTTAATTAAAAACATTGTATTTTTGTGATCAGTCCTTTATTGTTAGTGTTGGGTGCAAAAATTTTCTCACAGTTGGTGGGGTTTCTCTTTGTTTTGGTTATTGTCTCTGATGAGACTCAACAAAAACAAAGAAAATAATCCAGTCAAAAATGGGCAGAAGAGCTAAAAAGAAACTTCTCCAAAGAGGAATACAAATGGCCACCAGGCATATGAAAAAATGTTCAACATTACTTGCAATCAGGGAAATGCAAATCAAAACTACCATGAGATACCATCTCACACCAGTGAGAATGGCACATATTAAAAAAACTAGCAACAACAAATGTTGGCAAGGATGTGGAGAAAAAGGAACTCTCCTGCACTGTTGGTGGGAGTGCAAACTGGTCCAACCACTATGGAAAGCTGTGTGGAGATTCCTCAACCTACTAAAGATAGAGCTTCCATATGATCCAGCAATTCCACTCCTAGGTATTTACCCAAAGGGCATGGAAACATTAATTCCAAAGAGCACCTTCACACCTATGTTTATAGCAGCACAATTTACAATAGCTAAGCTTGGAAACAACCCAAATGCCCCAAAATAGATGACTGGATCAAGAAGATATGGCACATATACACAATGGAATATTACTCAGCATTCAAAAAAGATGAACACATGCAGTTTGCAGCAACATGGATGGAGCTGGAAGGGATCATGCTCAGCGAAATAAGCCAGAAAGAAAAAGAAAAATACAGGATGGTCTCACTCATAACAGGAATCTAGAATACCTAAATAAGAGACCAGGAAAAAGAATAACTATAAGAAAGAAAAAAATCAAAATAAACAACTATGAACCAGAGACACACTTTGTGGGGGGGCAGGGAAGGGAGGGATTGGGGTCAAAATCAGGGGGTTGCAATTGTACAGGGAATATAAAAATAAAAAAAATAAATTAAAAAAACATTGTATTTTTTCCATGATACTGTACACCAGCAAAATTTATATTCATAATATAATCATAAACATTTTTAACTCTAGTGTGGAATTTTAAATTATGACAGATATTTTATCTTTTAGAGGAAAAATGTCTAACATTTTTAATTTAGTTTCATTATTGGGTTTGAAAAATCAAAGTCTTTGTACCTTAATTGACTTTATATTTGAGGTATCAGATATTATTGATGAAAAGTAAAATCATTTAACAGTTTGCCAAGTTTTTCTCCCACTAACATATTAATAGCTATCAGCACACTTTCATACATGCTTGAAAACTTGTAATAAAAAAATATGCACAATTAATTTAGAACAACAGATACTTAATCTAAATGAAAAGACATGTTTCACTGTTAGATTTAATGAATTTAAAGTGTGGAAATATGGCACCCCCTTACTTCCTTTTTGGGGGGAGGGTCAGGATAGCTTTGGCAACTTAGATTCTTTTTTGTTTCCATATGAATAAGAATGTCATTGATGTTTTTATTGGGATTTAATGAATCTGTGAATTACTTTGAGTAGAATGGTCATTTTGTCAATGTTGATTCTTTCAGTCTATGAGGAGAGAATATTTTTCCATTTCTATGTATTTTCTTCTGTTTCTTTTAACAATACCTTATAATTTTCCTTGCATAGATCCTTCACTCCTTTGTTAAGTTTACTCTTAGGCATTCACTCATTTATTTTTGGTGTGATTGTCAATGGAATCATTTTCTTAATTTCTTCCTCTCCTAGATCATTGTTTACAAATACCAAGGCAACTGATCTTTTGTGTGTTGATTTTGTAAACTGCCACTGTGTTGAACTGGTTTATTCTTTTAATTAGTTTTTCAGTGGAGTCCTTAGAGTTCTTTAGGATTCTTTTATATTTTTATTTGCTTAATTGCTCTAGCTAGAAATTCCAATACTATGTTGAAAATTAGTAGTTTAAGTGAACGTCCTTGTCTTGTACCAGATCTTAATGGAAAGATTTTCAGTATTTTTACCATTGAGAATGATATTAGCTGTGGGTTTGTCACATATGGCTTTTATTAAGTTATGTTCCATTTCTCCCCAGTTTTTTGAGGGTCTTCATCATAAATGGATGTTCAATTATTTCAAATGCTTTTTTGGGCATCTATTGATATAATCACACGGCTTTTTCCTTTCTTTTTATTGATATAGTGGGTTATATTGGTTGATTTCCAAATTTGGAGACATCTTGGTGCCCCTGGAATACACTCCAGTTGGTCATGGTGTATAATCCTTCAATAAATTGTTGGATTTAGTTTGCTATAATATTTTGAGGATTTTTGCATCTGTATTTGTAACAGGGTGGTCCCAGGAAAGGGGGAGGTTCCAGCTTCCCTGCCCCACCCAAGGAAGGGTGGAGCGGAGCAGGAAGAGGAGAAGCTGCAGAAGAGACTGAGGAAGGAAGCAGGATGGAGCCAGGAGACCTGGAGGAGGCGCATGGAGCCTAGAGACACGTAAAGAAACTGCGCTTGTCTTTTGGTCGTGGACTGGGTGACACAGATGTGGGTGAGACCCGTGGGGAGGTGACAATGGCAGCTTTTATCTTGATGTTGATTTTGCTCTTTTCCTTCCGGGCTTGTCCGGTTGTTTGTGACCCTTTGCTGTGGGTCCCCACTGGAAGATGCTTTAGACTTGTAGCAGGCTTTGGGGCCTTGTTCTGGGCCGATCCCATATGGATGGACTTTTACCCACGAGGGGATGGGTAACTTTGGGTGCTTAATTTAGAAACTAGACTCTTTGCCTTACCTGTATTGTTTCCTAGTTTAATTAAAGTTCCTTCCCATCAAAGTCTCCTATGTTTTGTGTTAATGCGGCGGATGGCAGAACCCATTTAGAATAGGCAGGTTTGCAGGGTTTTTGGGCTGCCCCTCTCCCTGTCCTATAACATATTCATTAGGGAAATAGGCCTGTAGTTTTCATTTTTTGTGTATTGTCTTTGCTTGGTTTTGGTATTAGAGTAATGTTGGCTTTATAAAATATTTTTGGAAGTATTCCTTCACTCTCAATTTTTTGGAAGAGTTTGAGCAGATAAATGTTAATTATCTTTGCAAGTTTGGTAGAACTCACTTGTGAAGCCATCTGGTCCTAAATTTTGTTTTTTGGGAGCATTTTGATTTTGGGAGATTTCAATTTCCTTCCACATATTTGGTTTATTCAGCTTTTTGATGTCTTCCTATTCACCCTCAGATGATTGTATCCTTCTAAGAATTTGTCAATTTTTATGATTTCCTTTCTTCTGCTTGGTTTTGTTTTTGTTTTTATGGTTCTAGTTCCTGGATCACTTGGTATGATGCAGTCTCCCATGGACCATAATATAACTATAGCTAATGAGGTGATCATTGTGCTGTGGTTCAAAGTGATTTTTCTAAAACACCATGGTTGTATTTTTTTTAAAATTCTGTATCACAACTAGTGTAATTCTTTAACTATTGAAACAGCTATTTATGAGTATGTTTGAAATACAACATATAAAATTTGAAAATAAGATGAAGTTAAATATGAAAGATGAGTGCCTCCCCGGTGGCGCAGCGGTTGCGCGCTGGATTGCGAAGCTGCCTGCAGCCTCTGCAGCACCAGTTCAATCCCCAGCTGCCGGGCAAGGTTCCCACATGGCATGCAGACCTCTCCTGCCTCCTGCTGCTCCCCTCAGCAATGTACTTCGTCAGTCTGCCTGCTCTGCTCCCTGGCTCTGGCTCTGGTGAATTCTCTCACCCTCCCGCGCTTCTGACTGTACCCAGTGCTTGTATAAATAAATAAACAAACCTTAAAAAAAAATGTATGAAAGATGACTTTCAGAATACACATACTTTCCTATTGCATTTCAGTATTACATTTCCTATCTCTAGTACAATTGTCTCTTCAGAAGAAGCAATCTGGAAATAGACTTATAGTGTCTATTTTCTCGAAAATTCCTTCTTTATAGCTCACCACCAATTTTAAAATTGTCCATCGCTTGAGAAAGCCTTATGTATTCTGACTGCATTTCACAATAGGATCTACTAATTACAGATAATTTTAGTTTTTTTCCCCAGGCAAATAATAGTCACAGCATGCTAAAGGTTTTAGACTTCAGTAAAATTGGCGAGAAAGAAATCAGCACTTTTTAGCACTGAGGTGAGTGTGTGTGTGTGTGTGTGTGTGTGTGTGTGTGTGTGTGTGTTTACAACACACATATATGAATATAAAACTTGTGGAAACATTTCCTTAATCTCGCATTTTGACTAAAATTTACTATGGATACTTGGACTTAATATTATGCTTCCTGATAGCATTACATTTTTAAAAATGCATATTTTCCCCATTTTCTCTGCTTTAATTTCTGTGTCTGACAGAGATGCAACATGATATTTCAAGAAATGTAACTAAAAAATGCTCATGAATATCATTAAATTTCTAACTGTGAGTATTAACACAACCATTTCAGCAAATGTCCAGAAACTGTGGGTCATCAGTTTTGAGGCATCTGGAGTGTTTTAAAACAACAGTTTTGAGGCATCCCAAAAAAATGTGTGCAAAGTGCCAGATTACAGAAATATATATAACTGCTACTCAGTTTATCCTATAAAATAGTCACCAATCAGTCACTGACCTGGTTTTGAAAACCAGAAGTTCTTTTATATATATATATATATATATATATTTTTTTAAATAGAGGCATGTTTGTTTTATTTATTTATTTATTTGTTTGTTTGTTTGTTTTGTTTATACATGCACTGGATACAGTCAGAAGCGCGGGAGGGTGAGAGAATTCACCAGAGCCAGAGCAGGGAGCAGAGCAGGCAGAAGGACCGAAGTACACTGCTGAGGGGAGTAGCGGGCGGCAGGAGAGGTCTGTGCGCCATGTGGGACCCTCCTCTGGTGGCCGGGGAGCAGCCAGGGATCGAACCGGTGCTGCAGAGGCCGTGGGCAGCTTCGCAACCCAGCGCTCAACTGCTGCGCCACCGGGGAGGCCCATAAAACCAGAAGTTCTTTTAAAGGGAGTTAGCGTGTAGAAAGAACACTGATGATCCTGAGCATTCCTGTAAGTCCTGGGTACTCAGGAAATTTCTTAAATTGGCTGAATTGAGAGAAAAGGGTGACACAGTATCATGATTTAATATACATAGTTGTGTGGAGAAGTGGGAGAGGCTCAAGCCAGAATAATTGTGCCAACAGAATGGAAGATGTCCTGAGGAAGAACAAGCTGTTGATTTCAAAAATAACAAAACGCTATTGAAGGAGCAGCACAGTTAGGGAGAGGAAGAGTGGAATATTTAAGAAAACAGCAACATGTTGAGAAAAGGAATGGTAGAAATGGGTAAATGCCCATAATGACCATAAGTCTGAGAAAGGCAGAGGAAATGGCAAAAACTTAAAAAATGTCAAAATGAAAAGGTAGGATTGAGATCATAGAAAACTTAGCCACTCTCCAGAAAATAATGTCCATTTTAAACCAATAACCTTAGCCCCTACTTCCTAGTGACTGCCCTCCTCTGTTAAGTCAAGACTATATCCAATTCTATTTGACAGAATTAAACCTCCTTTCTTCTTTCATCAAGGAAAAAACAAAAATCTTCAAACTGTAATCACTAAAAACTCAACCTTCTATGATCAAAGGAGAAAGATATGCAACTTGGTTATATCAACCATCAAAATGTATCTAAGAGTTGAAAATGACCAAAGAGTGAGCACCATAGTTTAGAGCAGTCTGCTAGGGAATTAAAAATAAATCAGGGAACCGCAGGCGTCCCTGGAAAAACCTTGCTACAGCCTCCAAAACTATGAGAATTGAGGCAGGAAACACAAAAACAGATCCAGCAGTTCTGGGTAAACCAGAATTTGACATTCAGTAAAGAAAGAGAAGAATTTATTCACTCAAGCCTGAAACCTGAAGGCCTGGGACTAAGAAACCAATCAGAAACTGGTATAAGAGCAATCACCTTCTTCATGGGAAAAGCGGCCTTTGAGAGGACCTGGAACAAATTGGATTTGAAACAGAGGACCAGCAATTAGGAGGCCCACCCTGACCTTCCACCCCACCCTACCCAGTGTCCCTGTTCATGAAAGCAACTGGCTCTGAAACCTAGGGAGTTCACCCATCCAGCAGCCACTCTATGGGCCCTGGGGCTTGGAGGATGCAGTGGGCCCCGAGGCTGCACCCTGCTGGATCCCCCCAAGGAAGTGACATTAGATAAAGCCCAAGCCCACTTTCTGCATTTTAATTATGCAAATTTGAAATAGAATGATATAAATATCAATATATGAATAAAATGTTATTTGAAAAATCTGAGTGCACTGCTGGTAATGATTATTTGGAAGCTGCCTGCTGTGTGGCCTCCTGTGACCAGTGCATGGGACACCCATAAGAGCGCGGGGGCCTGGCAGCTCCTGCCGCAGACCTCCGGTGCCAAGGAGATCCCTCCAGAGGGCTCGATAGCCTCACTTTGGGGGAGCCTCAGTTTCCAACATTTTCCCACATTCCTCTTATTAAAATTCTTTAAAAATCAGCAGTGTTTGAAATAAGGTTGCAGGTTACAAGCTGGCAAGGCTACGTGTCTCCACCCTTGGAGCCAGGTGGCCCAGGGTCCCGGGCTGAGCAAGGGAAACTTGCCTCAGTGACAGGAATAGGACCGCCTTACTAGCAATTGTGTCCTCTGAGGGTAGACCCGATACCTGCAACTAACCAAAAGCCACGTGGCAAGTTTTTATTCCAAAATGAGGGGTGACCAAGTCATAAAACCGGGTTCTTCAGTGGCTTTTAAGCTTGTGCTGAAAATGATTCCCAAGGAGACATTCCAGACACCAGAGGAACTCTCCCAGCCACCTCCTACCACAGAGGCCTATAGGGACCCCTATGTGTGAAAGCCTCTCAACCACCTATCAGACTAGGAAGCCACAAGGCAGCACCCTCATCATGGCCCCAGGGGCCAGTCAGGTTTCCACAAACGTGCCCAGAGAATGGAGGACATGGGCCATGTGGCAGAGCACTGGGCTCCACTGAAGCACTGATGCTCTCCTGAATCTGCTGCACAGGCTCGTCTGTCTGGGCAGCGTGAGTGACGCTGTGTGGGTGGAGAGGTTCTGGCCTGGTTCCATGGAGCCCTTACTTCTTTCTGCTTAGCCCATTAAATCTCTGACTTTTGTGTCATTTAAAGAGCTCTTTCTCCCAGGTAATGGTACATTGGCATAGACAGCAACATCCAGTGGTATCGTTCTAATAGTTTGCACATTGTTCTTTTTGAGGGTGACATTCCACAGTAACCAGCAAAAGACAAGCACATCCTCTGAAAGGCAGTGTTTCCAGTGTGATGAGTAAGGTGCGCGTGAGATGGTATGTCATGTATTAGCTAGCATATTACACATCACTAACTACGAAGGCAGGCAGAAGGAGAATATGAAAAGTGGGGATGTCTTGAACAACTGAGATGCAGGGTGTGTCTGTCGTTGACACATGGCCCTTTTAAACAGCTGTCTTTTGACTCCCGCGGGATCTGAGGGGTCATGTTGGCCTGACGTTGCCAGCCTAGCACTGGAGAGGCTCATGTCCCAGGGCACCCAGCACATGGACTCTGTCCTTCCACTGGTGGCTGTGACCCACTGACAGCATTTACAACCTACAGAGTATCTCCCCAAAGATCTCATTATTTACCTACTTAAGGTCCTCAGGGCACCAGATACAAATCCCAGTGGGAAATCAAACAAACCCTATTCAAGGGTAGAGGGCAGGGAGCTATTGAAGTTACAATCTCCAGGAACATATCCCCCTCCGCAGACCCCCAGGAGCCAGGAAAGCCTGACAGGAACCACAGCAGCCCCGTGTCCTGGGGGACCTCCAAGGGCTGCCTTGGGCAGGTCCCTGTTCAATGGGCAGGCTCAGGACAATTTTAAATTGGAATATATGCAGTCTGTTGTTGACCTAAATGTCATTAAACAGAACATGACTGTATATAATCTGTCATTTTGGTTTATAAACCAAATGTTTGTAATGATATAATAATTCCAAAAGGATGTATAAGTAAACTATCAGAATCAACACATGATTTAAATAGGTGCACTAAATAAAGTCAAATAGTATCCATATTTTAATAATCCAGAAAGAATCAATTAGAAATTATGTAATTTTCTCTAAAGAGAAAGCGCTAAAACATTATTGGAAAAAAAAAAGCAACTAAATGAAAAGATTATTCATACTCATGGATTGAAAAACTAAATAATTTACATGAGTCAGTTCTCTCCAAATTAATCCATAGATTCATGCCATACTAGTCTTAATAACATCAATGATATTTTTTGAAAAACAAATCCTAAAATTCATAAGTAAATGAAAAACACCAAGATCTGCCCCAAATGATTGTGCCATCTTTTTTCTTACACCATTAAGTCATTTACCTTAACATCTTGTAACTAGATTCCCTAAATATGAAATCAACGGAATTGTATATATTTATACCCCTAAGTAGGTAGAGAATGTTCATGGCCACATTATTTATAGCAACTAAAAGCTAGAAAGAGTATAACAGACTTACTAAAGTCAGCATATTTCTACAAGTGAACTGAAGGATCAACAGCAATTAAAACGAACAAAGTATCGCTATATGAATAGTATGGATGAATTACACAACTAAAATGTTCAGCAAAGAAAGCTCTTTACAAAGGAGCTGTACATATCCTTTCCATGTGTTGTACATATCCTTTCCACTTACAAAAAGCTGGGTACTTATAAAAGTTTGAAACCAAACCTTAAGCTGTTTCTACTGTTATTGCTGGTCTCTAAGATCTGTAACTGTTACATTTTCCAGGGGCAAGCTACTAAAAAATATGCTAAATATAAAATAGGCAAAGAGGATGGATGTTGAAAATAAGGACATAGGAAAACTACGTCTGTAAAATTTCAAAGTCATATTGCAAAATACCAGTGGAATTTGCTATGAAGTTTATTTGTATTTATTTCAAGGAGAGCATTCTGGAAAGCTGGGTTTGAGAAGGTCCTCACATTTTTTGGCCTTTCACTTCCGTTATGCTGGAACTTCACTATCAGTCGTGAGACTGGAGTTGTATCATTATCTAAACAATCATTTCCATTTCACAGAAATTTCAGCACTGTTTTTCTAACAAAATTGAGCAATAACAGTGCTGTTCCCATGGTTACCAAGAGTTCTAATTTGAGTTTCTCAATACACATTTTAGCGTGTAAGATTGTACAATACTTAAGAATAAACCACTTTTAGTTTCAAACAACAACAAAACAAACAAAAAAAACCCTAAAAGTTTAAAACCAGGCATAACTAATCTATGGAGTTAAATGTCAGGCTGTTTTGGATGAATGGGAATCTGGAGGGCCTGTGGGAGGCTTTCTACCATCCTGGTTATTTTATTTCTTAATGTAGATTCACTTACTAATAACTCACTATATATGTTTTTCTATAATAAAATGTATTTTTTAAAAAGTAAATGCAATTCAACAAGTTTTGTTATTGTTGTTTTATTTATTTTTATTATTTTAAAGATTTATTTATTTATTTATACAAGCACTGGGTACAGTCAGAAGCACGGGAGGGTGAGAGAATTCACCAGAGCCAGAGCAGGGAGCAGAGCAGGCAGAGGGACCGAAGTACACTGCTGAGGGGAGCAGCGGGCGGCAGGAGAGGTCTGCGCGCCATGTGGGACCCTTCCCCGGTGGCCGGGGAGCAGCAGGGGATGGAACCGGCGCTGCAGAGGCGGTGGGCAGCTTCGCAACCCAAAGCTCAACCGCTGCACCACCAGGGAGGCCCATTGTTATTGTTGTTTTAATAGAGTTGATAATCTGGACTTTAGTTTCTCATGATAAACAGTGTAAGCTCAGACTGGTCACTTTGTCCCCAAATTCCTATACAATAAGATTGTCATGAGATTTTCATTTATTTTTAACAGTATACCCATAGCCTTATATGCAATAAATAACTAATTTAAAGATACATAAATATGTGAAAAGCACAAATGCAGAACCTATTAAAGGACATAAATGGGCGATTCTGGAGGAATGAAGTGGAAATAAAGACCTTTGGCCATTAGTAACACAAAACCAGCTGATGTTCTAGCCTCATAAGAGGATGTGGGAGGCAGCAAGGTTGAAAATACGGATTCTAAAACACATACACCTGGATACAAATTCAAGTAATAGCTATTACATTCTGTGCATTATTATGCACTTAAATAAAATAATATATGTAAAACTCTCTGGCACAGGATAGAATTTATTTATTTATTTATTTATTTATTTATTTATTTTGGGTTTTTTTGTGGGACCCTAGCCGGCGGCCAGGGAACGAACCAGCGCTGCAGAGGCTGCGGGCAGCCTCGCAGCCCAGCGTTCAACTTCTGCGCCACCACGGGAGGCCCCACAGGATAGAATTTTTATAATCAATAAATATAAATAACATAATTAAAGCACTTTCATCTCATACCTATTTATTCCTAATTATGATGAACTAATACAATTAGTTTAAATCATTCTTAAATTGTTATGTTCCATCATTCATTCCCATGCATTTTTAAATAAACAGAAAACTTAAGCATATTTCTGGCCTCCCCTGGTGGCGCAGCGGTTGAGCGCTGGGCTGCGAGGCTGCCCGCAACCTCTGCAGCGCCGGTTAGTTCCCCAGCTGCCGACAAGGGTCCCACAAAAAATAAAAAAAATAAAAAAAATAAAACCACTTAAACATATAAGCATATTTCCCGATCTAAGAACCCATCCAGAGAAATAAAACTCCTGTGATTAATGTAGGTAAAATAGCTATTAACAATATACTCAAAACTCATTATGCAATCAAAATTGATATTTGCTTCAATTGTCTATCAACTTCATCATTTCACACTTCAACAATATTGCAAAGGAATTTCTCTAGTTACCTGCCAAATGAAAATTAATGGATAATAGACATAAAATTTCTTCTCTTAAAAGTTTCCATCTTTCTTAAACCTTAACATTCACTAATTAACCTTTCCTGTCAATCCAGAAAATTAAAGTCAGAGATTTGGTGGAAAAAATATTCCATGACTATTGGCTACTTATAATATTGCAGCACAGTAATTCCTAAATATTCTATGGAAACTTTCTAGATAAAGTACAATTTTATGCAGTTTTGTGTAGAAATTTGCTAGATAAAATACAAGAACCCCAACTAAATTTGAGTTTCAGATAAATAGCATTTTCTTTTTGTGTTAGTAGAAGAATATTCTAAGATTGTATAGGACAACCTTACATTGAAAAAGCATTTATTGTTTACCTGAAATTCAAATTTAACTGGGTGTTCTGTATTTTTATTTGCTATATATAGCAGCTCAACAAATACAGTAATGGCAAAATTATATTATAATAATAAGCAAACCTAGAATTGCAAAGATAAAATTTATGGTCTATTGCTGTCCACTCCAAGGGAAAAAAAGACATCATTTTATTGCAAATATTATGCAAACTATTTTTCCCCAGAACACATTTTACTCACAGCTTGAAATATCTAAGAAGCAAATATTTTAGTTAACTTATTTCAAATATTCTAGTACAATTCTACTCAAAAGTGTGTTCTGTAGACCAATGACAATTCTTGAATATTTTGTAACTGCTAAACAAGCTCACATTGCAATGAGGTCAGCATGTAAATCAACTGCATCATTAGGCACACTTTTTACTAATATATTTTTTCAGTAATGAGACATTGTTGATGAAGAAAGAAGTATTTGATGACAATTCTGACCTAAGCTGCTATCTACATGTTAATCACCATCAAAAAGTTCATGCCCTGGGCCTCCCTGGTGGCCCCGCGCTGCGAAGTTGTCCGCAGCCTCTACAGCGCTGGTTGCATTCCCCGCTAGCCAGGGAGAACCCCACATGGCTCGGCAGACCTCTCCTGCCTCTCCTGCCTCGCCCGCTGCTCCCCTCAGCAGTGTCTTCGTTCGGTCTGCCTGTTCTCCCCGCTCTGGCTCTGGTGAATTCTCTCACCCTCCCACTCTTCTGACCTGAACTCCAGTTCTTGTACAAATAAATAAATAAATCTTAAAAAAAAAAAAATAGTCATGCCCTGACCATAATTGCTCTGGTAGATATGCTTACGTAATAGAAACTAAAGGAAAATTTTCTCTGGAATTAAGTCTTCTCTGAGGTGTTATGTACTTTCTATAAGGCTCATATATAAAATATATATCATTAATAATTGACATTGAAGAACATTACATTCAACTTTAGTGAAGATCATGAAAATATTACCCTAAGGATCACAGTACTATAAACAGAACAAGATTATGAATCGGCATATTTATTGTTTAAATTCCAGATCTATTATTATTTATATAATTATATACTTCATTAAATAAAACCATGTGACTACCTCTTCTAATGTGAAAATATTGATGAACTAAAAAAAATTAAAGAATCTATTGAGCTCTTATAATATGTCAGGGAGTGTTCTAAGTATTGTTCTAAGTGTTCTAAGTATTTAATTCATTAAATTTTCTGTTAGAAATGCTAGTTTCCTGTGCTCAGAGATAATAAAAATTAAGGCATAACACATCTTATTAAGAAGTTTTATAACCGGGCCTCCCCGGTGGCACAGCGGTTGAACGCTGGGTTGCGAAGCTGCCCGCAGCCTCTGCATCGCTGGTTCAATCCCCCGCTGCTCCCTGGCCACGGGAGGAGGGTCCCACAGGGCGCGCAGACCTCTCCTGCCGCCCACTGCTCCCCTCAGCAGTGTACTTCGGTCCTTCTGCCTGCTCTGCTCCCCGCTCTGGCTCTGGTGAATTCTCTCACACTCCTGCGCTTCTGACTGTACCCAGTGCTTGTATAAATAAATAAATAAATAAATAAATCTTTAACCAAAAAAAAAAAGAAGTTTTATAACCACATGAAATTAGGATATTTCAGTTCAAATAAAACTAACAGTAAGAATGCAAACATGACTCTAACAAACTTCCTAATATTCTTTGTTTTGTTCCCCAACTCTCATTTAATTCTGGCACCAACAAACAAAAAAATAGTCTAAATTTAGCAAATGCAATGGAAGTAATGGAGTTACCCAGTTACCTAACTTCTACTATATTGCCAATGTTCATTTATGAAGAATAGTGTTACCTGAAGTGTAGAAGGGTTATCCTGTGTCACAATAGAATATCAAGTGACATAGAAAATGAACTGCACCAAAACAGCTCAGTGTAGAGAACAGGGATTCATTTGGCATTATAGAAAATGAGTGGCAACACTCATTTTAGAAATAAGAGTTATTGAATTCTCACTTTAGAGTTCTCCACATTGTGAATGAGTGTGGGTGCATCACAGCAGCAAGGTGCCTATGTGGGCTGGAAAGGAGCAAAGTGGGGACCTACTGAATGGCCCATGGAAGACAAGATCAAAACAAGAACCCCAAGGAAGAGATCAAAGTGACAGAGTTGTATTAAAATGAAGAGAGGCATAAACCATTGGAAAATAGAGAATATATACAAAAAGAAAATGATGAGAAGGGGAAGCCTGCCAAGGATTCAGGAAGTGAAAAACCATAGGAAATGCAAGAATTATTGTGTGACTAGGAAAAGACCATCCTAATCAATGATTGAAAAAATGTTTTAAAATACATTTGGAATAAAAATTAAAATAATAGTATTGCCCAATTGTTTTAAGCAGAATGATTTGGTGACAAGAAAAAACTGGATCATACTATATTGTTGCTAGATTCAATGCTGAAGAAAATGAGTTTGAGATTGAAATGAATGAAATAATCACTTATTACTAAGAATTAAAGTATAAAATTATGTAATTTGTGTGTATACATTAATATGTGTGTATAATTGTACCTGATAACACTGAATGAATTGATGCCTTATGCCCAGAATGAATATATACCAGTCACTGAGGAAATTGTGGATGAAATCACCAAGTCTCTATCAATAATTTCTACTGAAGGCTGAAGAATGCAAAAGATAGAATGACTTCTGATAGATAAATTTAGCTTTTCCTTTGAAGGAGCAAAGAAGTGTGGACATAAACTATACCTAAACTGACTTTTGTCTAAGACATTATAGCATATAGAAAAGGAAAAAATATCACTAAGATACAGAACAAGTGATAGCATACGAACTCCATTTTAACAGGATTTCTAAACTGGTAGGTAGTAGAAATAATGGACATTAAATATTTCTAATTTAGCATATAATATAAAATAGCCTGTTATGCCATTTTAAGGGCAAACCGAGATACCTAAGGGGAATGATAATATAGCGTAAATGGTAGTTGACTTTTATTAAGTTAAATATGGAATTGATTCCAAGCAGTAAATGAAAGGATTGGATTAAAATTTGGAGACATGGTCATCACATTTCTGGGTTTCATAAAGCTCAACAGGATACTAAATGCATCAAGTTGATTGAATCTGAGCTCCAAGTATAAAAGGATAGTCAAAATCTGACAAGTTGAAATTTAATAGGGAATGATGACATGATTTGCACTTGGGTCCAAAAAATAACTCTAGCAATGTAAAATGAAACAAATATTGTTTTGCTGCAGCACACAGGAAAAACAAAAATTATGTTTATTATACTAGTCACTGGAGAAGGATGTTTGCCAAAAAAGATAATGAGCTTATGGACCATATTAATTAAAATATAGCACCTCATCAACAGACACCATAACTCTCTTGCACATGATTAGACAGCTCTCCTATAAAGTTCAAAGGAGTGTTTGGTGCTGAGCCATAAGAAGATATGGAGATAATGCTGAAAAAAGTAAAAAGGGAGATAGGCTGGTTCACAATCAAGATGTATAAAGACAAGTTAAAGATGGTGGGATGTTGTAGTGACACCATCTGTGCTCCTCCGCCCTCCTAGTCCTCTTTACCTGTCAAAGGGATTACAAATGCCCTCTAATATATGTTCTCCTGAAAATAGTCCAAACAGGAGATCTATTCTGGAAAATCACTTCTTACCACTCATCTAACCCTCATCCAAATCTCCATTCCAAACCACAACCCTAACAACAAGCATAAAGCCCACAATTGACTGACACAAAGGAAAAACTACAGACCTTTAATCTGGCTGTCAGTGTTTGGGTCTCATTCATTTATGTTCCAAAAAGCCCAGTTATCTGTGTGATTTGTCCTTGTAACTCAGACACAGTGTATTCTATCAGTCATTTGATACATATAGAGAACATAAAATATATAGAAAGAAGAGATGGCTAGAGAAAATTGTGGTACCCCGAAGTAAGAGCCTCCCCTGACCTCAATTAAAGTCAGTACTTTTCTGGTATTGCAGATGTACAGTACCATGAATTCAGGAGCAGTCCAGCTTCTGAGAATGCTCAATACGTTGTTTCAGTACCCAACTTTTGATGCCCAGCTTTAAAAATATGACTACTATAGTATTAATAATAAAATTGAAAATAATATATTTTAAAATTAATATTTTTTCTTATGTATAAGTTATTATTTGATGGTGCCTTTAAATTTCATCATCTCCCTCAGCTAAATATTGATTTTTAATATTTGGAATTTTATCAAAATATGTGATTTGTTCAGTTACTGTATCTGCACATGCACACATGTACCTATGTAGACACAGATTTAAAATAAACAAAATAACTTTAAATGATACTGAATGTGGAAGGAATATTAATATTTCCTATTATATGCTATTATTTTTAGATGACTGAGTAAACTAATTTTATAACCAATAATAGAATGATAATATGATATTTAACAGCATTATTAAAGGACATCAATTTTCTCTCAAATCCTAATCCCTACCTTGAAATAGACCTCTACCTTTTAATAAAAGCTTTACCTTCAATAAAAAATCCTGAAAGTCCGAAAGAACTGAAATTCATAAGTCCTTGAAAAAACAAAATGTTCAAGTAGCCCTGCTTTTAGCTAAGGTCTCACTATTCCTTGGAAATCTAGACTTAATTTTGATCATTCACCCAACCTGAACCATCTGTTCTAAACCCTTACAAAAATTCTAATCTTCTTAGATACTTACTTTCTTAGGAGAATCTAGGTTTTATAAGTAGTATTTCCCCAGGATAATCCATTTACTTGAAGCATGTCTGAGGGTAATATATTTTGAAGAAGTTCTGAATAGGCAGTGTGTGTAGGAAGAAGTGCCTTCCTTGAAACATCTGTTGATACTAATCGCCACCAGTATGGGTCTCTCTTTATCATGCTAACTTCCCAGACCCTGTCTTCCCACTCTCCAGTCTAGCATTACTTCCTCCAAATTCTTCTCCCTCCAGCTCCTGCTACAAACCTGTGCACTCATGGTAAATGTTCTATAAGATGGCTCTGCCCCAGGCCAGGTGAGACTCAGGTAACCACTTTTGGCCTTTTATATTTGTTTGGTTCTGCTAAGGTTTTATCTTGTGGAGGATTTTGAGTATTTGCAGGGAGGAAGGCTGTGTTTAGTGACTAAAAACACCTTTCACAAAGAAAAGAGATACAGGATGCACCAAACCGTGGGACATTTGCAGTTCCACTGAGGTGTGGAGATGGTCCTAGCAGGGTTGGACATGGTGGAGTAGAAGAGATGAGATTCAGCTATTGATTTGAGCTTAAATGTAGGATGTGTCAGCACAAGTAGGAGTGAGAAGAGGAGCTGATCTTCCCAAAGAGAAGCAACATGCCCCCAAGTTGGATAATGAGTGTCCAGCCATTATCTAAAGAGAGGGGGACTTTTGACTAAATGACAGAAGTGGTCAGGGAAAGACGTGGGTGAGCTTTGATTTGTGATTTATGAAATGGTCGTTCCAGGTGGAAATTATGGCATTCCCTTTCTTTCTAATAACAAAGAATGGAATTTTCTTCCATTTCAAATACAGTATGTTGGTCTTTAAAAATCATATCGAAACAAAACACTCTTCCTTTATCAACTTCCACTGTTGTTTCCTTTTCTCTTTACTATGCACTTGCTCCTTCTAAGAATTTCTCTTGCATGTTTGTCTTTGTGTCCTCTTCTTTCAGACTTTCCACTTGTTCAACCCATTCTTCATCAAAAGTATATTTGAACATCCTTACTTAATTAATTCACCAATATTTTTTGAACATTTTCTGTAGGTTAGACTTTTTTAAGCCAAACTGGATAAGCAGGCATGTAAAAATGTGGTCCTCCGATTGGAGAGAATATGTAGGACAGAGGGGAAATAAGGTGTATGTGCAAATACATTCTAATGCACAAAAGTTGCCCTTGTATTAGAAAGATAGAATCTTTTGTTGCTCACTTGTAATCCTGATCCTATTTCTTCTTCTCTGACGAAAACAGAAAAGCAGAGAGTTTCTTCTCAGCAATCAATCTTGGCCAACCTGTGCGCTTTAACTTCCAGAATCAATAGCACCAACAGACTCAACTATTTTCTAGTTTCCCAATGTCCTGTGGACAGATTGGCCACCAGTCAGGGTACAGAATTGGGCTAACCACACTGGAGTTCTGGACTAAGACAACAGTGGTTTTATATCAATAAATACACTGGATAGAATTCCATAGCGTATTTTTTAAAGTGTTATATTTTTCCCAAAAGAGGCAAATGGCTACCTATGAAACAGGAAAAAAAGTAATCTAGGAATTTAAAATATCCCCTGAGTCTGAGGGGCAGTTTCACACTGGCAAATACTGAAACAAATATTTTTCTCTACTGAATCAGAAATCAAGTAATTTCAACAAAGAAAATAAGAACTTTTTTTTTTCCACAAAGGGCAAGTCATGAAAGAACTGTAATTAGATCTGAGAGAAAGCACCAAATAATGCTTTCACAGTCTGAGGGACTTGTGTTTCAAAGCTATTTAGTCTTTTGTTATTGTGCATTTGAGGAAATCACAATGCCTCACTATAGAAATTTGGACGATGTGGCTTTACATCAGTAAGCAACAGACTATCTCTCTAAAACCACCTAAAATATTCTCATGATGAAGAAGAATGAATTAAACGCATATAAGGACAATTGATTAGGTATTTACTAAGCACAGGTACTGTTGGAAGATGGAACTTTTAAGAGATATATATGTATTATTACTAACATAATAAGACATGATAATAGGCCAGATGATCAAGTTTACAAAGAGAAAAATTGTATAAGGTACTAACATAGAGAGGTGCTTTTCAAACTTTTTAAAAGGAAATTATTTTTATTGAGATAATGTTGATTTACAACATGATACCATGTCAACCAACTAAACACCAATAATCGTTCCTCACAGTCCAGAAGCCCCCCTCCTCACTAACTCCCCATCACCCTCCTTCTCCCTCCAGTAGTCTCAATTCCACAGTCAGGTCTCCAGGGTTTGTTAAGATTTAATAGTATGTGTAGCATTGCATTGTTTCTTTATATTTCACTAATGAGCGAGATCATCCAGTATTTGTCTTACTCCTTCTGAAAGTTCTGTCCATGTTGCCTGAACTACTCCTGCTGGCACTGCTTCCTTCAGTGGCCTCTTGGTGGCCTCGGATCCTGCAAATTTTGTATGTTTAAATAGCAATTAAAAAATTTAAAGCATGGGGACTTGATACTATTATGGGACATATTCTTTGTGAATGCAAGAAGTGTTTTCTGGGTTCCAGTCTCTGAATTCCCTCAAAGTGAACAATTCTAACAAAGAACAGGTAAAGAATATGGTAGAAAGAACTTCACTTTCTAAAGATTTTTTTTTTTTTTGGAATAGTAAAGGATGGGTAAGGAAACAGGAAAAGGAAGGGTAGAAATGCATATCTCTGATCAGGCAAGAAATGAATGTGCACTTCACAGATACAAATTTCATCCCAGACATGAATCTAATTCTCAGCACTTTGTCTCACTTTATTATTTGAAAGGAATATTTAACTGCATTATTTTGCCCCGAATTTAAAACAGGATTTATATTAAACACTAGACAGCACAATCTCCATTTGCATTGTGTATATTTAAAGAAAGTTATTTATTCTAGTGAAAGTCTGGGTTGAGCCAAACATGCAGTATTTAAATATAAAACATTTTTGGAGAGTTGCAAAGAAACATTAATTTGTTGGTATAACTGAGATCTGAAATAGAAAATGTATGAGGCACCACTGTAAAGTAGCATGATTGAATTTTTTTTTCCTTTCCTTTTTTTAAAACAAATGGGCTCAAGTTTTCATAAGCAATTGGCTTCTGCTCCTTCCAAGGATCACCTGTGGGCACGTGTGCCTGTATCAGAGAGGTTGCAACCCAGGATTCCACTGCTCCTATTTGAAAGTTGTCTTTGGAAACTTGTAGCAAACTTCCTTAAATTTCTTCATTGTTCTTCATCCTTTGAAAATGTATTTAATATTTGTCCAGAACCAAAACTTACTTGAACTACTGCCTTGGGGGTGAATGAATGATGAAGGGGAAGAAGAAAAACATAAATATCTAATGAACTTCTGCGATGAAGAAAACCTGGCTTTCACTTTCACTAATTTTGTTACCTAGCACTGGTCCCACAAGTCCCCTTACCTCCATTTAAAGGAAACTGATACTTAGAAAAACTAAGTAATTTCCTTTTGGTTACATGACTGAGTTGTTTAACCAGGATTCAAACCAACACTATTTTATTCCAGAGTTCAAGATCATTTCACCATCCTGTGCTGTCCCCGGCAATGTTGACAAGTAAGGTAAATAAGTAAACATATAAATAAATAACAGGTGGTCTTGAGTGAATTCTAAAGGCCTGAATGGTAATCAGGTAGATAACTGCCTTCACTAGGTAAACTGCTCTTATCAAAGGCAGAGGAATATGCCCAGATTAGTAACTCCCAGACAGCAATCTCGCTCACAAATGGTAGGCACTTCCATGTGTAAAAAGGGCTTAGAAAATCTAGGAAAAAAGTGCTTGGGACACCTGGAATAGCCACCGCTAGAGGACCATCTTGTACTCTTGGAAAACATTTGCTGTGCTAGATACTGTGGACACAGAGCGCCACACTGGCTGAGTCCTCCCCCTGTACGGAAGAAGAAACGTAAGTGAGAAAGCACACTGCAGTGTGCCATTCAGAGCCAGTGGTGAGCATAGGGTCTTGGGAGGATGAGGAAAATGAACTTCATAGATACATGTCCCCTGGCCTGGTCTATTTAGACAGTTTGGGTGACTTGCCCTCTACAACAGAGACATCTTGTCCTAAAGGGTCATTGCCAATAAGGCAGCTGTATCATCTCTAGCAATTCCATGTTAATATTAAGAATTCAGGATGTAGAGTAAGGAAAAAATGTCAGGCTTTTCTGCCCTCCTGCCATTAGGATAGATAACGGAACCCTGCGGTCCTGAATGCATGCCTGATGGCGGGCACCTGGAGTAGGGTGTGGTCATAGGTAGATGGGATTCGACTGGGCTTTTAAGGGCAGCATCCCGGGGACGCCAGCAGAAGCCAAAAGAGAAGCAAAAGAAGCAGAAGCCAAGAGAAGGCCGAAGAGCCCAGAGTGAAGACCTGCTGGGGGCTGGGAGGACTGCCAGCCTCTCGGCCCCCCCACGTCCCTGCCTGCTATGTACCTGGTAATCCCAATAAAAGCTTGCAAAACCACTGAGGACTCTGACTCCTCCTTTACCCAGTCTGCTGGACCCTAGAAAACCTGCACTGTGGTCTTCCTGCCCCTACAACCCCGATTCTTGTATGCATGAATAAATACATCTTTTTTAAAAAAAAAGAATTCATTACTCAATCAGAAACTTGCTGTTTCAAAGAGAAGACCTGTGTCTTTCTTGCTGGGATATCTGATTTTTTTTTTTAAAGATTTATTTTGATTTATTAAGACAAACAAGAACTGGGGTGTAGGCCAGAGGTGTGGGGCTTGAGAGTATTCACCAGAGACAGAGGGGAGCAGAACAGGTGGATCTACTGAAATACATTGCTGAGGGGAGGATCGAACTCAAGCCTCAGGGGCTGGCAATAGCTTCATAGCACTGAGACTTTAACTCCCTGCACCACCAGGGAGGCCCGGATATCTGATTTTTGGTCTTTGTTTTGTTTCTTTGATTTTGTTTATAGTGTATTGTTTTAATTCTAAGGGCTGTCATGTCTTAGAGCCTATTTGTTCTATCAGCCTTTGGTGATAATGTTATATTAATGTAGATTTATCAGTTGTAGCAACTATACTAGTCTGGTAAGTAATATTGATTAGGGGCAACTGTGCAATGTGTGGACCGAGTATACTGGGACTCTGAATTTTGTAAACTTAATTTTTTGAACTTAAATCTGCTCCTAAAATAGTCTGTTAAAATTAATTAATTAGGAGAATATT
The DNA here is from genome assembly GCF_014898055.3 of Talpa occidentalis. Taxonomy (NCBI): domain Eukaryota; kingdom Metazoa; phylum Chordata; class Mammalia; order Eulipotyphla; family Talpidae; genus Talpa; species Talpa occidentalis. The sequence continues at coordinate 105,675,305 of NW_023604861.1, read as the reverse complement.
TTAAGCAGAATAATATAGACTCAATTAAGGGGCATTCAATAGACCCTAAAGAGTTTTCTTATTTTAAGATGTAATCACTTGTCAGTTTGCTAAAAATTCTCTGCTTTGATTCTAGGTAGCAGAATAATTTTGTGTGTATAATAAATAATTATTTTGACTATAGGTATTGGTAGAATATTGTGTATGTAACAAATAATTGACTGACTCATTCTGAATTTCTCCTTAAAAAATAAATTGTTTGTGACTTAAATGCATGTGTGGAATGTGCTCTTCTGTCATTTGCTCATGCATGTTATTAACTTTGAAGAAAGCAGACATTTTTTCTCTGAAAAAAAAAAGAAGACCATGACAATAGAAATGCAAATAGCAGTTTAGAGAATTTTCTAATTGTGTTTTCCTCATCACCAACAGTTTAATGTAGTATGAAGAGCAAGTACTTTGGAGTCAGACCTGCCTGGGTTCTGCACTTAATAGAATATGAAATTGAGCAAGTCGCTGAAATTCTCCAAGACTCAGCATTTGAGGACAACATTACTTCTGAGGATCATCACAATTAAGGGAGCCTGTGAATGTAAAGGTATGGCATGCATCACATGGTTCAATATATGTTGGCTTATACTAACCTGTTCATCTTTTATCCAAAACGAATGTGCTCTGGATAGGTTTACTATGTTCTCAAGTTTCCTGATTTTGAATTATTACTATAGTATTTTCAAATTCCTTAGGAGGCAACATTTTCCTTCATTTGTTATAATCTCAAGATAGTTAATGATGAAATGCATGTATATGTGTGTGTGTTTTCTTAAAACAAAGATGGATTTAGATTCTTTGTATTCATTCTTTTTGTACTTTTTCAATTTTACTGAGATATAACTGACATATAACATTATATAAATTTATAGAAGAGAAGCTACTGATTTGATAAACTTATATATTTCACATTTATCACCACCAGAGCATTAGCTAATTCATTTTATAAATACCATTTTCCTTTTTTGGTTACTTTTACTAACATTCAGGTATATGATACAATATTATTAGCTATAGTAATTATGTTGTATATTAGAACCCAAGAACTTGTTGATCTTCTAACTGGAAGTTGGTGCTCCAGCAAATATTTCATTTCCTCTACTCCCCAGCCCTTGATAGCCACTATCCTTTCGGTTTCTCTGAGTTCACTTTATTTTAGATTCCACTTCCATATATAAAGTGATCATGCCATATTTTTCTGTCTTTGACTGTTTTCACCAGCACAAACACCCTCAATTTTTATTCAAGTTGTCTCAAATGACAGGATTTCTGTCTTTCTTATGACTACATAGTATCCTATTGTGTATATATACTCGGTGATTGATTCCCCTATCTTGGCTATTGTGAATAATGCTGCAATGAACTTGGGATTGTTGCTATCTTTTCAAGATCCTGAATTTCAGTTACTTCAGATATATACCCAGAAGTGGGATTGTGGGATTGCTGGGCTATCTAATAGCTACATTTTTTAATTTTTCTTGAGGAACCTCCTGCTATTTTCCTTTGTGACTATTCCAATTTGTGTTCCAAGCAACAGTATACAAGGGTATCATTTACCCTATACATGGACATATTTGTTATTTCTTGCCTCTTTTATAGTAGCCATTTTAACAAGTGTGAGTCGATATCTCATTCTACCTTTTTGATTTGTGTTTCTCTAACGTTCTCAGACATTGAGCACCTTTTCATGTTGGTGACATGAATGCCTTCTTTGGAAAACTATCTACTCAGTTCATCTATCCATTTAAAATTGCTTTGCTTGTTGCTTTGTTAATTGAATTCTATGAGTTCCTTATATATTTTGGCTATTAACCTCTTTTCACACATGATTGGTGAATATGTTCTTCATTTTATCAGTTGTCTTTTCATTTTTTAATCATATCTTTTGCTGTGCATTTGTTTTTAAATGTACTGAATCCTACTCATTTTTGCATTTATTGCCTGTAGGGCTCATATCAAAAATGTTTCTGACAAAACATATGTCAAGGAGCTTTTCTCCTCTGATTTCTTTTAGGAGTTTTATAGTTTGGGGCCTTATGATTAGGATTTGAATAAATTTGAGTTCATTTTTATCAGTACTATAAGATAGATCTCCTATTTCATTTTTCTGCATTTTGTTATCCAGTTCCCATAATATCATTTTTTTAAGAAATATTGTTTTCTACTGAGTATTCTTGGCTCTTTTGTCAAATATTAGTTGACCATATGTGTGGAAGTTTATTTCCAGAAGCTCATTTCTATTCCATTGGTCTATGTGTCTATTTTCATGTCACTAAACACCATTTTGATTATTATAGCTTTCTAGTATAGGTTGAAATGAAGAAGTATATTACCTCTAGTTTTGCTGTTATTCCTCAAGTTAAATGATGTTTTAAGTTATTTTCAGCCTTAAGGAGAGGTATGTACACAGGTTACAGGTTGACGTCTTGCAAACACACTCACACATTCAAGAAATAAGAAATACTGAGATGCCATCTTAGCAAAACTGATGAAAACTGATCCTTTTTCAGTATAGTATATGATTCTAGTGAAGAGGAACAAAAGTGATTTTATACCAAACCATCAGCTTTTTCATTTCCTCAGACAGTAAGAGATAATAGTCATTTAGATGTGTGGATATTACTTTAAAAATATTTAACATTTATTTCACCATTACAGAAGTTGTATTTACTTACTGAAGAGAGGAAAAGAAGGCAAGATAAAGGATACAGATAAACTAAGTGGGGGAGGGTAGGAAATCCACCCTTGTACCTGCTACTAACATGCTACATGTTCTTTTAGACATTTTAATATACTTGATGTTATAATTTATTTAAAAATAATTTTATGCTATAAACCCATTTTATAACTTAATTTTCCAGGAAAAATATGCAATTAGCATCTTTTAATATCAATACATTAATTTCTATAAATTCATTTTAGTAGCTGCCTATTACCCGTTATATATAATTGTATGGACATATCTCATTGTATTGTGCTTTTCCTTTATGGTGATCCACAGAAATTACATTTTTTAAAAGATTTATTTATTTATGCATACAAGAACTGGGGTACAGGCCAGAGGTGTGGGTGTGAGAGGATTCACCAGAGACAGAGTGGGGAACAGAACAGGAAGATTGACTGAAATACACTGCTTAGGAAAGCCGCAGGCAAGTGAGGAGAGGTTTGCTGTACCATGTGGGTAGCTCCGGGGCTGGGGATCAAACTCATGTTACAGTGGATGCAGACAGCTTCATAGGTTGTGTCTTAACCTCTTGCACCAACAGGGAGGCTCTACATTTTTTTTTTTAGATTTTTTTTTATTGTTTATTTATACAAGAACCGGGGTACATGGCAGATGTGCAGGAGGGTGAGAGGATTCACCAGAGACAGAGCGGGGAGCAGAACAGGCTGACTGACAAAATATACTGCTGAGGGGAGCAGCGGGCAAGACAGGAGAGGTCTGCCACGCCATGTGGGTTTCTCCCTGGCTGGCCAGGATTGAAGAGGCTGTGGACAGCTTCACAGCACTGCAGTAAATGATACAAAAGATGTAGCTAAGATCATTAATAAAAGTGGATACACTAAAAACAGATTTGTCAATGTAGATGAAATAGCTTTATTCTATATTGGAAGAAGATACAGTATTAAGATTTTAATAGTTAGAGAAGAGAAGTCAATATCTGGCTTTAAATTTTAAAAGGTACGTGGAATTTCTTATTAGGATCTAATAAAGTTGGTGACTTCAAGCTGAAGCAAATGCTCATTTACCATTCTGATAATGCTAGAACCCTTAAGAATTATACAAAATCTATTTGCCTGTGCTCTATAAATGAACAATAAAGCCTGGGTAAGAGCACATCTGTTCACAATATGTTTTACTGAATACTTTAAGACCTTTGTTGAGACCTACTTCTCAGAAAATAAAAAAGATCTCTTTCAAAAGATTACAACTCAGTGACAATGCACCTGGTCACCCAAGAGCCCTGATGGAGATGTACAAGGAAATTAATGTTTTTATGCTGCCAACACAATATCCATTCTCAAACCCATGAATCAAGGAGTAGATTTGACTTTCAAGTTTTATTATTTAAGAAACACATTTCATAAAGTCACAGCTGCCATAGATAGTGATTCTATTGATGGATATGGGTAAATTGAAAACTGCATGGATACCCTTAAGAATATTTGTGATTCATGGGAGGGGATCAAAATATCAACCTTAACTCCTTCACCCATTAGCAATGTTAAGCAGATATGCAAAACCACACTCTTTTATTATGATCTTTCCTTTGTTTTTTCTTTTTTATTTATTAAATACGGGATCTTACAAGGAAATGACTGGTTCTCTTAGCATAATTAGTCTTTTCCCAGTTTCTAAAAAGGCTAATGTTTTGTATGTATAATGCATTTATCTTATCAACTATGTGTTCATGCTTTCACCCAACCTTTTCTAATTATGATGTGCATTATTTGCTTGTATATTTTCTATATTAAGAAAGTTAATACATAGCTTTATACGTTACACTTTGATGTCAGTTTTTCATTTGACTTTCATTTTTATATATTTGTATTAACCCTAAATTGTTTAATTTTATTCTATTAAATATTCTGTTATTCTTTAAAGAAACATAAATATAGTCATACTGCATAAATATAGTCACCATAAATATACAAGCAATTTAAATTCAGGAGGAAATACATTTCAAGAACTTTGGGAGTGAAGTGCCAAGGTGACACCTATTATCAAACAATTTGCAGCATTGCCAAAATACACTAACCATTGTTATTTATAAAGATTTGCTGTAAGGCTCAGTCTTTTGCTGGGCAAGCAAATGAATATACATATTAATACCCTTTATAGATCTGTGATAATCCTCTGGGCACATATTGAAATTTCTGCAAAGCAGCTAAATATGTCTCCAGGATTTAAGAATGTCTAATACATTAATCTGGAAGCACAGATGTCTATCTGGCAAACAAAAGAATATGTGTTAAAGTTTTCAGTGGAGAAATTAGGGTCCAATATCCAGCAAAACCTGAAATGCCATACGCCATAAATAGCAAACAACTGTGCATATGAATTCAGAATGCTAAGAAGTCACTCTGTGTGAGTCATTAAATTTTAATTGAATGACATTGCCGTGATAAATGTTTTAAATTGGTTTAATGCATAGCAATTTTTTGTTTAAAAAGGAAATTATTTACAAGGTTTTGGTTTAATGATTTATCATGATAGGTGTGTAACAAGATAGAGCTGCAAGTCAAAAAAGGCCCAGTAGTGACAGTTGACTATACAGCCAGAGTCATTTTGTGCTGGACATCCTTAAATAAAACAGCTTGCTAACCAAAGCACTGGCCATACTGCCGCAGGTGGAATCTGTAGAAGTTGACAATTGCAGATTTGAGTTCCTCAACCCTATTAACATTCTAGGAATGGTGGGGGTTGAGAAAAAACAATGATCTGAGCTGTTAATTTAAGCAAGGTGAATGTCATTTATAAACAACAACAAAAACAAACAAACAAAAAAAAACTGGAATGAATTATACCCAAAGGAATAATTCCCTTCCCATTATGTCTATCTGGACAATCTAAGATCATTTGCTGGAGCCAATTACTTATAAATCAGGCATTGATTTCATTATTTTCCAGCATGAAACAAAGTGTCATAAGAAATGATGGTTCACCACTTTGTTTGTATTAATTATATAGAGACACCGGAAGCTGATAACGTAAGATTGATTGTAATTGAGCCATAAATTTAACACTGAGAAAAATAATCCATTTACCTGGACAGCTCTTTGCTGAAATATGTTTCTAGAGCTGGCATAGGAGGTAGAGGGTCTAAAGATAAGAAAATGATTAATGTTTCTTACCTATGGCCAGTGAAGCAATCCTTAGTGTAAACTGGGTACTACTCAGCTAGTAAAATTATTCTCCTGTGATCTGAATCATGGAAAGTTTGAACATTTAAAGGACCATCTCCCAAGATTTCTATATTTAGCAAATGTACCATAGGGATGCTAAAATGTTTAAAATAAAATCGATTTCATCACGGTCTCTCTGTAGTACCCAGTCACTTCACTGTCCTCCTCTGTCCAGTCATGGGAGGCATTGTAAGACCAGTTCAGATACCCCAAGAGAGTCTCACACAACAGCAGTACTAAGGTTGACATGCCCTCATACCTCTCTGAACTCCAGTAGTCACAGCAGAATCTGAAAGGGCACCTCAGGAACAGAAGGAAAGTATGTATTGGACCACTGAGAAAAACATCTGCAGTGCTGGGACTTGGTTGAATTTGCAAGTTTATGTTGAAGCAACAACACAGAAAAACCTGCTTTTTATATGAAAGTTGAGAGGGCAAGAGGTGGGAAGGTGAAAGGTGAATGTGTGTTGTTTCACACTCCTCGCAGTTTCAGGGCAGCAAAATTTACCAACAGGGTTAGGAAGGAGAGTAGAGGGCAGTGCTGACCATGCTGTGAATCTGGCCTTGGCAAAAGGATAGAAAAGGTAAACCGGGGGAGATTGGGAGGCTTTGGCTCATGAGATGGAAGACTGGCCTGCTGGGGTGTGTCTAGGCTGGAGTAAAAATTCTGAAATCAACTTCAAATTGTTCAGATATTTGGCAAAATGGGGATTAGTTATGGTGAAGGAACGTTAGCGAAATTCAAGGCAGGCAATGTTATGCAAAACTTTGAGATTTCTAGTTAGCTGATCTGGATTTGGAAGTAACCTTAGGATCAATCTTAGTATCTTCTTGAAGGCAGGTTTACAGATAGGCTGCGAGTAAGCAGTATAACAAAGGAAGCTTCACTAAGAGGCATCCTTCCAGATTTTCCTCATGTGTCTTAGGGGTCTGAGGGAATGATGAAGGAGGTAAACCCCCTGAAGAGAGGAGTGCCCAGTAACAGAGAGATGCCTGGGAGATTTGTATGCCCTCTTCTATACCCAACAGGGTCCAAAGTTTACATAATGTTAAAATTTGGAAAACAAAAATGAAATAAATGACCCAACTGTACAGCAAGTGAGTGAGGGATATTTTCAGTGACTAATACAAAGCAATTTTAATGTAATTTCAAACATACTTAGTAATTATAATAATAATACTGATGTTATTTTGAAGACCATATATATGTAAATATGTAATTATGCTATTTTTAAATTATTAAGCAAATAAGCAATTAGTTAATATATTAAGAATAAAGATTTCAGTGTAAGAGATAGAAGAGATGTAAATAGAAACTCAGTAAGTAGATAAAATCTCTATTTTAAATTTGAATATAAAATATTACTATGGGCTAATAATTTATTTTTCTTGTTCTTTTAAAACAAAGACATATTCCCTAGCTCTGCCTACTGGAAACATCAAGTAGATGTAATGGCAATCTAGTAATCATCAGTAAATCTTACACACAATGTGGCCTCTGAGAACCATTTTTCACTAAAAGGAAATTAAATCTGAGGAAGACTATTTTTAAGATAAACCCAGAACATCTGTGTGTCCAGAAAATAAGAGGGCTAGCAACAACTACAAAGGTTAGAGCAAAGAGTTCACCTGAATGAGTTCTCAATTACCATGATGAGCATTAAAAATGCAATGGACTAAACCATATCAAATACAACAAAATTCCTGCATTCATAATCTAAAAAGATCATTGGTTTTTGTTCTTGCAAATTGCCCATGCATCTGCTTATTATTTTGAAAGATGGTAAGTAAAGAGAAAGAATCAAGCACATCTACTACACCTTTCAAACTTATCCATACTTATTTCAATTATCCATGTAGTTAATAATGGAAAATTCTTTATAGAAGAACTCTATTGATAATTATCAAATAGAAGGGGTGATAGGACTAAAAATGTCACCACTTTGCAGTCCCAGTTGAGATAGTGGATGTAGGCAATAACCATCTGTGGCTGTGAAAACCATTCAGTGGGAAGTTGAAGGGCAACTTTGGAGAATGTGGTTAGGTTGACCATACCGCAACCCACCTCTCAAGCACTAATCTGTGAAGGGAGGATACTGGGGTAGAATGTGCACCCTGTTGAAATGCAGTAAATCCTACCCAATCTATTTTTGCCAAAGACAAATAAGAAAGTACTTTACTTTAATCAAGCCTCTACATTGAATCACTAAGCACAAGTTAGAACATCTTAAAGATGCTAGCACCAAATACAGAATGTAGAGCATTCTCTGTTTATTTTTTTTTTAATAATAAATTTTATTTTTATATTCCCCATACAATTGCAGCCCCCCCATTCTGACCCCAATCTCTCCCCTCCCACCCCTGCCCCCTTAAAAGTGTCTCTGGTTCGTAGTTTTTTGTTGATTTTGATTTTCACTTTCTTATAGTTATTCGTTTTCCTGGTCCCTTATTTAAGTTTTCTAGATTCCTGCTATGAGTGAGACCATCCGGTATTTTTCTTTTTCTTTTTGGCTTATTTCGCTGAGCATGATCCCTTCCAGTGCCATCCATGTTGCTGCAAATTGCATGTGTTTATCTTTTTTGAATGCTGAGTAATATTCCATGGTATATATGTACCACATCTTCTTGATCCAGTCATCTATTTTTGGGCATTTGGGTTGTTTCCAAAGCTTAGCTATTGTAAACAGTGCTGCTATAAACATAGGGGTGCAGGTGTTCTTTGGAATTGATGTTTCTGTGTCCTTTGGGTAAATACGTAGGAGTGGAATTGCTGGATCATATGGAAGCTCTATGTTTAGTAGGTCCAGAAATCTCCACACAGCTCTCCACAGTAGCATTATCTGCTTCGAATTACCTAATATGGGACCTGGTGGGGGAGGTGAAGGGGAAAGAGATGAGGAAGAAACTTACAGGGGGAAAAAAAGAAATGTAAGATAGACCAATCAGCACTATGTAAAAGTCTTTGGGATCCTACATCAACTAAACAACTCAGAAAGACATTTTTGAGAAAATTGGAGATTTGCAAACAAGCTGGGTATATGCTAATATGAAGAAATTATTTTAAGCTTTGTTGGGTGTGAAAATGCTGTTATGTTTACATTTTAAAATATCATCTCTTAGAGAACCATACTTCAGTATTTATTTTAAAAAAGTGATATTGTCTGAGATTGCTTCAAAATGCTTCGGGGGCATATGGGGAGGGGAAGTGTGATGGGAGTTATAAATAAAACAAGTTTAGATCGGGGGCGGAGCAACATGGCGGCGAGGAGACGCTGCGAGTAAGATCTCCCATTAAAAAAAGTTAATAGGGAGGAAAAGCGGCAGGTCCCAGTGAGAACTGGGACACGGAAGATAAACGGACGACTCCAGCAAACTGCCCGAAGAAGAAAGTTGCCATAAAAGAGGACGAGAAGGGAGGGAAGCGCAGAACCCTGCTCCCCTCCCCCGCCCACAGAGGCGGCACTCTCCGACCGGCAGAGAGGAGGAAACAACAAACCAAAACGGCCAACAAGAAAAACGGACACAGCAAGCGGGACTGTGAGTGGAAAGGAACTATTGCAGCCACCACACCCCGTGAACGGGAGCTGAGGCGAACCCTGCAGGATCCGCCGCGGAGGTGAGCTCCAGGCGCCATTAGAGAGCCCCGCCCCCCAGGAGGAGACCAGCACCAGCACACAGCCCCCGCCGCCCGGTAAGCTTGCGCGGAAAGTGGCGCGGATCCAGACCGGATCGCAGCTGCCCAGGTCCCCGCGCCTGCGACCTAGGCTTGCGGGGAGACGGCGGAGGCCCTCCCTGAGTGAGCAGGAACAAGGCGCCCAGGCAGGGGAGCGGGTTTCAAAAGGCGCCATTCCCGCGCCACTGATCTGGGCTACAGCCCGCGTCCTGGAACTGAGGGCTTTGGAACTGAGACCCGGGGCACGAAATTAGGGGCGTGGGTTCCCCACGACGGTGGGGCACAAGGCAGACACAGCACCCCAAAGCCGTTGAGGTGTACCCTACCATCCCCGCTCTGCTCCCTGTCCCACGGGGTGGAAAATCAGCTCCCCAAGGGCTCTAGGAGAGATCTCTGGCGCCACCTAGCGACTTGACCCCAGCACAGGCTACTGAAGGAGCTAGTGGCCAACTGGGGAGTTAGCCCACACCTGGCTCCTTCCGAACAAGTAGTCTGAGCCCACAGGGAGAGCGAGCACCCACAGCCGGGGCAGACCAGGCGCGCAGAAGAGTGTGCCTGAGACCAGACGCGCAGGGAGTGTGTCCCACATCACTATTTTAGAACAGGGACATTTCTTCAGTAAAGACTACCTGCAGAAGGCTTCCTCAGGAGCCAGAGGCTGCTTGAAACTGACAGATGACTCCTGGAAGAACCAGAGGGGAACAGAGAAGCCCACCCAAGATGCCGGCCAGTCCCAACAACACAGTGTCCCAACGCATACGGCAAATTAGAAAACAGACAGTAGGGAGGAGAAGAACCACACGCAACCTAGCAACTCTCCAGAGAAAAAGCACACCACAAAAAGAAAGCCAGCCCCCAGATTGCAAAGACAATAACTTGGAAGAATTTCTGAGCCTTCCAGAAAGAGAATTTAAAATTGCCGTGATTAAAAAACTGACAGAAGTCATAAAGGAAAACAATGATAAGGGAAAAATAATCAACGATCAGAAGAATGCAATTGAGTCCCTAGAGAGGGAAAACAATGGTCAGAAGAAAGAAATTGAGTCCCTAAAGAGGGAAGTAAAAGAAATGCAGGAGATCAAAGAATTAATGGAAGAACTAAAGAATTCTGGGAAAGCAATGAAAGCAGAATAGATGAAATGGAAGAACGAATAAGTAATCTTGAAGACACAGAAATAAAAAGAACCAAAACAGAAAAGGAAAGAGAAGTACGAAGGAAAAAGAACGAAGAAAGACTTCGGGAACTATCTGACTCCATGAGGAAAGGAAATATAAGAGTTATAGGAATACCAGAAGGAGAGGAGAGAGATGTAGGAACAGAGAAAATATTCAAAGAGATAATTGAAGAGAACTTCCCAAATGTGAAGAAGGAGCTGAAAATTGATATACAAGAAGCAAGAAGAACACCAAACTTCCACGACGAAAGGAAAAATACAGCAAGACACATAATAGTAAAGCTCCCAAGAATCCAGGACAAGGAAAAAATAATGAAGCTGGCAAGAGGAAAGAAACAGATAACATTCAAAGGAAAACCAATCAGGCTGACATCAGACTTCTCCGAAGAAACACTACGGGCAAGGAGAGAGTGGAGGGACATAGTCAACAGACTCCAAGAAAACAGATGCCAACCAAGAATACTCTATCCCGCAAAGCTCTCCTTCCTCTTTGAAGAAAGAATATGGACCTTCCCAGACAAACAGAAACTCCGGAATTTCATTGCAACTAAACCCCCACTCCAAAAAATACTACAAGGAGTCCTAAAGCCAGAACCTCAGAGGGACGAATAACAATGAAAGAAGGCCAAAAAAAAAAAAAGTTATTAAAAGAATAAATAAATAAAATCAAAGGAAAGACAAACACAATGGCAAATACAGATGTTAACATATCAATATTAACTCTAAATGTAAATGGACTAAACTCTTCAATAAAAAGACACAGAGTGGCAGCCTGGATTAAGAAACAAAACCCAACCTTTTGCTGTCTCCAGGAAACACATTTAGCTACAAAAGATAAAAATAGGCTCAAAGTTAAAGGATGGAAAACAATCCTACAAGCAAATGGACCAAAAAAGAAAGCAGGAACAGCTATACTTATATCAGATAAAACAGATTTCAAACTCAAAAAGATAAAAAGAGACCCCAATGGTCACTACATTATGATCAAGGGGACAATACTTCAAGAAGAAATAACACTCATTAACATATACTCACCAAACGAAGGAGCACCAAAATATATCAGACAACTGTTGTCCTCTCTGAAAACAGACATCAGAGAAAACACATACGTAGTGGGAGACTTCAACACACCACTATCAACAATGGATAGATCAACAAGACAAAAAATAAGTAAAGAAACCAAAGCTCTAAATAAGGACCTGGAGCAATTAGGCTTAACAGACATCTATAGAACACTAAACCCCAAAAAAACGGAGTACACATTTTTCTCAAGCGCACACGGATCATTCTCCAGGATCGATCACATACTGGGGCACAAGACAAACATCAACAGATACACCAAGATTGAAATCATATCAACCATCTTTTCTGACCATGAAGGCATCAAACTAGAAATAAACCATAAAAAGAAGGCAAGGAACTTTCCTACCTCATGGAGATTAAAAACCACACTACTGGAAGACCATTGGACTAATGAGGAGATCAAAGAAGAAATTAAAAAATTTTTTGAATTGAACGACAAGGAGGACACTAATATCCTAAATGTATGGGATGCAGCAAAAGCAGTAATAAGAGGAAAATATATAGCAATAGAAGCTCACATCAAGAAACAAAGAACGCAAAGAAACAACCTCATCTCAAAGCTCAAAGATCTAGAAAAAGAACAACAAAAAAAACCCAAAACCAGTAGAAGAAAAGAAATAATAAAAACCAAAGCAGAAATAAATGAAATTGAAACTAAAAAAACAATCCAAAAGATCAATGAAACCAAGAGCTGGTTTTTTGAAAAAATCAATAAAATAGACAAACCCCTAGCCAGGCTCACAAAGGAAAAAAGGGAGAAAGCACAAATAAACAGGATCATCAATGAAAGAGGAGAAATCACAACGGACACAGCAGAAATCAAAAGAATAATCAGTAACTACTATGAACAGTTATATGGAAACAAGTTTAACAATCTAGAGGAGATGGACAAATTCCTACAACTCTACAATCACCCAAAGCTAGATAAAGAAGAAATAGAACACCTAAACAGACCAATTACAATTAGCGAAATTGAAATGGTAATAAAAAACCTCCCCAAAAACAAAAGCCCAGGACCTGATGGATTTACAAATGAATTCTACCAAACATTCAGAGACGAATTAGTGCCTATCCTTCACAAACTCTTCCAAAAAATTGAGAAGGAAGGGACAATACCAAACACGTTTTATGAAGCCAACATTACACTAATACCAAAAACGAACAAGGACAACACAAAAAAGGAAAACTACAGGCCAATCTCCCTAATGAACACTGATGCAAAAATCCTCAATAAAATTTTAGCTATCAGAATCCAACAATGTATCCATAAGATAATTCACCACGACCAAGTTGGATTCATTCCAGGGGCACAAGGATGGTTTAACATCCAAAAATCAATCAACGTTATCCAACACATCAACAAAAAGAAATATAAAAACCATATGATAATATCAATAGATGCTGAGAAAGCTTTCGACAAAGTGCAACACCCATTCATGATAAAAGCCCTTGAAATTTTGGGGATACAAGGAACATACCTCAACATCATAAAGGCCATCTATGACAAGCCAACAGCCAGTATCATTCTCAATGGTGAAAAGCTGAAAGCAATTCCATTAAGATCTGGAACAAGACAAGGATGTCCACTCTCACCATTGCTTTTCAATATAATACTGGAAGTCCTAGCCAGGGCAATAAGACAAGAGAAAGACATCCAAGGAATCCAAATAGGAAAAGAAGAAGTCAAACTATCATTATTTGCAGACGATATGATATTATACATAGAGAACCCCAAAAACTCCACAGAAAAGCTAATTCAACTCATCAATCAGTTCAGTAAAGTGGCAGGATACAAAATCAACACGCAAAAGTCAGTAGCCTTCCTATACACAAACAATAAATCTGAAGAAGAAGAAATCAAAAAGACCATCCCTTTTGTTATTGAAACAAAAAAAATCAAATATTTGGGAATAAATCTAACAAAAGAGGTAAAGGACCTATACAAAGAAAACTATAAAACACTGTTAAAAGAAATAGGAGAAGACACAAAGAAATGGAGAGACATCCCCTGCTCGTGGATTGGAAGAATAAACATTATTAAAATGACCATCCTACCGAAAGCAATATACAGATTCAATGCTATTCCAATCAAAATTTCAATGTCATTCTTCAAAGAAATAGAACAATTATTGATGAAATTCATATGGAATCACCAAAAACCCCGAATAGCCAAAGCTCTGAAAAAAAAAGAAGGGAATGGAGGCATCAGACTCCCAGACTTCAAACTATACTACAAAGCCATAATCATCAAAACTGCATGGTATTGGAACAAGAACAGACATACAGACCAATGGAATCGAATAGAAAATCCAGAAATAAACCCACAGATTTATGGTCAACTAATCTTTGACAAAGGAGCAAAGAATATGCATTGGAGCAAAGAAAGTTTGTTCAATAAATGGTGCTGGGAAAACTGGGTCGCTACATGCAAAAGAATGAAGCTTGACCACCACCTCACACCATACACAAAAATCAACTCAAAATGGATTAAAGAACTAGACATAAGACCTGAAACCATAAAATATATAGAAGGAAATATAGGCGAAACACTACGTGATTTGCACATCAAAGACATCTTTACAGACACATCACCCAAAGCAGTGATAGTGAAGGCAAAGATAAACAGCTGGGACTACATCAAATTAAAGAGCTTTTGCACAGCAAAAGAGACAATAACAAAAACAAAGAGAAACCCCACCAACTGGGAGAACATTTTTGCACCCAACACTAATGATAAAGGACTGATCACAAAAATCTGCAAAGAGCTGATGAGACTCAACAACAACAAAGAAAATAATCCAGTCAAAAAATGGGCAGAAGAGCTTAAAAGAAACTTCTCTGAAGAGGAAATGCAAATGGCCAACAGGCATATGAAAAAATGTTCAACATCACTTGTCATCAGGGAAATGCAAATCAAAACTACCATGAGATACCATCTTACACCAGTGAGAATGGCACATATTAAAAAAACTAGCAACAACAAATGTTGGCGAGGGTGTGGAGAAAAAGGAACTCTTCTGCACTGTTGGTGGGAGTGCAAACTGGTCCAACCACTGTGGAAAGCTGTATGGAGATTTCTGGACCTACTAAACATAGAGCTTCCATATGATCCAGCAATTCCACTCCTAGGTATTTACCCAAAGGACACAGAAACATCAATTCCAAAGAACACCTGCACCCCTATGTTTATAGCAGCACTGTTTACAATAGCTAAGCTTTGGAAACAACCCAAATGCCCAAAAATAGATGACTGGATCAAGAAGATGTGGTACATATATACCATGGAATATTACTCAGCATTCAAAAAAGATAAACACATGCAATTTGCAGCAACATGGATGGCGCTGGAAGGGATCATGCTCAGCGAAATAAGCCAAAAAGAAAAAGAAAAATACCGGATGGTCTCACTCATAGCAGGAATCTAGAAAACTTAAATAAGGGACCAGGAAAATGAATAACTATAAGAAAGTGAAAATCAAAATCAACAAAAAACTATGAACCAGAGACACTTTTAGGGGGGCGGGGTGGGAGGGGAGGGATTGGGGTCAGAATGGGGGGGCTGCAATTGTATGGGGAATATAACAATAAAATTTATTAAAAAAAAAAAATAAATAAATAAATAAATAAATAAATAAATAAAACAAGTTTAGCAAAATGAACTGTTCAAGTGGGTGATGGGTATGATCAGTAAATTATCCTCTACTTTTGTGCATGTTTGGAAATTTTATTAATATAAAATAAAAATTAAAATACATAAAACCACTGATCAATTCTAAGCCATGCTGCTTTCCTGGCATGAGAAAAAGACTCAGGAGATACTGAATGCTACATTCCTACTCTTAGTTTAGCTGACTTCTGGCCTCACCCAGGAAATATATTTGGTTGCAGCTGTCATTGATAACATCATTCATTCACAAAACATGGTCTTACCTCATTAGAGCCCAGAATGCCTCTGACTAAGCCAAATTGTACACCTCACCCCAAATCTCAGGGAAACTTGAATAACACCTACACCAATCCCCAACTGAGTAAGTCATATTCAGAGAATGTCATCCACAGTCTTTGAGGAGATGTTAATTATCACTGGCACAATACAACACATGGCAGCTGATGAACTGAAGATACCACCCCTCATCCTTAGGAAACTCATTTCACAGTGAGGGAAAAGCAGCAATAAAGTTGTCATTGCAATAATGCTTCACCTTGTGAAGTGTGGCTGCCTCAGTGCCTCAATATATTTTGTTTAGTAAATTATCCTTTGTCAGCTAAGAATAGAAACCACAGCTGCTTAGGGACAACAGGAAAGTAGCTCATTTCTTTAAAAAGTACTCTTTTCCTTCACACACATCACTAAGTCTGGCAGATATCAGCCACGATTTAAGGTGTACTAATGCTGCTAAAATGGGATCTATTTGTTCATAGTTCATAAGGATTGTCCTTTTTCCTAAAGTTTTTTGATCCTAGGAGAGAGTATAGGCTCTGTGTAACTATATCAAGTAAGATGTTTAATTTTATGTGTCAATCTGGAGGGTGTTTGTGGACGAGATTAAAATTTAAATTGGTGAACTTTGGGTAAAGCATATTGCCTTCCATAATGTGAGTGGGTATCATTCGATCAGTCAAGGGCCTCCCTGAACAAGATAGAATTTTCCAGCAGTCTGCCTTCAGGCTCCGTCTGCCCCAGTGTCTCCTGAGTCATCTCCATCCTGCTGATGCACACCACAGATTTTGGATTTCATAGACACCATAGTTGTGTACCAATTCCTTACACTAAATAAATCCATACACACATATACACACACGTGTGTATGGATTTGGATATAGAAACAGAGACGGAAATGGAGAGAGAAAAAGAGAGAGCTTTAATGTATCAGGGAAAAACAAATATTTCAATTGTTTTAAGTGCTCCTTTTTTTCTATTGCACCTCAGACTCTCATTTGATATAGAAATACAGGAATATAGAAAAACATATGCTTTATGAGACAGATTCCCCAATAGTTGGGCCCTGAGCTCTGAGACATGAGAAAAATGATGCGGTTTTACATTGCTGGTGTGGGTTTTGGTATATCTTCATCTCCTGCCTTTCCTTGTTTTGGTTTTTTAAAAAACTAAGACATGTTTAGTTTTTTATTTTTTAAGGAAAATATTAATCTTCAAATTAGGAGATATAAATCTGACTTGAAATTTAACCTCCACTAATTATTAGCTTTCAGACCTTGGGCAAATTAGGTTCTCTGAACCTCAGTTTCTCCTCTGAAGAACGTAGATACAATCTCACTTCAGAAATTTATAGAGTTGAAAATGAAATCATAGGGTTCTAGGACGGAATGATGAACGTAATAACACAATCTACCTTACTTGTAGGATGGGAATAAACTTACAGAAAGAGTATAAAGAGAACAATACAATAAGAGACAGGATGAGTTTCAAAGATTACAAGTTACTAGAATTCTGTAGTTACCTACAGAAATACGTCTGTGCCTTGAGAAAGAGTTCTGGGTACACTGGGGGGTTATTAACATATAGGAGAGACTAGACATCTGCACTGAGGATGTGGTCACACAGGGAGCGTTCAATAGTGTCAGAATCAAAAGAATGAAGAGTGCCAGGATCTATGGGTCAGAGAGAGAAAGCAAACATTTTTTGACCATTGTTATTATCTGCGTCATAATATCAGAGCTTCAAGCAGATTGAACTCCACTATTAGAGCTTCATCTAGGAAGGAGCAGTCATCTTCCCTCACTTAATTTTTATCGTATGCACCACCCTTGTTCATGACTCTGCTTCCCAGCTTGCAGAGTCCTCACCTCAGGTAACCACAACTGGTTTAGAGTCACGGTGATCAATATACATAGAAAACATTGAAGTTCCATGAAATTAAAGCACTACAGAAATTAAAAGTGAGGTCATCATTCTCCTTCTCTAGTTAGCAAGAGGAAATATTACTTAGTGGTCAGCACTTGCATCTGGATTGAATGTAGTTCTAGTACTTATAAGTTGATTGGATTTTAATGAGTTGCTTAAATTCTCCAAGTCTTGCTTTCACTTGGATGATTTATTTATTCAACAAAATGTGTGAGAAACTCTACACAAACCAGGCAGTCAGTGTGGCATGAGATTGCATGCAAACAAAGCACACCAAAATCCTTGCTCTATAGAACCTACCTTTAGGGTACCCAACTCATAGGACTGTTGTAAGGCTAAAATAAGCTAGACATGGAAACTATTAAAGCACAGTGCCTGGGATAAGGTAAAGTCTCATTAAATCATTGCTAGCTTATGTGCAAGGCATCAGCCAAGGCTAGATTCTGACTCTACTTTTTAAAAGTATGTCTAGTATTCTAACAGGTGGAACAGAGAAATACATTACAGGAAAGGGAATATTACAACCAGCTGCAGTTTTTAACTTGTAAACTAATGTCATAAACAACTGTGTTATTAATTATAAATTGCCTATATTAAAAATGAAATATTACCATTCAAATATTTCTCAGCTTAAACTGAGAAAGTAAATTAGTAAAATTAATAGTTAAGTGATTTACTTTATGATTATCAATTATAAATGGTATTTTGTCACATGTATTGAAAGAGCTAACACTGGCAGAGGGATAGATGAGTGCCAGGCACCTAAGAACACCCTGCAAATGGGTGCCAATGCAGTGAGGGGTGACATGATCTTGTGTGCTCAGTAAAGAGCACAGCTTTCCTTAGGGATGCCAAGAAGACCCAGAAACAAAAATTGTGAATACTAAAATAATATCTTTCCAACTTCCACAAAAGGAAAAATTGTGACAAATATAAGAGCGGCTGTAACGCAATGAGTTGAAATTTTTCTCTGGTGATTTTGTGTCTGATGTATAACTGGCAAAGGCAAGTGGAGGGATATTCTAGTTTGTTGCCAGCATTAGTCAGAGCTCCTCACCTGGTGCCCCAATTACTTTGTCACTCTTGCTCTGCCCCTCAGACAAAAGGATAGGACAGAGGAAACCTGCAGGCAAGAGTATTTTTGACTACTTGGCAATGACTATGCTAGTTATGAAATGTTTGATTTAAATTATTGTTAATTTCCTATGAATTTAGCTAAATGATTTATCCCTGAAACTCATGGTTACATTGTAAATTGGATCTGTATATATATATACAGTGATAAAGACATATCCTGAACGCTTTGTGTTCCTAACAGACTACAAAGAGGTAGTTATACTGAAACTTTTTATTGCTTGCTAAGTGATTGAAGACATGGTTGTAGGGAAATTTGA
Source organism: Talpa occidentalis (assembly GCF_014898055.3). Taxonomy (NCBI): domain Eukaryota; kingdom Metazoa; phylum Chordata; class Mammalia; order Eulipotyphla; family Talpidae; genus Talpa; species Talpa occidentalis. The sequence continues at coordinate 105,656,177 of NW_023604861.1, read as the reverse complement.
GAATTTATATTGCTATGGTAAATCAGCAATTTATCACACTATGTTTTCTACTTAATAGCCTGTGATAAAGAAAATGCCCTACATTTCTTTGGAAACTTTCAACTGATGAATAAAATATAAAAAGATATAATAAATCACATTTACACCTCATTTTGAGGTTAAGACAAGAAGGGGGACCCACAAAAGTAGATCCAGAGAAGCAACCAGCAAAGTGGGAAGAAGATCAAGAAGGGAAGTTGTTCTGGAAGCCAAGTGAAAATTATTTCATGCAGAGAGTGATATCATGTATGAAAAGGCTATAGATTGAGTAAGATCAGGACTAGAAGTCACTCCTTGATGGGGCAGATTCTAAGTTACTAGTGACCTTAACAAGGAAAATGTTGGTGATGTAGTAAAGACAAAGGCTTTGGAAGTGCATATGTCCAAAGAGAAGGCAGAGAGAATGTAATATGGAGCAAAACAACCCAGAAGACTTCCGCTATATAGGGAGAGAGAGAAATGAATGAAATAATCATACAGGGAGGGGGATATGTGAAGAAATTAGTGGAAGTGGGCTCTATTTCCTGCCATCATCCATAACTGGCACAGTCCAGATGTGATGTGCACTAGGGTTGCCAGATGGTTTCAACAAAAGTACCTGGCACTTAGTGCAAAGTTTCATTATGTGCCAGTTTTACTTAATATGCAAATTGTCATAACAGCAAATGATGAAAATCAAGAGAATGAGCAATAAAATTAGAGTTCAAGTCATGTTAAAAAGGAACAATAAAAACTTTCTTAATTTGGAAGTGTCAACATCAAATGTTGAATATTTTAAAACCTTTTTTTTTTCCAGCTTGAACTGCAAATAGCAGACAATCTGGTTTCACACTGGACAACATACAGACCTGGCATTAATTATCTTCATTATGACTTTCTGAGTAGCAATATGTGCAGTGGAAGTAAATGTTCACTTGGCTGAAATGGTGTATATTTTATTTGAAAAAAAATGACTCTTGCCTCTGGAATCTTCTCTCATTTAGAATTCTATTAAGCCTAAATCTTCATAGTATGAAAATGGTCTGACTGATGATAATTTGTCTTTTACCTATTTCATTCCCATTTCACTCCCACTCTATCTATCTATCTATCTATCTATCTATCTATCTATCTATCTATCTATCTATCTTCTATTTCATCTATCTTTAATTCCCTTTCCATATCCTTCCTCCCTCACCTTACAAATTCCCTCACTTTCCCATACCTATGCCTCCTCTTTTCTTTTCCATTTGGCTTTCCACTCACTGTTTGTTGTTTATTTTTTCGACAACTCTGTTTTACTTCTTTTCATTTTAGTCATCACTACAATTTTAGTCATCATTTTCATCTACCTTTTCACAAAATTGTCTCTGTATTAGTGCTTTAAACTGGCTCCACCTCTAGTTGACCCTTAAGCTTCTTTCAGTCCCTTCAATCTCAGCATCTGGACTGCCCTTTCCTCTAATCAAGCATGTAGGACAGAGAATCCAGAAGAGAGACCCAGATGGGCCTTCCCAGCTGCCATGTATGTAAACTCCTGAGTTTAGCTTTTTTGTTTATAAAGTGAAGAAAATGATAGTATAGCATTTGATTTTGGAGAGATTTACATTAAACAAAGACTGGAAAGTGCTTAGCAGAGTGTCTGCTATGTGTTTATTAATAATATCACTTGTTCTTTTCATTATTACATCCTCGATATTTTATTATCTCAGCCTTTATGAAATAATTATGATTAAGGAAACATAAATTTTAAAAAGCTAAGCTTTCAGAGATCAGTTTCAATATCGTTTAAAGCCCTAATAAATGTCTTCATGTATCATTCAGTGTCCAGGTAAGAAACATGGCTAATTCAAATTGAGAATATAATGAAATATTATTTACAAAAATGGTCAAAGGAGAGCAAAACAAGATATAATGAATGACTCTGAAGTTAGCAACATCAGCGAGCCAATGCACAAGACCCAGCAGGAGCAAGGGGAAGGAACACTAAATAAAAGTCATTTAATGAAGGGATCTTCATGGCAGGGAGCTATGGTCATAGCTAGAGAGCCACATCACAGAACTGAAAGCAAAGGTAGAAAGGAGTAAGTGCTCCAAACTCTCCATACCCCCGTCCTTGTTCTCTACTGGCCAAACCCAACATGGAGGTCAGCTTCCTGGGACACACTGCAGAGAAGAAAGTGAATAAAATGGGTTTACTATGTGTGGTTTGGTGATGATGCTTCTACATAAAGTAAGACCATTAGTCTAAATTCACCATTGTTCAATTTTGATTCATACTATTTCTCTGTGTAATTACATGAATTAATAAATGAATAAAAATCTAGATAGTCCAGGTTCCTTGCCTTCTTAGTGATTATCTCCATCTTTAAATCTAGATAAGCTACTTTACCAAGAATTATCCTTGAGACTTTCCTCAAGTTCATAGCCATAGTTATTATAACTTGGATTATGGCTCCAATTGCAGTTATTTTTACCTATTTATTATACTAAAGGTGTGATAAGTATGTTATAATTAGAGGATGATACTATAACTGACAATCCATGTCACACAATTGATAAAAGAAGATTAAACAAAGTATCATATATTATCTCTCAAGTTCATACCTGCGAATTCTGCCACTTGTTTAACTTAGGTTTTTCTGAAACATCTTGCGTTCTCGATCATTATTTGCAATTGAGGCAATTGTTGTTTGAGAGATAAATCTGAGTTAAAAATACATCTTCATATAAGTTCATGTGTTTGTCAAGATGTAAATTCTCAGTGACTACATGGAGCCACTTGAGAAAGAGATAGTTGAGTCTTTTTCAAAGAAAACCATGTTTCCTCCTTTCTGATCATTAGAGTTATGTGATTTGTCATATTTCCTGTTTTCCTTGGCTAAAAGAAAGCTTACAGCCCAAAGGTTTTTGCTCATATATAGCTACTATTTAATAACTTCAGTTGAAAAGCTTCATTTTCATCTTATTTCACTGCATTTTTAATTGTCTTATTTTGTGTCCTTTTAAACAAACCTTAATTTTTGAGTGACTTTGGGGACAAATATATGTTAAACAATTTTTTTGACATTTGGAAATTCTATATAAGGCCTGGTTTTTATAAGCTTTGCAGATATTTTCTGATCAACACCATTCACAAAACTGCAGAGCTCATTTCTTCATGGAAGATTGATTTGCTTATTAAATTATGTCAAAATTGGTATATTTGCAATCTATTGTCTTTCTTTTGAACTGAATTCAACCACAAACTCATTTTTATGTTGCATAATAATAACAATAAAAATATATAGGAACAAGCATCCACATAAGAAAGTCTTTAAAGGAAATCCAAACAGCTTAGTTCTGAACTTGGTAATTTCACCCAGATGCCTTAAAGTAGAGAGCCAAAATGTTTATGCTGCCAAGTTCACCAAAAGGGGAGCTAGAGCTCTCAGGAGCAGAGAGTTCTTCAATCACGCAGCATAGACACATTGAGAACAAATTCCATTTGTCACAGTTCCTTTGTGTTGGCACCAAGTAATATGAAACTTGTCCATCATATTAACAATCAAAAGAAATACTGAAACATCTAGAGCAATCCAGGATAGAAAGTTATTTGATGCTGCAAAGCTTTTATGAGTTGGCCAGATGTTCCATGATAAATTATTTCAAACAAAGGAGCCAAAAACATTTCAAGTTAATACTGTGAAATTAGCTCTCATTATTGATTGAAAGTGAGAAGGTGTTGAGTCAAGAGTCTCCACAGATGCATCCATCTACCTTTAGAAATAAAACATGCCCATGAGTCTCTCTTAGCAATTTGCTTTAATCTGGAAAGATAAAATGTTAGATGTTGAAATATTATAAGTAGCCACATTAATTCTCTGAAGGTAAAGATTTTAAAACAACTGCTAGTTCTTTTAATCATGCCACAGTCTACAGGAAAAGTGCGAGCCAATCTCCCACTTAACTGCCCAATAAAATGTAGTCTGCATTGCCAGATCCTTCACTTACTGAGAACTTAAGCAACCCAGTTCTTTTGCATTACAAATAGTTAAATGCTTTGAGAGTACTGACTGCTTTTAGCATTAGGCCACATAATCCTGATTTTGAAGACTTTCCACAAGCACTCCCTAAACAAGAGGAGGGATTGAGGATTAAAGGTTTACACCAGTGGATGGATTAAACTGAGATATAAAATATGCATTAGACTGCTATTCAGTGATTTGCTCCAAAAGCAGTTGATTATTTTAGGCTTCCTGTGTCAGGATAGATTTTTCAGACTTTCAGAATTGTGGATTAGTGGCTTTGATGCAGAAAATACTTTATATGAAGAAAGCAGCAGTCATTCCTTGCCTGGTAAAGTCTAAGAAAAAGAGCTATGTTTCCTTTTAAAAAATGTTTAACTTCTTTTCCACGACAATTGTTAATAGGCAGGTTGGTTGAGAGGTTGTGAGATAATTTCTAGCAAGTACCAGAAACTTAAGACACAGTCAGAATCTGCTATCAGGGTCTATGTGGCTCATGAATGTGCAGTTTAAGACTACTAAAATGAGGGTGACTTGCTCACTTACAGTCTTCTCTCCTAGCTGATGATGAATTAGCCCCATGGGAAAAAGGAGTAAAGAGGACTTTGTAAAGTTGGCCCTAGCCTGTCCCTACTGCTCTGTTGATTTGGGGTGACTTTAAGGTTTGTTGGTTCAGCATCCTCATTACAATTTGCTTAAATTTAATTTACTGATTCTGACAACACTAGACCTAAAGTTTTCTGCTGTAGTCATTCTGTGGAACATTACTTTCAATATATTATATGACTGACTAAAATGAATATTTGTAAGCTAGTATTTTGGAAAAGCTCTTGATTCAACTGATGTCATAGTTTCTGATCAGAGTACTCAATTGCTGACCTTGACGAATTCTTTCTTTGCTTTACACACCTCGGTTTAATGTCTTAACATTTCATTTTGTTTTGTGTTTTTTGTGAGATGCTCAGTTCTAATTTCCAAAAATAAACCAAAACCAAAACAAAACAAAGCAGTCTTACTAAAATGATCAGTGTAATGATGTGAGAATTTAAAAGCCAAAAGCTAACATTTTTATCATTTTATTCTGTATAAGTAATGTATTAAATCTATGCAAGTATTAACTCATTTAATCATAACAACTCTGTGGAACATGTTCTATTACCATTTCAGTTTTAAAATGATAAAATGGAAGCAAAAAGAGATACTGTAACTTGTTCATGGTCACACAGTTAATAGAGGATATAGTCAGAATTTAGACCTAGGACATTTGGCTCTAACTCATGCCCTTCAGCACATTAAATGATAATTAAATTCTCTTTTATCTTGAATCAGTAACTTAATGAATAGTCAAAGATTCACTTGACACCTCTTTATGTAATGGTGACTAGTTCTAACATGTGGTGAGTGCTGTATAGGAAAAAACTTAAAAGGGTTAAGCCTAATATCCAATCTCAAATTTTTAGGGATAGCTAAATGTTAAACCTGAAGGTAAAAAATAAGGCTATTTTGGTAAACATGGTGTGTTATATTTACACCTTTATATATAAACACACTAAAACATATCTGAGTGTTTTATTTGACTCTTATAAAGCCAATTTTTATATAAAAGCTGGCATCATATATTTGAATGAAGACCAAGTAGCAAGCGCTCATGTAGGTCATTACCTAAATTTTTCAGGTTGATAAAGAAGATAAAAGTAGTAGCAAAGCATGATTAGTACTATCATAAGCACCAGATATTGAAGAAGTGAAGCAGATTTTACAAGTATAGCCCACACCAGATCTGGAGCACACATTAGATCTGGGAACATTGATTAGTAAGTTTCAAAGTTATGGGAGAAAATTTTTAAATGAAAACATATTGAGGTGAGTATCATAAATTAGCCTAATATTTGTTCCTGAGCATATCTGTAGAGCTCTCGTAGAAGGGAACTATCACAACCCTTACAGTACAAGACACTCCAGCCTGAAAGTAGTATATCCACCACTAGGCAGGAAACATACTGCCTATTCATTGCCATTTGTGTCCTTCCCAGTCCAGCTCCATGGCTACATTTTTAGAGCTTGGGAAGAGAGAAAGCTGTAAGTCAAAACTGAAGTACTTGGAAATCTTCATAACATTAGAACAAAAGAAACATAATTTTGCAACATCCAAAAGAATGCAACCCAAAATCAGAAACATGTTCTCTAATTTGAGCAAGAGCCACCACTTGTACAGCTTAGACACTGTTGAGCTCTTAGCCTTCAGTGTGATGCCTGGCAAGGCAATGTCAGTTCCAGGGGGAGACTTGGATACCCAGCAGGAATAGCTATGTATGAACTTATGCAACACTGCTTTTTGCGACCCCATTCTTTGAAGTATGGAGATCTTCACTAGAAGTTAAGACTAAGTGGCGTTTGAATAGCTACATATTGGAGAGAAGCAACTGGAATATGTTGTAATCCTTGGGCAAGTATGTTTGTCCACCATGTCAGTTATCTTTTAAGACTATCTACTGGGAAAGCTATATAGCTTTCATTTAAGCTTTCTCTAAAGCCTGAATGAATGAAAAAAAAACTTTATTCATATAATTCTATTTTAAAAAGATTATTCCCTATTAGTTTTTATATTCAGCTTCTATATTGTCATTTAAGAACACAGTGAAAACTTGATGATGAGCATGCAACTGAAACATAAAGAAATTGCAAAGTTGAAAAATAGCTAATACATACCCAAAGGGCAGTTATATAGTCAGTCATTGAAAAGGACATTAAACAGGCACAGAATCTAGACGGCAATACCAACAGGGACAAACTTGAGTTCATGGTTCATTCATGCCCTGGAGTCCAAACTCCTTCAAGCTTGCAAAGCTCTCTTAAAACTTGTAAATGAGGTACCAACCCCATAGAGAGGAAGAAATCCTCGAATTTTCCAAGGAGAGAAACACTTAAATTTTCAAAGTTTCCCTTGGCCCTGGGAGTTAAGTGCAATAGCTGAACCTCCAGATTGCTTGTAAAAATGAGATATAAAGCAATCCTTTTTTATTTCAAAGAGTATATTTGGTATAAAAACCACTCCATTATTTGCAGTATTTTCAACATCTTACTTACTCTGCATAGTGAGTGACCTTTTCTTATTAAGTTATGTACAAACCATGTTCGTTAATCATTTTTCTTCATAAGACTGAATCCATTAGGTTTGAAAACTGATATGGAGTCATAGCTGTTAGTCATAATTAGTTGCCTAAAAGGATGTGTGGGGATGATTAGTGCCTCATTAGCACTTCTCTGTTTCTTCTAAATGCTACTAGATTACTAATACAACAAAAAGAGATCACTCATTTTCTGGAGAAACTGACCTCTGCTAATAAATTAGTATAAAAATTATACTTTGCTTTCTGAGCATAAATTACAGAGCTAAAGATTCACATAGTATATTTTTCCCTTCACATAATGCAAAGGAATAAAGGTGAGGCTGTTAGATCCTTAATTGCAATCAATAGACATTTATTGTATCTTTGTTCTCTGCTTATCATTGTACATACTGTGGGTAGAACAAGAGACTACACCACAGTAAGCATCTGCAACGAGCACAGACCTAACTTGTGGATTATATGGAAATGTTTGTATCCAGGAAGCCATTAGAAAGCAGTAGAAAGCTTACAGGATGCAATGTTACTAAGCTGGAAAGTTCAAGTACAACGGGAAAGCAGGAAGGATCCACAGATAAGCTGGAAGGTCAGTCTTCCTAACCTGGATCTGTAGACCTTTATCACCTTGCACTCTCTCTGTAATTTTCCTGATTTTCTCTCTGTCTTACCTATAACATCCAAGTAAGCCTGGAGGTGAGCAGTTCAGACTAAGTTTTACTAGGAGATATGTGTTTTTTGAAAGATTTATTTATTTATGCATACAAGAACTGGGGTACAGGCCAGAGGTATAGGGGTGAGAGAATTCACCAGAGGCAGAATGGGGAACAGAACGGATTGACCGAAATACACTGCTGAGGAGAGCAGCAGGCAAACCAGGAGAGGTCTGCTGTGCCATGTGGGTAGCTCCCTGGCTGTGATCAAACTCGTGCTGCAGTGGCTGCAGACAGCTTCAGAGGTTGCGTCTTAACCCCTTGCGCCACCAGGGAGGCCCCAGGAGCGTTTTGTGCACTTGGAAGTTTGATGAAAACTGAGTTGATTGGAACAGCCACAGTTTAGCACTCATAAAGTTTGGACCCCATTCTTTACAGATTCTCTCTTCCTCTCTGAGAAATAAGTTAATTATCAGGTCTATTGAAGTGGGAGATGACAGAGGACTTTGGTGGTCAGAGCCTCAGATCTGAAGTCAATAAAATGAAACATGAAAAGCCATTAACAGATGACTGGCTCTCAGTTAATTTTTATCTTTCTTCTTGTTGCTGTAGTTGCTATTTAATGAAATGTCTGATTCAAAACAGGCATTTAAAATATAAGAGTATATTTACTGAGGAAACATATGAAGGACTTCAATTATTTAAAAAACTTAGCTATAGAAAAGAATTAAATTATAGCAAAGGAACCAAAAATATAGAATGGAGAAATAAAAAATCTTTTCACATAGTGTTGGGGAAGACTGGATAACCACATGTTAAACTAGACCACTATCTCACACTACATACAAAAAGTAATCAAAAGGGGTTAAAGACTCAGATGTAAGACCAGAAACCATAAAATACATACAAGAAAGCACAGCAAAACACTCCACAACATTGGCTTCAGAAATGTCTTTTGGGGCCTTGACTACATCAGCCAGGGAAACAAAACCAAAAATAGACAAGTGAGAATACATCAAACTGTAAGCTTACTGTACAATGAAAGAAACTATCATTAAAACCAAATGATACCCTACTGAATGGGAGAAAAAAATTATATGTCACACATCTGACCAAGGGACTGATGCCCAAATCTACAAAAAGCTGATACAGCTCTACAAAAAAGAAAACAAATGACCCAATCAAAAAAATGGACAGAAGACACGTCTTTCTCTCTCTCTCTCTCTCTATATATATATATATACACTATATATACACATATATGTATATATATATTTATATATGTATATATATATTTATATATATATATATACATATATACACACAGATGGCCAAAAGACACATGAAAAAGTATTCAACTTTACTTATTATCAGGGAAATGCAAATCAAAACCACAATGAGATACCACCTCACATCCTTGAAACTAACCCATGTCACAGAAAATCCTAGATTGAAATTAGTTAAAAATTGAGGTTACCTTACTGGTAGGACCATAATTTCCTTGGGAGAGCTTTAGGGTGGTGAGCTGGTTGAAAAAGAGACTAAGGATTTATAGAATTTCTTGTCCACACAGCAAACAAGCATCCTAAGGTAGATCACTTCATTTGGGAGAACTTACTGGAGGACAGGGGCTATGGCAGATGGAGCCCTTCCTAGTAACTTCTGACCCCTGTAACTGCCTCAAAATTTGCTCAACATTACCAGGAGGTAAATCTCACTATATCTAATTCCAAATCCAATTTATTTTCTAGAGAATAAATCTGCTACAAGAATCAAAGAGAAGATGTCATTTCACCATGTTAGGTGAAATTCATTTGCAGCTTTATAATCACTCTTTCTTAAAATCGGGATAATAAAAGACACAACCAATCCTTATTTTCAAAGGCAATCATTTGAGAACATGTGACGCTGAGATCCTAGCCAAGTGTAAGAAGATTCAAGTATAAGGGTGAGGCACCCATCCCTCAGCGCCTCCGCTCCAACATACTGTCAGGCACTGATGTACAGGCTCCTGTCTGGAGGCCATACATCTTCAGATTTCTATTCCATTTACTCACCACATTTCGACTGTACTGCCTTGATGGATGGCTCACAGGTTAAAATGAAAGTTGCAGGCAAGAAAAAGAGGACACAGTGGTTGCAAGGGAGGTGGGTGTTCCAGCCATGCAGAGAACTTCAATGAGGATAATATACAACCTGATGAAGATCAATGATGTGGATCTCATGGCCATTAGTATTCTCTGGCAGTTCATCTTGAACAGAAAGATAGATAGCACCAGCTATTTATTTGAGAAAAGTTACACAACTTGACATATTCTCTGCCTCTCTTCTCCTCCAGAGGATCAGTAACACCACAATTAGGGGAAATTACTGTGTTACAGGTGAGCAATATAAAAATTCCATTTTCTTAGTGCCTTTGGCAATTCCCCTTGGTGTGTTCCTCATTTATCTAACCTGTGTTCTATAAACTAAAGACCCAATTCTCTAACAAAAATATCTTGACATTTAATTTAATAACATGCTATATGTCAAACTGATACTTAGTTTTTTTTAAGGACTCAAGATAACACAGGTTCTCAAAAGCCAGTGTATGTCACCAAAATACAACCAGATGTTAGACACAGTCTTTCAGTTTACAGTTTTCTTGGCTTTTTAATTATAAGGTATGAATTTTTTATACCCATTTTGTAAGTCTCACAAGTTTAGTTGCTGTGATGGCTACAACAACAGAAAATTAACCCAAATTTATTTAACTGGTTTTATTACTGTGTTCAGAAAAGCACTTTCTGAATGTAAAACAGAGAGTGTAGGGTTAGCTAGTAGCAAAAGGGAGAATGGAATCCAGGAAAAGAAATGCTGTGGCAGCAGAGAACAGAAAGAAGAGAAACATGGGGGTAAGATGGTGGGCAAGCAGGGCTGTTTACACAAACTGTGGAACCCAGGGCAACATAAAAAGGCAGCATAACTTGTTCAAAACTTACTGAGCATTTCAAAATTGTAGTATGTTAAGCCAAGCATAGTACCCTGTAAAGCAGGAAACCCTGTGAGACTGCATAGGGTGCACACTCAAGAAGACAGCTCTGTAGGGAAGGGATAAGAAATGAGTCTACAGCCTAATTGCTTCTGTTCTCAACACCTTCCAGAACAACTTACCTCCTGTGATGGTTAGTATTATCTATCAACTTGACTGACCAAAGTGTCTTGAATTAAACATGTTTTCTGGATGTGCAGATGTGTGTGTTTTCTGATGCTGTGAACATTTTAATCAGAGTATATTCAACTTCCAATTCTAGTCATTTTGCTCAACTAGACTTAACTTACTCACACACATGTAATATCTGCTCTGTGGGGGTGATTTCAGAGCTCTTCTGCACAGCCCCCCAAACTGGAGTACCCTCTCATCTCTGCCATGCTCTCCCAGTTTTACACTTGACATAAATGTCAACTTCCAAATAACAACCCCAAATTTCCATAGAAACAAGTTCTCCATGAACCTTAGACCATTGTCTGGAATACATTCTCCAAACTGATCCTTGGAAGCAGATAGAAAACACAAAAACTTTCATGTATAGCTACTCCAAATTATGAATCTTTTTAAAAATGTTGAGGCTTTGTGCTTTTAAAAGGATTTACATATATGATGGTTTGTTTTAAGTATGGTAGACTATTTCTATAATTTAGATAAAAATAAATGCACACATTGAAAAATGTGCTAATTTATTTTTCAGATAGTGGTGCGTAGTTACAATATATTGGAACAATGAAGGTACTGGAAACTTCCCAAATCTTTGGGGCTCAATTTGTCTTCTGATGACCTAAGGGTTGGCAGTAGTCCTTCCTCCAGTTGAATGGACCACCCAGAGTCATGGATGTTTAATGTAAAAACCAATGCTGTTCTGCTCCAACCTTCAGATATGATCCAACTGGATATTAATATCAGTTCATCTGAAACCAAAGTTGCTATGTCCATTTGTAATTTGCTCCCCATTCTCAGATCCCAATAGAAAAGAAGCTCAATAGTCATTAGATCGCTTAGTTTGTTCCTCTGCTCTATTAATCCGGACTGCTGTTTATATGCCCTCATAAATTGTGACATTACTACATCCTATAGTCTGTTGTATGTGTTAGCACGTGTAGTAGGAGATGGAGGAATGTAAAATGACTTAAGGCAAGAGAAGGAATGGATTTGGGGTGGGAGGAAGGTATAGCTCTACATTATCTACTTTTTGCTACTTTACAATTTGCTGAGGCCCCTGTATACCTCCCCATTAACACTCTAAATATGTGCTTCTAAAACTCATGTCTCATACTCTTTTCTGTGTAGATGCCACATCTGACCTACTATGGAGAAGATTATGAAATGATTGAAGTTTCAAAAACTTCATGACTGAAGTATATGTGAGTCAACTTTGAACTTATTTCAGACTCTTAAATTAGTGACAATATTAACTCTATTACCAGTCATCTCATATTAACTCCTTCTCTTGAAACTGGTTTAAAAACATTTTACTTATTTATATGCCTATATATGAAATGTTCAAGAAATGAATAGTAAATTGTGTTGTCAACAAGTATCATATGTATCCTGCACAACAAATCCTGCCAGATTATATAATTAATCCTTTTCAAAATTTACTTTCAAAATATAAGATCTTTAAAAAGTTATAATTAATGGAGAGCCTCCCCGGTGGCACAGCGGTTGAGCACTGAGCTGCAAAGCTGCCTGCAGCCTCTGCAGCGCCAGTTTGATCCCCGGCCCCCGGCAAGGGTCCCACATGGTGCGCAAACCTCTCTTGCCGTCCCCGCTGCTCCCCTCAGCAGTGTGTTTCATCAGTCTGTCTGTTCTGTTCCCTGATCTGGCTCTGGTGAATCCTCTCACCCTCCCACACTTCTTACTGTATCCAGTGCTTGTATAGATAAATAAATAAATAAATAAATCTTTTTTAAAAAAAGGTTATAATAAATGGAAACAAGCTAGTCATCCCTGAATCTGAATAAAAGTGTGGGTAATTTTTGTTTAAATTTTGGCAAAGCAGTTAAAATAGTTTGCTTGGAAATTATTTTTGTATGTTTATTTTATTTTGTTCTTTAAAACTTTTTTTTACAGAAATTCTATTATCCCACATAGCCCATGATAACTTATTCACTGGAAAAATCTCCAAACCCTACTTGTGGGCCAATGGTATCAGCCCATGAGACTTGTCTTGCTGCCTATAACCCAGCAAGAGACTCCTTGCTTACTATAGTCTTCACTACTAATTGTATAAGAAACTTAGACTAACCAGTGACCCTGGGCTATGGTGGGGTGATAGACTCTCTATAAAAATGAAAAAGTAAAATAAAATAAACATACAAAAAAACTGAAAAGTTGTGCCTCTTATCTAATTATCAGCTCTCAGAGCCAAAGTTAAGTAAGTGTGTCATAGAATTTCTTGGCATCAAAAATAAGTAAGTGTGTAGAATGAACTGAATGGGAAGGTGGTGATATCCTAGCCTATATGTGAAATCCTATCTTTGTAATAATTTTCATCTGTATAAGAGACTTGATATTAAAAACAGCAGCTACTTCCCTCCTCTTGGATTTTCCATCAGTCCTAGTTTCCCTGCTACATATCTTAATGTGAACCTTCCCAACACAGCATTGATTATTGTGTATCCTTGGAAATAATGACTGAAAATTACAAATGATAAAAAAAGATTCATTTTAAGGCTGATATTTAAACTACCTTAACTGAATTGAAAGTTGAAAAATCATTATGAAATTTCACATTACTTTTCGTAACAAAATCTGAAGGGGGCAGTTTAGAGCAAGAGACAACAGATTTCAGAAGATGTTAAGGAGTCCTTGGTTTGTACTTTGAACATGAACCCAAGGCACCATACTCAGCATGGCTATTCCTGTTATTTCAAGTAATACATGTTAAGCTAATGTGTCAAGTATTACTCCTATACCTATATGAGGATTCTGAGGCACAAAGCATTAAGTAACTTGCCCAAGGTCAAGTAGTTAATACAGTGTGATGATTTAGGCTACCCTCAAAACCAAAACCTCTCTGCTTTTGGATCGACTCCAGTTGAGCGAAACCAGAATTGAAAAAAGCCCAAAACAACAAGCAGTTGACACAATGAGATAACAATGGACTTACCGAATCCCCAGAATATTTTTGGGGGGTAGGAAGGGCTCATCTCCTTTTGAGGGAAGAGGGGAATGAATTCAAATAAGTTCTAAAGATACTGTGACATTACTGGCTGCTGGTTAAGGTACCAACAAACAAGGCCAGAGCTGAATAATGGGACATGTCAGGAACAAAGACTAGGCAGTCTCCCTGATTGAAATTCATTCCTGCAATATCTAGAATTAATAGTTTTATCTTCTTAACTAATAAAAATAGAAGTAGAACATCTCTCAAAAGAGAAAAATGATTCCAGGTATAACTACTTGAAGTTGAAAAATAGTGTATTTATAAAGCTATACTACACATTGCTCATTTGAAATGCATACATATGCTACTGATGGAGCATAAAAATGCATCGATGCAAGAATAGTGCTGAGTTACGTGCTGCTAAAACTTGCTGGTGTATTCATGATTGGGATAGAGATAACTGCCATAAACTGTTGGAGTACACTCAAATTGCACCATTTCAAGAATGGTACAGATCATAAATATTCAGGAACAGGCCCTAATGTTTAATAGCTCTACCTTGAGTTTGCCAAGGAGTCTATGTTTTTTGGCAAGTGTGAGCCCTAGATTTAACATCTACTTGTGACTGTAACTATTTTTCACTATTTTATTGGCTTCAAGAAAACTAAGAAGCTTCTTTCTCCTATGCATTCATACAGAACAGACTTATTCAGTTTGTTCTTAAGGATAGTGCTAAAAATTTTGAGGCTTCTTTTCAGTGGCATAAAGTCAAGTCACAAAATAGGGAACTGAAGATCATGCCCCTTCTAAACTCTAAGTTTATCTTATCAACCGTATTTGGTGCTTTTCTAGTCTTACATCTTTTGCTGCTACAAGCTTCACTACTTTAGGTCCCCATATAAAGTCCAGGCATTGTTGGATACAGATCTCTGAATTACCCTATTGAAAATAAACATTTTCCATTTCCCTGCAAGTTTCCTTCTTCTAAGTCCAGCCCCAATGGAAAATAATGATATTTCTTAAAAATATTAAAAATGAATCTACCATAGGATACAGAGACTCCACTGTTTTGAGGAAAGCAAAAACACTAACTTGAAGAGATGTATGTGCTCCTATGGTCACTGCAGCACTATTTACACTAGCCAAGCTATGGAAACAATCTTGAGTGCCCAAACACAGATGAGTGGATCAGGAAGATGTGGTTTTTATACACACTGGAATACAACTGTGTTGTATAAAAAGATAAAGTCTTGCTGTCTGCAACAACTTGGAAGGAACTGGAGGGGATTATTCTAGGTGAAATAAATTTGAAAGTAAAAGACATCACCACAGTCCCCTGTGCTCCTCCCTCTGATCCATCTCCCTCCTCCTCCCCTGCAGGATGTCTCTGATTTATAATTGTCTGTTTTTGCTTTGTTGTGTTTTGTACTGTTATTATTTTTTTACACTGATGTCTTATTTGGTTCTCCTATATTCCTGCTATAAGTGAAACCATTTGACATTTTTCTTTTTCCTTCTAACTTATTTCACTGAGCATCATTCCTTCTAGCTCCATCCATGTTGCTATGAATAGCATGAGTTTATCTTTTCTGATTGCTGAATAATATTCCATTGTGTACAAATGTTGGATGGTGTCAATTATGTAAGGGATACTGAAAACCCAAACAAAGGATCAGATAAAACCAAACCACTGAAACATCTAAGAACTGAGCTACATTGGTAGAGAATGTGGGTGCACAAAGTAAGTAGGGGGCACAATGGATTATGATGAGGACTGTAAGTGCCTGGTGGTATGTATGTTTTGGTAATACACCTGAAGTGTGTGATCCTTTACCTCTAAATCATATACAGTGTTGTAAACCAATGTAATCACAATAAAAAAAGATAAAATATAAAAAACAAATGAATGGACAAAGAAAATGTAGTATGACACAGACACACCTGGAGATATTGCAGAGTATCTTCAGACCATCCTAGTAAAGCAAATATTATGACAGAATAAGCAAAAAAGAATCAACAGTCTCAAATGATACCTTAGAAGAGATAGACATAATAGATGTATATAGGACAGTCTATCCAAAAACAGCAGAATAAGAGCAACAAGAAAAAGAAGGCCAAATCCTTAGACTCTGACAACAAAATGGTAGATGCAAGAGAAGAAATAGGGAGGGAATGAGCAGTGGGGAGCAAGTGGGTGGTGGTAGATGGTGACTGAACATTTCAGGGTAGGCGTGGTGGGACATATATAGTTTCTGAGGTGAGAAATTGTACATCTAAAACCTATACATTGTTGTAAACTAGTGTTACCTCAGTAAAAAGTAGCTATGGCATTTCCTGCTAAGGCTGTTAGCATTATCAGTAAAAACTGGGTAAAATTCTATATTATCAAAATAAAAAATATTTAGGTTGAAGGCTATTATTCCTTTATAGACTATAATCTCCTTGATCCTTATCTCCATCTTTATTAAATCCTCACCTAAGTGAGTATCTGGCAAATATTGAAAAAATTAACAGAATGTATCATATGCTAAATAACATAGTTGCAACAGAAGTAGTTATCAGTAAGTAAATATATACATATGTATATATGTATATATACATATATTTACATACATATGCAAATATTTGCTGTATGTATTTATATTTGGAAGGCGAGAAAGACTACTATGCTTTGCCATCATCTATACTATGCAAATTCTGCCTACCTTAGCTACAATTCAACACCTCCCTTAATTGCCTCAGTATAACACAGAAAATTAGTATCTTCCAAAGTAATCACAACTCACAAATTCAGGATGATGATAATTTTTGGAAAGCATTTTCTATTATATATTCCTCAATTGAAAAGACATTGTGGTATCATTCTCCTAGGTCTCCTGGGTCCATTCCATTTTTTAATTTTTACAAGGTTTAATGAAAATCAAGACTTTTCTAAATGTCCTTTTCTAATATCCTGGCTAGAGAGACAAGCCAGGTCTTTGCATTCCCCACTCTCTCTGGTGAATTTTCTCATCCCCTACACCTCTGGCCTGTACCCCAGTTCTTGTATAAATAAAGAAATCTTGGGCCTCCCTGGTGGCGCAGGCGGTTTAGCACCGCACTGTGAAGCTGTCCGCAGCCTCTGCAGCGTGGGTTCAATCCCAGCTGGCCGGCAAGAATCCCACATGGCAAAGCAGACCTCTCCTGTCTCACCCGCTGCTCCCCTCAGCAGTGTATTTCTTCAGTCTGCCTGTTCTGTTCCCCAGTCTGTCTCTGGGAAATCCTCTCACCCTCCCATGCATCTGGCCTGTACCCCTGTTCTTGTATAGAAATAAATAAATCTTTTTTAAAAAAAGGAAAAAAAGAAATCTTAAAAATAAATAAATAAATAAAAACATCCCATTCTTTCACCATGACTACTACATGGTACTCAGAGCTTCTTTCTGGTGATGCCCAAAATGCAGAGCCACAGATGAAAGTCTGAAATGGAGTGGTTGTAACTGACAGCAGCAGCAAATTAAAATTCATGGAACTGCTGAAGCAGAGCAGAAATCATACTTAGATAATTCATCATTAAAATTCAGACAATGGCTAACACTTGCAAAAGGAGATGCAAAAGCTTTACAGAAACCAAATGTAAATACACTCTTGACAGATACCCTTTCTCCTGGAGAATGCCTGATCAGCAAGGCGGGTCACATAGAAGAGGCTAAGTTGGAAGGATGCTTGCAGTAATTCTCAGTTGTCAGAGAGGTCAGTTATACACATCTTCTAGCTAACAACAGATAGACTATTGATTATCAAGTGAAGCCTGATATGAAAACTATTTTGTGAAATAAGCTTTCATCTGTGTAAGTTTTGCCTAATAGCAAAAATGATTAAAACATGAAACACATCAGACACATAGATTATAAGCTAAAATTGTATTCTTATATTGGTCATTTAGAAAATTCACTTGAACAGGTCTAAACGTTGTAGCTGTCCAACCTCCAAACAACTCCAAACAGATCTCTACCCTGGGCTACGAACAGCAATGCTTCCTTCAGCACCTTTAGTCCTAGAAATTCTAAAAGTCATGGTGGGAATTTGATGTCTTTAAATCCTTAAAAATTATTACCGCTTCTAACCCTATATCATTTTTTGACTGCCAACACTCATTTGATATTTGGTTCTTAAGTTAAACGCTCGTGCTACAATAATAAATCAAAAGAAATCAGCAATTACCTGTTTGATATCATTTTGTTTGTCATTCTTAAGTGTTTTGAAAATTTGTAGGGATGTTTTAGAGCAATCACTGTAATTGTAAAACAACACTAAAAGTCAGTGGTTGAGATTCAGATATTCTAGACCTCCTGCAAATACAGAACAGTCCCATAGAGTGAAGAATAATACTGCACCCTGAACAATTTTAAAACATCCAAAAGCAAATTCATATAAATATAAAAACATCCTGAAACTTATCTAAGTTTACGATTATAAAAATATAAAAAAATTTTACATTTTATTTTACACTAAAATTTTCAGGAATACAGTAAAGTATAAATTGAAGAAAATTTGCATTTTAGTTTACTCAGAAATTTCCAAAAGGTATTCACCAATTTGAGAAACAGTGTCACCTGCAGGAGCACTGCTTTGGTATTTGGTTAATTTGCATTGGCAACTTTCTTACTAACTTGATTATATGTATAATAAATGTAAGATTCACTACCATATTATCTTCTAAGATAATTGCATCTAAGCACTTACATCTTGCAATATATATTACTATGTAATAAATTACTTTCATTCTATTTTCCGAATGCATTATAATTGGAAAAATTTATTCAGTTCTTCAGTTAAGTGTGTAGATTTATTATGTTATCTGAGATTCTCACTTCAACACAGTAAAAAGACCAAGTAAAAATGCAGGCATCGTCCCCCTTTGTGTCATTAATCCATTTCCTATTGTTAACAAATGTTCCTAACAAATTTCCTAAAATAAAACACACTAGAATGTTTTCTATAAATTCCAAGCTATGTTACAATGAAATTTTTACAGAATCGTTTCCTGATCATGATAATTAATACTGCTTAAAATATGTAGTTACTTAGTATATAGTTACACATAGAGTTGCTATAATAAAATCTAATAGGTCAATGGATTGACAAGGTCATTATCTTATTTCAGAATCTTCGTTTCTATGAATATAGGCATCTTGCTCACTTTGGTAACTGACTAGCTCTCCTGCTAGAAAAAAGTAGCAAGGCACATTCTGAAAAGATATTTTCCTTCCTGAGAGGGTCCTTCCTTATGACCTAGGAGCACTTCTCCAGTCATCAGTACACACCACTCTAAACACAGGGATTCTGGTGGATACCTCCCCTACCATGAGTTCTTGGGCATGACTACATTTGGCTGGGGAGACATTGATGGCACACCTGGAAATCTGGTTAAGAGATATGTAGCTCAATTGTCTTTCTTGAGAGGATCCTTTCTCTTATACTTGCCTTTACTTTTATGAGAATGTGATTTTCAGTGCCTTTCATTAAGAAGTAATCCATTCATGCATTCATGTAGCATCATTAGGTGTTGTAAAGGCATATTACAAGGATAGATGGACTAGAAGACCCATGAGCGTAGGAGTGGGTCTGTTTTCAGGATTTTACATCAGGCCTAGTATGTGTATATCAAAGGTGGAATGTATGAACTATTATCCTCTATACTTCTTAACTTTGGATCCATGAAAATATGGATCCAAAAGCTGACTTAAGAACTGTGAGACAATAGAAATTATGTCAGTTTTGTGTATATATGTGTATGCCCAAGTTTCTGGTAAGAGACTTATAGCTTTTATTTGATTGTCAAAGGATCCTTAACTGTAAAAAGATTTAAAAAGAAGACTGCATAATCTAGTGAATTTTGAATGCAACAAATATCAAGAGAGTGGAAAGTGGCAAAGTAAGTTGGGATAATTTGATTAATAGAATGGTAAAGTAGCTTTGGGACATTTACCTGCACTTTGAGTCACTTTGAAGTCAAATAACAGCTGCTGTCGCTGTATAAATTTTCAGGCAATTTGAATTTACTGTGAACCTGACCTCTGGAGGATGATTTACATATGTTGACTATTCAGTCATCACTACTGGGATGCAGAATTGGTAGCCTGGAGCCCCCTGTTTGCTGTCTCCCTTAATGTTCTTCTCCATTTGAGGACTTGGACATAGGATTGAGTGAGTCAGAGCTAGCACAAGGCTGGATGAGTTGGAGAACAGAATCTCTAGAGCTGTTTTCCTTTTCCAGGCTATCTTCACTCCAAGTTCAGCAAAGGTTCTTGCAGAGAGAAGGCAGGGAAAGAAAATTAAATGCCTGATCTATGCCTGGTACTGGGATAGGGACCAAGTGTTACAGGGCAGGGAGAGGGGCACCCTAGGGCCCTCAAACCTGCCTGCTCTAAATAGGTTCTACCATCTGCTGCATCAACATAAAACATGAGACTTTAGTGAAAAAGAACATTAATACAATTAGTGAACAATACAGGAAAGGCAAAGACTATAGTTTCTAAATCAAGCACCCAACGTTACCCATCCCCTCGTGGGTAAAAGTCTACTCAAGCAGCATTGGCCCCAAAACCTGCCACAAGTCTAAAGCATCTTCCAGTGGGGACACACAGAAAATGATCAGAAACAATCAGACAAGTCTGGGAGGAAAAGAGCAAAATAAAAATCAAGACAAAACTGACATTGTCACCTCCCAGCGGGTCTCTCACTCACATCTGTGTCAACTAGTCCATGACCAAAAGGCCAGCGCAGTTTCTTCACATGTCTCTCTGCTCCATGTGCTTCTTCCAGGTCTCCTTCTGGCTCTCCATCCTGCTTCCTTCCTTCCTCAGTCTCCTCTGCAGCTTCTTCTCTCTCTGCTCAACTCCACCCTCCTTTTGGGTGGGGCAGGAAACCTGGAACCTCCCCCTTTCCTGGGGACCACCCTGTTACACAAGGACATAGACCTGAGCCCAATAGGCTTTATTGCTGACTGTCTGATATGCCTGGGGTTTATATCCTGCTAGGAGATAACAAATCGCCAGCTTTTATGAGTAGCTAAATGTTCCATGTCAGATAGGGTGGGTGATATGGAGATCAAAAAAGTGAGATCCCTATTTTTCAAGGAACATGTCACCTTATCAGGGAGCTAAGACACAGATGTGGATCTTCCCACCACATGAACGCAGCTATGTTTTTAGGGACTTTAGGGACTTCAGTGATTTACCATGCAATCTCAGTGATTCCTTAAGGTAATAACTAACTCCATTCCACAGACACAGATGCTTGGGTCAGTTATAAAACCTGTTTGAGATGTGCCTCCCTGGTGGCACAGGGGTTAAAATGTAAGTGCTATCAAGCGATTGCCAGCCACTGAGGCCTGAGTTCAATCCCTGGCCAGGGAACTGAACCACATGGCATAGCAGACCTCTCCTGTCTCACCCACTGCTCCCCTCAGCAGTGTATTTCAGTAGATCTGCCTGTTCTGTTCCCCACTCTGTCTCTGGTGAATCCTCTCAACCCCCACCTCTGGCCTACACTCCAGTTCTTGTATAAATAAACAAACAAATAAATAAATAAATCTTTAAAAAAAAAAAAAACCTGTCTTGCAAATGTACATAAATGTAAAGGAAGATATCACCCACCCACCAGAAACTCAGATCAGCAGTTCACCAATTGAATTTCATAGAAGAGTGCAATCATCAAACTATAAGATTAGAATGATATTGATAAAATCAGATCCTATAGAAGAAAGTCTGATAATTACACTACATTATTGACTCTTACTCTGTTGAAGATGGAACAGAAAAAGAAAGAATCCCCACCATGTTCTAATGAACCTGTTTAGCTCATATATCAAATACTTTGGGTTGGAATTTTCAGTTGGGGCAAGGATAGCATAAAACAGATATCAAAAGTAAAATTGTTAATGGCATTGATTGCCAAGAAAGGATGACCATTCTGATGGTTAGGAATTGTGCTAAGGATCAGCAGTCACCTATAACTGACCATGCGGATCCCTTGGACTCTCTATTTTCATTTGGCAATAGGAAAATATAAGGAATGTAAATTCCATTTCTGTACTTACAGGCACCTTGATATTACTTCCATTGTGTATTTATGAAACCTTTTTCAGCTGTTAATTGGTATAATGATTATCAAGTTTTTTAAATAAGATGAAAGATTTCATTGTGAACGGAGCTCTAAAGAACAGGTTAACAGGACATCGCAGAGGTTATGGGGCTGATATTGTTAAGATGCAGTTTCCTTTAAGCAAAACCTTTGAAGCAGGAGAAAAAGGACTATTTTCTCAGACAATGAGTTGTGCCTAATGAAAGCATTTAACAAACAAATGGAAGATGAAAGAGCAGAAAACAAGAAGTTAGCATTTAATCTCGTAGATACCTGAAAGGATTGAATAAGAGTATAATATCCTCTAAGAAGTCACTTACAGAGGATTTATTGGTTAGTAAATCTTTAAGTAAATCAGCTGCAGTACTACAAAGTAAGTCCTAGATACTTGTCTGTCAAAGTTAATCAATAGATCTGAATTGTGTCACATACCTCCACCAAAGTAAATTTCCTTTAACCCTTCTTTCCCCTCTGCTCTCTCTCCAACTTCCATTCTATGCAGATGGTCTTAGTCTCTAGAACTTTACCCTCCCCTCCTACCTCTTTACTGATAATCTGCTGAGGTCCTTGCATATTCATTCTCAAATTCTTCAAAGTGTTCAAGAACTAAATTGGCAGAAGCAAGAACCTCCTGGGGGTGGTAATAACAGGGGCAAGGACATGATATGGAGAGGGAGCACAGGTTAGTGGGCAAAGAATAATAACTGGAGGTGTTGTGCCCAAGATCAGCAGACTCAGCGAGCATAGCCTCCAAGAATCCAAAGACAGCCGATGCAAACACGAAAGGGAGTTTATTACAGACTCGAGTCCTGGCTCAAGGCACCTACCAATGCAGTGGCAGATATTGAGAACCCCGAACAAAGGAAGCAGGGGTCTTTTATAAGATCAAATCATGCTGGCAGTTACTCATTGGCTACAAGGATGCGTTCCCCAACTTTGCCCAGCTATAATTCTAAGCTGACTGGCTCAGAGGAGATGCAGCCCCAGCCTGCAGCTCCAGTTACAACAAGTTCACCCTCATTAGTGACCGGAGGCGAGGGTGGAGTGAGGGTCGAAACTGGAATGCAGTCGTCTTTCCTGGAACAGCAAAACCTAAAATTCTAAAATGGCAGTTACACACAAAATGACAAAGCAATGGCTAAGAATACTTATGCTTGCTTCCACAGAGGAGGGAGAATGATCAGAAGCTAGATATATCATCTTAATAGCACTATGAAAAGTGAAAAAGCTGAGGCTATCTAAATTTGGCCTGGTGTTCAGTTACCTGTGTTGTATTGATGCTAATTTCTTAGCTTTAATAAGAGTTTAGCTTTATAACAGTGCCATGATTGTGTAAAAGATGTTAATAATGGAGAGTGATGTCACCAAGATGGCAGAGTAGGAGAGCTCAGCTTCCGCCTCCTCATGAAAATCAGCAATCAGACATCTACAAATGAAAATATCTCTGGGAGAGGTCTGGAGTCCACTTCAGAAACTTCAGAAACACAGTACAACAACAAAAGGAAAAAAAAAAAAAAAACCCTGAGAGTAATAGCACAAAAAAAAAAAAAAAAAAAAAGGAATAGCTTTAACCTGTAACCTGTATCAGCCTATACCCCAGGCACTCACTATGCAGTACCAAGCTGGACTGTCCCAGGTCGAAAGCGTTCCCCTCACTGGGAAAGGGAGACTAGAGTCGAAGGACCAGCTTCCTCAGTCTTTTGGGACACCATGTTACCGAATGCCGGCCTCAGTTTCCCTCAGCCAATAAAAGGAAACTAAGTTTGAGGAAAAGGAAAGCGGTTTTATTTGTCGACAAATGAGGAGGGAGGCAGACTCATGTCCGAAAAACCACCGTCCTGCTCTTTGGCAGTGGGCAGGGGCATTTATACAGGGGGAGATGGATAGGCATCCGCGAAGGGGAGGGGGAAGGGGTCCGCACAGAGACAAGTGGGCGCCAGCTCAACAGGGAGATGGATGGGTGTCAGCTCATTCATCTTAAGGGAAGGGGAAGGTGTCAAGGCACTGAGACGGGTGATCGCCAACTTGTTTTCCTTAGGGCGAGGGGGAAGGGTCTACAGGGAAACCGGTGGGCGCCAGCTTTTTTTTTCTTCCCAAGGGGAGGGGAAGCTGCAACAAATGGGAAAGACAAGTCATCAATCCTGTTAATGCTAGATAAGGGGAATTGCAAAAAAATGGGGGAAAGACAAACTTGTTAACTGTATCAACCATGTGAAGAAACCACTTTGGATACCAGCAAAGCTGAGACATTTAGAGACAGCTAGGAACAATGCGGAAAAGCAGGACTACGAGCACCAGCCAGGGTGTGGGAGTTGTTATAGGGCAGCCCCGATACAAAACAGGGTGCCTGACTGTGGGTCCTCACCCACGCGCTTAAAAGGACAATGTCCTGATGGCTTTGGTCTGGAGTGGGGGTGGAGTCCACAAAGCCTGTATGGGATTAGCTCAGGACATCCTTTCCCCCTAACAGAGTGACCACAGTTTCCACTGACCAGCTCTGCAGAGAACCCCATCATCTTTCACCTCTGAAGAAACCAGCTCACTTCCTATGGCCGCCCCCCCCTGCAAAGTTCCCTGGTTTTTGCCTCCAAGTTATCTACATTCCCTTCCTCTAACTGCCTAAGTTCCTCCTCACTCCCTACATTCTAGCTACTAGAGTCTAAAACCCATACTGGCAGCCAGTAGAGATACTACAGTTGTGTGAATTCAAGACACAGGTCAACACCACTGCAGATGACCCCCATTGCCCGCTCATATTCAGAACTAACTCCCCCAGCTCTATATTTCCACATCACTGGCCTAATGCCTATCAGGGATGTCAAATGCTATCTATATACATGTGGCAAGATCCTGTAGCCACAAAGTATATGCCAACAGCTAAGTCCCCACAGCTGATATCAGGCCTGGATCCAGCACTGCCCCTTGTCACTGAATTGCACCATTGGACTTACCTGAAGCTAGCCCACTGAGCTGTGCACTAAATGTCCTTGGCCGAGACCCCATCATGGCCTTCACTGCTCTGTGCACATCCTTGGAGAGAATGTGCAGTTAGGAAGTTTACACCAACAACAAGGCCTCTGAAATAATTGTGGCTGGGTCTAGTGCTACTATTAGTGATGTGAATCACTGGGCTCACCTGTAGCTAGACTGTGTACTTGCATGCTTCTGGCCAGACTACTGTACCAGCCTCCAGGAATTCAGTCACGTGGAGCGCAATAACCAAGGTTCCATCCTGCTCCACTTGAAGTGGAGTCTTTCCTCATCAAAGTCAAAGAGGGGACTTCTTCCTTTTGTGAGACTACCTGGGGTGGGTGGGGTTTCTTCCTCCAGCTATGATAAGGTTTCAGAATTGCCCTCTGGTGTTAATTCCTTCCCTCAGGAGTCTGTGTTTTGTTAATGACAACAAGTTACATGCCCTGTGGCTAGTCCTCCCTTCCCCCTTTGAAAGTTTACAAGGAATTTTTTTTTTTAAAGATTTGTTTATGCATACAAGAGCTGGGGTACAGGCCAGAGGTGTGGGGAGGGTGAGAGGATTCACCAGACTGAGTGGGGAACAGAACAAGCAGATTGACAGAAGAATACTGCTGAGGGGAGCAGTGGGCGAGCCAGGAGAGGTCTGCTGTGCCATGTGGGCTGCTCCCTGGCTGGCTGGGGATCAAACTCTTGCTACAGAGGCTGTGGATTGCTTCATAGGTTGTGTCTTAACCCCTTGCGCCACCAGGGAGGCCCCAAGGGATCTTGCTGAGAACCTTACCCTGAGAACAGCATGGAATTTCTAGAAGGAGAATCCATCAATGTGGGGGACTCCTCTATGACTGCAGTCTACAGGAGTTTCTTACTCTGACACTATTCCACATGTACCCTCCAATGATTTGTCAAAATAAATGTTCCTGACATATCACAGAACTGATGACTTCTGCTCCAGTTAAGAAGCATTTGCATCTCTCCAAATGCATGTTATTACACATTTCAAGGTGGAAATTTGCCCTTGACTTTACTTCTCTGTTTATTTTCAGCTTGTTTTAATTATAAGGATAGGAGTTGACTAATTCCAAACTCTCTACATTTGGAAACTAAATTGAAGTTTATTTATTATTAATTTTGTTATTTGTCCTATTTTCCAGAGAAGAAGGTTGAAGCTTCCCATTCAAATCATAGCACATGTGTTTTAGAAGGATTATAAAGAAATTGAAAACAAAGTTCTGCTCTCAAATAATCACATTCTAGTTGAACTATCAAATATAAATGAGGCAATTGAAAAATAAATACAAAGTCATATACTTATAGGCAAAGACATTTGGCATTCCACATCATATCCGCAGACACTATGCAGCCTGCCAACGCACAGGCAAGAGTCAAGAATTCTTAATATCATTTGTAATTAAGAGAACTTATCTTGAGATATTGTTATAGGACAGGGAGAGGGGCAGCCCAAACCCCGCAAACCTGCCTATTCTAAATGGGTTCTGCCATCCGCCGCATCAACACAAAACATATGACACTTTAATGGGAAGGAACTTTAATAAAACTAGGAAACAATACAGGTAAGGCAAAGAGTCTAGTTTCTAAATGAAGCACCCAAAGTTACCCATCCCCTCGTGGGTAAAACTCCATCCATATGGGGTCGGCCCAGAGCAAGGCCCCAAAGCCTGCCACAAGTCTAAAACATCTTCCAGTGGGGACCCACAGAAAAGGGTCACAAACAACCGGACAAGCCCGGAAGGAAAAGAGCAAAATCAACATCCAAATAAAAGCTGCCATTGTCACCTCCCCACGGGTCTCACCCACATCTGTGTCACCCAGTCCACGACCAAAAGACAAGCGCAGTTTCTTCACATGTCTCTAGGCTCCATGCGCCTCCTTCAGGTCTCCTGGCTCCATCCTGCTTCCTTCCTCAGTCTCTTCTGCAGCTTCTCCTCTTGCTGCTCAGCTCCACCCTCCCTTGGGTGGGGCAGGGAACCTCCCCCTTTCCTGGGGACCACCCTGTTGCAATATTACTTTAGTTAATTCACTGGCATGAAATTTTAGTCCTAGCATTTATGTTTCATTTGCGTTTACAAATATATTGGCGCAAAATAATCCGCTAAGGTAATGATGCTTGATTTAAAAAAAAAAAAAAGATTTATTTATCTATGCATACAAGAACTGGGGAACAGGCCAGAGTTGCAGGGAGTGAGATGATTCACCAAAGACATAATGGGGAGCAGAACAGGCAGACTGACTGAAATACACTGCTGAGGGGAGCAGTGGGCCAGACAGGAGAGGTCTGCTGTGCCATGTGGGTAGCTCCCTGGCTGGTGGGGGATCGAACTCGTGCTGCAGAGGCTGTGGATAGTTTCACAGTGCTGTGTTTAACCCCTTGTGCCACCAGGGAGGCCCTGATGCTTAATTTTTAACTCATCAAAGAACATATCTGGGTTGAGCCGAAGTCACCATGCAATGTCCAAATGACACAATCATCCTTCATTTGTCATTGAACCATTAGAGTGTTTTACCAGATAAAAAAAAGAATAGGAGTAATGGAGATGATTCACAACTAAATGACACTTTTACATAGTAAGACCTAATTTCTTAAGTCATTTAGTAAATTGAAATGTTGATTTGATACCATGGAAGTCTAACAGTATGTCTGAGAAATGGATTGTTGTACTAGGTGACAGCTAATGAGAATATTGTAGAAGGACCTGATAAGTAAATGACACAGCCTCTCAAAATGTAAGCCAAATGGTATAACAGCGCACTGTACAAATGAAAATTGCATGGCCATTTGAATAGAAAAATGTGGTGATAGAATTTAGTCTTCCTACAATTTATAATAGTATAGACACTCTATACCATCTTGCACCACAGCAATCAGTGCTACATGCACAGTGCAAGTCAACATGTTGTTTCATTCACATATATTTGCAGCTGGATATCAGTAATGCATTAGTAAACATGCAGTGTATAGTTTGTTATTATATACTTTTTTCAGTATTTGATCAATGAATGTGAGGTGGACACAATGTCTTGCCCAGGTACCCTAAAATCGCTCCCAAAGTTTCTGTGCACACCTCCCTCAGCAATGTGTACTCTCTGATTAACAGCTACCACTCACAACTCTTAGGGGAACTGCTGTTGGGTTACTGAAGACAATTTATCCACACTTATAAGAAACCATTAGTGTCTGGGAGTATATATATCTTAGGTATCCTTAGGCATTGGCTGAGTGGTTCAGTGAGAAAAAAAGTTAGGCCTCAACAGTGGACCAGCTGGGTGGTACAACTTATAATGCATAATTCCCAGCGGGATCAGGCTCCAGCTAGAACTTTCTATGAAAATAGAGTTTTGTTTGGCTTTTTTTCTCTCCAATCTGCTTCACTATTTTCTTCTAAGTATCTCCTGAGAAGACTTCCTAAATAAGATACTTTATTGAGTATCTTCTCCTCAGGATATAATCCTGTGGACCACAAGATAAAAAAAGGAACATGACTGGAATGACTAACCTTTTAAACTAAAGAATATATGCTAGTTTATTTAGCAAGCTCATTGTTAAAAAGAAAGGTTGAGAATTGTAATAATCATGATTCAAGTGAATAATTTTCACAATGAAAAATCAAATCAAATCAAGTTGTTGGGAACTAAAAATGAGGTAAATAATTTCTCTACTTAAAGTCAGCATCTCCAATTTTGTCTCATCAAAGAACCTCGCATTAAATCAAGTGGTTAATTTTAACTGCATTGATTTTTTTAGGGTTTTTGTCTCTCTTTTCAAATTCGTTTCTGTTTCATACATTTATAAATTCAGTAAGGACAAAAATTACATGCAACTATGCTTATACATATTTAAATAACACTAAATGGAAAAAAATTTATTAGACAAAAGGAGTCCACCAGACAACTATTATTTTAAAAGTGTCTGCAAACTTTCTCTATAAAGAGTCAGACTGTAAACAGCAGGCATTGTGGGCCATGATTCTCTGTTGAAATCACCCAGCTTTGCTATTGTATTATGAAAAAATTATAGGTAATTCATAAGAAAATGAACATATAGCTATTCCAATAAAACACAAAAGTGGAGGGCTCCATTTAGTAAATACAAATGACTTACATGCAGATATAAGACAGCAAATCTGTAGAAAGAAGTGGGAGTGAGATACCAGCAGCTCTGAGGGATGAAGAGAGCTACCGCCTTCTGGAAGATTCTCCAACATGTTATAAATTCACCTATGCAGATTTAAATTTTCTGGTATTCTAGGAGAGGGAACACATAATAAATTGCATTTTTTTACACTTAAGTTTGTTCGAGTAAGTTTCTGTTCTTTGCACCAAAAAAAAAAAAAAAAAAAAAAAAAAGGAATGGAATATATTGAGATAGACACAGATATGTTTGGGTTAAACTGTAAATTGTGCTTGGTTTTTACAATTTCCAAATGTTTTATGTTTGTGGAAGATATTTTCATACAACTTGTCTCTATTATCTTAAGGATAAATATATATCCTCCTTAGCCAGTCTGGATTTTTCTGTAAAATGATAGGAAAAAACATTAAAAGCCTCACCATTAGCATGTGATAATGTCTCCGTACAAATCTACGGCAAGTAAGCATGCAACCATCTTATGAATTTCCCCGGTACACAAGACACCAAAATTGGTGAAAGTGATGATTCCCACTCTGCTCTTCTACAGAAGCAGAATCTTCCACCTCAGTGACATCAAGCTTGGAGCCATCAGGAAAAACAGTGAGACTTTCACTCAAGGAAACTGCGTCTCTAGGGTGACTTCCTTTTATATAAACATACACTCAAATTGTCACACAACATATGCCTGACAGCATGAAACTTCCAAATAGACGAATAGATTGCAGCTCTAATGTACCTTTTGAAAACTGCATGGGGTTTAGCTAGAGTAGTGTTAGCACAATCATGAAAAATTCCCATCAGATAAAGTGGGTTTGTCACTTTGTCCCTATTGCTGCCAACCTGGAAGGACATTTAGCAAAACTTAAAAAGTTGTAACTCACCAGAATTAAGCAAGGAAATTTGTCACTGCCTCTTTGACAGTAGAAGCAGCAGTAGAAAATATAAATCACTATTAACTGAGTTTTGTGTGTGTGAGAAAATACCTGTTTTACACAATTGCTGGGTGAGAGCTGGAGAGGGATGAAGCTCAGAACAAGTACCAATATGCAATTAGCCTGGAGGTCTTTTGCTATCGAAGAAGAAGAAATTTGATTACATATTCAATTTCTAAGTACCAAGGATAACATTTCACAACCCACATAACTAGTGGAGACAGCTTGTTTTATTTTTTCCCTACATTTTGTAGTTATGACATTTCAAAAGGAAGGACTGTCACTTGAGTCATGATTATGGATTACCAGGTTCTTCATGGGAAATCTTCATGGTAAAGGAAGACAGAAGCCCAAAAGCAAGTTCTTTGGGTGAGAACAGCTAAGCAAGACAGTGCCATCATCTGTCCACAGCCTCTGATACCTGAGTCTGCTGACAATCCAAATCAATAGGGAAATTGATTCGTCTTCTCCTGGCCCGTAAGTATGATGCTGGTCATTCATTTCTCCTAGAAGTAAAGCAGTTTCCTCTGAAGACTAGTTTGTGTTCTGATGAGGCATGAAATAAACTCTGTTTTGTGGAAGCAGTTCCCTAAGCCAAGATATTTCTCCTTGTACTCATCAAATTACACTCAAGAAAAAAAAATTCCAGAATCTGTGAGCCTTCATTATACCTCATGGGAAACTGAAGTTCTTGTCTTATTTCTTCTGAATTGAGAAGAGAAAAAGAAGGGGAAAAGGAGGAGTAAGATGGAGGATGAGGAACCGTGGCTTGAAGATTGGTTTCCCCTGATAATGTTCAGAGCAACTGTAAGGAAAAGCATCTAGATATTTCCTCCATGGCACAGATGTCATCTGGCATCTACTGAATCACTATCTGACTCTCCCCATACCCCTGTCCCCTCCCCCACCCTCTCTCACTCACACATATGTTCCCTTCCCCTTTCATGTGCTATTGACTGAAAAATAGGCCAAACTGGAAAATTCAAATGGTCTGAAAGTTGTATTATTATTCAACAAATACAGGTGACACTAGTTTCCTACCATACATTTTCAAAAGAAAATTAAAGTATCTAAATGCTATCTACACAGAGTTCTTTCTTTGGTCAGGATGGGACTCGAAGGTATCTCTAGATGGGGAAGGGTGGAAGTAGAAGAACACAAATGAGAGAGACAATGTATGAGAAGGGGAAATTCATGAATTAAACAAGAGGATAATATTTCCTAGCACACCCTTCACCCAAAGGTACTCCACGGAGCATAGATCTAACATTGACCGGTCCTGCATCCTTATTTTCAACTCTGCCACAGAAGTAATACAGCCCTTCCCACAGAGAACACTGACAGCTAAATATCCAAAAATGCAGCACATACAATTCTAGAAAGAAGGAATTATGAGTAAATTGATCTTGTGAAGGTCGTAAAAAGGTCTGGACTCTAAATTACAAATGTAGGGTTTATTTGTCACTAGAAAGTTAAACTACTTTAAAAAACAAAACCTCACATCACTTGTATATAGTTGATGGGGAGTATCCTTTTCACTATCATTAGAACTACAAAAGGATAGAGACCTTGTCTATGCCTCCGATAAAATGTAAAACATCTCTGCTCATCAGTCAGCTACTTGAAGGTATCTGACCATGTCACCCCACTCAGGATGTGATGCTGCTTCCACCCAGATCTTTGGCTCTTGTGTAGACCCAGCCTTAATGATTCTACAGGCTCAACTTGTCTCCTTTTCAGAGATAGCACTGAAATTATTTAATAGCAGTAATATTAATAACTGCTATTAATTAATAATTAAGTGCTTACGCTTTGCCTCAGAGAGTTCACTCACATGCTATCCAAAATAGATGTGCTCTTATTTCAAGGAGGAGTTAGAGGAAGGCTGTAGTACCAGGTCACACAGGAGGGAGGCAGAGCTCAAACTGCGCCACCTCACTCCTTTCTCAGCTCTTACTACCACAGAGAATTTCCTCAGACAAAAGTATTCATTAAGAAGCTATCCAATTTGGAAGAGTGGGAATTAATTTTACTTCAGAGACACTGTTTTCTGTTAAAGTTCCTTAAGAGTGTTCATTTTGATATTTCTACTCTGTTGGCATTTTAAATGCATTCCAGTATAATGATTCCAAGTGTAAAGTTTGGAGACAGATATAATCTGTTGGAGATTGACTTTGGCACTTATGTACTGAACAACCTGGACTAGTAACTCAACCTTCATAATTCCATTTTCTTATTAGTAAAATTAATATACTAACCATACTACCACATTTGGTTATTGGGGTCGTTAGTTAAATTAATGCATATAAATTATTTTGTGAATACTAAATATTTATTAAGTATTTTTTTTGTATTTTTTATTTTAACATTTATCATTTTTTAGACAACATTTGCTTCCTCCCACACCCTCAGATTGAGTTCCCATAGAATTTCCTTCCTCAAGGCACCTGTGCACCATCACCACAGTCCCCTGTGCTCCTCCCTCCCTCCCTCTCACCCCTCTCCCTCCTCCTCCCCTGCAGGATATCTCTGGTTTATAATTGTCTGTTTTTGCTTTGTTGTGTTTTGTGCTGTTATTATTATTTTTACACTGATGTGTTATTTGGTTCTCCTATATTCCTGTTATAAGTGAAACCATCCAATATTTTTCTTTTTCCTTCTGGCTTATTTCACTGAGCATAATTACTTCCAGCTCCACCCATGTTGCTGTGTATAGCATGAGTTTATCTTTTTTGATTGCTGAATAATATTCCGTTGTGTATATATACACCACATCTTCTTGATCCAGTCATCTATTTTTGGGCATTTGGGTTGTTTCCAGGTTTTACCTATTATAAATAGTGCTGCAATAAGCATAGGTATACAAGTGCACTTTTGAATCACTGTTTTTGTGTCCTTTGGGTAGATCCCTAGTAGTGGAATTGCCAGATTATATGGTAGCTCCATTTTAGTAGACTGAGGAACCTCCAGACAGCTTTCCACAGTGGTTGGACCAGTTTGCACGCCCACCAGCATTTGTTGTAGGAGAGTTTCTTTTTCACCGCATCCTCACCAACTTTTGTTGTTGCTTGTTTTTTGATATGTACCATTCTTACTGATGTAAGGTGGTACCTCAGTGTGGTTTTGATTTGCATTTCCCCGATGACAAGGGATGTTGAACATTTTTTCATATGCCTGTTGGCCATTTGCATTTCCTCTTTGGAGAAATGTCTTTTGAGTTCTTCTGCCCATTTCTTGACTGTATTGTTTATTTTGTTTTTGTTGAGCCGTGTGAGTTCTTTGTATATCTTTGTGATCAGCCCCTTATCAGTTGAATTGAGTGCAAAGATTTTTTCCCAATCAGTGGGGTGTCTCTCTGTTTTGGTTAATGTCTCTTTTGCTGTACAGAAACTTTTCAGTTTGATGTAATCCCAGGTGTTTATCTTTGCCTTCACTATCACTGCTTTGAGTGATGTGTCTTTAAATTAATATACTAACCATACCACCACATTTGGTTATTGGGGTTGTTAGTTAAATTAATGCATATAAATTGTTTTGTGAATAATAAATATGTATTAAGTATTTTTATTGTTTTAATAGAGTTCTTAGTTCTTTTGTTCATCACACTGCTGTCAAATATATATGAAAACCTGAAAGATGTTGCATTATTCTCTTTTCAAATCAATGAAGTTGGTAAAGCTTTTCTTGAAGAGATGTTTTCATAACTTTGGACCGAATCATCATTTCACCTCATAGTAAGCATTCACTACTCTTTGCCTAGGGGTTGATACATATTTGCTCAAAGATTTCACTAATGTGCTAGCCAAAATAGATCTGTTCTTATTACAAAGAGTTAGAGAGAGGAAGGCTATGGGACTTGGCTTGACCTAATCATCATCACCTTTCCTGACATCACTTGATTCGAAGAGGATTTTCCTCAGCCCAGGATCTGCTAGCTAAATGACCACATTATGGATATGGGCACCCATTATGTCCAGCCAACCATGACTGTTCCAAGGGACACCCCTTAATGAAAATGAATAATGATATTATGATTGGTCTCCTAAATAGGGCTGACATGATGAAGTGAGCTGATCTGTCCAGTTATAAGTTTTGAAGTATATGTAAGGCAACAAGACAAGGTAGTATTAACATACATTTATTCCAGACTCCTCCCCTGACCTGCTTTTAGGTTTCTATATAGGTTCTTAATTTCCTCCCTTATATAGACAGTTCTACTTTTTCCAGAAGAGTTATTTTATCCATTCATGATGAAGAATTGGAAAAATGATCAAGGAATCAAAAGAAAAATAATTCATATGAATGGATACCACCCAAAAGCAGTAGAAACAGAAGAACTAAAGAAAATAACCAGTGGTCAGGGGAAGTGACCTGTTGTGAGATGGGTGGGGTGCAAGAAACAGAATGGAGGGAATGTTCTTTGGGAAAGAAAGTAAGACGTTCTTCCCAGGTGCACAAGATTAGTAATGAGATAAAAAATCTTGTAATAATCATTAGTGAAAACTCTGTGGGGTTTCTTGGACTGAGACACTGACTAAATATGGCACTGGATAACTTGACTCACATACCAGTATAGGGTGTGATCTCAAGAAATATGCACAACCACAGGAAGCCTGTCACAAATAACAATGGGCTCTACTGCAAAGTAAGCTAGAGCAATGTCATGGGTGGTCATGGCAGGCCACATGCAATCTGAGAGTGGGAGAGACAGCTATAACCAGGAGAGAGAGAGTTGGTGAAGAGAGGGAAAGACGGCCAAAGAAAGACTCACTGGTGGTGCTGAGCTAAGAATTCCTTAACATAAACTTTCATGTTTCTGTAGAGGTGATGTGAAATTTTGGAGGAGGGACCCAAAAAAGATTGCTTTAAAGCAAGTGCTAACAACTGTATGATGCAGTGGAGCTCATCTCTGCCCAGAGTGCCTGGTTTCACAGTAACTCACAAGAAGGTATGGTAGGCATCTCTAAGAAAGTTCATGATGATTCCCACTTGTATATAATCCCTTCTCTTTGAGTACAGGCTGGTCCTGATGACTCAATTCTAATAATAGAATATGGCAAAAATAATGGGATTTCACTTCTGAGGTTAGAGTACAAAAAAATACTGCAACTCCCAGGGCTTCCCTGGTGACTCAAGGGGTTAAGTACAGCACTGAGAAGCTTCCACAGCCTCTGGAGCATGAGTTTGATCCCCAGCTGGCCAGGGAGCTACCCACATGGCACAACAGACCTGTCTTGCCTGATGCTCCCCTCAGCAGTGTATTTCAGTCAGTCTGCCTGTTCTGTTCCCCACTCTCTCTGGTGAATCCTCTCACCCCCTATACGTCTGGCCTGTACCACAGTTCTTGTATGCATAAATAAATAAATCTTTTAGAAAAAGACTGCAATTCCCCATTGGTTTCTGTCTTTCCTCATTCTCTCCCTTATTTGCAGAAAGCCAGCTTCCATGTGAAAAGTCCCTGTCAAAGAATTGATATCCCAGTCAATAGACAGTGATGACTCAGACCTTCCAATCACCATGAAGTAGTCATGGGAATGGATCATCTGCCACTGAGTCTTGATCTGACTGTATTCTCAGCAGACACCTCAATAGCACCTTAATGAAAGCCTCTGAGTTTAAACGCAACAGGTTCTTGACCTAAAAAACACTGAAATAGTAAATGTTTAGAATCTAAGTCACTAAGTATGAGGTAATTTTCATTCAACAAGAGATACCTAATATAGCTGAATTCATATTTTAAAATAGCACAAATCTGAGGGAGGAAGAAAAGATAGAAAAAAAAGTGAAGGAAAGAGTTTGGGTGACTTGAGAACAAGAGTCGTCCTTAAATTCAAGACTGTTTGAATTTGCTGAATAGACAGAAAGGGGATAGCAGTGTAACTTTGATCATACAGCTTGTGTTGATGTAGATTGTGTCTATAATTGCAGTTACTGCAATTTCTAAGACCCTATAGACTCTAACTAACTCCCACAGTAGTGCTTCAAAGAATATGCTTTGAGATTTATAGAAACCCTTACAAGGAGCACAGTCAAAAGAGTTTTAAAGACAATAAGAACAGGACAAGCAGGAAAGATGATTTATTCTTATTTTCTTCCCTAGATATTGACAAAATAAATACCGTCAGGCACCCCATCCTAGTATCCTTCCTATCTAAATAGGTGAATTTTTTCCTTTATCTTGATTAACAGATTTCTACTTTCTTTGTTTCATCTGATGAGACCCTCTATAAAAATGCAGACTTAAGTTGAAACTCTATTTTGAGTTGTACCTGGTTAAATAGGACTTACCTGAAAATCTTTCCTTGAAACAAGAGAAAATAGGGATACTATTTGCATGCTGAGAAACAAAAATGAAAGATGAAAAAATAGAGAATTAATTTTATTTGCTGGAGATACATCAAAAACCCTGAAAGCAGAACTTGGAAACCTTAGGGCAGTTGTGTGACCCACAAAAGTCTATCAATTCCCTGGATATTTATGGTCTTTAGTGAGATTTTTCTGTATTAGCCCAAATACAAAGTTTTATTTAGTAAAATAAATTAATGCACTCCAGCTCAGCATCAGTCAACCTAACAAACAATAGAATAGTCTATTTAAATGACTTAAAAGCCAACAATAATCAACTCCTGACATGATTTCTATTTATTCTTTCTCTTCCTCCTCCTTTTGATTAAGCACTTTTTGAATTTTGAAAAGAGCTCCATGAATCATTCTGTAGCTGCTTAATATTAATAGTAATGGGATTTATTCTATTGAAATGGGTTCATTATTATGCCAGCTGCCAAGCTTGTGTCTCCAAATAAGCTTCTGGAAATAGAATCTTCTAAATACTTTTCTTGCAAGAGGACTACAGACTGAAAAAGGGAAAATAAATAAATATTGCCAAAGTTGCACCAAGGTCAACATTGACAATTGAAGCTTAACAAGTGACTCAGAGCAACGTCCCTTATGCTACATGTGTGGATTTTTTCCGTCCCCTAAGTCTCCCCTAAACCTTGTTACTTTTGTATTTTACTCATTCTTTTTTGTTAAATTACTTCTAACTTATCCAATTCATGCCTCTTCCATACAGCCTTGCTCATTCTCTCTAATGAGAAACAATTTCTCCCTGCTTTGTGCACATTTGCTGCATCTACATCTATGTTCTCTAGAACATTCTAAACTCCTTAAATATAGGTCCATGTTTATGTTCCAGCACCTTCCATCAGAAGAATTATTCAAAACATGCCTGTTAAGTTCCACTGACCACTCATGGAGTAACCTTACCTTTGTGGTCAGTGAGGGGCATAGAAGGCACTGAGTCTAGAAAGTGCCTTCGTGGTTATGGCCTCAAAAATTAAGCAAAATAAAATAAATTTCACTACCCAAAAACCGTATTCAGAGAGAACATTGAGCACATCAAGTGAGTTTAAGAAAACCTAAAAAAAAAAAGTTTCCAAGAGGAAAATGAGGTCATTAGCACATTAAAGAAAGTAGCAAGATTTCTGCTCCTTGAACACTATAGGATTTATTGCTTAGTTGCATGCATATTTCCATGTTCAAAGTTCCCCAACCCAGGGATCATGCTTCCTATTTCACTTCATTCAACAGCAACTTCCATAGTGCTAAACATATAAGATATTCCCAATGATTATGTTTTTCATAAATAAGTGATGGCCAGAAAAAATGAAAACTAGAGACGGACACAGACAATGCACAGACCCTGTCAAGTTCAGGTATAAGTGTAGCCATCTTTCCATACATACTCTTGAAGCAACTGGTTTCTTCGCAAGTGACAGACTGGGGTGTGTGTGTGTGTGTGTGTGTGTGTGTGTGTGTGTGTGTGAATATGAATTCAATCAGATTTTAAGTATTTAAGACCTAGGTATTTAAAGATACTGCCTTTTCTTGGTGCAAATCTGAATTTTCACTTAGTGGAGTGGATTCCTGTGACACATTCTTAGATTCATTTCCATTTTCAGTTCCCTTTCCAAGGAAATGGAGAAACTGTTGATTCTTTGGGGGGAAGCATTTGCCTCACTTATCCTGACCCTTGTTTGGAGAGACTACACAATAGTGAGAATGCCAGATGGCAGCTGGGAGGAGAAATCCTGATTTCAAATAGCAACTGTGAGGAAAACGCCAAAATTTCTGCTCCTAAGGCAGATAGAACAGAACCCAGCATCTGGTCTGGCCCTGGGCAATGATGGAGTGAGCCAGTTTGAATCTGGTATCCTTTTTCTGTAAGGAAACAAAACCTTGCTATCATCTGCTGTCAGATGCTTTTCTTTCTCTATTTGTCTTATTTCCTGAGGAGGAAAGTCTTCTCTTAAAAAAAAATTAGGGTTGGGGGCCCCCCTGATGGCACAGGCAGTTGAGCACAGTGCTGTGAAGCTGTCTGGAGCCTCTGCAGTGCAATTTCGATCCCGGCCAGCAGCAGAGATACCCACATGGCATGGCAGACCTCTCCTGTCTCGCCCACTGCTCCCCTCAGCAGTGTATTTCAGTCAATCTGCCTGTTCTGTTCCCCACTCTGTCTCTGGTGAATCCTTTCACCCTCCCTCACATCTGGCCTATACCCTGGTTCTTATATGCATGAATAAATAAATCTTAAAAAAAAATTTAGATTAGGGTTAAAACAAGCTTTATGTGTGAATTTCTCTCAACATTGAAATATAGTAGTGTATACTAGTGATGCTTGGCAAAGTAGCAATTCTGCTCTCTTCTCTCATGAAATTCTTTCCTTCCATTCTTATTTCTCCCTGTCTTAGGAGATCAAGAGATTGATCTTCCTTAAATATTATCTCATCTGTTTGATCCACAACCTTTGTTTCACCTCCATTTCTTTCTGTTACTAGAAATAAAAGAGAATAAAAGGTAAGAAAATACAAGTTCTTTTCTTAAGAAAGGAGAATGTAGGAGTGAAAGAAGTTCATGGAAAACCTTTAAAAGGGTGCTTGGGGGTGCCTTTGTACCATAAATCCTACAGCACTCATTTCACTGGGTATAATGTTTCTTAGATTAAAAAAAAAATCCTCTCATAAGTAAGAATTTCATGGCTAAAGTAACTATTTGTATGGAATTCTTGGCTTTAAATTCAGTATTTACTGTCCAAAGAAATACACTTGTATAGCTATATTAACAATAGTGTACATATAATATGGTGCATTAACAAAGGAAGAAGAAAAAATTTCTTGAGCATGTGCCCTGGTATATAGAGATATTGAGGACATTGCTTCTGTCACCCTGTTAGGAAGTGGTAGGATTAGATCTCATACTCAGCTGTCTCTGATTCCAGGGTCCATCTACTTGTCCATGTTATATTATGTTTCTTTGCTTGTTTCCTTAACAAATATATTTGAGGCACTTACCAAACATGTGCCAGCAATGCTGAGGGCCCAATAGAAATAAAGACAAGACAAGATTCATGAAGGAGCTGACACTTGTATCTGGTCTCAATTCAGTGGGATATAAAGATGAAATGAT
The DNA here is from genome assembly GCF_014898055.3 of Talpa occidentalis. Lineage (NCBI taxonomy): Eukaryota > Metazoa > Chordata > Mammalia > Eulipotyphla > Talpidae > Talpa > Talpa occidentalis. The sequence continues at coordinate 105,616,587 of NW_023604861.1, read as the reverse complement.
TTTATATTTTTCCTGTCATTGCTTTCAGCTACACTGATTCCTTCTTTCTATGTCACTCCGGTCTCCCAGTCCCTTTATTTCCCCCTTTTAAATTAGTTTAATTTAAATCTCAATCATATATCCAATGGAAAATATATCTCAGCCTCTCACTGTATCCCAGCCAATTCGTCTCTTTCTCTTGAAGAACGTGGTAATGGGGGTCCTTGTAATCTACTCCAGAGAAGGGTAAAGTGGAAACAGGATGAGGAACTCATTTTGGAGTTCTCCTGAACTTTTCCAGAAGGCTGGGAAACTGTCAAGTGCCTCCCAAGCACTTGCTGTAGGCAAATGTCTATCAGCTCAGGCCTAAAAGGCTTCTGCTCAAGAAAACTGTGGAAACAATTATTCTGGAGGAACCGTGTGCCCAAATCAATGCAGAAAGTCTAATATGCCACTACATTGACTGTATTTTATCATTTGGCTCAAACTAGCATGGGAGAAGTGAATTAAGGAAGAAACAAAAGATCAAGAGGAAAAACAGAAATAGAAATAAAACGAAACTTTCACAAGTACTCTTCAAGCATAATTTTAAGTAGCCCACATATGATCCATTTATTTATGAAAAATTTAAAATGAATTTTCAATTTAGGATTATTAAGTACTCAATAGTTTCATGTTCAATCTGCTGACTTTTAAGCAATGAAGTGTTTTTATAGCTGGTTGGAGAACAGAAGCAGAGGTATAAAATGTCTCAAGGGAGCTTAATGAGGTGCTAACTTAAGAGCTAATGATAATGATGAGGATTTCAGTGGCAGTGACTTAGTACCTGCAGAGTTCTGGGAACCTCAGGATGTAAGTGGGAGCTCAGTGCAGATTCTGAGGCACCAGAGCCAAAGGGCCCCAACTCAGGTAGAGAGATAAGACTGGAATGGAATTGCTGGTCAGAATACAGCAGTTTGAGAAAAGGATCTCCAAAAATACAAAGAAAGCACAGAAATAATACCCAACTGAAAGGAGCTGAGTCTCAGTATTTCTAACCACTAGTTCTGGAACAACTTGCACTATGTTCAAATAATTTCAAGGAATCTCAATGAGCAAAAGAAGAGTTCTTTTTTATTTTAAATTGTTTTGTTGTGGCAAAGTACATATAACAAAGCTTAGCATCTCAACCTTTTTTAAGTATGCTGTTTAGGACTAGTAAATAGATTCACACTGATAGACAATGGATCTCCAGGACTTTTTTATTGTGAAAAACTAAAACCCTATGGTTATTAAATAAAGATTATTCCCTTCCCTTACCAGATCCTGTAACCTCCTTTCTTCTGTCTATGAATCTGACTCTTCTTTGTGCCTCATATGAATATAATCATACAAAAGGCACTTGCCTTTTGGGTCTGGCTTATTTTACTTATCAGAATGTCCTTAAGACTGATCATGTTGTAGCTTACATAAAAATTCCCTTTCTTTTAAAGGCTGATGCTTAATGATGCTTCTGTCACATATAACGGGTCACAAAGAAGACAGTGGTCCCAGCAGGCTGTATCATGTGGCCTGGGTATGTAGAGGACTACATTCTCTAAGTTATGAAATTATACTCCATAAAGCTCACACAACAATGAAATTGTTTAATGACACATTTCTCAGGATGTATCTTAAAAATGTCTTTTATATAATAATTACTGGTGGTTATTTTTAATTTTCTAAAGTACTTTCATTAGCTCTCTTGCAATTTGAGTCTTCATGAATTTCACTAGGAAGAAAGCAAAGAGAAAAGAACATTTTCTCTTTTCCTTGGATTGTGCAGATGACTTAGTGCCATGTTAATAAGCTAGCAATAGCTCACAATTTGTTTATACTTGTTTTTCACCTGCCAGGACTGCACAGCCAGGGAAAGACTAGCTGTAGACAGGCTGCACCCTGCCCACCCCAGCCTCTGTCCTCTGGGTAGACACACAATCACAGTCACAAACAGTGAGTATGCTGGACTTCCCCAGAGCCTAGGCCCATGGGGGCCATGGCCACACTCTGTGTACCTATGTAGAGACCAGGCTGGCATCTCAAATGACTGAGAAGTGCAGGCAATGGAAAGGATCCTATATGAAGGGTCATTGTTCTCTGAGAAGTAAATGACAAAGAATAAACTGAGGTCTAATAGCACAGTGAGTCCACAATGGGCCAGCAACTTCAAAAACAGTAGGGGCTATGCTTGGACACACCCTGGAGTGAGTTTATGTTTGTCGGGGGGGAGGGCAGTGGGGGTGTGCATGCTCCTCAGTGTCTCTTGCCAGACAGCAGGATGGATACGGGAAGAAAGCAGAGGTGCAAACAGAATGCATTCCACCTCTGACTCAGGGCTGAAAGCCAAATTATATGAATAAAATATCTCCTTGAGATCCCAGAAATTACAAGCAGTTGGTAAGGGAGTTATGGAGTCCCCCAAATAAGTTAAGCCTCAGCGATGCCTGGGAGTTAGCAAGATCCAGCAATTAATGCCACCCTAATTGCATTTATAGTCACAAGTTTGTACAGCTGGGATATTTGTGTTACAGGATTTGCTATAATTTTGCTATAGATGTTTGGCCCCATTTGTGTATCAAAGGACTCACTCTGATCTAAGTCATATGTTCCTCAAAAGTGGTTTCTTCTCCCAGAGCTAAAGACACAGATTCAAGTGCCTGAAGGAATCTGACCACCCCTTATGACACTTACAAGGAATTGTTTCTTCATAGTGAGAAACAGTGATCTTGTTTTGTCTCTCATCTCACAAACTGGCTAAAAGGACCCAACAATTCAGCGTATATAAAAGCACTGTGTGCTTTGCAAGGTCTGACAGACACGTGACACCGGGAGGTAGCAGCAGAGACAACTTGGTCTCCTGCTCAATTCATCGTCAGTACGGAATATTACCTTTCATCCAAAGCTTTCTTGGGTACATGTAATGTGGAAAAAGTGAGTATGGTTTATATTTTAACACTAAATGAGAAAAATAGATGATACAAGAAATGCACACCACCCATCTCACAACACACAAGGACTTCTGATCCACCCAGGTTGAATTTTCATCTCAGGAAAGACCCTTTTCTACGCTGGACCCAAGGGCAGGGTGTTTGACTGAGTGCTTCACCGCAGGCTTGCCTGTGGGGCCATAGTAACCTGGCAGTGGCTCCCCCTCTAGACCGCCTCCAGGCAGTGAGAGCCTCAGAATGGAGTCAGTGCTCCCTTCCACTTTCAGACTCTGTCTGCTAGCACAGCCCAGCAGGAAGCAGCACTATTTACTTCACAGAAAGTGTCATGAAGCAGGCACCTGCAGCCGAGGAGGATGTGGAGCTCAGCCAGTGTGTGATCACAGGGCATGATGGTGGGTGCGGCCGCTAGACAGAGGATGAGCTGGGCCCAAGGATTCTATCTGCCTTGCTGGATGTAGCCAATGCTGTGAATTTAATCCAGTGGACCTGTCAGAAGCACACATGTAGAGAGTGGTGGTTATGCAGCCTTGGTGTCCTTCTATGACTTCTAAATGTGGCTTTCCAGGTTCTGGTCATTGCCTCCTGTGCTGATTCAACACATCTATCTGCTGGCTTCTTCGATTACCTTGGTTTTACTCGCCATCATCTGGCACAAAATTAATTCACAAAACTTCTCTGGTCCTAATCTGTTACTTCCTGAGCCCCAGTCCAAAGCAATCTATACTTAATAATGGTCAGGGTGAATAGTTGCTGAGCACTGGTTATTTTCCACTTAAAAAATGGAAATTATTGTTGTCATTGTTGTTATTTTTATTATTATTCTCATTTTGCAGATAAGGGAACTGAGGCCTATACATTGTATTAAATCTGTTGCTCTTCTGCCTCTTGAAGTGGGTGTTTCTTTTTAACGTAAGCATTTTCTTGTTAACATATGCATTTAATTCTACAAATATTCTTATCTGTACTTTATTTGCAACTCATGATTTTCAACATGAGTAGATATATTAGCTTTTTATTTTTCTAGTCACCTGGGTATTTACCGGACTGATCCCTCCTTTATGGACTCTGGACTCCAAGCTATGCCAGCCACACTTTATCATTATACTAAGAGAACTGTTAAACATTTTAGTCACTCAGCCATCAGCAATCATATTGAAAGGAAGGAAGGGGTCAAACACAGATCTTAATTTTGTTCTTTCCTCTTCTGACTCTTGACCCCATAATTCCTTAGTAGATTTGTGATACTTTCAAACAGAAGTGCTACATATTATGATGAATATTTCTAAATGATCTCTTCTGGAAGTTTAATTAAAACTCTCCAATCTGGGGGGATTGCAATTGTATGGGGAATATAAAAATAAAATTTATTAATTAAAAAAAAAAAAAAAAAAAAAACTCTCCAATCTAAAATTGCCAGAAGCACAACTTATATTGACTTTTGGTTCCTGCTAAAGTAATGATACGAAGAATGTGCACTTACATTGATGTTTTAGGAAAGTTAGTAGGTTCTGAAAGTAAAGTAGCATTGTGTATAAAAAAAACTTAGTGCTATCAAATAATGCCCCGAAGTTGAAATAATATGTAAGTTTTATGAAATTTGGTCATGGAGAATTTAAGTATAAAATTTGACTTGAGATCAGTAAAAAAAACATTATTCAGAACATCACTTTTAACTGTAAAAAAATGTTCACTTTTTCACCATCTTGTTGAGAGGATTATGTCTTATACAAATAATAACAATTATTTTTATTCTAGAAGCTTAAGGTAATCCATTAAACTCACAAGCCCATGCCAAAATTATAAAATCGCTATGTTTTTTGACTTGAACAAAATTTTTCTTTTGGAGTTCAGGAGAATTCAATATTCTTTGACCTACCTTTGGCCTACGCTGTTTTCAGTTTTATCTTCTTGTTAAATTTGACAATTCTAATGAGATAAATTAGAATTTTTCAAAGGGTAGAATGTCCAAACTATCCTCTGCCTAAGCCATAATTGATCTTATGAAATTTCAAACAAGTTATTTTCTAGTTTAAGATGCTTAAAAATATAGTTGTCCATATAGTAACTCCCTCCACTGCCAAGAAGCTTCTGGAATGAAAGAAATAATATAATAATCTTGACTCATTTAAATAGTTTGATTCACAATGGGAAAATTCTTATAGAATAAGAGAAAGATGATAGATAATAATTAATTACCCAGATAGCTTGAAAGTCATTAAATGAACTCTAGGTAATTCATAAGAATGTCTCTTTACATATCATTAAGCAATTTGCCTTTTTTGTTGTTTTGTCATCAGCCACAATAGTTTGATCAAACAGAAATATAACTGAAGTTACTTCTCTATAAACACACTTAACATTCATATATTTTAATGTGCATGATATATTACCTTGTCTAACATATTTTTTATCTCTTTTCCAAATAAAAAAATTTCCTTTTCAAATGACATTTCAGCAATCAGAATGAAAATGTTCATTTGTTGTGCATAACAAACCATACAAAAATCTTTATTTTAGACTTTGAAAGCTATTACAGTGCCTATTTACATCTCAAGCATCCTTCAACCCAAGTGATCAGATCATTCACTTCAGCATTTCTGAGTACCATTGGCTTGATCCTGGAGTTCATTGTTAGCTAAGTCATTCCTTTCTGTTTATGAAATGTTTTGGCAAAGTTTCTCCATAGCAACTAAAAAGACTTGGAACGGATTTGCAAAAGTGCTCCATTTTCTCCCTTCTGACTGGCTCTATGATGATTTAAAAACCAAGAAAAAGATTACAGCCTTCATATATGTCATAAAAATGCCCCTGAATCCACACCTTCTTACTCCATACTTCAAGTTGCTGGCATTCATTTCATCTTAATGGGGTCAGATCTTTACTCTAAACTTGGACTCCACTATCTCTACTGCAGGGTTTCAAGCAGTTGTGAGCTTTTCTTAGGGGATATAATATAAACAGAATTGCAGTCAAAGTAGTAGGTGGAGCTTAAGCTAACTTTTTCTTATTACTAACTATTGTACAAATTTTGTCTTACTTGGGTGTTTGATTCTTAACCAATTTCTTCTGGCCCTCCTGTTTGATCTTTCCATTAGATTTCTTTGTTGTATTCTGAGGCTACTGAGATGTGAGGGCACTATCTGGCGAGCTTGTATTCTAGCTGTTCCTGATTTCAGCAAATATGTTTCCCATATAATCTTCTCTTTCTATAAAACTGAGTGAATTTGTGTTTATTCTTGTGTGTGTATGTGCAAGAAGGGATATATAAATAGAAAAGGAAGGGGAAAGGACCCCAATTATTTGCAAAACAAGAAATAGACCTCCAGATATGTGCATGGCTCTAATAAAGCCACCTTAAAGCTTTGGTTTCTTTCATTTTCATTTATTTTCTATACCTAAGTATTTAAGAAGTCTTCAACTAGAGTTTTTCCAGTTCCTATGAAACTTTGCATGCAATGCCCTGTGCCTGAGACTCAAACTCTCATCTCTGCTCATGCTATCTGCCTGTCCATCTGTCCATCCATCTGTCATGTATGAACTTGGACACTATTTCCTTGAAGATCTCTCCCCAAAGTAAATAAAATCCCCATGTTATCAAAATCGTGGAATTCAGTCCTTCTTCTTTTCAGCACTTTGCACAAATTTATAAATATAGACTCATAAAGTTCATAAGAAAATTACCTTCCATGTGTACCACTGTCCATTTGGGTGATTCTCCATTTCACAGATCTCCAAAGGGATTGTTTTACTTCTCCTGAAACAATCATTAGTATGCTCACAAGCCCTGGGAAACAACTATAATCAATAACTACAATCCGTGGGAAATATGAATACATGAATTACTAGAAAAGGTTTTGAAATTTTTTTGAGTTGATATAATGTGTGTGACAATTCCTTGCTATCCTAAACATTCAGATTCAAGACAAGTCTTCCTTCCCCAACCCAACTCAGGTATTACCTTTAAGACTCCTTGTTCTAGCCCACAGTCTCAGATAACCAGCCATTTCTTTCCCTCCTTGATTACTGACAACTCTTAACCCTTCCATTCTAGAATTATCGCTATATCCAGACAAAGCTAATGATACTTTATATTCATTTCATGAGTTCAGAAACTGGATCTTACAGGGCCTTTGAAAAAAGGATAAGCATTGAAATTTCTTATAAGCCTTTTAAGTATTTGCATAAGTTTTCTGTGGCAGCTAGAACAAAAGACCATGTGCAGAGTAGCATAAACCAACACAAGTTTGTGATCTTACAATTCAGATGTCAGAAGTCTGAAATCAATTGCACCAGACTAATAAGGGTCAAAATGAAATCCGTTGGGGCCCTTGAGGGGTTAGTCCCTTCACTTTCCTTTTCCAGATTCTGGAGTTTACCTGAAATGCTTGGCTTGTGATCCTGCATCACTGATCTCTGTTCCCATTGCCATATCTCTTCTCTCACTCTGACATGCTGACATCCCTGCCCTCCTCTCACCCTTGTAATGGCCCTTGGAAGTTACCATGCCCAGGATAATCTCCCCATGTCAATAACCTTTGTTTTACCATATATGCAAAAATTTCTGTACCATTTGAGGTCGCATGTTCACAGGTTCCAGGGCTGAGACTTAGTTATTATTCTGGCTACAACAGTATTTCTAAACAGCTAACAACATTTGAACACTGAAGAAATCCCATGCTTAAATTTAAAAAGTTGACTAAGCACTCAGAATCTAATATAGTTACTACAAAAATCCACTAAAAGCAAATTACTTGTCAATGGTAACAGAGGTGGTCTGGCACACTCCTGAATGTATATTTATTGGTTGATGATGTGAAAAATAAGCCCAGCTAAATCCAGAAGAAATAATTTTGTGTAGTAATTTAATTTATGGAATATCTATATTTGCCTCTAGTTCATTTTTCCTGCTTCTTCATTTGTTACTTTGCAAATTTTCTACTAAGAATATAATGTTATATATTTAATCAGAGAAAGATGATATAGCAAACTTCAAGTAATAATAGAAAAAGTAGAAAAGTAAATATTAATAATGAGTTGGATAATACCAACCTACAAGTCATTAAGGGCCATGTTAAATCCGAACTCTTCCCTGAAACCTTCACAGTGTTCAGCCATACCCCCTCATCTTTGCCACCCATGACTGAAATTTAACACCAATTTTTCCTGTATTCCCTAGAATTTGGTGTGTAATATTTTTTAGATTTGTTTTTAAAAATTGGAGTAACATTCCATTATTCCTACAGCAGGATCAGCTTATATTCAAATTCATGTGAAGAATTTCTATTGGATTATGAAACCCTGTAAGAAAGAGAATGCATTTTGTTCATATGTAACCACTCAACTCTCACATTCATCCTGAGTTTGACACAATGCTCCGATCCATAATCATTAAACCGTGTAATAGAGGTGTGATATATGTACCTTTATATTTGCATATTCATACACATGTCTTATATTAAAATCACAAACTGTAAAGCTTTGTCCCTTAATGTAAGAAATGAGATTGTGCCTGTGCTGACAACTCTCTTCTTCATTTAATGATTTGTTTAGATTGTTGTCCTTATTAGGGAACCTTAATTCATTAAAAGGGTACTTGTATTTTTCCTTATAAATAGCCTTGGGACAAAATAGTAAACCAAAGCAATTTATTACTCAGCCAGGCTAAGAAATCATTACATATGGCACAGTGAAAAAAAACTAATTAGACATAATTGAGAAAAATTAAGAGTACAAATTATCAAGTATTTAAAGAAATTGAGTCTTCTGACTTCAAAGATGGAGGGATCTTCAGCTAATCCTAATAATGTGCCTCCAAGTGGCAAACTACTGGCCTTGTTGAATACAGAAGTAAAATTACAGTCTTCCGAGAACATTATTTGCTTGGGTTCAAATTAAAGCTGTTAAAATACATGATGTATTTCGTGGGCCAGGCCTTCTGGGTTTTTGAAGTGTGCTGTTCTCCATTCCAGCCTTTGCCCTCTCACCAAGGAAACTCTGCACCATGGCCTCCGGGCTGTCCACACTGTGGTTCCTGCCCTAGCCTCAATATCATCTCTTCATACCTCCCTCCATGCACCTCGTTCCCAGCAATACCAGCCTCTGTATGGGTGGGGTTCCTGCAATGATGAGACTGTTACCTCCCCCTCACCATGTGCAAAGAATCTTTCAGATGCATTGTCTTGTTGAATCTGTTCATCAAGCCTGTCAATATAGACGCAATTATCTATCTTATAGGACTGGACACTAAGGTGCTGGGATGGTAATAATAAATCAAGAGACTTCAATAACAGGGCTAGGAATAACTTCAGTTCTGTCTGGCTTCAAATCCCAGCTTCAACCTCTAAGAGGTTCCCTTATCTCCAGAATGCACCTGCTCCTGCATCCAGTTAAAAATCATCCCCCTCATAAGCCTTTTCAGAACTTTCCCAGGCACTTGGTTATTCTCTCTTCTGTTCTCCCCAAATAACCAGAAAGACCTTTTGCTCTGGCATAACCTGAAGCACATCTGAATAGAAATAAGTCAGATGAAGACTACACTCCACAAGGACAATGCTCCTGTGGTTTTTCTCACAGTGAGTGAAATAGTTGAGTCAGCACTGCTCCTCAGCTCCCCATGCTTAGCACCTGAGCAGGTTCTTTTCTTGGGGTTTATGAAATCATGATTGATGGAAAGGTGATTCATGTTAAGACAATGTTTTCCCATATAAAATATGGTGAATTTAGCAGTAGTTATACATCAGAAGCTCTAAATGACATCTGCTGGGAGTTGTAGTAAACTTCTCAGTTTTTCCTTGTGACAAGACTAGTGAAATACCTACATGCATCAACAATAATAAAAATGGTGACTGTGGCTCTGTTCTGTGCATGGTACCAGCAGCTATCCCCTCTGCCCTGGTGAGGGGCTGAGTCATGCTTTCTTCCAGGCAGTAAAATGAGCAGGGACTCATCTACCAGGTTCTTTGCTAGAAAGAATTGCTACCTGATGGAGTGGCCCTTACACTGGGGAGGGCATTTTTCAGGATCACAGGTATCATGGCATTGACTCAAAAAAACACTTATCAATCTCCCTGGCATCCTTAAGTCAGGGTATTGCTTACAGCTATTTTGCTCCCAGTTTTGAGAATAAAGCAGAAATAAAGTTAGTACTCCTCTATTTCCAAAGTATGGACTCAGGGACAAGGCTGGATTCTCATTTCTGTTATATTTTCCAGTATCTAGGATTATAGTAGAAACTTGACAGCATTTCTGAATCAGAACATGAATGATATGAAGAGTAAAATTATTGGGGAAGATGAAGAAGAGGTTTGCATCTATCTGCCAGTGGGCCCACCTGCTTACTTGGTCACAGAAGAATTTTCCCCCATATTTTAATCCCCCATGTCTTGAAAAGGTAAAGTAAGGATTATTGTAAAATAGAGGCAAAATCTTTGTCAGGCAATCTGAAATCTCAACTGTTAAAAAATTTACTCTTACTCTGTTTTTAACCAAATTAGATTAATTTAACTTAACAAAGCCCTTTAAAAAGCACAGTTGTCCTCATCATTACTTACTAGTAGGGATATGCAAATGAAAATCATAATAAGAAACATCTCACACCTTAGAATGGTTATTATGAAAAAGACAAGCAATAACAAGTATTGGTGAAGGTATGGGGGAAAAGCAACTCATAAATTATAGGTGAAAATGTAAAATGATGCAGCCACTATGGAAAATAGTACAGAGGGCTTTCAAAAAATTAAAAGTAGTACTACCATATGATCCACCAATCCCACATATGACTCTCTATATGAAGAATATTACAATGCTAATTCAAAAGATATATTCAACCCTCTGCTTACTGCAGCACTATTCTGAATAACAAGATAAAGAAAGACCCAAGTGTCTATCAATTAATGAATTGATAAAGAAGTGATGGTACATTTACACAATGAAATACTACTAACTATTTAAAAAAGAGATCAAATCATGCTATTAGCAACAAAATGAGTGGAACTCGAGGAAAATACTTTAAGTCAGAAATAAGTCAGAAAGAGAAAGACATACTCTGTATGATTTCAATCATATGTGCAATATAAATAAACAAAACAAATAATAAATCAAAACAAAAACAAAACCTTATATCAGACAAGAGAAAGGTGGTTACCAGATTAGAAAGGGATGAGGGTGGGTGGAACAGATAGAGGGGGTCAGGGAAATAGGCAGTAACTGACAGATTAGGGAACGAAGGAAGAGCCTCTGCCTACTTCAGGATTTTTACTGACTCAGCCATTTTTACAGCTATATTCAATTCAATTCAATTTGCATCAAAAGCTACAGACTTCTGTACTGGATACAAGATCCTGCTCCTCACAAAAAAGTCATTGGACAAAGCTGGAAAGACTGCCCTAGACCAGAAAGGATCAGTGGAGGTTATGTCAAGGAAACTAAGCTTTCTCCTTTTCAGAGCCTTGGAAAAGAGGCATGCAAATGGAAGAAGTAGACAGAAAGAAAACAGGAAGTCTGGTGTGGGAAATATTATAAACAGAAGCCTACACAGGAAAAAGACAGTTCACATATAAAATGCAAACTCATGTGGCCACCCAAATGTCCTTCCACAAGTGAAAGACTAAACAAACTCTGGACTCTGCATGCAAAGGATAATAAAAAGGACAATTCACTGATCTACTCAACAACATAGGTGAGCCCCAAAGAAATTTGCAAGAAACCACTCTCAAAATATTACATATTACATAGCTGCATTTACACAACATTCTCAAAAAGACAAAACAACAAAAGGCAAAAAGACAAAGCTGCAGGAACTGTTTGAGTATAGATCAGAGGTTGCCAGGGGGATGGAATGGAGGAAGGCTTGACTTTGAAATGTCAGCATGAAAGAACTTATTTGAGTGATGACACTGTATCACACATGTCTGTACACGTGTTAAAACTTAAAGACCTGCACACAGGCAAAAAAGAAAAGTCCATTCAGTATATGGCTTAAAAAAATAAATTTAATTTCTTCCCAAAAGATGCAAGGGAAAGATACAAGGGATGATAGATGAGTCAATATATACGTAGGTATAGTTAAGACTAGATTATGTGGGACTTGAAAGGCAATGACACAGAAGCGCAAAAAGAAGTACTGAGCACTTGGGCATTATCTCATTTGCTCTCCCATAACACTCTACGGTACAGACCAAGAAACCTGGACTTGGAGGAACTAATTATCTTGCTAAAGAGCATTCAGTTATTATGTGGCAGAATTAGTATTCTTACCCACATCTGTGACTCTCTAAAGTCTGTGGCTGTTGCAGAAAAAAAACACCTAAAACCAGGGAAGTAACTTTGCTGGTAAACCATCAATGCTAAAACTCAGACAGTATAAAGATGGAGTGAGCTACATTGTATGCTCGGGTTCTTTGGTTTTTATGTTATAATAAAGGATATTGCTGTCTTTTTTAAAAATATGTATTTTGACAGGCATTTAAAAAACAGCCAAAACATCTCCAAAGTTCAATGCAAAAGGATCTCAATACAATCAAAAAATTTAGAAATTGCTTTCAGGTTGAAAGAATTGTAGAATCAGATATATCCTAGTTCAACAGTGGAAAACAGGTGCTAGAAGGCTGTACAGAAAATTCCCAGAAATTTTCCAGTTTGTACCAAATTGATTGGACAATACTGATTACAGATGAATCAGAAAAACAGACATTCTCTTGGTGATGTAAAAATGATCTTAATATCCAAGGCTTTAAATTGTGTCTTGGACACAAAATTGTTTAACACCTTTTTAATCATTTTGTTCCCTCTGGAGGGCAAAATCAGTGTGGACTTTTTTGAAATGAAAACAGCTCTTTGGTTTTATCTAAAATAATTATACAAAAAGTCAAATTTAGCTGGTGACCCCATCTGAAATAGGAAACACAAAAATTTGCAGATTAAAGACACTAAAAGAACAGCTTGCTCTCTCCCCCACAGCAGTTAAATTTTTCTGTTCATCACAGTTCAAGCCTATATTTTCAGATCCAAGCATATATCTTGCTGAGTCTTAATTCAAAATAGCATATGGCAGGTGGCTCTGGGAACCGCCTAGAGAAAAACATCTCTCCTGATGGTGTGCTAACCCGGCCCATTTCAAAGGCTCCAGCTCAGATTACTCCAACAAGCATTTCTCCTGCCAACAAAGAAATTTAATGGATTTAATATATTCTTTTCATTACCTTATATATACTGCACTTTTTCTGAGTATTTTTGTCCTCTACTCCTTAAGTTTTTAAATTTGACTCATAAAATCAAGATAGTACATTCATGCTACTTGATAATGAATCTTGTTTTCCTCTCCTTGCATTTCACCATATATAAATGTGCACACACTCTGCATGACATGATGTGTGCGGTTTAGTACATACAACTTAAAAAGGAGATACTAGCATTCACATACTCTGCTTCAGTCATTCTTAGTATTCTAAGGCATCCTTTCTTATGTAGAACTCTTCACCTTCATGGCATTCTTATAAACTTATGATAGTTTTATTAACATCTTATGTTTTTGTTGAATTGGGATTTTTTAACAGCTCATTGAGGAATAATTTACATGCCATAAATTTCACTCATTATGCGTGTACTGCACTAGTTTTTGTATTAGATTTCTATTGCTGCCATTAAAAATTGCCTATTTTAAGGTCCACTCTTTAACAGTTTCTGCACAAACTTTTTTGTCGTGTAATGTAATATATTCACAATTGGCAGGAACTTCTTTGGGGGACCATTTGACCCACTGCAGTTATATTTCATCCAACTCTCTAAAAATCTGAACCAACCTTGAATGTGGACCATTCCATCACCAATTTTTTCTTAAGAATTTTGGCATTTAAATTCTACTCCTGGGAATTAACCCAAAGGATACAAAAACATTAATTCAAAGAGACACTTGTACTCCTATGTTCATCTCAGCACTATTTATAATAGCTAAAATATGCAAACAACCTAAATGCCCCAAAACAGATGACTGGATCAAGAAGATGTGGTATATACACAATGGAATGCTACTCAGCAATCAAAGAAGATAAACATGTCATTTGCAGCAACATGGATGGAGCTGCAAGGGATTATGCTCAGTGAAACAAGTCAGAAGGAAAAAAAAAATATCGGATCGTTTCACTTATAGGAAGAACATAGGGGAACCATACAAGGGATCAGGAAAAAAAAGACAAAACCAGCAAACAAACTATAAATTGGAGACATTCATCGGGGGAGGGGGAAAGACAGGAGTCAAAATGGGAGGGAAAAGCACAAGAGTCTTGGTGGTGAGAATTTTATGGGGACAACACCTGAGAGGAGACATCAAACATTGCACAAAAATGAACAGTGATGTAAAAATAAGTAAATAAATAAATAAATAGATGAATGAATGAATGAATAATTTTGGCATTTTAAGTCAAAGGAAAAAGATAAGAATCTGAATTTTCAGTCTCCTCTAATGCCAAGCACTTTCAAACACATTCTTTGATTTGATCCTAGCAGCCTGCCAGATGGGATGTTGTCTCCATTGTAGAAATAAAATGAGGGAGACTCCATGAGGCTAAGTAATTTGCTTCAGTTTCACACTGTCGGTAGAGGAGCCAGAATTATTTATTATTGTTGTGATTATCATCAATATTATACACATATTTTGAGGCAACTTGATCTACAATACTTTTGAACTTGGATTTTCTTTACTACTCAAATTCTGTCAAGATGAAGCAAAAGATGGGCATAATCTTGCAATCATTTCCTGATCTTACTTTTACTTACTGTAAAGACTGTCCTTAAGATTGTTGTGCCAAAGAGTGGCAGACTCGGCAAGCATAGCCTCCAAGAACCCAAAGACAGCTGATGCAAACACAAAAGGGAGTTTATTACAGACTCGAGTCCAGGCTCACAGCACCTACCGACACAGTGGCAGATAGCGAGAGAGCCCCGAACAAAGGAAGCAGGGTTTTTTTATAGGGGTACAAGGAGGTTTAAAAATTAATTCTAAGCTGATTGGTCCAGCCGAGATGCAGCTCCAATTTTGGCAAGTTCGCCTTCATTGGTGACCAGAGGGCGAGGGTGGAGTGAGGCTTGAAACTGTTGAAACTATCTCTGGAATGCAGTCGTCATTCCCGGGACAGCAAAACCTAAAATTCTAAAATGGCAGTTACACACAAAATGACAAAGCAATGGCTAAGCATACTTATGCCTTGTTCCACAAAGATTTGAGTTCTTTCTTTTCTTCACTCAGCAAACATTTACCAAGTTATTTCTACCTGTCAGCTACTCTTCCAGGACATGAGACAGCAATGAAAAAGTTTCCCTAGCCTCACAAAACTCGTATTCTCAGTTTGAGACAGGCAATATGCTCACAAATAAGGTAGCTATATGATATCCTTAAAAAATTTGACAAAAAGCCCCTGAGAACAAGAAAATAAAATATGGGGCAGGGCCAGGACCAAGATGGGGTTGGAAAAGGAATTAGGACTTCAAAAATATTCCCTCTTTTGATAGAAATTTATTGAAAATTTTTCTTTATGCAAAATATTTAAATATTGTTCATCCCACTTCAGTTGCCTACTAGAAAAGCATGGATTAAAAAGTATTTGATTTTTTTTTCCCTGCTGTGATCAAAACACTGAATATAGAAGAACATCTGGATTACACTAAATTCTTAGGTTAATCCTTACATATCTACATTGGAAATTAAAACTCAACTCTACTGCTCCCCAAAATGGGTAACGGAAGAGAAGAATTAATCAGAACTGTGAAAAAACTGATAGTTATTCTGTGAACACTAAGAAAATAGAATTCTAGGGAAGGCACAGAGTTAAGAATCCTTAGAAATGTTTAATGCCATTTTCCTTTAATAAGCCAGTCATATGGCAACCTAAAAGCCTTATCTGTGATCACACCGGGATGTTTTTATGGAATGGGGTCATTCCACTTTTACGGAATGACTGACAGCTGGCATCCTCTGGTTCACTGTATGAAGCAAGCAGCTCCAGCACCAGCTTCTTGGAGTTGAAATGGAGCATAACGAAAGTATTTCTTGCCAGGTGGAGTTTCCCTTTAGGGAAAAAGTTTTTTTGGCTTCCTCTTCAGGAATTGTTGGAAGGACAATCACACTATCTCCATCCTTCTAATCAAGCAGCGCAACAACCCCCTTTTCCATTGTCAGCTGGAGAAAGATAACTACTCTGAGGATCTCATCAAGGTTCTTGCCAGAGTTAGCTGAGTAAGGATCAGCAGCTTCTGTTATTTATCAGGACCGAAACTAAACAACAAGCAAGCTGTCATGGGCATGCCTTTTTCATCCTTCTCTTCAGGATCCAGTGTGCCCAACAGATGTCAGGGTCCCAATTCTTATCATCAAAGATGGAAATTGGTAATTTTTCTGTGGCTCCTCACCATTGTAAGCATTAAAATCCTTGCTCCAGGCAAGATGGTTTTCAATATTGTCTTTTGAAATGGTAAACAGCATAGCATTCCCTGTGACAAACTCTGGTGTCAGCTTTGCAGCTCTACCAAGCTCAGTGGTACCACTGGGGTAAAGTCCTGGGGGTGGGAGAAGAGAACGTCCATGAGTCTCCCAGATAGTCATGGAAATAACGCAGCATGTGGTGTAACTGGCCTGGAAGCTGGGAGCCTTGTCCCAGAGAAGGAGCCCTTTGGGCTTGGCAGCAGCTGTGACTCAGAGGAAAAGGAAGCACAGCTGCAGTGGCTGCCACCAACCAGCAGATTCTGGAGAGTAATTCGAATTTGAAATAAAAACCTCAGCACAGGACTTGTTCTGAAGGTGATATTTGAGAAAAGAATTGAAGGAGGTGACACATAAACACAAGTGAAATGTATACGGGCACAGAAACTATCAAAGCAAGCAAGCCAGAAACAAGCACACCATTCATATAAACATTGTTATTTCTCTGAGTTTGAAGGGGTTTGTGATTTAAGATGGAGATGAGATGTGACCTCATGATCATTACAACAAACACGTGCTGAGCATTTAAAGTGGGCTAAGTACTGTGCCTCCACAGCAACCTTATCAGGGAGCACCCATCATTGTCCCTACTTCTACAGATGATGATGGTGTCTAAGAGTCCTTAAACAAGTCCCAAGGTCACTGAGTTGATCCCCTAACCCATGCCATGGCTCCTGGTCACTGTGCCCTGTTTTCTTTAATGAGGCATAGAAAAAAGTAAAAGATGATGACCTCAGACATTATAATAGATGTCTTGCTCTCCTCTATACTTCCCCATTGGTGTGGAAAATTCCCCAAACAGAGAGAAAATAAATTGCAAATTAAATTTCAGAACTCAATAAACTAGAATCAACATGTATGGAATTTACTTATTATAATTTTGAGGGAGGCAGTAGGGAAGGTATGGGAGGTCTGTGTGCAGGAGGGGATTCCTTCAGGTTGTCATAGGAAGGAGGATGTTTGCGTGCCAGGCAAAGTACAACACAGGTTGACCTACTGAAAGTTTGTCCAGACAGCTTTACCGCCTCCAACCTCAGCTGGTCATTTTCAGTTTCCACTGCTTCAGGAAATATCTCCTAACTCACTTGTCAAAGTAGAACAGATCCCATCCCGTGGAGCAAAGCAAGTAAATAGCTCAAGAATTCAGGTTAGCTACGAACCCCCATGGGAGTTTCAAAATTGCAGTAGTCTATTTTGGAAAGGAGAAGAAAGAGGAAAGCAGAGGGGAAAATTGAAATGAAAGGGGAAAGAGGAAAAGAGAAGAACAAAAGATCAAAAGATTCAATTTCCATTATGGTTTTTCCCCTTGCAACCTAACTTTGCCCAAAGCCAAAAAAGAAAATGCCTACTTCTTATCTCAGATCTGTTGAGATTATAATGTTTATTTCTTTGAATGCCAAGGTTCATATTTTTTTAATATTATTTTTATACAAAGATCCAGTGAGGGCAGTTCCCTTGACTTGTTTCTGCCTTTATTCCTTTTTCCTTTAATAATAGCTCAGGAATCCAGACACACTCTGCCCAAATCCATTGGTTGTTATATAAAACTGAACTATTTCTGAGATAAAACTTGAAAGGATATAAACTACCTCGTTTAAGTTAGCTCCATAATTATATCTCACAAGACAGTGACAGAAATCTCAAGGTTTTATTTAATTAATTTTCTTTGATTTGGGAACAAGTTTCCTAAAAAAAAAAAAAATACAATTTTGAATCCACATATCTAGAAGGCCCTTTTACTGCCTTTTTTTTCCTTTTTCCTTTTTTTATTTTAACATTTATCATTTTTTACATTTTTTTAGACAATATTTGCTTCCCCCCCCCTCACATTGAGTCCCCATAGAATCTCCTTCCCCAAAGCACCCATGTACCATCACCACAGTCCCCTGTGCTCCTCCCTCCATCCCTCTCACCCCTCTCCCTCCTCCTCTCCTGCAGGATGTCTCTGGTTTACAATTGTCTGTTTTTGCTTTGTTGTGGTTTGTACTGTTATTATTGTTTATTTTTTTACACTGATGTCTTATTTGGTTCCCCTATATTCCTGTTATAAGTGAAACCATCTGATATTTTTCTTCTTCCTTCTGACTTATTTCACTGAGCATAATTTCTTCTAGCTCCATCCATGTTGCTGCAAATGTCATGAGTTTCTTTTTTGATTGCTGAATAATATTCCATTGTGTATATATACCACATCTTCTTGATCCAGTCATCTGTTTTTGGGCATTTGGGTTGATTCCAGATTTTACCTATTGTAAATAGTGCTGCGATAAACATAGGTGTACAGGTGCGCTTTTGAATCACCTTTTTTGTGTCCTTTGGGTAGATCCCTAGGAGTGGAATTGTCTTTTTAAGTTTGCAAATTCAAGTTCTAGCATGGATAGCAAGCTCTAAGCCTTCATTGCTCCTTCTTGTACAAGCAGCCTTTGGAAATTCTGGACACAGCAGACACCATCCAGGGTGAGATAGCCAGGCACTTGTGGCCTTAGAAATTCTTTCCTTTTCCCCAACACATGTTTGTTAAATAAACCCAACTGTTGTACCCTGAGCCTGAGTGGTCTTGCAATTGAGGGCACTGGTGAGAAATCATAGACATGACTGTCTTCTACCTTGGCAGGGTCCTCTGACCTGGTATAGCATTGCTTCAGTAAGTCCCCAACTGAGACAGTGGATGAGAACAGAGAATTACAGTAAAAAGGAAAAAAAAAATACAGTAAAAAGGAAGACAATTATCAGCCTAGCCTTTAGCATTACTTAATAGCACCAAGCATTAGAGAAACCTTTTGTCTTCTTTGAGGGCATGTTTGCATAGAGTTCCAGGAGTTCCTGGAGTAAAACAGGCAAGGAGCAGTAGATACACACACACTGGGCCAGACCTAAGAAATAAAGCAAAGGCATATTGATTGTTCTCAAAACTGACATAAATCTAATTAGCTCTGTCCACCTCTCACCAGACATAGTTTATTTGGGGGCCTGTTAATGGAGACAAGGACAGTGGGCTCCTCAGGGCAGTAAGAAATAACAAAGATGACAAATATCCATTTCAAGACTTCAATGTCATGTGTGTTTGATTTTTTAAAATTGATGTTTGACTTAAAGGGGAAAAGCACTCATGTGCTTGACTGGGTGAACAAGTGCTTATTAACTATATACAACATCCAATGTCCAGGGTAGCCCCAAAAGGACCCACCCAGGGAGAGGGCCAAGTAGGATGCACCAAGAGGAAGAACTCCTTCCTTTCACAAAGGAGCACTGCACTCTGGACCTGACCAAACAAATCATACATGTCCCAACATCTCTTTAAAAGCAGTGTTCTTGGAACAATCTAAATGTATCTTTTCATCAGAGCTCTGGTGTTGTGGAGCGGGGGAGAACAGTTTACAGAATGTAAGTACAGGATGTATTCAACCTGAATTAGTTGAGCTAATTACTACAAACCCTTTCATCTGTCTCCTAGTATCATTTCTGTGACAAGAAGGCTTAACAGAATAATATAAATTTTTGGCATTACAGACAAAAGGTTATTATTTTTTTTTAAGATTTATTTATTTATACAAGCACTGGGTACAGTCAGAAGCACGGGAGGGCGAGAGAATTCTCCAGGGTCAGAGCGGAGAGCAGAACAGGCAGACTGACGAAGTACACTGCTGAGGGGAGCAGCAGGCAGCAGGAGAGGTCTGTGTGCCATGTGGGACCCTCACCCGGTGGCCGGGGACTGAACCAGCACTGCAGAGGCTGTGGGCAGCTTCGCAACCCAGCACTCAACCGCTGCACCACCGGGGAGGCCCCAAAAGGTTATTTTTGCAAAAATGGGGAAACTGTTTTCTAAGGCACTTTATCTCATGCATAGGGAAGCTGAAAAATGGATGTGAGCTGAATTTGGCAAAAAACAGGTACAGGACCAGGAAGGAGAGACTGGTGTCTTGAAACTGTATGTTACATGACTTCCATGGAGGGAGGGAGGGTACTAGCTTATGATATGTGTTACTCAGGAAAAGAGGCCCAGCCCCACCATCTGGAATGGGTCTGTTCTTTGTTTCCACTGGAATGTTGACCCCACCCCATCTAGCTTGACCTCCCCTGTCCAGAAGTCACATATCAAGTACTTCAGGATGCCCCACCTTTTTGCAAGGAAATGCAGCTCTAGAAAACATCTAATATTTCTTGCTTCTCTATTCACATCTTTAAATCTTCCTTTATCTATTACCTCACCATTCAAAAGTATTTAGATTAAAAAATATAAGTAAAAAAGTGACAGGATATAAGGGGGTGGCCCAGGTGAATAAATGAATATTTTCTTCCTGCAACACCCTAAGACAGAGAGGTATTGAGAGGGTTGACTTCTCACACACCCAAGAATCAATCCCAAGATTTAATGGGTCCTCATTGTTTATAAAATGATTTTTTTAATCATTTTACCCACATCAATCATTCATTCAAAAGTGTTTGTATTTTGTGCCAGGCATTATCCGCAGAACACAAAATTTAATATTTTTGAAAGGTATGGGTTGTACAAACAGAACATTATAGGAAAGGCCAGTGCAGCCCAACAACAACAAATGGAATTGCCATGAGCTTCTCAGAAAACCTCTGAGGTAGAAAATTCCCAAAGGTTCCAGGACTCTGTCCTGAAAATGCTTACCCAAAGGAGGCCCTTGGGTAGTAGTAGTCACAAGTTCCTTCACAAATCAAAACATAATATAGTTGTATTCAGGGGCATGTGTATAGGAAGGAGTTTTTTCTCTTTCATGGTTTTGTTTTGCAATAAATCTATATTCCATATACAAGAAAAGCAAACTTAAGATATATGTATTTAGATGTATATTTTAATTATTGAATAAACATTCTTTGAAACTTGAAAAATAAATTCCTTCTCCATATTCAGGGATGCCATAGTTTGGTTCCAATCCCCATGACCATTTTCTCACTCGTGTACCATTTCTATAATCCACTGGCAGAGAATTAATCCCAGATGGCAGCACCAGGGGTGGGGGGTAAGGACTCTGACAGGCCCTCCTCTCTCTAGCCCTGTCCTGCTACACACTCTTTTTTGCCACTCACTCCACCAACCTACACCTTCAAGCTGAACTTCAGTTCCATCTGCTCCCTAGCTTCAGCAATTCCTACTATCACAGCAGATATGATAATGTAATTCACTTAGAGTTCAAGTATTACATCTCATTATATCATCAGCGTCATGTGGGTGTTTGGAGAGATGAACAGGGTATTTTCACTCTGCCATCTTGCTGGACTTTCACATGCTCTAATTTTTTTAATTACCTAACAAAATCATTCCAATGAAAGCTTTTCTTTTATGCAAAACAGATAGACAAATATTCTGTTTATTGATAAAAATCAATCAATGCCGAGAACTCTATAGGTTAATAAAAGTTGCTGGAAGATTTTACTTTTGGTCAAGGTATGTCAAAATAATCATGCCCACACTGCTATTTTATACACACATAAATACACCTTTTACTTCTAGATTTTATATCTTTTGACTGCAGACACACTTTTTTAAAATCTAGCCATGTCATTTTTTTCATCTACAATGTTTTCTCCAGGTTTTTGATGTTTTAACTTGTAATTCTATTTCTCTTTTTTCTTGTTTTTAGTCTTGAGACTCATTTGTTACAGTAACTGGTTCCCCAAACTCTTTATAAACAAAAGAAAATAGGAAAGAAGAAGGTATAGGATAGAATAATTAGGAATCAGTTAGGTTTTGTGTTACAGTAAAACCAAAATTACAATGACTTAAACAAGCAAGGGCTTTTGTCCTTCTCAGGTAAAATAAGTTGAGATCTGTAATTCAGGATTTGTAGGAAATTTTATAACTTCTTCAGTTTCTCCACCTCCTTCTCTTCCCAGCACATTTCAGGATCAAAAGTATTCACTAAAATTCCAGATATCACATACTTTCCAGACCCAGGAAGTATCAAATGGGGAAAGGGAAAGTAAGAAAAGAACACTTAGTCCATTTGAATTTCTTTAGTGGAATTTTTCCAGAAGATCCCATGTAACACTTCCACTTTCATTACCCTGCCCAGTACTTTCTTATATTCCTATTAAAATTCTTTTTTCTGGACAGGTAAATTTTGTGTTATTATTATAAATCTATTTAATCTCAAATAAAGGTCTATATGTATAAAATAAAGGGATATGAGTATTGATTTGAATTTTTTTCAGTCTTTATATACTTTATTAATCACAGGATTTTCTTTTTTTTTTTTTATAGAGGCATGTTTTATTTATTTATTTATTTGCTTGTTTGTTTATACATGCACTGGGTATAGTCAGAAGCACGGGAGGGTGAGAGAATTCACCAGAGCCAGAGCGGGGAGCAGAGCAGGCAGAAGGACCGAAGTACACTGCTGAGGGGAGCAGTGGGCGCGGCAGGAGAGGTCTGCGCGCCATGTGGGACCCTCCTCCTGTGGCCGGGGAGCAGCCGGGGATCGAACTGGTGTGGCAGAGGCCGCGGGCAGCTTCGCAACCCAGCGCTCAACCGCTGCGCCACCGGGGAGGCCCATAATCACAGGATTTTCTTTGGGATACAAATACATAAGTTGAGAATTATACCTAAGTATTGTTATGCCTCTATACATTATGAATAAATTGTTTTTTAGATAATTTAAATTGATCTGCAGAAACAGAAACTCCATGATAATTATTATTTAATAACCTCTAACTGTGGTTCTCAACTCTCTCCATTCACTTCTCCCTTATATGACAAATATTGTTAGGCACACTTCACTCTCCTGAGACTATTATATATCCCTAAAAGACAGCGTTAGTGGATTTCTGGTTGAATTGTCATTCAAACCTACACGAGAAAATAGATTTATCCAGCATTAACTATACTCAACTTTAGAAAAGGAAACAGAACAGGGGGTACTGCAGCTTGTACAGACAAAGTATGATGAAAGTCTGAGATACTCAGAAAAGACCACTAGTATCCAAACACAATGTACATAGTGAACATGAAACTGACATGAATGCAAATCACATCAACACAAGTCATTCCCAGATCTGGGATTTGTCAACTGAATTACCTTCCTGGTTGTGTAGCACATGGATAGGAAAGTGCTCAACTTCCATTACTTAATGCAGCAGATGGTACATTACAGGTGACAAGATAAAGAATCTTGACAATCAAGAATGGCATGCTTAGGAATTTTCTCAGATGAGTAATAAGTAATTAGCAACCCAGCAAGACCTTGGTTTATCTTCCATGGATATATTCTTGAGTTGATATTACAAGAAGGTTGATTAGGGGTCAAACTTTCTTTAAGCATTTCTGAAGCTAGAGGAAAGATTTCAATCCAATTCTTACATCCTTTCATTAAAAGTAGCTTGTATTTTAAAATATCAAGTCTTACAATCAACTGAACTAGAAAATATGAAATAGTCAGATCCTGCTTCTATAGAAGATATATATAAAATTTATGTATATTTGCAATCCTTCTACCATGAGTATTGCTGTTTGTAGATATAATTTTTCTAAAATAACAAACTAATATTAACTTGCCTTAATATGCATTATATACAAAATATATGTGTGTGTACACACACACACATATACATATATTTCAAGTAAATTATGTCTGGGGGAACATTTGAAAGGTGAAAGCTTGCTGAATGCCTCTCATGCCTACTCTTGTTTCCCAGCCTGTCATACATTAAATGCCAATACTAGCCCCGCAAGCATTGTGAAAATTTTAAATTTCCCAAGAAATTTTAAAAATATAATTTATAGTGTGGAGGAGATTAGACCATCCACCTGATAAGGACTGCTTTGCCTAATATATTTAAAAGCCTTTACAATGTTATTTCAATTATTATTTTAATTTACCTTGGGGGAAATAAAATGAAAAAGTAGTAAATACTTTTAGTGTAATTTAAACTATCTCATCAAATAAGTCTTTAGAAATTAGACCAAATAATACGAAAAACACTACCAAGAGTAATATTCTATTCATGTATTTCCTAGTAACTATTACTAAACTCCATTACCAAACTCTTCTAACTTTTTAGTTACTTTTCTTGATTTGCTTCCCCATATTTCTTGTGGTCCTTTAGGTTTATTAAATTTTAGACATTTTTATTGAATTCAAAATTGATCAAAATTGATCAAGTGCTCAACATGCCCTTTCCTATCATATCAATATAGTTAATCATCAATTTTAATTAAATAATAAAAAGTTAATCATCACTGTAGTTAATTTAAACAAATTTTACATCTGTCATTACTATGTAAGTATTGTTTACTGTAGAAAAGGTGAGTAAATCAAGAAGTTACTCTCAATACACAGAATGGAATACTACTCAGCAATCAAAAAAAGATAAAATGTCATTTGTGGCAACATATATGGAACTGGAAGGGATTATTCTAAGTGAGCCAGAAGAAAAAAGACAAATACCGGATGGTTTCACTTATATGTGGAATCTAGAGGTGCTCCTATATTGTTTTGCTCTTCCCTCCCACGAACCCCTGACTGGGCTCACAGCCTCACCATCTGTGTCTCCTAATCTGGATTCAGTGAAGCTTGAATGCCTTCTGTGTTTCCTCTTTGCTGGTTTATGTTGTTCTCGAGACCTGAGGAGTGTTACTTTTACAAACCAAGCCAAAAGAGTCTCTTGGTCTTGTGTACCTCTGGTTAATTGGTAACTCTTAGATGTTTTTTCTCAGGAGTGAAGCAAAAAAATACATTGCCATCTTGGTCTTCAGGCATGCCTATTTAGTTTTAATTATCTCTGTTAAATTCTTTCAAGAAAATCCAATGATCTTCAAAGGAAGAAGTTGATATTATTCAGATGTAGGTAGTCCATAACAGAACCTTAGCCAGTTTTCCTTCTTTCTCCCTCTTTGATCTATGAATTGGCTCCAAACGTTCTTGTACGCAGAGAAAAAATTTTGGCTCCCTGCCCAATCTTTTATCTATGTACCCCAGGCAAAGGTCTTAAAAATGAACCCTGGGATACTTTATAGACACTATATGAGCACTGCATGTGTCAACTTAGGAAAAATATTATTCTAGGATCTGTAAAAATTCATCACATATGTTTCTTTCAGAGGTAGATCAAGCTGAAGTAGAAGAAAATAAACTAAACATTTTCACAAGCATTAGATGTAAATCCAGAGAATAGCTAATCAATCTTTAAGTGAACTGAAAGATAAGGTCTTGCAGAATATTATCGAATAAAATAATTTGATCCTTGGAGGAGAATTTGATTGAATAACAGATTTTTTGTAGCTAAAGAAATTTGAATATCTGCTCCCATACAGCAAAATAACAAACTCTAAGTCTTTGACAAGATCAAGTCAATTAGCAGGAACTGGAAAAAATATTTTGGAGAGTTTTCTTTTTCATTGCCATCATGGTTGCAGATCTCTGTAAACTTACAAAATTCATTGAATGGTACACTGATTTTATGATATGGAAATTATATCTCAATAAAGCCCTTAGGAAAAAAAGGTATTTGTATTTCACAGCAAATAATGCTAGAATTACATATCTGGCAAAATGTAAAAAAATTGAAATGTAGGAAAGGAAAATCTAAAAATAAATAGTAGTAGAACAGTATGTTCTAAGGTCTATCTACATAAAGAAAATTGGGTCTGATTCTAGCACTTTGCCATCAGTGTGCAATTGCTAAGTGTTGTTTGGGTAATTATTGTCAAGCTCCTTTATGGGATGGGTTGGCTGTTAGTTTCTCCCAGATCAGCAGAATCCTTTACTTCTTCGAAGTCCTACTTAGCAAGAATTTGCAAGGTCTAAAATGGAATATTAGCCTAAAGATGGAAAATGACTATATATCAAGTAAAACTACCCAAAGTTGCAGTTTAAAGCATTTAAAATGTTTCACATATATAGATTTGCAGATAGTTGCACAAAAATCATCAAAATAGTAAATTGATTTTTAATTAGAAGGACAGTCCTTTTAGTTGTGCAACTTGTCAGTGTCATCCCTAAACCAGTAGAGAAGAATCAAAACCCCACAGGGAGCAAAAGTTATCAAGGTAAGAATGGAAATTCAGAAAGACAACTATAAAGGCAAAGTAGGGTAAAGGAGTTACTTATGACTCATATTTCTCTCTCTCTCTCTCTCTCTCTCTCTCCAAAAATATCATAATTCTAGGTTTATTAATTCATGTAGAGCTCAACATAAGCCAGAAAACCCTACCTAATACCTGGAAGAATCTTTCAGAGCTGAAATGCCTCCTAAGTAAATCATCCTTGTGGAATGGCCTCAACATCTTTTCTGATAAGCTACCATCCTGTTTTTAATCTGTTGATTTCACCCCCCATTCCAGCTTTCATTTTTTATTTTGGGAACCAGTCCTTTCAGCACGTGAGAAAGGCAACCCCTAAGCTGTGAGGTGAACAACTTGCACAAAAGTACACATGACTCTTTCTTGCCTTTTATGTGAGACAAGCTGGGGATCAGACATTCTAGCATCTTTCAAAGAAAGGGAAACAGGTGCAATGACAACCACTTCTCTCTGCCCACCCATGTGCTTCATGACTACTGAAGCACATTGACAAGTTCACAGACACCGTCCAGGCACAAAAACCCACAAATGGAACTTTTTTTCTCCCTGGATATGTTTGAGAGCCATTATTCATGAAATCACAAATCAATTTCATGAAGGTGTAGTCATGTGTTAGTTTACTTATCTCCATTACTGTTCACAGAGCTCCATTTTCTCTATGTTTCTGCTTAGCACCCTGGACACCTTCCTATATAAGAAATAGAAGTTACTGAGTGGAGGTGGAGGGACAGTCACTTGGTAGCTGGTACATATTGTCATTTATCTGCTCTCTCAACTTGTTGGCATGAGGGAAGGAGGCAAACAAGACTGGAACCAGCCCACTTAGATTATCCACATGTTCCAACTTTCGGTCAGATGTGTGCTTAACTTCACAACAAGCCTTTTTACCTTCTCCTGTAGGACTCAAACTTTTGGGTAAGAAGCAATAAGAACTTAGTTACAACATATCCTCCTGAGTTCCAGTGTGTCCTTGTATTCCTTATTTTCATTTATCTTCCTTTATACCTGCCTGCCCTGTGGACTCCAAGGACTGACACCAATTACAAATGCAATAGGCTCACAGAGTCTGCTTAACCAGCTACCCCAATTGCTTAAGGCCCAGTCCTTATAACAAATCCCTTTGTATATATTTATAATCCTCCTCGTGGTTCTTAGAGCTTCCTAGTATTATCTTATTGAACACTGACTTATAATATATTCATTAAAAACCTGTAAATGAAACACTATCATATAAGCACCATTTAAAAACATTTTGAAGTGATTAGGTTAGTTAGGAATGAGGTCATGAAGATTAACCTTCTGATTTTTAATATGAAGAAACCAAGGCTCAAGTAGTAAAGATACATTTAGAGATAAAGCAAGGAACAGAACACAGCATTTCTGACCAATCTCAAACTCCCTGCACAGAAAAGCTAGTTTCCAACATTCTTTACTTTTTTTCAGATTTATTTATTTATGAATACAAGAACTGGGGTACAGGCCAGAGGTGTGGGGGTGTGAGAAGATTCACCAGAGACAGAGTGGGGAACAGAACAGACAGAGTGGGGAACAGAACAAGCAGATTGACCAAGTACACGGCTGAGGGGAGCAGCAGGCAAGACAGGAGAGGTCTGCTGCACCATGTGGGTCTCCTCCCTGGCCGGGGATCGAACACATGCTTCAGTGGCTGCAGACAGCTTCATAGGCTGCATCTTAACCCCTTGCGCCACCAGGGAGGCCCTCCAACGTTCTTTAAAACCATTTTACTTTTTTTTGAAAAATACCGGATGGTCTCACTCATAGCAGGAATCTAGAAAACTTAAATAAGGGACCAGGAAAATGAATAACTATAAGAAAGTGAAAATCAAAATCAACAAAAAACTATGAACCAGAGACACTTTTTTGGGGGTGGGGGGCGGGAGGGGAGGGATTGGGGTCAGAATGGGGGGGTTGCAATTGTATGGGGAATATAAAAATAAAATGTATTATTTTAAAAAAAAAGCCATTTTACTTTTTTTTTAAATAGGCATTTGAGCATTTCTGAGCTCATTACTGTTTCACAAGCAGTCCATCTGGTCTTAGGAGGAGATTATGATACAATATTATCTCCAAAGTTTGGACTAAAACATTCAGAATCTCTTTCAACATACATCCTTCATTATTTATTCAATGAAGAAGTGTGTGTTGTGTATCTGTTCTGTGCAGACAGTGGTGTATGTGCTGGAAATACAGAGACCAACAGAAAGGACAAGATCCTGTCTTTTATATTATTGAGGATAAAAGAGAGAGATGATTTCCATGAGGAAAAACAAAAATGTTGCAGGTATAGAGAGAGGAGGTAGCTTTTGAATAGAAGGTCCAAGAAAGTCTATTTCAGGAGCTTACATTTGAATATGCACCCAAATGAAATTAGGAAACAAGTGTTACAAATTGCTGAGAGAAGATGGCTCCATTTAGGAAAACAAAATAAAACACATACATGTAAAAGCCCCAAGACCGTATTGCTCTTGACAGATAGCCCATTGCACATGAGAACCTTGGGTCATATTTTCAATATTATAGGAGATCACTGGTTTGGAGCAAAGGATCTAATTTAAGTTTTAAAAAGCTCACCAGGCTCTGGTGGAGGGAGCACCACAGTAATAACACCGGAAGGGGTGGGGAGGAGTCCTATACTCCCAAAATACAAACACCATCGTAAACCAGCATTACCTCAGTGAAAAAAATATTTAAAAATAAATTAAAAATAAATAAAAGGCTAAGTCTAGCTGCGATGTGGAAAATTACCTATAAGGGGAAAGAGAAGAAGCAGAAATGCTATTGATGATGTCTTGAACTAAGGTTTTAGTTGTGAAAATGGTGGGACATAATTGGACCCAGAATAAATCTTGGAAGTGTTGCAGTATAAGCTAAAGTTAGATTGCATGTGAAACATGATAGAAATAGCGCTCCAGAGGGATGTCTAGGTTTTTGACCTGAGCAACTGATTGCCTGGCAGTGCCATTTACTAAGATGAGAAATAGGTTTAGTTGCCAGGGAAAGCTAAAAGTTCTATTTTTGAACATGTTAAAATTGTGATGCCTTTCAAGCTATCTAAGAAAAGAGGTCAAATAAGTGGTAGGAGGTTCTCATAATATCTGTGGAATATGAATAAAGTTAGAGTATCTGCCTTTTATAGACACATTGACCTAAGCTCATGCGGAAACATTTGCTATGGGAATGTAAATCAAATAAGACTTGAATATACCTACTTATCTTATACCAACTTAGGGGAAAGAAATGTCAGCCCATCAATGTTTTGTTGTTTTTACTCTATCCACACATACAAAAAAATAAATGATATCATCAGGATACATTTTATTTTATCTTGGAAAACAGATTCCAATGCATTCCTTTCCTCTCCATGTGTCTAAATCTCACTAGTCTTTAAAGATAAAATCAAGTTTTATATAGGTATCACCCCACCCTAGGGAGAACTTTCCTGCTTAATTCAGTCCTCCATGATCCTTTTGCTCATTTCTTCTCTGTACCTGGAACTACATTTAGTGCATAATTATTCTTGGATGTCTTTATATGTTATTCTTGCCTCTTACACTAGATTATAACCTCAGAGCAAATGCTAGATGTATACCCCTCCAGTAGCCTTCACTGTGGCAAATAGGAGATATTCACCTAATCACAGTTAGACTACATTTTCCAGTCTTCAGCTATTAATTGAACAATGACTGAAGAAAAGTGGACAGTGGTGTTCCATCATTCCAGGCCTATGCCATGAGTATCTCTAAAATGGTTCTCACTCTCTGTTTACTCTGGACCCTACCCCCATCTTCTGCTGGATGCTGATGCCCAGGGTAACCTGGGGGCCTGAATGACTGTGTGGAGCAATCATTGGACTGCAATGGCAGCAATGGGAATTGTAATGAGTGAGAAATAAATGCCACTGTGGCCTGGCATTAAAACCACAATTAAAATTTTAAGAAATAACACAATAAAAATGCAAAACTAAACAAAACAGTTAATGAAATTTCAGCCAACTGATGAGGAGGATGAGAAGTGACTTGGGTAAGCCATACAGAGGAGGTGAGGAAAAAATAGAAATAAGTGGATAGAACTATAACACTTCTCCCAAACACTACATACATAATTAACTGTTCTTGGCTGTAAACATAGCACTGTGTTCTGATTAATTGTCAGGCAGATCCCACTCATCAAGAGATATAGAGCAAGGTCTCCAACATTTTATTCCAAATACATTGTACAAGATGAAAAGCTTCTGAAAATTGAAGAAGAATCAAGCAAAAAGTACTTCACTGGAGCAACATATTAAAATAAATGTGTGTGTATCACAGCAATTCTATGTCTATTAAATTCTCCAAGATTTCAAATCTGTATACTTCAAAATCAAAATGGGAACATGGTAAAAACACCTCAATTCCAACAAAACTTAGTCTAAAACTTATGTCTATTTTGTAAATACCATGTTATTTATACGTTAGAATGTATTTAAATATTTTATGCAATGACTGATGCAATATATCATGTTAGAAAAGTACAAATGAAGTAAAACCTGTATGCTAATGGTTTTGGTCCTATAAGTCTCCTTTTGAATTACTCAAAGAAAATTTCATGAAGTAGATTGACTCACACCCAGTCCAAATCATCAGACTTACAAATCTTAGTCACCGTCCACAGTAGGACCTGAATGAAAGCTTATGGCTCATTCATCTTTTCCTCTAGCCATGTGAAAATAACTCAGAATTTATAATCATGAGAACAGTAAAATTCTTTCCCTTCACATTGAGTTTTTAATCATTTTCTTATTTACTATGTAATTTGATTCCATAGCAACA
Source organism: Talpa occidentalis (assembly GCF_014898055.3). Taxonomy (NCBI): domain Eukaryota; kingdom Metazoa; phylum Chordata; class Mammalia; order Eulipotyphla; family Talpidae; genus Talpa; species Talpa occidentalis. The sequence continues at coordinate 105,585,294 of NW_023604861.1, read as the reverse complement.
GATATTAGCTATTCATAACTAGCATCATTTATATTGTACAGAAGAGAAAAAGCAGACCCTGTGAGCTCATGTTATTTCCCAGAACCATATAGTTAGTTCTTAAATCCAGATCTTAGGTGAAGCCCAAGGCTTTTTCTGTTAAGCTTCCTTTTCTATGATAATTTCTGTTTCTAAAACAGGTATCATTTACAAAGCATGGAGGCAAGAAGGGCAGAGAGCATAGTTCCAGCTTCTGGAACATACATTCCCAGTGAAAGTGATGCAGTTCACAATTCACTGTAAACATCTTTTTTATTGCCTTACCCAACATTTAGAAATCCCTTTTCAGTGTATATACCCAAAGAACTAAAAGCAGGGGCGCAAGCATATACTCGTACATCACTGTTCATAGCAATAGCCTTTTGACTATCATTCACAATAACCAAAAGGTACAAACAATCCAAAGTCCATCAGCAGATGGATGGATAAACAAAACACAGTATATACATACTACTGAATACTACTTACCAGAAAATAAAATTTGATATGGTACACTGCATTATATGGATGAAATTTGAAAACATGCTAAGTGGAAAATAAAAGCAGACACAAAAGAACAAATACTACATAGTTTGACTTACATAAAGTACTAATGTAGTCAAGTTCAATCAACAAAATAGAATGTCACTTACCAGGAAATGAGGGTAGGGGAGATGGGAGTTGTCATTTATTGGGCAGAGTTCATATTTGCAATGATGAAAAAGTTCTAGAGATGGTCAGTGCTAACGGTTATATAACACTGTGAATATACTTAATGCTACTGAATTGTATACTTAAAAATGACTAAGATGGCAAATCTTAAGGTACACATATAAAACCAGAATTTTAAATTCAGTGCAATTAAATAACTTAGGAGTTTACATATTTCAAATATTGAAAATGAAGTATAAGTTACTTTATTTGTAGAATATAAGCTATGTAGGATAGATGAAATCAGGCCAAGGCCTAGATCATAGGATAAAGATTCCTCATCCCCAAATTGTAAAACAATGCAAATGAAACCATGCAAACTGGGGGGATGGTGTCACGGTTCATGGGTCTTCACCCCTGCCCTTACACCTGCAAGACATATACAGAATAAGCACAACAACAGGGTTTGACACGAGGGGTAGGAGAAATAGGGAAAAGGAGTTTCTTAGGCTACAAATGTGTCCACAGTGTCCAGTCAGCCAAAACAAAAACTGCTTGTGCAAGATGGTATTGTCCCTTCTAGGATAGCCATGAGCTGGTGGCACATGAAGAAGTGGTAGACCAGGACCCAAGCCACAGTGGCAGCTGGAAGTACTTGCTGGTGGCACTGCTGAGGTGGCATCCCAGCATCACCTATCAGGAGGCCAGGCTGGACAAAGCCAGAGGCAACGGCACTAGGAGCAGCAACTGGCGCTGGAGCAGGTGCTGGAACAGGAACAATACAGGAGGCCAGGTTGTGGTGCCAGAGGTCAGGCAGCAGCAATCCAGTAATCAAAACAACGAGTGGGTGATCTGAAGGCAGATCTGAAGTGCAGGTCTTCCCAGGAGAGAATGTCTCTGCAGTTCTTGGGGGTCTGTGTATCTGAATCCCTTTGCTGCCCTGGCTTCTATTCCTTTCCAGTGCCTGCATTTCAAACCTGACTGGTCTGTTTTCCAAACTCGCACAGTGTCCAAAATCTGATCAGAGCCACCATGAGTTCAAACCTGATAGGCACAAATCCTCCCTGAGCCAAGGTTGGTCATCAAATCCGGGTTGCAGCAAGTGGGGTGAAGGGCACAGGGTCTCCACAGCAGAATCAGGAGAGCTTTGCTGCACCCAAGAGCCTCAGGACTCCTGTTGCACGAACAGTCGTCACCAATGCTGACTTTTCTTAATTAAATGAAAAGAAAATAACCACACTATTGAGGTATAAGAAAGAAAAGGAAAATAATGTGGGAAGTCAATTAAGCATTTTTATTATATTCAAATAAATATTTGTAAGCTGTTCTTTACACAGATCTTTAGGGAAAAAAAGAAAATTGAAATGACAGTATTTAAATAATTTACCAGTGGGAACACATCTAAAAATGATCAAGTTAAAAAAAATAAAATGATCAAGATTAAAACTTAGGTCATTAAGATTAGAAGTCCAGTGTTTGCTGCACAGCAACCCCCCAACATACACACACACAAACACACACACAGACATTTCTGTTTTTAAAGACGCTTATATCCAGCTTCTGATTCTGATCCATCTAATGCTACCCTTAGTCTCTACACTCACATGCATCAACCCATACAATTTGTGGATATGGGTGTCTGTGTAAATATTTACCAACCAACAGAAGGAATGGAAATTCAAACGGTTCTCATCTGCTGATAAAGGAGTCCACCAACTTCACTTGGCAAATCGGTAGGCAGTAGCTGAGCTTAGAGTCCATGCCACTTCGGATTAGACCTACCCTTTTCATAGACATGTTTCCAATGAGAATGATTGACCTTTAGTCTCAAATTGCAAGGGGTTGTGTATTTCACCCAAGCAAACAACATCAAGACAAAGGTGACAAACCACGACATCCTCCAACCCATTGATATCTCTGAACCTTTTTTGCCCCCTGCTTTGCTTTTACTGGGATCAAGTTTTTAAAGTCTGGAAATTCAAAACCACTGTGACCAAGCCAAGGACTGGCTGTACTTATAAAAATTGAAAATCCCCTTAAGTTATACCAACAGTTCTCCAGGACTCTCAAAATAAAGCTCAAAGTAGGTTTTCTCACTTTAACATTGTGATATTGTTCTTGTTTTAGCAAATTTTCAAAATGTTTTTCTTTGTTATCATCTGAGATTTGGGGGTACCTTAGTTACAACGTTTGTTTTTGAGTTTCGAGTATCACATTATGTTAATCTCTTTTTGTGTCTTTAATGAAATATTGCTGTTTACAGGACGTTCTGTTGCATCATGCTAGCTGACACAGCTGGAGCTGCCTAACATCTACCCAGTGGACAAACCCTCAAAATGCTACAAGTTCACCCAATCTTCATAATTCCCTTTTAGCCCATCACATGTAAACACTTGTGTGTTTTCTTGATGGTACTATTGGGAAACCATATTTATAGCAATCTGGGCTATTGGAGATTATATCTACAAAGACCACTTGCTATTCCTTCTTCCTGCCCTCTTAAAGAAAAATCCCTTTTTCGTGGATCAATGAATTTTTATTCACTTTCCTTTTTGGAGATGGGATTGGTCAAGAGTCAACTAAGTTTGACTTTGTATTTTTACAAATATCCTATTATTGTCCCACTGGTTATAGCCAAGGGGCCTCTTCACTCGTTCTAGCTCTGGATGAAACCCATGAAAATGATTTAAACAAGACCACTCACAGTTATTTGCAAAGAGAGAGCAAATGATTTTGCCATAGTCTTCCTTTCCCTCACCCCACACAGGCATCAATGGCCAGGCTGTGTGCAGTTTTATGGCATCTCAGTTATGTGCTTCCACAAGAAAAATTGGGCTTATCATTGACAAAATAAGAAAAACTATGTGTTCTCTGCCTGTCATTCCCAATTTATAGTTAAGCATCTTTCTATAATCCCTCCCAGCAGATAATGCAAATCTTCACCTTCATTTCTACTTATTATGCAGCTTGAGTTATGAGATCTAGCTTCTGATAACTCATAGCTAAGCATAAAGTGTGGCAGACCTACTCAAAAGCAATCATAATAATTTGAGGGGGGACCCCTGGTGCAGTATCCACTGCATATACATGTCTGTAAGACCTTTCCAGAATCATTTGGGTCCATATCAAGTTTGCAGAAACTCCTGCTTATTGCCAGACACACATCTGCTGATACAATGCCTGGCACCCAGAATCAACTTGCACAATTTCCAATCTTCCATCACAACTGGAGACCTCTGCTGGCTGCTCACACCAAGCTAACAATTCAACCACCCGTGTGAGGAAATGCTGAGCCATGTTACACAGCTAACCATAAGGAATAATTATTGTAAGGACCTGCACTTCTCACTATAATGTGAGCAAAGCACATGTATAGAGGTGACTAAACAGTTTCCCCTGCCCAGGGGTGTGGGATAAGAGAGGATGTTAAGTCTTCTCTCAGGCAGCTCTCGGCCACTGTTGTGGGCAACACTCAGCTTACATGTAGTGATGCCAACACTTTCCTCTAGAGACCGTGTGCGGGTGTCAGGATAACATGATGAGGGGAAGGAGGGAGAAGAAGAAAGACAGAAGGAGAGAGGGGCAGGGAGGGCCACACAGAACTAAAATTGGGGAGAAACTAATTTTTAAAATCTACATTGATAAAGTTGCAACTTTATTTTTTTTTAAAGATTTATTTATTTATGCATACATGAACTGGGGTACAGGCCAGAGGTGTGAGGGTGAGAGAATTCGCCAAAGACAGAGTGGGGAACAGAACAGGCAGACTAACTGAAATACACTGCTAAGGGGAGCAGCAGGCGAGTCAGGAGAGGTCTGCTGTGCCATGTGAGTTGTTCCCTGGCCGTCTGGGAATGAACTCATGCTGCAGTGGCTGCTGATAGCTTCATAGGTTGCATCTTAACCCCATGCGCCACCAGGGAGGCCCTGATAAAGTTGCAACTTTAAAAGATACTATTAAATTAGAGCCACATAGTACTCAAAATGAGGTGCCATTGAGAATTGCCCTAGGTGCATAGAAAGTGTAAATCTCCTTTTCCTCATCAAGAAAGACCACTGTGGGGGCCTCCCCAGTGGCGCAGCGGTTGAGCGCTGGGTTGCGAAGCTGCCAGCAGCTTCTGCAGTGCCGGTTCGATCCCCGGCTGCTCCCCGGCCACTGGAGGAGGGTCCCACATGGTGCGCAGACCTCTCCTGCCGCACCCACTGCTCCCCTCAGCAGTGTCAGACCTCTCCTGCCGCGCCCACTGCTCCCCTCAGCAGTGTCAGACCTCTCCTGCCGCGCCCACTGCTCCCCTCAGCAGTGTACTTCGGTCCTTCTGCCTGCTCTGCTCCCCACTCTTGCTCTGGTGAATTCTCTCACCCTCCCGCGCTTCTGTCTGTACCCAGTGCTTGTATAAATAAATAAATAAATCTTTTAAAAATAAAAATAAAAAAATACAGAATCTTTAAAAAAAAAAAAGACCACTGTGTGTCTGTAAGTGTGCATGAGTGTATGTGAGTGTGTGTGCATGAGCACATATATGCCAGTGATAATTTGAACACTTGTGACTGTGCATGCTGGAGGAGCTGTCTAGAACCCAAATGAAGACCTCAAACATGTGGAAAGAACTGGAAAGCCCTATTTTCTTTCTCCTACAATATTGTACACTGCAGTTATTAAATGATTTGAGAGTTTTTTCCCCTGTTCTTTTTATTATTACCCATCTTCCTTTTGCAAAGTGATGTTTAGTGATAGGTCTTAACTATGGAAAGTGACTATAAGAGATTAGCATATGTCTAGTACACAGTAAGAGCTCAGTAGAGTTTTTGTTATTATTTCAGGGGACTGGAGAGCAGAAAATGATTCTAAGGGGCCCATCCTGACCCCTGTTCCACACCAGCAGGATCAGTGATTTGGCCAAGGAGTCAGTCACTGCCTTTCCTTGACACACTGGGAGCGAGGAGCCTCTGAAGTCAGACTCACCTTCATGTTCTTTGACTGACTGTGGAGAATTCCCCCAGGAAGCTGCTTCACTGGGAGAGCTGTGAGTTGTCGTATCTGTGACTTGCTCCATCTTTGAATGACTTTCCATCTGAAATTGTCCCCCACATCCTCTACCTTCTCAAGCTATTTCCAACCTTCACACTGGGGGCTACTTTTCCCCACCCCAACTCCCTGATAATTGCTCCACATTCCTCTCTCAGATTTTCTGGATGTATTTGTCGATTTAACAAACTAAACCCAAGAATCATATTCTCACCATGATTTTGATGATGTCAGAAATTGCATTTGTGTGAACACACAAATACTTAGTGGAAACAGCTTATGTGTGTGATATATGAGATTATGAGGGGTTTTGTTTGTTTTAAAAGCTTTCATACTTGTTATCGGTATGACAAACATACATTTTACAATATAAAAATGAGAGAAAGAAGAAACATCACATAATTATATTATAAAGGGACATCCTAATAGTGTGATAGAGGAAAAAAAGGAACATAATTTATGTTTCTATAATACTTGTTGAGAGATATTTGCAAATCTGAGAAACAACATGGAGAAAGCTTTGAAAAATTATAATGCATTTTCCATTCACCACACTTCACTGCATGTCTTTAAGAAAGTGCCAAGGTGAGGACACAAGAGTCCAGAATTACCAAGTCAGATATGAGACACCTGAACCATCCTGGATTGTTATCTCTGCCCTTAGACAATAGTCTTTGTAACTTTTGGAATATCTTGAAACTTGATAAGTACAACTTTTCTCATTCATATTTAAAATCTAACTGGATTAAATGTCCAAGACTGAAATAATGAAATAAGGATACTGAGAAGAAGAAATACATCCCTTCTCCCCCCAAGAAAAAATATTCTATGAAAACTTACTTAGATGACAATTATCTGTATTCTAGAAATGGTGTTTTCCTTTTATTTGAGCCAGGAATGTAATTCTTCCCTTTGATGCAAATAGAGTCTTACAACATTTCTGATTGAGTGTTAGGGACTGTCTCTAGATGAATGATAATGCAGCTAAATGATTCAATTATGTGACCACAATATTTTAAGTAGATTGTTGCACTAAACTGATATACTGTAAATATACTTCATTAGGTTATTGCTTCCAGGTAAATATTATTTTAAAAAATTAAACGATACAAAATATGAAACCTAATTAAATTTAAAATTAAACTTTACTATTTAAGAATTTTCCAACTCCAAATACTGTTCTTGAGGGAAGAAACCCTATATTGTGAAAAAGTAAATATGGATGTTTAAAAATAAAATAATAATAGATATTTAGCAAAAAAATAAACATAGAGATAGACAACAAACACATAAAAAGATGTTCACCATCACTTCTCAGTAGAGAAATGCAAATCAAAATCACAATAAGCTATCACCTCACATTCGTTAGAAAACTGGTTTCTTTAATTCAAAATAAAGTTGGGGAAAAAATGCGAGAACATGACGAAGTAAGAACAAGCATCGAGTTGATAACTGTTGAAACTTAGAGATGAGTTCATCGGGCTCATTTTTATTATTCTCTCTGCTTGTTTATATGTTTGAAATGTTCTATAATGAAGAGTTAAATTACATCAGTCAAAGTTAGATTTCCTATTTCCAAAAATGATTTATTTTATCAGAAATTTTCACCCCAGGACTTATACCTTTATATATCTTGAGAAAAGTTTGATATAAATACTTCAGTTTCATTGCTTCTCGGCCTTTTGGCTAAGATCAAGTGTAAATACTTCAGTTTCACTTGCTCTTAAAAATAGCAAAATGTAGGATTTCTCCTTAGGAATGATTACAAGTCCCAGATGGTTTGGCTCAGACATACTAAATCCCTCTTAGAAGCAGAAAATCACATCTGTCAACCCAATGTTAATGTGAACTTCCAGATCCTTCATGTTGCAGGGTCCATGTCCTCCCCATCCATCTTCAAATTCTAGTTCTGCATTTTCAGCTACTAGCAGAACATGATCCCTGAGTCTCTCAAACTCCACCTCTAAAGTTGTGTGCCACTTCTCAGCTAATGCTCCATCAGCCTCCTCAAGAGAAAACCAAACACCTACAGTGAAGCTGGAAGCCTCTCTCTCCTCATCTGGTGTGCCAACTAGTGGCCAAATGCTGGGGGGTGCCGTCTTCTAAGTTTCTGACCCATCACTTCCCACCACATGGCCAATACTTTGGACGTTCACCAAATCTTTAAACTGTTCTCTCATCTGATGGATCTCTTTCCACTTGCCCCACACAGCTGCCAGTTTCCTTTCTAAAATGTAAATATGGGGCCTTCCCAGTGGTGCAAGGGATTAAGACGCAACCTATGAAGCTGTCCACAGCCACTGCAACACAAGTTCGATCCCCGGCCAGGGATCTACCCACATGGCACAGCAGACCTCTCCTGTCTCACCCACTGCTCCCCTCAGCATGTATTTCACTCAGTCTACCTATTCTGCTCCTCACCCTGTCTCTGGTGAATCCTCTCACACCCTGTAGGGTAAGGAAAAATATCAGGCTTTTCTGCCCTCCCGCCATCAGGATAGATGATGGATCCTTGCGGTCCTGAATGCATGCTTGATGGCGGGCACCTAGAGTAGGGTGTGGGCATGGGTAGATGGGATTCACCTGGGCTAAGACTGGGTTTTTAAGGGTGGTATCACAGGGATGCCAGCAGAAGCCGAGAAGCAGCAGAACTAACGGAAGAGCAGAGAAGTAGAGAGAAGGCCAGAGAGCCTAGATAAAGTAAAGACTTGCTGGGGGCTGGGAGGACTGCCAGCCTCCCAGCCCCCCAGCATTCCTGCCTGCTGTGTACCGGGTAAATCCCAATAAAAGCCTGCAAAAGCCACTGAGGACTCTGATCCTCCTTTACCCAGTCTGCTGGATCAGAAAACCTGCACTGTGGCCTTCCTGACCCTACGCATCCCCACACCTCTGGCCTGTACCCCAGTTCTTGTATGCATAAATAAATAAATCTTTACAAATAATGATAATAATAAAATAAAAGATAAATATGTTTGTTTGACTTCCCCCTTTAATATACCTCACTGACTGTCTAAAGTCCTCAAAATTAGCATCTCTATATGCTCCTGTTTCTTTTTTTTCTTTTTTTTCCTTTTTTTATAATAAATTTTATTTTTATATTCCCCATACAATTGCAACCTCCTTATTTTGACCCCAATCCCTCCCCTCCCGCCCCCTACCCCCCATAGAGTGTCTCTGGTTCATAGTTTTTTTGATTTTGATTTTCACTTTCTTATAGTTATTCATTTTCCTGGTCCCTTATTTAAGTTTTCTAGATTCCTGCTATGAGTGAGACCATCCGGTATTTTTTTTTTCTTTCTGCCTTATTTCGCTGTATATGCTCCTGTTTCTTAAAGCTTTTTGTATATGTGCTGCCGAAGAGAGCACTCTTAAAGCTTTTTGTGACCAGTCACCGAGGTGGAGCTGGTCAGCACTTCCAATGTCCCCACATGCCTGGCCCAGCACCTTACAAACTGACCTCCACTTTGTGCTGAGTTCCATGCCCTCTACTAGACCAGGAGCTGCTTGAGGGCAAGAACTGTGCCTCCTGTAGCATCTGCATATGGCTCAATGAATATTTGCTGAATTTATTAGCACTACAAAACCCAACTTATTAGCACTACAAAACCCAACTTTTCATCACGGTATCTGTGTTTCAAATCTTAAGCTTTTGAGATAATGAAATTTGTTGACTACTCAGTTCCAAGCTGGATTAATTTCCTCCTTGCTTCTTCAAGAAGGTATCTCTATTGATCTAGCTGGCTAGTTATAGCTTATAACTCACTTTTGTAACATTGTCTCAATCATTAATAAAATTCCACGTCAATGTTGCTGTGACTATTTCACATTTTGGAAAATTCTGGACTTTCAGACCCTTAATAAAGATTCCCTTTCTCTTCCTTTTAGAACACAGGTAGAACCCAAACTGAAATTGCTCTATCGAGTGTGGCTCTTGTAGCAGGTGGGTGAACTTCTCAATGAAAACAGAGAAGAGAAAACCATGCCCAGGAGGCTGCCTCACTTGGGGTTGATAAAGGGAGTTTCTCTCTGTGGTGAGACAGGCCTGAGCAGCTCTGGGTTTGTGGGAAATGGAGCTGAGTGCAGAGCCCTCCTCACCCAAGTACAAAGCCAGCAATTAGGCTGTCAACTTTGTTGCATATGCCATTAAAATGAGTAAGTATTTGTCTTGAGAATTTAAAAAATTCATTTAGCCAAATCGAGATTTGCCTTTGGAAGATAGACGTGAGGCAGAGGGGGCAGATGTGGGGACAGGGAAGCCAGGCATGTGCAATACTTCCAGGTTTGCAATAACTGTTCACATACAGATCTCTGAGGCCTCTCTCTCCTCCGCTTGGTACAGTGAGATTTTGCAGGGGCGGGTGTCTGAGTTTCTGCCATCTGGTGAATCTCTTCATCCTGAGTGCTTTCAGATATAGAGCGTAGAGCGAATTTCCAAAAATAAGTGCCCTACATATCTCAGGGCCGCTAACTCTGCCCACAGCTGTAGCGCATCGAGGCAAGCGTGGAGGAGGTTAAACCAGCCAGCAGGATCTTGCCCACAACCTAAAAGCTTAATGGTCCCACTCTCCATATCACTCCAGATTCTCACTCCCTGAGCTCGTCATTAGCAGTGGCAAGGCATGTGCAGGATCACCCTGCAACATAAATCCTGCTCCCACTTGCTTGCTTTCCGTGGTCAGATTTATACAGTGGAGATGCTTCCAGTGGGTTTATTACCTGAAGTTACCTGACAGAGGAAGCTTCTGGCAGTCTTAAGAGGTAGGATGGGATTTGGTCTGTTTGTTTCTCTTATGGGATACCCCCTCTCCTACTCACCTTCAACTGGCTAGCTATTGGAAAAATTGCTTTGGTTAGAAATATGATAAAAGGCAGGTGACAAAAATGCCTTGGAAAGAGATTATGAAAAAGTGATGGACAATAGGTATGGAGGTCACAGGTCGGATCCCACATGCAGAATCGCTTGCAGAAAGAACCAGAGTCCAGATATCTGAGATGCCTTCCCCTGGCATCCTCTTTCTAGATCTACTCTGCTGGAAATTTCAAAGAAGAGCGATTTGTCTTTGTTCTGACTCCTATCGTCTTCCCCTTGAAGCCACCGGCCTCAGGAGACTTGAATCTCCTGTAGATGTTGATGAGCTCCTATCTTCGGTGACAAATAAGCCAGTAACTTATTTTTAGACATCTGGCATTCGTAGTGCAAAAAGTAGCTCTTTTTTTAAAGGGGAAAATAAATTACAAACATGCTTTAGTCATTTTTCGCAACTATACAGTGTCAAAAATGTGTGATTTATTACACTGTTTTCTCCCAGCCCATTATATTTCCCTGAGCTTCCCCCAAGGCCTGCTTGTAGCTTGATTAGCCCACAGGATCATTTCAAAACATATTATGCTGAAAGCAGTTCCAGAGAAAGTCAGTGTTTCTCAAATGGGAACTAAAGGGTCACAGGGAACTGAGGAGGGTCAGAGCTTTAGCTGCAGCATTTGATGGACATGGAGTATCAGGGGTGACGTTCAGGTCTCCATAAACTCCCTACTAACTGCTTGCTCCTTTTATGGCCTTCTCTCTCTCCTGTCTGGTTACAAGCATTGTCTGCCTACCAAACAGAGTTCACATTTGTGGTAGTGGCGTGGAGGGTGGTATATTTTGCATTAGATAACTTAATACATGACTGGTTCTAGAAGTCTATGAAGGAAACCCTCAATAAAAATAAATGCGTGATGTTCCTTCAAGTTCTATGGTAGTTTTGTAATCTAGACTAGTGTATAGCTCAGAGTAATCTGTTAAGCAAGTGTATGTGGCACTAATTTTGTTGTCATGGCTACTCATTAACTGTCTGCCCTGCTGTTGATTACATTCTCATAAAATCACAACTATACATGGTTCTTCATCAATAAACAGTGATTGAGCTTTTATTTTAGTACTAGCCACTCTTAGTCTCAGGGACTTTAAGGGTAGTTAAAACCTTGTCCCCAAGTTATGCAGTTTGTGGCTGAGACAGATGTAAATACATAATCTGGAATCATATGTTTGCTCCTAAACAGTACCATGCAGAAAATTATATAGAAATGACCAGGTAAAGATTAACTAATGTGAAGCTGAAGAGATTTTATAAATAGGACAATATATTAGTGCCATAGAGTAGTGTATCAGTCGGGATTCTCTAGAAAATCAGAACCAATGCAGGTGTGTTTGTGTGTGTGTGTGTGTGTGTGTGTGTGTGTGGAGAGAGAGATTTTAAGGAGTTGGCTAACATAATTATGGGGATTGACAATTCCAAAATCTTCAGCATGGGCTACTAGGCCCAGGGAAAGTTGCAGTTCTAGTCCAAACACTTTCTGCTGACAGAATTCCTTCTTGCTTGGGGATGTTGATCTTTTTCTCAAGCTCAAGGCCTTTAACTGACAGGACAAGGTCCACCCACATTACAGAGGGTAATCTGCTTTCCTCAGAGTCTATTGATTTACATGTTAATCCCAACCATAAAACCTCCAAAGAAACATCTACAATGATATTTGACCAAATATTTGGTATCATGGCCCAACCAAGCTGACACATAAAATTAGCCATCAAACGTATAGATGAGAGCTTCAAGATCAAAAGAGGGAAATCCATACTAAAATACTTTCACAGCTCTTCCCAGTTTTCATGATAACCTCCAAGTTCCTAAGGGTAGTCACCAGTCATGGAAGGCCCTTGGCAATTTCTCCCCCAGCTACATGCTGTCCACTCCTCTGTGTGGGATTCATTCACCTGTCAGAATCAATGAATTATAGCTCTGCCATCTATCTCCAGTACTTTTCATCATCCTAAACAAAACTCTATACTCATTAAACAATTCACCATTTTTCTATCTCCAAAAGCCCTGGAAATTTCTAGTCTACTCTGTCTTTATGAGTTTGACTAAACTGAATACCTCATATAAGCTGAACCATGTAATACATTCCTTTCTTGTCTGGTATATTTCATTTAGTATGATGTCTTGAAATTTCACCCATCTATATGATAGCATGTATAAAATCCCATTCCTTTTTTTTTAAAGATTTATTTATTTTTATACAAGAACTGGGAAGCACCTCATTCCTTCTTAAAGACTGAATAATATTCCATTCTATGGATATATAGTGGTTCCTCAATATCTGAGATGGGATTGGCTCTAGGAACATCTATAAATACCAAAATCTGGTAGATGCTTAAGTGTCTTATATTTAGTGGCATTGTGCTTACATTAACCTACTGACATTCTTGCAGACTTTCAATCATCTCTACATTACTTATGATAAGTACATATAATGTAAATACTATGTAAATATAGTCCTTATACTGTATTGCTTAGGGAATAATGACAATGAAAATAGTCTGTACATGCTCGGTATAGACTCAACCATCACAGGTATAACTACATAGCATGTATTTTTGGTGCAAGGTTCATTGAATATGTGAATATAGAAGACTGACTCTGCCCTATTTTGCTTCTCTGTTTATCCATAGATGGATATTTGAGTTATATCCATCTTTTGTTTATTGTGAATAATGATGGCATGGGCATTCATGTGGGATGTATATATTTGTCTCCCTGCTTGCAATTCTTTTGTGCAGAAGTAGAATTACTGAATCATATTGCAATTCTGATTAATGTTTTGAGGAATCATCATACTGTTTTTCTCAGTGTTTGGAGCATTATACATTCCCATCAGTACTGAACAGGGTGTACATTTTTGTGTACCTTCATAAATACTTGCTTTATTCAGGATTTTTAAAATAGTATCCTATTGAAGGCAAGGTGTTATCCTACTGTGGCTTAGATTTTCATCTCCCTATTAGTGATGTGGAATATCTTCTCATGTGCTTTATGACTTCAAAGTCACTATTACTAGAACTGTTTAATTAATTATATTGAATCTGTCATGAAAATCTTGATTTTTTTTATTAATTTGTTTACTCAATAAAATGGGCATAACTAACTTTCCATGTGTTAAACAGTAGAGAATTCTCGTGGAGGCTTAGGGAGTGTGTTGCAATTATGCCTTAATTCCATTGGTAGCTTTAAATGCTTGTTTTTAATATTGTACATCGTTGCCAAATTCTAAAGTCAGTAGTTGTAGAAGTGTAAAATTGAGTCAGTTCCAAAGATAAAATTTGATATTTTCATAAACTCAAAATCTATTGTAAACATCAGCAGCACTTTTTGAGATATACATATGAATTTATAGCAAGAAAGGAAACATTTTAGCTAAATGCTGCATTTTAGGTGATTATATTCCATCTTTTAAAAAATATTCATAATGAATTTCTACTCTCTGAAAAAGAGAAAATTACTTTATTATCCTAGTCTTCAGTTTTTGAATTCTAAGGTATAACCGTCCCCTAGTACTTTGTAGTAAATGAAAATATTGTTATTGACATTCATATTTTTTGTACCAAATTCAATGCATCTCTAAATGAAAAGCATGCAGTCAAACACAAAAGGGTTTATATTTTCTCTGAATTTTTCAAATATATATATATACAAAGGTTTAAGTACTTTGGACTATGTATGATCTTGTCATCCTACAAAGCTCTGGGTAAAATTTGAATTCAAGTGGAAAATGATTGTTTTCATTCAATTTTTTCATCTCCTCAATCAGTAAATCAAACACCTATCACTCTAATATAATTCAACTGAAGATAAATACGAAACTTCTCCTGTTCTAGATTATTAAAAGATAGTTCAGATCTCAGAAGTTAACAGGACAAAACAGAGCAATATTTAAGTTGAGAAGAAGGAAGAATTCATAGCAGGACTGAGGGGAGCAAGGCTTTGTGTATATGGTTTAATAACCTTATCTCAGCAATCTTCTCTTCATTAATATTCCCATTGGTGGAGGACAGAGCAGAAGCACACAACCTTGTGCAGAACTTTCTCAGCAAGCTTCCTTTAGTTCAAAAGGGAGTCAAAAAAAAAAAAAAAAAGTGGGATTGAAGGAGAGCTTGCCCAAACCATGCAACCATTTTAGCAAAAAATCTTAAAAAAAAAAAAAAAAGAAATTCAGTAAAACTTCCCTTTTGAATTAGCAGTCCCCATGGGCACCCAACAGAGAGTATGTTAAGCTTTAGTCTCTCTGGTACTTTGAACTATGCATGGGGCATCATGGACCAACAACACATTCAGCTGTGTCTTTTTAGATAGGGCTTCTTGCTGTGAATAATCTGAGATGGGATAAATAACAGATCCATATATTGATTTATTTTCTTTTCTGGTTCATTCTACTAAAAATTAATGATTCTTTTTAATCTTTACTTCTTTTTGGAGGAATATTTCAAGTTAAGAGTGATGGATGTTAACTATATTTACTAGGTGACCATTTTGTGTATGTATATGTTGAATAATTATATGGTACATGGGAAGTTAACATGTAATATGTCAATTGCATTTCTATCAATCAATGCAATTAAGAGAGGAGCCCACCTCTGCTCATCAGAGTTCCAGAATGCTTTTCCATCAAGAACCCAATCTGCAATGTTTTAGATTATTCGTACCTGCCTCCTCCCCCATCTCAATTTTATTGTTTACTTGATTACCTTTGCAAACTGAACATATATGTGAAAAAGTGCTTCTTTTCTGGAGACTTAGACTCATAAGTGAGGGTCAAGAAACTCTTCTGATTCTCATTTCTAAAATTTATTTGATTAATCTAAATGTAAGAAATCAAATTTAACTCCCAAAGAGTGAAGGACTGATCTGGAGAAAACATTTTATTTTTTTATTATAACTTATTTATTGACATATATTTTATATCATTGTTCATTTGTGTACAGTGTTTGCTTGGAGAAAACATATTTTAAGTAGTTTGTGTCCAAAATTCTCAAGTACAGGGCCTCCCTGCTGGCGCAAGGGGTTAAGACACAACCTATGGGGCTGTCCGCAGCAACTGCAGCATGAGTTTGATCCCCAGCCCCGACTTACACACATGGTGCAGCAGACCTCTCCTCACTCACCTGCTGCTCCCCTCAGCAGTGTATTTTGGTTGGTCTGCCTGTTCTGCTCCCCACTCTGTTTCTGGTGAATCCTCTCAACCCCCACACCTGGGGCCTGTAGCCCAGCTCTTGTATGCATAAATAGGTAAATCTTTAAAAAAAAAAAGAAATTCTCAAGTCCAAATCATTGTCTAATTATGTGTAAACTATCAGTGACATTGCACTCCACTAGAAATTGATACCAACTCAACAACTGAAGCTGATGTGTGATTTAATACATAGGCGAATCGGTATATTTGAGATTGAGATTCCACCAATAAAAATCACATATTTCCATAGGAGGAACCTACCTAAATATAGTAAAGTTCATATAACACAATGAACAATCAATATAATACTTCATGGTAAAAAAGAAACTGAAAACTTTCCCCCTAAGATTGGAACAAGACAAGGATGCCCATTGCTACCACTTATGTTTAACTTAGTATTAGAGGTTTTGGCCAGAGTTATCAGACAGCAACAAAAAATAAAGGGAAGCTAAGCCAGAAAAGAAAAAGTGAATTTATTTCTATTCACAGATAATATTATATGTAGAAAATCCTAAAGACTTCATGAAAAAAGCTATTAGAAACAATCGATGAAAACAGCAAAGTGGCACATTTTTAAATCAACAACCTTTGTACATATAAACAATAAAAAAGAAGCAAAAGAAATCAAGAAAGTAATTCCATCTAGAATTACTTCAAAAAATAAATAACTTGGAATTAACCTAAGGAGGTAAAGTATCTGTACAATGAGAACTACATAGTGATATAAATAAATGGAAGGATACCTCATGCTCACAGATATTGAAAACCAATATAATCAAGATGATTACCCTGCCTAAAATAATATATAAATTTAACTCAAGTCCCAACAAAATGCCAGCAATATTTTTCAAGGAAAAGGAGTCCTCCAATAACAAAAGCTATCTTGAGGAAAAAGGGATAGAGGTATCACATTATCTGATATCAAGTATTACTATAAAACAGCAGCACTAAAAACAATATGCTATTTGCACAAAAATAGATGCATGGATCAGTGAAAAAAAAGGAAGCCCAAGAATTAATCTGTGTACCTAATCTATGACAAAGCAACTAAGACCATACAATGGACAGGCTTGTTAATAAATGGTGCTGGATTTTTCATCAGCACAAATCCCAACTAATACATGGTTAGCAGATATGAATAGACAATACATCAAATAAGTACCCAGACATATGAAAAATATCATTATCGCTTCCAATAAGAGAGATACAAGTTAAAACCACGATCATGTACTATCTCACACCTGTGAGAATGGCACTTATTAAAATGGCCTCCACCAAGTGTTGAAATGGATGCAGGGTAAAGAGAAACTTACTACACTATTGATGGAATGTAAATTGGTGCAACAATTATGGAAAGAAATATGGATTTAAAAATGCAAATACTGTATGACTCAATGATCCCACTTTTGAGTATCTAGCCACATAACATTAAACCATCAATGCAAAAAGCCATATGTTCCACAGTATTCATCTCAGCAATATGCTACAACATAGAAGCAGACTTAATGTCCATCAGTAGACGACTGAATAAAAAAAAGATGTGGTACATCCACACAATGGAATGCTGTTCAACCATGAGAAAAGATGAAATGCATTCATTTCCAAAAAATGGAAGGAGTTTAAGAGACTTTGGTATAGTGAACCAAGTGAAAATGACAAAAACAAATATGGAACATTTATATAGTAAACAATTTGTAAAAGTAAAACAATTTTAAAAGCTAGTAGACATCAATAAATTTCCTGAGGGCTCTTTTTAAAAAAAAAAAAGATTTATTTATTTATGCATATAAGAGCTGGGGTGTAGGCTAGAGGTGTGGAGGGAAAGAATTCACCATAGACAGAGTGGGGAGCAGAACAGGCAGATCCACCAAAACACACTGCTGAAGGGAGCAGCAGGCACAGGAGAGGTCTGCTCCTAACTGGGTTAACTCTCAGGCCTGGGGTACTTTGCTGTGGCTGTGATAGCTTGAGCCTGTGATAGCTTGATAGCACTGAGACTTTAACCCCTGCACCACCAGAGCACAGCACTCCTGAGGGCTCTGAAGTTAAGAGGAAAGGAGGAGGGACCTCCCTGGTGGGGCAAGAGGTTGGGTCTCAGCACTGTGAGGCTGTCTGCAGCCACTACAGCACAAATTCAATCCCCAGCCAGGGAGGTGACCCACATGGCACAGCAGACCTCAGCAGTGTATTTCAGACAATCTGCCTGTTCTGCTCACCACTCTGTCTCTGGTAAGTCCTCTCGCCCCCCACACCACACCTCTGGCCTGCACCCCAGTTCTTGTATGAATAAATAAATAAATCTTTTTTTGAAAGGGAAGGAGGAGGGCACTGGACAAGAGGATGTAAGGGATGGTGGCAGGAAAAATAAATAAATAAATAGATAAATAAATAACTGATAGTCAAGACAAATCTCATTGAGGAGACATCTGAGCCAGGACTCAGAGGGGAGAGCCTAGCCCTTAACTCAGGGGGTCAGGTAGAGGAATTGTTTAATGGGGGGGAAGGAAAATAAGCTAAAAATTATCTAGAATGCAATTTAAAAAAAAAGACATAAAGCAAAACAAAAAAGATGAAAAAAATTATATCTTTACCATATGACCCAGCAATTCTACATCTGGATATGTGCCCCAAAGGATTGAAAGCAGGGACTTGAACAGATATTTGTAGCAAACCTATATTTGTGGCAGCAGTATTCATAGTAGCAACTCAAGTGTCCATCAACAGATGAAGGGGTAAAGTATATATACAATGGAGTATTACTCAGTGTCATAAAGGAAGGAAATTCTGGCACTTGCTACAGCACGGATGAACACTAAGAACATTATACTAAGTGAAATTAGCCAGTCACAAAAAGATGAATACTGTGTGATTTCACTTATAATAGGTACCCAGAATAGTGAAATCCACAGAGACAGAAAGTAGAATAGTGGTTGTCAGAGACTGAGAAAGGAGAAACAGGAGATGGAGTTTACTGAGACTAGAGTTTCAGTTTCACAAGATGGAAAGAGTTCTGGAGAGCAGTTTAAATCACAATACCAATGTACTTGGCACTACTTACCATATGATTAAAAAGGATTAAGATGGTGAATTTTATGTTATATGCCTTTTTCCACGATAAAAATAGTAAGATGTGATTATTATGTAGTAGGTATAAAACATTTTTTGAGAAGTAAGTTTGGTCCCACTTTTCAGAGTGGCCACCTAAAAAAAAAAAAACCCAAAAAAGATACTAGGACAATACCATATGCAACACTACACTGTATTTTAACATTTGTTTGACCCATACCTACTTGCAGAGTATTTCTATACATTTAATTCATGGAAATGTGTACATCCCTAGCCCAGGAAAATATAAAAAGATGCTATAAATTGTTTACCATGTTGTCAAAGCATACCATGTTTAAAATCCCACTGAAACATTTCTCCTCATTTTATTACCCTATAAAAAAGAAGTTAAGCCAACAATGGCATTAAAATAGCGTTAAGATTCACAGAACAAAACAAATCCTAAGAAGCTCTCAAAGTTTTGCCCTAGGTAGTTATCTATCAAAAATCCATCCTCCATCTGGTTTGTCAGTATCCCCAGATGTTCTATTTGAAGACTAAAGCCATTAACATAATCTCATGTATAATTTTTAAACAACATTGATAGCATCACTAAATGCATTTTAGACAGAAAATTATATCTTAAATGCAAAGGATCAATGGCTATATAAAACCAACTGTGGTTTTGGGTACCAGGTAGTTACCCTTAGAGAGAAATCTTTTCTATTATATGTGTTTGGATTCATGTGAAAATAAGTTTAATATCCACTATTTTTAATTAAAACAAAAATTATAAATAAAAGGAATGTATCAAAACCCAGATTGGCATAAAAGATGGAAGAAAATAGGAGAAAGAAGAAAAAAAAAGAAGAGTACCTTATTGCCAAAGAATTTATAATCAGATATTTTCCTGAACATTATTTCTCATGAATCAAGGAAATATCCATATTGATATCCACATTCTTTGTACACACATCAGAGACAAAATCTCTTATGAAGAGCAAGATAAATCCTTATAAAATTATTTGTTAAGAGGCTTACACCAAAATTAAAAGCCCCAATCTTCTGCATAGCACTTAAAATCCTCCAGAGTCAGCTTCTGTCAAACGTGAGCAACCTTCTTTCCCTCCGAAGCCTTCAACTTCTCCAGTTTTATCTCACTGAGAGCCTATCTCCAAAAAGGATTCTATTTTCATCTTCGTACATTTCTCCTGACTTTTCTTTGACTTGTAAATTCCCTTTTCTTCTTTTCCTTGCCAATAGAACTTGTACTCCACAAATTCTAACCTCTTCATAGAAATTCCTTTTCTGAATCCTTATAAATTGTTTTTTACTTTTGTCTGAAAGGCCATATCACTTGACCTCAGCACAGATTCCACTTAAGTTGTTAGCATCACTCTCTATTTCCCTAACTGTGAGGCAGGAGATACCCAATAGTCATCTTTTCATCTCCAGGCCTAACACAAGTGTTGGTCCAATGTTAGTTTTCAATAATTGTTGAAAAATGAGTAAAGAGATAAAAGACTGAAGAATGGAGTGAGCAAATTTTTATAAACATTTATTTAAAGAACCATTTTTAAAGGAAAGAATGCCACAAAAAGACACTGATACCACACATATAAATATTGTTAACAATATACCAACAATGCCCAAGCTCTGAATCCCAAAGGGCATAGTTGCACTGAGCCCTAGGTCATTATACACATCAGCAGTGAATACCTTATGTTGTAAGAAACAGGACCTCAAAATGACTTAGTATAGTCTTTATATTCTCTTTTTATCCTCTCCTCTTTTCCCCTAAATTCTTTTTTTCTATGGTTACCATGTGGTTTATATATTGGATTATTTATTTAGAGTCTATCTTAAGGTGAAAGCAAATTAATTTCCTGTATCCATTCTACCAGACCTCATTTTTACTCTCGTAAACTGTTTTTGAATACTTAATGTGGTTTCTTCTTGTTTTATAGTAGAGGCTATATTTCTAGCAAGGGTGGTTTAGTGGAGGTGAATTCCTTCAGCTCTTGTTTGTCTGAAAAACCTCTTTATTTCATCTTCAATTTTGAGTGTTAACCCAGCTGGCTGGAGGATTCTTGGTCTGAGGTCTTTTTCATTCAGAGCTTTGAATAGCTCATGCTGCTTTCTTCTATCAAGACTGCATTTTAAAAGATATCACTTGCATTATTTTTACCCTGGTTGATGGCACTCAGTCCATTTTGGAGCTCTATTTTGAGTCAAGTGCACCACACTCATTTTTTTTATATGTCACTTCTTGCCGATTCCCCTTTTATTTCTCACCGGGAGGCCTTCATTAGCTGTGTGGTCAGAACCCTGCTTCTGAGAGCCACCCTTGCTTTTTGAGCGCGGTTATCCTTAGAGTGCAATGACATTGGTGCCCGTTCCCTTTTCTCTGAACGTTGTGATATTGTTGCCTCCTCTGAGTGGTGAGTTTGTATTTGATCCCGCCTCTCCTCTGTCTGCTTCCACAGTCTATGGTAACGCCATTACTTTCCCATTTTCTATCATGGATACAACTTTAACCAGTTTTTTCTAATTGTCCAAAGTAAATGCAAAGTAATTTTTTATCTTGATTCCTCTAATTCCATCAGCAGGCCCAGTCAGTCCCCTCACTGTCAAGCTGAGTATCGCTTGTCCCAAATAGACAAAATGACTGGTTTAAAGACCAACAGCCACAGCCTGCAAGAGGGAGCCTTGGCTTCAGAGGACTCTCTTCCCTCCGCACTGAACAACTTTCAAGTTGAGAGAGGGGATGGCAAGGGAAGGGGTGGGTAAGAAGAAATTTTCTTTTCTGAACTGAAACTTTTCTCCAACAGAAATTGAGCATGGACACATAATAGGAATTATATCTTATTTCTAAAAAAAAATAATTTAAACCCCAGGTAGACTAATTCATGTCTTTACCTCAAATGCCAATCTTTGAAAGTGATCCAGTTAATATCCTCTTACAACATAAAATAAGGCTCAGTATTTTAATAGATGTCGACTCAGGTGTCTAAATCCTATTATCCTTGTCTCTTGAGTTCCTTTATATGCTATAAAACACAAACTAGGGAAAATTTGCAGTGGAATATTCCTCCCTGTTCTTATGTATTTGTCTATTGCCCTATAAAAGTCAACCTTCCCACTTTCCACACCCACAACCACCATCACCCATCGCTAAAATATTAATATTTTATCAAAGTATCTAATGTGCCTACCCTCACTTGAACTGTGTTCAAGCCACCAGGAGACTCAGCCTGGCTCCATGCAGACTTTAGGAAATGGATGGAAATCTATGAAACGTCACTAAAGCTCTGAGGTGGAATTCCTACCAGCATGAGTGTTGTCTTCCTATAATCTGAGCCCTGCTAGGTACTAAGTGAAGATTTAGAGAGACGTTACCTGCTGACTGAGGAGACCTGATATGGGCTGCAGTGACTGCTTGCAACCTGTGTGCAAGAAGGCCAACTCAAGCCTCTCTGGTGGCGCAAGAGATTGACACACAAACTATGAGATAGTCCGCAACCACTGCAGCACGAGTTCGATCCCTGGCCAGGGAGCTGCCAACATGGTACAGCAGACCTCTCCTGACTCACCCACTACTCCCCTCAGCAGTGTATTTCAGTCAGTCTGCCTGTACTGTTCCCCACTCTGTCTCTGGTGAATCCTTTCACTCCACCCCCACACCTCTGTCCTGTGTCCCAGTCTCGCATGCATAAATAAATAAATCTTTAAAAAAAAAAAAAAGAACAAGGCAAATTCAGGAGCCAGGGACCACATCACAGGCAGCATGGAAAGTTCTTGCATGTGCAAGTGCTGTTTGTGCAACAAGGAGAGATCCAGGGGTGTGCTGTCTAGTGATGCATGCTGTAGTCACTACTGGGTGGGCAACAGAGATGTTTGGAGGCAGGAATGCTCCTAAAACCCCTGGCTAGTTAGGAAGGTCTCACAAAGTAAATCCTGCCCACAGATTTATGTGTTTGTTCTTTTTGGCCAGTGGACAGGTAACAAAGTAATTTATACTATCATTCACCCTATTTACTTGGGAAAATGAAGGCAATCCCTTAAACAAGAGCAAGTGTTACTGAACCTCAGTGACAGTGGATTCTCATGGTTCCATGATGCATAGATTGAAATTTGAGAATTTAGGATTGTGGGTCTGGAAAAAGCCTTCCAATCATCGCTGTTATTCCGTGCACATCTGTTTCCACAGGTCACACCTGGATTCCAGTCTCCTGTCACCACAGCCCAGTCAGTCTCTCTGACCTTACATCAGGTTCACTGTTTGAAACAGCATATTTCCTTCAAGGGGTAGCCTCAGTGTTACTTTCTTTGTAAGCCTTTCCAGCAACACAAAACAAAGGCAAAGCCATTTCTATGCTCTAAGTATCTTTGTGTACATTTTTATTATAACACATAAAACACCATATCTAATTATTTGCTTTCCTATCTCCATCCCTCATGCTCCCCTCCCCAACCTCCTAAAGAAAAACCTCAACAAAACTATGACATATGTGAAAACACAGACTTTATCTTATATCTTAAGCATGTTTGCAGGCAGATAGATTAAGGGATAAAAAAGAGGAAAGGACATGTTATAATGTAATCAGAATAGATCTATGCACACACACACACACATACACATGAGCAGATTCTTTATATACTAATCTTCAGCATGCTTTTATGTGACTAAGATGCTATTATATGATTAGGGTTATTATTTCAGCCATTCACAATTTTTTAAAGTAGTGAACAGGGAGGTTTTACAAATTCTCACTAATCATTGCAAAATAAAAGAGAAAAGGTAACTATGTGCTTTTTGATTTTAAAGATGTTTCTGTTTCAAGACAATGCAGGTTTCTGGTTGAAAACAGCTTCTGAGAAGCAATCTCTGATGAAGCTTCTCCCTTTTCTCCACTAAAATGTTGAAGAATACACCGAAAAACCATAAAACATGAACTTCTCTCCAATATCTAGGACTGACAGTCCTAGTGGAAAAATCTGGGAACATTTTCAGGTTCACATAGATTCCAAATGAGTGTCCTATGACTACCTTGATTCTGGAATCATCTTTTGTCCTGTTGGTCTCAAACTATCTACATTCCACCCCAACCCCTTAGTTCCAGTTCCATTCCTCACAGATTTAGGACCTGCAGCTATCTTAGTTTAGGATCATTTTGTTGAAAAAAATACAAATAAACTAGCTGAACTGAGGAGCAATTAATCAAGCACAGAGAACCCAGGGCATGGAAGAACATCCTCTCAGGTGATTTTGGAAAAGATCCAAAATGAACTTTTACTTTCACATCTTGGAAGCCAAACTCTCTGGCTCTGCTTTTCTCTGCATTTCACTGTTGTCCAAGAGACTCCCAGTGCATGAGCTGTGTTGACTCCCCAAGGCCTGATGGTCTATGACCTCCCACCCCAAGAAGTCTTAGAGTCTGACTCTAGATCCTGCTTCTACATTTCTAAGAATCAGGTTATGAGGAGTCCAGCATAGATCAGGGCCACAGTGCGGTAGAGAGGATGCAGTTACACCACACATCACAGACATATGGCCCATTCTTGATGGGATAGAGAACAGGTGTGGACAGCTTCCCTGAAACGCCTCTACTTCAACCTTCTAGAAAACTACGCTGGAGAGAGATGGGTGGGGCATGTCATATTCTGAGAATTGTATGTATTAATTAGCTCAGGCTGCCATACCAAAGCACTAAGGACTGGGATCAGACAATAGAGATGCACTGTCTCACAATTCTGTGGGGTGGAAGTTCGAGATCAAATGATCAGTGAAGTTGGTTTCTTTCAAGGACCGTGAGGGAAGAATCTCTTTGGCTTCTTCTCCTTATTGTCTTCACTTCTTCCCTCTATGCTTGTCTATGTGAACTAATTTCCTCTTTTTATAATGACTATTGTCAAACCAGATTAGGGGCCACCCAAAAGAACTGACTGTAAAATGACTATTTTTGTAAAGAAAAACTATCTCTGAAAACGGTCATATTCTGAGGGCTGGAGTTTAGGATTTCAGTGTATGAAATGAGGAGATGGGGGACAAAATTCTCTCCATATCTTTATATTCAATATTTCCTAAATGCAAAGACACAAGGCACACTTGACACATCTACAAGTGCTCAAGGTGAATGCTTATAAGAAATTCAGCCTTCGGTGAGCCGTGGACATTAACCTGCCCTCCAGGGTGGCTCTGGGAAGACGTTTTATAAAAGTACTCTAACAGCTAAGAGTATAGTAATGAACATAATGTGAAACAAGATGGCAACAGCAAAATCACATTTACTTTCATTGCATTGGCAGGGAGTTAAAGCAACACTCCATTCTGAAAAGAATGTGGTTAGATGAGCACATGTGAGAACGGCTGAGGGGAATGAAAAATGGAACCACATTTCCACGGAAACAGTTTTGGTGATTTAATCAAGAACCTTAAAAAAGTTATGTAATTTAACACAATATATCTGATTTTAGAAATTTTTCTTCAGAAAATAATAAGGGCTATATTGAAATTTTTCTACCGAACAAATCGTTCCCAACATTAATTGCAATAATAAACATAAATTGTGAAAGAGCTTCAATGTTCAGTAAAAGGGACATCATATGTTTCTATGATGGAGTATTACACCAAAGGTAAAAGTAAAAGTTCAAATATTTTCTCTTGGTAACAAAGATTTTTAATGATAGAATATTAAGCCTTGAATATATAAAATATAATGTAACTAACTTTGTTTAAAATATTCTCATAAAAGAAATAACAGAGATCTTAGCAAGTATCTCTTGGTAATAATATTAGAGATCTTTTTAATTTTTTATTTTTCCTAAACCTCTGAGGAAAAAAATGCATTTATATATTATTCCTATAAAGAAAAAGGATAGAATTTTTTAAATATTGTGCTTCCCTTTCTAGTTCACTTTTCCTTTATTTTCTACCAGAGCTATAGATTGAACAATAACTTACAAAGTCCATTATCCTCTTATATTCATTGGATTTAGGTCTATTTCTCATTACTATTGAATCTATTATATCTTTATCCACATCCTGATGCTCATGAAACTTACATAAGAATCTCAATTTGCTTAACCTTATATCACTAAGTAAGAAAGCACTTGCCTCTTTGCTTCAGCTGCATCATGGCACTGGCCTGAAAGCACTCTTGTAAACAGAAAATTACTAACAATGGAATGCAATTAAGATTTATTTTTGTAAATAACCTGACTAAATTACTGCCACATATACTACCATTATACCACCATCTCCATGGTAGAATTATGCTGCCCTTCATATGAATATATTTGAATATAAATATAAATATAATTGAACATGTAATATAAAGGAAATGCAAATATTAGTAAGACACAAATATAAATGTACTTATTAGTATGGAAGTTGAATTTGCTATGAAGTCTTTCAGTCCTTCTTCTCACTTCTGACAGGATGATTATGCTAAAGAGAGAATTTTCACATTGATTTCCCAGCTTGAAATTCTTTTAATAAACGCTGTGTAATGCTACCACAGAGGTCCATCAGAGCTGACAGTGTTGATGGCTAATGGTTCTCAATTGACTCTCCAGGGATTGTTCTCAACAAGAGACAGCAACTTCACCCAAGGTCACCGTCTCTCTCTAGAAACATGCAACATCAAATAATTAGTCCATGTAGGTACACAAGGATGAGATGGGTTCTTTATGTCACACCAGTTGACTCCCTGTGCTGGAGTGCAGCCTGCATCCAATCACTGGTAGATATCAGAGATGGGAGTGCAGTGTAAAAGCACGACTCTTTCTTTAAGGGTTGGATCAGCCATAACACCTGTTACAGTTTAAGTTCAATTCCCTCAAACACTAACCCCAATGAACGTCCTCATGCATGCCTCCCTTTCACTCTACTTCATGGGCACCCTAAGGTACTTTTCAATGATTGGCAGGATTCAGTTCAAGCATCTATGCAAAGTCATTCGTAGGCTTGTATCTAATTCTTTCTTGTCAAGTTGTGCAGTTATTGAACCTTATACTTCTGCCCCACTGAATTTCACTCTGAAGTCCCTGACTTTCTGCATTTAGTTGATTGGATTGGATTAGATGGCACATTGGATGAAAATGACACTTTCCCACTCTTGGAAAGCAAGCTGTTTGCTCCAGGCAGGATGCTGGCAAGCAGGCCTACAAAATTGTGTTTCACTAATTGTGTTAGTGTTTATCTAGAGATAGCTCTTCCCAGAATTGTTTATGCTAGCACTTATTGTCATAATATAATTAAGAATGATATAAATCAGCAAAAAAAAAAAAAAGAGTTGTTCTTATAAAAACTAAGTTGAATGCTTTGGAAAGACTCAATAAAAGTGAGTTTATAAAAATAATTGCTCTTTAGTTTGGATAAAACTACAGTTAAAAATTGAAAGGGGATGTAAATATCTAAAATTTTCTTAAGAAAATTGTTTTCAAATGCTTTAGCTTCTCATTCCACTTGAAACAAAGAGCAAAAAGAAATCAGATGTAGCTCATGTGAGAAAGAAAATGCTGAACTTAATCAAGAAAAGGCACTGAACTTTCAATAAAAATTGGCAAAGTAACACATGTTTTAATGGAAACTAAAATGTTGAAAGTGCATATTTCCTTTTTTCTAGTAACCTGCCCTAATGAATGATCTGGGCTGACCAAACACCAGCCCAAATCACAAGACACAAGAACATCCAATGGGGCTCCAATCATGAGTCTATGAAGGTCTCTTAATTCCACCCCTTTCCAATTGCTGTTTTCTGAAAGTCCTAAAAAATCTTCATCCTCCTCTTACAAAACTCAATTGGGGAAGATCTTCCTCCAGGAAACTATCCCAGATTTCACCTGCTGCTCATTGCCCTCTGAACAGAGTTGAAAATCTCAAGAATAAGATGGAATTTACCTTTCATTTATTTTCTCCATAAAACTATTAGTGGTGTCCTTGCCACTTCTTCTTGCCATCCTTACACTCAGCATAGTCTGGCACATGGTAAGGCTTAAATTCATGTTTACTGAATTAATAAATTCATGAATTTTTTTTCTTTGCAAATGCCTTAACTTAGGAAACTGTATAATGGCTGTAATAAGGATCATACTCCATTTCTAATTTTATTTGTGTAATGAACCAAGATTGAATTAGGAAGAAAACTATACTTCCTCAAGAGACTGCTGATCATTGACTTGAAAGAAAGGTGCACTTTGTTTGTAAGTTACTGTGATACTACTAGCAAACTGCATTAATTAATTTACCTTTCATACACCTCATTTCGCTGTTCTTGGAGTCACCAAAAACATTTCAACACATTTTGAATAAAACTGGTTACTTGATCATAAATTACCATAATGTTCAAAATACTAGTAGTATTCTTGGCAGTGTTGCAAGGACAGCCACAACGATGATTGTACCATAGGAAGTTAACAAGAAGCTTCTATCATTTGTGACTCAGTGTTTTGCAGTTAGCCTAACGCTGCCAGGTTCCCATCTCCCCTGTTCTAGCAGAATCTCCATCCAGGAAAGAATCCATTGCAGGAGGTTCTGAGAAAGATCTGAACCAAAGACCTGTACCTACCTACTCATTAAGGAGTTTAAGGTTGCAACAATAACAAATAGTATGGGGAACAAAAACAAAATAAAACCAAGAAAAGAATTCTTCAGTTATTCAGCATCAGAGAAGTTCCCTGAGTTCAAGAAAAAAATCCTCAGTGACAATTTGTGTTTTCATCCTACATTTATGAAGGTGAAAAGTTATCAAAGACTTAGAGCAGATACCGTCCTGTTCCTCCATCTTAAGCATTTTGTGAACACAGTTTCCTGTCTTCCTCCCTTCAAAGTCCCAGCCCCTGCCCCTTATGGAAAGCAGTTACACTTGATCTACTAGTTACGCTTTGTTTCTGGAAAAGAAGACAAAAGTGCTGGGAATTCGAGGGCAGCTCTTTATCAACAAGTGAGTTATGTCAATGGTATAAATGCCTGGTCCCTTCATTGCCAGAGTTTGAGCCAAAATTACCTTCTTTGGTTAACAGTAATTTTGACTGGTCTGCTTTCCTTCCCCTCTTATCTAGAGAAATCAACCATTCTGGTTTGTTAAAGTTCTTCCCAGACAAAGCTTTTAGAACTTAAATATCTCTTTCTGGAAACTTCTTGGTCATGGGCAAACTGGGACAAATTGTCACCCTACATATCCTCTTGGACTTTCTGGGAGCACATCCTAATAAATTATCTTCGCAAGAAACTTCATCTCTATGTTACCTGGGAAATATAACCCAAGACAATAGTTGGTTTGTAGAAATATCAGTCACCAAATGAGAAAAACTCTTTAATCTTCAATTTGTTAGCAGGGCAACAACAGGACATTTCAATAACTAGAGTTGCTCCTAAGCAGA
The DNA here is from genome assembly GCF_014898055.3 of Talpa occidentalis. Taxonomy (NCBI): domain Eukaryota; kingdom Metazoa; phylum Chordata; class Mammalia; order Eulipotyphla; family Talpidae; genus Talpa; species Talpa occidentalis. The sequence goes on along the minus strand of NW_023604861.1, from coordinate 105,556,124 downwards.
AATTCAAGAGATAAAATGCTATTTCAAAATATATAGTTGAACCACATTTTACCACCCTCATTATCCCCTCCCATCACAGAACCCTTATCATTATTTCTTGCTGTGTCTATTGCTGTCATCTCTGGGCTCCGCTTACCTCCTTTCTTTTGCCCCTGCCCTGCAAATTTTATCTTGAGAGTAATTTAGCCAAAATGTGAGTGAGACCTTGGCACGTGTCTGCATAAGCCCCTTCAGTGACAGCCCGTCATTCAGTGTAAAAACTAATGTCTTCGGGCCTCACCATGGCGCAGCGGTTGAGTGTTGGGCTGCGAAGCTGCCCGCAACCTCTGCAGCGCCGGTTTGATCCCAGGTCCCCGGGTGAGGGTCCCACATGGTGCGCAGACCTCTCCTGCCGCCCGCTGCTCCCCTCAGCAGTGTACTTTGGTCCTTTTACCTGCTCTGCTCCCTGCTCTGGCTCTGGTGAATTCTCTCACCCTCCCGCGCTTCTGACTGTACCCAGTGCTTGTATAAATAAATAAATAATTGTCTCTTTTGCTGTGCAGAAGCTCTTTAATTTGATGTAGTCCCAGCTGTTTATCTTTGCCTTCACTATCACTGCTTTGGGTGATGTGTCTGTAAAGATGTCTTTGATGTGAATATCACGTAGTGTTTCGCCTATATTTCCTTCTATGTATTTTATGGTTTCAGGTCTTATGTCTAGTTCTTTAATCCATTTTGAGTTGATTTTTGTGTATAGTGTGAGGTAGTGGTCAAGCTTCATTCTTTTGCATGTAGCGACCCAGTTTTCCCAGCACCATTTATTGAACAAACTTTCTTTGCTCCAATGCATAGTCTTTGCTCCTTTGTCAAAGATTAGTTGATCATAAATCTGTGGGTTTATTTCTGGATTTTCTATTCGATTCCATTAGGCTGTATGTCTGTTCTTGTTCCAATACCATGCAGTTTTGATGATTATGGCTTTGTAGTATAGTTTGAAGTCTGGGAGTGTGATGCCTCCATTCCCTTCTTTTTTTTTTCAGGAGAGCTTTGGCTATTCGGGGTTTTTTGTGATTCCATATGAATTTCATCAATAATTGCTCTATTACTTTGAAGAATGACATTGAAATTTTGATTGGAATAGCATTGAATCTGTATATTGCTTTTGGAAGGATGGCCATTTTAATAATGTTTATTCTTCCAATCCATGAGCAGGGGATGTCTTTCCATTTCTTTGTGTCTTCTTCTATTTCTTTTAACAGTGTTTTATAGTTTTCTTTGTATAGGTCCTTTACCCATTTTGTTAGATTTATTCCCAAGTATTTGATTTTTTTTTGATAATAAAAGGGATTTTTTTTTTATTTCTTCTTCAGATTTATTGTTTGTGTATAGGAAGGCTACTGACTTTTGCGTGTTGATTTTGTATCCTGCCACTTTACTGAACTGATTGATGAGTTGAATTAGTTTTTCTGTGGAGTTTTTGGGGTTCTCTATGTATATTATCATATCATCTGCAAATAGTGATAGTTTGCCTTCTTCTTTTCCTATTTGGATTCCTTGTATGTCTTTCTCTTGTCTTATTGCTCTGGCTACCAACTGGGAGAACATTTTTGCACACAACACTAATGATAAAGGACTGATCACAAAAATCTGCAAAGAGCTGATGAGACTCAACAACAACAAAGAAAATAATCCAGTCAAAAAATGGGCAGAAGAGCTAAAAAGAAACTTCTCTGAAGAGGAAATGCAAATGACCAACAGGCATATGAAAAAATGTTCAGCATCACTTGTAATCAGGGAAATGCAAATCAAAACTACCATGAGATACCATCTTACACCAGTGAGAATGGCACATATTAAAAAAACTAGCAACAACAAATGTTGGCGAGGGTGTGGAGAAAAAGGAACTCTTCTGCACTGTTGGTGGGAGTGCAAACTGGTCCAACCACTATGGAGAGCTGTGTGGAGATTTCTGGACCTACTAAACATAGAGCTTCCATATGATCCAGCAATTCCACTCCTACGTATTTACCCAAAGGACACAGAAACATCAATTCCAAAGAACACCTGCACCCCTATGTTTATAGCAGCACTATTTACAATAGCTAAGCTTTGGAAACAGCCCAAATGCCCAAAAATAGATGACTGGATCAAGAAGATGTGGTACATATATACCATGGAATATTACTCAGCATTCAAAAAAGATAAACACATGCAATTTGCAGCAACATGGATGGCGCTGGAAGGGATCATGCTTAGCAAAGTAAGCCAAAAAGAAAAAGAAAAATACCGGATGGTCTCACTCATAGCAGGAATCTAGAAAACTTAAATAAGGGACCAGGAAAATGAATAACTATAAGAAAGTGAAAATCAAAATCAACAAAAAACTATGAACCAGAGACACTTTTTGGGGGGTGGGGGGCAGGAGGGGAGGGATTGGGGTCAGAATGGGGGGGTTGCAATTGTATGGAGAATATAAAAATAAAATTTACTATTTATATAAATAAATAAAATTAAAAAAAAAAAAACTAATGTCTTCTCTATGAGGCATCCTGGTCCTTCCCGGACCTTTAAAACTGCCATTTGCCATGGGCTAGAAGGACACTCACTGCTTTCACACTGGCTTTGTGTCTCGTTCGTGTTTTTCTTGTCCTCAGGCTGGCTTTGCCTACTTTCCTTTCCTGACTGCTCCCTGGTATGTCAAGTCTGAGGTGTGCCTGAGCCTGCTCCGTTCATTGTATGGATCCCCCCCCAGTAGATGCACAGTCATGCTTTAGCAGTAATTCCTGTCTTTCCATCCTTACATGTCTGTTTCAGTCTCTTGAAATCTGAACTTGTTATTGAGGCCCTGAGCTTGGGTCCCCATTTTGCTAATTGAGCCTGTCAGTTGACTTATGTGGTTCCTGAACTCCTAGTTCTCCAACCCTCTGACCAGAAGCTTGTTACAGAAAGAACCCCCTTACCTCCCTGTTTCCATCCTGATGAGGCTATGCACACTGTGAAGCTTTGGGGGAATGTTCCTTGGGGTATTGGGATTGTGGGTGCTGGTTTCTCCCCAAACATTGATCATTCTACACGCCTGCCTGAGCATCTCTGTTGGTAAGGACCCATTAGGCTTCCCCTAGGACCTCTCTCCTATCAAAGACAAACTGGGCTGGTGGTTATTCTGCCCATTGCCTGGGGAATGCAGGTGCACAATAATTCAAATTAAAACAGTTTCTGATAAGCAAAAATAAACCTTAATGTGTGACTTGAGCATTTGAGCAAAGCATCAGTGAAAACATTGTTCTTCCTAGCCCAAAGCCATGTGTCTTTGATGGTACAATTTAGGTCAAGGCAATTGATCCAGCATCTTACAGTGAGGTCTCCAGATCAACAAGGCCGGTATCACCAGGAACTGAACTGAACTGAAATATTAGACATGAAAATTTTTGAGTCCTGCCACAGTCCCCAGAGTTGCTGAATCAGAAATTCTGGTGTAACAAGCTCTCTAGGGGATTCTGATGCACTTTTCACTTTGAGAACCACTGACTGACCAGATACTTTTTACTAGGGATTTATTCTCTAGAATGAATTAGCTATTAATTATTTCATTGGAATCCCTTACATCAAGGTTTCTCAGCCTTGCACTGTTTACATTTTGGGCTGGATAATACCTTGCTATTGGGGTAGTTATATGCATTATGGAGTGTGTGGCAGTACCCCTGACCTGTATCCACTCCATGTCAGTATTACCTCCTTCTCACTGCCCACCAGCAGTTGTGACCACCAAAAATATCTCCAGACATCGCCACATAATCACTCCCTTAGGTGATACCTGCAAGGTAAGAACAGCCTGGCCTGGTGATAAAGCTTATTTGTCAACATCAAAAATCAGTGACAGTCTCTCATTTTCTTCAGTTTAATCCTGCAGCATGTGCTAAAGTTGGGCTCCTGAGGAACAGTTTTTGAGCTTGGCTGGCGGGAGACTTTGTGGGGAGTACACACAGGAATATCCTGCAAGGGATGAGGGAAGCAAGAATGAGCAGAGGGAGGCTGAACTGTGACACAGTTGAGACAGAGAGTCCTTGGGAAGCCATAGATTGGAATGGCCCTGTGGGGTTGAACCAGTTGAAGCAATGGGAACAGGCCGTTAGGGCCACCAGCAATTGGCTTTTATGGACTCTTCCCTCAGGCAATAACTGTGGGTGAGGCAGCTTATTTCACTGAGGTGATTCCCAAAGGAAGACTGAGCTGTGAGCATCCAGCAACCAACACTCCAGGCAGCCAAAAATGAGCACACAGATCCTGAGCGACAGTCCTCAGACAACTGTGACGTCAATATCAAATACAATTCTCATGGATGCTACTCGGTGCCATGACAGAGGTTTAAATCTAAACCACACTTATCTAAACACCTGAAGAGGAAAAAGGAATATTTACTGAGTAAAATGACATGTTAGTTTTTCTAAAACCCATATGCCCAGACCCAGCGTTCCTTCCATAGCTTCCTCTATTCCACCGAGCTATTGATTTTCTGGCTCTGATATGACTGTCCTTGTAAGGAGCTAATTACAGATGATGAGAAGATTTCAGGGCATGCAATTGTGTATTCTCTTTGATTTCTGTTCAGAGTAATAAACAATAAAGCAATAAAAGTCACCTGTCTTCTCTGGCCAGTGCTGCCCTACTGCCACAGGGACAGAGGCTTCTGCCTGTGAGCCTAGTACCATCTGCCCTGGATCAATCAGAAGCCATTTCTCATCCTCTTCTGTGGGAACCTGTGAAATATGGGCTACTTATCCACCCTGCTTCCATTCATCAGCCATTTGTTAAGTCACTTGTGGGACTCACCTTAAGGACTGTTCAGTGTCTCCCCATTTAGATTCTCTAAATGTTTCCAGGGCTTATAATCCTAAAATTGTGCCATTGCTAGAAATACTAGAAAGCTTTGAAATATGTAATCTGCTTCTCATTAACCATCTATAAGTTAAAAATATATAAATTAAAACTAACATAACATGTAAAGGAGTAAATGCCTTTGAAAAAATCTATCTGCTCTTGGAAACATGTCACACAGACCACCTTTCATTGAGATGTGAGCTTGTATAATCGTTTCTGCCCTGGTCTTATTAGTGCCTGCAGGAGAGAGACCACAGTCTGGTCTCCACTCTGAATGTGTAAGCTCAGGGAGGGATGAGAGGGTGAATGATCACATCTTGATATCAGAGAAGAAAAGTGACTCTGTTAGAAACCTCACACTCATTATTTGTTCAAAACTTTATCAGAGAGCCTCCATTTAAACAAAGCAAAACTCTGTATTTACGTCATTGGACCATAATCCTGTTTATGGTTCAGAAAAGAGGAAATTCTTTTCCCCGTAGGTAAAATACGTAGGGGCAATCCTGTACTTAAAAAAATGTTATGATCATGTTTGCAGAAACTGTGGCTCTCCACCTATTTGGAGTCATACATAACTTTGGGAATATGACTCATACTTCTACCCACCTCCACACACACAGAACTTTTCAAGTTTTCATACTTTCAGCAGCTTCATCAACTTCAGAAGTCTCCCTACCCCCGCCTTGGAGTCCAGCAAAATAATTACAAACTCCCAGAATAAAGAATAATTTTTAGCTCTTCTTGTCTCTCTCTGCTAAGAGAGCTACCTGACTTTTTCGAAAGTGTGAGAGAAGATAGCACCCTCATCCACCTCTCCATATGGATGCATAAAGATAACCATGAGACGCATCCTAGGGCTGAAAGCACTCTGGTGTGACATGGGGCTTCCAGCAATCAGTAGCATCTATTTTTGCACAAGCAACATTTGGAAGAGCAGCGTTCTGTAAATATATTTTAGTGCATATCACTGAGGCTCACAAGCTAGTATTTCATGTGTCAATTTTCATAGAACATCAACCCTCTTGAGATGTTTCCTCCTGATAATATATATTTTAAGAAATAAAAAGGGCAAAATAAATATTAATTCATCATACCAATTGACCATGATACACACTATTGACAGTATTTACACAGCTATCCTCAAAAATTAATGGTAACATGGGATATCTAGTCTCTCAATCATGCAGAAAAAAATAAACATTGCCTGAGGATTAAGATTTGACATTTGATTCTGACTTATCTCTTTTGAGGAAGTTCTTCAGATTTCCGTACAATTTTTTAGAGAATAAAGCTCAGGAGATTATTTGTACCAGGCTCACCACTTAAGAAACTCTTGCTATTCCACATTCTGAAATCTTTTCCCTGACTCCTTTTCACCTGTTTCTGATGATGAGGATGTAAGTGCTGACAATATTACTCTCAGAAAGCTGAGTGTCTTTCAGAAATGGTGTAAGTTCAACCATCTTCAGGAACCATCCAGGAATATGCAAGTCATACACTGTTCTTTCTTAAAAATTCTTATGGCACCTAGAATTTATAACATTCCTTTAAATACTAAATTGTATAAAATTTGATTTCAAGCACAGGTACTATCAGCCTAACCCATCTGAACTCCTAGCTATGGATTTCTACTTCAAGGATATTTAAATGATTGCAAATAAATTACTCACCATTTTGAAATTTATGGAAAATGGAAGGTAAGATTCACAAGGCTTTCAAATTATTTTATGAAAAATAACTGTGATGTTTTTATCGTAATGAATAGGAATACTTACAAAACTCATCAAACTTCAATTGCCATCTTATTTAAAACCATTATTTTAGTCTGGCTTAGTAAATATATATATATATATATTTATATATATATATATATATATAAATACACTGGTAAGATATAAGACTAATTAGGATCTGAGTTTCACAACCTACTGAGAAGTGACCTATTTATAAAGCACTCTGGGAAGTTCCCATCCCTAATTTAAAGGTTACCAAAATATGTTACTTACATACACATCAGTTTATCATAAAGTAAGAAAATAACTGTTTTTTACATTTTAAAATGTGATCTGCAACACAGGTGAGTTCAAAATTTATGTACATGATAATTTGTTGTCAGGTCATATATAAGTTTAAAAACTAGAAACCATCACATATTTCCAAGAAATAGCCAATACAATGCAATATTATACATTGCATTAAAAGAATGTTTTAGGATATTGTTTAATAGCACAGTATAAGTCTAAATGCATATTGTTAAATTTTGAAAGTAAGTGATAGTATTCTGTATAATATGATTTCTTTATTTTAATGCATAAACATCCAAAGAAAAAATAAATTAAAATTTTAAAATGATAACTATGATTAGATTTGCAAATACTAATGAGAACTGAATTATTTTACTTCCTTATTTATGTTTTTCTCCCTGAATAATTTTCCACAGTGTATGTATATTATTTTTGTAATTAGAAAGGAAGTAGGAAACAATTTTACAAAAAAAATTGGTACTCTGTATTGTAGGTAAAGTTTTTAAATAGTCTCTAAATAATACTAAATAATAAATACTCTTTCCAGTATTTATTTATTAAATAATAAATACTCTTTCTAGTATTTATAAGCATCAAGAAAAAATGGTGAACTAATAAAATTTCATCAGATTTTTTTCTTGATAATGTATATTTTACCTAGCACTCTGTTTTCCAAATGTAATTCTCCACTAAAAGAAACCAGAGATTTTCAGAGGTAATGATTGAATTTTAGGACCGAGATGGGAAAAGATTAGGATGATCTTTGAACATTTTTTTTCTTTATTATTATTTTTTTATTTTTACTTTAGCACATAATTATTTCTGTTCTTAATTCCATCAATGGTATATAGAGCAGTAGTGCCTTGCCTATGGCTATCTCTCATTAGTTCCTGATCCTAATCCTACCTTTTTCCAACTCAGATAGTAAATTACTTTTCCAGGCACCTCCCCGACCAGATAGAAGTACAGACAGCAAGACAGTGCTCAAAGAATGATGTTGCCGTGGCAGATGGACAGAGGAGGCGTCTTGAAAACTCTTCAAATTTGAGACCATTTGAATGAGAAAATAATTCTAGGAATGGAATATCATCCACAGAATGAAACTTATTCATGAGTCCATGCTGACATAAATATACATGATCGGTAGATAGACAGGCAGAATGATGTAGAAGGGGGAGAGAAAGCTCCTCCTGGCTGTGGAATTTCAAGTAATAAATGAGCCACTAATAATTGTACTGTGCTTATATAAGATGTTAACATTTGATAAGGTTTTAAAACAGCACTGAAAGCATGCTTGCAACAGTGCTACCACGGTACCACGGGACAGTGCCAAGGTGGGAGACAGGTCACTGTTTGGGTTCTCACCCATATGCACTCAATTGCAAGACACTGCTCAGGCTCAGGGTCCAACAATAATGAGGTTTATTTAACAAACAGGAGACTGGGAAATGAAAGAATTTTAAGGCCACAAATGGCCAGCTGTCTCACCCCCGAAAGTGTCTCCAGTGCCCTGTAGTTCTAGACAAAGGCTGCTCGTGCCAGATGGTGCTAACCCATCAATGAAGGCCTGGAGCTGGTGACACACTGGTCAACAGTGCACCAGGGTCCAAATCAAGGTGGCAACTGGAGGTGCTCACAGATGGGGTTTCTGAGGTGTTACCACAGAAGCCCACAGCAACAATCTGAGGGCTGACAGCACCAGATGCCAGATCAGGCCACGACGAACTCAACAGCACCAGAAAGTGGTGGACAGTTCTCAAAGGTGGCCAGGCAGAGTGCCAGTGACTGATCAGTAATGCCTGTCAGCACCAGTCACCAGGGATAGTTTCAGCACCAGTGCTACAGTTCTTTGTGAGCTAGGTATGAACCAATAGCCAACAACTCTTTGAGACACCAAGACAAAGTCCATGATGCTCCTTTCAGGTGATAACAGAAGGAGGGCAGGGGGCAGATGCAGGGGGAAGGTCTCTATAAAGGTCTACAGAGGTCTGGATGTCTCTAGGGGTCTATGGTCCTCTGCTGAATCCCATGGAGGTCATCTGCTGAAAGCTTCTTCTTCGAAGGCTATCTGCTGAATTCTTCTCCTCTCTTTGGAGGCTGGCTGCTGACTCCTTCAAAAGGGGTCCTTCCCTGCCTTATATCATCTTCTAGGATCCCCACCCTACAAGCCAAATTGGACAGTTTTCAATCCTAAGCATCTGATGGGTTGTTGGCACCAAACAACCCTCTTCCATTTTCAATCTGTAGAATTATCTCGACCTTGATCGACATATTTCTATCATCTTTGCTTTGTAATGGACATTCATAAATTAAAACATGCAAAGGTAGGAAAGTACATAGATCTAAAGAGAAACTTCCATATCGCCTAGGTTTGTTCAAGCATATGACCCTGATCTCCTATGTGGGACATAAGATAGCCATTCTTTTAGAGTTCTGACTCAGAATATATTCACATGTTGAAACACAGGAGGACAGGGGCAGTGTCAGACATGCCAAAGAGGGCCTCTTCCCAACTTCTCTGAGCAAGCTCCCTGCCTGAACCACGTTTAGTCCATCCCATCTGGAGAGAATTAGCAGGGATTTCCACCGGTGCCATCAAAACCCCCTACAGGCATAAAACAGAAGATAGTAACAAGATTTCCATCAACAGAGAAAAAGTGAAACTTATGTTTAAGCTACATGAAATTTATTTTCTTAATATAGAATCTTGGTTAAAAACAACAACAACAACAAAGGTTTGGAAGTAATTACAAGGAACCTACCTGGCAAGGCAGATTGTAAGCAAATAAACAAGAGACAGTAAAATGGACCTGCCCCTGTGGACGCCATTCACATCCACCAGAGTTGTATTTCCAGATATGTTGTCCCCTCTCCCCAACCCCACTAGAAATGGCTGTTTAGAGCTGGACAATGGAGGAAAGCAAGCTTATAGTTCTGTGTGCGCCAGCACCAGTGATCCCATTTTCTCCAGCTGGAACTAGGCTGTTGCTATAGCAACAACCAAATGACGGGCAGATGTTTGAATGTGCAATGGTCTACTGTGATAAGAGTATTTTCTTATCCATTAAGTATTTCCAAACCTGCTGAAAGGTACACACTGTGTAATGATATTAAATGCTATGTTTCAAGATCAATTTTAAATGCCTTTATTTTAAAAATTGAAATGATAGACAATCAGAACTATTTTAGTTCTAAACAACAATTTGTGCTAATACCAATTTTTTCACTAGCACACTAAGTCAAAACGTCCATTCTTTGTGCAGTCTGCTTCTTTGCTTTAAGGAAGGTCGAATTAATGAAAAAGTATAGTGTCCCCTAGATAACAGTAAGTTCTTTCCAAGGTGAATTTAATGCCAGAATAGGCGCTAAGAAATAAACATCGTAAAAACACAGTATGATGCTTTTGGCCTTTACCTGCTGTGTATATTTGACTCATTCCCTTAAGAAAATCCTGCATCTACAAAGTAATTTCATTTTGGTTGAAATAGGAAGGAATAAAGTCCATACGGCAGTAACATTTCCTGGCTACCGAGATACAGTTTTCTGAGTTTTATGCAAAATCTCCTTGATTTCAATGCATTTAAAATACTTTTGACATCCACCACTGGAAAAGACACTGTGAGATCCTCAAAACTGCTGGAATTTAGAGCAAGTGTCTTCCTCAGACCACAGCCTAGGAAAGACCCTCACACTTACTTATGCTCTAGCTTGTGTTTTAAAGAACAGTCCTGACATCTGGGTTAACTATGTCATAGGTTTATGATTATGATTTTACTCTCTTGGATTAAATGAGAATAAATTTTACTAATGAGCTTAGGTTAAAAGTCATCTGTTTTGAGTGGAGACCATCAGATTGATGACCTTAAATGAAAATTTTATTGAAGCATGTTATGCTCAGAAAGGAAAATTCATATTAGCAATATGAAATAATGAATTAATTAATTTTCACCAAAAAAACACACCTGTGTAACCAGAATCTAGGTCAAGAAACAGAATATAACATGAACCACATGCTCCTTTATGCTCTTCTAGTGGTAACCATGTCCTGACTCCATGGTTTAGTTCTGCTTGTTTCTGAATGTTATACAAATGGGATCACACGGTGTGTTCTGTGTCTGGCTTATTCAGCACAGCATTACATTTGTGAGATTCATTCATACTGTTTCTTGTTATGATAGTTTATTCATTTTTATCCCTATATATTTTTTAATCTATCCATCTCATTGAAAAGATAATCTAGATCTATTTTAACATGGTCATTTCTAGGAAATATAGTTTTCAAAATAGCTTTGTTCAATGTTGAAAATCAAAAGAATTAACAAATTTTTGAGATACAGTGTGTTTTTCCTTGAAATGTGAGTGATCATACTCCCATTTTATTGCTTTGGTAGGATTTAGACTCAGCATTAGACATGATTACCTTTGGCCACTGAAATGTTTTAGAAACTAATCTTTATAAATGTCATCCTATAAATAAAAGCCACCCTAACTTTTTGTGTACAATATGTTCAAATCCTAGATGTATTTCCCACATCTGAAACATATCCTGATTTTGGTAGGATTATTTCAGAATGGAAGTACTATTTTTTTTCTTCTTTTCTCTCCAAAAAAGTCTAAAATAATTTTTGGAAGGGAAAAAAAAGCACATTGCCAGCATGTATATTTTCAAATATGTTATCAATCAGAAGAGGCAAAAATTCTGTACCTCTCTGTACCAATAGTATATTTTCAGAAATGTCCCAATTTTTATTATTATTGTTGGGATAGCCAAGGGACAATTTGCAAAAACTCTAGAGTAAATACATTATTTTTAGAGCCTGCAGCATTCTACCCAAAGCACAGCATTAAATTTAAATTGGTTTCTAAGTGATTGCTTCTACAAATTTTACCAGATCGACCAAATGGGTATAACTTAACATGGTCAACGATTCATTCAAATGCATAGTATTTTCAAGTTCATTTCCATGAAGAAAAATGTGACCTCTGTTTTTAAAGGCAAATATAGACCAAGGCTTAAAAGTTAAAATTATTTCTATTTTTCACGCTCTGTGCTGAATTAATAAGTGAATCAAACACAGGCTATCTTTTCTTTTGAAAAGGAGTTTTAGGAGCTTTAGCAGCCAATGAAAAAGAAACTGGCTAAATATCTTAGTTTGCATTTACTCCAAAATATTGAAAGAAATAGTTTAGAACATTCAATGTGTGTCTTTTGAGCAATAGTTATTCCTTTACTCCTGGTCAGCTTTTCCTGTTTAATACCTTCGGAGAAAATATTGCCTGGGGAAAAAATAGAAAGATCTAAATTGATTTCAGACTCAAACTTCACATGTACATACAACTCCCCCCTCCCCACCCACCGAGGAAGCATAACAGATATAACATAAAATGTAAAACAGAGCTGTTGTCAAGATTGTCCAGTTGGTCAAGAAGCAGCCAGGATCAACCTTGAAACCAACTTTGCAGGGCATAGGTCAAGGATCAAATGGCCCATGAGATCAAGAGTAGCAGTGAATGCCCCATTTTCCTAGATCTCAGTTCCTAATATAGAAACTTGAAAGGATTTGACTTTGTGGTCTCAGTTTCCTCCCAGAACTACCATACTTTGAATCTTTTTTTTTTTTTTAATAAGGCACTGGGTCTTTTTTTATTTTTTTATTTTTATTTTTTAAAGATTTATTTATTTATTTATACAAGCACTAGGTACAGTCAGAAGCGTGGGAGGGTGAGAGAATTCACCAGAGCCAGAGAGGGGAGCAGAACAAGCAGAATGATGAATACACTGCTGAGGGGAGCAGCGGGCACAGCAGGAGAGTCTGTCGCACCATGTGGGACCCTCGCAGGAGGCCGGGGATTGAACCAGCACTGCAGGGGCTGCGGGCAGCTTCACAGCCCAGCGCTCAACTGCTGAGCCACCAAGGGAGGCCCCTGATTCTTTTTTTTAAAGATTTATTTATTCATGCGTACGAGAACTGGGGTACAAGCCAGAAGTGTGGGAGGTGAGATTAACCAGAGACAGAGCAGGAAACAACAGGCAGATCAACAGAAATACACTGCTGAAGGGAGCAGCGGATGAGTCAGGAGAGGTCTGCTGCACAGTGTGGGTTGCTCCCTGGTCGGGGATTGAACTCATGCTGCAGTGGCTGCAGATAGCTACATAGGTTGCATCTTAACCCCTTGTGCCACCAGGGATTCTTCTGCAGAAATAAATCAAGTTATGGGGCCAGGTTGACCAGGACTGGAGCTGGGGACTCCTCTCCTGGGAGAAGAGTGAGGGTGGAGTGGGTGGAAGGGGAGGTCTGAACCCAGCTGGCTAGTGGGTGGCTACCTTCCACAGCCACACCTCCCTTCTGCCCCCACAACTTGATTTATTTCTGCAGAAGAATCAAAGTTATTTTATGATGTCTATTAAGGTAATATTGGTTTACAGCACTCTACATGTTTTAGGGATAGTATCACACCTCTGCAAAAAAAGGTTATCACACCATGTCCATTATCGTCTACCATTGTCCATTCATCCATAGATGGGCATTTAGGTTATTTCTATATCTTCACTATTGTAAATAATGCTTCAGTGAACATGGAGAGGTGGCTATCTTTTTAAGTGAGTGTTTTCATTTCCCATGGAAGGCTTAATTTTATCCTTCAGGAGTTGCTCCTCGGCAATAGAACCTCTAAGCACTGGCACTCCTACTAGGTGTCCTAATTTTTTCTGCCAATCCAATTCCATTAGGGAAGAATTATCAAACATTACATTGGATTTTGTGCCTGGTGTAGGCCAGATGGGATATAAAATATTAAAGAGCCTTTGGCTTGTAGTTTTTAGTACAAATGGTCATTTCCAGTCTTTGTTCTCTGATTAAGCAATGGTACCTGCATCCCCCACAACAGATTCTCCACACTGGATACAACATTTCCTCAGCACTCCCTCTGTTACAGCTTCTTTACTTCACAAGTGCATGACTTTATATGTGTGGTAAATATGCCTAGAAATTGAGTTGTTGGGACAAAGTACATATATGTTTGTAATGCTCATAGCAAGTGATGGCTTTGCTTATAAATGTATGATTTCAATCTGTACTCCCACAGGCAAAAGAGAGCTTCTCCAAAACATGAAGTCAGCAAAGTTTTGAAATTTTACCATTCTGATCAATGAAAATTATATTTCAGTACAATCTCAAATACATTATCTTACTATGATGAGGGTTTTATGTATTTTAAAGGTATTTGTATTCTCTCTCTGTGAACATCTGTTCAATTATTTGCCAAATCACTTTGTAAATCCTCTGTCTTGAATTATAGAAACTCTTTATATATTATGGAGATTAACATTTTGACTGTGCTATAGAGTGCAGACATTTTAAACATGTTACCATTTGTCTCCTGACAGAATTGATATTTTCCTAGAAATCATTTTTTATTTTTTATATAGCAAAATGCATCCCTTTTCTTAATGGCTTTTGGAATGTCATTTTTTGTTAGAAGAAACTTGCTTCATCTAAAGTAGTAAAATAAATTTACCATGTATCTTGTAGAACATTTTATAGTTTCATATTTTTGTATCTACATCTTTGACCTGTTTGGAATATAATTTGAGGTTAAACTGGGGTATTGATTGTATATGGCAACTCCTATACAATATTAGGTGTCCTTCCTTTGGAAAAATTACCCTTTCCCTCAACCTGGCCATCAGATTTGACCATGTGACCTGCTTTGGCCAATTAAATGTGACCTGGAGTCCTGTCTGTCACTTCTGAGCTGAAGCCCTAGGGGATGACACGCTCTTTTCTGTTCTCTCTTTTATCTCCAACAATGCAACTAAAAATGTGTCAGAGAGAGACTGGGATTCTACATTGAGGGATGATGATTGGACACAAGTGAAGACATGCATCTATGAATAAATAAATCTTTGTTAGATTAGATTAAGCCACTGAGGTACTAGGATCCTTTTGACTGCAGCATAACCTAAACTTTTTGTGGAGTTAGTGTCAGCTTTTTTGTAAATGTCTTCCTAGTAGTAATATCCCAAATTATTGAATAGCCTTATAATCCTTATCTCCTTTGCAAAATTGTATTAGGGCCATTTTTTTGTATTTTTCTTTCTATTTTCTTTGTTTTCCATTGATCTATCTAGTCATTCAGCAATACCAACTGTTTTAATTTACATGACTTTGTATTTTTTTATATTTTCTCAGAGTAATTCTCACCTATTACCCTATTACTTCAGTTTTCCTCACTAAATTTTAAATTACTTTCCATATGAGTTATCATATCTAAGCTTTGTGCATCAACTATTAATTATGTCAGTTTTAAAACCTAATCTTTGACCCCAATTATTATGAGTAAGATAGTGATGTTTTCAATTTCTTTCTCATTTGCCCTTATAATTTTATCAGTTGTCTTAGTTCTTTATTACAAGGTTATTTGTGTAAATATTGGTTTTACTATTAAATACCCATGCTTACTTAAGTTTTTTCATTGTGGTTTCTTTTAATATTTATTTAGATAAAGAACATCATCCAATAATTTCCTTAGATAAACTTGTAAGAACAATGTTTTTCCTAAGTTAGGGCAAGTTCAAAATTATTTGCCTGTAGTCCTTATACCTTAAGGACATTTTAACTAAATATAAAATTCTTAGCTCACTCTTTGTTTCTTTAGATGCCTGTGACATGTTACAAAATTTGCTGTAGAAAAGAACAAAAAAAGTTTGATTTTTTTTTCTCATGTCTTTTGTCCTGCTGCATTAAAATTTCTTTCTTTATTCTTGGAGAAAAGTGAAGACTAGAAAATGTCTCAGGTTGATTGTTAGGCTAAATATAACCTAGAAATTAGTGTAATCTTTAAATATAGACTCAAGCCATCAATTAATTCATGGGAATTTTTTATGTATTTAAATACAGTTGTCAATTTTGTTATTTTGATTTTCTTCTCAGCAATTCACAGATTGGATTTTATTTATTTATTTTATTTTTTGCCTACTAACTGTATTTATTTTCCTCTTTCTAATCTGTTTCTTTATTCTGGTGAAATTTTAAGGATACAAAAATGTTGCAAAAATCACGGAGAATATTGTTACCTTTACCCAAAATATAAAGATTCATCATTTATATTTCACTCTAGTTTGCCTTATGATTTGTATATTCTCTCTTTCTCTCTCCCTCCCCCCACACTCACATGTGCATACATTTTTAACCACTTGTGAGCAAGCTGAATATATTGCCCAGCCTTTTACCCTAAATATATCACATATTCCATGAAAACCGGGCTATTCATCTATAAAATCTCAAAACAAATTCCACTTTCAGTAGTATTGATATTGATTCCTAATCAGTATTACCTAATCCATAAACACCAGTCAAATTTCACTACTTGTTTTAGTGTCCATCATAGCAAGTTCCTCTCCCCTGTCCCCAGTCAAGGATTCAATGAAAAACTCACACATATTTCACTGTCATGTTTCTTCAGCCTCCTTCAATCTGAAGCATTCTTTACACTGGTTTTCTTTAATGACTTTGAACAGTTGTTTTGCGAAATATCAATCAATGCTGGTAACTAAATTTTTTTTAATTAGTTGCAATTATGTTTTTGCAGAAATACCTCAGAAGTGATGTTGTAATCTTCTCAATGAATCTTAACAAGAGTCAGTTGATCTTAGTTTGTACCAAAATTAACTTTGATCCCCAGGGAAAGGTGATATCTGCAAAGTTTCTTCTGAAAGTTATTATTTATTCCCTTCATAACTAATAAAGTGGGTATTTACATAGTCTCACACTTTCACATGCTGGTTTTGGCCTGAATCAATTATTTCTATACATTGTGGTGTCACTAGAAAACCTCCCACCTGTAGCTTAAATTTTTTGTTAGAGACATTAAACTAAGCACCATTAAATATTAAGCACCCTTAGCTCTCTTTTCTCCCTGATCCTCACCCCACCCCAACCTTGTGACTCTCTAACTGCATTCCCAGGAGCCTTGATAAATAACTGATTGTGTCACATCTCTAACAATTTTCTGTGAGTCCCTCTGAGGTCGATAGCAACAGGGCCAGCATCTGCTGGTCTTTACAGGCTGTTACCCCCAAAGGAACACCTTCTGCTGAAGTTGATAAACAGTATAACTTATGAAGTGTATGCTACCCGGAATCTCCTCCCACCTGAGAATGCAAAACCACTCACTTCCTTCAAATCCTGCACTCCTCACACCACTCACTCCCACCCCCATAGTCCCAGCAACCCTGCCATTCAGATAGTCCCCTGCTTTTTTTGTCTTTAACCCTGCCACCTCCCTTGGTGGACACCTCATATAATAAAGGCCTTTGTGCAAAGACTTTCTCATGGTCCCATGTTTAGCTTTCTGGGCGGCAAGCAGAAAACCCAGTTGGGTAGTTTTCAGTGAGGCAGCAATAGCTAACTCTGCCACTCCTTCTGTTTCTCTGTTGGTTTTTGACAGTAACGAAAAGTTTTTTCCCTCTCATTCATTCCTTCACTCATTCCTTCTTATCAACCAGGCTGATTCTCATTTTATTCCTAATAATTCTTTGCTATTTTGATTTTCAAATTGTACAGACTTGATCACTGAGCAGGGTGCAAGTGGATACCTGAGACCTTATGACATTATTCTTTTATTACCTTTTTAACTTTTCTGTACAAGAAGATGCTCTGTTACTGATCTTGTACTTTTCTCACTATCACCCTAAAATCAATTATTTCTCCAAGGAAACTGCTTCTCCAAACCATTCTATTAGAGAATGGCATTTAGAACACATGATTTGAATGCTCATGAGTAGTGAGGCATATTATTACTCTTAGTTCCCTGTAGCCAAGAGAGTTAGGAAATACTAGGATTCATGCATGCTTGTGTAATATTGAGATTATGCAGAGACCTCCAATCCCAGCACACATCACAGGGTTCATTTTAATCTCTACCTGCTCTATACACTTAACTCAGTTCTCCAACAGGAGAGGAGAAACATGAGACCATTTATTCTCAATCTATTCATTTACTCACGCAATCCTAAAGTCCCCAGAAGTAGTTTCAGAATTATTAACCCAATGGCTGTGAAAAACAAAACTACTAATAAGAATTCAATATGTGTATACTATTTTTCTTTAGACTAAGGTGTATACTCAAAATACTATTTTCAAGTTATTTGAGTTACTTTTTCTTACCTATATTCTGTAATATTTTTAACAATTTTCCCCCATTTTCTTTTGAGTTTTCTCATTCTTATTCTCCATGTTACTTAATTTTTTGCTAGTGTCTTTCTGTTCTTGGACTCCATCCAGAGATGATTTGTTGTATTATCAGATTTCTACCCTGAGTTCTGTCAGATGTGCTTAATATCCCCCTAGTATTTTACATCTCTTACCTGTGTTCTTGCATTTCTGTTTCATGGTATACCTTTCAAAGTGGCGTTTCCTTATAAATCAATGAAAATTTTATATTTTACAATTTTCATCTCTCCCATAACAATTTTCTGGAAAATGCCCCTCCTCTGTTAGGAATATTTACTGCTCCTTTCTTTGCCTTCTTTTATAAAACCTTTGTATGTAAAACATTCCAGTTCCTTTTGTAATTTCATGTTTATGTAACTGGTTATTTTGGACCCGCTATCTGTAAGATGTTTTTGTAGGAGTAGTGAAAGGAGTATAAGTATCCAGATTTGCTGGTTTCTACAAAACATATGCTCTCTGCTCCTCAGCCTCCTCACACAACTGCTTCCTGCAAAGTTGTTGTGTCTGCACACTCCTGCATGTGATCTACCCCCTGACTTTCCTTACTTACCATGCCACCTCATTTCTATACTCTTTCACATTTTTTCTTATGGTGGCACCCACACTTTCTCAAACTTTACTTTCATTAACACTCTTGAAAATTGCTGCCACTATTGTTGAGATCCTTCACAAAAAGTTGTTACAGCTATAGATCCAATCTCATAAAAATTATATTTTCTTAAGACCCTAATCTCTAATTTTTACAAATGCCTGCTACAAAGAGCTAGTAGCTATTTTCCCAAAGAACCAGCTGAAGTGCATTCAATGATTCCTCTAAAGCAGTGCTGAGTCTATTTTTTATGGATGTAAGTGTTCCCAGTGTTCTTAGTCTGGTGACACAAAGAATAGAGCCTGAGGCATCGGTTTCTGCAGTACTGCTTTATTTGAGAGTGTGAGCTCATGGATCAGGAGTTAGAAAAGAATGCAAGGCAATCAGCCATGCAGCATGGAGCTTGCCACCACTGCACATACAGTGTGCTTGACTCTGTCCATCACTGTCATGGAGAGGCCTGTTTGTGCTGTCTCTCTTTTTTTTTTTTAAAGATTTATTTATTTATGCATACAAGAACTGGGGTACAGGCCAGAGGTGTAGGGGGTGAGAGGATTCACCAGGGACAGAGTGGGGAACAGAACAGGCAGACTGACTGAAATACACTGCTGAGGGGAGCAGCAGGCGAGACAAGAAAGATCTGCTGTACCATGTGGGTCACCTCCCTGGCCAACTGGGGATCAAACTCGTGCTGCAGTGGCCACAGATAGCTTCACAGTGCTGTGCTTCACCCCTGCACCACCAGGGAGGCCCCCACTTGTGCTGTCTCTTATTACAGTCTGTTCACAGAAGGAAGAGGGAAAAATCCACTGGTTTCTATATTCTTTGATCATGTCCAAGTTGCATGTGCATGGGCACCAGGCTGAGGCCACACAATCAAGAGGGAAGTCCTAATAATAGTTGGAGGTGGGCAAGTCAAGTCACTCTCCGATTGTGATAACAATGTTACTTGTTCAGATTTGGTTTGACTGTAAATTCTAGTTCAGCAAACATTTTTCAGTTTAAATCTATGTTCACAGCACCTATATTGAAACAGTCTCCTTTTATTCTATAAGCTGTTTTGGACTGGATGACAAATTATGTTTATACAGTTGGGCCAAGAATGGCTGACCCGAGTCCATGGGCACAGAAGAGCCACAGAAATCTTGAGAGAACATTTTTCTGGATATCTCCTACCTTCACATTTGTCACTCACTGGTGAGTGGATAAAAATGACTTTTGTCTTTGTTCAGAAGTGTTAAATCTGATATTCTCTTTTCACCATTCATCTGTTAATGTCTTTAGATATTCATATAAACAAAATGCATATATGGTAAAATGTGTGAATGGTGGGGGCGGTGTTGCTCTGCTATCCCAGAAGGAGGCGATGAGGGGGTTATGCATATGAGATACACCATGTGATCTTAGAAAAATAATGAGGAGTGTAATATTTAACCTAAAAAAGATCAAATTTCAGTATCATTTTAATGGTGACATGAATTGACTTGAGTTTAATGAACCGACCCATAATGAACCATTAAAAAAGTGTCTCTGCTCCAAACTCCTTCAAGGAAATGCATGTAATTTAGAAATTGTTACAGGGTGCTGAATTCAACTAAATATAGAAAAAGCATTAAAAAATGAAATTCATCTCCTAAATAAACTCTAAATATTTTCAAATGGTACAGACATAGTTTCCAATGTACTCTTCTGCTCATTGTAATTTTGGTTTGAAAGGTAGATATTAGTTGGATATATTGAAAATTCCAATGAAACTGCAGAAGTAAAAAAATCCATTTTAATTATGAAATGTTCAGAACATATTATACAAACAGTGGCCGGCAAGCATCCGAAATGCAGATAGAGTTGTTCCAATATGTAAATCACAAAGCAAGGGACAAAATTTTTCAAAATGCTTTCTCTCCCACAGACTTAAATTTGCATTTAAAAGTACAAAAATGAATTTATGAAAGATTTGGTCACAACACCAGCAAGAAAAGCATAGCAAGACAAATATTAGCTATTAACTGTCAAAAGTTTCATTGTTAAGACACAAAAGAAAGAGCTAGAATAGGTGGGCCAACAAGCCCTCTTTAATCAGATTCCAGATTAAAAAAGAAATTGGAAAATGAATTTAGAATAAAATGATTCTAGAAAAAAATGTTGGAAAGTGAAAACTATAAGAAGATTTTCTGCTTCCTTATTATAAATTAAACTTAGAATATTTTCTTCAATTTATAACAATATAAAATAGAAGATGTATCATCATCAATTAAATAGACTTTGGAGAAAAAATGTATAGATTTTTTGTGTGTTTTTTAGACTAAGTAAAAATAGCTTATATATGCTATATATATATATATATATATAACATACTAATTCATCAATATTTCCTTCTGTATTTACAAAAGGCTCCTTGCTTGAAGACCAAAGATTATTGTAAATGACTTTTGGATGTTCATAACTGTGGGTGAGATTATAATTATACACGGTCTTTCCAAATTCATACTTGTTAGTGGTCTTCATATATTTAGCAGCGTTAGGATCAAAAGCTCATATTGAAGCATATCAGACAATATTATAGTTTTGTCTGAATTGCCTATGATTAAATATATAGCTTAATTTTTTGTCCAATTTAAATCACATTTTGATGAAAGTTAAAATATTCCTCCTGGGGGGCCTCCCCAGTGGCGCAGCGGTTGAGCACTGGGTTGCAAAGCTGCCAGCAGCTTCTGCAGTGCCAGTTCGATCCCGGGCTGCTCCCCGGCCACTGGAGGAGGGTCCCACATGTCGCGCAGACCTCTCCTGCCGCCCGCTGCTCCCCTCAGCAGTGTACTTCGGTCCTTCTGCCTGCTCTGCTCCCCGCTCTGGCTCTGGTGAATTCTCTCACCCTCCTGTGCTTCTGACTGTACCCAGTGTTTGTATAAATAAATAAATAAATCTTTAAAAAAAAATTCCTCCTGAAAGTCAGACAGACATTTTGACACATATATTCACTGAGTGATAGAAATACCAATTAATTATATCAACCACTACACTTTTTACTATGAGAGTCTTGGCAATTTCTACTACCTTGGATTATATTTCCTGGAATATGACATTATTTGGCATGCAAATGGTTGTATTTTTAAAGTTGTAAAGTTATGCTTTTAGTATATTGTAAGCAATAAATTACAGATCCAAAACCAAGTTAGATTTCATATGCTTTTACTGCTACAGTTTCTATTGCAAGTAACTCAATAGGTATATTTAGAGGATGCACAACACTTTCTAGATATAGCTAAATTGATGATTAATTGACAGACTAATAATCTAATAAACAGATTAATAATCAGTGTCTGTTAATAATCATTTACAGAGAATTTCCACTTATGACTATGACAGAGTAGCTTGTAGTAGCCCATTGCTCCCACTACTTATAGTATCTAGATAAAACTTAAGAATTTATTTGTAAGAAATGGTTGAGGAACACAGGATGTGAATGACCAGATTTTGAAAAAAAAAAAAAGGATATTTTTAAGATGCACCTGCCTATTTTCATCTTACTTTTATCCTCAATTTTTTTAATTCATGGAGTCTAAGAAGCTGGTCAATAGGTGGCTGCCGGGAGGCAAAGAAGTCAGTAAAGCTTTAGGTAACATCATAAGTTAAAAAGACAAAAAATGGAGCCTAACCCAAGGTAACAAAAATAAGTTTCAAGGAATCAACACTTGACTTTCATAATTTTCTTCATCACTTGTCTATTTGTCATTGACTTCTGCTTTTATAGATAGCATAAAACTTGCTCTGCTTTTGTATCAATATGAACTCTCTGCCTTTTAATTGGAGTATTTCTTTCATTTACATTTGAAATAATTTTGATTAGAAACAGTCTAAGTTAACCAATTCATTACTTATATTCTCTCACATTTTTGTCACTGTCTCTTTTCCTGTTTTACTCTAACATTATATTCCTTTTAAAGAAAAAAGCACTTTAACTGAATAATATCAAATAAAAGAAGCTATGAAATAAATAAACGTCCAAAGGGCACAAATAAAGCAACCTTAACAACTATAATGCATTTACCTATGAACACTTCTATCCTAAAAGAAGTAGATCAGAAAGGCAAATAGAGAATATTTGGCAAATCAGAATAAAGGCAAATCAGAGAATAACCAGGTATTCCTACAACCAGCCATTCTGCTTATTGACAGATCTTTACTCAGAGCCATTACTATTATTGTAGTCATTAGTATTATTTAGAAATACTCTGTCTCTTCCCCTTCTAAGGATACGATAAGATTGTATTTACTTGTATTTTTAAAATTGGGTCTTGACATCTTATTTTGTTCATGAAATGTGAGTAGAAATAACAAGTATCATTTCTGGGCAGAAGTTTTAAAAGTAAGCAGATGAATGACAGTATTCTCTCCATTCCATCTCAGGTCATACAAGCTATTTAAAACCAGAGTTAGCCAGGCTGAATGCTTGAATGGATGTGAAAAAAATCTGCTGAGCACTTTTTTTTTTTTTTTTTATAGAGGCATGGTTTTTTTAAATTATTTATTTATTTGTTTGTTTTGTTTATACATGCACTGGGTACAGTCAGAAGCACGGGAGGGTGAGAGAATTCACCAGAGCCAGAACGGGGAGCAGAGCAGGCAGAAGGACGGAAGTACACTGCTGAGGGGAGCAGCGGGCGGCAGGAGAGGTCTGCGCGCCATGTGGGACCCTCCTCCGGTGGCCGGGGAGCAGCCGGGGATCGAACTGGTGCCGCAGAGGCCGCGGGCAGCTTCGCAACCCAGCACTCAACCGATGCGCCACCGGGGAAGCCCTGCTGAGCACTTTAGAAATTAATGTAGTTAGAAATAAAATGTGTTACAGTAAGCCTCATGATTTGGGTTATTTGTTACTGCAATGTAACCTAACTTATCCTAACTGATACATGTTCTAAATACTTTTAGATGGGCTAATACAGATTTTATAGCCAAGCATACACACACACACACACATTTTGAGTTTCTCTTAATTATGGTTGTTCTATGTTGTATTAATCTGCATATTCTGATTTATACTTTTAGACCCAATTTTATTTAATATATAATTTAATTTTAATTTGGAAATTATATTAATATGTAGTTCACAGGCTTTTTGTTCTCATGTTTCTCTTTTAGTGCTCGTCAAATATTATAAATTCTATTCTTAGCATTCAGTTCAAAATTTTCCATTCTTGGAAAAGCTTAAGGTAATACATTAAGAGGGAAGTTATATGATGACTATGTAATATGTATATTACTTATATACCATTTTACATTTCATTAAATACAAGAAACAGTAGAAATGAATAGTAAATATTGGATCCATTATGGAATGCAACTGGAATCTATCTTTTCTGATATTTTTATAAATGATCGATAAATTGCAGAGTAAAATCCCTTGGCCTGTTTATGCCATGAAGATATGCTAAGTAGATAGTGAAGCTCCAAATCAGTGAAAATAACTTTAATAGAATCATAAAGCTATAATTTTTTTATTAATTCATTGTTTTACATGTTTATGGCAGCAAACAAATGTGTGACTGTATTAATACCACTTTCTTCACGAACACTGAAGTTGATCTAGGACCCCAAATTATACCTTAGTGTTGAACAAAGAAAGTCAATACTTCAAAGAATGGTGGAAACTAGAAGCATTAAACAAATTCAGCAGTACTTCATATCAGTCACAGGTTTGGGCTCTGGATCAATCTCAAAAGGAATGTGATTTGTTGCCCACATTACAATGGAAGGTTGAGAATCCCACCCTAGAAGGGATGGAGTGTGTGTCCCATCTGTCATCAATCCCCATAAAAACACCATTCATTGGGGATGACTGACCACGGGCTGAGCACTTAATACCCATGATATCACTCAACCGTCAAACAACACCACAAAATAGGCATTGTCATTTGTTTTATGTCTAAAGAAACAGTTAGTAAAATCCTTGGTTTAGAACACAAAGTTTGTGAAAGGAAAAGACAATTCTAAGGCCAGGTGTGCCCAGCTGCAGCCATGTGCTCTTAGAGGATAGAAGGAAAGAGAGAAGTTAGTGTGTGTGTGTGCGCGCGCGCGCGCGCATTTATAACAATACCCTGCAGGGATCAAATAAACTTACTATCTTTTCAAAATAGAGTATTCAAAATTCTTTCAACTCTTGAAATCTGTCACTCAAGGATTATAAGAAACCCATTATAATGGATTTTAATGGGTTGGATTAATGACTGCATTGAAATTTTGTTCATTAACTTAACAAAAGTATACTTTTAAAGAAAAATTCATATTAAAACAGTTCTAGCTATTTCAAAAATAGGGAACATAGCTTTTCTATAATAAAACAAACTTATTTAAACATATTTTAAAGGTATTTAAAAGTTCTGGTCTTCAAATTCTCACTTGCAAAAGACTGAACTTTTAAAATGGACCGTTGATCTGTAACATTTCTACAACTCAATCTGTATTCTGCTCAGTATTCTTGTGGATTTTCTAATCTCTTCTTTCCACTACAAATCTCATTAAAAAGAAGCATAAGGGCTTTTTAGGGGGAAAAAAAATAAGGCTATATTATAACTGATTCAAAACATGTACCTAAAAGGACCATAAAAGTGGATTTTCTCCATTGGCTTTTGACACAGACTGGTCAGCTATCTCTTTCCACAGTTTCAAAACTTTATAGGGTCAAAACAGAACAATGGCAGTGGCAAGATTATCAAGTATACCAATGAAATTTTTTTCTTTTTGAGATGAAAATCAAGATACCATTTGCTTTGCTTTGTTTCCCCACTTTTAAACACACACACACACACACACACACACACACACACACACACTAGTTTGAACCAAACATTTGTTGGACTTCAAAGTCTTCTAAGCCTTCAACCTTTGGCTTAGAAAGTTTTTGCTGAAACCACATCTGCCCCCAGGCAACCCCTCATGCCCTAGGATAGCTCAAAATCCTCCTGCTCTTCAAAGGTCTCCTGACCCTGTTGACCTATCCTGGACATTTTAGGAAATTCTTAACTATGGCATTTTTTCCTTCATTTTTTCACACGCACTTTTACAAGTTAAAAAAATTTAAAGATAATTTAACAGATTTTTTTGAAGTCTCCACAATCTAAGCCTGTACAAGGAAAGGTTCTCATAGCACCCTCACCCACATGGTCCATATGTTATATTTTAGATAGTCTTGATGATAAATACAAGCTTTAATAAATGCAGTGAGGCTAAATGAAGTCAGGAATCGTGATACTTGTATTTGGTGTTTAACTAGGACTTCACCTCACTGTACCAAATGAAGACAATTTGTGCAAGAGTGGAGAAAAAAATCAAAATCTACTTGTTTATTTTCTTCCAGCATTTTGTATACTTATATTTTAAGTTTCCACTGCACTATCTCATTTCTGGCTTTTCTTCATTCATTTAACTTTTTACTCATTTCTTCTTTTCTCTGTCTTCTTTTGTAAGCTCATATCACAGCTTAAATATATAGAGAGAGAAAGTAAGGAGATAATAGTACTAGATGGTAATTCTCAGGTCCGTTGAAGGTCAGTGCAGTGAATTAGACTTGCATGGAATCATGGCTGATGTGATGTAAATTACCACCAGGATGACTGCTGTGGTTTGTTTTGTAATCCAAGAATACTATAATGATTGTGTAGGGAAAAGAAAAACTAAGGCAAAATATGTCCTTATTATTTTATTTAAGGCATATTCACACATAGCTTTCAACGTTGACAAAAGAGTAACATTCAGGTACTCTTCTTGTTAAGTAATGCCAAACATCTGGATGAAAGCTGAAAAAGAAGAATCAAGTAAATTACCTATCATTGAATAGTCATGAAATGAAACACTCAGGTCTTTGGATATATCAAACACAACCTTTGAAAGTAAAATTCTGTGAAAATGTCTTGTATTTCTCACATTAAAAAAAAACCTAGTATCTTATGTGACAGAAAGACACTGAGTTTGGGAGATATAAGAGAATCTAGATGTTAAAAAAAAAAACCCACCTGACCTATAAAGAAACAAGAATAAAAATTATGTCAGCGTTCTCTTGAGAAACAACACATTCAAGAAGAGAGTAAAGTGAAATATTTAAACTGTTGAAATAAAACCCCACTAAACATTCTGAATTTAGCAAAATTAGCCTTCAAACGTTAGGGAGAATAAAGACTTCGCAAACAAAAATTGAAGGGATTTTTATTGCCAATAGACAAAATTTGCAAGAAATTTTATTTAAATTTTTTTTATTTATTTTATACAAGAACCGGGGTACAGGCCAGATGCACTTAAGGATGAGAGGATTCACCAGAGACAGAGCAGGGAACAGAACAGGCAGACTGACGAAATGCATTGCTGAGGGGAGCAGCATACGAGACAGGAGAGGTCTGTCTCGCCATGTGGGACCCTCGCCAGCCGGCAGGGATCCAACCCATGCTGCAGAGGCTGCGGACAGCTTCACAGTGTGGCTCTCAATCACCTGCGCCACCAGGGGCGGCCAGAAATTTTACTTAATTTTTTTAAAGATTTATTTTCTTTATGCATACAAGAACTAGGGTACAGGCTAGAGGTGTGAGGGTTGAGAGGATTCACCAGAGAGAGTGGGGAGCAGGACAGGCAGACTGACTGAAATACACTGCTGAGGGGAGCATAAGGGAGACAGGGACTGTCTGTTGCACCATGTGGGTTGCTCCCTGGCCTGCTGGTGATCCAATTCTTTTTTTTTTTTTTAAGATTTATTTATTTATTTATTTATACAAGCACTGGGTACGGTCAGAAGCGCGGGAGGGTGAGAGAATTCACCAGAGCCAGAGGGGAGAGCAGAGCAGGCAGACTGATGAAGTACACTGCTGAGGGGAGCAGCGGGCAACAGGAGAGGTCTGTCTCGCCATGTGGGACCCTCGCCCTGCGGCCGGGGATCGAACCGGCTCTGCAGAGGCTAGGGGCAGCTCCATAGCCCAGTGCTCAACCGCTGTGCCACCCGGGAGGCCCTGGGGATCCAGTTCTTGATAGTGCTGTCGTTAACCCCTGCACCAAATTGCAGGGAGGCCCTGCAACAAATTTTAAACAGTTATTCAGAGAGAAGAAAAATATATAGGTCACAAACTCATACATACATACATATATATATATATATATATATATATATGGAAAAGTTGAGCAACAGAGAAGTAATAACGGTAAAATAATTTTTTGTCCTTAACATATGTAGCAGTTTCTTAACAATAATAATAAAAGTAAAACTGTTTTCTAAAAAACTCCTGGCCCTCATTTCCCCCACAGATACCGCCAGGTTAACAAAAATCTACAGACCAAAATATCTTTGCGAGAACGCTAGAGACCAGTTGAGAAGGTATAACATTCAGACAATGAAAAATCAAGGAGGAATTCCATTACAAAAAAGGCTATGAAATGCAAAGCACACCCATCTGTGTTTCTCCCCCTTCTTGGTTTAGGATGGCACAGCCAGGAAAAATCCTTCCACATTAAGGCACACTCCTGGGAACATGAATGAAAGAATGAACTGTGTGTTTCCAATGATTTGGCTTGTCTGCAGCCTACCTGAGGAGCCACCTGCATTGTAATTTGGAAGTTGCTAAAAAAAGAAGCAAGCACCAGGCACACATTAGAGTTGCAGTTCCACAAGCAAACACCAGGGGGATCTGCAGAATGTAAGCTACTAAGAAGGGAAAATACTCAGTTTAGGTAATTTAAGATAACTAAAAGCACACACAAGTCCAGATAAGATACATTCCAAGAAGAAGTTTTAGTTTTCTTAGGACTTATGCTGGAATCATTTTGAGAAGCACTTCCCCTGCATGAATCCAGTCCAGAAAGACCAGGAGAGGAAGTGGCATATTAAAATGAACAAATAAAAAAAGATCACAATATATACAAAGGAACAAGAAAACAGTTCCATTAAAATATAAATAAAATTGATAAACAAGGGCCTCCCCTGGTGGCGCAGCGGTTGAGCGCTGGGCTGCAAAGCTGCCCCCAGCCTCTGCAGCGTCGGTTTGATCCCCCGGACACCTGCAAGGGTCCCACATGGCGCGACAGACCTCTCCTGCCGTGCTGGCTGCTCCCCTCAGCAGTGTATTTTCGTCACTCTGCCTGTTCTGTTCCCCGCTCTGGCTCTGGTGAATTCTCTCACCGTCCTGCGCTTCTGACTGTACCCAGTGCTTGTATAAATAAATAAATAAATCTTTAAAAAAAAATTTGATATAATAAAAAGAACAACCCTAAATAAATGCAGATTACACAGTAGATGACACCAAATTTTAAATAACTCTCTTAAATTAAAGGCTCAATTAATTATAACTTTGATTACCAAGTGAAATCAGGAAAGTGATGCATAAACAAAGAGAGAATACAAATAAAGGATAGGGCCTCCCTGGTGGCGCAGGTGGTTGAGCACAGTGCTGTGAATCTGTCCGCAGCCTCTGCAGTGCAGATTCCATCCCAGCTGGCCAGGGAGATACCCACATGGCAAGGCAGACCTCTTCTGATTTGCCTACTGCTCCCCTCAGCAGTGTATTTCGGTAGGTCCGCCTGTTCTGTTCTCTGCTCTGTCTCTGGTGAATCCTCTCACCTTCCCTCACATCTGGCCTGTACCCCGGTTCTTGTATAAATAAATAAATAAAATTTTTAAAAAAAGAAAAATGATTAAATAAGAATTAAATGAAAATTATTGAGCTAAAACTACAATAATTAATTAAAATTTATTTAGCAGATTTAATCGGGCAAAAGAATCAGCAAACTCGAAAATAAATAATTTTAAATCACAAAGTAAAAAGAGAAAAATGTAAAAAGAAAGAAGATGAAAATGGCAGTATGAGGGATTTATGGATAAACATGAACACTTATGATTTACAGAAGAAATAGAGAGAAAAAAAGTTTATTTGAAGAGAAGGCAAGAAATTTTCCTTAGGTTTCTAAGGGAAAAATGGACATATAAATTCAAGAGACACAAAAATGCCATACAATATAAATCTAAAGAGTCACACACAAAGCATTATATAATCAAACTATCAAAAGACAAAAACAAAGAAAACCTTGTAAACCTAAAAAAGAGGCAATTTGTGACACATATGTGAGTTTTTGTGAGATATCAGAGAATTCCGTAGCAAAAATCTTGCAGGTCAGAATGTTATAGGACAGGGAGAGGGGCAGCCCAAACCCCGCAAACCTGCCTATTCTAAATGGGTTCTGCCATCCGCCGCATCAACACAAAACATAGGAGACTTTAATGGGAAGGAACTTTAATAAAAACTAGGAAACAATACAGGTGAGGCAAAGAGTCTAGTTTCTAAATGAAGCACCCAAAGTTACCCATCCCCTCGTGGGTAAAAGTCCATCCATATGGGATTGGCCCAAAGCAAGGCCCCAAAGCCTGCCACAAGACTAAAGCATCTTCCAGTGGGGACCCACAGAAAAGGGTCACAAACAACTGGACAAGCCCGGAAGGAAAAGAGCAAAATCAACATCAAGATAAAAGCTGCCATTGTCACCTCCCCACGGGTCTCACCCACATCTGTGTCACCCAGTCCACGACCAAAAGACAAGCGCAGTTTCTTTACGTGTCTCTAGGCTCCACGCGCCTCCTCCAGGTCTCCTGGCTCCATCCTGCTTCCTTCCTCAGTCTCTTCTTCAGCTTCTCCTCTTCCTGCTCAGCTCCACCCTCCCTTGGGTGAGGCAGGGAACCTCCCCCTTTCCTGGGGACCACCCTGAAGCTGCCATTGTCACCTCCCCACGGGTCTCACCCACATCTGTGTCACCCAGTCCACGACCAAAAGACAAGCGCAGTTTCTTCACGTGTCTCTAGGCTCCACGCGCCTCCTCCAGGTCTCCTGGCTCCATCCTGCTTCCTTCCTCAGTCTCTTCTTCAGCTTCTCCTCTTCCTGCTCAGCTCCACCCTCCCTTGGGTGAGGCAGGGAACCTCCCCCTTTCCTGGGGACCACCCTGAAGCTGCCATTGTCACCTCCCCACGGGTCTCACCCACATCTGTGTCACCCAGTCCACGACCAAAAGACAAGCGCAGTTTCTTCACGTGTCTCTAGGCTCCACGCGCCTCCTCCAGGTCTCCTGGCTCCATCCTGCTTCCTTCCTCAGTCTCTTCTTCAGCTTCTCCTCTTCCTGCTCAGCTCCACCCTCCCTTGGGTGAGGCAGGGAACCTCCCCCTTTCCTGGGGACCACCCTGTTGCAAGAAGAGAGTGCGAGGACACCTTCAAAACACTGAAAGAAAATACATCTGTCAGCCAAGAATAATGTATCTGACAAAACTGTCCTTCAAGATGCAGGAAAATTAAAACATTCCCAGATAAATAAAAGCTGAGGTTTTTAATTACCACTATACTTCTGGGAGTCCTTCAAGCACAACAAAAGGACTCTAGATAGCAAAACAAAGCCAAATAAATATATAAAGCTTTCCAGTAATGGCAAACATATTGACAAATATAATAACCTGTATCACTGTAATTTAATTGCATAACATTACTCTTAATTCTTGTACACAATTTAAATAAGAACATTTTAAAACTATAAATCTATGTTAATGGATATACAATACATAGTAACACAGTGTATGAAATCAATACAAAGAAGACTGGATGCTGGACCTGATTATTTTTTTAAAATTTGCTATAAATGATATGAATGAAACTACTAGTGAAGTTTGAATCAAATCCAAGCTTAGTTAATAGTATAGCCAGGGTCTCCCTGTTGGCGCAGCGGTTGAGCGCTGGGCTGCGAAGCTGCCAGCATCCTCTGCAGCGCCAGCATCCTCTGCAGCGCCAGTTCGATCCCTGGCTGCTCCCCGGCCACCAGAGGAGGGTCCCACATGGCGCGCAGACCTCTCCTGCTGCCCGCTGCTCCCCTCAGCAGTGTGCTTCGGTCCTTCTGCCTGCTCTGCTCCCCGCTCTGGCTCTGGTGAATTCTCTCACTCTCCCAAGCTTCTGACTGTACCCAGTGCTTGTATAAATAAATAAATAAATCTTTAAAAAAAAAAAGAATAGTATAGCCAACATTATTTTCCTAATGTGCTCTGGTTATGTAAGAGAATGTCATTTCTCCTGAAATGAAGCATTCAGGGGGAGAAAGGGCATGACTATGCAACTTTCTCTTACATTTCAGGAAAAACATAAATATAAGGTAAAAGAATCACAAACAAAAGTAAAGTGTAGTAAAGTGTCAATGTTTAAGGAATCTGGGAAGAAAGATGTATTATTTATCAAATTTTTGGAAAGCCTGTAATTAATTTCAAAATAAAAGTTTAGAATTTTTAAAAAACTTGTTATAGGGATTAAATTTATATATATTATATATATTTATATATTTATATATTATACACACACACATACACACGTATATATATACATTTGGGACATGGATCACTAGCCTTAAAATATTACTGATTAGGCATTCTTCTTACCACACAAGTAAGAAATGGCAGGGCCCCCCTTAATCCCCTCACTCTTCACTCCATAATACAGAGTGGCAGAAAATTTAATGAGATGACAGACACAAAAGCCTTTACATAAACTATGAAATGTTGTGCTTGTGAATACAACCTGGAGGTGTAAGCTCCGATTTTTGGAGGCAACTATAAAATGTGGCTTAATCCATATTGTCAAAAATTTCACTGAAGCACAGAAAGTTCAAATAACTTTACCAAGGTAACAAGGTCAGAACTTAAACCTCTTCAGTCCTCACTTTTTAGCACTAAAACAGACTACAAAGCAGAGTCTGAGAAAGAATGTTTTCTTACCCTCCCTGATACATTTTTTCCAGTACTTTGGAAGGCTCTGGTTGCCCATCTGAGTTCAGGCTGTGACCTCTGCCTTACCCTGAGGCCACCTCTGTTTCCTAGACTGGATTCCAGGAGTAGGGTTTTAAGTAGTGCAAACTGTGGACAGTCACAGGTCTTCTAACAGTGTAAGTTCCCTGCCCCACCCTAAGGAAGGGCTGGAGCTGGGCAGGAAGGGGAAGCTAGAAAAAGACTGAGAGAGGCAGCAGGAAGAAAAAGCAGAGATATGGAGAAAGTAGAAGCCTGGAGGAGGCACATGGAGCAGAAAGGTATGTGAAGAAGCAGCTGTGCCTGCTTCTTGACCTTGAATTTGTACCACAGACTTGGGGCACATGGAAGGAGACCCAAAGATGTGGATGAGAGATCCATGGGGAGGCTAAAAATGGCAGCCTTCATCTTGACTGGATTTTGATTTTGCTCTTTGCTTTCCAGACTTGCCTGGCCTCTTCTGTCCCTTTTCTATGCGTCCCTACCAGAAGGTGCCTTAGCCTTTTGTCAAACTTTTGAGGCTCAGCTGCCCTGCTCTGCTTTGGGCCAACCCTGTTTGGCTTGGCATTTGCCCGCAGGATAAGTAACATTGAGTACTTCGTTTGGAAACTATATATTCTCTCTCTCTCTCTCTCTCTCTCTCTCTCTCTCTCCTCTTTACTGCACATCAATTATTGCACACTAATTGCATTAAAGTTCTTTTATACTGAAGGTCTCAGACACTATAATTTCATGCAGTGGATAGCAGAACCTATTTAGAGTGTGCAGGTTTGGGGGGCCTGGGATGCCCTCCTTCTGCCCTATAACAGTCTTAGGGCAACAGATTGCAAATCAGTGTGCTCTCTTCTACAGCTGATGCTGAAAACGCACCTCTCCTATATCTATGTCTTTCTTTGCCTGAAAATACTGAAGAACTGGTAGGGGGAGGTTTTTACAGGCCTAGGTTCCTGGTCATTACACCAAAAATCTGACGTCGTTTTTTTCTTAATAGTGGATTATTCCTTTATTAATATGTGCAAGCCTAAATAAACTAATTCTTAAAAAGGGCTGGCTAGGAAACAACAGTTTCTTCCTGATCTTAGCACTATTCAATGTGTTCCAAACATGTAAGTACCCAAAATTCATTTTTTATAGAGACCACATACAAATTTTCCTCCCTGATTAAATTAAGTAAGTATGAAGAACTCATTTATAGGTGATTTTCTTCCTGCAGGTACTAATTTCATTTATGCAATAGCAACACAAGATAAACAGAACCAGAAGACATTATGCTTTAGAAAATGGTCTAAAACAATGTCTCTCAGTCTCAGTAAAATAATCTATGGATTTTACTGCAGGGGAGGAGGAGGGAGGGGGTGAGAGGGAGGGAGAGAGGAGCACAGGGGACTGTGGTGATGGTGCACGGGTGCCTTGGGGAAGGAGATTCTATGGGGACTCAATCTGAGGGGGTGGAGGGAAGCAAATATTGTCTAAAAAATGTAAAAAATGATAAATGTTAAAATAAAAAAATAATTTAAAAAATAACCTATGGATTTAATGTAAGAAAAACAGAGAAGGAAAGTCAGGTTATTAAGAGCATCTGTGTAATAGAAAACAGGTTTCTGAAACTTCCTACTTGTAGGAATGCCTTTATTCTGTTTTGCTTTGTCTAAGGAAAGGAATATTAAAGTGTCAGGAGAGCCCAGGAATTGCTCACAAGTCTGTACACTAATAAAAAATATTAAATAATCTCTCCTATTAAGTAGTTAAGTGAAAGGATGTCAGAATATGGTATTTACCATTACCCAGTGACATAAACTATCACTGCTTGATAGCTTTCTGTCTATCAACTGGCTCTCTGATGTCCTTAAGAGGCATCAGATTACATCAGTTTGGTCCTGATTTATTTACTACCCCCAAATATAAAAAATAAACTCAATCCACTTAAAATCTCACAACAATTATTTGCATATTTGTCCTCAGGGGATGATTATTCTACAAGCATAAAGCTCATTGTTATTTGGCCCCACTTACTTAACTTCTCATTAAAATTTCCTTAAGGTTATCAAGATAGCAACTTTTTATGCAATATTTATGCAAAAGGAGGAAATGTATAGGATACATGTACACCATGAGAAGTGTATAAATTAGTTACTCTTCTATTTCACTGTTAAAGTATTTAAGTAATGAAAAATGGAGCTACCATATGACCCCACAATTCTACTCCTAGGGATCTACCCCAAGGACACAAAAAACATTGATTCAAAAGAACACCTGCACCCCTATATTTATTGCAGCACTATTTACAATAGGTAAAACCTGGAAACAACCCAAATGCCCAAAAAATAGATGACTGGATCAAGAAGATGTGGTGTATGTATACACAATGGAATATTATTCAGCAATCAAGAAAGATAAACTCATGCTGTTTGCAGCAACGTGGATGGAACTGGAAGGAATTAGGCTCAGTGAAATAAGTCAGAAGGAAAAAGAAAAATATCGGATGGCTTCACTTACAGCAGGAATATAGGGGAACACAGTAAGACATCAGTGTAAAAAAATAACAACAGTACAAAACACAACAAAGCAAAAACAATTATAAATCAGAGACATCCTGCAGGGGAGGAGGAGGGAGAGGGACTGAGGTGATGATGCCGGGTGCATTGGTGAAGGAAACTCGACCAGGACTACACCTAAGGGGGTGGGGGGAATCAAATATTGTTTCAAAATAAACGATGATGTAAAAAATTAAAAATTTTTTAAATGAATTTAAAAAAATTAAGTATTTAAATAATGGCTACTATTATTTATTAACTATACGGTGTGTTAAGA
Organism: Talpa occidentalis; assembly: GCF_014898055.3. NCBI lineage: Eukaryota > Metazoa > Chordata > Mammalia > Eulipotyphla > Talpidae > Talpa > Talpa occidentalis. The sequence goes on along the minus strand of NW_023604861.1, from coordinate 105,520,823 downwards.
ATCACATCCCATGCACTAGGGGAGGCACTTTTAACTCATGACCTAAATTTCCTGGAATAAACTTGAAAGTAGGTAATGTTTGTGTGTATATGTATGTATATATACATATATGTATGCATATGTGTGCGTATACACATATGTATATGCACATATATCTCCATATACGTATATACTTATATGTACATATACATGTATGTTACGTACACACAAATGTAGTTATATATACATATGTGTATATATACATATATTGTATATGTATTCCTTTTTTTAAATCCATGTTGACCTATTTTCCCTTTGTGCAGTTCAGCAGAATTTTGGGTGTCAGAAACTGTTCACATATTTAGAAAATACTAAGTAAGCGTTTTTGGTATACACTTTGGATTTAGTATAATGTATATTACCCAGTTGGTTTCAGTTGAACTCTAATGATACTTTAAATTTCTGCAAGCTTCTTGAGGGTTGGAAAGATTTTATTCACATCTGCATGTCTACTGTGGAAGCCAGTGGGCCCACCCAGCACAAAATAGTTCCTCAATAAATAATGAATTGGCTATCTATTAATTGTTGTTTTCCTCTAAAAAGTGTCAGTTCTTAAGAATTTAAAAATTGTAGACAAAGGATTTGTCTCCAAAATGTTAGCCTTTACAGGGATCCGGGATAGGTGAGTGTGGCGGCAGATAACCTGCTGTTCTTCTGACTTGGGGACTAACGAAGACATATCACTAACTCAAGTTTGTTCCACCTGGGGGCTCCCCATACACCTGCCCGGCTCTCCTGGTCCACGAGTGGACCAACCAGTGGGAAGGTCCACAGGCGCTTACGCGGAGTGCAACATCGAAGTTCAAAGCGGTGTGTTCGTCTGCAAACAAAGGGCGGCGCGGTCTTGGGTTCTGGACCAGCTGGGGTCGCCTCAGAAGAGCAGAGCCCGGCGGCAACAAATGGACATTCCGCGAGTGAACAGACTGACACCTGATCACCCGCTCCCGGCGGCCCCACCCTCGGGCTCCAGCTGTCGGGACCACAGCCGCCGCCGGCCTCCGCGGTCGCGTCTCCACGCGTTCGGGGAACGTCTCCTACCACCAGCTTCCCGAGAACTTTCCCGTCCCTCTCTGGGTTGGGGGCCCATGCGGGGAGGGCCCGGCAGGTGGGGGTCTCTAGGGAAGTCCTTCACCGGACTTGGTGGTGGGTGGCTGTTCCTAGGAGGAAGGTCGGTCCTCTCCCAAGTACAACCCGACCTTCGTGCGCCCTGGAGAAGCCCCAAGTCTACAAGGCCACGCGGCAGTGTGGCGCTCAGCGGAGCCGGAGAAACAAAGAGAACAAGTGGGTCGGGAGGATGCTGCGCTCCCCCGCGCCCCGCCCGGCCAGCTCTCCGGCACAGTCTCGCGCGCAGGTAGCTCGTCCTCGGGCCACGAGGAAGGGTGTGTTCGAGCGGGGTACACAAAGACTCACTTCCCCGGGGTCACGCTCTCGGACTCCCCTCCCTGCCACCCAACGCCCGTTCACATTCTGGCATCCCTGCCGCCACCGGAGACCTGAGCGCCCGCTGGGCGGCAGGTAGGGAGCCAGGCTGAGCTGTGCAGGTAACCCTCGGAAGAATTAGGGCTAGCCGGTGGCGGCGGCCGGGAGAGGCGGCGGCTGAGCGGCCCGCGCCGCCCCACGCAGTCCAAGTCTGCGATCACTCCCTGCCAGAAGCTGGGCTCTGCGCGCTCCACCAGCGCCCCGCCCGCGCTGGCCGGCGGGCTGGGCAGCCGGGCCGGGGGCGCAGGAAGCGGGCTTGGGCAACTTCCCAGTGCCTAGCGCGGGTCCGCTAGGTGAGCCCAGGCCGGAAGGGGTGGGGGAACCGAGGTAGAGGCGGAGGGAGTGGGGTTTCGCGCGGAGAGAGGGGGCGCACGCAGGGGGCGCGCGAAGCTCGGGGGCGGGGCGGGGCGCGGCGCAGGCTCGGCGCGGGGGCTGGAGCCGCCGCCTAAGCCACAGGCTCCCGGGCCGTGGACCCTCCCGCGGCCCCCGCAGCTGGCGCCGCGGCTGCCGAGCGGCCAGGAACAATGAGGCGCGCGGCGCCGGGATGAGCGCAGTCCCGCGCCGGCCCCGAGACCGAGCCGCCCGCCGCGCCTGCAGCTGCCGCCCGGCGCCGCGCCGCTCTGGCCCCAGGAGAACCCGCAGGCCGGCCGGGACGCGAGTGCAGATCGCCCCGGAGGTGACACGGGGGGCTGCTCCGCAGAGGTGGGAGCGGCTGCTGGCTGGCGCGGGGCCGCTCGCTAGGCGGCCGCAGCCCCCGAGTTCCGTGGCGCGCGTCGAGCGCCCCCGGCCCGGGATCCCTGCTCCAGTGGGCGTCGGAGTGAGTGTGGGAGCGCGTGGCGCGCGCGCCCGAGCAGCTGCCTGAGAATAAAATGTGACACGCACGCCTCTGACTCCAGCGCCGCGCGGCGGGGGAGCGCGGAGCCCCGCGGAGCCGGACGCTTGGAGGCGCGGCATCCGGAGAAGGTTGGTAAGGGAGGGCGCCCGGGTTGCGCGGTGGGGCGACGTCTTTCTCCGTGCAGCCCGAGCCTGTGCGCTGCTCGCTCGGTGGAGTTAGACTCGGCGACTTGGAGCCAGACCTTTGGGGGGTCGGGGAAGGACGTCGAGGGTGGATTGTGGAGAGAAGCAGGAAATTCTAAAGAGGTTGAGCGTACCAGAGGGCTTGTGCTTTCCATGCGGACGCAGTAACGGTGATCTTTTATTTTGCTTCTGAAAGGGAATCGAGATTTGTAAATTGTCTTTCCGGCCCCCCACCGCCATGCAAAATTGCACTTCTTAAATCATAAAGTGTGCTCTATTGCTTACTAGTTTTCAGTAGCTGTAATGTTTAGGGCCAGAAGGGATTTTTTTAGAATCCTAAATACACCGTGCACTGGCACCCGGGAAACTCCAGCTTTTGAGTTGTTTTACTTTGTACCGTGTGCAGAAAGGCTATTTGATGCCTTATTTGAGTACTGAATTTTACATCTGTCTAGCTTGGACTTAGTGGTTCTGGAGAGTTAAGTTAAACTCGTGGTCATAGCATGTGATGTCTCCAAAGCGAGCTGAATAGGTGCGTTTGGAGAAGCTGTGCTTTCCAGGAATTTAAATGAGACTTTTGGAGATTGTCTTCCAGGGCTCTCCCCCCAACCCCGTACCATATTTGTTTTGTCAGGCTGAACTTTCAAAGAGCTGTTTTATAATCCGAGAAGCACTTTGGGAGAAAACTAATGTTTCCTTGTAGACTTATTTTTACCGGTCATGATGAAAATTTGGCGAGCGGCAAACCACATTTGGTCGAAATCTTTGTTTTCTGTGCAGTTGGTGTCTTAACAGCGAAGGAGCTTGCTGATCTTCCATGCCGAGGACTATCAGCTTGGGTGAGGGTATTGTAGGTGGACTTGCCACACATTCTGTGTTTTAAGTACTTTCTGCACATTTTTTAAGTCACATACGGGTTACTTGATAGTTTTTTTTTTTTAATTTTGGCCGAAATATTTTGAAATAAAATTTGTGAAAAATGAAAAATTTCAATAAATTGAAATGCTATATATCATGCTGTGGTTGCAAATTTAGGGTTACTCCTTATTTTAAAAGAAAAATGATGTGTATCCTTGGACCTATTTTTATCCACTCTCCCCCACTGATTTTTCTGAAACTGACAACCAAAATTTTTACACTCGAAAGCTTGCGTTTCTTACTAATGCCATAGAAAAGCTGTTCAGAATGATGAATGGGCATTGTGATCCAAATGAAGAAAAACCTTGTATAATGGGTGAATTGCTTTGAATTTTACAACTACATTAAAAATACAAACAGTGAGATTCTTGGTCCAATTTTTATTGTGACTGATAGAAATTGTAAGATTTTTGTCTTGTTTGATTGTTGCAGCTGATGCTGCTGGGGTTTTGAGCTAAATCTCTTGTAGAGCTAAATCTCTAGTGGAGTTCTGAGCCTCACAATTTAGAGAAGAGAGGGAGACTTGCAGAAGGAGTTCAGAGCAGAGACCATTGTTTGGAGAGTTTATTATAGAGTGCAGATGATCTAGGAAAAATAAATAAAGAAATGAGGATATTTAGATTAGTGGATTTAAAATAGATAAGTTAATATTTGAAACTATATTAATGGATTTTTTTATGCAGAGATGGTCAGTCAGCTATGCTCTGTTTCTGATGAGGATAACTAAGAAGGTAAAGAGTTTCCTCAGTGGACTGGAGATTTAAGTGGTGTCTGGGGAAGGATTTGTGGCCAGCCAGTGAGATTGATTTCATTGGTAAGTGGTTGCTGTGAAATTCCTGTAGATTCTTATTTCTGGAGCATTTTTTTTTTTCAGAGATTCTCCTCTTCCTGACATGATTTAAGTGTGTGGGATTCTGATCTATTATTGCATGCTAACTGAAATTTTATATTCCAGGTTTAGAGTTTATTCAAGCATTTCTCAAGTGCTTAAGTCTCTTAAAATGACAAACTCATTCCAAGGCTTCTCTCTACTGCTTAGTTAGGTAAGTGACAGAGCTCTTTTCAATACCTTGGAGACATATGTCCCTTAAGAAATGCTTAATTAATTTGCAGATTTGGTGCCTCGTTCTTTATACTTCTGAATAAAAATATATTGTACATTATAATAGGTACAGTCTTTTTTTTAATATGCATCTCCTCTTTAACTATACTGTTTTTTCCCTTCCTGGATCTTCTGTTGTATAGTCTTAAATTTTAATTGTTTAAATTAAATGAAGTACTTCATTCCACTTGTTTAAATGTCTCAGCGAAAGATAGTGCTCTCATGATAGGTATATACTAAGTTTTAAGTTTTTTTAAGCACATAAAGTTCTTTAAAAAAGAATTATGAGATGAAATTCACAACTGACTTGAGAGAAGTAATTATATAAAGTCAGATACTAACTTTGGAATCAGGATAGTGCATATATACCTTTACAAAGAATTTTCAATGTTGTTAATAGGTTGATATTAAGGCTAATAATTGTGTGTGCTGTAGAAGATATCAGTTATTAGCAGATAAACATTAAATTTTCAATTTACTATATCTTCCATTTTCCTGAAAACCCTTCTTCCTGTTTGTAAAATGGCTAATTATACTGGATATAGACAGAAGCATCAGAGACACATGAACTCATTATGTTCCTTACCAATTGCCATCCTAATGTGAAATGCTGAGCCCCTCAAACCACAATATTTTTGGAGAACAGTTGCAATTCAAAATGCTTGGAACCCACCTAACCTATGGGTTGAAATGGCAACCAGCCATTTACAGGGTTTGAAATATGAGCCAGGCAGTCCTAATCTTTGCAGGAGCTGGTGGTTTGTTCCAGCTTCAGCATCTGTCCTAGACCTGTCACCTGGTAAAAGCTGGTCCCAACTATTACTGTCTGGCCTGCTATTGCTGTCACTTGGCCACCTGCAGATTCCTAGCTCTCCCACAGTAGAAAGGCCCTCCTGCTCTGGGGGAAGAATTGATCTGTGGATGGAAAACATCAGCGCAATGAACCCCCTTCTGGTTTCTTTTCTATACCCCCTCCTGGTTTCTGCTGCTCTCTGATCTTGTATAGGAAAGAATGCCCAACTCAAGGCATTCTCTAACAAGCTAGAGATCATGAGGGTTGGGTTTGCAATTTTGTGCAGGACTTTCTCAGAGAGGAAAGAATGGAAGAAAGCTCTTGGCCAGCACCCCGAACTACTGCCCATGGGAGGTTGAACACTGAAAGAAGTCTGGGGCTCCTCAGTGCACCATTTCCAGTGCAGTAAAATGAAGGCTTAGATTAAATCCTCTCCAAAGTGTCGTCTACTGCTAGGATTTCACAAAATTCATAATTTTATATTTTGCCATACTATAAATTTTAAGTTAACATACTGGGCAATCCTTCTAAATACCTCGCAGTCCAGAGGAGAGTAGCAATTCAAAGAATAGTCACAGTGACATACTAAACCATACCCTGCCATTTGCTGTGCATAGGTTATCAAAGTATACCATAGCCACAAACCTGGGATGCATTATCACCCCACTTTACAGGTGACTATCTGTGCCTAAAAGGTGAAGTGCCATCCTCAAAAGCGTCATGGTAAGAAAGTGGCAGAGCTGGGATTTGAACCTAGGTTTGTGTGACTCCAAGGTCTGTGCTGCTAGACAGAGCTCCAACATTGTGGAGGTGTGAGAATGCCTCCTGATATGTATCTGGGCCAGAGGATGACTGTGATTGTGAACTTCCATGTCCTCAAACTGTGACCTAACTTTCTGTATCAGGAAGGTTGTATACATGGAAAGGGATAACGGCCAGCCCATGTAGATAGAAAGCCAAACATGCGTTCAGTACAACCTAGAAGCTGAAAGAGACTTTAGCTGCAACTTGAAAATGACCCCTGGAATGGGGACTATCTAGGCAGTCAGAACTAGAATGAAATTCAGGCTTTCATGAAGGGTGTCATAGCTAGTGCAATTTCCAAGGGGAAAAGAAATCAAGCTAAGATTCAAGAAAATTATCCATATGCTGAGTTACTGGATTGATGAAGAGAGCAAGCTTAGAGAAGCAGTCTCTTGGGATATTTAGAAATATATTGGTGAAAGCATTAGAGAATACACAATAAAGAAAAATTCCACACTGTCTTGATTATAAGCCACTGTTTTCAGAAGTTTATAATTCACACATTAAGTTGCACATTAGGCTGCTTCTGGTATTCCAGCCTGAGAGGAAAATGCTTTATTAAATTAAAACCAATTGGTTTTCCATGTTCAAATTATACAGATTTTTCAAATAGAGGTCCTTGAATGTTGGTAATTATTATAGTTTCTAAAATGACTTAGCTTTAAATTAAATTTGGGAAGGGGGAAATCTCTTAGATAATTCAATAACTTTCATTATTCAGAAATAAATTTAAAAAGTAGCTTCATCAAAAGTGTAGTGAGGATTTTTCTGAAATCTATTAGTGTATGCTAAAAACCTCATTTGTACCTCTGACTTTAAATGGGTAGGAAAAAAGTTATTAATATAGGGTTTGTTTTCTAAATGATACAGTTAACCCAATTACAATGTGGAACTATGGGTGCATGATTAAATGAATGACTTTGTTTTTGCTATTAGAAAAGGGATCTTGCCATGTACATTGTATTTTAAAATCAGGAAAAACTGCATTCCATGAGAAATCCCAATATGAAAAAGTGAACTGTGTTTAAAAAGTACACACACACACACACACGCACATACACACACACAAATATACACATCACAAATGTAAGAGGCACAAATCCCTGCATTAATGTTTTTACATTAGCACTAAGAGTGGGAACATGAATTGGTATACTGAAACATACAATATTGGGATTCACAACTATGAAATAACAAAATCAGGATTAGAAACCTGACCTTCTGACTGAGAGAAGAAAATTCTCTGAGAACTGCGTGTTCCAAATTCAGTGCACTTGTAGAAAGATATCAAAAAGTTTAGGGATAAACTTTACTATTAATTTATTATAAATAAGGGCCTCCCTGGTGGCACAAGGGGTTATGCACAGCACTATGAAGCTGTCCGCAGCCATTGCAGCACTAGTTCGATTCCTAGCCAGGGAGCTACCCATGTGGTGCAGAGGATCTCTCCTGACTCGCCCGCTGCTCCTCTTAGCAGTGTATTTCAGTCAGTCTGCCTGTTCTGCTCCCCACTCTGTCTCTGGTGAGTCCTCTCAGCCCCCACACCTCTGGCCTGTACCCCAGCTTCTGTATGCATAAATAAATAAAAAAAATCTTTTAAAAATTTTATTACAAACAGACTGTATGTGAGAAAACACTTTTATTCATGTGTGTATATGTATATGACTGTTATTTGTAAGTGTTCTTTGTAACAACAGCATCTTCCAGGCACCTTTAATGGTGAAATGTTTTTGATTGTTGAGCTAACTCCTGAGGGAGGTCTGGCAGTGACTGATGACTGGAGACCTGTGTGTATCAGTTACTGGTGGGAATGAGCCATTTTAGGTGTTTCAGTTAAACCTGAAGTTGGCCATATCGGATGGGTTTGGCCATATCAGTTTCTCTCCTGAAGAACAGATTACTATTTGAAGCTACCCTGAGTTGTAACGACCCTTAATCCCTTTAAATTTTAGGTAAAATAGTTAAGACAAAAAGCTTAAGAGTTTTATTTTTAAAAATACTACACCCTCTGTTTCCAAAGTAATTTTTGAGCAATTTATATATAAATAAAAAGTTGACAAGTACATGATTTACTTTCATATTATTCTATGTCTATACATGTATAAAATGTGCATACAATGTTTTTATAGATACATAGTTTCTGTTTTTCAAAGGACTATTCCTCCCCCAACCTTTGATTCACAGTGTAGTTATGAACTGTATTCCTCTGGCCTGTATTCAAAATTAGTAGCTGGGAGAGTTGAACTAATTAGGTAATTTGCCTGGCTTAATTCTTGGTACTTTATAATAACATTCAGAGAGTGTCATTAAATAGATTACTTCATTAACTATTTGAGGTGGGAGCATTTCAGAAATTGACTTGATAGTAATAGGGAAATGTCTTTGAGGTGTGATTATACCTGATTGTTTAAACATAACATGATTGTTTAAACTCAAGTATTTCTATTCTTGCCTCACATATGTACTTTTCTACTATGTGATTAAAATATGTCATTCTCTATTATAATCATACGTAAATAATATCCCACCTATCACTACTAGATGGAGACACAAAAAGAGTAAATTCTTTAGTTTGGGATTTTTTCCCCCCAGTATTTTCATGACTGGTAAGCATAGTATTAGATGTAAAACCAGAAGTGGGTGAAAGAAAGTTTAGTTTTGCTATTTGTTGGATACTGCAGCTCTTCCTTTCAGTTTACCACAACCTTAGGATCAAAAATAAATTTCAAAATGTAGTAAAAGCTACATTTAGAATACATTGTTTTCTAAATCTTGAAGAATTTTTAATATATTTCAGTTTATTGAAAATAAAGCTGAACATATAACACATAGAAAAATGCTACAAATGAAATTTTCTTTGCTAACTGAATGTAACATTATTTGGTAACTTGCAATCCCTGAGTTGTGAATTTGGAATTCTTTAATATTTCAAGTAAAAGCTGGTAGATGGAAAATTCTATGAGATATTTATGTAATATACTTTTACTGTCTTAGGACATGTTTTTTAAAGAATTGTAGGAAAAAATTCAGCAGGATGGACGATTAAAGTCATATTGATTCTCTAGAATTTTTGTTCTCGTAAAGAAATGTAACAGTGCAATTTGGAATAAGAGCTAAAAACTAAAAAAAAAAAATCTAAAAGCTCCATCAAGATATCATTATCTGTCCCGCCCTGGGGATACGCACTGACCAACTTTGAGAAAGTTTTCCACCATACCAAAAACTGAAGTTCAAAGGAATATAAAGAAGAAATAAAACGATATCTTAAAATTTAATAGAAAGATAGAAAAAATGGAAAGGAGATTTAGAGAATCAAAAGGAAAACAGGCATATTGCTTCTTAAAGGTCTGAGTACTCAGATTATGTTGCATAAATTCAGGATTTTCTAAAACCAAAGAAATTGGCTCAAACCCAAAGCTAAATGGCTGTGGAACCATTTGGTGTCGAGCGGCCCATTTGGCAACCAAAGCACACAGAGAATTAAAAGTCCCGTGTTTTGGTTTCTCTCTCCCCAAAAGAAAGCTGTATCTTTTCTCCTTCTGAAAATGCTGACTTTTCTACAACATGCCTTAGGGGCATTTGCTGTTTAAGTGGCTTGAAAAAAGAATAATGCTTCAGGTGCCTGTCCAGAGCTTTCTCTTGATGGAGAAGGGACATTTACAGTTTCTGGCAGGCAGAGTGGGCTCTGGTAGTGGGCTGCCAGGCTTCAGCTTCTAGTGCTCATATTCTTACAGTGTGGAAGGAAGCCCCATGCTTGGTAACAAAAGGAGCAGTTTATATTAGAATTCATTGGACACATACCCGCATCCTCTCATCTCACCACCTGCACCCCCCATCCCCTGTCTCCATATTAGCAAGGAGTCATCTTTCCAGATGCTAAGCTTGATCATGTGACACCCCCCCCACACCTGAATGCTCCAGTCACTCCCCCCATTTCATATAGGGCACAATCTAGAATATTTAGAACATGATGTGTTTCAGGGTTGGGTCCCCATATGTTGTCTCTGCTTCCCCACTTTCACAACATCTCTGACCATTATTGGCCTGATTCTAAGGATGGACCCAAGTCTTTCTCTCCATCAGCAAGCCTTCCATCGTGGACACAGATGCGCGCATGCACACACGCACATGCACGCACATACGGAGAATGTTTCCTTTCTGGGTTGCAGCATCCTTCCTCTATTCTTGCACTTACTATTACCTCTATTATAATCGATTGTTCACTTCTCACACTTCTGCTTAACTGTAAGGACCTTGCAGGGAGCTGAATTATGTCCTAGCTACATAACACATCTCCACATACTGAGCTCAGTAGGTAGCTTGATACTGAGTGAATGGACATAGGAGCCCTATTAGATTAAAATGACTACTTCCTTAACATGAATTATAAAAATGCAGGGTAGAGAACAGGGTTCTTTCTTTCAAGTTTTAAGGTACCCTGGACCCAGTGGGCCGTTCTGTACATACATTGTCTTTAGAAAGGCAAATAATCACTTTAGAGACCCAAGTTTACTAGGATATTAGGAATCAAAGTTAAACCATTCAACTTTACGATTTTTATGCCCCTTATGAATCTCACAGAAAATCTGAAATTCAAGTTTCATTTCATAAATTATTACACAGTTGGTTGGGCATCTTTGTCCTTTCTTTAACAAGTATTCCAAGTGAGGGACAATTGTAATTGGTAAATAATTAGCAAATAAATTGGGTAGGATCTGTCCAAAGAGAAACACTTGGTCTCAGGTTTATAAATGTAGGATCAAATTTGAACAGTTATGACTGCATACATTATCAGCACCTGTTGTGAGGATGAAGCCCCTTCCAAGTGAAGGGACTGGGCAGTGTTAGGTTGTGCTACTTATTTTTCTGCCTGCCTATGAATCGTCCATGAATAGATAATAAAATTTGGAAAGATGCCTTTATACCACAGCGAATATAAAACAGCAGCTGTCCATGAAGAATTATAAATGCAATGCCTTGACCGGAGGTTCAGTACAGCCGGGTGCAGGTATGGAAACTAACACGCACCTTTAGCTTAAGCCTGGGAAGGTACCGTCTGTGCCTTCATGCTGTGTCACACTGGTGGCCATGGCCTCCTTCAGCCAGACTCCAGACAAAACAGCCAGGCAGGGTGGGAGGGGTGCCTTCCAGGGGCGAGGGATCAGTGCAAATTTGGTGTCATTAGATTGTACGTGCATCATCGTGTATTTTCAGAATATCTTCCCATGCTCATATTCTCTTGAATGCTAAGTATTAAATTTTTGCTCCCTTCTCTCTGTTTAAGAGAATTTTGTTTTAAATTTTGCAGTCTTCGAAAAGGTAAATTTTGAGCTAGGGCCATGCCTGGGATGAGTCATTAATTAAAGGGACTTTTGTCCCTCCTCCTAAGCCATCCTAGAATTAAAATTTTAAATGTTACCGGTGGTTACAGCTAGGGATCTTTAGTGATTCTCAGTAGTAAATAGAACTTTGCAGATATTTAATGAAAGCAGTGGGAATTAATATAAATATTAAAACATATACATGTGTAAACATTCATATATTTATTATAGATATGGAGCATTTGAAGAAGTTTGAAGAAATTGTTTCATTTACATATGCATCAGATGCAAGAGATCGCTTGGGTGGAAGGAGAGAAGGGACTCAGTGTGGATTTCTTCTCACCCGTGGAAATAATTTTACAGCACTTTCATAATCAAGTTAAATAGATTTTAATGACTTCCTGGGTGTTAGCTATTAGCAGTTGTCCCTGCTGATAGTCGTGCTCTGAAAGTTCTTCCTGGTGACCCTGACTTCAGACTGACTGGTCTGAAGTCAGTCTCTACAACATCAGCACAGACTCCTGTCTGCCCCTGAATCCACACACCAGGCAAAGAAAGTTTTTTAAGTAAGAAATCAGGGTCGACTATTAGAAATCCAGGTTGGTTCCAAATTTGTGAATATAGTTCATTGTGCTTAATGACAATGTACACTGTCTGTACACCCCTTCAATTTTCCTCCTGAGTCATGCTATGCCAGCTTAATAAGGTTTGCATTGTCACTTAGTTTCTCTGTAGTTTTTAATTATGTTGTTATGAGGACAAAGTTCTTGATAACTGTAGGTGGTTAGAAAATTCTGTTACTGTGTTCTGGCACCTGAATTCCAGATCTAGCCTCTATAATCAAACCAACCCACCAACTGAAGTACTCACAGGAAATTCATAATCATTGTAGGTTGAAACTGATTTCAAATGGATCTGAGGCCGTTAAAAGATAGTGAATGTGGCCTGGGCCTTCAGTAATGGCTTTGTGTTTTGCTTATTTGTTTGGTTTTCATTCTTTTTTTTTTTTTTTTGCAATTGTTTTAGACCTCTTGGGAAGGTGTACTCTTAGGCTGTGAGCTTCAACATAAACACAGTTTTGTGACTTCCTAGTAACCGTCAATAAAGAACATGGTTCTAGAAGAAGTTCTTGAACATGGTTCAAGAAATCCACGTTTACCCTATTTACATGTCTGAGGTAATTGGAAATTTCCACATTTCAGATCCTCTTAGTGAATTACTAGTACACATTCATTTTTGCACACCAAAATAGCTTTTTTCTTGTTTTGGAAAGCAAGGCCCTCCCTTGGTACCTTAGAGAATGGAAGGCTAGCATCCTGCAAGTTGATATGCATAAGGCCTTCAGCTTGCTCTGCCAAGTGACAGGTGGGAAGATCTCACTGTGCGGTGGCAAGTGGAAGAATTCCTTGTCCAAACACAAAGCATATGATTCCCCTCGTGGCTGCCCATACAGAGCTGACTCTCCCCGTCTTGCCTTCACTGGCCATTTTGCTGTCAAGTTAATAAGAGGGGCTTAAAATTAACAAATCCTGTGCTCCCTCCCCAGGGTTCTTCAGCATTCTGGAAGGTTCTGACTGACAGCTGTTAAGGCCCCACTCCAGTCCAGAAAGCAGAGTTGTGTGGGGCGACTTCTGCACTATGTGAATGGTCACCTCTCCCACACATGACCTAGAAAGCAGGCAAGAGCAGGTCCCTCTGCCCCCTGATGTCTTCCAGGCTGCCTAGGACAAGAACAGCTACCACTGAGTCACAGAGCAGTCATTGTCTAGGAGCTTTGGAGGAAAAGTGAAAACAAGAGATGAAAGGTGTTTTTCTGTTTGCTGAAGGAAATGACCAGAGGAGTTTCATGCCCCACACACCACCTGACTAAATGGAAGAAATAAAACTGTGGACAAGGGCAGTTGCCAGGTGCCCTCATCCCTGTTCACCTGACACACCTTCATGAAAGATACCATAGCAAATGAAGAATTCTAGTGAGTTCACCCTCTCCAAGACCTTGTCAGTGCTGCATGCATGTGTCTCCTGGGGTTTCTTTCTGTCTTGTACCCCAAATTCTCTCTACCTTCTCACAATCCTTAGATACGGGAGCTTATCTCATGTGCCTGTGTCCCAGGGGCCAGCAAAGTTCCTTCCAGAGATGTTTGTTGGATAAAAGAAAGCTCTTTCATGCTGGACTCGGGAGTTGGCTGTGATCCGGCAGTGGGGTAGCACCATTTACTTTTTATCTTATTACCAGTTTCACAGGATGTAGTGGCACTCCTTTAACAAACACTGTTTTCCATAGCGTTTATTATATTGCTCTCTAATTCCAGCTCATTGGCCATAGTTAACACATGTGGGAGCAGAAATGTATGAAGAAAGGAACTTTCTGAGGTTAGCAGTCTCCTTCCTAAGAAGAGAAACAGTTGCCTTACATTGGTCTCTTAAGCTCCCAAGTCTATACTGATGCTCGATTGATGACAGTTTTTTGTGTTGGCTTCTCCCCTTGCCTTTCTTCTCGTCTGGTCTCCCCTCTCTTTCCCTGACACATGGTGTCAGCATGTCAGTACTGTCACCAAAGCACTGTTGAAGCCCCACTGATGATTTTCAGGACTGTTATCTTTGCTTTGGGATTTGTACACAGATAGTTAGTTTATTATGGCGGGTCCTAAAAATTTATGACCTATGAAAAGTTTGTTTTCAGTATAACTGAGGTCAGAATGGGACATTTAATCTGAAATCCATATGGCACTCAGTTGCACAGTATGTGAAAGTTCTTCATAAACTCAAGAAGGCTGGCTGAGAGGAGAGACAGGCTTGATTGTAAGTACTGTCTCAAATTCTAGGGCCTCCACTTTAGGGGGATTTGTGTGAACTACTCTTTATCTTTTCTTCCTTTTTTCTACTTTTTTTTTAAGACTTTTAGAGAAGTTTTAGGTTTTGACAAAATAGAGTAGAAGGTACAGAGATTTCCCATATATACCCCCTACCCTCCACCATTACCAGCCCCCCTCAGTGGTACATTGTTACTATCAGTGACCTGCACTAACACATCATTACCACCCGGGACCCAGAGTTTACCTTAGGATTCATTCCCGGGTGCTATGTAAACCTATAGTTAGGACCAAAGTATACTGACATGCATCAACCATTATAGTAACATCAGAATAGTTTCACACCCTACAAATTCTCTGTGCTTTGCTGGTTCATCCACCCCTCCCCTCCTAGCCTCTACAACCACTGATAATTTGCTGTCTCCATAGTTTTGGCTTCCCCAGAAGGTCACATAGTTGGAATTGTACAGTATGTAACTTTTTCTGATTAAATTCTTTCATTAATAGTATGCATTTATGATTCCTTCATGACTGATTGCCCTGAATAATATGCCATTATTTTGTTGTACCAGTTTATTTATCAGCTCGCCTTCTGAAGGACATCTTGTTTGCTTCCAAGTTTTGAAAATTATGATTAAAGCTGCCATAAAGGTCTAGTGTGCAAGTTTTGTGTGAATATTAGTTTTCAACTCCTGTGAGTAAATACCAAGGGGCATGATTGTCAAATCATATGGTAAAAGTTTGTTTCATTTTATGAATAACCCCCAGACTTTCTTCCCAAGTGTCTATACCATTTTTCTTTCTAACCAGCAATGAATGAGAGTTCCTGTAGATTCACCTCCTCGCCAGCTTTTGATGTTGTCACTGTTCTAGATTTTGGCCATTCAAATAGGTATGTTGTAGTCATATTTCATCGTTGCTTTATTGGCATTTCTCTGATGACATTCTATGTGGCACATCGTTTCACTCGCTTATTTGCCATCAATAAATCTTTTTTGATGAGGTGTCTTTAAGGTACTTGGCCCATTTTTAAAATCAGTTGTTCTTTTTTTATTGCTGCATTTTAAGATTTCTTTGTGTATTTTCCACAACTATCCTTTATCTGATGTAGCTCCTGCAAATGTTTTCTCCCAGTCTACAGCTTACATTATCATTCTCTTAACATTGTCTTTCAGAGAGCAGTTTTTAATTTTAATGAAATCCAGCATATGAATTATTTCTCTGAATACCTTTGGTACTACATCTAACAAGTCAACACCATACCCAAAGTCATCTAGATTTTCTCCTGTGTTATCTTTTCAGATGGTTTTATTTTTTACAATTTAGGTCTGTGATTTATTCAACTTTTTATTCTTACAAATTAGGGAAAAGTTAATTACATTCAGCCTTCAGTTCCTCCTTCTGTGAGATGAGAGTAAATGATCTGAGTCTTTTTGACAAACAGTACTTTTAAGTGTTGATTAGCACATCTGTCCTGGGCTTGCTGGTGGCGTTTGCAGCTATTATTACTAGAACACAGTCACCAAAGGGAATGTATTGGCTGCATGCCTAGCAGATTTTTGACCCTTGCTTTAGCTACTCTCCTAAAGGTTTGGGGATTGGTTGTTGGTTTGCTATGGCATCACCTTATGAAATAATATCTTATCATTTGAAATGATTTATGACTGATGTAACATACAATCTGGAGGGTCTTGATGATGCAGAAAGTTGTGGATGGAAATTCCCTGAGTTCTCTGTGGGATTCATGCACCCAGAATGCTAATCTGCTGCTTTTATTCCACATTTGGTGTGCACCCAAACAAACCCTCTTTGAAAAGGAGGCCTGCTTAGGAGCCAAGTACCCACGTTAGTCCCCACACACAGGCCATAAATTACAGCCTCTGGCAACAGCTGTAATTAGGTATTGGGGAAAAGTAGCAGAAAGACTTTGAAGCTACATGAAACTCATCATTTATTTGTTTTTATTTAAGTGCTTAGAAATGACTTGGCCATCTTTGTCTTTAACACTGTAGTCATTGCTAATACACTGTAGGATAGGGCCTCCCTGGTAGCACAGCAGGTTGAATGCAGCACTGTGAAGCTGTCCACAGCCCCTGCAGCGCAGGTTCGATTCCTGGACTGCCAGGGAGATTCCCACATGGCGCAGCAGACCTCTCCTGTCTCGCCCGCTGCTCCCCTCAGCAGTGTATTTCAGTCAGTCTGCCTGTTCTGCTCCCTGCTCTGTCTGGTGAATCCTGTCACCCTCCCGAGCCTCTGCCCTGTACCCCAGCTCTTGTATAAAAATAAATAAATCTTTAAAAAAAAAGAATTAATACTGTTCCTCAGAG
The DNA here is from genome assembly GCF_014898055.3 of Talpa occidentalis. Taxonomy (NCBI): domain Eukaryota; kingdom Metazoa; phylum Chordata; class Mammalia; order Eulipotyphla; family Talpidae; genus Talpa; species Talpa occidentalis. The sequence continues at coordinate 105,504,210 of NW_023604861.1, read as the reverse complement.
TAATTTTAAAAAAAATACACTGTAGGATAATAGAGTTCTAGGCACAGAGTAAGCATTTGCCAGTGAATGGAGAAAATACAGCTTAAATGAATCAGAGGATGTAAGAAAGAAAAACTAGGAAGAAAAGGCAAAGAGAATAAATAAATTTCACATGTCCAAATTGATAACTGTGGATAATAAAAATTTTCTGAAACTATACAAAACCTGTTGCTCTTAATGGGAGGCTGAAAAGATGGTGTTAAAGCAAAGCAACTTTGGTATCAGCCTGGATTCAGATCTCAGCTCTGCCACTTAGTAACTGTGTGACATCAGGGCCATGCAGAATTAAAATGTGGGCCCTTAGCTCCAAAAGCAGGGAAGAAATAACCTTAATGGTACTAAAAATTCTGTTCCCTTTATCTTTCTTCTCTCTCTTGACTTGTCATGGCATTTTTAATGTTATTCTAGCTAAAGAAAAAATATGATTGTTAGCAAGAATTTTACTGTTCCTTTTTATATGGTGCGATGCCAGTTTTAAATGCTAATACAATAGCATTTATCACCAATGCAAAATCACTGAAATTGCACAATTTGTATTGGCTGCTGGTACATGCATATGTATTTTGTTCTCACCAGAACAGTGGAAATGCATCGCAGAGCCACCTCAGCTGTTTTCATTTCACCTCATGATACATGCACATCCTACTAACACTTTATCTTCAGCTTTCTGATAATTAAGGAAGAACATTCCCTCTATCATCATTTTTAGCAGGAAATAAGAAAGGACATGGTATAGGTCCTGGCTTTAAATGAAGTCATGCTTATTGTTTCTATAGTACCACACTTTGCTCCACAGGAAACATCACTCAAAGTTCATTCCTACTTCTTCTACTCCTAAGCAGGTTTTCCAGGTGGTTCTTTTGTACGAAACACAGTTCTATGCAAATGCATGCTGCAGTCATTAAATGTCACTTCCAGAATTGAGCAGGCTGCAAAAAATTATTTTATAAATCACAAATCTATTTTATTACCTCTTTTAAAATGAGTCAGTGTCTGTACAAATGGATAAGCGGATGAAATATAGTTCCTGAAGGGCTTTGAGACTGAAGTGGTTTTATGAAACTGACATGGCTTTCAGTCCCAGAGCTATTTCCCTGGGGGGCACCTTGGTCGTGTCATTTCCACATTGCCTTCCTCCTCTGTTCCTCAGTTTCCTCATGTGCAAAATAAGAGTGTCATATGCCAGACATGTACATAGACAAGTGTCACATCATGACATAGTGTCTTCCAACTAGCATACAAGCAAAGACATGTAAATAACTGTATGTAGTAGGGGCGTGATGAAGAGAAGAGCTGCAGTAAGTCGGCTTAACATCACCACTCAGGTTGCCTGGGTGCCAGAGATGGAAACTTAGAGTAGAAAAATTTAGGGGAAAAAAAAAGAGAAAAAATTAGGATCAAAGGTCTCACAAGGACAAACAGCAGGAGTGGGGTTAAGGACGATTAATAAAACTTACCTAGGGCCTCCCTGGTGGTGCAGGGGTTAGTTAATGTCTCAACGCCATCAAGCTGTCACCAACCACTGAAGCATGAGTTTGATCCCCGGCCAGGGAGCTAACCCACATGGCACAGCAGAGCTAACCCACATGGCACAGCTAACCCACATGGCACTGCTGCTCCCTTCAGCAGTGTATTTCAGTGGCTCCACCTTTTCTGCTCCCCACTCTGTCTCTGGTGAATCTTCTCACCCCTGCATCTCTGGCCTATACCCCAGTTCTTTGTATGCAAAAATAAATAAAAATAAAATCTTTTAAATAAATAAATCTTACCTAAACCAATTACGAAAGGTTCCGGGAATCTTTAAGTTGGGGTTAGAAAGGATTATCAGCCAGAGGTGAGAGCAGAGAGGCTTCTTGGTCTTGGAAAACCAACCCAGTCTGACCCCAAGGCGATAATTTCCACAATAATTCCATCGAAGAACATTATTTTAAAAAAACACCCTTTGTCCTGGCAAAATGCAGTCCTTGCCCTTCAAGACTGTCCGCCCATGTCTATGCAGGCAGTAAACTTGCTATGTGCCGATGGAATGTCTGCTGAATTCTTTCTCAGAGGGACCCAAAAACCCCACACACCAAACCCCATCATCTGAACCCAACATCAGCAGTGTACTCAGCACTGGGAACTGGGCCCGCAGAGTTGACACACATGCCATGTAGGTACCACACAGACGTGCACTGCTTGTAGCTATAGTTTAGCCTTGTGCAACATTTAAGCATGTACTTCCTGCATTGGTTTAAAAGGCCCTGCATCAGTAAAGTCCTCTAGGTGGGTTAAAAAACCTAATGTACTGTAATTAATGTGCTTGCATCGTCAGCATTTTCCTGATGGGGTGAGATACAGTGACATGCTGGAGCTGGCTCGTAAAATTCAAGAGTTTGATGAGCCTGTCATTAACTTCGCTGGAAACAAAGGTGGTAAATACTTAAAACTCATCACTTCCTTACTATTTTATTGAATTTTACTATCCTGTCTCTTGGGCTGGTGGGTCTGTGGGCGGTACTGCAAGCTTCTGCTTATCCCTTCCCAGCTCTGTGTCCAGGGATGTAACATTGGTGGTTGATATCGGATGTGATGGGAGTACTTGCACCTGGAAATGGGCAAATGCTCAAAATTAGGTCTCCTTCCTCCACATTTCCCTTTCTCCCCTGAGCCGATTAGCTCATTACTGAGTAGGAATTAGCACAGGACTCGGTAGAAAAGAAATTCAATGTAGAAGTTCCTTTCAGAAGATTTGTTACAAGCTGTGACTATTGTAGACCATTACAGAACCCATCAGCAAGTATGAAAAAGGCAGAAGAGAAAAGGGAATGAACATTCTTCCAGCATCTGTGCCTGACAGTACATTAATTGACTTTCATATAGAGGTCAATTAAAATCCTCTTACAGGCTGGCTAAGCTGCGCGATATTACCTCATTCTTGCAGTTGAAGAAACTGATCTCAGTTTAATAACTGACCCGTGTCCATACATCTTTAAGTGAAGAAACTGATGTTGAAATAGTATTTGAATGTAGGTGCTTGTGACTCAGATCCTCATGATGGTTTCCCTACAGAATGGAAAAGTGAATACATTTTGCAAGGGAAATAGTGTTCACTGTCATGGTAAAATTTTTGGAAATGTAACTTTTTTTTTCATTCATTTATTTTTACATCAAGAATTGAAAGTGAAATCTGTGCCAGCCTCTGCCTGAAGGAGAAATAGGTATGTATGAGGTGCTGTGGGAGCCCCAAAATTGACCAGGGACTATCAGAGAAGGACTTTATGTTGGTTCTTAAAACATGGCAGCTCCAGTGTTTGTGTCAAGAAAACGGAGGCATCTGGGAGTGCTGGCTTCACCACACTCTCCAGAGATCAGAAGATTGTGGTTGAAGCTGGTTTTGGTGGAGGTGACAGGAGTGATCCGAATGTGGTCAGACAGGCATCTGTGGGTACTTTGAGGATTCCTGCCAAACCACCACTTGAGGTGCGCATGGGACGCAGAGCCCATTCTCTCTAACCTCTCTGGCTTCCGCTCTTTCAGCCACAGTCCTTCCAACAGGAAGCTTCCAGAATGCATCGAATGGGCTCTGCCCATCCAGTTTTGGTTCAGCCCATGTGGGGAGGAACTGGGAAGTTTCCTTTTAAACATACACACTGAGGGCCTCCCCAGTGGCGCAGCGGTTGAGTGCTGAACTGCGAAGCTGCCCGCAGTCTCTACAGCGCTGGTTCGATCCCCGGTCACTGGGTGAGGGTCCCACATGGTGTGCAGACCTCTCCTGCTGCGCCCATGCTCCCCTCAGCAGTGTGTTTCGTTGGTCTGCCTGTTCTGTTCCCCGCTCTGGCTCTGGTGAATTCTCTGATGCTCCCATGCTTCTGACTGTATCCAGTGCTTGTATAAATAAATAGATAAATCTTTAAAATAAAAATTAAAAAATAAACATACACACTGAGAGATTTTAAGGCAGCCCCGCACACCCCATACTGAGAGAGATGGTCATGTCGTTTCCACACTGCCTTTGCAGATGAGAAAGGACATAATCATCACCATCACCAACCATCGTGGCTCTTCTTAGCCGCCCATCACTTGATTCCCAGTCTGTATCCCCACAATTATCCAGGGAGGTTTTCAAAGCAGTTCATCTTCTTTTACAGTTGAGAGAACTGGCAGAGAAGCACCCACTCCTGCTGTTAGAACACTGCAGACCCAGACTTCGCAGTTTTGATCTGTATATTTTGCTCACGTGCACAGCATCCATACTGGGTGATACTCTCAAGCCCAGGATGCCGCCTTGTGATGTTTCTGCTCTAGGGCCAAGCTCAAAAACGTGATGCCTGACATAGGAGACCACGTACCCCCCACACCCACCAAATGTTTTTAACTCCATTGGAATGATTTCATAGACTTCACACGTCATCATAAATTTATTCTTTAGATTCTTCATTCTCAATTCCTACAGCATTCTGTTCAGCTACAGAACTTTCAAATACTCTAGAAATATAATCCATGATCCCATTTATTTTGTATCATTAAAGACCTGTATTGTGAATAGAATACATGACTATGGGTTTTAAATATTTCTGTCTCTTTCTATCACTTAATGACAGAGAACAAGACAGCATTTGAGCCAGAAAACCAGTGTTCTCATTCTGTGTCTCTAACTAGCTCTGTCTAACTAGTTTTGTCTGGCTTCATTTTCCAGACGATGGACTCCTTGTTGGTAAAAAGAGAAAGTTGATGTCCTTATAAGGTCTTTCCCAGCCTGTGTTAAATCTCCATAATCTCCAGGAGGGAGAGGAAAAAATACCACCACTGATTTCATGTTCCTTTGCATTTCCAAAGAAAATACATTTTATTGTGAGCAATGAACTCATGATTCTATTATTGTATTCATTTATTTGATGGCTGGGAAAACTAGAAATATATTTTATACACCAAATTAATCCAATTTAAAATATTTCAATTATTTGTTTTCTCTAGTGTTGAGTTGCTTTTCTTGACTGCCTGTCCTGCCGCCGTTATCGATATAGATTCTTATATGAACTGCTTCCATTTAGTGTCAGGGTCTTAAATTAAGACATAATAAGATCACATACATTGACTAAAAAATTATATTCAGATGAGAAGGGCAACCAAATCAGAAGTGCTTTGTTTAGTATGCATTTTTTTAAGATTTATTTATTTATGCATATAAGAGCTGGGGTACAGGCCAGAGGTGTAGGGGGTGAGAGGATTCACCAGAGACAGAGTGGGGAACAGAACAGGCAGATCTACTGAAATACACTGCTGAGGGGAGCAGCAGGCAAGTCAGGAGAGGTCTGCTTTGCCAGGTGGCTTGCTCCCCGACTGGCTGAGAATCAAACTCATGCTGCAGTGGCTGCGGATTGCTTCATAGGTTGCGTCTTAACCCTTGCACCCCCAGGGAGGCCCTAGTATGCATTTGTGAACCCACAGTAACCATACCCGGTTCCACTTAAACTTTACATTCTGAAAGAGCCAGGACATAGTGTGGTATAGTCTTCATTTGAGTTCAGAGTAATAACTGTACACTGCTCAGCAATGAATTCCAGATACAGATTTTTATCAGACACTTATGACATTTTAAATAAATTTTAGACTGATGAATTCAGTGTTTCTGTGATAGAGATCATAAACATTTTCCATTTTTAAAAAGCAATCTGGGGAGTGTATATTTGTACTATAGTTAATGCTGTGTTAAGTGTAATATAGCTACTGCAAACATTTGTGGAGTACGAGGGAAAAAAAAAACTTTATTTAAATCTTGCCAAGAGCAGAAATAAAATAAGCAAATGTACACTGGCAGAAGAGGCAGTATAGAGATCAGTACTGTTGTACTACTGTGATGCCTGTATCTTACCTAAGCCTGTATGATATATGATATGATTGCCAATAATTTTATGTCTGAGTATGTGCGTAGTAAGAGATGTTTGTTGAGTGAATAAATACCGGATCAATGATTTTTTTTCCTGCTACCAAACTTTGATTTATACAGCATGGAAATTAGATACACATATCCTAACTTTAATACTATACATATTTACATAAGAGTAAGAAATAAGATAAGTGAACTTCAGTTTCATTTTATAATGAAATATTTTTGACTAACACAGGTACCAGAAAGACAACTTTAGTAGTTATTTTCACTGAATTATAGACTCATGAAAACTAAGACTGTGTTGAATTGTCCCTTTTTAATCTCTATCATCTAGCACAGTGCCCAGACAAGTAATAAAATGCTTATTAATACATGTGGGGGGTGTGTGTGTATTTTCTTCAAATGTAGGTAGGTAATTTATGTGCCATGAGTTATTTACACATTGGAAGAAAGTTTTTTGCAGAATGGACAGAAATTGTAACAATAAGGAAAGGGAACAGATGGGAATAGGGAGATAACTGGCTGCCTTGTTTAGTGTGGACACTGAACCAGATCTCATCAGAACACTCGTGGCTCATGGTGTCATCTCAGAGAAAACAATTTTGAGACAAAAACTTTCCTGTCCTTTGATGTGCTCCTTTCTGATGTCATCTTTAGACTCAGATTCTTACAATTTAGCCATGACTGCAGTCTCACCCATTCATTACTCCTTTAATTTCTGTCCTTGACATTTCAAGAGTTGAGCTGAGCTAGCCCCACTCCAGAGAAGGACTGGGTTGCTGTCACTTGACAGCGGTGCCTCTCTAGTGTGATAGAACTGGTGCAGGTAGAGATACTAGTTTCACTTTTCTCTCATCTTCCTAGTTCTATATCTTACAAAAGAAATTTCCAGAAGTCATAGTTCTAAGTTCCCATTTCTCAATTGTTTGTGGTTGAGTTTTCACTAAATCTCTTTCATGAGGGAAGGTTTTTGCTGAGACCTGATGGGTGGGTTGAAACCCATTGCATTGAGAGAGAAAATATTTAGTGTTTCTCACAATTTTTTTTATTTAAATATTTTATTTTATATAATTCTTACATCTTTTTTCATCTTTGCACAATGTATGCATTTTCATTTTGGTCATATTCCCCATACAATTGCATCTCCCTCTTTATTTTGACTCTAGTCCTTCCTTTCCCTGCCCTTCCCTCCCCCTCGCCCCTAATGTGTCTCTGGTTTATAGTTTTTTGTTGATTTTGATTTTTAATTTGTATTGATTAGTCTTTTTCCTGGTCTCTTATTTAGGTTTTCTAAATTCCTGCTATGAGTGAGACCATCCGGTATTTTTCTTTTTCTTTCTGACTTATTTCGCTGAGCATGATCCCTTCCAGCTCCATCCATGTTGCTGCAAACTGCATGTGTTTATCTTTTTTGATTGCTGAGTAATATTCCATTGTGTATATGGACCACTTCTTCTTGATCCAGTCATCTATTTTTGGGCATTTGGGTTGTTTCCATAGCTTAGCTATTGTAAATAGTGCTGCTATAAACATAGGCGTGCAGGTGTCCTTTGGAATTACTGTTTCAGTGTCCTTTGGGTAAATACCTAGGAGTGGAATTGCTGGATCATATGGAAGCTCTATGTTTAGTAGTTCAAGAAATCTCCACACAGCTCTCCATAGTGGTTGGACCAGTTTGCATTCCCACCAACAGTGCCGGAAGAGTTCCTTTTTTTCCACACCCTCACCAACATTTGTTGTTGCTAATTTTTTTAATATGTGCCATTCTCACTGGTGTGAGATGGTATCTCATGGTAGTTTTGATTTGCATTTCCCTGATGACAAGTGATGTTGAACATTTTTTCATATGCCTGTTGGCCATTTGCATTTCCTCTTCAGAGAAGTTTCTTTTTAGCTCTTCTGCCCATTTTTTGACTGGATTATTTTCTTTGTTGTTGAGTCTCATCAGCTACTTGCAGATTTTTGTGATTAGGCCTTTATCATTAGTATTGTGTGCAAAAATGTTCTCCCAGTCGGTGGGGTTTCTCTTTGCTTTTGTTATTGTCTCTTTTGCTGTGCAGAAGCTCTTTAATTTGATGTAGTCCCAGCTGTTTATCTTTGCCGTCACTATCACTGCTTTGGGTGATGTGTCTGTAAAGATGTCTTTGATGTGCATGTCATGTAGTGTTTCACCTGTATTTTCTTCTATGCATTTTATGGTTTCAGTTCTTATGTCCATTTTGAGTTGGTTTTTGTGCATGGTTTGAGGTAGTGGTCAAGCTTCATTCTTTTGCATGTAGTGACTCAGCACCCCATTTATTGAACAAACTTTCTTTGCTCCAGTGCATATTCTTTGCTCCTTTGTCAAATATAAGTTAACCATAATCTGTGGGTTTATTTCTGGATTTTCTATTTGATTCCATTGGTCTGCGTGTCTGTTCTTGTTCCAATACCATGCAGTTTTGATGATTAGGGTTTTGTAGTATAGTTTGAAGTCTGGAAGTGTGATGCCTCCATTCCCTTCTTTTTTTTTTTTCTTTTCCAGAAGAGCTTTGGCTATTCTGGATTTTTGGTGATTCCATATGAATTTCATCAATAATTGTTCTATTTCTTTGAAAAATGACATTGAAATTTTTATTGGAATAGCATTGAATCTATATATTGCTTTTGGTAGGATGGACATTTTGATAATGTTTATTCTTCCAATCCATGAGCAGGGGATGTCTTTCCATTTCTTTGTGTCTTCTTCTATTTCTTTTAACAGTGTTTTATAGTTTTCTTTGTATAGGTCCTTTACCTCTTTTGTTAGATTTATTCCCAAGCATTTGATTTTTTTTTTGTTTTGCTAATAAAAGGGATGGGTTTTTTTATTTCTTCTTCAGATTTATTGTCTGTGTATAGGAAGGCTACTGATTTTTGCTTGTTGATTTTGTATCCTGCCACTTTACTAAACTGATTGATTAGTTTAATTAGTTTTTCTGTAGAGTTTTTGGGGTTCTCTATGTATATTATCATATCATCTGCAAATAGTGATAGTTTAACTTCTTTTCCTGTTTGGATTCCTTGTATGTCTTTCTCTTGTCTTATTGCTCTGGCTAGGATTTCCAGTATTATATTGAAAAGCAGTGGTGATTTCTCACAATTTCTTAGTGGTGCCTCTCATAGAAGCCAGCACTTCCCTATCACAGTGTGTTTGTGAATTGGGTAGTAAGTGGTTTGACCTTTGTAAAGAGGATCTGTTAATACCGTGTGCTTACCCAAATTACATTGCACAGATTTCTACTTGCCTTATCTTCACAACACTTGTTCTTCTATTCAAAATGCACCCTGGCTCCCAAGTACCTATCTCTTTATCATCCACTTGTTCTTGGCTTAAATTGTACTGCCTCCATGTGACCATCCCAAGCTCCCCAATCTAAATGATGCCATAAAATCTACTTTCCATCAGCCTGAAGATCACTTTTGTCTCCCCCTGGGCAAGAGAAAACTGGCTTGGAAAGAACTCTTTCAAATTTTTGTTCTCCCCTTCCCCACCCCTTGAAATACAGATTTTGAACTTAAATGTCAAGTTGACATTACTGTCTTCTGATTCTCCCATGACAAGTATAATTACAGCCTGAAGATCCTATGTTTATTTCTATGAGTGGAAGAAGGCCATGAGGTAACAGGGAATGTGGTAAAGGAAATCAGTTAAGACTGTGCACTATCCTGCAAGGTTTGTGTACTTAATTTCTCTCTCACATCACTGTAAGCTCAATGAGGAAAGAAGTGATTTGCTCAACATTGTGTGCCTAGAATTCAGTACACAGTGGGTGCTACAGATCTACAGAACTTTATGAATGAATAAAGCAATGGGTGAGTGTGTAAAGGGGGATTAGCACTATATGCATATGTGTACATGCACAAAGAGGCAAAAATAGGTTTTTTGTGTTGCTGTTCACATGGGAAATGTGACTCAGTGACTGGCCATGACTGGGCTTTGCTGCCATTTAGAAGATAAAAGGGTGAAATAATTCTCAAAGTTATTTTATAAGCTGGCAAGTTTTTATGGACTTTGAAAAATGTCGGCTAGAAAAGCACCAAGAAAATATCTGAACTGTGTCGAAGTTGTTCTTATGTCTCTGGGGGCCTGATACTAGAATGTTACTCAGCTGCTCAGATTTTTCCATGGGAGGGAGCTCTGTGGATGGAAAAGAACTTTCAGCTTTGGCCTATTGGAGGACAGAGTTTAAAACTCTACTCTAAGAACTTTCTTTGCATCTCATGTTTGTTTTATATTAAATGTTTAAGTTGATCTTACATTCACCTTTATCTTCACCTTTATAATATAACAATAGAGACTTTGATTTTTCTCAAGTTGATCTTATATTCACCATTTTAATATAAAAACGCTTGAGTTTTTCCCATCCCAAGTCTTCTATTACTTTTACCACCCCAGGAAGATGCCAGTGGCTTGTCCTGTTACTTCTGTGGAATATTGTTAAGAAGTTTGTTGTTTGGTGCTTAATAATGTGATGTTTTCTAAAACTTAATAAGGTTCTAAAGTTTAATCTTTAGAACTAAACTTCAGGAGTATTAAGGCATCTTTACTAAAGCCACTAAATGGCTTTACAAAGCAAACTCCTGCTGTTACTTACCTAGAAAAATGTTCATCTATATTCGATATTCTTTTGTATTTCTACATCTGCAAAGGCAACTTTTTATGTAGACCGGAAACATCTTTCTATTTACACTTATTTCATAAAGCAAAAAAAATGTGCTACTTTGACATCATAATTAAATCTATTTAAAATTCCTTATATCATGAAAACTGAATGAATGTGTCGGACATCTAAATTTAAAATGCTCTTACTAGTGCATTTTTTTCTTGGCTATTTTCAACAAGCCTGGGAGGAAGGAAGAGCACAAACATTACCACTGGCCTCATTTTGCGTGCTGCCATTACATCAGGTCTGCCCTAGTTCCAACACTTAACGCTGGGACTCTTAAGTAACCTCACTGTGGTTTGTGTTTCTCATCCAGAAATTGGGCTTCACCACTGTTCCCAGATAATAGGGACACTGCCTTAATAAGAGCTGGGCTCTTATTAGGCAGTGATTAAAATACTGTGTGTATTACTGATAACATCATACATAGCTGTGTGGCTTAACAGTGAGAACGAATTGGATTGCCAGTCCTCCCTTTTTGTCTTCAGAACCCAAATCTAGACTTTGTGCCTCCTTGGTTTGGGTCTTCAGGGATCCAGGTCATGATTGCTGTCTCAGTAGCCTGGAGACTCCTTTTCTGTGTGGCAGGTATAGAGGCCAGAGGTGCTACACTCAAGACATCCCGGAATGTGGCAGCCAGAGGACCAAGAGAAAACCCGTCCTGCCAGAGATTTGGGGATAAATGAATTTGGGATGCTCAGTGCATAGCTGATCATCTTAGACACTTAATATTTCTGGTAGTAACAATAGACTAAGACTTTGATTTTTCTCAGTTAAAATGTTATCCTGTAACAACCCTATATGGTCATTTTTTGAAAAATGAAGATGAGACTCAGAGAGGTAAAAAAAACTTACCCAAATTCACATGGATAGTAAAAGTCAGGCCAAAATTCCTGCTCCAGTGTTACTAGCTTAGTGCTCCTCTCCACTTCCATAAATCATTGAACTTTAAGTTATTCTTTTATAAACTCATAATGACACATGAAAGTTTTAACCAGCACTGAAATACATTGTAGAATGTTTGATTTATACTTTGTGCCAATATTTAGCAAGAGTTATTAACCAAAGAGATTAGGAAGCAGAGATGTAAATATAAACACAATTCATGATTTTTCTTGTTTTTACATCTTTTGTTATATTTAAAATTATACTTTAAACTATGTAAATAGAGAAAATAATAATATAAGTAAGTATATGCATAACCAGATTTAATACATATTAATATTTTGCTGTATTATTTCAGCAAGGAAAGGAAATATCGCCAACTTCTGAACCCTCCCTTCCACTTCTCCAGATCTTTCCTCCCTCGCTCCTAGCAGAAGTTTGTATTGGTGTTTTAAAATTACACATCAGTAGTATGATTTGTATGTTTGCTTTTGCAGCTTCTGTTTTTCCCTCAGCATTGCTCTTGAGATTCACCCATGCAGATCTGTGGAGATGAAGCGAAAGCATGTAAGCTTCCTTTTTTTTAAAGATGTGGCTCTAGCAACATTAAACTCTTTCTAATGGATGAAGCAAATGCCTCATGGGATTTCTTGAAGTCTTTTAAAAGGGGTTCTCCTAAGCACCCTTTCTTCCCTGGGGTCTTGTGAGAGGCCTTGTGGGGCCTGCAGAGAGATTTTAAAATTTGAATCTCTAGTGTACTTTTTTTCATTCTTTTGTACTCAATAATTGAAATCTTAATATTTCCAGGAACTAAGTCAGTTCCCCAAGGACAAAGTATCATGTGATATATATTCAGCCTTTCAGTAGACTTAATAAATATTTGTCAGTTTTTTATAATTATAGCAGCATAAATTATAATAAGCTGATTAACATAATGAACCCGTTAGTAGATACTTAGACATTCAGTTCATAACGAGTTTATTTCTTATGACAAACACAGAGGCGCGGTCTTTCTTCAGGTGGGTTAATTTAGTGCTTCTTAGCTGAAGGCAGGGCTAGCGTTTGTCTGTACCACAGGGCACATCAGTTTGGGGCCATTCAAAGAGAGGGATGCCTGCTAGTAAATTGGCAAGCATAGACACATTGGACCAATACTCATGTAGTGAAATCCACACTTGTTATACCAGTATTTTACTTTTAGCAGAATTTTAAAACCTGGACTGAAAATGGTATTTATTGAGCTTTTAAGTCGGGCCAGACACTGCACTAGGCATGCCACGTGCGCTGCTTCATGCATTCATCTCATGGAGCAGTGATGAGCTGGGCAGTGTTGTCACTCACACTGGATAAAGACACTGAAGCTCAAAGGATTTGCCCAAATTGTATGCTAGCAAGGATCTGAAAAGTGTCTGCCCAAAGAGCTTTCTGGCCAAATCTACATTGCCTTTATTCCTCCTGATAGGTAGATGCATCTCATCTTGTCTCATTCCCCACCACGCAATGTGTAGATCAAAGATGATGACCCTCACTGGCCGCCTGAGTTGTGCCCGTGCTTCTCTGCCATCACTCACCACTGCACTGCCAGCCACAGTGATGCTCTGGGTCCCTCCTGGGATAGGACTGGCATGCTTTTGCTAAGAAAAGGTGGCATCTGCTGGTACAGAGGCCACCTGGTAAGAGTGACCTGTCGGCGATCCAAAGCCCACTTACATTTGAAGAATCAGAGTAAAAATTTCAAACCCTATGATAGGTAGGCAGCCTATCATTTTCATAACTATTAAGCACTATGCTAAAGCTCATTTACAGCTTCAATCATGAACCTTGGCACATTATTGGTACAAAGTGTAAATATTTGAATGCTAATTATTATAAAACAAACAGGCCACTGTGTCCAAAGCAGATGAATTCTGTTTCAGGAAGCCAGCAGACCCTAGCTAGTAGGCAGCTTGTGTTGTCCCTGCACAACCAATAATCCACGTCTGGAATCATTTCCACCTCCCCCTGTCCCAGCAGCACCTGCTGCCTCATTGCAGAAAGTTCTCAAAGCTAAAAGCTACCCAGAGTGATTCACATATGGGAGTCTTTGCCTTTTAAATTATCTCCCATCTGCCCTGCCACTTGAGGAAAAACCTTATATGGCTAAAGTCAGTTGCCCAGAAAGATAATATTATCACTTAATAAGAGTGGCCCACCCTTCTCTAGCTGGAACCCATCAGTCTTGGACACCAGTTTATTTTTTTTTTTTTAATAATAAATTTTATTTTTATATTCCCCATACAATTGCAGCCCCCCCATTCTGGCCCCAATCCCTCCCCTCCCACCCCCTTGGACACCAGTTTATACATCTTGCATGACCTCATGTCAGGACCACTTGGCTCAGCTGCCCCATTGGCTTGGTGGACTAACTCTCTTCCATGTGGGTGTGTCTTTCAATATCTACCTTTGCTCTCCTCTCTGAAACTCCCCAGGATTAATTTAATCCCTGTTGTACATTCACCCTTCCTGGTCAGAACCACTGTCGTCCTACCTAGAGCTCATGGCCCTTAACATCTGTAACCCCTCTGGATTTGGTAGTCAGTGGGCAGTTCATGCTGATGGGGCCCATCCACTTGGTTCCTGTGCCAGGGCTGAGCACCCTCCAGTGATGGCTGAGCATGGAGAACATGTTGACTCTGAAGGTGAACTGGCAATATCAGCTTCTCCAGGAACAACATAGGAACATTTGGGAAAATAGTCTGTTAGGAGATCATTGGTTTCTGTCAATTTAGGAAGTTTGATGAAATTCAGGACAGTGTTTTGTGGCAGAGATGGGAGGAAAAACCATTTTCAGCATGATATGACTTATCTTGGCATAATATAGTGCAAAAAAAGAATACATGAGTTTTGGGTACAAGCACAAAAAGGGGACCTCCTGAGGCTTCAGTTTCTTTGTATGCCAACTGGAAAAAAAAAATGTTTACTGAGGAATTTGTGGTAAAGGTTAAACTGACATTGAAAAATTAAAATCAGACTGCACATATGAGGTTGTGCACTACAGTACCTGGCACCCAGCAGGCCTCTAGGAAGTGGTGGAGTCACTAGGTAGTGGCTACTGTGACTTTGCTCCCCTACTCTGACTACTAGTGTGATTGGCCTAACGGTGCAATAGCTGGCTGGGTGCTAGAGACACCTGCTGGCTGGGAAGGTATAGCTAAAAAGGTATCACCCTCCCTCTGGACCAGTCAGGAGCCCCTGTTCCGCTCATCTCACTTATTTCGTTCATGCTAGTCATAAATTTCATTTATTTTAATAATATTAATTGAGAACCTTCCACAGAACAATATACCTTGCTGGGGATGCAAAACTGAATAAGATGTGGTTCTACCTGCAGGTAGTTCACATTCTCCCCCTCTGAGACTGCTCAAGCATCCAAATTTTAAATTAACCTCAAGTCCTGGCACATGTTTTCTAAAGCTTATGCTAAGCAGGGTATTTTGAGTCTGCCAGCCTTAGCAGCCTTAGCACTGGTCCTTCTCACACATGGGATTGCTGCATCCATTCTGGAGCAGAGTGGCTCTTGGTCCCAAGACCCCTCCTCCTGAGCCAGAAGAAGCTGCTTGTTCTCCACTCACAGCTGGCTGTGGGGCTGCCTCCTGGGATGTGAACTGGCAATTCTTCAGGGATGCCTGAGAGAGGAAGGTGCCCTCCTACCACCAAACTTATTCCACCTGGCTAATCTCTTACTTTCTGCCCTTCTGGAGTGTAAGGGAATAAACTAGGAAGTGGACCCTTAGTGTTACCCACTAATCATTCTGGAACCTTCTGTACTTTTATTAGAAAATACAAAAAGAAAAGGGGTCACTTGTTAAAGTAACTGATGAGGTTGCAGTGAGAGAAAATTTCAGTTGGGGTGGTAACATATCTTTTCTGCAGACTGAGTATTTTCTTGGATTTGTGATAAGAATTAATTTTAGAAATATGAATCTTGAAAGAAAATGACTCTTCAAGACTATTGAGATATATCAGTGTCTCACTATAGCTTATACACTAGATCTTCTACATTATTTCACCATTAAAATAGTTAGATGTGGGGCCTCCCTGGTGGTGCAGGGGTTAAAGTCTCAGTGCTTTCAAGCCAGCCACTGCAGCATGAGTTCAATCCCTAGCCAGGGAGCTAACCCACATGGCTCAGCAGACCTCTCCTGTCTTTCCCGCTGCTCCTCTCAGCAGTGTGTTTCAGTAGATCTGTCTGTACTACTCCCCATTCTGTCTCTGGTGAATCCTCTCACCCCCTGCACCTCTGGCCTACACCCCAGTCCTTGTATGCATAAATAAATAATTAAAATATAAAATAAAATACTTAGCTGTAAGATCAGCTTATACAACTTCTACACCAATAAAGGACACAGGTGTTTCTCATACCCACAGAAAACCTGGCCAGATGGCCATGGCGGCAGCCATGTCAAAGTGTGTTAGAAAACACTTTCCATTCGTGGGCCTCCCCGGTGGTGCAGCGGTTGAGTGCTGGGCTGTGAAGCTGCCCACAGCCTCTGCAGCACCGGTTCGATCCCCGGCCGCCAGGCGAGGGTCCCACACGGTGCGCAGACCTTTCCTGCCGCCCACTGCTCCCCTCAGCAGTGTACCTCGGTCCTTCTGCCTGTTCTGTTCCCTGCTCTGGCTCTGGTGAATTCTCTCACCCTCCCGCGCTTCTGACTGTACCCAGTGCTTGTATAAATAAATAAATCTTTAACCAAAAAAAAAAAGAAAACACTCTCCATTCGAGACAACCAGAGATCAGGCTTGTCAATCTCTGGGCTTAAGAAGGAGATCATTTGAGTGGTAAAGCCCAGAATTCAGTTCTCTATACTCTGGAACAAAATGAGAAGGTGGCTGTGTTGCCCTGAGCTGCAGTGGGATGTCCCCCTGATGCAGGGCTTGTATTTCATACTGTCACCTGACAACTTGTAAGAAATTGTGACTTTTGGAAAATGTGATTTCTTTCTGAATGATCTGAAGGAGAATTTAAATACTCTTTTGTGCTATTTTGAATATCTATGAAGAAAAGAGTCATTTCTTTATTTGAGAATTAGTATCTAAGATACAGGCATTCCTGAGTGCATGGAACAATCAACATAATTTCTAGCAGCAGTCACTTTTTATTTTGCCTCAGGGTTACCATCTAAGTCTTTTGGAGGCTTGGCTAGAAAGGCAACAAGTGGAAGAAAGATGAGACTGGGGAAAAGTAGTTCAAATAGACAGAACATCCACTTGGAATTTAAACCTTGTCAGAATCACTATGGAAAAGAAGCCCACACTGTACTGATAATCTTACTAGTTCTCTTCCCACAGGAGAACTGGCAAGAATCCAACAGCCTGTTACTTAACCCTTCCCTGACTGAGCCGGTGAAGTATGATTTGGGAGCCCTTCATCACGGACACCTGGGGCCAGGCTGCCAGCTAGACCTCTGGTCTCCCCCTGACTGTTCTGTCTCACCAGCTAATGATGGACTGTAACAGTGAGTCTTACAGACACAACATGGTTTAAACGACATGATTATAATGTAAATACTAGAGGGAAAAAAATGTGCTTTTTCGCTATTGCTTAGCCAGACATTTCTTCCTCTGAGGCTGCATGGTCATTTTAGAGAAAAAAAGAATCTGCAGCTCTAACGTGGGTGATGCCCTCCACTCTCTCTAACCTGAATTGGTACAAACATGCTGGTGTCTGGGATCCTCTATACATGTAATGATTTCTGTAGCATTTTACAAGCAGATGATTTGCCATTGCCTTTAGATTTAATCATTTTGGAAAGTGTTCCCTTAACTGGCAACAGAAGGTTTGCAGTGACAAAGGTTGTGGCGAAGACTTTTAGATTATTAAAAGTTGAAGCCTCATCATGAGTCGAGGCTGCGGTCCCACTCCTTTCTATTATCACTGTGCATTTGGAGTCACACAAATCTTTCCTAATGACAAACCATCCTGCTCTGCATTGGGGTCCTTGTTCCTTTCACAGTGCTCAAGGGCTGATGAGTCCCACCCTTTTTACTTGCCAGCACACTGGGTGGAGAGAGAACAAATCTGCTCCACAGCAGGCCTTATCTATCCTACTAGGCTTTTCCTTTACTTTCTTTGTGTCCCCAGACTCCCTCTCATTATTTTCCTTTCCCTTTCATGTTTGTCATCTCCCCATGGGGGGAAAAGGTTTCACATGACTTCAGTTGGGAAGTAGGCATTTCCATATAATGAGGTCTGTATGTCTGAGACTCTCTATTCTGCTCCAGGATTTAGCAACTCCAGTTCCTGCAGCTTACTGACCCCACTGAACTGAGGCAGCTCAGGGTCACCTGCCATGGCAGGCACTGGTCTCAGCTCTGAGCCCTGAGGCCAGAGAGCTCTTGTTCTTCCCCAAGTCAAGGCTTTTTTTTCTGTTACAGCTTCTACCACTCAATGTGTACAACTTCACCTTTTGACATTGTGTTGAAAAAAATCGTTTCTCAAGCAAATGCTGAAAAAAGAAACCTCTGTTTCCAATTCTTTAGTAGTCTGCCAGAGTAGGCCCCCCAGAGCTGGTACTCAATGCAGGGAAACCAGGTAATAAGAATTTCCAGACAGAGACAGACTACCTTTTAAATTAGCTACTACTACCTTGTTGCGGGGGTAATAATGTGCCTGGTCTTTGAGGTTCCTGACAAGGAGCTTATAAAGTTCTTGAAATTTCCTGAGTGAAAGAATCTGTGTTGCTAATTAGATCATACTTGGTAGGCTCCTAGAGAGCGTCAGAACAGGGGCTGCTCATCAGAAAGACCCACCAAGATATTAGAGGATGGGGCCACTTGGGACCAGCCTGACATGGAAAAGGGGAGGGACTAGAGATTGAACTCAGTTGCAAGAACAGTAATATAGTCACTCAGTAAAACCCTACTCAAATCCGTGCCCCACAGGGCGACCTCCCCTAGGAGAGCACAGGGAGAGGGCTTGAGATCTCAGCGTTTAACTGGATCTCCAATGACGTGTATCCTTTCCAGAAAACTTAATCATGAGTGTAGTGCTTTCCTGAGTTTTGTTAGTCATCTTAGCAAATTATCAAGCCTAAAGGATGTTGTGGGAACCTCCCAGATTGGTAGCCAAATGGCCAGAAGTAAGGTGACCTAGGTGATCCCACATAAGGCTGGTGTCTGAAGTGGGGGGCAGTCTTGTGGGCCTCATTTAACTTAGGTGCATTTCTTGTTAATGTTTTGTTTCCTGTAGTACTAAGCACAGTGCTAATTTTAGTGGCTAGGGTTAGAAATGTATAGCACTGTAGTCAGTGGGGTGGACGCAGAATAACTGTTATTAAGGGTAATTTTCTGATTTCTAGTAGAAATGTTGAAATACCGAAAACCGCTTCTAAATGTTCAGGTTGGGCACAACAGATTGAAGCATTGTCTCCTGAGTGGACAGGTTCAGAAAGATCATTTAGTAGATGCTACTCAAAGTGTGGTCCCCAGACTATGCACATCTGCAAACTGTCTGTTATCATTTCCTGATGAGATAGGTAGAGGACTTCATAGAAACTTTCGAGAACTTTTGCAGCAATTGTATGTGGCCAAGACATTCAGGAATGAAAATACAGACGTGACAGACTCTTGACAGTTTGGGAGGGAAATGATCCTTTATCACAGATAGTTTAAGAAACCTTATTTAGAAAATATAGCTCAGTTGCTGTGACCAGATGGAATCAGAACTTCGAGTTAAGTGTGAGCCTTAGAGTCAAGCAGATGGGTTTGTCTGCAGTGCCTGCTGCTTGCTATCTCTGTGACTTTGGGAAGTTAACTTCTCTAGGCTTCATCTTAGAAAATGGATACAGCACTGTTTCCTACCTTATTAGGCAGAGAGATAAGCCAGGAAAAGTGCTAAGCACGATTTCTGGCATATAGCATGTCAACTGCTGGTATTATTTCTTCTAAGTTCATTCCTTGGCATCAGTGTTTCTGGCATGGGGAAAATATGCTGTGGATATCTGTGTTTGGTTTCTCATGTGACTATGTGGTACAATAAACCCTTTAAAAATGCATGGCTTTATGCGTTGAAATGAACATTGCGTCCCATAGACTCCCTCTGGGGGTTGACCCTCATCGCAAGGCTGTTGTCATTGTCGGAAGCATTTGGCACACTTCTTATATGGTGTTTATTATTAGAGCTTGTTCCAATGATCATGAGATCATATAACAAATCACCTCAAGCCTTAGTGGTTTAGAACAGCAATCTGTCACCATCACTCATGGTTCTGTAGGTTGATGGGGGTCAGCTGGTTTCTCACTTGAGGTTCAGTGAGAAATCGGCTGGGCCAGGAGTCATCTGACAGCTCAGCTGGTTGGGCATCCAAGACAACTTCTTTATGGCTGCAACCACAGAGGTGGGCTGCAACCACAGAGGTGGGCTGGGCATCTCTCTGGTCGTGACCTTTCCCCATGACTGGTGCAGGCTTCCTCACTGCCTGACAGGCTTAGGACAGGCTGACAGCATTCCTTGTGGCTGGCTTTCCCTAGAGGGGAACTTTAAGAGGTAGGAAACTGCTGGCCCTGCCAGGATCTGGTCACAAAGCCCTCCACTTTTCCATGGGGGAAGTTCAAATGGGAAGACGACCTTCTTTAATCGACTCTGGGGCCACAAAACCAATGACGCACTTTTAATTGACATATCATTTATTCACCAAGGACAGTGCACAGCTTCCCAAGTTGACTATTTAGATTTCTTAGCTGAGTAAATATGCCAACTATTGCATTACATGCCTTTGTGTTGCAGTAGTGGACAGGCTATACCAAGGAAGAACTGAATGAGTCACAGATATTCCCTTGTGAGCTCCTCCCATCAGGCTTTCTGAGTGTCTGATTGCTACTTATGCCCTCCTTTTACCTAAGTTGCCTCTGTCTACTCCTCCCTGCCCCTGCCTCCCCAGCTACAAAGTACTCTGAAACCCCCTCCATCAGCCCTGGCTCTCTTGCTTGGAGAGCCAGGAGCCAGGTAACTCATGCAACCAGATATCCAAGTAGACCCTCCACATTCCCTGTGACCTGAAGATCCTGGCCTCTTCTAACACCAAATGCACACAGCTCCCAACCCCAACTCACTAACACAGATTCTCGCCATTTTTTCTACCAATATTTATTCAATATTTGCCTATGTTGGGCTCTGTGCTCCACTTCAAGAATCAGCAAGTTCTGTTATTATTCCACAAACATCCCTTCTATTTTCCTTTCTGGGGCTTTGCTTACATTCCTGGAGCTTAGGTGCATTTCTTAGTAATGTTTTGCTGTTCTCCTCAATACTAAGCACTGTGCTACCCATGTGCATGTTGCAGTACTCATGGATGGAAGACAGTGTCTCACTCCCTGTTATATTCTTTTACTTCTCTCTTCTTGCATTGGAGACACTCATGTTGAGGGTGAAGTCGGAGGGCATTATTTGGGGCTTTGTTGAAGTCCACAGAAATTGCTGGCATAACATTCTGCAGCGACAGTCATGGAAGCATTGCTTATATGGTTGGACTTCTGGCCTCTCCCAGACAGCCTCCTAGGCCTAGGGGAGACCATGAAGAATCAGCTAGGTTGTCACCCCTTAGAAATGCACAGCTGTGCTGCTGTACAATATGTGAGCTTTGCACCTCTGGTGGTCTGATAAGCCAGTTAGAGGGCAGGCGCTGCTGAACTCTCTTGCTTCACTTTACCAAATTGGAATCCTATAAACCCCCTTGCAGAGAGAAGTTGTCGGAATGGCCCCAATTAAGCAGTGTCAAGATGGGGAGGCAGACATATCACTGAGTTACCTGGAGAGGTTTTCCAAATGTACACCCACTGTATCTCCCTCTCTGAGACTCGACTGAAATGGCTGGCGAGACCCTTTGACTTGCAGAGGTCAGGAGTGGGAGGAGAGGTAACACCTGGATTTAACTAAAGCCCTCAGGTGATCCTGGTTTCTGATGCCACTTCTAACCCTCCCTCCCCCTTCCCCAGCAGCGGCTGAGCAGGTGCCCCACCTTGGCTAACTGTAGCGCCCGGCTGTTTTTCAGGCTCACTCCATCCGCCGCTGCTGTGGACACAAGGTGCTTGACCCCAGAGGCCTACCATGAAACCACACTTAAAGCAATGGAGGCAACGAATGCTTTGCGGGATATTTGTTTGGGGGCTCCTTTTCCTGGTGATTTTCATCTATTTCACCAACAGCAACCCTGCAGAACCCATGCCCAGCTCCTTCTCCTTCCTGGAGACCAGGAGGCTGGTGCCCATGCAGGGGAAGCAGAGAGCCATCATGGGCGCCATGCAGGAGCCCTCCCTGCTGGAGAGCCTGAACACAAACAAAGGGCTCCTCGATGGACCCCCATCCGGCCCCTTTCACATGGAGTGGGGTGACCTGCAGAAATGGGCGCAGGTGCCCGATGGATTTGAAAATGAAGAAGAGATCTTTTCATCCCAGATGGGGAGAAAATCTCAAAGTGCTTTCTACCCGGAGGACGACGACTATTTTTTTGCTGCAGGTCAGCCAGGGACGCACAGACACACGCAGGGCACGTTGGGGTCCCATTCCCCCGGAGACCACGGCCTGCAGGAAGGGGTTTTGCTGGCTGGAGAGGCCCAGAGAAGGCGAGTGAAAAGGAGGCACCGCAAGCAGGGAAGGGGCTCGGTGTTGGCAGAGGGCAGCGACGGCGACCGGCTGTACTCCCCCATGTCGAGGGCCTTCCTCCACCGGCTCTGGAAGGGAAACGTCTCCTCCAAAATGCTCAACCCGCGCTTGCAGAAGGCAATGAAGGACTACCTGAGTGCCAACAAGCATGGCGTGCGCTTCCGCGGGCGGCGGGTGGCCGCGCTGAGCCGCGGGGAGCTGCTGTGCCAGCTGCGGGGCCGCGTGCACGTGCGGACACTGGACGGCACGGAGGCGCCCTTCTCCGCGCTGGGGTGGCAGAAGCTGGTCCCCGCTGTACCGCTGAGCCAGCTGCACCCACAAGGCCTTAAGAGCTGCGCTGTGGTCATGTCTGCAGGAGCCATCCTCAACTCCTCGCTGGGGAAGGAGATAGGTGGGTCTCGTCGCTCGGAATGTCTTGGGCTGCCTGCATGACTATGGACTGGTTCTTTCTCAGCCTTCCTCTGGATCTCAGGGCATAGGGGGTCCCAGCTGGAGAGTCTTCAGCTGCCCTTTCCTCCCTGGGACAGTATCTATTTGGGATCCCAACAGAGGTATTCTTGGGGGAACTTGAGAGCAGCCTTGTTCTCCCATAACCTGGTGCCAAGGGGCATGGAAGGTCAGTGTCAGCCCTTTCTCAGAATTCACCTCTTGTAGAAACCATGTTCAATATTGATAGACCCACCAAAAAACTGGTGAACCCATAATATAAAATTATGGGACAGGAAGGAGAAGGAGAAAAGGAAAACAGGACACTTCTATGGGGCAAAGACAATTAGGGGTGTAGGGGTGTCAACTCCAAGGAAAGGTATATAAGATCATTTAGTCACTATTCAGGGACTGAATCTGTGTGAGTTCTGAGAAGAGAACTACTGCTGTTGAAAATACTCCTGTCAGAAAAAGGAGCTCACACTCTCCCCCCACCCCCCAATCTTTGGCACAAATACCACCTTAGGGTTGTGGTCAGTGCATCTAGCAGAGACCTCCATGATAGTAAATAACAGGGTGGCACCCTGGGATCCCATCTTCCCTTCTCAACTGTCTTCAGATCCACATCGGAGAACCCAGAGCACATCTGTTTCGTAGTTAAGGCTCTATTAGTCGGGGCTCTCCAGAGAAACAGACCCAGGGCTATATAGAGAGAAAGCAATTTCTTTTAAGGATCTGCTCCTGACGATGTGGGAATGGGTAAGTCTGAAATTGGTAGAGCCGACAGGTAGGCTGGAAACTCAGGTAAGAGAGGCTGTTATAGTCTGGAGCCTAAAATCTGTGGGGCAGGTGAGTAGGCTGGAAACTCAGACAGGGTTCTCTGCAGTCTGAACGTGGAATTCATTCTTCTTCAGGAAACTTCAGTCTTCGCCTAAAAGAAGCCTCAGAATCCCTTTAATGCCAGGGCTAATTCATTACTGCACCAGTAAGTAGGCAGCACAGCCCTTTACACTCATCCATTCATTCAACAAACATGTATTTGGCTTCTATTATGTGCCATCTTCTATATTAAGTGCCAAGAAACAGTCTTGGTTTCAAGTGCAGATAGAAGACAAATGGTGTCTAACAGCCTCACAGCGGATGGTGTTAGTTCATAACTAATCTAGAAGTGACATTCACGGGGCATTACCCAGTTGATAGAAAGGAGTAACCTCTGCTCTTGGTTCTATTTGTTGTTCAGTGTCCTTGAAGAGTGGCTGATGTTCCAAAACTATCTTGAAATAAGGAGATGCCTTTGTAATCAAGCTCCGCAGCCCAGACCTCATCTCATATGTTCATGCAGTTGAGGCTGAATGTGAAATGTGTAAAAAATTAGAAAGCAAATCACAGTTCTGGGGTTCTTCTGTCCCTGTGCTGACATTATAGCAGGCCCATAATAACACTGTCTGTGTGTCACATAAACTTGTAGCCAAAGCCAAAGCAGAGCAGCCCGCAATTTATTAGTAGAAAAGAGCAGTGGTTTACAGGTCCCTGGAGTGAAGTAACACCACAGTTCTTTTTCGTTTCTGAGGACCATTATTAATAATGTAAGATGGAATTTAGGTATTATGCTTTAAAGCAATAAGTAACTTGCTCCTGTTTTGTTTTGCTTTGTTTTAAACACCTTTGCATCATACTTGCATATTTGGATCTCTCTTGCATGTCAGGGAGAATTCCCTTGCTCTTTATTGCAGCATAAATATCTCTGGCCAGAGCCTTATAAACTCTATTCAGAATTTGGAAGAGACTGTGAAAGACACTTGGAATTACATGTTTCTAGAGAACATGGACATTTTTATATTTGTCATTTCTAGTATTCAAATTTATGTTTTATGCACCTCCATGAAGCTTTATGATTGGATCTATAGAATCAGATCTGAAAAACACACTCAAATTGTTTTTTAAAAAATCCTCTTATTTTGCCCTGGTTTCTTTGACTCTGATTTTGCACTGCCATTTTAAGAATATATAACTGTAGTATAATGTTAGTAAAAACAGTCTTGCATTTTTATAGCATGCCAGATGCTGACATTTCTCCCTTCCTAATCACCTGATCATATTTAATAACACCTGATTATTAAGGAATTTTTAAATAAAACAAAATATTTGTATAAAAGCAAATGAATGATGGAGCAGGCTCTACTACTTAGCTAAATTCATCTTGTCCCCTAAATACGTATTCTTAAATCATTTAAGTGAAGATCAAAAGACTTACAAAAGCTCATGTTCTTATGGAAA
The DNA here is from genome assembly GCF_014898055.3 of Talpa occidentalis. NCBI lineage: Eukaryota > Metazoa > Chordata > Mammalia > Eulipotyphla > Talpidae > Talpa > Talpa occidentalis. The sequence goes on along the minus strand of NW_023604861.1, from coordinate 105,479,387 downwards.
ACTGAGGACAGACCTAGAAAAGCACCAAAGGCTTGCCCCATGTCAGCCCTGCCAGGAAGCCTCCTCCACATCTGAACTGTCCCTGAATTCTCCATACTCATCAGTCCCTGTGGTAGCTCAGATTTGCTTTTGCCTGCCAGCTAGCTCCCTCTGCTGTTTGCTCCATGGGCAAGGCAGGTCTTGTTTCCTCCCATTCTGTTACACTGAATCATATACCATGTATTTGTTTTTAGGAACAGTGTAGCAGTTGTAAACACCTGCACTTTGAATGTTATTGAAAAGAAAACTGAACTGTTTTGGAAACATGGAACATTCTTTCTTAGAGTCCTGAAATGATCTTTTTTTTTTCACCCACATATAAAAACAAAAATAATTTGGCGTAGTGCGCTCACCTACCAGCAGCCCTGTGGAAACTCAGTGGAGGAGAGTTGTCTACTCTGAACAAACAGTAGAACAGCCTTGACATAGAACATCAGGATCTGTGTGCACAGACTCAGGTTCTGGGGAGTGTGTTGAATAGGGAGGCTGGGAAGGGAGTGTGTCCAGAAATAGGCATATAGCACTTGGTGTTGAGAGCTTGGTATTGGCCTTGTTTTTACCTTTAGGAAAAAAAAAATTGAAAAGGCAGAACATCGATTATCTATTGCTCCCCAGCTCTCTGCCAGATTTGGTGTAAGCCACTAGTGACACAATGATCAATAAGGTATAGACCTAAACCTCAAATCCTCTGCAGACAGACTATAAAGAGACATTTCCAATACTGTGGTTAGGAGGAGCACAGGGAAGAAATGATGACAGAATCCTACCCATTGTGAGGGCTGATGGCCTCACAGAAGAGGAGGTTAGCAAAGAGTGCTCAGAAAAGAGGAACCCAGACAAAGGCCAGTACAATAGGTGGGTGAGAAACAGTGAGGGGTGCAGCTGATGAATGCTAATGGGTGGGTGGGGAGAGGGGAAAGGTTGGGGGCCGGGTAGGAGGGCACTCACATGTTCTTGTATCACTTACGGAAATTAGACTTCACTCCATAATTGTAATAATAGTTACTGCTTATAGGTTGCTTATTGCAGACAAGGTCCTGAACTAAATGCTTTTCTGTGTTAACTGTTGTTACCTCTTACAACCCTAAGTGAGAGACAGGGTTATTGTTCCTGTTTTATAGATAAGGAAATGGAGGTAAGGAAAGACATAGTAGGTAGGCCTGGATCAAATTCCAGTCTGGATCTCCAAAAACTCCAGCTCTGACTCCTGGGCCTGTGCTGCAGTAACGTTGAGATCTTTGAAGCAGAGGGTCAGATTTCCATTTTGATCACTTGAGAGCCTAGATTTGAGGACACAACGGAATCAATCCAAGTGCAGGGGTCCCTGTCCTGGTGAGAGGAGATAGAGATCAGGTTAGCAGGACGCAGAGAGATGAACCTGCCATTGAGGAGCCAGTCCACAAAGTCTGGAGGCCCTTGAAGTGCCAGATTTGGATTGGAGAATGAGCGCAGGAAAGGAGAATGATTTGGGGCACTATTCCCGACATAGGCCAGTGATTTCATGCCTCGACACGTCCTGGCTGCTGCTCCTTGAAAGGTTTTAATCTTCCTTAAGTGAATGCTGCGTTAGCTCTGTCCTCAAGGTCAACATGAAATGGCTATAGCCTGGAACTGCCTCCTCTAGAAATGACGCTTTACTTTATTCCCCTAGGGCTTGTTGTCTAATCTGTGCCTTCTTTACTAAATGTGAATGGACAGCTTAGTTTTTAATGCCCATTACCAAGGAGATGCAGAGCCAGGCATGTATTTATAATACATATCTGCATGTTAGACACATTCTCAGCTCATCCTCCTCGTGCACACCCCCCACCCCTGATCCCCATCCCCTTCTCCTCACTGCCAAGGTTGTCTCCATCCAAGCAGGGTAGCTTTTCTCCCTCCCTAAAATTCTCTCCTTTAGGCTACAGACTCCTACTACTTCCAAGGAGTTCGGCTACATGACATTTCTGTGCCCTGTGCCTTGTGAAATTATTCAGAGACTTCAAACACACCTCAGTGTGGGACATTGGGATTGACCTGTGGAACATCTTAAGGGGTGATGCAACTAAGTTGGAATTCCTGTTTAATTAATTGGAAATGCACCTACTGCTTGGGCTCCTTGGCTGATTCACCTTACTTTTGCACAGCGGCCATGTCTAAGGCAGCATGATTTGTGGGAGAACAGTGATGTAGGGGTGCTGCCATCAACTTGTCCTGGTGTCCTGATGACCTCTGAGTTCCTTGGGGTCATCTCCACTGAAGCCTCTTCCAGTCTGCCTGTCAGATGGTTGCCCAGGTCAGTTGTACACATGGGTGGTTTGCTCACACTCAGTGTGGGGGCAGGGTCTCCAGGCTCCTTTTGGAGATTCATGAGGTGAAACTTTTTACAACTCATAGGCTTTTTTATCTACTGAAATTTGCCCTGGTGATGCCACAGCGATGGTGATTTCCATTGCTTCTCAGCGGAGGTCCAGGCAGTGGGACACAGCAGCACAGTCTTCTGAATTTTTCCCTGTTGGGCACAGTAGTAAAAGAAGAAAGTGCCAGATTCACTATGGGTGTCCTTGGTGAGGCAGACAAAAAGGGTTGTTTTCCTTAAATCTTTTTCTTAAATCTTGAACACACATGTTTTGAAGCCAAAGTGGGAAGTAAAGTGAAAAACCCTTCTGTGTGTATATCGTGGCATCATGGAAAAGTACTTTGTTGTTATTTCTGAGCAGAACTACGTGCTTTTGCCATCAGATGCAATTTTTACTTGAAATAAATGACTGACAGACATACTTTATTAAGACTTGGATCTTTGGCAGATATTTCCTCAAAAAAGGAATTAAGTGAGCCTGTCACTTACAGGAAAATAACTGACAATTTTTGTTGCCAAGGATAGGATTGAAGCTTTCAAATATGAGCTTGGAAGCTTTCCATACTTGAAAACTGATGAGATCCATTGTGCTATATGATGTTTTATAATTAATGCATCAGTATTGGAAGATCTGTGGCATTTACTGAACTGATATTTTCCAAATGATCTTTGCACATTGTTACAAAATTATACATGGGTAAATCATCCATTTTGAGGGCAGAAAAAAATGGATTTTAATCAACAGGGAATGAAAAGATCTCCGATATTGATTTTTTTAATGTCCATATTGCAACTAACCTTTAAGAAACTAGCACTTGTCAAGTTTTGATGAAGTATCAAAGAAGAATATTCCCAGTAATCTGGAAAGACTTAAAATACTTCTTCCATTTTAGGTGCTACATCTGATTCTTCATCTATTTCAACTAAAACAAAATAACAGATTGAACGCAGAAGCAGAAATGAGAAACCAATTATTTTCTAAAAAGCCAGAAGTTAAAGAGCTTTGTAACGTTTAAACAGTGCCAGTCAACTCAATTTTTTTCCAAAAAATGATTATTTTTCATATAGAATATTATTTTCAAATTAACATGTAAAATTTTTGTTTTAATTTTTGATATTATAGAGTCCAAGTAAACCAAAAGCCTTTGGGTTGTCAGTAATTTTCAAGAGTGCAAAGGGGAGGCCTCCCCTGGTGGCGCAGTGGTTGAGCGCTGGGCTGCGAAGCTGCCTGCAGCCTCTGCAGTGCCAGTTTGATCCCTGGCCACCGGCGAGGGTCCCACATGGTGCCAACAGACCTCTCCTGCCACGCCCGCTGCTTCCCTCAGCTGTGTATTTCGTCGGTCTGCCTGTTCTGTTCCCCGCTCTGGCTCTGGTGAATTATCTCACCCTCCCGCGCAATTATCTCACCCTCCCGCGCTTCTGACTGTACCCAATGCTTGTATAAATAAATAAATAAATCTTTAAAAAAAAAAAAAAAAAGAGTGCAAAGGGGTCCTGAGACCAGAATGACAAACTCTATTTTGGGTTATAAATTTTTTCTAGTTCAAATATAATTTGAATGGTAAATGAATCACTGAATCATTTTTGACAACACTATTCAATGAATAATAAAACAATGCATTTCCTTAAAAAGTGCTTAAATTTATAAAGTAAAGAAAATTACAGGGCCTCCCTGGTCACACAGGGGTTAAGTCTTAGCCCTATCAAGCTATCGCCAGCCACTGCAGCAAGAGTTCGATCCCCAGAGCAAACTCACATGGCACAGCAGCTCTCTCCTGTCTCGCCCACTGCTCCTCTCAGCAGTGTATTTCAGTAGATCTGCCTGTTCTGCTCTCCGCTCTGTCTCTGGTGAATCCTCTCATTCCCCAAACCTCTGGCCTGTACCCCAGTTCTTGTATGCATAAGTAAAACAAATTACATGAGTTCAGGTATATTGATATCATTTATACAAAGCATAGATTACCTAGAATCCACAGTTTGGCAGAATATATATATTTTTCTAAGAGTCAGGTAGTAAGTATTTCAGGCTTTGGGAACCATGGGGTCTTGGCCTCAACTCAAGGCTGCCATGACAGGCAATAAATAAACAGATGAGCCTGTTGATTTGCGAAAGCACGTGGCAAGACTTAGCTTGTCAACTTCTGCAAAATTTCCCCTAAAATAACATTCTAGAGTACTATGATAACATAACCAGTTACGTTGTGCATTCTTTGTGTTCCCAAAGTGTATTCATTTTGGTGCTCTAAATTAGGATCTGAATTCCTGTGACTTCAGGGCTTGTCAAGAAAGGCACCTTTTGTGATGTGGCTTTAAGGGTGGCACACATGCTGAGTTTCTGTTACTTAAGGAGGAGGAAGCATTCTCCCAGGAGACTGCTCACAATGGAGTGTTAGGACTTCAGCGAGGAAGGAGAGCTGTTTTCTATCCTTGGGTGGGGTATGTCATGGTAAATGCAGCGCATAGCCTTACGGCTCTTTGGCAAATCAGAAACATACACACTCACTCTCTGACACACTGAGGTTTTGTTAATTGCTCTCAATTCAAATTGAAATGTGCTTGGAACTTTTGAAGCAAAAATTAGTCCTTAGAAATTTCTTTATTGCTGGTTAACTTTGGCTTAGGACTAGTCTCTGGGAAGCACACTAGCTAGCGAACTCAGGAAATCTCAAGAGAGATGTGTGCTTTGTGGACAGGAAACAAGTCCCCGCTCCCATCCCTTAATCAGGTGAGCCCATTTACTCTACCTCTCTCCCTTCATTTCCAGTCAGCCCCCATGAGATGGGAGACCTGTTTATACCTGGATACTCAGAGAACTTGGAAAAGTCTGACTCTCAAGTCAAATGAAGACATACGTAGATTTATGTTGAGGCTCAGTGAACCACGGTGTCCTGTCACAGAATGTAGAACCTTGGTAGCTGGCACTATTGGTGGCCTCTCCCATGCTCCAAGGCAAGGGCGTAATTCAGACTATTGCTGGAAATGCAGAATGATCTAAGACTGCTCTCATAATTCACTGCATCACCAGCAGTATGTAAAAATTTGCAGTGATCAGGAATGGTTTTCTAAAATGAAAGCACAAACCATAACCCTGAAGCGGTCAGTGCATTGAATGCTGTAGCTCTTACTATATGAGAGACTAGGTCTTGGTGCAGGCAGCAGCATTAGATGCTCCAGGAGCAGTCTCCATGTTCTATGAGCAATAAGAAGCCATAGATCAGTGCCCCCACTTATAGCCTCCTTAGCTGTCCCCATAGATTCCACCTTTAAAATGTCTTAGAATCTTTAGAATAGCTGCATAAAGTATGCCTCTCTTAAAGAATGTGAATACCTAATGAGTACCTGAATGTAGCTTAGATTACATAGGGCCTCTTGCCATTGAGTGGATTTATGTTTCCACGTTGATTACCCTCATCCGGGATCTCATTCTAAATATACAGTATACTGAAAATTTTTGCTGGTGTCTATTTAGCTTTAGGTATTGAAAGATTTGCTTAAATGTTGTTTCCTGGATTATGTTGCTTATACAGAGAAAAACAGTAAGTATGTCACTTATGTGCCCTTAGATTCTCATGACGCAGTTTTGAGATTTAACTCTGCTCCTACGCGTGGCTATGAGAGAGATGTTGGAAATAAGACCACAGTGCGCATCGTCAATTCCCAGGTGAGGCAGATGGAGTGTTTTCAGGAATGTACACTTTATTGGTAAAAATAGTTTAACTGTATAAGGGAAGAGATACTACCCAATTATCGATGATCATGATCTTACTTATTTCTATGGATCTTGTAATTAAAAGGAACCAGAGAGGGCCTCCCTGGTGGTGCAAGGGGTTAAGCACCAGCACTATGAAGGTTTCCACAGCCACTGCAGCAAGAGTTTGATCCCCAGCCAGGGAAGTGACCCACATGGCACAGCAGACCTCTCCAGTCTCGCCTCCTGCTCCCCTCAGCAGTGCATTTCAGTGGATCTGCCTGTTCTTCTCCCTGCTTTGTCTTGGTGAATCCTCTCACCTCCCATCCCCGCATCTCTGGCCTTCACCCCAGCTGTTGTATGGATAAATAAATAAATTTTTAAAAAACCACTGAGGAAAAATGCAGGAAATGGAAACTCATGTGTGACATGAATAGGAAAAAATGAGCAGGATCAAAAGGAAAAAACAGGATAAATAGAGAAGTTGTGTGTGTGTAGTTGTGTCTGTAAGCATAGACTTTGAGTGTTGCATTTTGTGAACTGAGAAAATCAGTTAAATTTAGAAGAAATCATGACAACAAGAAAGAGGATGAAGGAGCGGGGGGGAAAGGAAAGGTACAAAATACCAGGGTCAGGGTAACTTGGAAATTTTAGTGCTATTTGAAAAAAATTTTTTTTGAAAGATTTACTTCATTTTATGCATACAAGAGCTGGGGCACAGGCCAGAGGTGTGGCGGGCAAGAGGACTCACCAGAGACAGAGTGGGGAACAGAACAGGCAGATTGACCGAAGTACACCGCTGAGGGGAGCACCAGGCAAGTCAGGAGAGGTCTGCCGCACCATCTGGGTTGCTCCCTGACTGGCCAGGGGATCGAACTTATGCTGCAGAGGCTGCGGACAGCTTCATAGGTTGTGTCCTAACCCCTTGTGCCACCAGGGAGGCCCCTGAAAATTTAAAAAAGGAAAATTGATTGTTTAATCTAAAATGAAAATATCTCTTTGAGTTTTTGATAAAAATGTTTTCTAAATTTATAGCAAAATTATTCCTGAAACAAACCACAATTTCTAGAGCTTTAAACTATATAGGAAAATAAATGAGACAATGGGTGACTTACGGTGAGTTGCTTGCAGAACAGAAGATTAACTTTCTGCTTAGTGCCTTGAGCCAGGTCGCCTGTAGCAAGGAAAGAAACGGTTGTCATACTTCCTTAATTCATAGATGCCATGGATTGTAAAATTCCCCATTCATTTAAAAACAGCTTTTCAGAGAAAGGAGATAAAGCCCACCAAATTAAAATACATATCACCTGCATAATACATTCTAACTTCAGAAATATTAAAGCATAAATAAAAATACTGTATCTTGGGGCCTCTGGTGGCACAGGATATAAGTCTCAGCACTACCAACCTATTGCCAGCCATCATGGCCTGAGTTTGATCCCTGGCCAGGGAGCTAACCTCCATGGCACAGCAGACCTCTCCTGTCTTCCCTGCTGCTCCCCTCAGCAGCATGTTTCAGTGGGTCTGCCTCTACTGCTCCCCACACTGTCACTGGTGAGTCCTCTCACTCCCTACACCTCTGGCCTACACCCCAGTTCTTTATGCATAAATAAATAAAAATATATCTTTAAAAAATAGAGTGCGGCCTCCCCTGGTGGCACAGCGGTTGAGCGCTGGGACGCGAGGCTGCCCACAGCCTCTGCAGTGCCGTTTCATTCCCCGGCCGCCAGCGAGGGTCCACAAAAAAAAAATAAATAATATATATATATGTATATATATATATTGCATCTTAAAAACTGAAAAAATGCACTTCAAAACAGAAAATCAGTATGTCATTTATATTCCCAAAAGTGTTGTTTAAAAACACAGTTGGCAGATAAGACAGAAGAGCCCTTCCAGTACCAGACAGGACCTCAGAGTGTGGACAGTCACAGCAGGGCTGCTCAAATCCGCAGTCTCTTTCTCTGTTCCATTTGTCCTGAGGTTGGCCCTGGTGAGGCCTTAATAACTGGATTCATCCAAGCCTGCAACTCTTTCCAGATTACCTGTCAAGGCAATTGTGGAAAAGACTGGGGTGCTGAATTAGCTAGGGACTTGCACCTTTCAGGAGCTGATTTGATGCCACCAGATAAGAGTACTGTGCTTATCGAAATGTAAAAACTGGTGGATTTTTTTTTCCAATCCTCATTTCTCCAAATATTTCCTTAAGTGCTTTAGTGTTCACTGACAGCCTCTTTCCCCAAGAAGAAAATATTAAGTGTAGGGAACATTTTTTTCTTGCTCTGATTCCTTTTTGAAAATCTCACCTCTTTTAAAAGTATACTTTAAAGAGCCAAGCACTTGCTTTAAAATACCTTTTCTGTGTATTTGCAGATTCTGACCAACCCCAACCATCACTTCATTGATAGTTCATTGTATAAAGATGTCATTTTGGTCGCCTGGGACCCTGCTCCTTATTCTGCAAATCTTAACCTGGTAAGTGTTTCCTTTTGTGCCACCCTTTGACTGATGAATAATAGGAGCACGTGAAGAATTACGCTTTGACAGGATGAAACTGATCATGGTGCTAATTAGGTAGATGTGTGTTCACACACATTTTGATACCTAATTCTCATAGTATACTTGGTGAGTTTTGTCCATCTAATGCCAAAGGGTTTTGTTCTGGAGGGATTTTAGAAACCAAAACAAAAATAAGTGTGTAATGTCTAAATGTTCAGAAATTCCTACTTACACTGGAGGTTACTGATTAAACTCACAGGTTTTCCATTGTGCTAGGGTTTTATCACCTTCCAAGTAGTTACGAGATCTTATGAAATGAATTGGAAGTGCCTGGCAGGAAAACCTAAAGGTAGTGAATCAACAGCTCATCATTATTTAACTGCAATCCCTTACAGGCTTTCCTTGTGTGTGACCCTCTGACTTCTACCTCTAAACTTTTTTAATCTTACGTGAATAGAGCATAAACACGATAATCACTAGTCATGAAAATACAAGAAAGTTATATTCATGACATTCTGGCAAATCATTGCCCATCTAAACAAGTAGCTAGCTACTTTTGGTGAAAGTCTACATGAGAAGCCAGTGTGCTTGCTTTTCAATGACAACTGGGAAAAATGGATGTTATTTAACCTCCTGGAAATTGCTATTGGCTGTATCAGTGAGTGCCTTTCTACTTTTTCTGCCATGACCAGAGAGGATATAACCTTTCTAAGATGAATGCAGGGAACAGATCTTGGCTTCACCAAGAGATACCTTTCCAAAGAGCTTTCCAAGGTCGAATGGGTCTCCCTGGAGAATCAATTGGTTCTGTGAAAGCTGTTCTGTCACTGTTCTCTAGAGACTGAGGCTGGACATTGACCTAGGATGATTGTTAACTGGTTCTTAACCAGGAGTTCCAATCAGAATCACCTAGAGAGTAATTTTCAAAATATGTGTCTAAATCCTGTTTCCAGAAATGTAGCACACAGCCTTGATGTGTGTTTTTGAGAAAACTCTCCCATTGATTCTCACATGTATCATCTATTGTGAGTCAAGCATCAAATGGGTGTTTGAACTTCTCAACTTCCTTCTCAGCCTGAGGTTCTTTCGTTTTAAGCTCAACAACATTCTTGCTGTTTGTGGACAGACTGAGAGCTTCTAACCGTTAGACCTTATTAATTTCTGTGTTGAAAACATTCAAGCCTAAGGCACAGAGTTGTCTGCCTGATGACTGTGAGCAGTGACAGGCCTGAAAGCCAAGTGACAGTGTTGCTTTCTGTGGGGCCTGTGCTCTGAAACTTCCATGTGAGGACCAGGTAGAGGGAGGGTTAAGGAACCAGCACCATGTTCTTCCTGCTGCATTGCTACTGCCTTACGACTTGATAACAAGGCTTACTAATGATGATTTGGTCCCAGTGCTTGTCAAAATTTTTAAAGGCCCAGAGCCCATCCAACCATGGAATATTTCTTGACATCTTAATATATTCCCATTATTTACCCAGGGTGTCTGTTTGAAGGAAGATGAGGTGCTTTAGCCTTAGAGCTAAACCTCTCCCCCACACACCTCCAAATCCCATTTCTTGGTGGCACCCAATACATTTCTATACACATCTTTTAAAAATGAACCTTATTGTTCATTTTTTAATACATTAATTTATATAAAATAGTAAGTGTACATTTTGATGACTGTTAGCAAATTTATCCACAACCACAAAATGAAATAAAATGTTTCAATAACTCCAAAGTTTCCCCTTCCAGGCAAAAACTTACATGCTTTCTGTCACTTTAGATTAAATTTGCAGATCATGTTTTTGAAATGTTGGTTGAGTTGAGGGATCAGCAAACTATAGCCATGAACCAAATCTGGCCCTCGTTCTTATAAATAAAGTTTTATTGGAACACAGCCATGCCTACTTATATCAGTGTGTCTGTGGCTGCTTTCACAGCACTATGGTGGAGCTGAATGATTGCAGCGGCAACACCACGGCCTGTAGAACATAAAGTGTTTATTATCTGGTTCTTTATAGAAATGTTTTGGTTGACCCTACTTAGCCTATCTCCCTCATTTTACTAAAGAATAAAACATCAGTTACTGTTAGGAATAGAACCTGGTCTCTTTGTTACTCAGTCCTTCATCCAGTGAGGAAATACCTGAAAGTGATGAGTCATCACTCCGCCCCTCACATACCCAGCTGTTGTCCCCCCAGACTCTAAATCCCCCCCACACACACACACACACACACACACACGCACGCACGCACGCACGCATGCACCTGGATGTTTCCATTTTCTTTTCATAGTGTGGCCTCTGTACTTGATTATGCTTTTTTTTTTCTTCTCTTAGTGGTACAAGAAGCCAGATTACAACCTGTTCACTCCATATGTTCAGCATCGTCAGAGAAACCCAAAGCAGCCATTTTACATTCTTCATCCTAAATTTATATGGCAGCTTTGGGATATTATCCAGGAGAATACTAAGGAGAAGATTCAGCCCAACCCCCCATCTTCTGGCTTCATTGGTAGGTGTATATAAAAAATGGGAATGATTGGGCGGGCAGACAGGGTTAGGCCTGATATTTAATAAATATGTGATTATGATATATAATACAAGCAATTAAATGGTGGTGTTAGAGGGGAAATAGGTTAACTGAGGTAAAGAGAAAGACGGTTCCAATGATCTCTATATCCATAACAAACTATCCCAAAATTTCAAGATGTAAAGCAAGAACTATTTTATTTTCTGTCATAATTTTTTGGATCAAGATGGGTTTGGTTGGTGGTTCTTCTGTTTCACAGGCGTGTGTTCCCAAAGACAAGAAATAAAAACTGCCAATTCCTTAAAGCTGACTCCTCTCCAGAAGCACCTATGCTGAATTTTATGAGTCAGAAAAGTCAAGGTTGGTTGACCAGTTTAAAGGGAAAGGTAACACATAGACTCCTACCTTGACCATCTTTGTCCCTCCACCCACTTGCATGCACAGGGCTGTCATGATGCCAGGCTGAGGAACTAAATTTGTGACCACATGATCATGCTGTGTGTTGCAAGATAAATGATAGGCTTGGGATTTGATGAGAAGGTCCTGACTCTATGATTCATAAAGGTCTCCTCTTAAGCCCAATAGCTCTAATTCAAAAATGGATTTCATATAAGAAGATTGTTGCACTTCTTATATTGCACTTGGTTCTTATTGTTGCACTTGGTTTATATTTTTTGCAGTCTGACTTTTGTTCTTAAAGCTTGTGGTCTTACCCCATTTCTTTATCTATGTTTCACCTTGTTGTCTCATATTTTTTTTATTTTATCTGAGTAGGGTATGTTAGAATACCTTATACCACCCCCTGTCAATATGAGAGCTATAATACAACCAGGAGATACTAGTTTTGTCTACAAAATAACGGTAATGTTCTGCACCTCAGTTTCAATGAATTTACAACATAGACCTTAACATGGGCTGCACAGTAGGTATCAGTGCAGCAAGAGAGATGGGGAGACACTGGTTTGATTGCAGTTTTGGTTATGAACACATGTATCTGAATTGAAGCTTGCAGATCCTGGAATGGGTTTTTGTTATTGTAATAAATGAAATATTTTACATGGAATTCAAAGCAAAATTTGCAATGTGACTCTGCCTATTTTCTTAGACATAGGCCTCCCCCCCCTTCCATGTCATGCTTTTGACACTCTTTGTTTGCAAATTATCTTTTGAAACTTGTAAGTCTTTATCTTTTGTGTAGTTTCATAAGACCCTATTGATTTAGGAAAGAAAGCATAATCTAGTTTGTCAGCAGAGGGTAAACAGGATAGAATAATGCTTAGACAGTGTAATAGGATGTGATAGAAGTTTAATAAAGTATTTTTCATATTATTGCCTTTTCAGAAATTCATCTGGCTAATATTTGATTAGAGCAAAGTTTCTGAGCACAGTGGAGGCCTGTCAGATATGCTTATTATTAGCATGTCCTTTGAAAGATTCAACTTAGATATTCATTGCCAGAGACAAATATCTTCCCATATGTTTTTGTTGAAAGAAATCATGCCCCATATGGCCAGCTCCCTTTTATAGCTATTCACTGAAAATTTGGAATTTCAGAAGCTGCTGATTGTTTTTAAGGTTTCTCTCATGTGAGCAAAGGGCATGCAATTTGATGTCATTGCCAGAGTGTTGGTTTGGGTTTGACAAGAATGTGAATTCTTCTCAGCCTTTTACTAACATTCTGACTGTGGGCAAGCCTCTTAATCTTTTAAGCTTCAAATAGACTCATCTGAGAAATGGGAATAATTATAACAAACCATTCTAAAGATGAGTGAGCAAACTAATTTGCCTTTATTATTTTTGACCACCACCCTGTCATAGCAGCTATTGAACACCTATGGCCATTTGCATTTCAATTAACTAGAATTAAATAAGGGGAGAATTCCTGTTCCTCTGTTGAGTTCTCAGTGGCCAGCTGCTCCTGGTGGTTATTGTTTTAGGCAGTGCAGGTAGAGGAGTTCTCCACTATCACAGAAAGATGTTAGTTCAGTACTGCTAAGTGGTGCTAATCACCAAAGAAAGAAAAAGGGCAAGTCAATGGGACTTAAGTCAATGAAGTTCCCACTGGATGGGCTGTGCTGTGCGGTGGGGACACAGATGTGATAGAAGACGTGACCTGACAACATTTCATCAACTTGTTCCGCTTGTGCCTTGTGTATTTCAGCCTGAGCCCCACCTGAGGATGGGCAGGAGAAATATCTGGGGGCTCTGCTAGCTGCAGGCCAGTCCTCCTTTATGATGTGCAATCCTTGAACCTCCTCTCTGATCTCACTCAGAAATAAGCCCAGAGCCAGAATCTCTTATATAATTTATTTGATGTGTTTAAATATTGGTATATGATGTCACAAATAACTTAATCTTTCTGCCACAAGAATTTAAAAAATCACTAAGTGGTTTTTGTTGTTGTTGTTGTTATAGAAAGAGTTTTCCAAACACCCCTTCCTGTTCTAAGGTCATGCTTCAGAGTGCACAGTCCAGAGGTCACCTGGCAGGGAATCTGTAGGACCTTCCTCATCAGAGAGAAGCTGTGGCATTCCCTGACTTTTGGCTTTCCTAATTAGCATGTGGCACTCATGGGGGCACAGCAAATGAACCCCTGTTCTCTATTGATGCACTCATCATTGTATGAAAACATCTAATTTTTGATGTCTCATATTTCTAAACCCACCACATTCATTTTCCTTGTATGTGTTGGTGAGCCAGCACTATAAAATAGAGGGCCTCTAAAGGTTCACTATTTTGAACACAAAAGATTTGTTTTTATGGCAATGTGCTCAATGTCAGTTTGATACCCAGGGGAACACCCTAAACCCCTTAATGTAACATTATTGGTGCTATTCAGAGGTCCTCTTCTAGGAGGCAGTGAGGATTTAAGGGGGGCAGCCACTGCCAACTGGATATTAGTTGACCACTGGGGATGAGGACTACGCACAGGCCCAGCCCACCTGGAACTCACAGCGCAGCGTTGAACGGGAATGTCAGAAGTCTAACCCACAGCTTCTGTATTAATAGATGTGCCAACAGAGAATCATGTATTTTACTAAGTAGAACAACACAAGATTCTTTAATCATTTCTAAGATTTCACTTTCCAAAAATTCCTCATTTATTGCAGTGTTTATGCACAAGCGGAATAATTGTTTTTACTTGTGCTTAGTTAAAATAATATAACGTATTGCTAAAAATGCAGCATATTTATACCTGTCTTTTGAAACTGTGGCATTAAATCCTATATTTTGGCATTATTAGATTTTTAACTACAAACACATTATTCTTTGAAGACAATGCTATAAAATTTACTTCCATCTTTATTCATAGAGTTGTTTTGTGTCCTGAAAACTTACTGTGATTTAACATACATAATGGCTGACTATAAGGTGAAATACTGGATGGTTTTACTTATATGGAGTATAGAGAATCAAAAAAAGGGTCAGAAAAGCCAAACCAACAACAAACCCTCAAAGTCTGACTATAGAATTGAGGTTACCAGAGAGGGAGGGTGGAGAGCAGGGTGAGGAGGGGAAGTATGGTAGAAGACTTTGGGGTGCCTTGGTGGTGGGTGTGGGTGATAACATACATTGGAAGAGGTGTGATCCTGTTCCTCTGTATTATAAACAATGTTTAAACCCAATATTACCTCAATTTAAAAAATGTGACTTTGTTTAGTTCTGTCATTTTGGGACCCAGATTCTTGGATATATACTGATTAGTGGGGTGTGGCTTGGAAACCAATAAACAAGGTCCTGATTCTCACAGAAATTGTCCTCACAGTAATTTCCAGGCAGATGGTTCACCCAAAACATTCCATTCCAGAAGTGCAACATCGTTCTTCTATCATTATTAACACCCCCTAGCCCAGCACTAGCACACAAACTGTGCACATTGGCCCTGTTGGATAGGAGGGTGGCAGGTGTGTCTGTGTTCTGCTGGGAAAAGAAAGGCCATAAATATTGAAGGGAAAAAGCTGCTAGAAGCAGTTTCTGTCATTGCGCCATTCTGAGTGTTCCTCTCTTAAAGCTGGCCTGGAGATATTTCTGTGTCAACATTGTCTTTGATCACAAAGTCCCCCATGGGCAAAGCTGTGCCTTTTCCTGAGTTATGTGGAATCTATGTATTATCAGTTTCTATGGAGCAGTTTTCTTTTGGGCAAGATGTCTAGTGAAATCAGACTTCAGCACAAATCTTAGCTTCTAACTAACTACATTCTTCTTGTTTTATCTGCAAACAAAAGGACAGCTTTTTCTGCTGAAAGAGAAAGTAGTAGGTTGGAGGATGTGAGGAACACATTGACCTAATATTGAGGAAAACAAACTCTAGGAAATCTCTGCACTAAAATTCATCTAATTGTGGAAAAACATCTTATTTTAGAACTTTGCATTTAACATACTTAGATCATTTATCAAAGCTAATAATGTATTATGTTTTTATATAATAAAACTGAATTAGAGAGCATATGTGAACAATTATAATATTGACATAATATAAATATATTTTAATATTAAGTGAATAAAATACTTTTATTATAAGCCTCATTTAATATTAGATACTTATTAAACTTTTCATATTGATGTATACTGAAGTTTTTCTTCTCAAATATCTAAATGAATATTTTCAAGCTATCTTTTCTCCTTTTTTTTTTTTCCTTAACCACAAACCCATGCTATTAACAAACAACTCAGAAACAAGTCCTGGCTCCACCGGTCAACTCTGTGACCTTGAGTTGGTTAATTAATGTCTCCAAACCTCAGTTCTTCCAATTAGAAAATGAAGATACTAGTAGTGCTTTAATCACTGAATTATCCTGTGCCAAGCACATTAGCTAATATCTTCTATTTACTTTTATTGTGATATACCAGAAATAATGCTTTATGCTAAGTCAAATAAAACTATCCCCAAATATTTAAAGTCTGGGTTTTTGGTTTTGTTTTTTTTTTTCATTAAGATCAAGGTGAAAATCTACTTTTTTTATATTAGTGAGGCCATATCTTTATATCAAAAAATTATATCATAATTTACTCCTTTTTTTAGTTTGTTCAGTGCTTAGGTTGTTTCAAGTTATTTGATATTAAAGTTTCAAGTCACCATTTGTTATTCTTCAAAGAAATAGAGCAAACAGTACTGAAAATTTATATGGAAGCACAAAAGACCCCAAATAGCCAGAGCAATCTTGACAAGGAAGAAATGTAGGTATCACACTCCCAGACTTCAAACTATAGTACAAGTAATAAAAACAGTAAGATTTTGGAATAAAAACAGACACACAGACCAATGGAATGGAATTGAGAACCCAGAAAAAAATCTCCACTTTTTATATGGACAGTTAATCTATGACAAAGGAGTCAAGTGCTGGGAAAACTGGACAGCCACACGCAGAAAAGTGAAACTAGACCATTCTCCCATACCCTACACACAAAAAATTAACTCAGAGTGGATTAAATACGTGAATGTAAGACCTGAAACCATAATACATAGATGAAAACATGGGCAAATAATCCATACCATTGACTTTAGGGATATCTTTGGGGCATAGATTCTAATGGTAAGGAAAACAAAAGCAAAAATTAAAAAATGGGACTACAGCAAACTAAAAAACTTTTGCACAGTAAAGAAACTCATTAAAACAAACAAGAAAAAACTCCCTATTGAATGGGAGAAAAATTTTGCATATCATATATCTGAGAAGGGGCTAATAGCCAAAATATGGAAAGAACTCTTACAACTCAATGAAAAGAAAACAAATAATCAAGAAATGGGCAGAAGAACTTAAATAGATACTTCTCCAAAGAAGACATACCTCTGACCAACAGGCACATGAAAATATGTTCACCATCACTTATCATTAGGGAAATGCAAATCAAAACCACAATGTGGGCCTCCCCTGGTGGCGCAGTGGTTGAGCGCTGGGCTGCAAAGCTGCCCACAGCCTCTGTAGTGTTGGTTTGATCCCCGGCCACGGGCGAGGGTCCCACATGGCACACAGATCTCTCCTGCCACGCCTGCTGCTCCCCTCAGCAGTGTACTTCAGTCCTTCTGCCTGTTCTGCTCCGCGCTCTGTCTCTGGTGAATTCTCTCGCCCTCCCACGCTTTTGACTATACCCAGTACTTGTATAAATAAATAAATAAATCTTAAAAAAAAAAAAAACACACAATGAGATGCTATTTCACTCCAGTGATAATAGCCTCCATTATAAAAACCAGAAACAAGTGCTGGTCAGGATGTGGAGAAAAAGGAGCCCTCATATACTGCCACTGGGAATGCAGAAGGGTCCAGCCCTTATGGAAAATATTATGGAGTTTCCTCAAAATGTTAAGAATAGATCTACCATATGGTCTCGCAATTCTACTCCTAGATATCTACCCAAAGAAGACAAAATCACTAATTCAAAGGATTATATGCGCTTCTATGTTCATTGCAGCAGTATTTTATAATAGTCAAGTTATGAAAACAACCTAAACTCCCACTGGCAGAGCAGTGGATTAAGATGTGATATATATACACACTGGGATAGTACTTAGCTATCAAATAAGAGCAATAAAATAGATCAAGTTAATTTATTTTTTTAGCTCAAGTTAATTTAGATGATCCATAAAAACTCATTTCTTTGAAATAACTTTTTTATTTTACTAAGTTCCTTACCCTTAGCCCACTAGGGAGCTATTTGTACACATATGAGTAGCATTTCCCTTATTCATCCTTGGTTTGATATTGGAGATTTTATCTTGTTATTTGGTACTGTGAGGTCATTTTGACTGTAACCTAGACTGAATGAGGATAAGTAATAATTTACTTAGAATCCCTTGGCTTCCATTTGTTCTCATAAAGACAGATGTATTTACAGAAAGTGAGTAAGCTCACCTAAGGACATATAAAGCATTTTTAGTTTGGCTTGCTGTCTGCATAGTTGTATCCAGGGCACCCTGGCTAGCCAGGAGGCACCAGCTCCACCATCTTTGGCTCAACACTGAATAACATCAGGAAACAGACTTTGTAGCATGGGTTCTGACCAACAACATAGAAACGGGGCTCTCATAATCTATAAATAATCTTGACAATACCCCCCCCCCTTTAAAAGGCAGCCACTATTGGCTATATTATAAGCAATATTTTTGGAATTCATAGATGCAAACACTATAATTTCAGACTGTTTAATATATGCACAAAAGTAATATGGTTAAAAAAAATCATAATTTACTTCCTTTTCCATGTTATATTGCATTTGGGATTCTCAATTTCCATTATCCAAATGCAGATGATGAACACAAAATAAGCCACTTAAGCCATATTTATGCTTGTATAAAATGCATCACAGTTATGTTGGTCAGGAACAGCTTTTTGCATTTCTCTATGAGTAGTAAGTCCTGCATATGTGTTGCCATCAAATAATACAACATAAATGAACTAAGAATTAGCCTTCAATTATTATTCTTACATTATGTGACTTCATTTAATATAGCTTCTTAAATTATTTTATTATATCAAGTTCAAATTATCCAAACCACCTTTTAATTACAGATATTTTCTGGAAATTTCACTTAAGAAATTACTTTGTTCCTTAAATAATCTAAAATATAGTTCTCATAATTTTCCATTTTATATTGAATTGATTGGGGAAATCACAAAAGGGCTGCTAGCTTTCCATTCACTAACATAATCAGTACAGTTAGCCTTTTACTTCACCACCCATTCAGAAATATGTTGTGCATTCTTCTGTTGGTAATCCTCAGAAATTCCTAGTTTACCATACATGTAAATTATGTATAAGTGTTAACTGATAGTTTCCTGACACTTTGTTATGTTCAGTTTTTATCCACACCATATTTTGCCACATGTTAAAGGATTTGTTCATTAGGGGAAAATTCTATTAACAATTTTGGATGTTTCTTTAAATATTTTACTAGGTAAAAGTAAGTTGATTTTAGTGTAACAATGATTAAGGTAAAGACTAAATGATTAAACTCTACTAGACTCTGAAAAACCATCTAATACATCTATATATGCAAACTAGAGTTTTATGGGGGAAACTTCATTCATCTAGAGTTTGTGATAATCTGAAAATAGGTTGTAGTTTGTTTTTTATTGAGATTTTGGAGCAAATAATTGGTATATATACTGCTGTTAATGCTGAATTAGATCATATGACATTTCATTAAGATCAGTTGAAATGCTTTTTAATTGGTTTGGTAATTATATTGTATTATTCAATATTTAAAAACATGCAGTTTGACAAATGAATGTCTCTTGAGTCATAACTGCCTGGAATAATTTGCAATTTTTTTTCTTCAAATGAATCCCTAGTTTGGACTCATTTGTAAAAACTGACAAAACTTAGTATTAATTGAATTATATTTAAAGATTTTAAAAAAGACTAACCACATGCCCTTTTGAATGACTTACAAAAATACATAAAAAGCTTCTAAACATTGATCTGCTTATTATAAGTCCAACCCCCTGCTGAAAGCAGTAAACTTTTATTAGTGATGAAAGCAGTTAATTTTTGGTAGTCTGTAACAAAATTACTTAATAAAACTTCCTTAAGTGATTTTTAAAATTATTTCTTGGATTAGCCTTGTATTAGGTGATTTGCATTCTTCTTTTAGGTAATCCTGAGCTATCTCAAGAAAGAAGACAAAAAAATAATAATAACATTTTTTGCATAACCAGATGTGAATTCTTTATGTTAATATGGCATGGACCAAAAACCTAATATGATACTTTGAATTTTTACACATACATTATCTGTACTAAAAATATATAACCTGACAGACTTGGGTAATGACACTTACAAAGGCCTGTTTACAAGATTAGTCCTTGACTGGCATCTGGCAACTTGTACTTGGGAAATTTTCCTATCCCCACCACTGATAAGTGTGTTTCACTTTGCCTCTGTGTGTATGCAAGCAATATGGTTTAAGCTGAACACCTGCTTTCTAAGTCTGGAATTTGGTTACATGCCAGGCCAAGACTGCCTGTGTGATCAGCTTCCAGAGGGAAAAAAAAAAATACACAACTTGAGCACTGAGTCTCTGGCAATCTCACATGTATTGCTGGGAGAATTAAGCAAATCCTGTGTGACCCACTGGGAGAGGACTCTGGAAACTTGTGCCTGGGTTTCCCTAGACTTCACCCCTTGTGCCTTTGCCTGGTTTTACCTTGTATTCTAGTATTGAGTTCCACTATGCCGGGTCCTTGGGTCCTCCTGCTTAGTCATCAAACCTGGAGGTGGGTTGGGAACTCCCAACACAGTATTTTATTGGTAATTCAGAGAAGATCTGAGAAATGTGTTGTTGGTACTTACATCATTTGTGAGTCAACATCTCAGCACTTTGGAGGACAGAGTAAAGTTATATTTGGTGGTAATGTTCAAACATTTTTCTCGATTCAGTAATTAAGACACTTGAATCTTCAAGTTCATCTAAGAATTGTAGGTTATGGGCTTGCTCCTGTTTTTAAATTTAAAAAATAGATTAGTTCATTAGTTTAATTTGTTTCTTTTTCCTTGAAATGGTCTCTAAATGATTAGCTCTGTGCCCAGTTTAATAAACGTTTGGTTTAATTGAAGAGACCTCCAACAGTATTGAATCCTGCAATATCTAATGCCACATTCTGCTCCTAGTGCACACTCTGAACTGTGCCACTGCAGTTATATGCTTCCAAACATTAATATTCCTTTGACAAAATATGAAGAAATTTCATCTTCAGGATTTTATGCATTATAAGATACTATTAACACAATGAAAAATTGATTTTCAGACTTAACCACATTTAATAATAATGATTTTTAGTATTTATTATGACAGTGAATCTAAACTCAAATATATGTGTACTAACATCTTTAGAAATTAAAAGACATATACCAAAGCAATTCACCATGTTCCCTAAAACAGTTTAAAATCATAAAAATATTCTCAGTTTTTGTACCATAAATTTTATCTACCTTTCACAGGTCCCTAACTAGTTGTAAATTAATTTGCCCTTTTGAAGGTGTTGCCATACCAATTCCCCTATCAATAGTATAGTAGGCTGCCATTTTGACACTTAGAATTGATTCTACTATTACTTAAATTTTAGGCTGCTGTGGGCCAAAACTTGTAGTTACAGGAGGCCACAAGTTCACATCAGAGTGCAAAATGGGATAGGAAATCATTGTTGGTAAATCTGTGTTGCATAGGCAAAAATCAAGATCAATTATGGAGATAACTGAAGATAAGAACCCACACATTCTTAAGCTCTATTGGTCTTCATTTTGGAATATCATGAACAAATTGACAAATTTCTGTATTTCTGAAACTCAAGATGTTATTTTAAAATACAAGTATTTATAAATGAAAATGCTAAAATGTACCTATCATTTTTAGTAAAGCTATAACTTTTTGCCTAATCTTATGAACAAAATCTATATTGCATATTTAGCAAAGACATGATTTAAAATATATTCACTAACTAGCAGCAAGAGTAAAAATTTTGTCTGGAATAGTTTCCAGAGAAAATAATCAGATTCAAGCATGTAACAACTCTTTGAGACCTAGATGCTAACAAAAAAGCACCTAGAGAAATTACATAGGATTTTCTTACTTGGGTGCCACTCAGCCCTGGAGTAGCTGCTGGATGTGCACAGCGGCTAGTACTTATGAGATAGCTTGGAAGCCCCTAATAGGAACTTTCAAAGAATACGTGTGTTAGACCAGCATGACCTCTGGTCCAGCATTTGGCTACAACTAGATCAGTATAGAAGCTGGAAGCATTTAGAACGCTTTATAGCCATGTGACATAACATAGTATCCAAATATGTAATCATTTTTCCAGTAATTCATTGCTACTGTATTTTACAGAAGTATTGTTATATGATGGATTGAATTTTTCTAATGGCTCTTCACCACAAATAGTTTAGGGTTATTTGTTTAAAAATCAGTATCTTGGACCCCAACATAAATCAGTGGAATCCAAATCTCTGGGAATGGGGACAAGTCCCAGAAAACAGCATTTTAGCAAGCTCTTCAGCTCATTCTTTTTCATGGTGAAGCTTTAGAACTGCCTTCAGAAGAGAGTCCACAGTGTGACTAGCATACATCTCAAGTACGGAATACCACCCCCCACACAAACATTTATGATTCAATTTAGAGTTTTTTGACTTTGGTATGAAAGTGATAGGCATTTAGTAGAAACCTTACTTCTAGTTTTGAATTGGGAGTCCTGTTTTTTACTTTTAGTGTGCAATAAATTCAATAAATTACATGAGCTATTCAGCACTATGCTATGCAATAAACTTTGTATTAGATGATTTTGTCCAACTGTAGATTAATGTCAGTGTTCCGAGCACGTTTAAGATAGGCTAGGCTAAGTGATATGTTCAGTGGATTAGGTGTATTAAATTTCTTTTCAACTACAATATTTTCAACTTAAGGTGGTAAAGAGAGGAAGATCTGTCTAACGTTCACTTTTGAAAGCCATCCACTTTAAGAGCCAGAGTTGCAAAGGTAACAAGTTCGGCTGAATTAACAATGGTCCCCATGGGTGAGATTATATTATTGACTCACACCAGGAAACAGAAATCTGTGGTTTCCAGATACAGTTTCACCCCTAGTTTAGAAGATGCCTTTGTGAAAGACACTTGTAAGCCTTTTCACTGCCCTCTGCAGGAAAATTGTTGTAATCTCTACACTGGTGGATGATGTGTTGAGTGTGAACGATGTCTCAGACCCTTTGATGTGGTTCCAGCAGTACCCACACAGCCACACACCATGCCCAGAAGGTAGGGGGAGCTACTGGGGCCTTGTGCAAGGATTCCTTCCCCTGCCCCTGATTAGCAAACACACTGAAGCCTCCTCAGCACCATAGAATGTACAGGCCTGTACATTCATTGGCAGAGAACACACACACCAAGCGGGTTTTTGTTTGCTATAGGATAAAAAGACTAGGAATAAAACAAAGAATTTAATTCTACCTGAGCACATGGGTTTTTCATTCATCTTGTCAATTCCATATAAATGATTTTATGTGGGGCCTCCCAGGTGGCACAGTGGTTGAGCACTGGGCTGCGAAGTGCACGCAGCCTCTGAAGCACCGGCTCGATCCCCAGCCGCTGGTGAGGGTCCCACATGGCGCAACAGACCTCTTCTGCCATGCCCACTGCTCCCCTCAGCAGTGTATTTCGTCAGTCTGCCTGTTCTGTTCCCTGCTCTGGCTCTGGTGAATCCTCTCACCCTCCCGCGCTTCTGACTGTACCCAGTGCTTGTATAAATAAATCTTTAAAAAAAAGAAGAGTTACATGCACCTCAACATTTAAAATAAATAAATAAATAGGTAGATAGATAAATAAATAAATGATTTTATGTAGAAGAGAAAAATATCCATCAATATTAGTAAGTGCTTATCAGAAGGAGGGAGACTTCTCTATTCCATCCTTGCATGTTCTGATGCTGGTGCCCACTTCCCTGGGAGACTACAGGAGGAAAGGCCTGGTCCTTAGGGAGTCTTTTCTTGGCTACCTGAATCGCAGTCACTTGCAGCTGACCCAAGCAAGAGGCCACTGCAGGGCAGTTTTAAGTCAGCCATGGAAGAGGAAGAGGAAACTGGTAGAACTGGGAGGAAAAGGAGAAGAATTGAGCATAACTCGAGGTTTTGAACAATTTCACTCCATGAATGTGAGCTGAATCTTGTCCTCTTTGTTAAGACCGTGCTTTACCTTCAGGCACGATAATGTGTCATTGTTCTAAAGTCACAACTTCAGCCTCCTAAACAGGATATCAGTGATGTCTCTGGAGCACCCCTTCTCCTGTTTCCTTCTACCCTTTGTCTCCCTGGAGCTCCTTCAGGTTTAAAGCTCCCCATGCAACCTTTCTGTAACCCCCAGGCACAATGAGCCCCCCCACCTCCTGTCTTCTCTCCCAGTGTCCATCATGCAAGACTTCCTCTGGTTTGGTGAATTTTTATGCTGTAAACAGGTCTGATGAATTAGAAATGATTGTTCTCTGCAGACAAATATTGCCTACAATAGGAGCTGTGTCCCTTTCGTTAAAGGGATAAATAAATATATATGTTTAATACATACATTTAATATATGTTTAAAGTGTGTTAACAAAGATGTTGGCAGTGAGAGGAAAAGAAATCCTTTCAGCTGAGATCAAGAATTAGATTTGTTCAATCATGACTCGGTTTTATAGCTCTCTATTTGAAATGGAATGGAGAGAGGGAAGCAGGGGAGGAGGGATGGAAGTGGGGGAGAAAACTTTAATACTGAAAGTTCCAGGGAGAAAAACAATTTTGTTAACATAAATCTTAAACTGTATCCTCAACTCTATCTCCAGCAACTATTTTTATGATTCATTTGTAATCACGCAGCTATTTTATAATCAATTTTTTATAACGTGTTTTTGGGAACATAACAGTCCTCATGCAAATCAGATGAGGCCTGTGTGCAGAATGTGATACATGATATTCTAAAGTGGGGATGCAAATCTGCTGCTCACTCGATTGCAGGCTCCTTAGGCTCCATAGCTTTGTCTTTCCATCCCTCATTCCTGGGCCCACAGTATCAATTGAATGAATACAACAGATGAACATGCCCTCACACCCTGAAGTCATAGCACTGCAAATCTGAAGATAACAAGAAAACAAATACAATGCAGGTGTCACTTGCCATGATTATTTGCTACCCCAGGCCAAAAAGTTTTATCCTAGTGCTTGGAGGTATTCATTGGACTCTCATTCACTTTTCTTGTCAGGGATCCTCATCATGATGTCCATGTGCAGCGAGGTGCATGTGTATGAATATCTCCCATCCGTCCGGCAGACAGAGCTCTGCCATTACCATGAGCTGTATTACGACGCGGCCTGCACGCTGGGCGCCTACCACCCACTGCTCTATGAGAAGCTCCTGGTGCAGCGTCTGAACACAGGTGCCCAGGGGGACCTGCACCGCAAGGGGAAGGTGGTCCTGCCTGGCCTCCGAGCCGTGCACTGCCCTGCACCCAAGCCTGCTGTGCCACACTCCTGAAAAGGGACTCTTGGGAATCAATGTGCAATAAGGTACTACTGTTGTACTCTAAGTCACGAGGAATACTTGAAGATATATTTTAGGC
Source organism: Talpa occidentalis (assembly GCF_014898055.3). Lineage (NCBI taxonomy): Eukaryota > Metazoa > Chordata > Mammalia > Eulipotyphla > Talpidae > Talpa > Talpa occidentalis. The sequence goes on along the minus strand of NW_023604861.1, from coordinate 105,454,233 downwards.
AATGTAGTATTGAGTGTCTAAACTGTAATTTAGTGGCGACCGCAAGAATTCTTCTCTTTCTAAGCCATTAAGTATTTATTACTGTTTTGAATTTACAAATGAAATTCAAAGAGATGAACGCTCAAGAAAGGTGCAAAAAACAGATAGAAAAAAACAAGTGTTTAACAGATGGATGCTATAACTCCAAAAATGTTACCCTTTTCTTATGCCATGGGCACCCCATTTCAGGACTGGCTTCTGTTACAGGTTTCAATGACATACTTCATTTTGTGAAAGAGTTTATACCCAGGAACATTCCCATCGAACTATGGTATCAACAGCATCTGCGTCACTTGTACGTGCATCCATCATTAAATAGCCTAGTATTTTGACAAACGACTGAATTACCATTCAGATATGTTTATTCTAACAGCAAGAATCCCAAGTACAAATTAGAAGGTGCATGTGTTTCCAAACCATTACATCCCTCAGCTGTGCTTCCCATTGCTTGCTAAATGTTTTGCATATCAGGACCAATTTCTAAAATTGTACAGTATCCATCTTGAGCAGCCTAAGGAAAAGCCAACCCCAGAACAGCACCACTTTGTTTTCCTGCAGTATGTCCTAACTCAACCAGGAATGTAGTAGCCACCAGATGGAAGGGCCATCACTGGCAAGTAAATACTGTCACGGGGCTGAAGGATGGCCCTGGACTTTGCCACCTTGTGACTCCTCCCCTGCCAGTCCTCCCTGAAGGCCTTTCATAGTTACTTGCATAAACAGTTGGACACCTATGGGGCATGGCACCTCCCAATCCAGAGGAATGTTTGGGGAGCAGTTATTCTGTATTTCTGGGAATGCACTATTGGGAACCCGAAAGGGTTGTATTGGATTTTCACTAATTCTTGCTATGGACAGACATTTAAGAGTCCCGATCTTTTTTTCACAGCTATGTTTTATGTCAGCAACATATTAAAGCCATATAATTAAATAAAATTGTGTGACAACATTCCCCTTAACAACAAGGAAACTATGTATATACTTCAGAGGGAAAGGCAGCTAGAGGGAAAAATTGTCATTCCAGGGTGTTAACTTTATTCAGTATTATTTATTTATTTTTTAATCTCTACTTTTGTCACTGATACATTGGGAAAAATTTTTTTTGCTATGAACATAGTGAAAGAGAAACATTTTGAAATACCTTAATTACATGTCCTACAATTTCAAGAGATCACCAAATCATATTTCAGTGGTGCAGTTAGGATTTCTTGACAATGAAAATGGTGGCTTAATTAGACACATTCTCCTTGGCAGGTGTGCGAACGCCAGGAGAGTCTAGTGGAAAGCTTTTTTTTTTGCTCTAGGATTGTTTTTTTCCCCAAAACACTCTTTGAGACCTCTTTCTTGGGCAGGAATTGTTTAGAGAAACTGACAGCTTCCATTTGGTGAGTCTACATCATAGAAGTCAGATTGGGATTAGACATGTCCTGTGGTTTAGTGTAATGGTGAAATATGTGTCACTGCAAAGTCCCAATCATGACAATATCCACTAAGTGCCCATTTTGAGAATTTCGTTTCCATGAAATGGGATGGATAATTTTATCCGACATGTTATCTTATGTCCAAGCAGACATGGTCACTTCACTTTTCTTTCCTTATTCCCTGTTTAGTGAGTAATGAATTCAAATGATTTGGGATGCTGGTGGGGTGAGCAATCCTCCTGCAAGCCATGGTTCTACCTAGACCTTCCAGACTGCCTTCAAATGCCCATGACATTGAACTTCCCTTTTCGTTTTCCTACTGGATTTCCTTGTCAGTGTCTTATCCATGACACCTCCTTAGGTGACATGAGAGCTTGACTAGAGGAAATTTTATTGGGGTCACTGTAAATATTCAAGTTCAAAAGCCCCAGAATATACTTCAAAGATTTTTAATAGCATTTTCTTATAGCACATGTACTTTTTCTTTCAGTCTTACTGAGGTTACAAGAAAGACTGAAGAACATAAAGGAAATTTAATTAAATTTTTTTAATTTATTATGACCTTAGAGACCCTTGAGAATCAGGGTCTGTTAAACATTCAGAAATGTGGTCTATTATGATAGCATAGTCTGGTCATTCTTCTATTTAGAAGTTTCAGTTGTTCAGCCTCTCAAAAACATTAGGCAGTTAGAATTAACATGATGACCACTTTTACTATTAGCCAAGTGATCCTAAGTAGCACTCTTTTGCCAGACATTAAGTCCTAATATTCCACATTTACTGAAATGCAATAAACACATGGCCTTTATTTGGAGTAGTTAACAATAAATGTTGTCCCAATGCATTTACCCCAGCTCTGTCCCTTTCAGAACCTTCCATTCTCTTCTGCAATAGGATGCTGATAAAATCCTTATGGTGCAACCTGAAGCCATTAAGTGGCTCTTTCCTCATTCTCAGGACTTGCAGTAGTCGTATTGCCTCACACTTCAAGATAACTTCACTTGATCTTTTTTTGTTTTTATTGTTGTCATCCTAAATAAATGTTGACCAGGAATGACAACTCACCTTCATCTGGGTTCCCCTTGCTGGCTTCCTCAGTACTTCTAGCAATAGCTGAGCAAGGCGTAGTGTTCTCAAAGTCCCCAGGGAAGTCCAGTGCTGGCCGTGTGTCCCTGGCCTTCCCCACTCAGTCCTTGTGGAGAACTTTGTGTGTAAGATCAAGAGGTAGTCGATTAATAGTTGCATGTAAGCATCATGCAATATGAGGAGTCTGAGTTAAATTGTGACATGTGAGGGCCTCCCCAGTGGCGCAGCAGTTGAGTGCTGGGTTGCGAAGCTACCCACAGCCTCTGCAGCGCCGGTTCGATCCCCGGCTGCTCCCCGGCTACCGGAGGAGGGTCCCACATGGCGCGCAGACCTCTCCTGCCGCCCGCTGCTCCCCTCAGCAGTGTACTTCATCAGTCTCCCTGTTCTGGTCCCTGCTCTGGCTCTGGTGAATTCTCTCACCCTCCCGCGCTTCGAACTGTACCCAGTGCTTGTATAAATAAGTAAAAAATAATAATAATAAAAAAGATTTATTTTAAAAAAATGTGACATGTGAGGGACTTTTGCACATCTTTCAATTTCTGGGTCTTTGATTTCTGCTGGGACACAGGGCTTAAGCCCCCTATAGCCTCCTGTATGTCCTGTGTCCTTTATCTCTCAGCCAGACAATCAATCCTGGACTGTCCAGTAATCATCTGTCATTGTAGCCATAGCATCTGGACAAAGCAATGTTGAAATAAATAATCATTAGCATTTTCTAAATTGGAAAATAAAAGTAACTGTTTAAAGCTACCATGGGATCATACTGTTACATGTTTATGAGCCAGTAAGTTCTGGTGGAACAAATTAATACCTTATGTTGTTGGTTCATCCTTCTGGGCAGTAACACTAATACCCACTGAATTAATCCAGTCCTGTTTGACTCTATTAAGTGGACTCAGTCCCACAAGAGTAATGGCATATGATGGGAGAATTTTTTGTGCACAAATGACATTATTAAAAAGTTTTCTCCAGCCTGTCAGATCAGTACACATGCTTGTTCCAGGCTGGTGGTCTGTGTTACCAGTCCTTTTCCTGCTTAGCTATTGGAGGGCAATAAGAGGGGGAGGGGATTTTCAAGAAATCTGTGATTGAATATATAGGCCAAATAGTCTCTACTATGTTCTTCCATATGATGTTTTGACTTCTTTCTGATATTTTAAAACTCTTACCCAGGGGTTACATGACGAAGGCAGCTACATTTAGAAATGAATTGCTTAGGTAAACTAAGCCTGGGCTCAAACTTGTTTTTAATACTCTAGGTTAATTTCTAGTGTGAAATGATTCTGCATGTTCCTGTCCCTTGGGCATTACTTAGACATTTGGCAAATGAAAGGTATTTCTCTGTCACTTCAAGGAAATGAAGTATATTGATAAGTTCTGATTCTTGTTTTATTAAGTGAGTGAAATGTTTTAGTAAGAAAAACTAATCCAGCATATTCCTCTACAAACTCAGACTAATGGAATTTAAAGAATTAATGACATTGATGTAGTTCTTACTCTGGTTATAAAAAGTGTTTATGTAGATATAGTTATATAATTGTATATATATACGTATCTACATACATGGTTGCTTTATATTGTCTTTTTTCATCAAACTGTATTTCTGAAAACTTTACAATAAATTTTAATTATGCAAACACAGTATCTTTTAAGAGAAGGAAGTGTTATATGTCCTTCTGTTAAAAACAATTTAGTCTTCCTACACAGTCATATTATACATGTCTTTGCTATGTTCAAAAGTTTGGCGAAAATATTTAAAAGGCACCATGAAGGTAGACCTGAAGACTGTATCCTAGATAGAAGCATCATTTAACTCTGAACTTTCATGAAAGTTTATCTGTAATTCATGACTCTTATGAGATTAGGGGAAGAAAAATTTACTGGTTCTGTGGGAAATAGTGTTCTTACTAGGTTGGTTTCAAACAAATTAAATGCATTGGTAATGTTAAAACCTACATTTATGATACCACACATTCTGTTTTACTTTAGATACAATACCAAGTTTTTCCGGTGGAAACCAGTAAACTTTTTTAACAGCTTGGGAATTTTTTTGTATAATAATTTTTAAAATGAAATGTGTACTCTTCAAACTAATTAAGGCTTGAGATTTTGCAGGAATCACATTTTAAAAGTGTTTGTACACATTTTAACACTTGGATATTTTCTATTTTGGTTTTGTATATTTTTATGTATACACAGTGTAAAGATTTTTTCTTGTAAATAAAACATGTTTTCATTTGTCTACAAGTTTCTGTTTTAATTTGTAGATGTTGCACAAATTATTAAGTGGCAAAATAATGAGCCACCCGCAGAAAAAAAGTCGCATAAAGCCAAAACATAATTAGAAGCCCATAAAAGAAGTAACAACAGAATGCCTTCAAACTATGAATGTGGACACAACCTGGGCCTGAAAACTAGAGGTGGGTTGGTTTTCTTCATTCAGTGATTAATCGCCACATGCAGGAGAGTAGCAGTAGCAAAATCAAGCACAAAAGGCATATTTGGGCCTGATGTTGACTTAATAATCCAGCATTTTAATTATTGCCTTGGGAGGCTTTCCCAGCTTGATGGGCCTTTAAGTCTGAGAGGATATAAATAACTTATTAGAGGAAAGCCTAGAGACAATGAAATCACCTACAATGTCACATTGGCTCTGGTATTTTCATACATGCCACATGAAGAGAAAGCCAGTTCCTCAGATGCCTAGAAAGAAATTCCCTGTTATGTGTACATTCCAGTTAGACTGTGAAGGAATCCTTGAAGGGAAACCTTGAGGGAGTTTGACAGGAGGACTGATGTGAGCACAGGGGGAATTCAAAAGATATAAATCACCTGTGACAGCTGTGCTGAATCAGAGAGGACTCCCACCGCCTTCTCTTTACCATCATTTTTCTTTCCCCACAAGATGACTGCTTGCTTCCAGATAATTAAAACGAAGACCTGGCTCTGTGGACCCTAATGAGGAGGGGCCGGAGATGAACACTCAGAGGATGCCTGTTCACGCCACAGAGCAGCTGGGAAGAAGCAGTTCCTGCCTGGAATGCTGAGGTGTGCACACAGGAGACTCCACAGCTGGGAGGCCCAAATGCAAGGCAGGATTGAGACAAAGGCAAAGGAATTATTTTAGGTTTCCATCAAAGAGGTGAGGGAGAGGGCCTCCCCTGTAGAGCAGTGAGTTGAGTGCAGCCCTGTGAGGATGTCTACAGCCTCTGCAGCGCAGGTTCGATTCCTGGCTGGCCAGGGAGATTCCCACATGATGTGGTGGACCTCTCCTGTCACGCCCACTGCTCTCCTCAGCAGTGTATTTTGGTCGTCTGCCTGTTCTTCTCCTTTCTCTCTGGTGAATCCTCTCACCCTCCCACACCTCTGGTCTGTACCCCAGCTCTTGTATAAAAATAAATAAATCTAAAAAAAAAAAAAAAAAAAGAGGTGAGGGAGGAATAAGGAGGCAGGAGTGAGAAACCATATGGGAAATGGAAAGCTAAGTGAGAGGGAATAAAAATAAGTGCCATGGATCTTAGATGCTAGTTGCATGAATGATATTTGGATATTAGTCATTAATTCAGAAACAAAATCACCGTATCATTGAAGAGTTGACACAGCTCCATGACCTGAAGTGCTGTTTTTTGGGGGTTTTTTAAAAGATTTATTTATTTGTTTGTTTGTTTGTGTATTTATTTATTTATTTATTTATACAAGCACTGGGTACAGTCAGAAGCACGGGAGGGTGAGAGAATTCACCAGAGGCAGCGTGGAGAGCAGAGCAGGCAGACTGACAAAGTATACTGCTGAGGGGAGCAGCAGGTGGCAGGAGAGGTCTGCGCGCCATGTGGGATCCTCGCCTGGTGGCCGGAGATCAAACCGGCACTGCAGAGGCTGCGGGCAGCTTCACAACCCAGCACTCAACGGCTGCGCCACCGGGGAGGCCCAAGTGCTGTTTTTAACAAACTCTGGTGCATAAAAACTGACGGAAGAGCACCCTTTTATACTATACCTCTGCTATACCCTCATTGCCCAGAGCAGAAGTTGGCTGGTTCTGGCCTACAGACTATTTTTTTGAAAATAAAGTTTTATTGACACAAAGCCAACGCTCATTTGTTTACATGTTGTATAAGTGCTGCACACAAAGGCAAGGTCGGGTGGTTGTAACAGAGATCTTATAGACTGCAGAGCCTAAAACATTTATTAGTTGGCTCTTTACAGAAAACATTTGCCAATCCCTGATTAAAAATACAGTTTATCAAGAACTGTTTAGGCAAAACTTGTGGTTGATGGTGTACATGTAGTAGTCACAAAACCACATGCTAACGTATATTATTTTATTATCCTCAAGAAATTTGGAGTCAGAGAGGTTAATGTATCAGCCTGCCATCACACAGCCAGGAAATCTCTGTCAGCCTTGCAATCCTTGTCGGACTTCAAAGCCCTGCTCAGATCCATTCTGCTCCAATATTCAAATATTTCAGACCTTAATAAGTTTCAGGTCTCAGCTTTGAAGGATAATTATACTTTGAATATTTTTGGTAATTGTATTTTGAAATTTGTGGAGATTAGCAGAGGACCAGGGCGTTTAAATTTCACTATGTCTCCAGAACACTAAAATGTCAGTCAAGTAACTTTTATTTTGTTACTGCAAGTCAGTTTCTCTCTGTCACAACCCTGTGAAAAGTGTGCCTCTGTTTTTGGCATAGAGAAAGCCAACACAGAGGATTGACATTTCATAAACCCTATTCCCAGTCACTGTCCTAACTAAATTGCATCATGCCAGAAAAACAAACAGTTCTTAAATAATGAGACACCAGATGAGAAACTGATCACAAAAGTCAAAGTAAAAGATAAATCAATGACTTGAGAAAAAAAAAATCTTCTGTTATTGTAGACTTCCTGATACTCTCAAAGGTGGAGGGGAAAAATAGAGTTAGAACATCAGGAGGCCCCTTAGTTATTTTAAAAGCTATGCCACATGAAGAGATTAGGAAGAGGACTTTGAACTGCTCTTAAGGTATAAAACCTGTTTGAGTGAGCACAGGACAGTGGTGACATTAGAGGAAGATATTCAGAGGCCTTTGTGGTTCTTCATGGGCCCCAGTAGATGAAAAGACTGAGGCAACAGCACTGCTTCAAAGGAGGGGAGGGGCTGAGAGACTACTCCCAGAGCTTACCTGAGACTGTGGAGGAGGGGAGCGCTCTTGGGACTATGCAGTTGTCCCTCTCTTTTCCTAATAAACCTGTCCTTTAAAATGTAAAAAAAAAAAAAAAAATGGAGCCAGCAACCAGCTGCCTGAACAACTCTCCTCTAAAATGCTGGTAAATAGCAGGTATGTCTAAGAAATGTCGTTATATGGCACAAAGGAAACGTGGCCACTTGGGCTAACAAGAAGCAGGTTTAATGCATCAGTGCTGACTCAGCAGATTTGCATCCAAAGGCTGAGCCCCATCTGTGGGACATCAGGGGCTTATATACACCTTCAGTTTCTACAAGGTTCCAGGTGGATTTGCATTGGCAGCTGTACATGATCTAATCGGACGTGGCTACATACTGAGAGGTGAGTTGTATAGTTGCATACCAAGGGTGAATAAAGGGTCAGCAGTCATGGGGCCCTCTAGGTCCATCCTGCCTCATTGAAGTATATGATCTAAGATTCATATCAGGGATTAAGTTGCATACCCAGAACTGAGCAAAAGGTTGTTACTCAGGTCCCCAGGCTGCTAATCCCAGCTCACCATGCTTCAGTGTAACTAAATCTCTTTCATCATTAAGCATAATTTCTAACATATCTTTGTTTTCATTTTTTATTAAGGTAATGTTGGTTTACATCATTGTTTGTATTTTGGAAGTATAGGATCCCCCCTTTTGCTGGTGATACCATAGCGCTCCCATCACCAAAGCGCCCACAGTCCACCATCGACTGTGGTTCCCCCCTCCTCATTTTGTTTTCACCACCCCCTCTCTGGATTCCTGTTCTATTGTCAGCTTTCAAGGGTTTTTATATTTGACCTTATATGACCCTTTATTTAGTTTCTCTGTATTCCACATATAAGTGACATATCTGATATTTGTCTTTCTCTTCCTGACATATTACACTTAGCATAATTCCTTCACACTCCATCCATGTTGACATGAATTATCCTTTTTTGCTCACTGAGTAGTAGTCCACTGAGTATGTATGCCACAAGTTCTTGATCCACTCATCTCTTTTTGGGTAATTAGGTTGTTCCCGTAGCTTAATGATTGTACATAGTGCTGCAATGAAAATGGAAGTGTAAGATTCCCTTCAATTTAGTATTTTTAGATTCTTTGGGTAGATATCTAGGAGTAGAATTGCTGGGACATATGACAGATCCATTTTTAATCTTTTGAGAAACCTCCACACTCTTTGCCATAGGTGCTAAACCAGTCTGCGGTCCCACCAGCAGTGTAAGAAGGTCCCCTTTCCTTCATACACTCCCCAGCACTTGTTTCTGGTCATTTTGACATGAGCAGTTCTCATGGGTGTGTGGTGGATCTTACTATGGCTTTGATTTGCATTTCCCTGATGATAAATGATGAATGTTTTTTCGTGTGTCTGTTGACTGTTTATTATGTCCTCTTTGGAGAAGTACCTGTTTGGCTCTTCTGCCTATTTTTTGATTGGGTTATTTGTTTTCTCTTTGTTGAATTGTATGACCTATTTGTAGATTTTGGATATCAGCCCCTTGTCAGATGTATGATGTACAAATATTTTCTCCCATTCAGTAGGGTGTCTTTGTTAGTTATAGACTCTTTCATTGTGCAAAAGTTTTTTAGTTTGCTCTAGTCCCAATTGTTCATATTCTCTTTTGTTTTGCTTGTTGTTGAAGAAAAATCAACAAAGAAACCACTAAAGCTTTATGTCACATCACTAAATTTAATTTCTATCCAGAATCTCCTTCCCAACAAGAGGTAAAAAGTACCATACTTTATCTAACCTAAGCCATCATTAAATATAAGATACACTGATCTTTATGTGTACCATGTTAAAGAGTTTATTCAAATAAATTTAGAAACCTCATTAGATTTATTAAATGATTCATGGATCCACAGCATCACATCCAGGAAGGGAAAAGGCTGTACAAGGCATTGCACAAAATGGAAGGAAAAGTTTTTATAGTTACAGAAAGAGGGCAGGCCAATGTTATTAGCAAAAAAAAAGAAAGTTTATTTCAGGCAAGCCATCTTCCCTTAGAAAATGCCAAAGGTTCTTATGCAGATGACCTCACTGTTGCTGATCTGGAAATTCCAGATTCATTTAGAATTCCACTATGGGGAAAAGCTAACACTGCAATTAAGTTAGGTATTAAGTTTTTTTGTTTGGTTTTTGGGAGGATGGGGATTAATGTCTCCATTGGTCTGCTGCTTTTAAAATGCTGCTTTAAACTCTAACAGTATTTTATCTCTCACTGCGGTGCACACTGTTGAACACAATAGTGGGTATTGAAGAGTTGAACTGTGGCTCATCAGAATTGAGACATGAAGTGTAAAGTACATACTGGCTTTCTAAGATAGTATAAAAAGATGAATACAAAATATCTCAACTTTGTTCATTGATTACATCTTGAAATGCTATTTTAGATATATTTGTTTATATATTTTTTTTTTTGCATGGAAGAACCAGGGTGTAGGCCAGAGGTGTGAAGGATGAGAGGATTCACCAGAGACAGAGTGGGGAGCAGATCAGGCAGATGTATTGAAATACACTGCTCAGGGGAGCAGCAGGAGAGACAGGAGAGGTCTGATGTGCCATGTGGGTCAGCTCTCAGGCCTGGATAGAACTCAGACAGTAAAGGTGACAGCACTGAGACAAGCCCTAGGCCACCAGGGGGGCCCCTAGATATATTGGTTTAAACAAAAAAATTATTAAAATTAACTTTACCTTTTCTTTTTCACATTTTAAAAAAGCTTACTAGAGATTTGAAGTTACGATATTGCTCACATTATATTTCCAGAAAAAAATAGTAACTTTGAGTGTTTTTGAGAACATAGTCACTATTTGAGTGTTTTTGAGAACACTTTTAGACTTATTTAGATACCCTTGTACATGCGGAAAAGTAAAATAAGTGAAACAGATAATGTGAGAAATTCTTAAAACATGTATCCAGATTCTTTTCTTCTGAATCACTTTTTCAGAATGTCGTTAATGTCTAATTATTTTTTAAAAAAACAATTATTTTTAATTGATTAGTTCTATCAGATGCAGATGACTTTATTTTTTTTTTAAGATTTATTTATTTATTTATACAAGCACTGGGTACAGTCAGAAGTGCAGGAGGGTGAGAGAATTCACCAGAGCCAGAGGGGAGAGCACAGCAGGCAGACTGATGAAGTACACTACTGAGGGGAGCAGCGGGCATGGCAGGAGAGGTCTGTTGCACCATGTGGGACCCTCACTGGTGGCCGGGGATCGAACTGGCACTGCAGAGGCTGCAGGCAGCTTCGCAGCCCAGCGCTCAACCGCTGCGCCACCAGGGAGGCCCCGTTAATGTCTAATTCTTCCAAATTGTCCTCTGCATCATCTAAAAAACATTAGAAATTTTTCTAAAATTGTACTCTGCACAAGGATTTCTTTCTAAGCTACTAGCATGTTCTGCAATTTGAACATCTACACAGAAAATGACAAATACCTTGGTATAGCTAATTAGCAAATAGTGATTTCAGGATACATTTCAACTTCAGAAATCTTAAAATATGAGGAAAAACAGATCTTGATATTAATGAAAACAGTATTTCTAATTTAACTTGGGTTTAATTCCATCTTTCTTGAGAATTGTGCTTAAGTTTGGGGATGCAGAAAAGCACTTCTGATATGACAGAGTCAGACCCTCCAGAAAGGCAATTAGAACACTGGCAACAATTGTACATATGAGTCATCCATTTATAGATATGTGTATAATCACTTAAAAATCTTTTAAAATGCCAAAATAATTAGAAAACAATGATTATTTCTGGAAGTTAGAAGAATGAGTGATTTCTATCTTATCCTAACATTATATTTCACACATTTTAAAAGGATCTGTAAATACAATTGCAAAAAGCAGATGTTAAAAATATTCAAAAGATCTTGTGATCCAGTGGGGAGAGCACTGGATTTGAAGGTGTGCTTTGTCAGGAAAGAAAAGTTCATGTCCTACTTTTTGTTTACTCACTTATTTAATCCAAATGATACAGGTATTAGAACTCCCAAATGTCGACACAACACAGACTATTACAGTACCCAGTCCTCCAACAGTCCCCACCACCACAAACCAATCTAGACTCTGGGCATCTGGGATCACATTATTGATCACAAAGGCCAAGTTCAGTCCTTGCCTCCTAAGCAAGCTATTCAAACTTGTGTAAATTACATACTTTCAAGTTCAGCTTCCTCATTTGTAAAATAGATAATAATGCTGAATTATTGCAATTATTAATTTAGACAGTGCATGTAAATTATTTAGCACAGAGTGTGACACCTAGTATGAATTATTGTTGGTTTTATTATATTTTGATCTCATTCTAATCCATCTAAATAATTAATAGAAGGGAACATTGATGGATGCTAAACATTGTAGATGGTTGTTTTGTCAGAGGCGTTTTGTCTATTTAAACTTTAAATGTGAAATAAAACTATGATTCCAGTAGAGCCTTGTTTTCAAGGCTCTCAAACTAAATTCTGCAGGAATCCTCTTTTATGAAATGAGAAAACACAGGTAAATATGCTTTTGAACTTTTTTCTTATTTCTATCCTTTTCATATATAGTGGATCTGCACTTGCTGTCCAGAGGTTTGCAATTTATTTTCCTAAGGAAGAGGTTAAACATCTCTAAATGATTCTTTTCATAATCTATACACTCACTAAGCAAAACAAAGAGAGCAAACAGAGGGAATGTAAATAGCACAGTCACTATGTGTTTTCTCTCCACACATTTTCACTCTATTTGAGTTTCACCACTGATGGTGTGTGTTATCTGTTGCTATATAGCAAACCATAATGGCTTGAAACAATGCCTGGGCACTATTCCTCATGCAACAGATTCAACCTCTAGCTTCTCTCCTTTCCCTAGTGGCCTGGGAATCCCAGCCCTTTAGTTACATGGTTGGTTCTCCTGGCCACCCTTTGTTAGCTGCTTCTCCAAGCTCTCATTCATTTAACAAGAGACACTTTTAAAGCTTGAGATAGTTAGGAAATGTCAAGGTTTTGGGGGCCCCAGAACCAGGAACTATGAATGAAGACCAAATATGTATGACCAGAATATGAATAACCAAAATATATATTCCTCATGAATCACAATGCCATACTATCAAAAGATTATTTCTCAGATTTGAAGGTAATAATGACCTATCACCAACAGGTGCTATACACAGCAAAATGATATAAAAATTTGCTGGTTTATATTGAGAGAAGCCCACAGAACATGTAGATACCTACCTACCGATGGTAGGTATCTACTTATGGTAGGTAGGTAGGTAGGTGGGTGGGTAGGTAGGTGGATGTGCACGTGAATGGACAGACATATTTCGGGATAAAATATTTGACCATGCTGTTTCAAACTGTCTCCCGAGTTATCCATAAGGCTGCCAACATGAGTGGGTGTCACGGTAAGCTAAGGCATTGCAGCACATCCAAGCTGCTGGGCAAGATGCCCTACACAGGGCCCAAGTGTGCCAGCAGATGCCCTGGGGTCTATAGTGAGCCCTGATGTGATCTGAGATGCACATATAAGAGCTTAGTGTTTTCGGGCCTCCCAGGTGGCGCAGCGGTTGAGCGCTGGGTTGCGAAGCTGGCCTCAGCCTCTGAGGTCCGGGTTTGATCCCCGGCTGCTCCTCGGCCACCGGAGGAGGGTCCCACATGGTGGGCTGAGCGCAGACCTCTCCTGCCGCCCGCTGCTCCCCTCAGCCCGCTGCTCCCCTCAGCAGTGTACTTCGGTCCTTCTATCTGCTCTGCTCCCCGCTCTGGCTCTGGTGAATTCTCTCACCCTCCTGCACTTCTGACTGTACCCAGTGCATGTATAAACAAACAAACAAATAAATAAAAACACATGCCTCTTTATAAAAAAAAAAAATAAAGCAACATTTAAAAAAAAAAAAAAAGCTTAGTGTTTTCTAAGTCATCAGATGCACAAAACAAGGCAAAGACAGCTGCTGTCCACCATCAAGTAAGCTGGTAACAAACTGGACCCTGGCAAGTTCTAAAGGCACAAATAAGTTGCATGAGCAAGCAGCTCAAGCTCCTGTGCTCCTCATCCTGCACTAACACCTTTCCTTCGGCCCACACCATGGCTCAGCAGGCAATTCCCAGTTACCAGTTAACTAAGGATGAAACAATGCAGGTCTCATTTTTCAGACAGTTCCACATATTATGTTGTATAGTCAAAAGTGGACAGCACTGAAGCTTTACACAGGAGTGGCTGCAAAAGCAGAGGGGAGGATGATCATCCTGGATTGTTCACTTGCCTGCAAGGACAGATGCCACAGGTATGGAACTACATTAATGGAGAGATTATGGCTAATGGTTCCACAGGACATTCAGGGACTTGGAAGAATGAAAAATCAATGACAAATCACTTTAGGGACAAAAGCACTTGAATGGACCTTTCTAAAGCCACATAGTATGAGGATATCCATCTCTTGCAAATACTTCCCGAACAGCAGTAGCCACAGAAGTGGCTGTCATTGAACAGCAGGATAAGCTATCCTGGCATTAGATATCAGTCACTGCCAAACTTCCCTAAAACCTGCCCAGTAGGCTACCAGAGGATTAGGTGGTCATGCAAATGCTCAAAAATTAGCATCCAAACCAAGGCTTGTGTGGCAATAGCCTCTGCTAAGTGCTGAGCTGCCAGCAACAGAGAAGACCAGTTTCTATGATTTAGTGACGTCTACCTGGTTGGAACCTTGCACCTCCTCATCATGGAAAGGAAAGGGGTTTATAATTCTCCAGGGAATGATTACTTACATCTAATATGCACTTTCATACCCTGCCTACAATACTTCTATCATTTCCTCAATTCATGAACTTTTTTTTTTAAGAGGTGATTTTATTTTATTTATTTTTTTAAAGATTTATTTATTTATTTATGCATACAAGAGCTGGAGTGCAGGCCAGAGATGCAGGGGTGGGGAGGTGGTGAGAGGATTCACCAGAGACAGAGCGGGGAACAGAACAGGCAGATGTATTCAAATACACTGCTGAGGGAATCAGCAGGCGAGACAAGAGAGGTCTGCTGCACCATGTCGGTCACCTTCCTGGCAGGCCGAGGAATCGAACTCATGCTACAGTGGCTGTGGATAGCTTCACGGTGCTGTTTCTTAACCCCTTGCACCACCAGGAAGGACCCGATTCATGAGCTTTTAAAGATTTCATCTATCATCGTACCGTTCTACAAGGCAAGATTTCTGAGAGGTAACTCATTTTATAAAGTGGGAAGTGTGAAGATGGACTATAGAATCCACATGCCAATCACCACAAATTACAGCATCAGCAAGGTAGCACCAACATGCCATATACCCTACAGGGTGACCTGTTTATTTGGCATTTTGTCCATTACTAGCATTCACAGGTCAAGCAACCTTTCAGAAACCACTAACAAAGTATTGGCTCCCCCTTTTTTATTACATGGGCTTTGTTCATGTGACTCCTCATACCAATGGAATTTGAATACATGTGTACATGCCCAACAGAGGCATTTTTTTCCCAATCACATTTCTTTGGTGCTTAGAGCTATTCTTTTGAAGGACACACCAGAATTTAAATTCTCATTATTGAAAGTTATTCTTACATCCAAAAAATGCCTTAATGACTTACTAAAATCTGCTAAAATTTGATGTTCCTTCCTTAGATGAGTGATCCTGGCACATAACTGAAATCTCACTGCAAATCTTTCAAGGCTGCTGACCACAACTAATACCCTGTCTGTGTTTCTTCCCTCCCCAGACATTTTCCACAAGCCCCAAGTGTATAAGCTGCTACAATTCAATGCTAAAACATTTATTGTGCTCAACTAAACGCTTTTCAAGTATGTTCAACATTCTGATGGGATGTGCATGCAGGAACAAGCCCAGACTTTTTGATGATCTCTTACTGGCTTTTGGTAGAGGAGCGGAGTCCTGAGAGTGTTAATGACTGGAATATGCTGCCATAGTCTATTGGCCAGGACAGTAACAACACCAACTAACCAAGAAGTTTCCAAAACACACACACAAATACATCTCATTGACTCGGTGTCTTCAGAACCCAGCATGAGGAAGGTCCACAATCAGTGCTCATTCTAGAATTTGAATTTTAAAATAAGATTCAACTGGAATATTGGTTTAATTTATTGGTAAAGTTCTAGTCATATCATTCATTAAAGTTCTATAAGAAAAGTTTAACAGCTTTATTATCTATTATGAAATAACACTGTTCTTGGTGTTTTTTCCATGCACTTCATTAATCACTCTGAGTCAGTAATATATAATCATAAGGTCAAGCTTTGCATTCATAAAGGAGTCCTAACTGCATACATACATGTCTATTAAGAATGCCACAATTTATAATAACAGGTGATAAACTATTAAAATTGCTAGAAGGCTTTACTTTTGTTTACTCTTACTATGCTCTTAAAAAATTCTTAAATAGAATACTGTTTTTTATCACTTGCAAAGAAGAGGGAACATATCAGAAAAGAAAAGGACAATAATTATTTGCATTGAACACACCACAAATATAGATGGATTCTTGTATAACATACCCTACAGAAATAAAAGTATTAAGCCTGTTCTATGTACCAGGTAGTCTAGTTGGTGAAGGACTCAAAGAAGAAAAATATAAGGTCTGTATTCTTTACAGATTTTACAGAACAGACAGAAATATGGGTAAGCAAACTGTTGCTATTCAGCGGGCAACAACCTTTGTTCTCACTCCCTGGAGTCCACAGAGTCAGTGTGGGGAAAGCAAGAGGACACGGTCCACATAGCACTCTGAAGAGTGAATCGCTCTGCTAACTACCCAGAGTCACTTAGGAAATGAGGCAAGCTGGTAGTTAGAAAGCTCCAGTCCCTGCTATCAGGGACCACCCTGTCAAGGAGAGGGGAATAGCCCCACCTGCATGGGAGCGACCCTAGGGAAGTATTTGCATGTCACAATACAGATGGGATGGGAGGTGGAATTCCTGGCCTGACTCTGCTTTAACACAGGTTGCTTCCTCCAGCCCTAAGATGAGCACTGTGAATGGGTTACTGACCTTAGTTTATGGTCCTGTTGAATAACAAAACAAAAAGCATGTAAGGACCAAACTGCAGTGATTAAGGGTCTATTGTCTGGCTGCTGGTAAGTTTCTTCAGCTTCCTTGGTCTCTTGTCTTCCAAAACAAGACCATTCTATTAGTACTGACCTTCCAGGTGGTTGAGTTCAATGAGGGAACCTGGATGAGGTTCTCTGAAGGTACACAGCACACTCTCATGCTCACCAAGTGGGAGCTGTTCTGCTTATTTCTCTGGTGACCAGAATCAACACAATTTTCCCAGACAACACTCAAAGCAAAACTTTTCCCTAACAGTGCTCACTTTTTGTTGCTGAGAAAGATGGTGGCTTTCCAGAGGAATGGCGATGAGCTATGCCTGTGCAGGGAAGGCAGCTTTACCTTTCTCTTGGGACCAGCGCTGCCATGGGGTGCTGTCAGCATGTTCCCCCACAGATGTAGGCTTGCAATGTGGGGCCGTTCTCTCTGATATTAGTCTCAACGCCACAGCCCCAGGCTGATTTATTTTTCCTCCAAGCAAAGACTCCTAATTCCTTCCAATGAAAACTACACTTCAGTAACATCTCAGAGCTCAATTTAAAGAGAAAATAAGATTTGCTACAGTAATTAACCAAGAAGAGAGACAAGATATCTTAGAAGAGTGATTCAAATTATTCCAATGCTGAAGTTAATAGGAAGGTTTTTATTTTTTTTTTTGCTTTTCTCCCTTGAGGTTATGTTGATCTGCTGAATTAGTAGTGCACCTCAACTCATTAGTATTCCTCACAGGGAAGTTCTGCTATAAAATAAAAAGAGATGACTATAGACAGAATACTACAATACTGTCTCTCCCTGGAATATTTCCAAGGGCTATCTGGTTTATTCACCCTTCTCTTTCTCAGCTGGATGATTCCTGCTCATTCATCCATGGATTCCCATTATTAGAGAAAAGGGAGACAGGAATGTTAATTTCATATCATGCTAAATGAAATAAGCAAACATAGAAGATTACTATATGATGCCACTTATGTGAAGAATGTAAAACAGTCAAACTGAAAGAAACAGAGAGCAGGAAAGTGTTTGCCAGAATGGGGGAATGGAAATATGGGGTGGTATTGATCAAAAGGTACAAAGTTTCAGTTATGGAAAATGAAAAAGTCCTAGAAATCTGTTGTATAATTTAGAGTCTTATTATAAACTTAAAAGTTTGCTAAAGAGTAAGAGCTTATGTTAAGTGTTCTTATCACAAAATAAAGAAGGCAGGAGGAAACTTTGGGAGGTGAGGATTATGTTTTTGACATTGTTACAATGGTTTCATACATGTATATCTATCTCCAGATTCATGGAGTTGTAGATATTAAATATGCACAACTTTTTGTACATCAATCATACCTCAATAAAGTGGTTTTATTTTTTTTTAAGATTTATTTATTTTTATACAAGAACTGGGGTATAGGTCAGAGGCGCTGGAGGGTGAGAGGATCAGGAGGGTGAGAGAATTCACCAGAGACAGAGCAGGGAGCAGAAAAGATAGACAGACTGAAACACACTGCTGAGGGGAGCAGCAGGCAAGGCAGGAGAGGTCTGCCATGCCATGTGTGTAGCTCCCTAGCCAGCCAGGAATCAAACCCGTGCTGCAGAGGCTACTGACAGCTTTGCAGCGCTGCGTTCAACCCGCTGCGCCACCGGGGAGGCCCAACAAAGTGGTTTTAAATAAAAGAAACAGATGGGGCCTCCCCGGTGGCTCAGCGGTGGAGCGCTGGGCTGCAAGCTGCCCGCAGCCTCTGCAGCCTCTGCAGCCTCTGCAGCACCAGTTCGATCCCCAGCCGCCAGCAAGTGTCCCACATGGTGCACAGGCCTCTCCTGCCACCCGCTGCTCCCCTCAGCAGTGTACTTCGGTCCTTCTGCCTGTTCTGCTCCCCGCTCTGGCTCTGGTGAATTCTCTCACCCTCCCGCGCTTCTGACTGTACCCAGTGCTTGTATAAATAAATTAATTAATTAAAAAAAAAGAAACAGATGAAGTCAATTTTAATACATCTTTTATTTGACCTGGTATGTCTAAAATATTGTCATTTAAACATAAAACCAATATAAAAATTAGTAGTGATTTTTACAAAAAATCACTATAACCTTAAAAAATTGCTTTACTAAGTCATTAAAACCTGCATGTATTTTATAGTCACGGGTCATCTCAAGTCATATTAGCCCCATTTCAAGTGCTCATTGGCACATAACTGAATAACACAGCATACATCTGAAAGAATTCTGCCTTTGGCTTTTTTTTTTAAGATTTATTTATTTACTTATACAAGAACCCGGGTACAGACCAGACGCGCAGGAGGATAAGAGGATTCACCAGAGAGATAGCAGAGAACAAAACAGGCAGACTGACGAAGTACTCTGCTGAGGAGAGCAGCGGGTGAGACAGGAGAGGTCTGCTTCGCCATGTGGGACCCTCACTGGCTGGCCGGCGACGAACCTGCGCTGCAGAGGCTGTGGACAGCTTCACAGTGCAGCGCTCAACTGCCTGCGCCATCAGGGGAGGCCCTGCCTTTAGTTTTTGGAAATTGTGTGTCTCTCTGTGTGATTCCAGCTGCATGTACTTACAGACAATATGGACACCTATTGTCCATGAGTAATTGGCCTTCCTTTTACTTTTAGGAAGGATTCGCCTCTTCATCCCTCAGTTCACAGCTTCCTAGGAAAGAGTAGGCATGAATGCACAAAAGTCGTATAGCTGCCTTCAGAGGATATCCAAAATCCATGGTATTTTGTCATTATTATCATTATCAATACTCCAATGGGCTGAGATGACTATATATAAGAAATCTGGTGCACAAGAATATTGGGGACCCTGGAAGTCACCAATAGTACAGGAGGGGAAAGTCTGGAATGTGCCAAGGTTCAAGCTCTGAGTCTGAGAGTAAAAGGAAAAGACTTGTTCTGCTTACAGCATGTAATGATATTGGAAACACTAACAATATGAACTTCTTAGGAGGGAAGATTGGGGGGGGGGGTGTTTGTGTGTGTTTGTGTGTGTGTGTGTCTGTGTGTAAGTGCCATATAACCCAAAGCTATAATGGTGGGGACAGTGCCCTCAGTGTTACTGACTGACAGCAGCACTGTGGCAAGAGGCTTCCCCTCACGGAGCCAAAAATAAATAAATAAATAAAGTTCTGTATAATGCAGGAAAAAAAAAAAAAGAATTCATGACAGCCTTTGGGAGCAGTGCCAGCTGGGGCTCAGGACAGATCCTTTCCTGTCCAGGAAATGCCCTTGGTGCCTGGTAACAGGAAGCTGGTCTTAGAAACAAGACATACAGACAGCAAGGACTAAGATGAGGCCTTGTAGCCTTGTTCTGAGTATGGTCTGCAAACAGCACAGCCACCACCGGTTGCTGCTCAGACAAGCGATCTCAGGCCTCACACCACCTCAGAACCCACATTCCAACACTGTCCTTAGAGGAGCTTCACACACACACACACACACACACACACACACACACACACACACAAAATTTAAGAGCATCTGCTTCAGCGAATTTTCCACTTTTCTCTAGAAGGCACTAATCACCAGAGCTGACCTCTGGGGTTCATTCAGCATCCAGAGAATCAAGTAGAAAGGTCTCCAGGGTTTGGCAGGAGGTAAAGTTGATTGGTGAAAGCAATGTCATCAAAGGTGGACATACCTTTTGTAATACTAGCTATATTGTTCTACACTTGAAACCAAAATGCTAAAAGTAAATAAACAAAAGTAAATAAAAAGTGAAGTAAAAGTATATATATATATATACACACACACGTATATAAATACATATTAAAAATATTCAAATGATTTTGTATATTTATATACTGTATTATATATACTAAAAGTGTGTGTGTGTGTGTGTGTGTGTGTGTGTATACTTTATATATCTCAGAAATTGGCTGGCTGTCCCCTCCCACCATGGACTGTGCCTTGCATGTCCAGGGAAGGCTTTAGATGTGAATGTAGAACACTGAAAGATGGAGACAATTTAGATGGGCAGAGTGATGGAGATGAGGAATGATAAGAGCCAGGGCATGGAGCCACTGAGAGGACCATTAACTTAGAGTAGTGACCTGCCCAGTGGATTCTCAGGGGCCCAGCCAGACTCTGTGTCTGTCTCCTACTGAGATTTTAGAACCTGAATCTTCTGGAACATGAGCTGTCAGGAGATAAGAGAAACATCATGTGTTGGTCCCCATGAAAATTAAATGGCAATGCATCCATTCAGCTCTTCATTCAAATATGTTTATTAAAGATTTTTCATGAGCAAATCAAGAAAAGGGTATTAGGTGAATACTTATAATACTAGCAATATTGTTCTACACTTGAAACCAAAATGCTAAAAGTAAATAAACCAAAGTAAATAAAAAGTGAAGTGAAAATATATACATATATATTAAAAATATTCAAATTATTTATGTATATTTATATACTATATTATATGCAACTAAAAATATGTGTATTTATCTTATCAACTCTTGCTACAACCCACTGAAGTCAAATTGAAGGTAGAGTGATTTGGAATAGTGTGTTGGGGGGGGTCAACATAAGTGATGTGGATGAAGATACAAGGAACCTTAAAGGAGAGATCAATGACGCCCATCATTAGAATTGACACCCACCTTCTAATCCAAGGGGAAAATAAGTAATTATCTTTATTCATATTCACCACTCCTTTCTCAGGCATACAATATCCCAGGGAGCAGGAAGGTGTGATTATCATCACTATCAATACTGAGCACATATTAATAACATCAGGGGCAGATTATGAAAAATAATCACAAACCTGAAAAATTGAGCCTTTCAACAGAAAGAAATGAAAGGAACATCTTCCTTCTGGAGAAACACTGGGGCCTATTGTCAGCAATCCATTTAACAATTTAAGAAGATGCTATTCTGACCCAGAGAAGGAAAGTAATAGAGAGAACTGCAAGAGAGAAGCTGTAATCTGGTCCAGGGTCACAGTACAGCCAGAGGTGGCATCAGAGGGAAGAAATAGGAAGAAAATTTCCCAGCCTCATTATTCTCTTCTGTCATTTACTACTGCCCTCACCCACTGGCCAAATCACAGGAGGTGAGAACAGAGACACCAATTGGCAAGCATTCAGGCCAGCCTCCTGGGCAAGACAGAGAGAGACAGGCCAGAGGGCCCTATAGTTCGTGTCAACAGTGAAAGAGTCCATTGGGTGGTTAAAAACACAACTTCTGAAGTCAGACTGCTTAGAATCAATTTCAGTTCCCCCACTTACATGAGTTGGGAGGTATGCAGACTTTCTATAAACTGCCAATATTAATATTACAGAGTGAACCCAAAGTAATGGAACATTTTCAAAAAATGTTCTTTAGCCATTAGGCAGGAGCTAGAGGAAGGAGTTGGAACTGCTGGCCTGGGAACGATTCACACACTTTACTGGTCTAAGTCTCTTGTCAACTAAACAAATGGGTGAAAAGACTAATGATAGCAGTTAGTGGGGAGAGACTTTATCTACTGAATGCCATTAGCAGGATGTCCCTGCTTAATGAATAACTTAGTAAGTAAACCCAGAGTCTATGAAGCAGCCTTCCTGGGCAGGCTTCCTGGAATGTCACATAAGCTGTACACTCTCCAAGGTATATGATGGGACTATTTCAGCATTTAAACCCTTCCTGCTGTGTGGGTCTCACAGAACTTCCCTTGGAGTCCATCTAGTAGGTCAGTCACAAGGATGTCTCAGATCTCTTTCTGTTTCATCTGAGACTCCGGATTATTATTGTAACCTAGAATTTTCTAGTAAAGCTTGGTAGTAGGTAAGATCTCTACTTCGGGGGAGGCTGATTTGATGAGCAAATCAGAGCAGGGACAGGAAGAAAGCGAGAGAGGGTACTAGGACACAGATAGATGAAGGAGGCGTGGAGTATCAATGTCGTGCAGATGTCAGTGGGCTTCTGAAGTGAAGGCCTCCTTCGTTGTGAGCCTTAGTGCTACCCTAGCAAGTCCTTGGTCTCATAATCTTGAAAACAAGTGGACATTCCTCATGTGACAATGGAGGAAATTAGGAAATGGGTATAAGCAGTCAATTAAGGGGTACCCCAAGCACCCAAGTTCATTTATCAGCCTAAGAAACAATTGGTTGGAGCCAGGCGTGTGCCCCCACCCCAACCCAGTAAAGAGTAGAATGTTCAGAACACCCACATAGTAACACAAGCCTAAAGCAACAGAGCAGAGGAAGGAAGGCAGGTAAGGTGAGCAAAATTAATGGACCTCAGTAGCCTAGGAGACTCCATGGGCCCAGCCAATCGGCAAGAGACACAACTCAGAGACACCCAATGACCAAACCTCGCCCACTACACCCTTATAAGCACCTGCTTCTCCCCACCTCAGTGGCTACCCACTCAGGATCTCTCTCCGTTTGGGGAGTTTTCCTGTCCTCTTCTCTATCAATAAATCTCTTGCTTTTCTATAACTTTGGTTTGACATCGAATTCTTTCCTCACCGAAGACAAGAATGGATAAAGAGCCCACTGGGGTCCTCAGACTCTGGGCCTGCTCCCAAAACCCCGATCCAGGAGGGGGCACAAGAAGCCTCTGTCAGGTCCCCAGCTGTTGGATGTGCTGCAGCAGCCCCAGCTTCCCCTGCAAATTCTCAGCACCTCCCCCTCAGACCCACTGACTCTGCATCTTAACAACTATGACAGTGAGGTGGGCAGATAAGGTTGGAGAGGCGCTGCTCCGACTCCTGTGACCATTTATGACAGATCACAGTAAATGGCAGCCACAAAGCAATTCTTCATTGTCTCAAAGATGAGCGGGAGGTGATATATCACACAATTGTTTTTAATGATTTTCATTATGATTTCCAGGTCTATGTTTTTTAAAAGCGTTCAACGCCTTTTACATTTCTGTGTACCTAGCCGTGGGGTTTAGTAAATGAGTAAACAGATGCAGAGCACCGGATGTTGGACCTGTTGCTTGAAAAGCATCCAGCAAGCATTAGCTCTTACCAACCATGGGAATGAAAAAGAAAACTGAGCTAAATGTTCCACTGATTTGAGAGCATATATTGAGAAAATTTAACTCCAGTTGCTTCTGACTTTAAACTCCAAAATCAAAAGACTTTCACCCTATTTCCAAATTGATGTGCTGATGAATACAAGGAAGCTTGAAGCAATGAACCAAACACAAATGAGGAAGATTGCCACAAATGGGCACACTTGGTAGTTTTTACACCTGTATTTGAGGACTATTGCTATATAAAGGGATCTGCTGTGTGTCTGAGCTCATTTGCTATCATTCTCTTGCAGATGGAAGATTTGTAAAGGCAGAGTCTATGCCACTTCTTGGTTATTAAAGTTCCTTCAGGCCTTGGAGGAGATAATTTTCTTGCTTTCGTTCAATAAAAGCCATCTATGATTTCATGAAGAAATAGAATTCTTCAATATGGCAGTAGACAAGCATAACAAAGTAGCAAATTTTTATTAAAATCAGTCAATGTGTGTCTATCCTAGTGTGAATTTATTGTAGATGGTCTTTCATCACTGCAGAATTAACATAGATTTATATCTGCTATGTCAAATTCATTTATAATTGTGCTCAGCAAGTTGTCAGGGTACAGATGTTTGTGAACATAATGTTTTACAATTCTTCACAATCAAACTTTTAACCCAAGACCTTAGCAACTCAGCCAAGGTCTGTCACCAGTGTTTCATGCTTCCTAAGGATTTCTAAGTTTCTGTCAAAGAGATGTGTGTTTATGTCTCGTGATTGTAAGGCCCACTGAGTGACTCAAATGATGTCAGCAGTTTCATGTCACTGTTGAATCTGATAAACTCCCCAAAACTGCACATTCTGGGGAAATTGAGAAATGTTTCAAATGCCAGTTTGTGAAAATTAATATTGAAACTAATTGCATGTGAAAACAAGAAAACCCTTCATTTTTAGGAAACTGACTTGAAAATCACACAACGGATAACCACTTAATTCCTATACTCCTTCACCCTGCTATGAAGGGTCACACTGTCACCACTGATCAAGGACTGTGACTACAAAAGAAAAGTGGTAACTCACATAAAGAAGAGGCACTTTGGACAGAAGTTCCTTCTCAATTTGATAGCAGATGAGATATGTTCAATTTATTAGGTTAATATTACAGTGAGAAACATTTTCTGTGAAAGATGCTGGCAAGTTTTGAAAAATGAAAACCAGAACAAACAGATTAGAAAAGTAGAGTGAGATTAGGGCAAAGAATGATATCAGAACCAGTTCCTGAGAAAATTTCACTAGTTTGCACCTAACTTAAAAAAAATAATAAAGATATATACAGATAGGTGTTTAGGTTTGGAGTTCAGTTTTTAACAGATTGACTGAAATTCCTGTGGTACTCTAGGTCAAGGCATCTCATAGGTAATTATAAAAACTGTGAGGATATTCAGGTTTTTAAAAATTGGGCAGGGGGTGCAGACAGGAGGTGGCAAATCAAGCTTTTAAAAAGTGGTCATGCGATGGATGGGATGGAGTGAAGAAATTTTGTCAAGTTTTGATCCTTTGTCCAAGACTGTGGGCACCTCCAGAGCACTCCTGGAATCTTAGGATAAGTTGCACCCCTCCCAACCAAAGGAATATGGGGTGGTAGGCTTGGCTAGCAGAAAGGTAAGCTGCACTTCTTGGCTCCTTATTATCTGTCATAAGCTCATTTGGTTCTTATGTCAATGCCAAGGGTCGACAGTATTTTTTTGACCCAAGAGACAACGCCTACCCTTCTGGGTTGAGGGTGAGGCCCAGGGAGTGAACTGTGGCAGGTGAGTGACCGTGGCAAATTAAACAAATCACCTGAGCTCAAGAAAGGATTCCATTATTAGACAATATATAGCCAAGTCACTGGAAAATTCCTTCCTCAGCATAAGGACTGATGTAAGATGCAACATTATTTATGCTATATATAAATTAAGTGGGAGTCAAGAATTATATATAAAACCATTCATGGTAGGAATGCATATGATAAAATCTTGGACACAGACATGTCAATGAGGTAGCCATTCATCCATCCACACATTTCCCTACTATTTAAAAATGATGTCTGTGTGCACACATGCATTTGCTGCAGCAGCCCCCAGCTGAGCTGCATGAGTCTGGGCTATGCCATGGCAGTCTGGTTTGATGACCCACTCTGGGACAGCTATGTTTGGGTTTGAAGAAAAAAAGGATGCCCAGAAATTTTTAAAACATATGGATCAGGTGTGAACTTGGCCAGTGCCATTCAGATACAGCAGATTCAGGTACATTCAGATACCTGCCAGAGTCAGTGCAGGGCAAATTGAATGCACTACCCAGGTCTTGGTTTTGAATCCTGAGCGGGCTTGGAAAATGCATCAAACAGGTCAGAGTTCCCTCTGACACCAGTTAGGTTCAAGCTTGCACTAGCAGCCATTAAGTCTTGGAAACAGCTGGTTTGGAAAATGGACCAATAAGATTTGAAAGGCAGAGTCCTGAAGGGGGATATAAGCAAACACTTAACTCAGCTTGAGGGTGGTTGGAGAGAAGGTGCTTTGGAAAGAAGCTGCTCAGGAAGGCTTGGAGGAAGCCGAGAAGCACTTGACTCGGTCAGGGAAGGCTTCAGTCATTTTGACAGAGGCTAGGGAGGGCTTGAGTAGGTAGAAGGTTTGACTCAGCTTGGAAGAAGCTTCAGAAGGAGCCTACAGCTTCAGGAGAGATGCTGCTGTGGGGCTCCCTCAGCAGTGCCACTTGTGACTACCCCAGCTGCCACAGGTTGGCTGCATCCTGGCTGCTTCTTACTGGTGAGCCCCCAGTTCCAGGGTCTCCTCTGTTGGATACTATAGACACTCTCTGGGGTAGGACAGCTGGCCATTTGTGGCTTGGTAAGTCTTTTCCCAATCTCAATTTCCCCTTTGTAAATAGACCTTGGTTGTGTTGTATCTGAGATTGAGCCGTGTCCTGCAATTGTGAGAACCCACAAACAGTGACCTGTCCCCCATCTTTGCACATTGTCACACTGACCTTTCTCCCTCCTCAGTCATGCAAAAATAGCCACGTTCTCTCTCACCACAATCATTATCACCACCTCAACCTCATGTATTATCAGGAGTGAAAGGGGACCAGCACACCCGGGATTATTTACGCAACAAATCAACCAGGGCTTTGATTGAGTCCTTGGCAAAAATGCTGAGAGGAAAACAGATGTTAAATGCTTCACTTGCAGTCCAACCAAGGGCTAACTTGGAATTGAGTTGAAAGGTTCCTATAGCTCTTTAACACTGGTGATTTTTCTGGTGCAGAGTGCAAATGTGAGCAAATGCTCACATTCTACTTCCAAAGAAGCAAAAACTCAGAATCCTTAAATAAAACCTGTCTTCTTCTCCCCTACATTGAGATTTTATATCATTAGGAATCTGATTTGGGGTCTGACATTAGTGGTGCAGAGCTAGACCATTTGGGATTTAATGTAGAATAAGTTTTCATTTTCTTCATTAAAACGGTAATTCTCCAGTGCCTCTTCTATTCAGTTAGCAGTGAGGATTAAGTTCAGTACTTATTTCCCTGGTTTGCTAAAAAATATACATGCCAGTTTGACACTAACGATCTAGCAAAAATCCATCTTTTGAAGGGAGTCGCTCTTGAATTTTACCAATAAAAGTAGGCACAATTTCAAACACATGATTTTTGTTTCCAAAAGAGAATATTCATTGCTTTGCACAGATAGTGAGAGTGGAATCATTCCAAAATAAATGGACATTCTATTTTATTTCTAATTTTAAAATTCTTTGAGTTATTCAAGAAAGTTTCCCATTATATTTCATGTCTGTTTTCCCCCCCTCAATTGGTAAATTTGGTCTTCGAATTAAATTAAATATAATACAAAGACACATCACTCCAAGCTCTCAATTTAATTCACATCTCCCTTGAGGATCAATTTATTCTCAATTTTTCAATAACAAATATGGGGGGTGGTGGACAGGTTATATATTCGTATTTCCTCAATTTTTTCTTAGTTTCTTCCTATTCCTTGATTTTTCTCCAAATCTTAGTCGATAATTAACCCTGCTTTGCAATTATATGTGTTCATAATCACTGTCTCATTATACTTCAGTCACCTGGTGCTGGTCACTGTTGATAGAAGCCTAACCCAGGCACAGGTCATTGCCAAGAGACCTCTTCCATCACCGTCCTGTATTGGAGTTCTTAGGCCTTTTTCTTGAAGGTCCTGCATCCAGTCTCCTTGGGGGATCTGTGGTGACCACTTAAGCAAACCCTAGGAACTTTGACTCCCTCAATTACCACACAGCCAACAGGCCCTCCCTAGCTCCCTGCCCCCAGGGGTATTGTGATGAAGAATGTGAGGTTCCCTATTTAATATCCACACATCTGGTCCTCCCCATTAACCCAAGAGCAAAACAAAATGTCATCATGGGTTAAAGAATTTTAATCAGTTCTCTTTCTAAATTAACACTGAGAAGTCTCCCACACATTCTAGCCAGTCAGAGATTACATAAAAATCTGGCCAAGCTTCTCATTCATTGCTTTGTTTTATAACTCTTATTTAGGCATTGATTTTTTTCAATTCAAAATGGTACCAAATGTAAAAATTTAAAATGTAAAAATAATTGCACTCATTTTAATCTTTGACTTAGTCTTGTTCTTTTTCATTTGTGCTGATCCTCTATTACAAGCAGTAGAAGGCAGATATGACTCAGTCTCCATTGGAACCCCATGCAGAGTATGGTGATATCTTGTGAGGTGCTGTGAGCTGGGTTGCCCCAGACCCTCAGAAGTGACCAGAAAGAACCACATATGACCTACTTTGACTCTGATCATCTCGGTGACTTATTCAGAAATCTAGAAAAGCAAAGATTGTTCTTTCCCTTTTTATATGAAGGGAAGGTAAATCAATTTATTTATACTAAATTTTTCATACTGAAATTTAGATGAAATCATTCAACATTTTGAATTTATTGCCATGAGTGAAAATACATTTAGTCTTGTTGAGAATTGGCTGGAAAATGGCAAAGCAAAAGAAAAGCACCTGAGTGGGGAGCCAAACTGGCAGATTTACTGAAATCCACTGCTGAGGGGAGCAGAGTGTGAGACAGGAGAGGTCTGCTGCACCATGTGGGTGCCCTAAATGTCATTGTAATTTTTTGGCTATTGGTTTGGTTCTTTTAAAGAGACACATCTTGGTTTGAAGATGTGTGTTGACTTGGGCTTGGTGGCAGAAAAATGATGTGACGTAAGAATGATAAATTAATAGTTAAGGAACAACTTAAACGTATGGTCTGAAAGCTAGTTCTGGTATTTCCTTAAATCACAGTAAGAAACTGAAATATGTTTTCTCAAGTCTGTTAATGTGAGTACTCTGACTAGTGATGAATGCTCACCTATACTTTAGAATGCTTCTGTTGACCCATGTGTGTCCAGTTTGCTTCTAATGCTGCTCTGTTTTGAATCTCCAGAGCCTTGTTTTCTAAAAATAGAATACTATCCACACACAAAAGGTGTGCATATGCTAGTCCAGATCCTAGATCATTTAAGTGATTTTGCCCCAGTTCCTAAGGAACTGATTTCTGACAGTAGAGGAACTGGCACAGAGGGAAGCTTCCAGAACTGTATGGGAGCATACTAATGCCCATGGGGACAAGACTACGCCTTCTTTATCACAGTAGGTATCCAGGGTTACTGAAAATAATTGTTGTTCTCACATTTCACTAGCTGCAGAGTTAGCATTTCCACTATGCTTATTCTTTGCTCAGCTTTCTACAGTTTTTATATCTGAATATTCTTTGCTTAAGACATTAAATCACTGGGCCTCCTCTGGTGGCACAGGCGGTTGAGTGCCACAGCTGTCCACAGCCTCTGCAGCACTGGTTCAATCCCGGCTGGCCAGCAAGTGTACCACATGGTGTGGCAGACCTCTCCTGTTACGCCCACAGCTCCCCTCAGCAGTGTATCTTGTCAGTCTGCCTGTTCTGTTTCCTGCTCTATCTCTGGCGAATCATCTCACCCTCCCACGAATCTGGCCTGTACCCTGGTTCTTGTATAAATAAATAAATAATCTTTTAAAAAAAAAGACATTAAGTCACTAATTCTACTTCTAGAAATTTATTCTTGGGATATGTTAAGAAATGTACACAAACATTTATAAACTGGTATTCATTGTCAGTTTTTATATCATAAAATATGTGAACTCTCTAAATGTTAATCATAGTTAAAATATGGTTATTCATCAATAAGACTAAATATAAATGCAATTATTTTAACATTTTTAAAGTCTATTTGATATTTTCAAAACTCAGTAAGATCTCTCTTACCTGTGTGCAAAAGGGTTCTCACTGAAATGATGATATTCTAAAAGCAATTTCTGATGATGATTACACCACTTGATAAATTTACTAAAAATAACTGAATTGTACCCTGGAAAAGGATGAATGATATGATGGTCAAATAAGTGTCAATAAAGGTGTAAAAAATAGCCAGTTCCTGGGAAACTAGAACATCACTATCCTTGGCTGGTCAGTGTGGGAGGACTGTTCAGATGATGAGCAGATGGGACACAGAACTGTGTTTCCTTTGCAGTTGTCAAAAGGGGGCCCGCTGTCTGTCCAATAACTATCCTAGTTCCTTGGGAGACTCTGAATACTTGGCATAGTTATCTTCAGTGATGGAATGATTCCCACATTGGCTCCTGGACCTATTAAATATAAAGGAAACCCTGAAGTTTGTATAGTTATGACATTGTGCTCTGGACCTGCCAAGTAGGAAACACAGACACTCTGGTCCACACAGGTGAACCAGGGGTGGGAGGAAAATGCCGTGGACATGCCTGGTACTGTCCAGGGCATGCTGGGATATTCCTCCCAAGGAAGGGCAAGCTGCTCCCTAGATTTGGTGCTCTGTTCCACCAAGGAGGACCAATAGGACTTTGATAACTTTTGAGTGGCCTACTCTGACTCTTTTATTCACTTTCAGTTTTGAGTGGCGCCCAGAGGAAAAGACAGCTTTTCCAGTGGTAGGCTGCTGTGCAAGCAGCTGCGTCAACCAACTTCAACAAACAGGCAAAGCCAATAGGGGCAAAGTGTCTGCGGCAGTTTGGGCTGCTGTCTGAGCCTGTGCGGTCCCAGAGGAGGATGAGATGGCCACATCCTCATCTCCAGTAATTATTTCTTTCCTTCTGAGAAACAGCTCTTACTTTGTTACAAGGCCCTTGTGGAAACTGAACTGGCTCACTGTCATCAGCAGGTGCAGTAGACACAGTCGACTGCCAAGCCAATTCCTGGGCCCATACTATCACTCCCATGTCTCTGCCATTAATAGGACTGGAAAAACTACATTATTAATTCCCAGCCACTTTGCAACTTGGAGTGATTTACGGATTGTGTATCACCCAAGAAAGTTGGAGGGTTTTTTCAGTTTTTTTAAAGATTTATTTATTTATACAAGAACCGGGGTACAGGCCAGATTTGCGGGAGGGTGAGAGGATTCACCAAAGCCAGAGCAGGGAACAGAACAGGCAGACTGATGAAATACACTGCTGAGGGAAGCAGTGGGTGAGACAGAAAAGGTCTGCCGAGCCATGTGGGACCCTTGCCAGCCGGCCGGGATCAAACTGGCACTGCAGAGGCTGTGAACAGCTTCACAGCGCGGCGCTCAACTGCCTGTGCCACCAGGGGAGGCCTGAAAGTTGGAGTTTTGACGTAAATAATGACAATTCAGATTATGTCCCTTTGGGAAGTGCTATTGTTAGTCAAATAAGGAATCAAATAAGGAATGACTATTATATAAGGTGGGAACAACTTTGAAGTGCAAGGATAGAGGAAAGGTATCTGTAGGTGTTGAATAGTCAAAGGGGGCTATCGTAATAAGTTCACAATACTTTTTGAAGGAAGTGATAGACTGATTCAAAAGCTCTTCCAATTTTGAAAGAATGCCTCATTAGGAGTCTTTGTGGGAGGTAGAGCTTTCTTCACAATACAGAAGCTGGAAAGAACAGATGCTTCCCTCCCCACCCATGCCTGAAACCTGGAGTGTGGGCACGTGGCATGACTGACTGTTACTTTCTCTCCTGGTCTCTGAATTCTAGGTTGTAGCACAAAGTTTTAGATCATGAGATGTAAGTCTTGGTCATCTCAGCCAGGCTGCCTTTGCAGTGAGTGTGACTGTCCAGACCTCATTACTGCTTTTCTCAAGCCTACTTCTCCAACTTTCTCATTTTGTTGCTATGAAATATTCAACATCCTTCTTTTCTGATTAGCTTACCAAAATCAATTTCTGGGCCTCCCTAGTGGTGCAAGTGGTTAAGCATTGCACTATGAAGCAGTCCGTAGCCTCTGCAGCATGAGTTCGATCCCAGCTAGCCAGGGAGCTACCCACATGGTGCAGCAGACCTCTCATGTCTCATCCACTGCTCCCCTCAGCAGTGTATTTTATTTAGTCTGCCTGTTCTGTTTCCCACTCTGTCTCTAGTGAGTCCTCTCACCCCCTGCATCTCTGGCCTGTACCCCAGCTCTTGTATGTATAAATAATCTTTTTTAAAAAGTTTTAAAAAATCAATTTCTATCGCTTGCAACCAATAATTCCAACAAATATACCAACTTATTTTTTGCACAAAGTACACCTCAAAAATGATATTCTTTTTCTATCAACAATTAGTTTTAATCACAACTCTTTGAAGTAGTTTTATAACATTATTTGAACTCATGATTGAATAATATTTTTTGCCCAAGGACAACCAAGTCAGGCCTCACTTAAAATATTAGAAAATTGGGCCTCCCCGGTGGCTCAGCAGTTGAGCGCTGGGTTGCGAAGCTGCCCGCAGCCTCTGCAGCGCCGGTTCGATCCCCGGCTGCTCCCCGGCCACCGGAGGAGGGTCCCACATGGCGCGCAGACCTCTCCTGCCGCCTGCTGCTCCCCTCAGCAGTGTGCTTCGGTCCTTCTGCCTGCTCTGCTCCCCGCTCTGGCTCTGGTGAATTCTCTCGCCCTCCCGCGCTTCTGACTGTACCCAGTGCTTGTATAAATAAGTAAATAAATCTTAAAAATAAATAAATAAATAAATAAATAAAATAAAATATTAGAAAATTGAAAAGCATCATAAGTATTTTCTCACAATCTCTCTATATATTTTATGTGTGACACCCCAAACTTCTATTAACCATCAGAGAGATACCAAGAAAAGAATTGTTAAATAGGATATGTAAGTTGCCTTTCAAGGGTTTACATTCAGAAAAATAAAGGTAATATGTGTAATACAAGGTTTAAGGATAGTTCAGAAGAAACCTCATGTTGGAGGCATAAAGAATCTCCACAGAAAGGTGAGGTGCAAACTGTGTGACATCTAAAAAAATAGAGTATTTCTTCAAGCAGAAGACACAGTATATGCAAAGGCCTGGAGGTTTCTCACACAGTCAGGGAATCAGAGATCTTTGAAGGGGCTAGAACACAGATTCGGAGTAGGCAGTGAAGGAAAAGATCGTCAGAGTGTTGGGCAAAGGCCAAGTTGTGGATATTTCTGTATATTCTGTTAAGAGCTAACAAGCATTTTTCCTAAATGTAAGAGGAATATACTAGTTTGCTAGGGTTTCATAACAAAGTATTATAAACTGGGTAGTTCAAACAAGAAATTTATTTTCTCATAGTCTTGGAGGCTGGAAGTTCAACTTCAAGGTGTTAGAAGGTTTGGTTTCTCCTGAAATTTTCTCTTGATTTGTAGACAGTTACTTTATCTCTGTTTTCTCGCAAGTTCTCCCTCTGTGCTTATTTGTATCCTAATCTCCTCTTTGTACATCTGGGGCTTCAATTATACTGACTCATTGCTCTACTGCATCTATTCTTCTTCAGTGACTCTCCTGAATTTTTCGTCTCCTGCATTTCTCTTTTCAAATCCTGAAAGTCCATTTTTATTTTATTTAGAACTTCATTTTCTGTCTTTCATTGATTTTATTTCTAAGGACATTCATTTATTTTTCTAAGTTTTCTTCCATTTCTTAGTATTTCCTTATCATTGCAATTCTAAACTCTGTATTGGATAGGGAGAACAGAGCTTCCATGTCTTTGAAGTTGGCTTCCAGAGACTTGTTCTCTCTGTGTTGTGCTATTCCTTCAATGACTATTATTGCCATTGTTGGGCTTTTCCTTCTCATCATTAGCTGTAGGGTCCAGCTGCTGTATATGGTGCTTCCTCTAGGTGTGGCTCCTCCCCCTTCACTGATCTGGGTCTCACTGGTGTGGATGGGTGCTACTGGGGTCTCCAGGGAGGTCTAGAGGAATCTGACTGCTCTGTCTGGCACCTCCCAGGCCCTATTCTTTGCTTATAGAGACACCAGTCATATTGGATTAGAGTCTGCTGGAATAATCATTTGACCTTGGCTACCTCTTTAAAGACCCCATCTCTAAACAATCACATTCTGAGGTACTGGGGCTAGGACTTTACCATATGAATGGTAGGGGGAGGGTAGAAAGGGGTAGGGTGAGAGGAGACAGAATTCACTCAACAGAAGCTCCCAAGGATTTAACAAAGCAGTAGCATGATTAAATCAATCATTTGAAAACTAAAGAGGAACATGGTTCTCTGAGGATGTGTGCACAATCATTAGTCAAAATCCCATTACCAGAGCTAGAAATCTAGTGCATGAAACAAAGTTTAAAAGCAGCCTTTACTGGAAAAATTAGCAGTTGTATTATTTAATTAATTTTAGCTAAATTGAAACTGATTTAAATGCAGTCCACACCTTTGATAAATGGAAGAAGTTATGGGGAGTGGGATAAAACCTACTAAAAATTAATTTTCGAAGTCTTGAATATTCAGGTTCAGTTATGCTGTATTTTCAGATCAGTGAATTCTTTTTCTTTAATTCTCTTTATCGTTGTTTGTTGTTTTTTTTTTTAAGATTTATTTATTCATACAAGAACTGGGGGACAGGCCCGAGTTGTAAGGGGGGGAGAGAATTCACCAGAGACAGAGTGGGGAGCAGAACAGGCAGACTGAGTGAGATACACTGCTGAGGGGAGGAGCGGGCTAGACAGGAGAGGTCTGCTGTGCCATGTGGGTA
The DNA here is from genome assembly GCF_014898055.3 of Talpa occidentalis. Lineage (NCBI taxonomy): Eukaryota > Metazoa > Chordata > Mammalia > Eulipotyphla > Talpidae > Talpa > Talpa occidentalis. The sequence continues at coordinate 105,419,417 of NW_023604861.1, read as the reverse complement.
GCTCCCTGGCCAGCTGGGGATGGAACTCCTACAGGGGCTATGGACAGCTTCACAGTGCTGTGCTTAACACCTTGCACCTCCCATCATTTTTCATTTTTTTACAATATTTGATTTCTCCCCTCAGGTGTGATACCCAAAAATCTCCCATCACCATCTCACCTGTGAACTGTCACCATAGTCCCTTGAGCTATTACAAATTCTAATGATTTGTATCTCCCCCCCATACCTATAATATTCTGAATACCTATGGGTGTACATATATTTTTCAAATATATTTACTTTGATTATTAAAGTAAGACTTAGAGAATTTAATAGTTATTAAAATATAATGTGACAATATAGACATACTTGTGATCACATAAAAAAACTTAATCCAAAGCTTTGGAAAGCTATAAATAGTCACACCAAAGTAAACACAGTACTAGTGAATTGACTCACAGTAGCCCTCTGATTCTTTCAAACCATAATTATAAGTAGGGAATTTGTCAAGCCCAAGAACTTGAAAGATGCCTTTCATAATTCACACATGGAGAGAAGAAACTTGAGAAATCATTTACAAAGATGTCACAGATATTAATCAAATTTAAAATGTCATAATTTAAAATGAGCAGAAATAATAAGTCTAATTTTGAAGCTCGAGAAAATATGAGGAAATCTGTCTTTGGGAGGAAATTACACCCTGCCCACAGGCACATATTTGCACATAAACATGTATATATGTAAATTACTTTATCCCATTTCTTATGTTGTAACAGCCTAGAAAGTTTAACTTTCTATTATCTTGATCTGAAATTTTCAAGCAAATTGCAATTTAGGTGTTCAGTACCAGATTTAATAAAGTTTCTAACTGCCCTTAACTAAATTTAAGTTATTTTCAGACTTATAAAAATATTTTAATGAGCATTTTTCAAACACATGTACTTGATGAGACATAATTTTTTGTTGAAGATTTTTAAGAAAACTGATTCTCCCCTGTAACTTATGTTAATAGTAATTTTATGAAGCTTATTACATGTTTTTGAAATATTGACAGTATTATTGGACACTCTTGGGAGTGATGAAAATATTCTAGAACTTGACATTGGTGGTGGTTTCACAATATTATGAATGTAATAGAAGCCATAGAATTGTACATTTTAAATGGTTACTGCTATTTTATGTAAATTTCACTTCAATTTTTATAAAACTACAAAATCAAATAAATTAGACCCAGTTTAAAGTATCCAACAGTTGTATCCCTCTCTATCACTTGAATTTTGTTAAATTTCTGAGTTTAGTGAGTTGACAAGCTTCAGATTGTCCAAGGGAGGGTGTCCTATGGGAATCTGTCTTTTGATCTGTATGCGGCTAAAAGGACAAGACGCTTAGCCAGGACCGACAAGACCTAGTTCCAATATTGTACATTCTTTTTTCCAGGATGTGGATTAATTATCATATGTGTTTACATTCCTTGACCTAAAAGTTTACAATAAAGTCACAACATTATTGAAATCCGTCTCTATATAGTCATAGAAAAAGGATGATATGTCATCATATCATCTGAAAAATTATTTAATCCTCATCTTTAGGGTTTTTCCTCTTAATTACTGTATTTCCACACAACGATTTTTTTAAAAGATCTATTTATTTATACAAGAACTGGGGTAAAGGCCAGATGCAAATTACTGTATTTCCACACAATGATATTTTATATCCCTATGCACAAAACTGAATCATAATGTATCAGTACTTTCATGACATTAATCTGGCATTTATTTTTTTAAAGATTTATTTATGCATACAAGAATTGGGGTGTAGGCCAAATGTGCGGAGACATGAGAGGATTCACCAGAGACAGAGTGGGGAGCAGAACAGACGGATCTACTGAAAAACATTGCTGAGAGGAACAGAGGGCGAGACAGTAGAGTTCTGCTGCACCATGTGGGTTAGCTCCTGGGATTGAACTCATGCTCCAGTGACTGCCTATAGCTTCATAGTGCTGAGACTTAACCTCGTGCACTACCAGGAGGCCCTAATCTAGCATTTAGACCTGAATAAGGACTCTGTCCCCCATTACTTAGATACATCTTACATTCCTTGTCTGGCGCATGGGATTTGGGTGATAGAGCCACAGTGCAGGTTGAAGCATGTGATCAAAGCCCATGAGCTGTTGCAGGAATGGGGGTGATTCCAAGGGGACCACATAACACCGTGGCATCATTTTGGATAAACACTGCAAATAACTAACGCATAAATTCTTCGGATGATGGCACTTTACAGGGAAACTGTAATGGGTGTGAAGAATTCACAGGCTCCTGCCACGCACAATTTAACCAAACAATTTGCCAGCTCTGTCTTTTAAAATGGCATTTTTAACACCGTCATAAAGCAACAACATAAAAGACAAACCCATCTATTCAAAAGACAGCTAGATCTTCTAATAAAACCACAGCAAGAAATGTAGAATGCATGAGTTAATATGATGCAGGGCAACACAGAACCCCTGGAGTCGCTGAGCCAAGTCACTAGGTGGCACAGAGAAGGAATTGGACTCAGTCACGAAAGAGAAAGCATTCACCCGAGAGAGTGGTGCTTATTTATTGTACCACAGGAAATTATTTTTTTCTTCCTCCTTTTTTCCCCCATATTTGACAGTCCCACATTTAGGTGTGGTTTCAAAATAACATGATATAGGTCAAGCCCAGTAAGCAGGGAAAAAAAGAATAAAAGAGGGAAAGTTCTTTTTACTGAAGTTACAAAGGCCCCTGTAAACTGTTACCAAAGGATGCAAATTCCCACAGACAACTGACTCCAAATCCCAGAGGAATTTAACAAAAGGAGAGTTAAAAAGTGAGAAATGCTATTACTAAAATGAAAAAAACATCATTTTTTTGGTGTGAAGAACAACAGCTTTAAAAAAGAATATGCAGATTAGAGTAATATTGAAGGAGGAAGTTAGGAAATGGGTACAGCCCCAAGCCCCCAAGCCCATTTATCAGTTTGAATAAGGAACAATCTGGTGAAGCGGGAGGGTGCCCCCCAACCCAGGTATCCTAAACCCATCTATCACCCTGAAGGGGAAACAATGGGAGTCAGGGCACCCCCACAGCCACTCCCAGTCCAGTAAAGAGTGGAATGTTCAGGGCCTCCCTGGTGGCGCAGCGGTTGAGTGCTGGGTTGCGAAGCTGCCCACAGCCTCTGCAGTGCCGGTTCAATCCCCGGCCACCAGGTGAGGGTTCCACATGGCACGCAGACCTCTCCTGCCACCCGCTGCTCCCCTCAGCAGTGTACTTTGGTCCTTCTGCCTGTTCTGCTCCCCGCTCTGGCTCTGGTGAATTCTCTCAACCTCCTGCGTTTCTGACTGTACCCAGTGCTTGTATAAATAAATAAATCTTTAAAAAAAAAAAAAAAAGAGTGGAATGTTCAGACACCAGCATAATAATGCAAGGCTGAAGCAGTGGACCAAGGCTGGTTTCAGAAAGGTAGGCCAGGTGATGTGGGAACCTCAGTGGGCCTCGGTAGCCTAGGAGAACTCCGAGGGCCCAGCCAATCAGCAAGAGACATAGTTTGGAGACACCCAAAGGCTGAACCCCACTATACCCACTATACCCACATGAACCCCTGATTTTCAGCCTCTCAGCATCCACCCATTCAGGACCCCTCTCTGCTCAGAGAGCTTTCCTGTCCTTCCTCTCATCTATCAATAAATTTTGCTTTTCTGTAACTCTAATCTCCACATTGAAGGCTTATCTTCTCACTGAAGATAAGAAAGAACAAAGAGCAGCCCTTGGGGGTTCCTGGACTCTTGAGGCTGATTTATCATGTTCTCAAAAGTTAAAGGGCCTTCCTGGTGGCGCAAGGAGTTAAGCACAGCACTGTGAAGCTATCTGCAGCCTCTGCAGCACCGGTTGGATCCCTGGCCTGGCAGGGAGCTACCCACATGGCGCAGAAGTCCTCTCCTATCTTGCTTGCTGCTCCCCTCGGCAGTGTATTTTGTCAGTCTGCCTGTTCTGTTCCCCGCTCTGTCTCTGGTGAATCCTCTCACACACACCCCAACCTCAGGCCTGTACCCCAGTTCTTGTATGAATAAATAAATCTTAAAAAAAAAGTTAAAGTAAGCAAAACTACATCATGTTTATCCCTTTTATATGAGTATTTTTAGAAATCACACTTTTATATGTTTTACTGATTACAGCTTGAGATGCCTCAAAACACACTAAGAAGTTATCTTCACACAATTGGAACTCTGTAGAAGAAACTACAAAAAGAAAACTGTGGATACACTCACAGTGAAGACTTCCAGGAGGATTTGAGAATTCTTTGGTAACTACTTCTCTGAACCTTTCTAGCTGCGATGGAATATGCCAATGAGGTGGAGGGAGAGAAGTAAGTAAAGCAATTTTCAATTCTGAGTGGACCCCATGGTCCCAATACTCTAGCATCTCTCCCTAAGTTGTGAAATAAGGGTTAATCTAGGAATTCGACCTGATCAAATCCCCTTAATGTCTCCTATTACTTTTTGTTGTTATTGTTCACATTGCAGTTCTTAATTCCCAAATGTTAGTGACAGCCCCTGCTGTAGGTGTTTGCTTTGCCTTCTCCCTGCATAGCCTGATCTGTGTAGATGAGGGCTTAGGAGGTTGATTTCTGGTCTTTTGTTTTCCTTTTGGCTGCTTTTGACTCTGAGAGTTCTTAGTGGCAAAGACTGGTCATTGCCTCCTGTGTGACCTCCTTCACTACTTTCTTATGAAAAAAAAAAAAAAAACCCTCATTTTGTTGGGGGTACTGGTTTGGCCCCCCAAAATACCAAATTTCTCACCCTGCCTTCAGGAGAGAACACACAGTCCTGGTTGATGGGGTGTGAGTAGGAGTCACTCTCTTGACATGGCTGTCTGCCCTTTTCCCTCTTCTGGCTGGAAGAGGCACCCCACACTGGAGGTCAGAAAGCTTCATCCAAAGCATTGGGAACACAAGTATCTCTACTAGTGACAACTGAATGGAACGAAATGGAGCCCAGGTCTCTGATAACGAGGGCACCACTTCCACTGGATCACAGCTCACTCTTTGATCTCACTTTACCTTAATCTCCACCTTAAAGGCCTTCCAGTCAATAGTCACACTGGAGGGTTTAGGGCCTCAACAAACAAACTTGAGGGGACCAAATTCAATCCATAGAAGACTGTAGTTTGGCCCTCTGTGCTGCTCCCCTCAAGTGCTCAGAAGCCAGTAAACCAAGATGATGCTGTCTGGGTCATACAAGGGAGTCAAATCACTTTGCTTCATTATTCCACATTCCTATGGAGAAGTATTCGAGAGTCAAGGTCCTTATACGCCACTCCCAGTCTTTATGCCCAGCAGGGGTAGAACAGACACCACCTGATCCAGCCCCTATTTGAAACAGATTGGAGATTTCTCAAAATATTAAACTTAGATCTACAGTATGACTCAGCAATTACACTCCCAGGTATCTACTCAGAGAATGCAAAAACACTAATTCAAAGAGATAGATGCACTCCTATCTTCACTGCAGCAACATTTGCAAGAGCCAAGTTATGAAAACAGTCTCAATGCCTAGGGAGAGATGAGTGTATTGGGAAGATGAGGGTATCAATAGATATAGGCAACCTAATACTTCTCAGCTATTAAAAAAAAGAGATAGGGCCTCCCCGGTGGCACAGCAGGTTGAGCACCGCACTGTGAAGCTGTCCGCAGCCTCTGCAGTGCGGGTTCAATTCTGGCCGTCCAGGGAGAAACCCACATGGTGCAGCAGATCTCTCCTGACTTGCCCGCTGCTCCCCTAAGCAGTGTACTTCAGTCAGTCTGCTTGTTCTGTTCCCCACTCTCTGTCTGGTGAATCCTCTTACCCTCCACACATCTGGCCTGTACCCCAGTTCTTGTATACATAAATAAATAAATCTTTAAACAAAAAAAAAAAAAGATGAACTTGCCATTCACAATAATATGGATGCAACTAAGCAAAATAAATCAGAAGGAGAAAGACGAATACCATATTATTTCACTTTTACATGGACTATAGAGAAACAAAACAACGAGTCAAATAGGACCAAACCAATAACAAACCTTAGAAGTCTGGCTATAGGGTTGGGGTTACCAGATGGGAGCAGGAGGGTGTAGAAGGGGATCAGTGGACTATAGTGGAGGACTATGTGTATCTAGATGGTGGGTGTGGGTGTGGTAAAATACATCTGAAGAGGTGTGATCCTATACCTTAGAATCATAAGTAATGTTTCAACCAAAGTTTCCTCAGTAAAACAAAATAAAAGCAACACAGATTACAAGTGAGGGAAAACAAAAAGGAATAGATCCCACCTTTGCTCTTCTCCAGAGATACATACTGAGAACCTGGCCCCAAGGCTGTCATGTACCCTCTGCCGCTCTGCCCTGGCCACAGTCTTGCTCTAAAAGCAAGTGGCTTTGGAGAGGCAGGAGCATGAGGCATGAATACCCAGGCTGCCAGATCTATCGCCCACAGTGCTTTCTCTGATCCAGTGGTCCCAAGATTTACCCATTTTTGCTGCTTAGTGTCACTCAACCACAATTGTTAACAAGATCTCATTCAGAAAAACTTTCTAAATTAAGAAGTTCCAAACTAGTTAAGGTTTTCCTGCCTCACATCAAAGCAGCATGCCTACTCTAATTAAATTGACTTGTTTTTTTCAAAGAAGGAATGAAAGAGGATATTGTGGTCTTTTTGATGTTTCTCCTAGCATCAATTAGCCACTTCACCTATATGTTACATCGAGCTGAATATACTTGGGGAAAATGAAATAGGAGCAGACAAAACCAACCACCAAATACTTAGGAAAATGGAGATGGAAAAAGAATTTGTATTTGTAGGGACTATGGTTTGAAGAATTCATGCAATTTCCTCCTTTTGTCCTCTGTTTTCTGAAAGCTTTTTTTTTTCACTTCCTAGTTCAATAAAGAAAAACTGAATAACAGCTGTTCCATCTCCAGCTCTTATAAATTGAAAATGGATTTTAGTAATGCAGCAAAATTCTGTACCACAAAAATCGATAAACCCTGCAGACTGTGTTAGAGGAATTTGACCTATTTAAGGGAAGCACTAAACGATTAATAAAATATAGTGGCAAGGCTTAGACTGGCCAGCCTTCTCTCTACCTGCTTATATTTCTGGCGAAGGATGCAGGTGGAATATAACTCCTTTCACAGCCTCTCTGCCTCTCCAGCCACATAATTCAATGTGGACTCAAATGCTGAGCTGAGTTCTTGTGGCATATGTTCCACTAGTCACGCTACTCCAGAGTCAACCACCCTCCCTTCATTCATCTGCTCAGCAGTGGCCAACCCAAGCAGCCTTCCCTCTACACAGGGAGGGATGTTCCTGCATTTCTGTCCCTGCATTTAGAAGCAGCTCTTCATCCTCAGGATGCCTGTGCACTTGAAAGGAGAACATTTCCCATTGAATGGCGCTGCACTCATTTCTGTAAGGCTATCTTCCTCTATCATCCATGCATTGCTTGAGAATAGAAACCACACACAATTCCAGAGCCACATTCTGGGAAGTTCTAAATTATTTTAATTCATTATGATGTCCTGAAACAAGCATATGACCCTCTTCCTACCTCTAGTTTGGTTCATTTTGTTTCATAATCCACCGTGCTCTCCTTTAAGTTCTCTTCTCCAGCTGTTCAAATACAACCAAAAAAGCTCACAATTACTTTATGGAAGAAGGAATTAAGGTTCTTGCTGAAGACTTAACCTCTACGAAAGGGTTCTTCACCTGGAGTCTAAGAATCCATAAGGGCAGAAGATAGAATGCAGGGTTCAATGAATATGGGTACCATATTAATTTTATTTTATATTGCTCCTGTCGCAAATGACTACAAACTTTGTAGCTTAAACAACATAAACTTAGGATCTTACAACCCCAGATGGTGAGAAGTCTGATATCAATGACAGAAAAGCCAGCACCAAAGAAAGTCAGGGTGCCAACGTTAAGATCTTCTGTTTTATGGCCCAAAGTCATACAAGACTTCCTAAATGACTGAGAGTTTACAGTCCCCACATGTAGACACCAAGGATACATTCAAGCAAAGTAATTTAAAAGGTACCCACAGAAACTTCTGTTAATATTTCTCTCCACATAAGCATCATGTGTGTTTATTTCAACAAGTCATAATCAACACATCCATTTAAGGAATAATGTGAACTCAATTTGTGAGTAGGAGAATGTTTCTCATAAAAGAAAAATACATATCAGTGACTGGAGCTTTTTTATTTAAAAAGTGCCCTCTAAAGGTAGAATTTCATGAGGTTAATTTAAAATCTAATGTGCCACTGAGATTATAGTGGAAAAGAAAAAGTCTGCTTGACTTAGCGTATCCATATGCATAAAATCTTATACAGAGCAAGCCCAATGAAAACAAGCTGTGTACCTGCAGAATGGAGTTTAAGGAGGTGAAACACAAGCCTCAGCCAATGAACTGGCGGGAGACATTATGACTTTTATTTAAACACAATAATGGAATTATTTTATCTATGTATATAAAATATTATTTTAAGGCCTATTTTATCTTTAAAAGTAATTTTTTTCTAAGTTAAAATGTACTTAAATTTACTTAAATTCCAAATTGAAAGCAATTATTTATATTTCTGAATGAAAATGGGCCAAAATTTTCATTTTTCCAAAAATAATGACAGTACTTCTTAATTCAAGTGAAACGATTAATTGGGTGAGGGGGAAATGAATTGGCAGGATCAAGATTACGAGAATATTCTCATTGGAAGTTTTTTTTTTTTGGTTGAATGTATATTTATTGGCATTTTCATAGTCATTTTTTTCCTTTTCAATTAATTTCTTTTAATTAAAGTAATTAAATTGGGATTCTCAATTATATTGGGATACTCCCATCAGATATTGCCATCATATTGCACCCACCACCTACTCACCCCTATTCCACCAACATAAACCACTGTGCTTCCTTCTCTCTCTGCTTTTGCCCCTCCCTCCTTGAAAAGACAGTTCTGAGCAATAGCAGTCACCACCTCTCCATGCAAGACATGTAGAAATGTGAGGCCTGTGAGGACCTGTCTTTCCACATATACTTAAATCTTTCTTATGATTTCTTAAATCTTCATTAAGCATCCCTGCAATCACATGCTGCCTTTCTTACAACACTCTTCCTGCCTCTGCCTGGTCTGCTTACTCTTTCTTCCTTGGCTCCATGTTAAACTCTGGAGTTCCTCTAATGCTGGGACTTCTGTTACTTCTGCACTCTATCCCTGGGTAATTTTTATCTATTACCACAGGGTCACCATTATCTAGATGGCATTTCTTTCTATAGCTTCATCTCCAATCTTGAGTTGCATACATTCAATTTACTTCTTGGCTTTGCCACTGTACAACTTTTACAGAAAAATCTAGAATTAAACAGGCAGCCTCTCTACGTAGTATCTAAAACATGAAACACTTCTTAAATTTCACTGTTTTATTCTAAAGTTTTAATATGGAAATAAGTGTATGTTTACTATAAATGAGCTAGGACTTCAATATTTTCAGAAACAAGATAAGAGAAAAGTTGAACCCAATAACTTTCTTTTCCAAAAGTTTTCTGCCGCCAGTGAGGCAGAATCACCCTCTTTCATAAACATAATCACCCTCTCATGGAGGTGACCCTTCCATGAGACACTTTACTTTCACCTATTTGAAAGTTTTTGTAATATATTAATTTTGTTATGACAAGACACCATCTCTAGCAGTTAAAAAGCTGATGTTATATAAAAGTAGAAATCCATGCTTTCAGTGGTATAAATGGCATCCTCTACAAACAACACCCTCAGTCACTGCACAACCGCAAAATATATATGGTTACCCTGATGGACTGAAACGCAAATGATTTCTCTATTAAGAGATATGGCAACAGTTATCCAGGCATTAGTTCTAAGTATAATTGATAGAATGAAATAAGTAACCCTACTCCCAGATACTTTAATGTTAATTTTTTTTTTTTTTTTTATGTTGAGAAAGGAAAAGAAAAAAAGAAACACAAGGTATTGTTACAGTCATGCCCTTGAAAGCTTCTGGACATAAAAAGGAATAGCAGAGCAGCGTTCTTTTCACTGAAATTCACAGCAAAGAAAATGAGAAGCAGGTTTTCATTTTCTTTCCTTCTCCAACCTGTCTCTTTAAAATGTAAATCTTGACACTGCATACACAAAGCTGACTCTAAAAAATAAAATAAAAAGAGAGAGGGCCTGTAATTTTCCAGCTTGAAAGAGCAATAAACAAATTGCTATGATGATGCAGCTGTACAAATGCTGATTAAAAAGGCAATTTCAGAGAGAGCAGCAATATTCAAAACAATTATTAACACCGGAGGCCTATAGATCATTTGATAAATCATAGCTCAAATAAAAGTCTTTTCCTGCAACTGCTAGCTGGATGTACTTGAGTCTTTAAGAAATATTAAAATGCAAATCTTACCAGTCATTTTTAGCATATGCATCTGTGTTTCAAATACTGTGGGACTTATTTTAGTATTAGGGAATATGCCAATTAGTGATGACACCTTTGGAGCATTTTATCAATTCTGTTTTGTCATTGTTCTAGAAATTATATTCATACCCAGCCCTTTAAAATTTTAATGCAAAATATTTGCACACCATACAAGTGTTTAGGGACTGATATCAAAGATCTACAAAGAGTTTACACAACTCAACAAAAACAAAGCAAACAACCCAGTCAAAAATTGTGCAGAAGAGCTAAAAAGGCACTTCTCCAAAGAAGAAAAGCAAGTGGCAAAACAGGCATATGAAAAAATGTTCAACATCACTAATAATCAAGGAAAAGCAAATCAAAACCACCATGAGATGCAATCTCACACCAGTGAGTGTGACACAATTTAAAAAAAAAAAAAAGTTGGAAATAACAAATACTGGCAAAGATTGGAGAAAAAAGAACCCTCTTACACTGATGGTAGGAATGCAAACTGGTCCAACCACTATGGAAAGCTGTGAGGATGTTCCTCAAAACACTGAAAATAGATTTATCATATGATCCAGTGATTCCACTCCCAGGTATCTACCCAAAGGGCACAAAAACACTAACTCAAAAGGAAACCTGTGCCCCTGTATTTATTACAGCACTAATCACAATAACTGAGACATGGAAACAAACGAAATGCCCCCAAACAGACAAATGGATCAAAAAGTTATGGTAGAGGGCCTCCCCTGGTGGCGCAGCGGTTGAGCGCTGGGCTGCGAGGCTGCGGGCAGCCTCTACAGCGCCAGTTCATTCCCCGGCAGCGGTAAGGGTCCCACCAAAAAAAAAAAAAAAAAAAAGTTATGGTATATATACACATGGAATACTATTCAGTGACCAAAAAAGATAAATTCATGCCATTTGCAACAATATGGATGGAGCTGGAAAGGATTATGCTAAGCAAAATAAGTCAGAAGGAAAAAGACAACGGATGGTTTCACTTATATGTAGAATATAGAGAAACTAAACAAAAGGTCAAGAAAAAGACAAAACTTGCAAGCTGACCATAGATCTGAGGCATACAACAGAAGAGGGGGAAGGAGAGAGATCAAAACAGGGGAGGGAGGAGCATAAGGGACTGTGGTGATGGTTCGTGGGTGATATGGTGGTGGGACTACAACTGAGCAGAGAAAACCAATCACTGTACAAAAATGAACAAAAATGTATGAAAATAACTTTTTTAATTTTTTATTTATACATATATATTTTACATCATTGTTAATTTTTTAGCAATGTTTGCTTCCCCCCCTCCAGGTGTAGTCCCCATAGAATTTCCTCCACCAATGCACCCGTGCACCATCACCACAGTCCCCTGTGCTCCTCCCTCCCTCCCTCTCACCCCTCTCCTTCCTCCTCCCCTGAAGGATAATAAACAAATTTTTAAAATAAATTAATTACTTGATTAATTAACTAAAATAAAAATAAAAAAGAACATGGTAGATTTAGACACAAAGTCATCATTTATAAAAAAAGACAAATAACTATTCAACCCTTAAAAAATAAAATTTTAATGCATCATTGATTTTTGACTATATTATTAGGTATGCATTTGTTTTTTTATAAATGTGTGATGTCATTTAAATAATATTAGCATTACACATTATGAAAAACAACTATCAACTAGGAAATAATATATACTATAACTCCTCTGTAGAAATTTGCTCATATACACTTAAATATTCTAAATTTCCACAATGAGCTGGTCTTTACAAGGAGAGCAAAATTTAAATTTCAAAAATATATCTGCAAAGAATTTGATTATGGAATAAAGGGAGGAAATAAGCTAAAAAGAAAGACATATTGTAAAACTACAGTAAACAAGACAGTTTGGTATTGATGAAATAGACAAATAGATCAATGGAACAGACTAGAGAGCCTGGAAATAGGCTTAGTGACAAATGATAGTCAGCTAATCTTTGACAACAGAAAAGATAGTATTTTCAGCAAATGATGCTGGAACAATTGGATGTTCACAGACCCGAAATAAAAAATATCTAGACACAGACCTTATACCTTTCACAAAAGTTAACTCAATATGAATCATGGACTTAACTAAATATACAATATGCTATAATTCTTACAAGTAACACAGGAGAAAATCTAGGTGGCCTTGGGTCTAGCAAGGACTTTTTAATTACAACAATAAAGCACCATCCATGAAAGAAAAACAGACATGTTGGATTTCATTAAAATTAAAAACATACTCTATTTCCTTTAAGAAACATGGGCAATTGCATTATTTAAAAGGTGACCTAGTCGTTAACATTTCCTGCAATCTCTCCAAACAAGCAAGCAAATTATGCCCTGCCACTGGCCATTTACGTCCTTGGACATGCATAAGCACTCCATTCAGCAGGCATGTTCTCAGGGAACCACAGTCAATCCAGATATCCTACATGGATGACCTGTTTTTCCTTTGCTAACCTATCTGATACTGTTTTGATTGATTGCTCATCCAGCCCAAGAGGAACGCAGAGTACAGGATGACTTCTTTTGCACCCCTACCATGAGAACCATCTTCCTACTTTTATAGATGTCAAGGAAGGGCAGACTCCTTCAAAAAGCTGTGCTTGGAAACAGTGAAGTGGGAGTCTGCTGTCTAGGAAGATACTGGACCAAGAGACCTTGGGGTGGAGACATCTGTGAAACCTCTTCCAACTCTGGAATGTCCTACTGTATTTAGAGTGACCAGCTGCTATGAAGACTTATCTTGTCTAAACCAGTAATTGTTTTTGAAACCTTAAGAATAGATTTTTCTAGCATCTTATTATAAATATATAACATTTAATATTATTAAAATATAGTTCCAAGCCTATAGCAGAGTAAAAAGAATTTTACAGTGAACACTTATGTCTACAACTATAGATTCTACCATTCAGATATTTTTAAGGAAGGATTTTTGTGATCTTTTTCACATTTTCCTGCTGAAAAGTGAAATATTAATAACTAAGTGGACTCATAAATGATATATTTCCTTAAGGGAAATGGAGCATGATGATTATTCTTGACACAGAAATTTTACTCAGATGATATGTTTGACATTATTATACTTACAAAACTCAATTCATTGATTTTTTTTAAGAGGCATATATTTTGAGGGCATGTATTGTCTCCTTCTTCTTCTAGGAATTCATCAAAAATGCAGCATAGCACATACATAGGTAGCCTTATAAATATACATCCAAAGTATTGCCCCTTGTCAAAACAGAAACCCTGGAATCAGCAAACTCAGATTCCATGCTTACCACTTACCAACCTTATCATTGGTCAGTCAAGTTTTGATAACTGACACTGTGGTCTGAATCAGTAACATTAATTCCTTTGTTTTCTAGCATTCCCACAACACTGTGTGTTTTCCAAGGTCAATACAATCAACATTTCTTCTAGTCATTGGAGAAAACAATCTATATGTAATGCATGTTTTCTCTGGAATGCAGAACCACAAAGTTAATGCCAGATCCTACAGGTATTCACAGAGCATTATTAGCTCTTTCCTCTAAAAGGAAGGATTCTTAACCACATATATTTTGCAATTAAAACTTTTCTGAAAGGAAGTACAATGCACATACCCTAGACTATTAGGAGGCTTTGTACAGCTAAATTTAAATATAGCCCTATCCTATGCTAATGTTTGGTTTGGTTTCACACCCATGAATTTTAGAATGCAATTCTTATATTGGATTTTTCCTCTACTTTTTAGATTCCAAACTCCAGCTTCAGGAATATTGAACATCCATGTCTAAAAAAGAAATCTATATTAGCCTAACTTCCCTTCTTCCCTCCCATGCTCTTCTGCTCACCCCCCACCAATGTGTCACAAGGTTATTTACCTTTTTGGTTTTAAAAACCCTAACAAACAGCAAATAGAATCCATAAGCAAGAATGTCACATTCAAGGGGTGAGCTCAAGGGGGTTAATGAGTTAAGGTCAGGTTCAATCTACTGAATGATGCAAAGGTTAACGTTTCTAAGACCTGGCATCTAGGGGGAATTGCCAAAGGAAAGAATGATTGAAAAGTCCCTCTTAAAGAAGCAGAAGTCAGTGTAACAATAATCAGAGCTAATGGAAACAGCTGAAGGAAAGGGCAGAACAATTTCCTTCCCTTCCAGAACTCCAGCATGACAGATCAAAGCAGAATACTTCCCAAGAAGAGCTTAGACTGAAGCATATCATTTTATGTATACCAATTACTATAATCTTAAAGCAATTTCATAAAAATATGTGAAGGTTTCTTGACAGGTTAATTGTATCCTACAGCCAAAAAAGTCTACCTTGAAATGCACAAAAACAGTAGCTAACAGCAAATTACCCATTTTGCCTATGGTTAGAAAAAGGAGTGGAGCAGGATGAAGCAACTTGTGTCATTTGTTGTACACTTACAGAAGGCTACTCTAATTGGACAGCAAAGAACATCATGCCTCTATATCTACTGCTTATCAGACAGCCTCTTATGATAATTAATGGGAGGTCTGAATGAAAATGAACAAGCAATACACTGACCCATCACTGATCATTTATACAAAGTAGTTTGCATTAGAACACTACACTCCATCTTGACATCTTATATCTCTAGATTTAAAAAATCAATAGAGCCAATAGATATTTAGAAGCCCCTTTTCCAATGATACACGGTTTCTCCATTTTAACGTAGCTATACATAGGTAGGTTTAATGATTGGCGGTTTTTTATAAGTAGTAAATATTTTCACGGGCACATTCAATGGTGTATATGGGAATAGCAAGATTTTTCTGTAGCAAACGAGAATTTGGTGCTTTTCTTTGGAGCATGTTGCTTCTGGTTCTTACACGAACATTGTCTATTTCTGCTATTTCTACTTTTAATACATTTTTTAAAAAGTCAACATAAATGACATTTCACTGGCATGTTTGAACATTGACATTTGAAATTTTATATTAGATAAGAGAAAATGTTATGTGGAAATTAAAACGGAATTTTGTAGTGCAGTGAAGCCAAGAACCGTATAGCTCAAATTGAACTTTATATGAATTACCATATTTCTAATTTCAACTCTCAAATTTACTTGATCTTATTCTGCCAGTTAAATGGAAAATAAATATATGTAGACAATGACTTAGACTCAGCCAATAACACAAAATAACGAGCAGCAATCTCTGCATTGAGTTAACCTGGGGTTTAATTGTGTTTGGCCTCTTCAAACATCAGAAGATGTATGTATTTAAATACAATATAGATAATAAATATTTGCCAAATAGTAAGATCTACCTTGCAATACTGAATACAAATTTGACTACATAAATTTTTGGTTCTAAATAGAAGACAAATAATAAGACAAGCTCTTGTCTAATATGTAATTCATCCTACAGAAAATCTAGTTACTCACAGTCTTCAACTGTGCATGCCTAGAACTAATGGGAATCATCATGTGGACATCAGTCTGTTAGCAACCAGGATGAGATGGCAATGATGTCCCATATGGAATCTTGGTGTAAGACACAGATGGGAATAACAGATCCATAGCAACTGAAAGCTTAATATTGAAATGCAGAGCCATGCAAGTCTTCATCAACTGAAAAGTTTTAAGAAACATTCATTACATTCATGATGGCATTTTGTCTCTTGCCTTTATATGTGACATAGGCCTGTCTATGCTCCCTCTGTTATTTAGATTGTAATTGACATATTTCAGTTTCCTGCATAGTAAATTTCCCAGGAAAGCTTCTTTTTCTTACTATCAGGTGCTTATAGTATCCATACCATGTTTATTTCCAAATTGCTGAATTATTTTTTCCATATTATGACATTCCTTGACATTTCCTGAAGGTGGCCCCAGTTTTCCCTTGCAGGGCTAGGGGCCAGGAGTTACCCCAATCAGGGCAAATAGAAACAGGTATAGTAGAAGATCTCAAACCCCAAGTGTGAAGGAGAAATGTTATGTAAGGCAGTTGGAGGCAAAGAAACAAAGAAAATGTTAGAGACAGAGAACATAGAGACGAAGGTGCTGCTATTCATCAAATTGTAAGTTCAAGGAAAGACCAAAAGGCGAAAATTCCCCAAAAAGGAAGAAGGAGAAAATACGAGAACAGGAGGACTGGTTGTTCTCACCAGGAAGTGCTGCTATTTCTCTCTTGTGTGATGCCTGGTATGGAATGTGGCTGGTGGGCAGCTGCAAACGGAGCCACACAGGGGAATAGTATGAAGGAGTTAAGGTCCAACCACAGTAAGGGACTCTGAGCCAATGCCCCGGTTAAAGGGTTCCAAAGGAGTATCGATTTGTGTGACTACACAGCACGCTGGAGCTGTCAGCTCTGTCTCATGCTAACCACCATCTGCCAGGGCACCACAGTCTTTTCCCCTGTCCCTTCCAGGCCTTCTCAGGAGCCGTGTCCATTGACTCAGTCCAGTAAGATCCTAAGAGGCCACTCATTATTTCCTTTATGTCACTGTGGCCCTAACAACTGGGAAATAACTCAGGAGTTGCCAAAATTTGTTGGAATGCAAATGGAAACCAGTGGACACCAGATAAATAACATCAGATAAAAGCCATGCTAGAGTTAAGCTGTTAGTCACCAGAAACTTGCCCCACACTTTCTTAAAAGACCTAAGTCCAGGGCCTCCCTGGTGGTTCAGGGGTTAAAGACACAGTGCTATCAAGCTATCACCAGCCACTGTGGCATGAGTTTGATCCCCAGCCAGGGAGTTAAACTACATGGTGCAGTAGACCTCTCCTGTCTCACCCACTGCTCCCCTCAGCAGTGTATTTCAGTCAATCTGCCTGTTCTGTTCCCCACTCTGTCTCTCACCCCTCACACCTCTGGCCTACACCTACACCACAGTTCTTATATGCATAAATAAATAAATATTTTTAAAAAGAGAGACAGAGAGACAGAGACCTAGGTCCAGTTGTACCAGGGCAAAGCACCTTTCCATGCAAAGTGTCACTTGAAGTGCGATCTTGTCTCTAAAGGGTCAGGTTCACATAACGAAATGAAGGAAACCCTGGGTTGCAAGTTATATGCTGAGCTCCATGATGATGTTGGGTTTGTTTCTTGCTGTCCTGAGCCACTGATCCCATATGCCAGTATTACTGTCCATTCTACATTTCAGTTATCCATGGAGTTCCTTCTTTGTTTTCACTAACTTTCTGGGGTTGTCTTCTTATTCATGCCTGGTGACCTCCTCTACCCCTGGAAAGTTTAAGTCCTGCACCTGCTTGCCAAATTGAGTCCTAAAATGGTCACATATGCTATGCATCGCAGACTGGGGAGGCAGCAGGAGGGCAGGGACTAAAAGAAGTGAGAGACAGACAAAGCTATCAGACACACAACCACTGTGTCAGGGGGACTTTTGGCTGATCCCTACCTTCCCCATTTCTGTAATCCCTGTGCCCACCCCCTGCTAAGCTTGTGAAACTTGGAATAAATGTAGACTGAAGGAAGGAAGGAATCTGTTCTCTTTCCAAATAATTATTTAAAATATCTCCTCTCTCAAGGCATCATTTTTGCTATTTATCAAATGGAGGAACATCACCCAGAAATTTCAGAAGGCAAAGAGAAAATGTTCATGATGTTTCTAGATTTTCAGTAAGAAACTGATATTTCACAATTACAGGGCACATTTGGACTGAAGACCTTGACCTATTTCTCTAAGCATCTTTCATGCTGCTCCTGATGAGTATTACCCAAATTACTGCTCAATTTGGAAAGAGTTGCACATTTCTATGCTAATTGTCCTTTGTTGCAAGCACCATATGGTATCTTTTCCTATTCTTCCCCCTGCATTAAAAACCTACAGTGAAAAAAGTGAGTTCAAATTTTATTTAAAGTGGGCCTCCCCGGTGGCACAGCGGTTGAGCGCTGGGTTGCGAAGCTGCCCGCGGCCTCTGTGGCGCCGGTTCGATCCCCGGCAGCTCCCCGGCCACCGGAGGAGGGTCCCACATGGCGCGCAGACCCCTCCTGCGGCCCGCTGCTCCCCTCAGCAGTGTACTTCAGTCCTTCTGCCTGCTCTGCTCCCCGCTCTGGCTCTGGTGAATTCTCTCACCCTCCCGCGCTTCTGACTGTACCCAGTGCATGTATAAACAAACAAATAAATAAATAAATAAACATGCCTCTAAAAAAAAAAAAAAAATTTATTTAAAGTTGTTCTTGGTAGATTCTGAGTCAACTTGCTGAATTAGGAGGAAAAAACAAATATTTCTACCAATTGCATATGAGCCAAATAGATCATGGGTTCATGTTCCCGGCGAACATCCATTTTATCCATTCATCAACTGAAGCCAACTGCATTTCAAAATCAGCCATCAGGGCCTCCCTGGTGGTGCAAGGGGTTAAGTCTCAGCACTATCAAGCTATCACCAGGCATTGCGCACTGCGGCATGAGTTTGGTCCCTGCCAGGGAACTAACCCACATGGTACAGCAGACCTCTCCTGTCCTGCCCTCTGCTCCCCTCAGCAGTGTGTTTCAGTCTGTGTGCCTGTTCTGCTCCCGACTCTGTCTCTGGTGAATCCTCTCACCCCTCACATCTCTGGCCTACACCCCAGCTCTTATATGCATAAAATCAGTAAAATAAACCTTTAAAAAAATCAGCATTCATAATATCCAAAAATGAAGTAAAAAGACAGATGTAAACATTATATCAAAAGTAGCTGAGTAGAGAATGTAAAATTAATTCTCAGAGTGGGAGAAGACAACAACTTTATTGTACATAAAAGTAAAACCATATTCCTAAGTGAAGGTGTTTACTACTATTCTGCATGAAAATAAAATTTTGTTCAAGAAACAGAAATAGAGAATGAGATCTGACAGTGAATTATGAGTTCCATAAAAATCAATTCCTCTTTAAAATAATAAGTATGGCTTGAATATGGCTAACATCTGATTTAATAAGGAGAAACAGATGTAAGACTGGAGTTATCTGAAAATTTGAGTGGGTAACTCCAGGAGACCTTCTGTAAGAAGGAGGACCCAACTGAGCTCTGGTTTGAGGGACTCACGTTCCTAACTCCTTGTAGAAAGAGACTCACGAGGAAGGTTGGGACACCCTCCCTCACCTTGTTTGTAAAAAGCAGAAGTGGAAAATGAAGCATGCCTTGCTTTAGAAAATGTCTCAAATATTAATTGAAACAATAAATTCTTTAAAGTCTGAAAGGTCTGAGTATGTGAAGTGGAATATTCATTACTATTTGTTTAATGCTCAATTAATTAATATATTTAATATGACAAAATTTAGAAAACCAATGTTTCTTGATAAATATTCAATTACAAATTTGACTAATTATAGATCTAAAATATTTAAAGTGATATTAATCAGTTCAGCAAGGCAGATCAGAAAAAAAATAACAAATTAATGACTACAAAACATATTTGCTTGCTTCTACTTAAAACTATTCTAAACTGTCAAAACCATGACGCACTTAATTTCCTTATTTGCCCTGTTACTATTTTTATGTGTTCCCAGAATTACTGATACTCTTATTGGGAGTTTCCTAGTAGCTAAGCAATAAGGAGGATTTTTACTCCTCCCTTGCACTGCCAAGTTTCCAGATCCCAGAAACAAGGAATTCCTTCTCAGGCAAGGAAATTCAGGAGGAAATGTCTGCTCTCAACAGTGTTCCAATCAGAGTAGTATTGGTAGTATGACTCTCACCTCTAGTGGGTTGAACGGTGGCCCCCAAAAGATATCTCTATGCCTAACTCCTAGCACCTGTGACTGTGACTTTATTTGGAAAATGGGTAACTGAGTTAAGGACCTTGGAACTTCAAATTATCAACCTACATTTCCTTTTTATAATTAAATGTCAGTAGGACTATTTATTTAATATGACATCTACTCTCAACAAATGTTGATCTATAAAACAGTATTGCTAACTAGAGGCACCACATTTAGTGAACAGTCTATCTCTAGAATGTGTTCACTTTGTAAAACAGACTTTATACCCATTAAGCAGTGGAGAAACAGGCATTTGCTATTCAATAAAACCTTTTATGTCTAGACCTAGGTTTTTTAATAATTCTTTTTTTTAAGATTTATTTATTTATTTATGCATACAAGAGCTGGGGGACAGGCCAGAGATGCAGGGGGTGAGAGCATTCACCAGAGACAGAGTAGGGAACAGAACAGGCAGACTGAGTGAAATACACTGCTGAGGGGAGCAGTGAGTGAGACAGGAGAGGTCTGCTGCACCATGTGGGTTGCTCCCTGGCCACCTGGGGATCGCACTCATGTTGCAGAGGCTGTGGATTTCTTCATAGTGTGGTGCTTAACCCCTTGCGCCACCAGGGAGGCCCTAGACCTAGATTTTAGGGGTTTTTATTTCAACACTAGTCTACTATTACTGGTAGTACGATTCTCCCCTCTAGTGGGTTGAATAGTGGCCCCCCAAAAGACTCCTGGAAACTGTGAATGTGACTTTAATTGGCAAATGGGTAACTGACTTAAAGACCTTGAGATGAGGGGTCATCTGGATTACTTGGGTGGCTCCTAGATGCAGTAACAAGTGTTCTTAGAAGAAAAACTCAGGGAGGCTTGACAAAAGGAAGAAGGGATTTGTGACCACAGGGCAGAAATTGGAGTGATGTAGCCCCAAGTCAATGATCATCTAGGCCCCACCCCAAGTAGATTTGGGAATCTTCCCTAGAACCTTGGGCGAGAGTATGGTTTTGCCAACACCTGGATTTCAGACTTCTGGCCTACAGAACAAATGCTTGTTGTTTCATAAGAGGTTTGTGGTATATTAGCACAGGGAGTTAATACCTGCCCAAATGGAACTTTAAAAATATTTCTTGGCCCATGTTGCATTGTCCAGGGTACAGTCTTTAGGATGCCATGCTAATGAAGTCTCCACAAATTATTAAAAACATATGTATATGTCCCATCAGTATGATATTACATAGTTAGGGTCATAGAGAGGTTTCATTTCCTAGGAAAATTGATTCTGTCTAGTTGGTTCTACCTTGGGATATTTAAATAATTGATCATTTTGGAACACAGAGTCCTTCTAATGGTGGGTGGCCACAAGTTAGCTAATCCTTTCTGGTTGAGGTAATAGTACCTACTTTTTTCTTGGATGGCTTGGCAAATTTACAGTCTGTGCTTGTTCTTTCTTAGATAGGTAAAAAGCAAGTACATTTTCATTCTTATAAGTAGATTTAGAATTAAGAAACTTTTTCAAATCCATAAAATAATTAAAATAATTTCATTATATTCATTCTCTTTTTGATAATAACTACCCATCTGTGTTATTTTTATAATTTTTTGGAGTATGACTACAAGTGCATAGTATTTAAGGACGAGCCTTGCGTCTGGCTACAGTCACCATAATTATTTTTAAGGCTGAAATTATCCCTTGTGGCCAGTGCATCTCTGGAAGTTATTTCCTTTCTGCTTTCAGCCCAGCCCTTTCCACTGAGTTTTCCAGGTTCATGCTGATTTCTCCATGCTACAGACATGGAATCAGTCATCCTACATGACCTCTACTTCCTTTTGTGGAGAACAGACTAGAGACTAAAGTGGGTGTTAGAAGAGTGGCTGGTGGGAAAGTGCTCCTGTTACTTTAGGACTGTGGTTAATGAAGAGAGAGCTGAGAATCACGTGTCTTGTTAAGTTTCATGTGTACACGGAAATTTCTAGTAACATGTCATTCACCTGCCTCCTGAATCCACCTTCATTATCCCAAGAGGCTGAGCACTAGGGTGCTGATCATTTGGCTCCAGTACCTTAGACCTGCAATGTTTGGTTACACTTGGCCATGTGGGAGGGACCCACAGGTCAGCAGGTGGGCAGGGAAAACGTCAGGGTCTCTCACTCTGCTCAGGACCAAGATCCCCCTCCGCAGAGGCTACACACTTAGATGGCCCCTGCCCCATGAAACCATTAAGTCCCTTCCCTCTAATCTTTCAGGGCTTGGGGTGGAAAGAGCTTCCTGCTGGGAGGTGGCTTTCCTCTTTCTTTATTGAGTCACTTAATCAAGTCCACAGTTCCGCCTCTTTCTCTTTAGTTTAAACCATTGGAATGAACTTTTATTTTCCTAATGGGATGGTTATCAAGACTGTAATATAACACATATCCCTATGATATACCTTAATTTTTTTAAAGTCAGTGGTTTCATCAACTGCTAAAATCTACTGTAATGACTGAAACCATGTTTTCATTATTTAATCCAAGGTGAGGGATAAAATTTCTTGAAAGAAATGATACTTTTAAGTTGTCCTATGCAAGCAGACAAAGAGAAAAATAAATAGGCAAATTAGTGACAAACTAAATTGGTCCCCCAAAACACTTTCTCTAAGTTAAGTTGGACCCCAAGAATTTTTTTGCACATTCTAAAAGGCAATTCTCTGTAGTTTTATTATGATATACAATAAACCAAGGGAATCTCCTTCCAATTCCTGTTCTGGCTGCCCTTCAAGTGGCCAAACTGACCAATGACCCACAAAGAGCAGAGATATCTGAACTATAGGGAGATTGATACTCAATTTCATTTCATATTAAAATGGGGAGTTGGATTTTTAAAATTAACTATTTTTAATAATGTTACAGATTTACAGAAAAATTATGAAGGTATTACAGAGACTGGCATACACCCTGCCCCCTACTCCCCTATTATTAACATCTTGCATTGGTAAGGTGCATTTGTTACAATTAATGAACATTGACACATTGTTATTAATGTCCATAATTTATTCAGATTTCCTTCATTTTATTTAATATCTTTCTCTGTCCCCGGACTCCATCCAGAAGACCACATTACATCTGTCATCACATCTCCTGAGGTTCCTCTAGACTGCGAGAGTTTCTCAGAATTTTGTGATAACTGACAGTTTCAATAAGTACTGGGTAGGTACTTTGGAGATTAGTTTTTTGGAGTTTTTTAATATTCTTCATCATTATACTGGGGGTATGGATTATGGAGAAGAGACACCACAGAGTTGAGCATCCTTTATATCATATCATATTGAGAGGACATACTATCAACATGACTTACTACATTGATGTGATTCCTCTGGGACAATTTCTATTAATTTCTTCTGTGTGAATGGATTAAACTGCCTTGTTTCTTGTCATACCTCAAAATTACTTTTGTTGAAAACTGAACATTATAGATATTATAGTAGGGTAACTCTAGACAGCAGATTCTTCTCAAGGTTTATTGTTGCTTATCACTGCAAGCAACGATAGCAGTGGTGTTTGTTTAGTGACTTTTCTAAACTATTATTGTAAAAACCTTTTTTTTTTTAGATTTATTTATTGATGCATAAAAGAAATGAGGTACAGGCTAGAGGCATGAAAGGTAAGAGGATTCACCAGAGACAGAGTGGGGAGCAAAACAGGCCGATTGACTGAAACACACTGCTGAGGGGAGCAGCGGGCAAGACAGGAGAGGTCTGCTGTGCCATGTGGGTAGCTCCCTGGCCGGGAACTCGTGCTGTAGAGGCTGCAGATAGCTTCATAGATTGCATCTTAACCCCTTGCACCACCAGGGAGGCCCCTAAAATTCTTTGTGTCCCTGAGTTCTTTGTTCATTTAGGTTAGCAGTTAGTTGTTGGCAGAGATTTCCTTAAGTGCCTGGAGTAAAAAGAAGAGGGTGATGGGAGGAGGAGGGCAAGGGAGAGAAGAGATTCAGGAGAAGAAGGAAAAAAAGAGAAAGAAAAGAAAACTTTCCCACACATTCCAGTGTTTGCAGGGGAGATCACATACAGCTTACAATTCTATTTTAGCTTTCGCTTCTTGCTTGCATGGAACCGTTTAAACATCAGTCAGAGGTGAAAGCTTAGGGTCTTCACAGGGTTTTTTTCTCAGAATCCATCCTGCCCTGGGTAAGATCTTGGCCTTCCAAATTCCACTGCACATTTGAGCTTTCCAAACCCCTATTCCTGAAAGCATCTAACTCCCAACGTTTTCCTGGGCTTTCAGTGTATCTATTGGCTGCCTAAAGGTTATCTCTACCTCCGTGAGTAGCAGCTTTTTTTTTTAACCCTTCAAGGACTATCTTCATACACTGTATTCATGTAGCTACTTCCTCCCCCTGAGAGAGTTCCAATTTTGCTGCTTTGCATTAGTCCTTCATAGAGCTCCCAAGAGGTCAAAACAGACAACACAATTCCTTGGGAACAAGGTCTGTTCTCTCTCTCAATCAGGAAACACACCGGGGACATGGGCTGCCATCTTCAATAACACTGCCAACCTGAGGAGAACCTGCATAAATAGGCTATAAATGCCACAAAGCTCTTCGATGGTCTTTTAGGTGCTGTTTTCCTCATTAAGCATTGCTTAGTTGCTGTAAAATTTTGACTGTTTTTCAGAGTCCTGACAATTGATTCTGATAGATTTTGACAATATTTTCAATGTTTGGGGTAAGGAATGAGCCTCAGAATTCCCCACTAAGATCAGCCCTTCATTTGAGGCCTGCATTTTGCAGGGAATACTTCAAAGGGACATAGTTCTCACATCTTTGATCTTTACATCAAATTTGAAGCCAACCACATAAGCAGAAATGAAGAATCTCTTTCAAAATAAATGCACTGAAATGAGGATGGAATCTGAAAAAAATTGCATAAAAATATTTTATATTCTGGTTCAAAGAGCAGAATTAAGGATAAGTTCGTGATCATCATAGAGACTTGAGCATTGGAGTGTTTTGTATCCTAATGTTCATCAACAACTGGCATTTATAAAGGACTTCATAAATGTCTGGGTCCTTGTTTATTCCATTTAATCCTTTTGAGATGGACATTTATTAATTTATAATAAATAAACTGAGACTTGGCTATGAAGAAAACTTACCTAACGTCATATGGTGATTACACAGTAGAGTCAGTATTTACATCAGAATTCTAATTCAGTAGTAATTCCTAGGAATCACTAAATCCATGAAAATGAAGCCCTCCTTTTTCATAGGTGAGGTTTGGTGAAGACAGACATGAAGCAGAAGGCCTGCGTCCCATGGGTGATGCAGGTGAGTAGGAGGGACATTCTCTGATCACAGCCTGGAGGTGTTTGAGCCAGTACCCTTTCTTCTTCCTCTTCTGCAATACCATGAAATATAACCCAATTCCACAAGTTTTCCCAGAATTACAGTCAAAACATCAAACTCTATTCTTCTCATCATCTGAATCTCCACCCCAACACAGGAGAGGCCAGATCATAGGAAAAAAGAAGAAACAGGATAGCAACAGCCACTCTCCACACAAAACTGTCCAGAATACATACTATTGATATTTTCTTAGCCACTCACCATCCTGAGCCTTTGACAGTTCCTCAGTTATAATATATTAGACACTAATATCTCTATCACTAGAGTTTTATAAAATGATTCAACTCCTGTGACCTAACCTAAGTGACAGGTATGGAGACTTAAGTACCAGAATGTTTATCAGAATATGGCAAATAATTACATACAGACAACTAAAATATTCAACACTCACACTATATGCTAATAAGGGGTGTGTGTGTATGTTTGTATGTGTGTGTCTATGGCTGTGTCTGTCTGGCTGTCTGTCTCTAATTAGTAGGCCCCATCAAGCAGGAGTTTCTTCATTCTATTTCCTATTGTTTTCTCTGTGCCTATCATAGTGCCTCCCACACAGAAGTAAGCTCCATAAATATGCTGAACAGATGAATGAAAATAATAAGATACTTTGCATTCCTTAAAAACAAATTTTAAAAAACACAGATAATTACTCAGAGTATAATTCTAAATAAGAAGAAAAACATAAAATTGTAAATGCAATGGCATTTCTAATTTTAAAAGTCAGTAGGATAGAAAAACTAGAAAGAAATAAACACTGGCTATTCCAAGTGATGAGATTATGGATTATCTTTTTTTCTTTGTTTTCAATTTCCATGTTTTAAAAGAAAATAAATTGCTTTAAAGAAGAAAAAGCAAGCATCTAAAAGCACTATTTTTGGTGGCCTTCCACCAGCTTCTACTTTTTATTTCCACATAAGATGACTGTAAATCATGATAAGAGGTTACTAAAGAAAACTGGTGGAGTGCCTTGCTTGAGAAACAGATTCTTAATTATTATTTATTGACTTCTTAAAGTGTACTACCCACCAATGGTACCAATAGGAGGAGGGAGAAAAGAAGCTTTAAAAAGACAAATAATAGCCAGATTTCTTTGAATATATCTTTTACAGATTTTACTTTGGAACTATGTAATTATTTTATATAATTTATCAAACAAATTTAAACATGCTTCTAAGAGAAATTCTTAAAAATAAAAAATAAGTACAACAAATGAATCTCTGTATTCAGTTGGCAACATAACCACTCAACAAGCAGCTATGTTAAGCTTTAAATCACAAATTTTCAATTGTACCTCCATAGTAGGGTATATAAGAAGGACAAAAAAAAAGAGAATCTACAAAATTCTAAAACCATTTCTGGATGGTGCTAGTGGTACTTTTTTCTACTTTTATGGAATAACTCAAATAAGTATCTGCTTGGTGTTACAAATTGAGATTTTTCAGCATGATTGAAAGAAAACAAGATTAATGAAGCTAAGTGAAAACCCTGGTATCCAGTTTGAACTAGAAATATCAGTGTAAACTCATGACTCATCTTTAAAAAAAAAAATACCATTTCCTAGTTCGGTACACTGAAAACAGAGTAGAAACACAGTAGTAATGACATTTTATATTGCAGTCTTTGAACACCATTTCTCACTAAGGAAAGTAGGGCTCCATGAGAAATGTACTACTTCCAGGGTATAAGATAAGGCTGGAACATCTTGCTATACCAGAAAGCAAGGAAACTGTCCAGATGCTAGGGTCTTTTCAAAAAGACTCAGGAATTTAAATGAACTCTCACTGGTCAAAAATGGAATAATTTGAACATCAGCAAACATAATCATTGTGATGGATTGGAACACATTAAATATTATCAACCACATTAATATGATTAATAATACTTCTGGAAAAGGGGGGGAAATCTAAACTCAGTAATCAACCTTCCAAACGTTCAACAGTGAATTAGTGCCTATCCTACACAAACTCTTTCAAAAAATTGAAAAAGAAGGAATACTACCAAATACATTCTATGAAGCCAAAATTACACTAATCGCAAACCAAAGACAGCACAAAAAAAGAAAATTACGGGCCAATCTCCCTAATGAACACTGATGCAAAAATCCTCAACAAAATCCTTGCCAACAGAACCAAACAATGCATCAAAGGGATAATATAATACACCACAAATGCGTGGGATTTATCCCAGGGACACAAGGATGGTTCAACATACGAAAAACCATCAGTGTACTACTACACATCAACAAAAAGAAAAATAAAAAACATATGTTCATATCACTAGATGCTGAGAAAGCATTTGACAAAGTCCAATATCCATTTATTATGAAGGCCCTTGAAATTCTCGGGATAGAAGGAACATACCTTAACATGACAAAAACCATATACAACAAACCTACCACCAATATTATTCTAAATGGCGAAAAGCTGAAGGCCTTTCCTTTAAGATCAGAAACAAAGACAAGGATGTCCTCTCTCACCACTGCTCTTCAATATAATACTGGAGGTCCTAGCCAGAGCAATAAGACGAGAGAAAGACATACAAGGAATCCAAATAGGGAAAGAAACAGTAAAACTATCACTATTTGCAGATGATATGATAATATACATAGAGAACCCTAAAAGTTCCACAGAAAAACTACTCAAAATAATCAACCAGTTCAGTGAAGTAGCAGAATACAAAATCAACACACAAAAATCAGTAGCCTTCCTATACAAAAACTATCAATCTGAAGAAGGAGAAATCAAGAAAACCATCCCTTTTATAATTGAACGAAAAAAATCAAATACTTGGGAATAAACCTAACAAAACAGGTGAAGGACCTATACAAAGAAACCTATAAAACACTGTTAAAAGAAATAGAAGAAGACACAAAGAAATGGAAAGACATCCCTTGCTCATGGATAGGAAGAATTAATGTTATTAAAATGGCCATCCTACCAAAAGCAATATACAGATTCAACACTACCCCAATAAAAATCTCAATGACATTCTTCAAAGAAATAGAACAAATACTGATGAAATTCATATGGAACCACAAAAAAGTACGAATAGCCAAAGCCCTTTTGTTTTGATGAAAACAAAAGAGAAAGGAGGTATCACACTTCCAAACTTCAAGCTATACCATAAACCCATAATAATTAAAACAGTTTGGTATTGCAACAAAAACAGACACACAGACCAATGGAACTGAATAGAGAGCCCAGAAATAAAACTGCATTTATATGGACAACTAATCTTTGACAAAGGAGCACAGAATATGCAATGGAACATGGACAGTTTGTTCAATAAATGGTGCTGGGAAAACTGAACCTCCACATGCAAAAAAATGAAACTAGACTACTACCTCTCACCATGCACAAAAATCAACTCAAAATGCATAAAAGACCTGGATGTAAGACCTGAAACCATAAAACATGTAGAAGAAAATATAGGTAAAACACTACAAAGCATATATCTGTGTAACAAAGCATATATCTCTGTAACATCTTTAAGGACTCATTACCCAAAGCAAAGAAAGTCAAGGAAAAGATAAACACTTGGGTTTATTTCTGGATTTTCTACGCTGGAAGGGATCATGCTCAGTGAAATAAGCCAAAAAGAAAAAGAAAAATACCGGATGGTCTCTCTCATAGCAGGGATCTAGAAAACTTAAATAAGGGACCAGGAAAATGAATAACTATAAGAAAGTGAAAATCAAAATCAACAAAAACTATGAACCAGAGACACTTTTTGGGGGGTGGGGGCGGGAGGGGAGGGATTGGGGTCAGAATGGGGGGATTGCAATTGTATGGGGAATATAAAAATAAAATTTATTAATTAAAAAAAAAAAAAAAAGATAAACACTTGGGATTACATCAAACTGAAAAGCTTCTGTACAGCAAAAGAAACATTAACCAAAACAGAGACACACCCTACTGATTGGGAAAAAAATCTTTGCACTCCATTCACCTGATAAGGGACTGATTACAAAGATATACAAAGACTCACACAACTCAACAAAAACAAAGTAAACAATCCAGTCAAGAAATGGGTAGAAGAACTTAAAAGACATTTCTCCAAACAGGAAATGTAAATGGCCAACAGGCATATGAAAAAATGTTCAACATCCCTTATCATTAGGGAAATGCAAATCAAAACCACATTGAGATACCACCTTACACATATTAGAATGGCACATATTAAAAAAACTAGCAACAACAAATGTTGGTGAGGATGTGAAAAAGGAACTCTCCTACATTGCTGGTGGGAGTGCAAACTGGTCCAACCACTATGAAAAGCTGTCTGGAGTTTCCTCAGTCTACTAAAAATGGAGCTACCATATGACCCAGGAATTCCACTCCTAGGGATCTACCCAAAGGACACAAAAACATTGATTCAAAAGAACAGCTGTACCCCTATGTTTATTGCAGCACTATTTATAATAGGCAAAACCTGAAAACAACCCAAATGCCCAAAAATAGATGACTGGATCAAGAAGATGTGGCATATATACAAAATGGAATATTATTCAGCAATCAAAAAAGATAAACTCACACCATTTGCAGCAACGTGGAGGGAGCTAGAGGGAATTATGCTCAGTGAAATAAGCCAGAAGGAAAAAGAAAAGAATCAGATGGTTTCACTTATAGCAGGAATATAGGGAAACCAAATAAGATATCAGTGTAAAAAATAATACAGTACAAAACACAACAAAGCAAAAACAGACAATTATAAATTAGAGACATACCACAGGGGAGGAGGAGGGAGAGGATCAGAGGGAGGGAGGGAGGAGCACAGGGGACTGAGGTGATGGTGCACGGGTGCATTGGGGAAGGAAATTCCATGGGGACTACACCTGAGGGGGTGGAGGGAAGCAAATATTGTTCAAAAATGAACAAGGATGTAAAAAATAAAAAAAATTTAAAAATAGCAAAAAAAAAATCAACCTTAGACATGTACTACAGAGAAAACTTCTAATTTTAAAATTGGTTTTTAAAAAGATGGAAGCAAGCAATTATCAGAACTTTCTTATAAAATCTTTACATCAGAATAAACCTTAAACTAATGTGGGTAAGTTTCTTTCTTGAATGAATCATCCTGGCTTTAAATGAATGAGGTATGACTGCATTAGAATATCATTTTTTGCAATTCTAATGAATTAATGAATCTAAACCAAAATTATTAATGGCTGATAAACATGAAGAGAAAGAACCAGACAACATGTGCCCCTGTTGAAAGAACTCTGCCATGAAATAGTTTAGTCATAAAGAAAATAACAACATCAAGTCTGAATCTGATAAAAATCAGTCTATCAATTTGCAGAAGCTATAGGGAATAAAGGAATGTGTTAAAAACCTCATGGGGTGGAAATTCCAGACTGTGGGAAATTCTACAAACTACCCAGTCTCTTACACAGAAAATTTTATATAGAGAAAACAGAAGAAACGCAAGCAATCAAATGTGGCCCTTCATTTGGATATTAATTGAAGTGAAATTAAAATATCCATTAGAGAAATGTGAAAACAGACCAAAAAAATAATAATAATAAAGAATTATTGCTCTTGGTCCTCCCTGGTGGCACAAGGGGTTAAGACACAACTTATGAAGCAATCCATAGCCACTGCAGCACAAGTTCGAGCCCCGGCCAGGAAGCTACCCACATGGCACAGCAAACCTCTCCTGCCTCGCCCGCTGCTCCCCTCAGCAGTGTATTTCAGTAGATCCACCTGTTCTGTTCCCCACTGTGTCTCTGGAGAATCCTCTCACCTCCCCTCACACCTCTGTCCTGTACCCCCGTTCTTGTATGCATAAATAAATTTTTTAAAAAAAAGAATTTTTGCTTTTTTTGGTCAGATAATGGTCATGTGGTCAGCAAGATCAGACACTTTTTGCATATATTTGAAAGGTCCCACAACAAAAGGTTTAAAAATTCTCCTGATCACCCTAAATATTCCTGTTTATGATCACACAGATAGTAATTTGTGAGACTCGGGGTGAAACACCATGAATGAAGGCAAAAATAGACACCAGTGACTCCAAACATGAAAATTTCTCTGTATTTGCAAACCTGCTATTTCAAAAGCAGTTTCCTAATTGAAACCCATGATTTTTAGTCCTCACTGCCATGAAATTATTTCTTGTGTCCCTAATTTGCTTTGATATCTGAGAACAAAAGTTGGGATGCTTGTAAACGTTAATCTTCTACTCAAGAGCTGTGCTTTCATCGTGAGCATCATACCTGTCAGGTCACTACCCTGAACAACTTTGAACTGAGAAACCTGCCAGATGGTAGAGAATTAATTTGTTTCTTAGTTTTCTCAGTTAACCTGAATTGATCAGAAATTCCTTTTGGTTCTGTTGGACAAAAATCAATACAATATTTCACTTTGAAAGACTTTTTAATGGCATTCATTGTACTTGAAATCTGACAACCTGAGAATCAAAACTGGAACAGCATGAAGACTTTATGTCCCCTTGGAGACACTGATTCAGGAGACACATTAGTAATACTAACCCATCAGTAATACATTGTTTTAATACAACCAAGTTTTTCCTCCAATATTACTTAAATCAATAATATTTTTTCTTATAAAGTAGTTTGAATCATCAATTGGTATTTCGAAAGTCTATATAAAATTGTCAAATTCAACAGAAAAAAATAAAGAATTGTGCAAGTTATGTCAATCCCCACACATAGGACATGCAGTGAGATTTTCTTAGTTTCTTCATTATCAAGATAATTTTAAAATTGGAAAAATGATATTATCTTTTTACTAGAATGCTTGATGATTCAATGCAATGAGTAATGAAAAACTGATGCAAGACTGACAAGAAATAAAAAATAAAATAGTGTCATTTGAGTCAGGGTAACTAAAGTGAAGGTAAGAGGCACTGAATGACTGGAAGTTCAACAAATACAACTGATAACTTATACACTGTGAAATCTATGGTCACATTCTGAAGAGTAATTAACAATGTGGACACATTACTGAGCAAAGAGTGCTTAGTGTTCAAAGCTCAGTGCTTTTCTGCGTGGAGTTTATAGTCTTATCATTGAAAACAGGCATTTATCAATTGTTATATTATAACTATAAATTATGGAAAGTTCTGATGAAGAAGAAATACAAAAAGACTCATAGACTCTTTTAAAGAGGTTGGATGAATAGAAAAAGAGAGGCAGAGGGCAGAGGATGTTCACAGTTTCTAAATCAGGGGGAGTGGAGTCCTGAGCCTTGAAGGAACGGAAGGATATTGATCTGTGTGGCTGGGATGCAGAGGCAGGTAGAAAATCCATGCCTGAGGAGGCTGGGAATTTTCTACAAACAATGGGGAGATCTTGAACTACCTTACCTGGGGAAGAGACATCAATTGCACTGATATTTTTTTATCCTCCTGACCATTTAATAGAAGTCGGCAAAGATATATGGAGGAGGGTCTGAGAATATACGAATAGGTTACGGCTGCATTCCCATGTAGAACTGAGCCAGTATAATATCATTGAAAACAGAGAGAAAATGGATTATAGAGAGATTTCAGAAGTGAAATTCAAAATATTTGAAGACAGAAAAGACATAGGAGATGAAGAGGGAGGTAATATTGTTTGCACATGACTAAGGGAGCACGCAATAACCCCAAACTATTAAGGGGTGCATTTTCTGAAAGGAGTTTAGCCTTTTACACACACAA
This sequence comes from Talpa occidentalis, assembly GCF_014898055.3. NCBI lineage: Eukaryota > Metazoa > Chordata > Mammalia > Eulipotyphla > Talpidae > Talpa > Talpa occidentalis. The sequence goes on along the minus strand of NW_023604861.1, from coordinate 105,386,240 downwards.
AAAGCAAAGGAAGCATGCTTTTAGTGTGAAAGATCTTTAATAGAATTAGTGCATATAGAGAGGGATGAGAAGAGAGGGTATACTTAATAATAGTTTGCCAATAAAATACCCAAAATAACCCAGCCCATCATGGGCAAATGCCTAGCCAAACAGGGTCAGCCCAAAGTTGGTCCAACAGCTTACCACAAGTCTAAGGTACCTTCTGGATGGGAACCATAAGAAAGGGATTAGGCAAGTCTGGCACAGAAAGAGACACACAAATCAATGTACAAAACAAGATAATGACTGCCACTGTCTCTGCCAAGGATAATCTCCTTGTGTGTCTCTTACCTCCTTATCTCTTTCAATTATCTCTTCCAAGTGTCTCTCCCCACGTGTCTCCTCCAAGTCTCCTTGCCAGCAGTACCTTGCCAGCAGTACCAGCATGTAAGTCAGCCTATGGATGCAAGAGAGTAAGAAAGTCTCCTGTATTATATAGTTCACCCTGCCACTCAGCTCTCACCCTAGTTCCCAGTAGTTCCCCTGGGAAGTTCCCAGGAAGTTCAGTTCATGCCCTACCGGGGTTTGTAATCCAAGGTGGCTGCATATAAATGAAGGTGGGGAAAAAGGCACCTGTTCACTACACAGCTCCTCTGGCTTTATGGAAAAGCATTCCATGACAATATCAATGTTATCTCAAGTATAAGACACCTCAACTTCTTCTTTATTCCCCAGGCCTTATCAATGATCCATTTTCTCCAATTTTTCTCTCACTGTAATATGAGAACAGCACATCAGTATTTAAAAGAAAGTGTTTATTCTATTTGTAGAGAGTCTACCATTTGCAAATCCTGTGATACAGAGGGCAGAGTGAAAGGAGGGTTTAGATTGCAGAGGTAAAACAGTCTCTGTCTATATAGAACTTCTGGGTTAACAATGGAATTAAATATGTAAATAGAAGTTCCACCACGAGAAAGTCACTTCCATTCATTGCATACATAGAAGACTTCTATGAAGTGACAAGAAAAATGAAATATTTTGAAGTCATTTGAGTCTTGATAAGTAACAGTGTTGGGAGCTTACTTAGGGTCAACCTTTCAGGCACAGCCAGGCATTTCCCAGCCTGTCCAGGCATTTTCAGACACATCCATTTTGGGGATAGAGCTGAAATAAAGTCCACCCACCACAGAAAATACAAGATCAAAACTCAACCAATCATTGCTCAACTAACATTTCATCACATTTGCATGTTATTAAACCAACTTGAACTCAATTAACTTCTAGCCTGATTTGCATAACAAGCTACCAATTGGAACTTAATGCTGATTTGCATAGCTGGCCAGAGTGAGAACCATCTGAATTTTTCTATGTGGACATAAATCCTACTCCATCTAGGCAACTCTGGAGGAACTCAATTCGAGAGCATTTTAAATCATATCTCCCAAGTTGAAGTCCTAATAAAACATCAACTAAATCATAATTTGTTTTATACAGCTCTTGTTCATTATAGAAGACCAGAATTACTTCCAGAGCTTCAGAATAAACCTCCTTTTGTAATACAAGAATTATCTCTCAGATGCCCCCAAAATCAAGAGAATACAAGGTCAGAATGATATGTTTCCTTCTGAACTGCTTCCAGAAAAACAGTTTTCTTCTGTTTAATGCTTGTTTTGCATTAAATATCTTTTTTTAAAGATTTATTTATTTATGCATACAAGAGCTGGGTTGCAGGCCAGAGGTGTGGGGGGTGAGAGGACCCACCTGAGACAGAGTAGGGAAAAGAACAGGCAGATTGACTGAAATACGCTGCTGAGGGAAGCAGCAGGCAAGTCAGGAGAGGTCTGCTGCATCATGTGGGTAGCTCCCTGGCCAGAGATCGTACTTGTGCTGCAGTGGCTGCTGATAAGCTTCATAGGTTGCATCTTAACCCCTTACACCACCAGGGAGGCCCCTGCATTAAATATCTTGATTTGACTTTCTTAATTAAAAATTGGTTTTTACTTTCACGATTGCATTTGAATGTAGAATCATGGAATTTTGGAGACCAGCTGGCCCAAATTTGCCATTTTAAAGATGAAGAAATTTCAGGTGCAGAAAATTAGAGGGCTAAATGCACTCACTCTGGACAAATTTAGCTAGTGTTATGACTAGTTTCATTCCATCTTGGTCTAACATAGCAAATACATTTCAATTAAATGACATTTGCTGTGGTATTCACTTTATACTGAATACCACTTAAATTACACAGATGAGATTGACAACAAAGGAAGCTGCCATTTTTATTGGTCAAAAGTAGCTAAAAATCAGCAGTTTATATGATTCAAACTGACGGATAGTAGCCTATATATTTAGAAACAACATTACAAATATAGAAAATGTTGAACAAATCTATGATAACTTCCCTAAAGGGAACAAATGCCATGAAAACCTTTGAAATTGAAATATCAGAAAAAGAAATGTGTCCTATGATCACACATTTGTCACCATCAAAATTTCAAATAAAGCCAACAAACCTAAATTAACACCTACTATGGTGCAACAGCATGCTAGAAATGTGTGACACAGGATGAAAGACATGATCACAGCAATCATGAAAATTACTGTCTCTTCTTAACAGCAGTAAATATACAATCATTAACATGCAGTGGGTTAAATTGTATGAGCTATGTTCTGTGAGCTAAATTTAAGCACTTAGAAATATGTGAGAGTAGAGCATCTCTGGTGGCTCAAGGGGTTAAGACACAACCTATGAAGCTGTCCACAGCCTCTGCAGCATGAGTTTGATTCCCAGCTGGCTAGGGAGCGACCACATGGCACAGCAGACCTCTCCTGTCTCACCCGCAGCTCCCCTCAGCAGTGTATTTCAGTCAGTCTCTCTGTTCTGCTCCCCACTCTGTCTCTGGTGAATCCTCTCACCCCCCCACACACACACCTCTGGCCAGTGCCCTAGCTCTTGTATGCATAAGTAAATAAATCTTTTAAAAAAAAGAGAGAAATAGGGCCTACCCGATGGCGCAGCGGTTGAGCGCCGGGTTGCGAAGCTGCCCGCAGCCTCTGCAGCACCGGTTCGATCCCCGGCTGCTCTTCCCTGCCACCGGAGGAGGGTCCCACATGGCGCGCAGACCTCTCCTGCCGCCCGCTGCTCCCCTCAGCAGTGTACTTCGGTCCTTCTGCCTGCTCTGCTCCCCGCTCTGGCTCTGGTGAATTCTCTCACCCTCCCGCGCTTCTGACTGTACCCAGTGCTTGTATAAATAAATAAATAAATCTTTAAAAAAAAGAGAGAGAAATATGTGAGGAATATCTGCTCTGTCTGGAGGAACAGGAGGTGGAAAGAGGCTTCCTAGATGAGGAAGTAAAACATTGGGTTTATCCTTGAAAGAAAATATACAAGTTGAGAACGTACATGCGGCAAAGACAGGTAACTATCCAGTATTTCCTTCTATAGTATAGAGCAGTCACTAGGTGGACTGGAGCATGGCTGTTTATGTGGAAACATGACAAAGTTTTCCTTTTTAAAAAATAATTGTGGAATATTACATGGCCACAGAACTAATGAAATGCAGCCATTTTCAAAAAAATGGAGAGAATTTGGAAAATTAGGTGCAGCGAAGCAAGTCAGAACAATAAAAATGAATTTTGGACATTTGTTTTAACAATGTGAAATACATTCAAAACCTAACGAACATCCACAAGCATCCTGAGGGCTCTGAGGTTAAAGTGGAGGAGGAAGAAAAGGGACAGGCAGGCACAGGGATGGTGGTGGAAATAAAATTAATTATAAAAAGGAAAATAAATAGAAGATAAATAACAGATATAAAGGAGAGCCAGATAAAATTTTTGGAAATTAAAATTTCAATAAAAAATACTCAAAACTCGGGCCTCCCTGGTGGCGCAGGGGTTAAAGACAGCACTATCAAGCTATCGCCACTGTAGCGCAAGTTCGATCCCCAGCCAGCCAGGGAGCAACCCACACGGTGCAGCAGACCTCTTCTGCCTTGCCTGCTGTTCCCCTCAGCAGTGTGTTTCAGTGGATCTACTTATTCTGCTCCCCACTCTCTCTGGTGAATACTCTCACCCCCCAACACCTCTGGCTTACACCCTAGTTCTTATATGCATAAATAAATAAATCTTTAAAAAAAATAGGGTAGGATAGAAAAAGTAAAGAAATTGGTGAAAATTCTCAAATCTAGTAAAAACCAAAATCCAATAGATTGAAGAAGCCTAGCAAATCCCAAAAAAGGATAAAATGAAAGAAATCCATAAAAGACACATCAAAGTCAAACTTCTATAATTTAAAAACAAAGGGCCTCCCTGGTGGCACAAGGGGTTAAGACGCAACCTATGAAGCTATCTGCAGCCACGGCAGCATGAGTTTGATCCCTGGCCAGGGAGCTATCCACATGGCGCAGCAGACCTCTCCTGACTTGCCTGCTGCTTCCCTCAGCAGTGTGTTTCAGTCAATCTGCCTGTTCTGCTCCCCACTCTGTCTCTGGTGGGTCCTCTCACCCCCCATATCTCTGGCCTGCACCCCAGCTCTTGTATGCATAAATAAATAAACCTTTAAAAATAAATAAATAAATAATAAAAACAAAGAAAAATATTTTTCTTCCTCTTGGGAAAAAACACAATGATAGCAGATTTCTCATTAAAAGCAATGGTGGCCAGAAGAAAGAAGCAGTTACTTGAAAAGCATAAATTACCACAACTGCCCCACCATGAAGTAACTTGAATAGTCAAATAATTATTAAGAAAGCTGAATCCATAATTAAATTATCAAAAAAAATATTTCCTGGCTTTCATCGAAGATGCTTTCATCGAAGAATTCCATCAAATGTTCAAAGCAGAATTAACACCAATTCTAGAAAACAGAAGAGAAGGTAATGCTTCCCAACTCATTCTATGAAGTGAGCATTACAAAGTAAGGCTATCCCTCTCTCCACTCCTAACCACCATATCCTGAAAGCTAAATGAAAAAGAAAAGGCATATGTATAGAAAAGCAAGAAAGCTGTCCTTATTTGCAGAGCACATAATGATCAATGTAGAAAAGTCCCCCAAATCCAAAAAAAAAAACCCATAGAACTTATAATCTAGCTCAGTAAGCTCTCAGGATAAAGAAATCAATATCCAAAATCAACTGTATTGCTATTATTAGGAAAGAACATACAGAATTTTAAAATGCAACACCATTTATTGCTTTAAATATTTACTCAAATATATATAGAACTTGCATGCTAAAAACAATAAAATACTAATGAAAGAAGTTAAAGAAAATCAAAATAAATGGAGACACATAATATGTTCATGAATTGGAAAATTTTAGGTAACAAAGGTGTTAATTCTCCCAAAGGTGATATAAAGGTTTGATGCAATTCATGCCAGAATCTCAGCAAATTGTTTCTAATATTACATTTATAGAGACAAAATTATTGTAAAATTTATATGGGGAGGCAAAGGAACTAGAATAACTAAATCAATCTTGAAAAATGGAGAACATAAGAGGAATCACTATTTTCACTTAATGCACACCATAATAATCAAGTTTGTGTGTTATTACAGGAATAGACACATATATCAAGGGTACAGAACAGAGAAACCAGAAATAGCCCACACAATTATGGTCACTGATTTTTGACAAATGTGCTAACACAATCAATAGAAAAAGGATAGTCTTTACATCGTAAATGAAACCAGAATAATAATGTTATATCCATTAGTACCAAAATGAACTTCAACCTAAATCTTTTACCTTACATAAAAATTAACTCAAAATGGATGAAAGATTCAAATATAACACACTAAACTATAAAACTGTATATAAGCTATGTAACTTCTACAACACAGGAGAAAGTCTTTGGGACCTAGAAAATACTGACGAGTTCTCAGATACAATCCAGTCATAAAAATTCTGAATTGATCTTCATCAAAATCTAAATATTTTGCTCTGTAAGACCCTGTGAAGTAGATGAAAAGGCAAGAAGAAATACTTTCAAACTACATATCTGACAATGGACTTATATCTAAACTGTATAAAGAACTCTAGAAATTCAGCATGATAAAAACTAACAAATACATTAGAAAGTAAGTAAGGCAAATGAAAAGACATTCACCAGTAGCATATACAGGTAACAAATCAACGTGTGAAATGATATTCAACATCTAGCCATTAATGAAATGCAAATGAAGGTCATGAGGAATTATCCGATTAGGACTGATAAAATAATAGTGACAATACCAAATTCTGGTGATGATGTAGATAAACTGGATCTCTCTTACCTATCTAGTTGATGCTAAAAAAAAATTGGGAGCTTCTTAAAAATGAACCATTCTTACCATACAATTCAGCAACCATACTTCTTGACATTTATCTAAGAGAAGTTTAGACCTCTTCATCCCCAAAGTCCTTATGTGAATGCTCATAGAACTTTATAATAGGCCAAAACTAACTAAAACATATATTTTTAGTTATAAAAATTAACAAATATTTTTATATATAATTATATTCATTAACTATAATTAACAAATAATTAAATACACCCTAACACATTCATCCATGCACATCAGGACTAAAACAAAACAAACTATTGATACAGGCAACAATTTGGAGCTCAAGGATAATGTTGAGTGAAAAAAGTCAATATCAAAGATAACATAATCTGCTTCCATCTTGAAATGAGAAAATTACAGGGGTGGAGAACAGATTAGTAGTTGTCAGAGTTAAGGGAGGGGTATAGGACTGTAAAGAGGTAACACAGTAGAGTCTGTGTTTGATTGTAGTTATTAGCAAGAAACTGCAGATGGTGGATAAAGTGACATACAGCATACAGGACTACACATATCATAACAATATCATTTTCCTGATTTTGATATTTCACTACCAGCATTTGATATTGTTGTATGAAACATAACCATTCAGGGAATCTTAGTGAAGGGTATAAAGAATCTCTATGCTGTCTTTCAAACTTTCTTCTTTTTTTAAATTTTTTTTAAAGGTTTATTTATTTTTATACAAGAGCTGGGGTAAGGCCAGAGGAGCGGGAGGGTGAGAGGATTCACCAGAGACACAGCAAGGTGCAGAACAGGCAGACTGACTGAAATACACTGCTGAGGGGAGCAGCGGTTGAGACAGGAGAGGTCTGCCTTGCCATGGGGTTTCTCCCTGGCCAGCTGGGAATTGAACCTGCACTGCAGAGGATGCGGACAGCTTCACAGTGGGGTGCTCAACCTGCTGCACCACCGGGGAGGCCCTATCTTTCAAACTTTCTGTGAAAAAGCTATCATTATCCAAAATTAATTTTTTTTTTCAAAAATAAGCAGGTAAATAAATAATGAGAACACAAATACGTATGTTGAATATTCTTTGTTCTATGGCGAAAATAACGTGGTGCCTTCAGGACACTGCATTTCACGTGTGTTATTTTTGCTGGAGTCTAAAGTACTTGTATGGAACTATTGAGTTCATTGTTATGTAACAATTGAGTTTTACTTTCTATTTTCATGTGTATATGTTAATAAGGTTATCTGCTGGCAAAATAATGAATGGACAGAATTTACTCACATTAGTGGAATACAGTTACATGTTCTGAGTAATTAACTGTCCTCAATATATATATTCACAGTAATTCTACTTGCAATGAAAACCATTACCGTTTGCCCTGGATTTTAATTTTATACTTTAACCTTTCGAAAGCTTGGCCATTTAAAATTTTTGTTTAATTAAATTACAAAGTAGAAAAACAGACAACTAATCTGTCCTATGACTGACTTTATGATTGCTTGTTAAAGGGATTTACTAGAGCAAAGATCCCCATAACCCAATAGAACAAAGAGCAGTAGACCTGGATATATTAAATCTATTTTACGTGATTTTTTTTCTAAGTTCTTATAACTTAGCAAATATTTATTGAAAATTACCAATGTATAAAACACGGTCATAGTTTCTGTCTAGATCAGTTCTGTGAATACTGAAGAAAGCTAAAGTAGGCTCTAAACCACCATTTCATACAACTTCTTGCCATTATGAAAATGTTTATTATCTGTATCCAATATAATGGTTATATATGGCTGTTAAATATTAATATGTGCCTACTATGACTAAGACACTGACTTTTTAATTTTCTTTAATTTGAATTAATCTAATTTAACTTTAAAAAAAATTACATGTGATTAATGCCAACCATATTGAACAGCATCACTCAAGATATCATCAAATAGATTTGGTCTACTGATCCCTACATTTCTAACATTTCTCCACACATCCACACAGAAGAAACTTACAGGATCATTAGTGTTTGCACATATAAACAGGAAGATCCTGAAGTCTGTAACTCACAGAAGCCATTCCTCTTACCATCCGCCTTGTTGGTAGAGACCACTCCTTTAGTAGAGTTTAATATGTCCAACCCAAATAGTCCCAACATCCTTGGACTTGGGATAGTTTTGGCAATTCCATGAAAGAGTCTTATAGTTGGATTTCTGGGACAATGTTTTCCCTTCTGATAAAAAGAATAATAAAAAGAAGGTCTTTTCCCTCTCTTTGGTGCTGGGAGCTGATGCAACAGTCTATCCCTGGCAGCCATCTTGTAACCAGGAGGGATTAGTTTAAAGAATCTTACCCTGACAGCTGAATTCAATTCTGGGTCCACCTACCTATGTATTATTTTGTTGTTTTTCAAGCTATGTTTATCAGTATTCTGCTGCTTATAATCTTCAGTTTCCAAACTGATAAAGATCTTTAAAATTTCACATGTTGATGGGTACCACCAGGCAAATTCTGAGGCCATGTCCAACATGGACAGTTTGAAGTACTCGGGGCACACAGAGGAGTTCTACAACCTTCTATGCTGCAAGGTGCAGGAAGCCAGTGGAAGGTGATAACCAAAATGAACCAGGACAAGCGCAACAGCAGCTCAAAAATGTGCTACAAGCATCTGAATCAAACCAATTTCTGCCTCATAGCTGTTATCAAGGCACTGGACATGGAATGTGCCATGCAGTGAAATTTTTATCTGATTCTCCAAGCCCTGCACACAGCGGAAGATAACATTGTAGGGGGAAAAGATCCCTCTGTTACACAACTTGCATTCTCACCGGCATGAACCCCAGTGGCAGTTTATAGAGAGCCAGGAGAAGACGCAACAAGTGCTGGAGGACTTCCCACAATGTCCCTAAAATTTTGAAATCTGGCTGAGAAATATCAAACACTGGTTATTCACAGTTGCTGGAAAACTGAATCTGGGATGGTGGAGTCTTGGATAAGCACATGCGTCTGAATGAGAGTGGGCAAGATTGTCACTATGTTGCCAGGCTGATGGGCAATGGCCTTGGAATGAGACGATCCTATCATGGCTGAAGACATGGTGCAGCACTGTAATGGTCTGTTCTACAGAAAAAAAACATCATCTGTGATTACTTGGAAGACCAGTAGAAAGCAGGTTTGGGCCTTAAGAGGTTTGGAACAAAGTTGCTAAGAAGATGGTGATTTTGCTGGAGGACACTGAGTTGGCTATGCAGTGCTAAGGGGAGCACAAATCCAGTGCACCACAACAGATGTCATCACCTACCTGTCAAGACCAAGAAACCAAAGTGTATCTAATTTCTGTGCTGTTCCCCAAATCATGGTCATTACTACTTTGGTTGCCTGTTACAATAAACAGCAGGTATTCAATGGGGATAGTGAAGATTCTCAAAGGGCAGGCAGTCACCCTAGTGATGGATGCTGCCAATATGCCAGCAGTGGACTATCCTGTACCTGTTCATGGAAGAGAGTTATCACAGAATCCCTAACTCAGACCCCTCTTTTAGTAAGATGAGGCAGATAGTCTCCACTGTCTAGACACAGAATCTTCACCATCTGTCAGTTGAACTCCCAAAGCCACTACTGCCCTATAGACCTGTCATTCATCATGTGCTTGTCTGCCCTGAGCTGGCAGTACCTGAGTCCCACTTTCCAGGTCACAGAAAATTATGTTTAGACCAGGGAACATTGATTTGAGATCAGCGTGGAAGCCAAGATCACTGTGAACTGACTGACCTCCTGGGGTGGATGCTACTCCCTCTCCCCCCTTTTTCCTCTGATTTTAATCCTTAATGGAACTCCATGGATGAGGCCTTTAGTAAGAGGATTGCAGCCGGGAAGATGGGATAAAAGAAAAGGTTGTCACAGCCCCACATCCTGGTCCTCCCAGGCAGTACTCCCCCTGCAGCAGGCACACAGCACTGTGGCTGTGGTTTGGGGGTGTTTGCATATGCCTGCTTGCTGTGAGAGCTTCCTCGGTGTGAATCCTGGCTGGAATTATAATTAAATGTGTTTAATTTGAAGCTATGATAGTAGAAAATGAAGTAAATTCTGTTTGGTTCCTTAAAAAAAAACCTCAAAAAGAAAAAATAATGTCAGACAAGTTTATATCACTTCATGGTAGTATGAGAAGTGTGTAAATATGGAAGCAGAGGGAGCAATAGAGGATGGAGGGAAGATGGGAGATGCTTTAAAGAAAACAAAACAGTCTTCCAATTCTTCCAGAGGGGACCTGAAGGACACCAGTTGACACAGCTCTAAGCTGGGGTAAGACTAAATGATGTCAATGATGATGTCAAAATGTAATACAAGAAGTGGGTGATAGTCATGCAAGAATGGAGAAAGAACTGAAGGCCAGACCATGGAGTCCCTGGAGGACATATATCTAAGGGGCATAGGAACCATTGTAAGTTTTAAATAAAAGACATTGTTATATCTACATTTTTAAAATATCGGTCTGGTTGCAGATAGAGAATAGTTTGGAAGGTTGGCTGATCAGGAGTGCACCCTATCAAGAGGGGAGGATGTTGATATGACAGCACTCTCAGCCTTAACTTTGATCATTTCAGAATAGAATAATCCTGGCAGGTGTGTCAGTGTTGAAATATATGACACACGGGGTTCTTCATGGGACTTGTGAAGTTAATTATAATAAAACAGCAAAAGATGTCATATCCTCCTTCAGTCCAGGAGATTTCAGGGAACAAGTGAGTACTTGTCAAATATCAAGATTTATCAAAGCGATTATTAAAATGGTGTGGTGTCAGCTTAGAAATAGAAAATTAGATCAGTCACACACAATAGGCACCAGAAATAAATTCACCCATATCTAAAAATAACTGGAAGCAGTGGGTGGCACTGCAGATCACTGGGGAAGAAAAGTGATCTCTCTGCAAAGATAAATTGATCAGATAGGGGAAATAATGAAATGGGATTCCAAATTTCACAGCAGTTACAGTCATGTGTCAATTGACAACAGGGATGTGTTGTTAGGTTATGTTGTCATTGTGAGGAATAGAGTGCATGTTAATTCTCCAAGCAGTACTCATTTTAGCTGACACGGTCACTCAGAGGGCATCTGGGAGGAAGACCTCTATCATAGGTTTTCGATTTGAGGCTCTAGTTGGTCTCGGCACTGTGATAATGGCAGTTGACCACCAAACTATTAATTCACCAGTGGTAGACAAACATGTTTCCCTAGCAACAAAGTAGAATAATCACTGATAAACTGGCCACGTATCAAAAACCTGTTTTATATGGGTCAGACATACTCTTTAACCCCACATTTTTTATAGTCATTGGAATTTCTAAGAAAATGATGGTTTAGCAGCACCCACTCTGAGGAACATTCTTATTCTTTTCAATTTCAAAATGAAGTGCATGTCTGTTGTACATTGATTTTGTAAGTTTGAATGTAATATTCTGGGTGTGAGAGAAGTGTTCATAGTTGGGAAATAAACAGGACATGTTATTCTTTGTCAGGTAGAAACTCTGAAAGCAAAGGTAACTATGTGAAAGAAATTTGTATTCAAAATCTAAATAATAACGCCCGTTTTACCTGACCAAAGAAATCTGCTTGAGATGCCAGCAGACATGATATAAGCAAAGGCCCTATAAACCATCTTCTAATTTCATTTGTCTCAAATTCTTGGGCCAGTGACAAGAGAAGCACATGCCTTGGCCAGCCCACTGGAGACAGAAGAAGGAAAAGCACATGTGGAGCAAAGTTGCTCCATTTCCAGTCACAGCCACATCCCCTAGGGCACAGCCTCCAGATGACTGTACATGCAGAAACAAGCCTACATGAGATTGACATCAATACAATTTTTACAGTTCTCAGAAAGTTGAGAGGAAACTTACCTTACAGTTTTCCTCAAATGTCCTTTATAGATAAAAATGCTTATGAATCATCAGTTTTACTCATAGGCATATGTCCCCAAGAAGTTTTTGCAATGTTGCTTGTACAAAAGATTTGTACAAAAATGCTCACAGTAATAGGGCTCATGATGACCCAAAACTGGAATCAAGACCAGAGTCCACACACAAAAGAACCAATAAGTTAGAGGCATATAAATGGAAGTATATATAGTAAAAAAAAAAAAAAAACCTAACATACCGTAGCCACATGCAATATGTGAGTGAAACTTGCAAATGAAACTTTGATTTAAAGGAACAAAATATAGGGCCTCCCTGGTTGCATAGGCGGTTGAGCCCAGCGCTGTGAAGCCAACCGCAGCCTCTGCAGTGCTGGTTCGATCCCCGCCGGCCATGGAGCAACCAACATGGCGAGGCAGGCCTCTCCTGTCTCGCTTGCTGCTCCCCTCAGTAGTGTAATTCAATGGGTCTACCTGTTCTGTTCCCCACTTTGTCTCTGGTGAATCCTTTCACCTCTCGCACATCTGGCCTGTACCCCGGTTCTTGTATAAATAAATAAATCTTTTTAAAAATTAAATAAAATAAAGGAACAAAATACAAACAGCACATCCAAGATGAGTCCACTTATGCAATGTTCCAGAGTAGGCTAGATAGACTATTTTAAGATTTATACATAGCTCCAGTTTCAAATAAAGGCAAGGAAAAAATTACTATAAAATTCAAGAAAATATTTACCTTTAGAGGGGTAGGGTGGTGCAGTAAAAAAAATAGGTAAAAAAGCAATGATGGTGGGTGGGTAGTTTCTGGGGATGGCAGATACATAGAGACTTCATTTCTAAACCTTATTGTTTTTACTCCCCACCCATTCACAAAAGGGTATGTTAACTTTTGGAGTTCTAACCCAGGCTACAATTTTACACTTTTAACCAAAATATATATTAATTTCATATGTTTTAAAGAAATGTGGTGAAAATTTAACAGACAAAAAGCAAACCTTTCACCATTGGTTTAATGTGATGTGCATAATTCAGTAGCTGTTCACCCTGTCCCCAGCCAAATAGAATACTCAAGCACAACACTTATGTATCTTGTACTGGAAGAATGTTCTTCCACTAAAACTTTAGCACAATTAGAGCCACTTTGAATAAGAAGGGAGATCAAATATGAAAGAAATTTAAAAAATTCCTGAGTTAACAAAAAGCAAATTGTGTGTTTAGGGGCAACTGAATAATGGTTTTCTTTTAAGTATCTATTGCACAAACAAAATGTCAAATAAGAATGTTTGGGGGAAAATATCTAAAAAAACTAGAAGTGGTATTTGATAAATAAAACTCTATTACTGTGAGCATTTTTATACAAATCTTCAAGCAACATTGCAAAAACTTCTTAAGAGCAAGATACAGCATCTATCCCCTTAAATAAACTTGCAACTAGTAGATAAATAAGTCCTAGAAATCTAATACACAGCAAAATGATTTTGGTAACAGTAGTTTATAAATTTGCTGAGACTAGATCTTAATTGCTCTCACCATAAAAAGGAAATATCATGTGATGTTCTAGAGGTGTTAACTAAAGCTGATAATTATGCTGCAAAATATAAATTAACACATTGTATACCTCAAACCTTTGCAACACTATATGTCAATTATATCTCAATTGAAAATTAAATTAAGAAACCATACTAGGGACTCCTTTTTTATTTTAAGATCTTAGAGGCTACTAAATTTTAGTCAACTGCCCACACACTCATGCAATTGGAAAAGAAAAAAAAAAAAAAAACACAGCAAAACATAACAATAAATACTCAAATAGTCAGCTTATCAGAAGGATACATCTATGATAATAATGTCAAGCAACAAAATTTTTAGAAAAGCTAAGAGAAAACCTACCTTCTAGCCTTCCCCAAACCCTCAGGTGAAATAGAAACTTATGTTATTTGATAAAGTCATTAATTTTCACTTTATCATATTCTTGGGCTCTTGTAGACAATTGCAAGCCTGTGTGGCATTGCTGCTTGCTTCTCTTTTGGAAGAATAAGATATAAAGGATAAGTAGTCACAACACTCATTACCTAAGCTGGTTAGCAGAGTTATTCAAACCACAGCCTCTTGTTTGAAGTAGAATGAAGTTAATAGAAATTCAACATTCCAATCTTATACAAAACATTTTCTTTCCCTCATTTTCTTAATCTGCATTGATACAGAAACACACACGCATATGGCTTCTCTTCATTATTAAGCCAATATAGTCCCATTAAAGGTTGCTAATCAGTCAGAAATTAATTAATTCATTACTTTGCTGGAGGATCAAATTAACCATATGTTTGGTGCTATAAGACCAGACATGAAAGAGTGGCATCTCCAAGCACCTTGGTATTTGGTAATTACTTGGGCTCTGGAAGAAAGCATCTCAAACACAATTAAGGAAGCCTAGGGTTTGATAAGACTTTACACAGTGCATAAAAACTGACAATTACAACCCCCAATAGTTGTAGACTGATTTAAAAAGATTTAATGATTCCACAAGTTGTGCATTCTAAAATACAAATGGTAATGTTTTCTTAAATTCACTTGCAGAATCAGGGTTCAAGCACTCAATCTTAAAAGTTACTACAGTATTTCTATTGGCAATTTCTATTACCCTGTAAGTAAATGAATATTGCTTCCAGAAATTCCCCCAACATCATGTACTCTTCATACTCCACATTTTAAACCAGCTTATCGCTTCTCAGTCCCTTTGAAGCTTGCTTCAGGGCTCCTACAATGGCTTTCTTCCTCTTGGCCACACACCTAAGAGAAATGACCACATGAACTTAGAGATGTGGTTCTTTCTTAGTCCAGTACCCAGCACATCAGCCCTCACCCACACTGAAAATTATTTCCTTCCAAATAATGAGAATCCCCATCATAAGTTTCTTCCATGACTTTCACCAGGAAACAAACAAGAAAGAGACTGTGTAGGCAAGGGTAAATTCCTGATAACTTCAGGAATTTAAAATACTGCTGTGACTGTGAAAGGCAATTAGATTCATCAGTGCTCTCAATTCTATAGTCCATTCTAGGCTGTGGTTTAATGAGTCTTTAGTCACCACAACTTATCAGCTTAAATGGCTTCTTTGAGTAAAGTTGTTGTGATGAAAAAATAAATTCTGATTTTTAAATTCTGATTTACAAACCATGATTGAAATGTACTAGACCATGTATAAGTTAGGAACTGCTAGTATTTCACTATTATTGTCACTAAATTATTTATGCACAGAATAAAGATATATTCCTCCTGTCTTTGAGAATAGGTTTTCAATAACTTGTATATATGATAAAGTTACAGCTGTATACTATATACTATAAAGGTACACCATTATTAATAATAAGTATATATTATCAATAATGTATTGATAATAAGTTAACATTTTATTATTAATGCAATAATGTAATCAACTAATAATATAATTTCCCTTCCCCTCCCTTTCTTCCTTCCTTCCTTCCTTGTAGTATGTTAAGTAATTAATGTTTATCCACTACATTTATCCCTAAGTCCATCAATATTAAAAGGAGAAAACAAAATACGCAGTCCATATGAGAGAATCAAATCCTAACAAATTTAAGACAATATTCTTTAAGTCATACAATTACAAAGAATATAAAAGAGTCTTAAATAAAGATGACTAGGGAAGAGGCAGGTGTTAGAGAATTAAAATGGAAGGGAGGGCACAGCAGGTGGGTCCTGAGCTTGATGGTGACAGGCGGGGCACCATCTCACACAATCCCATTTCGAATGGATTTGGTTCTGAGGCAGAATGATGGGTGGAGATATTCAGTCACCTTCAGTAAGAGAAAAGGAAACTTCCCTGATATGTTAAGCACAGACATTACCCCCAATTTTTCCCCAAAAAAGTCTTTTTATATGTAATTGCAATGTGTGTTTCTGAAAACAAACTGAGGATATAGAAAATTTCTGCATTTTCAACAAAAAAAAATGGCTGTCTTTTGGATATTTCTCTGTGTCACATACTGTGCTGGGATCTGGATAAGAGAGGCACATTCCAGTACAGAAAATAAATAATAAACAAGAAAATAAGTGGCTAAGCAGGACCATTTCAGATAAGACTAGTTGCTATGTAGAAAACAAAGCAGTAAGAAGCATGGTTAGAATTCCAGACAGAGGACAGGGCCTGGCAGTTTATAGTAGGAGGGCAGAGAAAAGTTCACTGGGGATATGATACTTGAGGTGAGAGCTGAATGATAAAAAGAATCCAGTACAGGAGAGCTCTGGAAAACCATGTTTCTAGACAGAAAAATAAACCCCCACTGCAGGTGTAAGCTCCACCTATCAGATGAGCACAAGCAGTGCCAGTGAGGCAGTGGCTCATGGGCTGTGGTCTTGTTACCACGGACTTACTGCCCGCACTGTGTGTGTACTGCCACTGAAACATATCAGGGGCATGATGTAGTGCACACTTTTAGAGTGTATTCCATCTGGGGTTTAAAGATGGATGTGATGGTCTCTGCAACAGAAGAAACAAAGTTTTCATTGAATTAGGTCAAACCAGCATTAAAGCAAGAGATGGTGGTGAGTCAGAAATAGAGTAACTTTGAGGATTTGGAGAGCAAAGAAAAATGAATGGATTCTGAGGTTGTGTTGAGATGACCTGGGAAGGAGATGGTAAGGAGAAAAGGAAGATTCATGTTACTCTTGGGTTGCTTTTTGAACATTTAGAAATATGTTAGCAGGGGAGGCGGGATACCAGAGGGTTGGTAGTGTGTGTGCGTGTGTATGTAAGAGAGGGTATGCTGAGCAAGTCATATTTGAAATAGTAGCAAAAACATTCAAAAGATATCAAATAGGCACTTACTATCTAGGGAGGGAAAAAAGGAATAGAGAAGTTAGTACCAAGAATACTCAAGCAAACAAGAAGACATGGAAGAACCGCTGAAATATAGCAATGGATGCATTAGATTAAGCAAAGACATAGGATTTCCTAACATTCAGTCCTATATTAATCAGGCACCACTAATGCTAACTCTCAAAATATGAAAGCAGTGAGGCAACTCTCAAACCAGAGTTCCCATCACCTATATGATTTAGCAAACATCATACTTTATTTCTCCCTGTAAGCAAAATTAGGTCAACCCCACTATTATCTTTCCAAGCAGTAGAAATAGCAAGATATCGAGACTGCAAGTTGCACGGTCACAGGCAACAATTCTTGTAAAGCAGAAGATGCATTGCAGGGCACCACCATGTGTTAGCTCACTAGACAGCAATTAGTCAGCAAAGAGAGGCAGGGGGTTCTGAGTCGAGTGGAGTCTTGCAAGGCAACATGTCACAGAGACAGGTTGTCCAGACTAACCCTTAGCAGGATCAAGCACAGGTGAAATGGAACTCGTGCTACACTCAGGACAGCCTGGATTTCAGTGAGAAGCTCCCTCATTTCATGCACATCTTCTACCTCACAAAGGGCTGAATTCCCACTGCCTGCAAAGGGGAACTGTTAGTAAAGCAAATTTAGTTCCCAGAAACAAAGTGGCTCTATTGTATCAAAGACAAGGCAAGGGGAAGCCTTTTATCACTGCATGATCAGGGGATTTCAGTAAAACAAAAGTAACATTCCCAGTTAGAAATTGAAACGACTCTAACAGAAGGTATCCAAAAATCAGGTATATTCACAGTATCCTATTTCACTGCCTTACCAGCCAAGCAAGGAAGGTGCTATTATTTTTTACTTTCTAAACAAGGGAACTGAAACTAGAGTAAATTACTAAAATGTGTTAACAGATTTGGGAGTCAGAATCTAAATTCATATCTGCCTTATTCCAGAAATTACTCTTTTTTCTACATTTTCCCATAACCTTTCCCCCAAACAGTAGGTAGTATGACATTAATTCTTAGCCTCATCACACTGGATGATAATTATTCCATGACCTTTGATTTTCCATCCTTTCACCAAGACCCAGCTCTAATGGTTTCTTTGAGGAAGAGGACTATGTCCTATTTACTTTATTTTTTTTTCAAAGGATTTGAAGATTTATTTATTTATTTATACAAGCACTGGGTACAGGGAGGGTGAGAGAATTCACCAGAGCCAGAGCGGGGAGCAGAGCAGGCAGAAGGACCGAAGTACACTGCTGAGGGGAGCAGCGGGTGGCAGGAGAGGTCTGCGCGCCATGTGGGACCCTACTCCGGTGGCCGGGGAGCAGCCGGGGATTGAACCGGCGCTGCAGAGGCTGCGGGCAGCTTTGCAACCCAGCGCTCAACTGCTGTGCCACCGGGGAGGCCCTTATTTACTTTATACCCCTAGTATCTTACAATTACTTCCCAGAGAATGATTAGAAAATATTTTATGAATGAATAAATGATCAGGGTAATGGTTTATGTAATGCAATAATTACTAAAGGAGAGTTTTCAGAGTGTCTCACGTGTACCCTACTTTTGATTTGAATGTTGGGAGATACTAGATTCTTGCCTGCCTGCAGCTCTTTTGTGGGGTTGGGCACACAAACCTTGGCACAGGGCTTATGCAATGTAAAATGAGTAGCTGGTCTCTCTCTCAGCTCTCCCAGCAAGGATGGGGAATGGGACCCACCCACCCATGCTACCTGATTTCAGTAACTGAACCCATCAGCCCCAGTGTCCTTGTGCAGGTAGGTCTGTGTTCCCTGCTCCTTGAATTCAATCCCTTGAGCATAGCCTCTGCGCCCAGTGTGTGCCTGACCGGTGCTTTCTCTGCTGATTGGTGCCACCATGGTTCTGGCCCTAATTCCTGTCTTTGCCCCCAGTTTCACCTCAATAGCAAGTCACCACGCTCAAATAAACATTTCTTGTAAATACAACTTAACTCTTCCATATTAAAGATAAAGTCTACAGCACATTTTTCTTTCTGACACCCAAGCATCCCTGAAGAGGGAAGTTTTTAAAGATTAGAACATGATCTCAGTAAAAATTACTTTGATTATTAGGCAGCTTATTGATCAGACACAGTCAGTTTTGATTACCCTCACAAGCCCATTATGACAAGGTTTTTTAAAACACATGTTGAGGGGCCTCCCTGGTAGTGCAAGGGGTTAAGGCTTAGCATTATGAAGCTGTCTGCAGCTACTGCAGCACGAGTTTGATCCCCAGCCAGGGAGGTGACCCACATGGTGCAGCAGACCTCTCCTGTCTTGCCTGCTGCTCCCCTCAGCAGTGTATCTCAGTAGATCCACCTATTCTGCTCTGTCTCTGGTGAATCCTCTCAACCCCCACACCTCTGGCCTTTACCCCAGTTCTTGTATGCATAAATAAATAAATCTTAAAAAAAAAATAAAAAAGACTGTAGAGGCTTCACAAAGCACTGTGCTTTGTGAAGCTGTCCGCAGCCCCTGCAGCACCAGTTCGATTCCCAACTGGCCAGGGAGAAATCCACATAGCGGGACAGACCTCTCCTCTCTTGCCTGCTGCTCCCCTCAGCAGTGTACTTCAGTCCTTCTGCCTGTTCTGCTTCCTGCTGTGTTTCTGGTGAATTCTCTCACCCTCCGGCTCCTCTGGCCTGTACCCCAGTGCTTGTATAAATAAATAAATCTTTAAAAAAAAAAAAGACTGTAGGTTTCATGAAGTCAGTAGGTGCAACTTTTTCCTCACAGCTCCTCAGTGTCTGCTACCAACAAAAGCTTAACTGAACATTGGCTTAAAAAAAAAAAAAAAAAAAAAACACACTTCTCTCTTGTTTTATATGCTGGTAAAGCACTAATTATTTCTAACAGGCTCATTTAGAATGACAGCTCATATTGTGTTCGAGTAATCATATTGCATCAGTAGTACACAATGTTTAGTTTGTGTAATTCTCTTTAAAAAAAAATTATTGAGGTCCTTTAAAAAAAATACTAACAAGGGGCCTCCCTGGTGGCACAGGGGTTAAGACGCAACCTATGAAGAAATCTGCAGTCACTGCTGCACGAGTTCGATTCCCGGCCGGCCAGGGAGAAACCCATATGGCAGGACAGCCCTCTCCTGTCTTGCCCGCTGCTCCCCTCAGCAGTGTACTTTGGTCTGTCTGCCTGTTCTGTCCCCCACTCTGTCTCTGGTGGATCCTCTCACCCCCCACATCTCTGGCCTGTACCCCAATTCTTGTATAAAAATAAATAAATCTTTAAAAAATAAATAAATACTCCTGTAAAAAAAAAAAAGATCTTTTAAAAAAAAAAAAATACTAACAAACTATGGCTTTAATTTCTTGTGGGAATAATGATTTAAAGAAAGAACAAAGAGTGGAAAATGTGTATCTTCTCAGTGCAGGAGCAAGTGCCTCTCTGAGGCCCAGGTATGTTACTATCACCTCACATAGCAGCTGCACAACAAGGGTGGGAACTTCACAGAGAGAAAGAAGAAAATGCCCCCTAGCCAGGGTGTCACAACCCTGAATGATTCTTTGTTGTGGGGGGCTTCCCTGTGCAATGTGTGGCAATTGAGATCCTCCCTGACCTTTATCCTCTAGAGGCCAATAGTACCCCCTGCTTTTAGTTACCAAAGATGTCTCCAAATACTTTAAAATTTCCTGAAGTCGGGAGAGGGTGAAGTTTGTAAACCTGTCCAGGTGTAACACCCAGTTCTGCCACCATTGTGTGGCCTGGGGAAAAGTCATTAGCTTTGTGTCTATTTAACTCTTCCATTCATTTTTTGATTTGGTTGTTTGTTTTGAATTGTGTGAGAGCTTTGTAGATCTTCCATTTCACATCCTTATTGGCTGTTTGTGGACAAATATTTTCTCCAATTCAGTGGAGTGTCTCCTAATTTTGGTTGATGTCTCTTTTGCTGTACAGAAGCTTTTTTAGCTTGATGTAGGCCCAGCTGTTTATATTCTGTTTTCCTGCTTCTGGAGACGACTGCTCAAATATTTCTGAAATTTATGTCATTGAATGTTTTGCTTATATTTCTTCTATATATTTTATGGTATCAGGTCTTAGAACATCCCAGTCTTTTATCCATTTTGAGTTTATTTTGTGTATGGTGTGACGCAATGTCTAGTGTCATTCTTTCCCATTTGGTGGTACAATATCCCATTTATTGAAGAGGCTTTGTCTTTAAAGGTGTGAGCTGGCATTTGACATTTGAACTTTACTTACTTTGACCAATAATTCTGATTAGGTGACTTCAGGGTTATTTTTGGTTCCTCTTTGGAGGAAATGGGGAACAATACAAATAGCTACTGTAGTCCAAGTGCTGTACTTTTTCAAAAATTATCATCTAGTGAGGACTTACAACAGTCCTAAGAGATGGGAGCCCACATTTAACAGATGAATAAGTCAAGAACCTGAAAGATGGGTACACTAGCCACAAAGCTAGCATGAGCCAGCTACCTCCCAAAGCACTCAGCAAATGTGGCTGGATGTGTGTTATCAGAAAATGAGGATTTATGACATAAATGAGAGCAAATAAGACTAATACCTTATCCTTTCTCCCTCCTGCCCCCAACTTTTCCCGTCACTATAACAGAACTTACAGAATCTCAGTCTCAGATCACTGAAGACACAAGCAACTTTTCCTCTAAATTTATACATCTAGAATCAATATCTGGAAGAGATGAGCTCATACTCTTTACATGATATGGGGAAAAAATCTTGGTTTAAGGTATCTCTCTATCTTTCTGGCAATCACCTTCATTCTGAAAACAGTGTCCAGGGTGATTTTCCTTATTTGAAAAGAATTATCTCTCAGATAGATTAGTGTCTTTATTCTTCCCAAATTAAATGATATAATGGCCTAAAATAATCTTTGTTTTTGAAGATAGCCTTTCCTTTTATTCTCTGGAAACAGAGTTAAACAAAAGTTAATATTGAGTGCAACACATTCTTCTCTAAAGAATAAGCACTCTCAGCTGTGTGGAGATTTCTTGACCTACTAAACATAGAGCTTCCATATGATCCAGCAATTCCACTCCTAGGTATTTACCCAAAGGACACAGAAACATCAATTCCAAAGAGCACCTGCACCCCTATGTTTATAGCAGCGCTATTTACAATAGCTAAGCTTTGGAAACAACCCAAATGCCCAAAAATAGACGACTGGATCAAGAAGATGTGGTACATATACACCATGGAATATTACTCAGCATTCAAAAAAGACAAACACATGCAGTTTGCAGCAACATGGATGGAGCTAGAAGGGATCATGCTCAGTGAAGTAAGTCAGAAAGAAAAAGAAAAATACCGGATGGTCTCACTCACAGCAGGAATTTAGAAAACCTAAATAAGAGACCAGGAAAAAGACTAATCAATACAAAGTAATAATCAAAATCAACAAACAACTATAAAGCAGAGACACACTGGGGGGGAGGGAGAGGAGGAGCGGGGAAAGGAAGAACTAGAGTCAAAATAAGGGGGGGAGGTACAATTATATGGGGAATATAACCAAAATGAAAATGCATACATTGTGCAAAGATGAAAAATGATGTAATAATTACATAAAATAATTTTTTTTTAATTTAAAAAAAAAAGAATAAGCACTCTTGGGCCTCCCCTGGTGGTGCAGGCGGTTGAGCACATCGCTGTGAAGCTGTCCGCAGCCTCTGTCCCAGCCTCTGCTGGTTCAATCCGGCAGGTCAGCGAGGGTCCCACATGGCACGTCAGACCTCTCCTGTCTTGCCCGCTGCTCCCCTCAGCAGTGTATTCCGTCAGTCTGCCTGTTCTGTTCCCCACTCTGTCTCTGGTGAATCCTCTCACCCTCCCACACATCTGGCCTGTACCCCGGTTCTTGTATAAATAAATAAATAAATCTTTAAAAAAAAAAAGAATAAGCACTCTCAATTCTCTGAATATTTTTAGAGTAAATTGTAAATTTCTCTCTAACGGAAAATTCAAATTTTATGCCATAAGGTAGATCTTAATTTTACTTAATTTTCTTTAGATACTGACATTGTTGTCTTGAAAGAACAATAAAAATAATCAATGATTCTGAACTCAAGAATTAGGAGTTTTGTCACATTTTAAACTATAAGGAAATACGATTCTAAAATAAGCTAAAATTGATAATGTAATTTTTTTTTTTCCTGAGGGGAGCAGCCGGGGAAGAAGGAGAGGTCTGCTGCGCCATGTGGGCCACCCCCCTGGCCAGGAAATGATCTCGTGCTGCGGTGGCTGCGGACAGCCTCATAGCGCTGTGTCTCAACCCCCTGCACCCCAAGAAAGGCCCCCTGATAATGTAATTTTTATTCTTAAGCGCTCACTGGCTCTTCTAAAAAGAAAACAGGTTCAAAAACACAACATTGCCACCTAGTGCTCGGTATAGAAATTATGACATGATTAGAAAAAAGTACGGTGGGAGAAATTCTACCTTAAATCCTATCTTAACCAGTCAGTCTAATAAATTCATATATGAATAAATAAATAGGAGAGAATTTACCACATGGCAACAGACCTTGTACCACAAAGTTGTAGGTAGGATTTGACAAACCAGTAATCACTCCATACTATGAGTGGTATTTTTACAGCTATGTTTGTAAATTTTTAATGTGCTTATTCTGTCAACTAGAATTCATACTTGTATTTCCTCTACATGGAGTCCATGCTGCCTAGGTCCACAAAGTAGAACATAAAATAGTAATGCTTTGGAGGTAGAAGAATCCCTACAGAGCATCTTATCTAGTCTATACTTTTTATAGAATAGAATTTTCAGCTCCAGGGTGATGAAGTGGCAGCCTGGAAAGGCAAAAAAAAAAAGGGCGTTAATCTCATCTCAGGAGTTTCCTCCCAATTAACTTCCCCTACATTCCATGTTAGCATGGTTTGCCACTGTCAATTATTGAGTCAAGTCTAACTTCCCTCACCTGACTTTCAGTGTCCCATCTCATCATCCTCATGGGAAGAAAGTGTCCCTACTGACCTATCGAAGACTCTCCAGCGACTATTTCAATCTAACAAGGAGAGCCTAAGAGTAGCAAGCAACCAAATTGACTTAGGTCTTTTCCCAGCAGAAACTGAAATTATATTTACTAAAAATCATAATGCCATTATGAGACAAAATGGTGCCCAGGCCAGCTTTCATTCTTCTAGAGCCACTCTACTCCTTCAAAACTGGCTCCTGGAGCCTCCCTGGTGGCACAAGGGGTTACGACACAGGACTATGAAGCTATCCACGGCCACTGCAGCACAAGTTCAATCCCCGGCCAGGGAGGTGACCCACATGGCACAGCAGACCTCTCCTATCTTGCCCACTACTCCCCTCAGCAGTATATTTCAATAGAACTGCCTGTTCTGCTCCTGACTGTCTCTGGTGAATCCTCTCACCCCTACATCTCTGACTTTGCACCCCAGTTATTGTATGCATAAATAAATAAATCTTTAAAAATATTTTGGCTCCCATTGCTTCCCATTTCTCCCTATTAGACATTCACACAAATGCTCAGACTGGCCTTTGCAGACCTTGTGAACACTGACCTTCTTTAGACACACGCAAGACCAGCTACATAATATGTGGGGCCCAGTGAAAATGAAAATTTGAGCTCCTTGTTCAAAAATCATCACAAATTTCAAGATGCTACAAGCATTACATTTTCCAAGAGTGGGGCCCTGCTGAGCCTGGAGTCCTATGACCGGACAGGTCACATATCCATGAAATAGCCCTGACCCCATGGAATTCTTCTTCACCTCTATCCTTAACATACCGACCCCAGAATCCAATCTCACACTTACTCTTTTATTTATTCAACATATTATTTTTGAGATCTAAGCTCTCTGGTACCCTGGGGAGACACAAATGAAAAGATTTTGCTCCAAAGAGATTTCATTCTTCCTTCTCCAAGAATTTCCATTTGCCACACACATGTCTCTTCTTTGGATCTCCCATGGTATTACCAGCTGTGAGATACTTTTGAGTATTTTTACTGCAGATCTCCATTCAAGACTAATTTCCTCAATTATTCACAAAGTCATGTGGTCAAAAAATATGAAATAATACATTTTCTATCTTCAACAGACTACACTGAGTAAGACATTTGGTGACTGCTTAGTAAATGATCCCTTAATGTACAGGTAGAAACTGATAATACACATTTTCAGATCAAAGTCAACATTTTAACATTACTTTTTCACTTGAATGATGACATCTACTTCCTTAGAGAGTTCCAATTAAGAAATGTGAAGGGAAAGAGAGAAATAGAAAATTGCTTCTAGGCAAATACTATAGTAATAATTGTTTCAGGAAAGATCCATCAATGTATGCTAAAACAGATGGGGAAAATTTCAAGAAAAATAGAATTTGCCTAGTCTATGCATCTGCCCCCAATATTTACTAACTACAAAGAAAATAATAGTAACCTTACTGGAGAAACCTCTGAGAAATCCCCTTGAAAAAGGAATCAAGGTTGCCTTTACCAGTAATTTAGACATGTTGACATCTGACACTGCCCCCCACTACACCACAATGTGACATACTAAAAAGGACACAGTTTTGTTCTCTGGAATTCCTGACAATGTGTGTTTTACCTCAAGCCAATCAGGAGAAAATATCAGACAAAGCCAAACTGAGGAAAATCCAGCAAAATAAATGACCCACTCTCTAAACTGGTCAAGGTCATAAAAAAGCAAGAGACAAGTGAGGGATTACACATTATAGGAGAATAAAGAGAAATAAACACTAAATGTATTGTGAGGTCCTGGGGAGAAATCTAGAACATCAGCAGGAAATTGATGACATATAAAGAATATTCATGAAAAATAAAGAATGAGGTCTTCATTTTTTTTGTTAAATGTATTATACAGTACTACAAAATTTATAAAACTAAACACATAACCATATTATACAAATATTAATTTGCTAGTTTTAATAATTTTTCTATGGTTAACATTAGAAAAAGTTCAGTGATAGACAAATAAAAATTTTCTGTATTATTTAGACTTTTCTACAAGTTTAAAATTAATTCAAATAAATCTTAAAAGTTATTATCACAAGAAAAAAATGTAACTATATGGGTGATGGGTGTTACTTCGACTTACTGTGGTGATCATTTTTCACAATATGTACAAATATGAACTCACTATATTGTACATCTGAAATAAATATATGTCAATATACATATTGACATATATAAAATTAAATTAGTTCAAAGTAAAAAGATTTTTAAAAAGCAAATCCAAGCTCTGAGTGGATAACTAAAATCAATTATCACATGTCCCTTAAAGAGTCATTCTTGTCTTGTTAATTTTATTTTTTTAAGGTCTGTTTCTTTTTTTTTAATATTTATTTATTTATGCATACAAGAACATATTTATTTATGCATAAATAAATAAATATTTATTTATTTATGCATACAGGCCAGAAGTTCGGGGTGGGGGAGGGGGGCGAGAGGATTCACCAGATTGTCTTGTTAATTTTAAAACCTAGCCTGAAAACTTGTCATCACATCATATAGTCCTAAAAAAAAAAGCAAATTTCTAGTGCACAGTCAGGTTCCTGAATTAAGAGAACACTGAAATGTCTATGCTTTTGCAATTTCCTCTTCAACTTTCACACCACTACCATCTACCATTTGCTCAATTTACCATATGCTCTGTTCTCTTTTATGTCTGTGAACTTTGGTCTGTGCTGTTTTATTAGTCTTATTTTACTATAGGGTTGAAGAGCTAAATCCCACTTTATGGCTTCCCTAGCAGGGTAGTGATGTTTTCTGTTCTGTTGCCTAATACCAAGCAAATAACCACAGAACAGCAATTTCCTTTCCATAAAGTGAGATCAGTGTGAAGGCAATTCTTTGCTAGAATGTCAGAGATGGAGGCAGTTAAGGGGTACAAGCTGTCATGGATCAGGCACTCACTCTATAAGACTGAAAATATTTCATACTTGCAGTGTTTACTGCAGGCAGCTGACTTCTCCAAATTCTCTCTGCATAAAAATCATCTTTGTGTAACATACCTGAGGGAATTTCATGAAGCACTTGTGGGGGAAACAGAATGAAGAGTTGTAGGGCAGAAGGAAGAGGAATATAAGAGAAAAGAAATCAGA
Organism: Talpa occidentalis; assembly: GCF_014898055.3. Lineage (NCBI taxonomy): Eukaryota > Metazoa > Chordata > Mammalia > Eulipotyphla > Talpidae > Talpa > Talpa occidentalis. Next base: position 105,359,121 of record NW_023604861.1, on the reverse strand, counting down.
TATTTGTGCAACCAGCTTGCAGATAGCTTTAACTTTACAAAGTACTTTTCCATTTATTATGTCACTGGATATAACAGAGCTTTGTGATGTGTAAATGTTCTTATCCTTATTTTACAGATAAGAAAACTGAGACCTTGAGAAAACCAGAGCGTTTTTAAGAGGGCTACTCAGAACAAGTAGTTAATAAATATGGAATCGGTACCAATATTTTGACACAAAATCTTGAGTTTTTCTAATACCAAATCCTATTGTTTTCTTTCTTAAAGAATCCACCGGGCCTCCCCGGTGGCGCAGCGGTTGAGCGCTGGGCTGCGAGGCTTCCCGCAGCCTCTGCAGCCATGGTTCCATCCCCAGCCACTGGCAAGGGTCCCACATGGCCCGCAGACCTCTCCTGCTGCGCCCGCTGCTCCCCTCAGCAGTGTGCTTCTGCCCTTCTGCCTGTTCTGCTCCCAGCTCTGGCTCTGGTAAATCCTCACACCCTCCCACACTTCTGACTACCCAGTGCTTGTATAGATAAATAGACAAATCTTAAAAAAAAAAAAAAATCCATTTCCTTTTGCCACATGGTAAGGTTGAATTTCCCAAGATACTAACTCCTCATTCAGTGGAAACCATCTCCACTGCCCTCCCTCTACCCAACACCTCCATTCCCTCAGGCCAAGATGAATGACTAGTATGTGCCTATAGGTACTATACAGCCTTGAGCAGAGTGGAATGAAATCAGCTTTGAACCCCGGCAGAGAGATTCAGTCTGGCTTTCCAATTGATGTTGACTAATGTGGCTCTCACATACAAAGATATATTGCCAAACCACATCATTTGTATCAGTCAAATGTACCAGTCCACATGAAATAAAAATTCCTGTTTGTCCATCATCTGTCCTTGTACTCAGACTTTGCCATTAGGTGGGCAAAATGATCTTTTCACTGGAGGTCATGATATTTAATGGGAGCTGTTGAAGTCACATCTGCACCCCCACTACCAGGGAAAGAGCAAGAGAAGTAAGGTGTCCCTTAGGCCTTATTAGAGAAATTAGGGACAGGGCCTCCCCGGTGGCGCAGCGGTTGAGCGCTGGGTTGTGAAGCTGCCCGCAGCCTCTGCAACGCCGGTTCGATTCCCGGCTGCTCCCCGGCCACCAGAGGAGGGTCCCACATGGTGCGCAGACCTCTCCTGCCGCCCGCTGCTCCCCTCAGCAGTGTACTTCGGTCCTTCTGCCTGCTCTGCTCCCTGCTCTGGCTCTGGTGAATTCTCTCACCCTCCCGCGCTTCTGACTGTACCCAGTGCATGTATAAACAAAAAACAAAACAAACAAACAAACAAATAAATAATAAATAAATAAAAACATGCCTCTATAAAAAAAAAAAAGTTAAAAAAAAAAAAAAGAAAATAGAGAAATTAGGGACAGACATTCTGGCATCAAAAAGCAAGAGAGGGCCTCCCCGGTGGCGCAGCGGTTGAGCGCTGGGTTGCGAAGCTGCCCGCAGCCTCTGCAGCGCCGGCTCGATCCCCGGCTGCTCCCCGGCCACCGGAGGCGGGTCCCACATGGCGCGCAGACCTCTCCTGCGGCCCGCTGCTCCCCTCAGCAGTGTACTTCGGTCCTTCTGCCTGCTCTGCTCCCTGCTCTGGCTCTGGTGAATTCTCTCACCCTCCCGTGCTTCTGACTGTACCCAGTGCATGTATAAACAAAACAAACAAACAAACAAACAAACAAATAAATAAAATAAAACATGCCTCTATTAAAAAAAAAAAATTAAAAAAAAAAAAAAAGCAAGAGAAACAGATTGAAAAAGTTTAAATTGCAACCACATACTAGGAAACTGTCCTGGGTCCACTCCTGTTATATCTAATGCAGATCTTCTACCAGAGTTGTTCTAAGGCTTACAGGAGATAATTTACAAATAAATAAATAAATAAATAAATAAATACATTATTTGTGCTTAAACCATTATATTCTTATTTTTTTAAAGATGTATTTATTTATGCAGATAAGGATGGGGGTACAGGCCAGAGGTGCAGGGGGTGAGAGGATTCACCAAAAACAGGGTGGAGAACAGAACAGGCAAATTGACTGAAATACACTGCTGAGGGGAGCAGCGGGCAAGACAGGAGAGGTCTGCTGTTCCATGTGGGTAGCTCACTGGCTGGAGATCAAACTTGTGCTGCAGTGGCTGCAGTTAGCTTCATAGGCTGCATCTTAACCCCTTGTGTCATAAGGGAGGCCCTATTGTCTTATTCTTACTAGAAATTGTTCTTTCAAATTATATATTTGGGATGAATTGTGTAGATTCCATTGCCAATGTGCACACATAGGGGAGTACTTCCAAGACACACAAAAAGGGAAAATTCTTCTTATTCATCCCTAATGCAGATTGTAAAATGGTATTTCTCAACTATGGCTCTTACAGACAAGCCAAAGGTGAAGACAATGATTGTCTCACACAGAGGGCCTGTGTTACTGTTAAGGTCCACTGCCAACGTCTAATATTTGGAAAGTACACATGAAAAAAGTATGCAGGAAGTAGAAATGCATGCTCTTTATAGAACCTTAAAAACTCTGTACTCTCAGTTCCTCTAGCAATTTCTGTTTTATTTCTTCCCTCAAGGTTTGGAAAATTAATGATTCACAATGAAGATGCTAGTAGTTTCTAGTGTGAATACTAATGACATCTGATTGAATGTTTGTTTATTCTTGAGATAATCAGCTAATGATTTTGATTTGAAAATGTGTATACAAACAATTATATACATCCCAGGGAAAGAAACACAAAATGTGTTTGAAATCTTTACTTTAATAATTACTAAACAAAGGCAAGATAAAAAGTATTCCTTTTCCTTCTCTCCTTGAACTGATGACACACAAACTCTTATAGTTGGGGACAAACAGGATGCTATGGGATTTCAAAACTTGAAATCAGAAAACACAGGAAACTTCCTGTGAAATTAGCAAATGTCAGGCCTCCCTGGTGGCGTAGGGATTAAGTCTCAGCACTATCATGCTATTGCCACCATGGCCTGGGTTCGAAACCCAGCCAGGGAGCTACCCACATGGCGCAGCAGACCTCTCCTGTCTCGCCCGCTGCTCCCCTCAACAGTGTATTTTTTTTAAGATTTATTTATTTATTTATACAAGAACCGGGGTACAGGCCAGATGCGCGAGAGGATGAGAGGATTCACCAGAGACAAAGCCAGGTTCAGAACAGGCAGACTGATGAAATACACTCCCTCAGCAATGTATTTCAGTTGCTATGCCTGTTCTGCTCCCCACTCTATCTTTGGTGAAACTACCCCACAACTCTGGCCTACCCCCCAGTTCTTCTATGCATAAATAAATAAATCTTTTTTTAAAAAAAAAAAGAAATTAGTAAATGTCTTCAGGTGATAATGACTGGGAAGTGAAATGAAACTTCTCATTCTGTGCTCTCCCTGTGCAATGTGATATCTATTTGTAATAGGAGTGATTAACCTATTGTGTCTCTACTCAGAACTCTCTGAAGTCCTTGAGATGTTTATTTCACAGCTCTTCGTTTGTCTCAAAGGTGACCTTAAATTTAATCTTTCGTTTCCTTTTCCTCAGTTACACTGCAATGATCTTTCACTGCACCACTGCAATGACCTACTCCTGTACACACGCACCCATCTACTCAGGGATCTACTGCACCCATTGCAGCTCCACAGCCCGGTCATCTGTTCCCTCCCTGTGTCCAGGGTGAGGTTTTCTTTTTTTTTTTTAAGATTTATTTATTTGTTCAGACAAGAGCTGGGGTACAGGCTAGAGATGTGGGGGGGTGAGAGGATTCACCAGAGACAGAGCAAAGAACAGAACAGGCAGATTGACTGAAGTACACTGCTGAGGGGAGCGGCGGGCGAGACAGGAGAGGTTTGCTGTGCCATGTGGGTCGCTCCCTGGCCAGCCAGGGATCGAACTTATACTGCAGAGGCTGAGGATTGCTTCATACTGCAGTGCTTAACTCCTTGCGCCACCAGGGAGGCCCCAGGATGACGTTTTCTAAACACATTAGATTGCTCTAGCTTCTGTTCCTCAAATGGAAGGTTAGCTCTCTCCAGGCATACAAGACCTATGAGATTTGACCCCCTCTATAGGTGGTCCTTCTTCCATGCTAACCCACAAGTACATCCTAGTGAACCACACTGGCCTTGCCTCAGGCTTAAGTATTCAAGCTGCTTCCTCCATCACAGGGTCTCTTTACACTATCACGTCCCCTGGAGGTCCCTTTGCTCTTCCTCAGCTAGAAAACTCTGCCCTTCCTAGACTAGATCAATAGTTGATTCTGGGCCTCCCTGGTGGTGCAAGGGGTTGGGGCACCACACTGTGAAGCGATCCGCAGCCTCGGGAGCACAAGTTCAATCCCCGGCCAGCCAGGGAGCAACCCACATGGCACAGCAGACCTCTCCTGTCTCGCCTGCTGCTGCCCTCAGCAGTGTGTTTCAGTCAGTCTGCCTGTTCTGTTCCCCGCTCTGTCGCTGGTGAATCCTTTCACCCCTGCATCTCTGGCCTGCACCCCAGCTCTTGTATGCATAAATAAATAAATTTAAAAAAAAAATAGTTGATTCTACAGGACTGTCTTTCCTGACCCCCAGACCAGACCAGTACCCTCCAACAACACATTCTCAATGCATGTTTTTTTTTCACAGTCCTAAACAGAGTTAATTTTATTTTTGTGATCAATGGATGATGTCTGTCCGTTTTCCAGAGTTCCAGGATCCAGTGTCTATCACACCACAACAAGGATACTTTGGGTGGATTCAATTGGTTCAGGACCTACTCTTACTCTGAGTCATTTACAATGGAAACAGAATCACTATTTTAATTTTGCATTGATTGAAACAAAATAGAAACTATTAGATTTCAAATGATTTGAAATTATATTTTTCAAGCATCTTTGTATTAATAGCTACTATTGTGCACATTCTTTCGTAACTAAAACTGGGATGCTGTAGCTAAGGCTTATTTGTGAAAGGCTTATAACATGAAATAATTCCAACTACCTTTCTCCCCCATAGAAGTTAACTAAAGGAATTAAGTTTAATAAATAATGTTCAGAATATAAAAGAGCTTGTTTGGTGTATTCAAAATAAGGGCCTTTATAACAGCATTAGATATATTGATGTTGACTTCATTTATTAAAAAAGAGACACTTACGGGACCTCCCCGGTGGCGCAGCAGTTGAACACTGGGCTGCGAAGCTGCCCGCAGCCTCTGCAGTGCCGGTTCGATCCCCGGCTGCGGCAAGGGTCCCACATGGCGCGCAAATCTCTCCTGCCGCCCGCTGCTCCCCTCAGCAGTGTATTTCATCAATCTGCCTATTCTGCTCCCTGCTCTGGCTCTGGTGAATTCTCCCACCCTCCCACGCTTCTGTACCCAGTGCTTGTATAAATAAATAAATCTTTTAAAAAAGAGAGAGAGAGAGACACGTAAGGCTTTAGTCCAACCTAAATAGTAAGTGGGATATTTCAAATTTTATTTCAGGCAAATGTAGATTGATATGTGGAGAGGAAGAATTGAATGTTTATTACTTCAAAATGTGAAATTCCCATGAATTCACCAACACGGAAACTCTTGAAACCCTTACTTTTGAGTTTTTATAAAGGCTTCCTTACTTATGCATGATTAATTAAATCACTGGCCAGTGGGGATTGACTCAACCTCCAAGCAGTAAACACATTCTTAAACTGCCTTCAGATTTCCCTACCTTCCCTCCCTCATCTTCCTCCAGTCTAAATGAGTTAGGTTAACACTTAATGTATAGGGTCCTCTGGACCCAATTGCAATATGGGTGTGTGTGGACTTTCGCCACACCAAGGGGCAATTCTTGGTCACCAGCAGGTGCTGAAGAATTCAACTCAATTCTAATACTATCTTCTCGGCAACAGCCTCAGATTCCACGGGTAAAGGGCTCAGTCTTTGAAGGCTGCCCTCTGCTTCAGATGTCAGTCTATACATCAATCAGCTATCCCATAGTTTTAAACTTTTTTTTTTAAGATTTATTTATTTATGCTTACAAGAGCTGGGGTATAGGCCAGAGGTGCGGGGCATGAGAGGATTCACCAGAGACAGAGCGGGGAACAGAACAGGCAGACTGACCGAAGTACACTGCTGAGGGGAGCAGCGGGCGAGTCAAGAGCAGTCTGCTGTGCCATGTGAGTTGCTCCCTGGCCCGCTGGGGTTGCAGCCGTTGCGGACAGCTTTACAGGTTGCATCTTTTTTTTTTTTTATTTCTTTTTTTTTTTTAAGATTTATTTATTCATACAAGCACTGGGTACAGTCAGAAGTGCGGGAGGGTGAGAGAATCCACCAGAGCCATAGCAGGGAGCAGAAGAGGCAGAAGGACCGAAGTACACTGCTGAGGGGAGCAGCAGGCAGCAGGAGAGGTCTGTGCGCCATGTGGGACCCCCGCCCTGTGGCCGGGGATTGAACCGGCGCTGCAGGGGCTGCGGGCAGCTCAACCACTGCACCACCAGGGGAGGCCCTCACATGTTGCATCTTAACCCCTTGCACCACCAGGGAGGCCCCTATCCCATAGTTTTATGTAGAAACAAGCAACTGCAAGCTTGCAACGCTGTACAGCAAAACTTTCTCACATTGGGTGCAAACCAGCAGGAACCTCTGCTCAGGGTCCCAGCGTCTTCTTTATGGTAGCATGCAGGATACAGGAGCAGAGTGATCTGTAGTGTATGTCTCAGCAGAGGGAAGAGATCAACTGTACTTCCTAAGTATAGCCCCTGTCTGCTCTCAAGATTGGACTAACGCAGATGTCAAAGCCAAGGAAGCATATTGACACACAGGGAGTGCAGAAGTCACCGAGGGGTGGGTAGGGTTACAGACTCCATTTACACTGAAACTAGGAATCGTTACAGTCGCTTGGGGCACAGCCATGTCCATCTGTTTACTTATTGTCTAAGGTTGTTCTCCACAGGCAGCGCAGAGCTATAATAACAGATACAGGAGATGCAAAGCTGATCACACTCACTCTCTGGCCCTTTACTGAAAAAGTTTGCCAATCCTGGTCTGGAAATTTAGACAAAGCCAGAGTGTGGTGATAATAGAAAGCAGATAGGTTTGATTAGAGTCTGTTTACTTGTTTGGTTTTTTGTGGTTTTTTTAAATTTATTTATGTATGCAAGAACTGGGGTGTATGCCAGAAGTGTGGGAGGTAGTGGGGGTTAGAGGATTCACTCACCAGGGACAGAGTGGGGAGCAGAACAGGCAAATGTACTGAAACACACTACTTAGGGGAGCAGCGGCAAGACAGGAGAGATCTGCTGTGCCATGAGGGTTAGCACCTGGTCGGGATGGAACCCATACCACAATGACTGGCAATTGCTTGATAGCGCTGAGATTTTAAACCCTGAGCCACCAGGGAGGCCCTACTTGTTTGATTTTAAAATCCATGGAGACCACGGGTCCCTTCTCCTCCTCTCCATACCCTCTCTTTACTGACTAAATCTGGGGTAGATATTCCTGTATCCCACTTTTCTGTATACCACTGTTGATCATCATTAAACTGAGAGTTTTTTGGGGGCCTCCCTAGTGGTGCAGGGGTTAAAGTTTCAGTGCTATCAAGCTATCACCAGCCACTGCAATAGGAGTTCAATCCACAGCCAGGCAGCTAACCCACAAGGCTCAGCAGACCTCTCCTGTATTACCCACTGCTCCCCTCAGCAGTGTATTTCAGTAGATCCACCTGTTCTGCTCCCCAGTCTGTCTTTGGTGAATCCTCTCACCCCCCCCCACACCTCTGGCCTATACCCCAGTTCCTGTATGCATAAATAAATAAAAATAAATCTTAAAAAAAAAGAAATTTGAGCATTTTATACAGTGCAGATCCTCTTATGTATTATGTATTACTGAAAGGATATTTTTCTTCAGGCCAACAGTTTATTAAAAGGAACTTAAGTACATAACCTTAACAAAGAAATTTTATTCCATTTTTTAATTTTCTGACTGAGTTGCAAAGAATATAATAGGTAATAGGGTTTTCTGTCCAGGACATTTATTTTGATATAGATGTTTCTAAGTAACTGCTTAAGAAAAATGTGTATTCCCCTTGTTGCTACAGAATGACTAAGATTAGCAAATAATCCTCTTAAGCACTGAGCACTTTCCTGATGGATGTCAGGCTACATAAAATCAAACCATAAAATGGTTAGGAACTGCTGTTGCGTCCTTAAATAATTTGCTTCTTAGACTGAACACTCTCCCACATATGTCCTGCTGACAGTTATACTGCAATGATTCTGACTCTCCCCTATTTTATCATGAATGGATGCTGCATTTTGTCAAATGCTTCTTCTGCATCCATGAGATCAACATGATTTTTCCATATAATAGCTTGTTGGGGATAGGTCAGACTTGCATTAAAGTTGTAGATAGGTCAGACTTGCATTAAAGTTGTAGATCAATCTGGGGAAATTTGTTAGTGCTGAGACATTACCCCCTGTACCACCTCTTTAGCTTTTTCTACATAAATAATCATTCCATTTGCAGATAGTTTTTCCTTCCTTTCCAATCTATGTAACTTTTTCTGTCTTTTCCCTTTCCTCCTTCCACTTTTCCTTTCTCTCCCTCCCCCCAATTCTATCTCTCTTTATCATCATACTACTTAGAATTTTTAGTACAAAGTTTAATGAAAAGGTCAAGGCAAACATCCTTACATTTAGGGGAAGCATTAATTCATTAATAAGTTTGATATTAATTGTAGGTATTTTTCATAAGAACATTAAGTATTGAGGAATGAATTTGACAAAATATCTATAAGATATTTATCCCGAAAAGTACAAAACATTGTAGGAATTAATTACCTAGGTAAATAACAAGAGATGCCTGTTCATGGACAAGAAGGTCAATATTATTAAGATGTTACTTTTCCCCATGTTGATCTACAACTTTGATGCAATTCTGACCTATCCCCACAAGCTATTATGTGGAAATTGATAAACAGCTTGTAAAATTTGAATGGAAATACAAAGGGATTAGAATACCTAAAACAATCTTGAAAAGGAAAAATAAATTTAAGACACATGATGTCTTACACCCTGCAGATCCAACAATACATGAACTTAAGTGATACATTATATACAATGCATATACCTATATTAAATATGTGTGCACACATGCACTTATATTACATGCACATACGTGTTATATACATAAATGCATTGATTACAGGCAAATGTGCATATATATGCATGCTTACATACATGTACTACAAATATGCATACATGCACTTAGGCACACATATATTACGTGCATGCACACCTACGCACACCAAATATTTGTGAATATCCTAATGATTTCTACAATGACCATCATGAATAAATATTTACAAATTGTCTGCATAGAATCATGCACTGAACAGCTGGTAGAAATGAACACTGAACAAAGAGGTAGAAATGACTTTAAAGAATAGGATCTCTAAACATTGCCTGATGTCTCTCTCCTGCTTATTTCTTCAGAAACAATTTCAACAAATGCCAAAGCTTTGAAATAAACAAAAATTAAACATCTGATAATTGATAAGGAGATTTGTTCAACTATAGCTTACAGTATTCCAAAACAATAACAAACAGAATAGATGAACAATATTATACCAAAATATTAATACATCAGACACTTAAGAAGTTCCACATAATTTTCAGAATATCAACATTAATACTCATATGTTGCTAAAGTTAAATATTCTCTCAAGTGACAATGTTTCCAGTTAAATTACAATTTACCAGATAAATATAGGTAGATTTTGTCTAATGTCTTTCCCTAAGTAAAGGAAAAAATATTATGGGTGTCTCAAAATCTCTATTGACATTCCATCAATGAAACGAAAGAATACCAATTTTTGCTAATTAATCTCTGGGAATTTTTGTCATATAGTTTAGAGAAAAGCATGATTTAATTACCCAAAAGCAACAATTTAAGATATCAAAGAACTAACTAGTCTCAGCTGGCACAATGCCAACCGCCAAAACTTAATATTTCAATTCTACAACTGGAGCTCTAAACCTTCCAAAACATTTACCTTCCCAACGTCCATTTCACCAAACATCTAAAGACAAGAAGTTCCCATTAGGTTTCCAGACACAATAAAATAAAGTTAATATCAAAGCCAACATGTTGATTATATTACTGATTACGCTGTAACAAAAAACTATGAACCAGAGACACTTTTTGGGGGGTGGGGGGGGCGGGAGGGGAGGGATTGGGGTCAGAATGGGGGGGTTGCAATTGTATGGGGAATATAAAAATAAAATTCATTATTTAAAAAAAATTTGTTAGCCGTATTACAAGAAGTAAAGACAATATTAATTAGATAAGAAAGGAACTTGGACAAAAATTGTCAAGAAGACAAATTATTATACTTCCACTATTGGTGACAAAATGCTCCCTTTGGAACTTAAAAAATGAACTTAGGATATTATGAAATCACAATCATTAGAAAGCCATTCCATTTCATCTTCAGCCCATCATTTAGTATGTGTATATAATTTATAAGTGAATAAATATACTCATATATTACAGGGTACACAATTCAAAAAGTTTGGAGATCACTGTTCAGTAAAATGTATATTCAAATTTTAGAAATATGAAACATTTTCTAGAAAACTTCATATAACTATATGTATATGACACATACATAATATATACACACATAGCATGTACTATGTGCAGGTGTGTACACTAAAAATAGCAACTTGTCAACTCAATGAGGTTCATCCATATGCCTTTTAACGTTCCATGTACTCCAAGCTAAGAATCCTTGCTCTTGATAGAAATGTTAGTTTATTTTCAACTTAGGTTGAAGTTTAGTGTATTCTTTATGTCCATTCTACTGAAAATGAGCAGAAACAGGGAAAATGTAAACCTCATTTCCAGGGACAAGAAGCAATATCCAACGGAAAGATTTATGAGGCTGTAGGACTTCACACTAGCTGCATACACCCTAACTGGACAGCAGGGGGCAGCGGAACACAAGAAAAATGGGACCCGATGCCCAACCTGCTGGTCCACAACTGGATGTTTGCCTACCAAGAGGCAACAAGGTATCCTTGACCAGAGTACTTCCAGCTTAGCTAGACTAGTGTGGGCATAAGAAAATGCGACAAAAGACCTTAAATTAAACTATATTAAGGTCATCTGAAAAACAGCAAACACATACCTCTAAATCTAAATATTAACATCAAATGCATTCTAAATATAAATCTAAATATTAAAATTGCTGTTGCAGAACAGCAACTAGTCTCAAAGCATTCCTATAAACAAAGTAGAACATTTTGCAGATCATAATTTTAATCTACACCCTGTCATCATCTCAATACCTCTCCAACTCCACAGGTCTCAGTACCCCTACCGCTCTCCTTACTTCCCTTACTCCCCCCAACACCTACCTACAACCCACTATAAACTCACCCTCTGCCCCCCACACTCATTAACACCCCTCACCCACTCCCTAACTAACTCTCCCTCCAAATAATATAATTGTCAAAAAAAATGCTGTAGTTATAATAATCTGCTTTTCCTTACAGAAAAACTATTGTTTCTATTTATCCTAAGCTTTTTATGACTTTCAGTTAAATTTCAGTTTCATCAACTAGGAACTTCGATTAGCTTATTCTTTTTTTTCATTTGCTGTGATTGCAAGCAAAATGTTTTCATTACATGCTCAGTCATTATTACAGAATGTAGAAAACACTTCATGTATCTATTTTTCCATATGAAATCGTTGTTCTGAGCACTTCTAAATTTTACAAATTAGTCTCTTGAGTCTTCAAAGTGTTTTCAGAGATAGAAATTATAACCATGGTGAAAAGAGTAGGACTTCACAGAGTTGAAATGAACAAATGCAACTTCAATGATTCCGTCCGCATCCTGCTCTCCCCCCCTTCTTTGGGGCTTCCTTCCAAGACCCCCAACCCCTCTGGGTCAGTTTCTTTGTTAAACATATCCAGTGTCTTTTTCTGCCAGTTAGGACTTGGTGCCACCACATCTATTGTCCTTTTCTCTTCAAAGCTGACCTCATCTCTTTTTAATAATGTTTAGTGTGTCTCCTTAGTCATGATTTTACATAAAAATATTTATTCTCTAAACATTTTTCCAAAGAAGATATAAATGGCCAATATACATGAAAAAGTACTCAACAATAATCATCAGGAAAATGCAAATCAAAAGCACAATGTTACCTCACACCTTTTGGTGTGACTCATCAAAAAGACAGAGATGTCAGAGCCTCCCTGGTAGCGCAAAGGGTTAAAACGAAACCTAAGAAGCTGTCCGCAGCCTCTGCAGCACCAAGTTTGATCCCTAGACTGCCAGGGAGCAACCCACATGGTGCAGCAGACCTCTCCTGTCTCGCCTGCCTCTCCCCTCAGCAGTGTACTTCAGTCAGTCTGCCTGTTCTGTTCCCCACTCTGTCCCTGGTGGATCCTCTCACCCCCCACATCCCACATCTCTGGCCTGTACCCCAGCTTATGTATGAATAAATAAATAAATCTTCAACAAAAATCAAAAAAAAAGACATATGTCAAGAATTGGCAAAGATGTGGAGAAAAGAGAACGCTTGTGCACTGTAGGTGGGAATGTAAATTGGTGTAGCCACTGTGGAAAACAGTACAGAGATGCCTCAAAATATTAAAAACACAACTATCAGAAGATTCAGCAATTCCACTCTGGCAATATATATGAAGGCAATGAAAACAATGCGTGGATGAGATACATGCACCCCCAGGTTTGGTACAACACTATTTATGAGAGTCGAGTGTAATGTCTCAGGGTTGACTTTTCTTGACACCATCGTCTTCACATCACAGAGAATCCACTTCAAAGCAGAATGACACAAACTCATTCCTAGTCATATGATCAGATGAGAGTCAAGTTGCCCTCTTCTCCGTCTCCCGTCTCCCCACATGGTGCCCTTGCTTTCCCGATCCTGGCTGATTTAGAGAAATGGTCAATTGGGGCTGATCTTTGTCTTCTCTTTTTTCTTTCTTTTGTCTCCCTTTCTCACACTTTAAATTTTCTCTCTTATGATGCGTATGAATTAAAAAATAGTAAAGACTCCAAATCCTAGACCCCCTCCCTCAACCCCAATAAAAACAAGATCTCAAGCCACTCTCTCTCCTATTTTTCCACTTCTTCCTTTTCCTTCTCCTCCTTCTTCTACCTTGCTCTGTCTATCTCTCACTCACTCTTTTTACCCCTCAACCTCACTGCGACCCAGACATACTTTGTAATTTCCAGGTCTTGTAAGTATTTTTCAGTTTCCTGTTGGCTGCTGCTGAAGGGCATCATGCAATCATCATGCAATCATCTAGGCCTCGCCTAGACATTCCAATGCTAGGCATTCTAATTCTTAGAGGAGAAAATTTAAGATAGAAGTTCTCAAAAAAAAAAAAAAAAAAAAAAGAAAGAAAAATCACAAAAACAGGTGGTGGAAGGAATAATTAACCAGTTGTTAAAATGGCTATGGAATTTTCCAGGAATCTGAGGTAGGATCTGAAAGGATTACCTGTTACAGAAAACCAACCCAACCTGACCCCAAAGAGATAAAATTCCACAAAGGAATGAATCCCACCCCCTGCAAAGAACACTATAAAATAGCACCCCTTGTTCTGGCAAGACACAGCTCTTGGGGGCCTCCCTGGTGGTGCAGGGGTTAAATACAGTGCTATCAAGCTATTGGCACCCACTCTAGGGAGCAACCCACATGGCACAGCAGACCTCTCCTGTCTTACCTGCTGCTCCCCTCAGCAGTGTATTTCAGTAATCTGCCTGTTCTGCTCTTCACTCTCTCTGGTAAATCCTCTCACCCCCCTACACCTCTGGCCAAGATGCATAAATACATAAGTCTTTAAAAAAAAAAAAGACCTAGCTCTTACCCCAAGACTACCCTCCTATGGCTTAACAAACCTGCCCCTTTCAAAATGCAGCTCCATACCTGCCTGTGTCTATGCAGTTTTCCCTTTTTCCTAAAAAACCTTTAAAAATCCAGCCTTTGCCTGTTTGTGTCTATGCAAACATCTTTTTCCTTAATAAACTTGCTGCATATCCCTCGAGGGGAATCCATCCAAATCTTTCTGAGTCACCCAAGAACCCCATTCACTGGCCCCGTGAATGACAGCTGGCTTTTCTGGTCATTAACATTATTATCACTAGGCCTACAGGAAACACCAACCCAAGGAAATAACCTAAATGTTCATGCATATATTGAAGAATCAAGAAATCTACAAGATGAGATAAAGATATGTGACAATTATTCGGGCAGAAAATGTGAAGATATCCTGCCATTTTTGATAACATACCTAGATCTGGAGGACATTATGCTAAATGACATGAGTCGGAGAAAGAAAATCACTGCATAATCTCGCTTCTGTGTGGAATCTAAAAGAAAGAGAAACTAAATGAAAAAGAGATCTGATTTGTGGTTGTCAGATGTGTGGATTGGGGAATTCAATTAAATGATCAAAAGGAACAAACTTCCAATTATAAAATAAGTGACTCCTTGGGATGTTATGTCCTGCACGGTTACCATAGTTAACACTGCGGTGTGGTGCATTGAAGTCATTAAAAGAGTAGATCCTGAAAGTTGTAACAAGAAAACTTTTTTTCTCTTTGGGAAGATATCTTATGAAATTATGGATGTAAACTGTTGGGGTATTGTTTAAAAAGGTTAAAACTAAGCCCCCACCCCTAGCCCACCAAGAAGATTTCAGAAGGTTTGAATAGATAAAAAGAACTGATAAGGTTGCTATGGGAACCAGGCCTTAAGGCTGATCACTTTGACCCTGAATAAAGACCAGGCATCCCAGCACTAACTAACTGGCCCAACTGACTCCCCAGGCATGAAAAACCTGGGAAAACAGATTATAAAAAGAAGCTCCAAATCCTTCTTTGCACAGAGACCCTGCACCTCAGGCCTCGCCCTGACCATCTCCCCACATTAACTAAATGTATAGCCATAATTGTTTACATTTATTCAAGTCACTATGCTGTACACCTTAAACTTACACAGTTCTTTATGTAAGGTTGGTGGGCAGGGGGAGGGGGACCTCAGAACCCCCAAACCTGAGCACTCTAAATAGGTTCTGCCATCTGCTGCACGAAGACAAAACATACTCTTGTGCATAAGCCCTTCAATGGAAAGGAACTTAAATACAATTAGTGTGCGACCAAGAGAAGAGAAAGTATGCAGCGTAAAGATTTTCCCATGAAGGGACTCCCCGGTGGCACAGCGGTTGAGTGCTGGGCAGCGAAGCTGCCCGCAGCCTCTGCAGCAGCCTCTGCAGCGCCGGTTCGATCTCCGGCCACAGGGCGGGGGTCCCACATGGCACACAGACCTCTCCTGCCGCCCGCTGTTCCCCTCAGCATTTCATCAGTCTGCCTGTTCTGCTCCCTGCTCTGGCTCTGGTGAATTCTCTCACCCTCCTGCGTTTCTGACTGTACCCAGAGCTTGTATAAATAAATAAATCTTTAAAAAAAAAACTTAAAAAAAAAAGATTTTCCCATGAAATTTGCAATGGGTAAATTTGCATTTACCCATTCCTTCATGGGTAAATGCCCAGCCGAACAGGATTGGCCCAAAACAGACCCACTGAGGCCCAAAACTTGTCACAAGTCTAAGGCACCTTCTGGTAGGAACCCATAAGAAAGGGGCAGAACGGACCAGAGAACCCTGGAAGGAAAAGAGCAAAATCAAAATCCAAGTCCAGATAAAGCCTGCCATTGTCAACCCCCCAGGGTCACTCACCCACATCTCCATCTCTTTCGAGTGTCTGCTTCCATGTCCCCCAATTCCCTGGCACTAGTCCGGCAAAAGCCGCTTCCTCACATGTCTCTGCTCCATGTGCCTCTTCCAAGTCTTCTTGATTTCCTTCTGCTCCTTGATGCTCAGCTCCACCCTTTGTTGTGTGGGGCAGGGAAGCTGGAACCTCCTCTTTCCACCTATGTCACACTCTTACAATGTCACTATAAAAATCTCGGGCTGAAGGTACAGGTCTAGGCTTTCAAGGGCTTACCCTTAACCAATGCATTCAGATCATAAGGGAGAACATTTATTCTCCGCTTGGATTTAGAAGACCTTCCAGCCTGGTGAAGGTCACACATGGAACATCAATAAATATGTGAATAAATATTACCCACTTACGAGAGCTGAGGAAAGTAGTCTCCTCCCTTTAATCCTTTCCTCCAATTGCTGTCAATCCAATACAAGATTATAAGACCAATAAGGAGAGAGAAAAGAAAGCTCTTCTAAAACAGCAGGCAGTAAAACCTCATCTAATGCATTGAATTTGGTCTCCTTACCTGATCTGGACTCTAGATGGCAGTGTTTTGGTTCATTTTCTCTGAGTAGGCCCTGAAAGCCCAAGGTAACTGTTGAGAATACAATTGTGGTGGTTGTGTAAGACCCTTATTTAAGTCCTATGAGGGGTCAGGAGAATGCTCCCCATTAGAGTAAATTCCCAGAAGGGTGACCATGCATCAGTATATATAAGCCAAGGTAACAATATCTATTTTTTTAAAGATTTATTTATTTATGCATACAAGAGCTGGGGCACAGGCCAGAGGTGGGGGGGGGGGTGGTGAGAGCATTCACCAGAGACAGAGTGGGGAACAGAACAGGCAGATTGACCGAAGTACACTGCTGAGTGAGCAGCAGGCAAGTCAGGAGAGGTCTGCTGCGCCATGTGGGTAGCTCCCTGACCGGGGATTGAACTCATGCTGCAGTGGCTGCGGACAGCTTCATAGGTTGCATCTTAACCCCTTGTGCCACCAGGAAGGCCCAACAATATCTATTTTTAAGTGGGGGGAGGGACCGATGGTTTGTTTGGTTGTGAGATCTGTTCTAACCAAAGGTGTCAAATATAGATCGAGTACTGGTAAAGCTTATTCTGTATAGGCACTTCCCAGGTGTAACAGAACTTCAAAAACACTAGCGTGCGGTGGTGTCCAAGAGTGGCACTATGGGACAAGCCCAGGACAAAAACTGGTTTCCTGCCTTCATGGTTGGCTGCAGGCCATGAGGATCTCCACACGACCCTCTCGGTTCCATGCTGGATAAGGACCTATCCTGTGGCCATACTGCTCTTTCTGTCTACCTGTAATAGGGTGGTGCCCAGGAAAGGGGGAGGTTCCAGGAAAGGGGGAGGTTCCAGGTTTCCTGCCCCACCCAAGAGAGGGTGAAGCTGAGCAGGGAGAAGAAGCAGCTGCAGAGGAGACTGAGAAGGAAGGAAGCAGGATGGAGCCAGAAGGAGACCTGGACAAGGCACATGGAGCCGAGAGACACGTGAAGAAACTGCACTTGCCTTTTGGTCATGGACTGGTTGACACAGATGTGGGTGAGAGGCCCATGGGGAGGATAACATTGGCAGCTTTTATCTTGATTTTGCTCTTTTCCTCCTAGACTTGTCTGATTGTTTCTGACCCTTTTCTGTGGGTCCCCACTGAAAGGTGCTTTAGATTTGTGGCAGGCTTTCGGGCCTTGCTCTGGACTAATCCTGCTTGGGTGGATTTTTACCCACGAGGGGATGGGTAACATTGGGTGCTTGATTTAGAAACTATATTCTTTGCCTTTCCTGAGTTGTTTATTTAATTGTATTAAAGCTCCTTTTCACTGGGGGCCCCCCTGGTGGCGCAATGGGTTAAGCACTGCACTGTGAAGCAATCCTCATCCTCTGCAGCATGAGTTCAATCCCCCGGCCGACCAGGGAGCAACCCACATGGAGCAGCAGACCTCTCCTGTCTCGCCCTCTGCTCCGCTCAGCAGTGTTTCCATCGATCTGCCTGTTCTGTTTCCCATTCTGTCTCTGGTGAATCCTCTCACTCCCCACATCTCTGGCCTGTATCTCAGCTCTTGTATGCATAAATAAATAAATCTTTTTTAAAAAAAGTTCCTTTTCATTAAAGTCTCATGTTTTGTATTGATGCGGCGGATGGCAGAACCTATTTAGAGCAGTCAGGTTTGGGGGCTCTGGGGTGCCCCTCTCCCTGCCCTGTAACAGACCTAGATTGATAGCTTAAAAAAAAAAAAAAAAAAAAAACAGCATACTAAAAGAAAAAGAAATCTGTGCTAGGTGGTAAAGGATAAAAAGGCCAAAAATCAGGTAAATAAAAAGGGATAAATTAATTTTATAGAAGCAATTTAGACTAAAGACTCCAAAAATCAGGACTATCTAGAAGAAAGTAGATTTACTGAAAACTTAAAGTCCCTGATATCAGTATAAAATTGGCTAGAGAGGCACCCTCTGCCATGCCTGTCACGTTCTGTCGAATGTAATTAGGGTGTTTCCAAACAAATCTATGACTTGTTATAAACTTCTTCCACATGATAAGAACATGTCTATTTTCTCTGATCGCCAATCAATGTGTGCTTCTCTTGTCTTTCTGTTGAACATGTGCTTTGAATCTTTTAGTCTGTTTTGAGCGTTTCCATATAAAAGTAGGTATTTAATGAATACTTTATAACTAAGATAATGAGAGGAAATTAAGATGAGGAGTGAAAACATTTCCCTGGAGCCTCCTTGGTGGTCTATGGATTAAATCTCAGCACTATCACTGATACAACCTGAGTTCCAACCCCAGCCAGGGAGCTACCCACAAGACACAGCAGACCTCTCCTGTCTCGCCCACTGCTCCCCTCAGCACCGTATTTTAGTAGATTTGCTTGTTCTGCTCCCCACTCTGTCTCTGGTGAATCCTCTCATCCCCCACACCTCTGCAAGAGCCTACACCCCAGCTCTTGTATACATAAATAAATAAATCTTTTTTTAAAAAATATACTACATACTTATTTATTAAAGGCTCATGCTAAGTCCTTTTAAAATTCATTGCCTGTCTTTGCTACCAGTGTTTCAGAAAGAGGCACTCAGACAAACACATCAGATTGGTAATATGAGCCATGAGACAAGCTCTCTCCATAAGGAGCAGAATTAGTTATTAATAGCTGTTAGCTCTGAAAAGAGATGAAGTCATCAAAAAGCACTCTGCTGGGCGTGCTTCTCTCTGTTTTATGACTGCACCAAGTCTAATAGGAATAATGATAGAGATTCGTCTCCAAGACTCTTCTTCCAAAGAACCCAGAGTGCTTTGTTATTGATTTTCATAGCTCTGATGTGGTGTTCTGAAGGCACCGGGGAGATACTATGAGGTCAAGGCCTTTCAAAGTCAAAGGAGAGACCCAATTCAATTCTTATTGCTCTAATCAAGAGTGACTTCTCCCAGGACATGACACTGCGCATCCCCACGTCCTCCTTCCATGCCAAGAGGGGTTCTGCAAATTAGAAACTAAAACTCATTATACAGCGCAGGGTTTTTCAGTGCCTTTCATTTATTCAGTTCTCAAAATCATTTTTTTTAAAGATTTATTTATTTATGCATACAAGAGCTGGAGTACAGGCCAGAGGTGTGGGGGGTGAAAGGACTCACCAGAGACAGAGTGGGAAGCAGAACAGGCAGATTGACCAAAATACACTGCTGAGGAGCAGCAAGTGAGACAGGAGAGGTCTGCTGCACCATGCGAGTTGCTCCCTGGCTGGCACCACCCCTTGCACCACCAGGGAGGCCCCCTCAAAAACATTTTAAATGACTTCTCCTTCCTTTGAAAGGTTATCATGCTTAAGGATTTCTCTATTTAGGAAAAATTTCCCACTATTCAGCCTGCTTTCTTTGTATCTGTGACACAATGGACAATGGCAGACATTGAAGCTCAATGAGCAATTAAAAGAAAAGGAGGAAAGGAAAATTTTTATAAATTCAAAAGGAAATACTTCCTTGACTTTATAGTCAGTTTGAAATATATATTTTCTGACATGCCAGAACAAGTTAAAAGGAAAAAAAGCATAAAGTATTTAGCTTCTTGACTTGGTAAACCATTGAGTGTTCCTGAAACTGGAACAAATATATCAGTAAAGTTCTCCAAGCAGGGCCTGCTTTGAGCAGGGAGGAGAGAGGCCAGAAAGAACTGATGTTTCCACATATCATTTGCTGATCTCGTTTCCATATGTCCTCTGAAAATTGGCTCAGAATTGACAGGAGAGGCCCATGCAGTATTCAAGGAAAGCACAGAAACTTCTATCATTCTAAGTTCCCTCTATCAGGACCAGAAAATTCCTTGTTGCAGGGGCTGTCCTGAGCATCACAGAATATTGAGCAGCACCCCTGTTGTCTTCTCACAGATGCAGTAACACCCCTCCTGAGTCAAAAATTTCTCTAGCCATCCCCCAATGTCCCCTGGAGGGTACCATCATCCCTGGCTGAATGCCACTGTCCTGGGGCCTCCCTGGTTGCCTAGGGTTTAAGTCACAGTGCTACCACCTGGGTGACCCACTGCAACAGCTTGAGTTCAATCCCCGGCGAGGGAGCTGACCCACATGGCACAGCAGACCTCTCCTGTTTCACCCTCTGCTCCTCTTAACAGTGTATTTCAGTAGATTCGCCTGTTCTGCTCCCCACTCTGTCTCTGGTGAATCCTCTCACCTCCCCACACCTCTGTCCTATATCCCAATTCTTCTATGCAAAAATAAATAAAATCTTTAAAAAAGAAAAGAAACCACTGTCTCTTATCAACCACTGAAATGGTTTAAAAACTGAAGTTTTCCCAAAAGTTGACTGTTGTCAAATATCACTAAAAATGCCATTGTTTCCTTTGGAATGAACTAGAACATCAAAGGTCACCCAGGATGCCATAGCAGAACACCTAGTGCCCATCCAATGTAAGCTGTTGCTTTGACCCCGTTTTCCAGGGAAAGCTGAAGAAAGCCTTTCTTTTTTTTTTTTTTAAGATTTATTTATTTGGCATACAAGAGCTGGGGTACAGGCCAGAGATGGGGGCGTTGAGAGGATCCACCAGAGACAGAGTGGGGAGCAGAACAGGCAGACTGACTGAAATACACTGCTGAGGGGAGCAGCAGGCGAGACAGGAGAGGTCTGCCTTGCCATGTGGGTTGCTCCCTGGCCGGCCGGGGTTGGAACTTGTGCTGCAAAGGCAGCGATTACTTCATGGTGTGGTGCTTAACCACTTGCGCCACCGGGGAGGCCCTGAAGAAGCCTTTTGAAGAAAAATTCCTACTTCATTACGAAAGACTTTTGGGATAGAATATTTTCCCATCAAAAAATATTTGAGATTTCTGTATGTGTCAGACTCTGACCACTGACTGGGAAGTTCATGGCATTTGGGAACATTCAAACAAGTTAACAGCAACACTACAACAAAAGAATGTTTTTCATACCCTCTAATTGCAGATGTTAAGAATTTGCTGAAATATTACACTAGCAATCAGCTTAATGATGAATTAAGTTTGCCCTTAAAATTGCACTAGGATTACAAGGTGGCTTAGTGATTAACCAAGCAAATCACCACAAATTATAATCATCTTACCACTACTAACAATTACCTGTTGAATGCTAAATTATAGTTTTCTAATTAAAGAACAAATTTTTTAGCACTTTAATGTTTTTGATTCTTAGACAATATAAAAAATAAGTAATCAATTATTAAGAGCTCTTTTAAGGTGACTTACTTGAATTGAAAGCAGTGCGAGTATCATTAAGTTGGCTATTACAAGTATTAATTGATTTACCATTTCCTTTTCTGTGAAATGCTCAGTTGTAGGAAAGAACACTCCAATGAATTGAATTGGGTAGCTGCAAACACATCTATCATTATAGCAAAAACAGCAAAGGTAGTATTTTGTAAGAGAAGTCACCTGGCAGTACCCTGCTGTTACAAATATTCTGATGATGCATTAATAATAATATACAGCCATGCATAGTAGATCAAACATAATCATGCAAAAAATAATGGGATACAAGAAACATTTATCCTGTATTTTAAACAAGATTAAAGAAAAACTACAGGAAGCCAAGAGTTGAAATCAAAAGTCTTAAAAGGAAGTCTTCAGTAAATGAAATATCAATTGCATGACCTTATGAGGGTGAAATTGTGAATTAAATCCTTTATTTCTATTCACAGAACTTTCAATTTGGGTAGTTTTAATTTTGTTGGATCTAAAGTGGTGTCATGTGGGCCTCCCCGGTGGCACAGTGGTTGAGCGCTGGGTTGCGAATCTGCCCGCAGTCTCTGCAGCGCCAGTTTGATCCCCGGCCACCGGGCGAGGGTCCCACATGGCACGCAGACCTCTTCTGCCGCCTGCTGCTCCCCTCAGCAGCGTAAGTCAGTCTGTCTGCTCTGCTCCTCGCTCTGGCTCTGGTGAATTCTCTCACCCTCCTGCACTTCTGACTGTACCAGTGCTTGTATAAATAAATAAGTAAATCTTTAAAAAAATAAATAAAGTGGTGTCATGTGTTGAAGATAGCAGAAGATTTGGAGTAAATATTGGAGGTTTTTTTTTAAGATTTATTTATTTATTTATTTATACAAGCACTGGGCACAGTCAGAAGCACGGGAGGGTGAGAGAATTCACCAGACCCAGAGTGGAAAGCAGAACAGGCAGACTGACGAAGTACACTGCTGAGGGGAGCAGTGGGTGGCAGGAGAGGTCTGCGTGCCATGTGGGACACTTGCCAGTGGCCGGGGATCGAACTGGCACTTCAGAGGCTACCAGCAGCTTCGCAGCCAGCGCTCAGCCGCTGTGCCACCAGGGGAGGCCCAAGATTGGACTTTTTAATGTCCTCTAGCTTTGTGACCTTGCTGGACACTGTCAGTCTTTAGATTTTTCATTAATAACCTAGAACCACAATGCAGATTGTATGAAACAGTCTGTGAAATATGACTCAGTAAACAGATAACAGTCTGTGAAATATGATTTAGTAAACAGATAAGAGAAATATGATTCAGTAAACAGATAACACCCTACCCGGACAGTGCCTCTTGCCTCCTTTATTTTGCAATCCTTAACCTGTTTCACTTTCTTAACAGCTACACTGGTCCAGATTCAGCAGAAAATAGATGACATCCCTGAGGACTAAATGATAGGGACTTAACAAAGGGGTTATTTGCTGAGGTAGACACTAGGTGAACAGAGAAGGCACAGTAGGCACCCAGGGGACAGTAACAGTAGGAGAGCCAACTTCCCTTGGCTTGGAAGGTATAAGCAGGGAGGTGTTAATGCAAGATGCAAGGCTGGCCTTTATCTGCTATCAGTATAAAGAGGAACAGAGACAATCTTTTAGGGCCTGGCCAGCAGGAGAGAGCAGAATACACAGCTCTTAATTTGTGCATCCAATCAGGAATCAGGGCTCATGGTATGCAAGGGTACTCTGATGACAGGTGAGCAGAGATGGGTGTGTGTGAAATGGCACAGAGTAGCCAGCACAACCACTCAACATGGGACAAAAGTCCTCAAACCCACCTCTGTCACCCTTCTCCCCAGAAAAGAGCTCTTTGCAAGCTTCCCTCCTGTCTCTCCTGCCATCATCGGCTTCAAAGATACTCTTTGGTCCCAGGGCTGACTGCATCATTCTGGGATGGCATGATCTGAACCTGGCACACAGGGCAAGGAAACCCTCACATTGGTCTCACATGGAGAACCTCCATTGACACTGCTGGCACTGTCTGACCATTTTCCTGAATCAGACTTGTCGCTGGACAATGATTCCTTGAAGTAACCCGCTTGTGAAAATCATTCCCATATGCTTCTTTGAAACATCACCAGGCTCAGACCACTCTGTTCCAAAACAGTTACAGTCTGTAACATGTTTAGTTTGGATATTCTGAAGAGCAATGTCAAGGAGGGATTAAAATATTGCAGATTTCATTAGAGAAAGTGCTTGTGTGAGGGTAAAAAAAAAAAAAGATAAGGAGAGACGTAGGGAAGGCGTGCAGACCCCACTTAAAGTCTAACTTCTGAAGAAGAAGAAAGGAAGGGCAGAGAAGCAGAAGCATCCTAGACCACCAGTGGTCAGTCAATAAACCAATCTTAGGACCAGATCTGCTTTCAGAGACCTGGAGCACTTAGGTGGCTCCTAGCTGCCTGAGGGAAGTGTGCCTCATAAGAAACACTGATGAGCTAAGCAAATTGCTTATAGAACTTGTCTTCCAGCCATCGGCTCTAAGTCTAAACTTTGTTAGTAGGTGGGTTTTGTGTGCACAGCAGGTCAGACTGTTCTGAAATTGATTCAGTCAGGCTACATCTTTTGACTGTGAATTCAAGATGATTACTGAGATATTAGCGCTCACTGCCATTTCTTTGTTGTTGTTTCGAGGGTTTGTCTTGCCTTTCTTAATTATTTTTTAAAGATTTGTTTTTATTTATTTATGCATACAAATACTGGGGTGTAGGCCAGAGGTGCAGGGTCGGGGGTGGAGGGTGAGAGGATTCATCAGAGACAAAGTGGGAAGCAGAACAGGCAGATCTACTGAAATATACTGCTGAGGGGAGCAGCGGGCAAGACAGGAGAGGTCTGTTGCTCCATGTGGGCAGCTCCCTGGCCCGCCAGGGATCGAACTCGTGGTGCAGAGGCTGCAGGACAGCCTCACAGGCTGCATCCTAACCCCTTGCGCTACCAGGGAGGTCCCATAAATAAATCTTTAAAAAAAATTTTTTTCCTACCCCTTCCATTGAACTATTGCTCCTAGTATGTGCTGTAGTCATCCATTATTTCCCTGTCAGTGGTTTTGGCTTTGTTTTACTCCAATCTATTAGTGAATATCTGGAGGAGGCAAGTTTGGGGGGGTCTTCATTCTACTGCCATCTTGCCAGAATCCCTCTGTATATTGCTTTAAAACAACAAGAAGATGATGAAAGAAAATGAGTGTGCTCTCCAACTAATCCCGAGAATAGTTTTTCACTACGCTTCATGCTTCCCAACAACTTGTCTTTTTTTAAACTAGAGCTTTTGTTGTTTTTAATTTAAAAAGCAAAATTGTTCTTAGGTGAGTCAAAGTTAAATTCTGAAGCACAATCAGGAGCCCATTGTAAACATAATTGGTATTTGACTGAAAGAAAGAAGAAAAGAGGGTGTTAATCCCACTTGACCAAGCAGATTTTTCAAAACTGTCTTCCCACTTAAAGAGTAACAATACTGACTTGCAACATAGACTCTAATGAAAGAGGCTAGATAATTGACCACTTTTTTCAGTTACAGAGCCTGCCTTTTCATCTCAAATAGGCTTCACCTCTTCTACTGCAAAAGGAAGAACTAAGGATGGGTTATTAACACTTTTTTTTTGCACGGCTGTTGAGTTTTCACACTTAAAATTGTCTGGTTTCACCATTTAACAATGTAATTAGAATGCTTAAAAATTAATTGGATTTCTAATAAAGAACAGATTTATAGTAGATGAAGGTGACTGTTTTAGAAACAAGGTGTTCCCTCTAAACTTGATAATAACCATTTCCAACAGGCAAACTTTGTGAATCATGGTGTTGAACATGTGATGGCTGCTTTTTTCTTCACTGATGGGAAATTAATTACTTAACACACCCCAGAGAAATCATGTTCTTTAACAGTAAATGCAAACCTCACAAAATAACAAATTGAAAACATAATTTGCCTGTATAATGCACTTCCCTGGAGCCAGTTGGTCAATAAGTATTCATTGAACATTCACAGCTAAAGTTGGCATCACATTAATGACCAGAATTTATTACCTGCTCATCAGAAACCTACACCCTAGTGAAGAGACAATGTTATGGGATATGCAAATCACAGGCATGCATGCTTTAGTAATGCAGAGGAATACAAAATAGAAAAACTGGAGGAATAAATGAAGGAGGTTGCTTTTTTCTCTCCTAGGCCACATTAACAAATAGTTTAGCACACCAACCTTTGTGTTTTCCTCTTTTTTTTTTTTTTACTATTTATTTTTGCATAGAAGAACTGGGGTGTAGGCCAGAGGGCCTGGGGCAGGAGGAGGGGTGAGGGGATTCACCAGAGACAGAGTGGGGAGCAGAACAGACAGATCTACTGAAATACACTGCTGAGGGGAGCAACAGGTGAGACAGGAGAGGTCTGCTGCACCGTGTAGGTCAGCTCCCTGGCTGGGGATCAAACTCTGTCAGTAGTGGTGATAGCACTGAGACTAAACCCTTAGGCTACCAGGGAGACCCTCTACAAAATTTTAATTAACAAAATTCAAAATTAACAATTGAGCATATTTTTTTCATAAGGTTTAGTAATGAGGATAGTAGAATTCTTTTAGGAGATAATATTTTGTTAACTTAGTATTCAAAGTTAGTCTTATTGTCATTGAAATCATTTTCAATTGTACATATGCTAAAGCTAATCTGTACTGAGTTGATGTGTATTTCTTCATTGAATATATCTTTCCACATAGATAACTACTGCCTAATACTAATATAAATCCATGAGCTTATGATTTTGTTGAGAATATTCCTTGCTTGGGAGGCATTTATAAAATTCTATGATTCTTCTCTTGATATGTGACATTTAGCATGCTCTTACATTTCAGACTAATCACTTCCAATTGAAGGTTAGGTGGAAGCTTCTCATTCATACAGTCAAAGAGATTTTAAAATATGGAAATTTTCTTTCCACTTGCATGAAAATTTGATAAACACTGCAAGTGTTTTTCACTCAAACTGTAGTTTGAGCTCAAAAATATATCTACTGCAAATTCATGAGGGACTGGAGATACAGTTTCTTATTTTAACTTTTGACAACATGAGTAATGTATAAAGCAGCTGGATGGTGCTTTCCTGCAAATTGGGACTAGTGTTGCAAGTGCTTAGTATGGTAATGTCAACCTACATAGTATTCATTTAACACTGCCATAGTGCCATTGTGAAACAGTGCCAAGAAAGGGTCATAGCAAAGCCACAGTGCTCACAGGACAGCGCCAAGATAGAGGACAGGTCACTATCTGTGGGTTCTCATCCACACACTAATTTGCAAGACCATTCAGGCTCAGGGAACAACAGGGATGGGTTTATTTAACAAAGAGGTGAAACAAGGAGTTCTCAGGCTCCAAGCAGCTGGCTATCTCTCCCCAGAGTGTCCGCAGTGTCCAGAAGTCCCAAACAAAAGGCCACTTGCTCAAGCTGTTGCTGTCCCCTCAACAAAGGCCTTGAGCTCATGGCCATCAGCAAGCAGTGGACCAGGGTCCAATGCATGGTGGCAGCTGAAGGTGTTCACAGGTGGGGCCACTGAGATGACACTGTAGCAGCCCACAGCAACAGTGCGAAGGCCAGGCTGGACAGTGTTGGACACTGAACTAGACTGCAATGGAGGCAACAGCACTGGGAGGTGGTGCCAGACAACTAGAAGCAGTGGGGCACCTCTCAAAGGTGACATAGACAGAGAATGTCAGTTACCTGTCAATAGTGCTGGACAACACTGGCCAGTAGTTAGGTCACTACTGGTTACCAGGAGGGGATGTCAAAGACATCAGTGTTTAACAGCTCTTTGTGACTTGTTGGCCTACACCAACAACAAACAACTCTTTGAGACACCAGGCCTGGGGCCTTTGGTGCTCCTTTCAGGTGATGTCAGAGTCAGTCCCAGACTGCAGTGGCCTCCAGCCTCTTCTTTCTTTGGAGAGCAGTGTCTAATCCTTCTTCTTGGGAGGTCATGAATAGAGTCCTCTCTTCTTTCTTCAGAGGCCAAGAACAGAGTGAGCTAAGCTGGCTCCTGCCTCACCTTATATTCTCTTTCAGGGTCTGCCTTCTTACAAGCATAATTCGACCATTTTCAGTCCTAAGTGATCAATTGGGGCCTCCCTGGTGGCTCAGTAAAGGGGTAAAGTCTCAGCACTATCACATGATTGCCAGCCACTGCAATATGAGTTTGATCCCCTGCCAGGGAACTAACCCACACTGTACGTCAGACCTCTCCTGTCTCACCTGCTCCTCCCTTTAGCAGTTATTTCAGATCTGCCTGTTCTGCTCCCCACTCTGTCACCACTTTGGTGAATCCTTTCAGCCTCCCAACCCCCGCACCTCTGGCCTACACCTCAGCTCTTGTATGCATAAATAAATAAATAATAAAATCTTTAAAAGAAATTAAGTGACCAATTGGACAATTTATGATCAATCAGCCCATTCTTGATTTTCCAGATGAATAGCTAATGAGCTGATTGAACTTGATTATGTCATTTATGCACTGGATCGGTCCATTCTATAACCCAGTTACCAAATATAAAAAGGAAAACTAACCTCAGGGAAGGTTCATGGTTTAGTGGACTTCAAGGAACTATAGCCAGAACTGGCCTTAGTGGGACCAGAGTCACCCAATACCCTTTCAGGGAGGCTGGATGTAGCCACACAGTAGGGGGTTCTGCAGCAGCACTGCAGGGTGGGCTTTGCTGGGAGCCTACTATGTTGGCCTGGGATTCCAAGGGTCTCTCTGCTGTCTATGGCTGGCCCAGTGAGGTCTGATGCTCCTCCCTGCAGCCCTGAACCAAGAATTTTCTGTTGCTTCCTATGCCAGAGCTTGCTCTGGCACAGGAAAACCTAGCTTCTGCAGCCCCAGTGGATCTGCATGCCCTGGGCTGGCATGGTAGGGTAATGACTGCCACCTGCCACCACTTCCAACCGCTTCTGGCAGCCTGAGCACCAGTGGGGCCACTGGTGGTGGCATGTAAAGTGCTCACCACCCACTGCCACTTACATTGGCCCCAAGTAGCTCTGGGGCCTGGCACCAGAGCCATGAAGTGGGGGTGGGGGATGGGCTTCAGCACTCAAATATGGCTAGCACTGGGCCAGCCATCAAGCCCAGCTCACTGAAGGGGGCATCTGTGTAGCCATCTGGAGGCTGTGCTCTGGGCAGGTATCACTGCCACCACCACAGCCAGGTTGGCCCCAGGGGAGGCACTGTCCACAGGCAGCATGCACTGGGAGGCTGGCGGGAGCTCCTTCAGCAACTGCTGCTTTTGGAAACTATTACAGACCAGGTGGACCAGCCTCTGAAGCACAGGGTGGGAAACCACCATCACTGCTTTGCTTCCAGGCCTTGCTATCTCCCACTTCTCCCACAACCCTTTGTGTCACAGAGTTCTGGTTTCAGTTGCCTGATAAACACAATGCTTTGCCATCTAAGCCAATAAAATTACTTACACTCTTCTGTGCCTTGAAGGCAGACATATAAATAATGTCCACCCTACTCTTTTTTCTTATTGTGACTTAAGTGTGTAGTACGCACTGCTAATAAAAAAAATCAAATATAGTGATATCTGTGGCACCTGGAATGCTGTTGGGTTACAACTGCATCATATGATTGGCAGTGTTAGGGAACAGTGTGATAAAAGTATCGCATATGTCTTTGTTGCAACTACTCAGCTCTGGCTGGGGAGTGCAAAAGCAACAAAATGAATGGGCATGTTTGTTTCCAAATAAAACTTGATAACCATGGAAGTGTCACGTTCATAGAATTATTGCATCACAAAATATTATTCTCTTTTTAATTTATTTTAAAACCATTTAAAGTGTAAGAACATTCTTGACTTCTAAGCCATACAAAAGCAGGAGGTTGGCCAGCTATAGCTTTTTGATTCTCCCTGTAATCCTAGAACTCCTTTGGACCATGTTTCACACCTTTAGAGAAAATTTTATCCAGCATGAGTGAGAACTAAGCTCTCTCTCTCTCTGTGTGTGTGTGTGTGTGTGTGTGTGTGTGAGAGAGAGAGAGAGAGAGAGAGAGAGAGAGAGAGAGAGAGAGAGAGAGAAAGAGAGAGATAACGAGAGAGCATTATTGAGGTCCTATCTAGTTCCATTCCTGAAGGCTACAGTTTCTATTATTCTTCCTTTGATTTTGGGAACTATTCTAGATCTTTATTTTTAGAAGACAGACTGGGTTGATTTTTGTCATTTGCAATTGTAAACATCCTAACAGTTCAAATGAGTTTACCAATGGCTAGCAAGCTTAGACTGGATGAAAACATTTGCTTCTCAAATGGTAAAAGAGATATCATTAGTAACATAAAAGTGAAGTCTCTATACTAATCTGAAGACAAACTGATTAAAGGGTGAGGAGCATGTTCCTGTTGACATTTTTCTCAGGGACTTACTTTCTTTTGCCACTACTGCTTAGTCAACCTGTGTTTTTGCGGCATCTGCTATTTGTTACTGTTCATCCATTCATCTGTGGATGGACACTTGGGTAGTGTTACTTTGTTTTAATTTTGTTAGAAATTCACCTCTGGATATCTCTTTTCCATTTCTTCTTTTCCAGTAAAAATCTTCCTCAAGAAAACCCAGCTTTGGGCCTCCCTGGTGGCACAAGGGGTTAAGTCTCAGCATATGAAGCTATTGGCAGCCACTGCAGCAAGAGTTCTATAACCAGCCAGGGAGCTACCCACATGGCAGACCTCTCCTGTCTTGCCTGCTTCTCCCCTCAGCATTGTATTTCAGTCAATCTGTTCAGCTCCCCACTCTGTGGTGAATGCTCTCTTCCCCCCCCCCCGCACCTCTGACCTGTACCCCAACTCTTGTATGCATAAATCAATAAAGTAAATCTTTAAAAAATAAAAGAAAACCCACCATTCAGGATTAACTACTTTTGGTATGTAAGGCAGAAGGCTTTGGCTTCTTTAGGTTGCTATTTTATCAATGTTTCACCTTGAACCTGTATATTAAAGCAGACTTACCTCTCTTTAAAATGAACAGGAATCTTCTGTCCTGTTCTCCCTTCCCATTCCATATTTCATTATGCTAAAATGCTTTAGTGTTGTCTCAGGAACATTTAAAAATCTCCTATCTCAGTCCTGAGTTTTGCATATAAATTTATAATGAAGATTTTCTACTATCACAAGATTCCTGCTTTTCCTTTATATTGATAATGTAGAGCAATCATATTACTGCATATCAAGTATGACTGTAACATAAATGATTTTTTCCCAAGTCTAAAATGTATGTTGTCCTTCAATATTATCACCTTCTCAAAATGTACTTATTTTACCTATTTTATTACTTTAGTCACAGAGTGTTTTCATGGCCAATTACCTCATGTCCTGTTTAATTTCATTTGGTCACATCCCAATTTCCTCTGCTCTTACCCCTTACTATGGGTCCAGACAGTGATGTGGAAGTGGAGGACATGAAGATGCAGACTATTTCGTTTAAGTTTTTCATTCATCAGCTGTTTGCCTGTTTGAAGGGCCTTACTAAGTGCCAATTGGCTATGCATGAGAAAACCCAGTCAGGACAAGTCTAATTATTATAGGTCCATGGCCTCAGACACATAAAGAGAAGTCCTTTTCTTGCTGCCTTCCTCCTTATCTTTTCCCTGCATCACTACATCCCATCTCCATTCCTGGCCATGTACACCATGTAGAGTTTGGCTGGTTATACACCGCTTAAAGGAACAGTATCATACAAAACATAGGTTTATATATTTACTATGACATTTCCTGTCAGATGGAAGTAAGGTGTATTGGAAAAGGGGAAACTTTTCAGCTTCCTGTCAACAAGCCATATGGCCTAGCAGCAATTCTGCTTCTGAGTATCTCATGGATGTGCATGCTTTCCATTCACATACACAGAGAATTTTCTCTCATTACTTTATGCCTAAAATTATTGTTTTCAGCTTTTTTCTGTATAATAATGTATCATAAAGTTTGAAGAATATGACTTAGTAGTGGCTGATACCTACTCCACAATTAACTGATGATGTCCCTGTTGCCTTTATTTTTTATTTTTTTTTATAGAGGCATGTTATTTATTTATTTATTTGTTTGTTTGTTTGTTTATACATGCACTGGGTACAGTCAGAAGTGCGGGAAGGTGAGAGAATTCACCAGAGCCAGAGCGGGGAGCAGAGCAGGCAGAAGGACCGAAGTACACTGCTGAGGGGAGCAGCGGGCGGCAGGAGAGGTCTGCGCACCATGTGGGACCCTCCTCTGGTGGCCGGGGAGCAGCCGGCGCCGCAGAGGCTGCGGGCAGCTTCGCAACCCAGCACTCAACCGCTACACCACTGTGGAGGCCCTGTCCCTGTTGCCTTTAGACAGTGCTCTGAACAATGGCCTGGAAGACTCTATTTTTTTTTTTAAAGATTTATTTTATTTATACAGAGCTGGGGTACAGGCCAGAGGCGTGGGAGGGTGAGAGGATTCACCAGATACAGAGCGGGGAGCAGACTAGGCAGATGGTCCGAAAGCACTGTCTGCTGCGCCATGTGGGTATCTCCCTGGCTGGCCAAGAATCGAACCCACGCTGCAGAGGCTGCGGACAGCTTCACAGTGCTGTGCTCAACCCGCTGCACAACCGGGGAGGCCCTTGTTATTTTTTTAAGATTTATTTATGCATACAAGAACTGGGGTACAGGCCAGAGGTGTGGGAGGTGAGAGCATTCACCAGAGACAGAGCAAGGAACAGAACAAGCAGATTGACAGAAATACACTGCTGAGGAGAGCAGTGGGCAAGTCAGGAGAGGTCCGCTGCGCCATGTGGGTAGCTCCCCGGCCAGGGATTGAACTTGTGCTGCAGTGGCTGCCGATAGCTTCATAGTTTGCGTCTTAACCCCTTGTGCCACCAGGCAGGCCCCCTCATTATTTTTAAAAAAGATTTATTTTTATTTATTTGTGCATACAAGAACTGGGGTGTAGGCCAGAGGTGTGGGGGTGAGAGGGCATGAGAGGATTCCCAAGAGACAGAGCTGGGAGCAGAACAGGTGGATCTACTGAAATACACTGCTGAGGGGAGCAGTGGGTGAGACAGGAGAGGTCTGCTGTGCCTTGTGGGTCTGCTCCCTGGCTGGTGATCAAACTCATGCTTCAGTGGCTGGTACTAGTTTGGTAGCGCTGAGACTTAACTAACCTTGCACCACCAGGGAGGCCCCAAGACTCATTATTGTCGGACTTTCTTCCACTTCTTTAGTAATTGTACCCTGGAATGCAGTGCTGGCCTCTGATTAGACATGGGAGGATGCTGCATACATTATATGATATGGAGGCTTTGTTCAGAGTCTCCTCTACTGGCGATTTTTAGTACTTAAAATTCAGCATAACATTGCTGAACTAGAGGGAATTTGCAATAAAACTGGTAACCCGAAAGTCACAAGCCTCTTAGTCTCTGTGTCACCCTTCCGAACCAAATAGGCATCACCAACTTTACAGTAAACACCATTCCTGCTCCACCTGGACGCAAGAGCCCTTCCTAATTCAGAGTTTCAGGCAACCTCCATATCTGTACTGGAGGTGACATGTATTTGAAGCCTCTGTCAATGGCTGTTGTAATTCAAGAAGCTAAAAAATCAACCCGCGGAACTGCGCAAATTTCCGAAGGAGACGTTCAAACAACTTTATAGACACAGCCAAATTTTGCACAATTCGTTCTTTTCATCGCAACATTTGGGTGTCCACTTAATGCCTCCCGTTGGGCAGAGCCTGGAAACTGGCCGACCTCGGGCCGCGCGGTGGTCCAAGCATCACCTTCCCAGATCCCTACCCCAGGAGCGCCAAAGGGACTGGAAGGCGGAAGCGCCCCCGCACGCGCATGCGCAGAGCCCGCCCCGCGCCTCGGTCACTTTCTTCGAAAACCTCGGCGAAGGGACGCAATTGCGCCTGCGGGGAGAGGCCGTGGAAGGGGCGGGGCGTCGCGTCGGGCGGGCGGTGGGGGGGGAGGCGGGGGCGGAGACGCGCGTGCGCAGTGCCCTTGCTCGCAGGAAGCCCGGGGCGCGGGGGCGGAGCTGCGCGGGCCGTCGGGGGCGGGGCTCTCCCGGGCCGCGGCGCTGCTGCCGCCGCGCATTGTGCAGCAGGCGGGCCCCCGCGCGGCAGGGCCCTGGACCGGCGCGGCTCCCGGGGATGGTGAGCAAGGCGCTCGTGCGCCTCGTGTCTGCCGTCAACCGCAGGAGGATGAAGCTGCTGCTGGGGATCGCGCTGCTCGCCTACGTTGCCTGTGAGTGCGCGCCTGCGACCGGCGGGGGAGCCCCATTCATTCCCCGGCGCGCGGCGGTCGGGCCAGGGGGTGGCGGGCTGTGCGCGGCCCCGGGCGGCCCTGCAGCCGGTCCCCCTGCCCGCCCCGGGTGGGACCTGCGCGTCCTGCGCCCACCCGTCTCTCGGGGCTCCAAGCCCTGCTGTGGACACAGCAGCCGGCCACTTGGGCGCAGCTCTGCCCGCCTAGGCCCTGCGCGGAGACCGGCGCCCTGCGGAGGGGCCCGTGCCCGGAGCGCGCTGACCGCGAGCCCGGCGCCGCCAGGGCGCAGCCGTCCTCGGCCGACCCCGGGGCCGCGGCTCCCGCCCCTCCTCGTGGTGCTGCTGTCCACGTCGCCCCACAAGCCCGCGAGGATCCCCGACCGGCGATTCCCGAGCGTGCCGCGCGGGGACACTCTGGGCACGGCCGCGCCGCTGTGTTGTTAAGTAGGATAAAAATGCTGTTGCCCTTGGCTGAGCCGCCGCTCCGGCTGTGTGTGCTCCGTAGGAAAATTACTCAGCATTTAACTATTGGGGCGCTAAGTGTTGCCCTTCCCAATCTGCCAGGGGCCGCACCCTGTATGCGGGCGCGCGGGGTCCCCCGGGGCGCGGCGTGTTGGCGCTGCTCGAGGGGCTGCGGGGCCCAGCGGGGAGGCGCTTTGGTGTGTGGGCTTCTCTCTGGCATCACTCACGACCAATGCCTGAGGCTGGGCAGAAGGGGTATTTTGCAGGCAAGTGGTCGAATGTGTTGGGAAAATATGCGTATTAATTGCTGCTGTTCATACTTTGCCAAGTACCAGAACTGGACTCGAAATAGCTCCTAGTGGGAACTGTCTGAATGCTTAGCCAGGAGAGACTGAAGTGAAGCCACCTGCTAACCGGTTGAGTTAGCACGAACTGATTCCTAAGGTGAGAGGGGACTCAAGAAAGTGACTTCAGTTGAGCCCTAAAACAGGTGTGATCATGACCCAGCCTCTCTGGTACCTAATCTAGCCCAGCTGTTGCAGGAGATGGGCTGCGAAATTCAAGCAGGGTTTCTGGTTTCAGGGCAAGGGTTCAGATCAGGCGTGGTTGTTAGATGTGAGTGGTTTGCGAGACCTCATCAACTGTGGATGAGGTTGCTCTTGAGTAAGAAAGCTGAGACCCAGTGTAAAGATCACTTAAAACTGCGTATTATTACTGATATTATTACGGCAATAATCATTTACTGAATACATACACACACGAGTCTCTTCTCATTTAATTATCTCAACAATCCTAGTATATATAGGTAGTATGATTATTCCTATTTTAGAGGTGAGGCAATTAAGGCCAAGAAAAATCAGGAAAATTTGTGGATGATTGCACAGATGATAAACTATAGAAAGGCAAGATTTGAACCCAGAAAGCACCTATCTTGAGAGCTGCAGCTAGAACCAGATCTTCTGCAGCAGGTTTATGTTGGTTATAGAGCCTTTAAAGTTAAGACAGGAGGGTTAGAATTAATAAGGTATGACATCTAGGGAGCCGCAAAAGTTTCTCACCTGTCACTAGACCAGAAAATCCTACTGTGGCCTACTGTTTCTTGCCATGCTTGGTGCCAGGGGACAAAAGAAAGTGCAAAGCACCTGGACTTTGGCATCATGGAGTCAAATGCCGTGTGGAGTGTGTCAGAATCACCTGTAGCATTTTTAAACCAATTGCTGCCTCCCACCTCAGGTTTCTGATTCAGATAGTTTGGCACATTGCCTGACAATTTGCATTTCTAATCTCTGGAAAGATGCTGTTGTAGCCTAGGGACCCCACTTTAAGAACCACAGATCGGGCCTCCCTGGTGGCACAGCGCTTGAGCACTGGGTTGTGAGGCTGCCTGCAGCCTCTGCAGTGCCAGTTTGATCCCTGGCCACCAGCGAGGGTCCCACCAAAAAAAAAAAAAAAAAAAAAAAAAAGAACCACAGATCTAGAAGGTGAGAGGGCCATGAATTGCATAGTTACCCAAATGAAGGCTAAATTACAAACCAGTAGGAAGGAAAGGTGCATGAGAGCTTTTGACAGGACTCAAGAGTAATGAGGGGTGTTTGTTTTCTTGAGGAAGAGACTTGAGTTGGGAATTGAAAGAGATGTATAGGTATTAACAGGGAGGTCTAG
Organism: Talpa occidentalis; assembly: GCF_014898055.3. Lineage (NCBI taxonomy): Eukaryota > Metazoa > Chordata > Mammalia > Eulipotyphla > Talpidae > Talpa > Talpa occidentalis. The sequence continues at coordinate 105,323,227 of NW_023604861.1, read as the reverse complement.
GCAGGATGTATACGAGAAAGAATAGCATGTGTAGAAGTCCTGGGGCAGCCTAGAATAGGGTGTGGTCTAGGAATGCAAAGAAGAGCGGTATTCTTGGTGTGTAAAAACCAATCACAAGCTGCACAGGAAGACAGGCCAGAGTGAGCAGGCCTGGGAGAATCTTTGTTCCAGCTTGTGAAGTGGATGCTTTTCGCTCTGAGGAGTTTAAGACTAGGATGGAGGCAGGGATGGTAAATTGCAGACTTTTTAAGGCAAAGAACATTACAATGTAACATATTGATAGTTCTGAGGACACTGATGTAAGTCAACAGTGAAACCTGTGTTTCTAGTCTCTTCTTTTCTTTATTAATAATATTGCCGCCACTCCATCCTGGGCCCCCCGCCCTGAGTCAAGATCTCATCTTGAAAAACTGCCCTTACCGCTCCCAAATGGCTTGAGATGCTTACCCCGTTCCTTTCAAGTTCTAGTCTTCCTCATTCCACCTCCACTTTCTTGAAGTCTTTGCCTCCTGAGGCCCTGAGTCTTTTCTTGCTCCCACGTAAGTCTTCTGTGTCACGAGGGGTGGGAGGAGGGAAGTGAGCATAATGCCAACTTGTATTGCACTTAAGTTCTTTTCCAGGAGTATATTTTCTTTCCCATAAAATTTTAGTCCTTGAGGACAGCAATTGTGTCTTAAGTGTTTTAGCCTCGTAGCACCCAGATCAGTGTAGTTAGCTTATGGGAAGAGCTCACAAATCTGATGGAAAAATCATGCCAACCTACTGGATAGCTCCCTAGGTGGAGACTCAGCTCAATAATCTTTAGTGTTTCATAATATGCACATAGTTAAGAAAGTCAGATAGCCTCTGCAGGCTTTGTCAGGCAAAACATCTTCCCTTGCTGGTCCTACCCAGAGGCAAGCACTTAATTTCTTTGAGCTCATTATTTTGGTATTTGTGCTGCAGAATTTTGTGTTTCGTGATTTTCCAGTTGTAGCTACTGCCTGGGTATTTTCATTTTTTGGAAGACGGTTGCCTCCAAAGGCAGTAGCTGCAACTCTTTCCTTACCTTCCTATTCTAGCTTGCCATCTTCCATGTATGTGATGTAATTTTGAGATAACTATTCAGTATGCATGACTTAAAGCTGTTCATAGTAAACCTTGTACAATACTTTTTGTTTTCCTGGAACCAGTAATTGGTTTGCTGTTTAATATTTTCTTTGTTTTATATGTACTATTACTGATTCAACTCCAAATGCTTTGTAGGTTGTCAGCATCTTTTCCCCAGGATGCTTGGAAGCATCAGTACTTCCTAAAGAGGGACCACAGCATTTGGACCTGTTTATCCTCCCCAAGCTCCTACCTCCCCAATCCCCACATTGGCAGGAGCTGTCAGTAACAGCTCTCCTGTTCCCTGACTTCCTCCTGGGATTTATTTCACTCCCAAATTGGATGTGTATGGGAGGAGAACTGAGATTTTGGTTTTTTTTCCTCTGTATATTTGCTAGGTTGATAATGTAAAATTCTAGAAAATAGTACCTTCAGATTTTTTCAGGTACTGTTTTAATTCCCTTCTGATTGCTGTTGATGAAGAGGTTCAAGCCAGTCCTGCCTGGGGGACTTATGTTTTCTTTCCAGAAGATTGTAGGATTTTCTTTTTGTGGTGGCATTTGCTCTTTCCCCTGGCTTGACTCCCTGCTGGTGCTTGGTGACCTCAGTGTCCCTGTGCTGTGGAACTATGTGGGAATGCCTGGATTTGTCTCTGGGCCATTTCTTTCTTTTTTAAGATTTATTTATTTATGCATCAAGAATTGGTGTGTAGGCCAGAGGTGCAGGGGGGTGAGAGGATTCACCAGAGACAGAGTGGGAACAGAACAGGTGGATCTCCTGAAATACACTGCTGAGGGGAGCAGCACACCATGTGGGTTAGCTCCCTGGTCAGGGATAGAACTCATGTTGCAGTGGCTGGCGGTAGCTTGATAGCTCTGTCTTTAACCCCTGTGCCACCAGGGAAGCCCCATACTGGGCCATTTTTTGGCTCAGTGTTCAGTTAGGATTTAAGTTATTTTCCTCTGGTTTGATCACTAGCAGAGTTGAAGATGATGGTGCTCAGCGTGCAGAGCTCACTTCCTTCTTAGTCCCATATATGAAATAAACTCAAAGAATTTGTCTTTGATTCAGACCCTGAAGGTCTGGGAACTGCTTGTTGCTGCTGCTTAACTCAGGCTGCTCCCTAGGGCACAGGCATGTCCAGAGCTTGGCTTTGGTGCCTTAGTATCCACATCTCTGGATGCTTTTGAACCCTTGCAATCCAGAAACTCTTCCTTTTCTACCTGGAATTTTCTTGCAACATTTTTTCATAATTCCTGCATCCCATTTTCATTTCTGTTCCTGGAATACTTCATGCTATTATAGAATTGCCTGGTCTAGTCCTTTTATTTCCTATTTTCTCCTCCTTTTAAAGTTTGGTTCTATTTTTTGAAAATGCCTTTATCTTTGTAATCTAAATCTTCTGGTCATCTTTGTAAAATTTTATTTTTTTTGCTATCATTTTTCATATAGAAGAGTTCTCTGAACTTTAAAAAAACTAAAAAAAAATGTGTTCTTTATTTCATGGTTGTATTCCCTTCATGATGGTTTATTTTTTCAGCTTTCTTCTCACGAAAGAGCCTCTTTCCTCCAAGTTGCTGTCCCCTTTCTTGTTCAGGTTGAAAGCTGTCCTGGGTTTAGGTAGACAGAGAGCCCTGAGCTGTCAGTTGACTGTTAAGCTCTTTCCAAACAGGTAGAGTCTGGACTTTGTTTACTTTGTAGATCTGTCCACTGTCTGTCGACCTCACTGTTGTGACATGCATCTCTCAGACCTTGGCTGGATGGGGGAAGCTCAGCTGTCTGCGTTCTGGAACCCATGGGGAGAGGATATAGGCCTGTGTAGCACCTCTACAATCCAGTTGAACTTGGGGCTCCCCATCCGACATCCCGTTTCTACGATCTCCAGAGATGGACCTGCCTTTCTTCTGCCAGGGTACAGAGTGGATCTGGCAGTTGTACTGCAGTGTGGAAAGATTTGAAAATAAACCTCTCTCCTCCTTGCCTTTCACCACGTTTCCAGATGCACCAGGCATATAACCATTCTCAACACTTCTTGGCTACGCTTCCTCTTTTCACCTTCCAGCAATATTTTGTACCCTTTTGCCCTCTCCACCTGTGTTTATACCTTAAACAACGAACACAGAAAGAAACCTATCTTGTAGCATATTAGTGGTGTTTAGGAGACATTATCTTTTCACCTTCAGCTCTTGAAAACTAGAGTTCTGACAGGTAATAAGAGTTCATCTTTGGTATGTCATGGATTTCTCTGTAGTGACCTTGTGTTTGTGGTACCTTTCTTTCCTGTTGTCGTATATGTGATAACTTGGGTCTTAAGGTAACAGACTTCGCACTTCTCTGAGTTGGGACTTTGGTTAGAATAGTTTAGCACTTAATCAGTCAGCCTTTGATTGGCAGTTGACCTCAACAATCACTCACTAAGCATTTCTAACCTGCTGCTGTGCTGGAGCAGAGACAGTGAGCTGGGCACCACCCAGATGCTGCAGACTCCGGGGAGAAGAGGTCAGAAGAAACTGACAAGGAATAGTGTAACTGGTGCTTCTAGAAGGCACCTGAGTAAAAGCTCAGGTAGGAGTTGTTTCATGCAGGTTCCCAGGATCCTCAGACCTACTGAAAAGGTTCATTTTTTCCTGTTTGTGTTCAATTTCAGGGTTGACTTTTTTTTTCCTGTTTTCAGTAGGAAAACATTTACATGATCCAAAAGTCAAACTAAGTTATATTCAGACTACTCTTGTTGCCCTCTCTCTAGCCTCTCTATGTTGTTCCTATTTTTAGTGCTTTGTTTTAAATGTCCGATTTTTCTTTTTGAAGATCATTGGCTCTGGTCTGTGTGATGCATATATCTCCTGGGAGATATTCAAGGTTTGGTTCCTAACCATCACAGGAATGTGTCAATATCACCATAAAGCCAGCCACAAGAAATTTTTGCTTTCCCACTGTATATGAAAGATACGGTTACAGTAAACTGTGGTCTACTAAGTGCATTGACTCAAAAATGAAGTATACAAGACTTAATTTAAAAATGCTTTAATGGGCCTCACTGGTGGCATAAGGGCCTGAGAAACAACCTATGAAGCTGTCCACAGCCTCTGCAGCATGAGTTCGATCCCCAGCCAGGGAGCTATTCACATGGTGTGGCAGACCTCTCCTGTCTGGCATGCTGTTCCCCTCAGCAGTGTATTTCAGTCAATCTGCCTATTCTGTTTCCCACTCTGTCTTTGTGAATCCTCTCACCCCCTACACCTCTAGCCTGTACCCCAGTTCTTGTATGCATAAATAAATAAATCTTTAAAAAATCAGGGAATTGAAAAAAAAATGCTCTGTTGCTTAAAAGTGCTAGTTGCCATCTGAGCCTTCAGTGAGTCCCAGCCTCTCTGTGGATGGAAGATAGTGCCTGGATGTTTCTGGCTGCTTACTGTTGGGGGAAAAGGGTGCTGGAGTATAGGGTGCTGGTAGCAGTTTTTTAAACCAAGACAACATGAAGTGGCTGCATGGATTGCCTCTTCCTTTCCTTGACCACTAAGAACCATTGTAAGGTTATTAGTTGACCTTCTTTCAGTTTATCTCAGGGATGGGGAGGCCCAAGGAGAAGGAGAGAGATGGGGGGGGGGGCGGTGTTGTGAGCAGGCAGAGCACACAGTTGCAGTCGTCCGTGCACAGTGCTGAACGATTTCAGTCATCACATCAGAGATCCCTGAACACAGGACATCATAATAGATATGAGAGAATCTCCAACACGGGACACAGACGTGAAATGAGCACATGCTGGGGGGAAAATGACACTATGTGGAAGCCACAAAGGATTTGGAAAAACCCTTGATGTAGGGCTGCCACAAGCCTTCAATTTGTGAAACAACGTGCTGTGAATTTTAACAAAGTGAAGTGCAATAAGCAGGGTCTGCTAGACCCCCGCCTACATACTATTTGTTTTTACCCCAGAGTTAGGATATCGTACAGACTATTTTGCCTCTTTTATTTCCTGCTGAATGGTTCCTGGGAAGTGCTCCACGTGAGTGTGTAGAGATCACCTTTGTTTAGTTTTACAGCTGCCGAGGGCTCCTGTGTGCACTGCAGTTTATTTGACTAGTCTTCTATGGAATGCATTGAAGTTATTTCAGATATTTTGCTATTATAAATACTGGGGCAGTGAATAAACTTGTGCACATGCTCCCATCAGCGATGCAGAACAGCTGTTTTCCTCTCAGCCTCCCATCAGGGTATTGACAAATGTTTGCAATTTCACCAGTCTGATAAATGGCTGTATTTCAATTTGTATTTCTCTTATCATTGGTGATGTTAGCACTTTTCCATGTTTAGGGGTTATTAATGTATCTTTTTTCTGGGGACTGTCTATATTTTTGCCCACTTTTCTGTTGAGGGTTTGGTCTTTCCCTCTCATTTTTAAAGAACGTTTTATGTATTGAGGATGTTAACTGTCCTTTGTGAAGTGAGTTGCCACTATTTTCTTACGCCTGCTGTGGTATAATACAAAAATACATTCATCTTTGTCCTCTGCTCCCGGCCTGGAGCTTTTAAAACCCTTGGAATTTCCTGAGTGATAGATAAGTGTGCCTTTGTTATTCACAAGAACCTTTTTAAATCACACTGGAGTTTATGTCAATGAAACGATTTACGGTGGGCTGGTCACTGGAAAGATCTGTGCTAACTAGAAGATTGTCACTTTCAACCCCACCCACCACCTTCCTGGAAGAGAAGTGGAGGGGAAAAGAAGAGGAGGTGGTGGCTACTGGAGACTGAATATTTGGAAAGCTGGTGAAGAATGAGGCTCGATAGGCATCTTGGTGGGCGCACCCAGAGAGTGCTTCGACCCCCTAGGACCTCCCCCTTACCTTATCTGTTGCATTTCTTGCATTTGCATCTTTGTGAGTCTTTTTTAGCAAATTAGCAAATGGAAGGAGGGGATTGTAGGAACCCCTTAAGGATAGCCAGTCCACAGTTTAGGTAGCCTCTGGAACTTGAGACTGGCATCAGAAGTGGGCAGTCTTTTGGGGCTGAGTTCCTAATCTGTAGGATCTGATGCCAGGTAGAATTTAGCGTCAGAATGTAACGGAATTGTTGGATGCCTGATTAGTGGCCTGAATGCTGATGGTATGGTGCAGTAAGGAAAACTCCTGCACTTGCCCTGTCTGGGTGCCTCCTGCGGGAACAGCTGCTCACCCCAGGTTAATCCTGACCCCCACAACTGGAGTAGTTTTTATTTCAGGCTGCTCATCAATTTGAAGCTATTGTTTCTTTAAAAAAAAAAAAAAACAACAAAAAATAAAGCTCTTTCAGTTCCTCATAATAACACCATTTAGGAAGTAGTATTACCTACCAGCTAAGAGAATACACAACTTCCATTTAACCTTAAAGGCTAAAGGATTTGCTGCCAGTTATAGGGTGAATTGAAACAGGGCAAGAGATGAAGTGAACCTTTTGAGAAAAGAGACAACCCATTATCATGCGTCCCCGCATTTATCCTTCAGGTAATGCCTAACACCTAACATGTTTGTGGAAGTTAAAGCAAGAAAAACTTAAGAGTACAGAGACTAAGAAGAAGGGCCATCCTTGCAAACATCCATGCAGACACCATGTGGCTAATAATCTATTCTTTGAACTGACACTCTTGTGTGTTTTTTTTTTTTTTTAAGATTTATTTATTTTTATGCATTCAAGAACTGGGGTGTAAGCCAGAGGTGCAGGGGGTGAGAGGATTCACCAGAGAGAGTTGGGAGCAGAACAGGCAGATGTGCTGAAAACCCCTGCTGAGGGGAGCAGTGGGCGAGACAGGAGAGGTCTGCTGCACCATGAGGGTCATCTCCCTGGATGGTCAGGGATCGAACTTGTGCTGCAGTGGCTTGATAGCTCTGTCTTTTATCCCTGCACCACCAGGGAGGCCCTGACACTCTTGTTTTGAACTGAGAGTTCTGCCCCAGTGATGCCGGAAGAAGTGTTTGGACATTGATGTTACCAGGAAAGCAAAGATGTTTTCCTGGGCACAAGAAGACAGGGTGTACCTGGGTCAAGATGACTAAGGAGGTAACAACAAACTCTGGGGGACATGACAAAGATGAGGGCACCAGCCTCGATGGGCTACATTTAGAGGATGGTGGTGGGAGATTTGCGTATGGCTGACTGTCTCTGCTTGGTTTACTAGATATAGGCTGGCTTGAGATGAGATGTTAGTGTTATAGGGCAGGGAAACTCCCCCTTTCCTGGGGACCACCCTGTTACATTAGAACAGGATTTTTTGGGGGGGGGCCTCCCCGGTAGCACAGTGGGTTCAGCGTGGCTCTGTGAAGCTGCCCGCAGCTTCTGCAGTGCGAGTTCAATTCCCAGCTGACCAAGGAGATACCCACATGGCGCGGCAGACCTCTCCTGTGTTCGCCCACTGCTCCCCTCAGCAGTGCTTTTGGTCTGTCTGCCTGTTCTGCTCCCTGCTCTGTCTATGGTGAATCCTCTCACCCTCCCGTGCCTCTGGCCTGTACCCCAGCTCTTGTATAAATAAATAAAATCTATAAATAAATTAAATCTTAAAAAAAGATTTTTTTTTAAGATTTATTTTATTTATGCATCAGGACTGGGGTGTGTAGGCCAGAGATGCAGGTGGGGGATGGTGAGAGGATTCACCAGTGGAACAGATGGATCTCAAATACGCTGCTGAGGGAGCAGTGGGTGAGACTGGAGTGATTGCTGCGCCATGTGGGTCAGCTCCCTGACTGGGGGTTGAACTCATGCTCCAGTGGCTGGCGATAGCTTGATAGTGCTGAGACTTTAATCCCTGCACCACCAAGGAGGCCCCCTGGAGTGGGGTTTTAGGGTAAAATACCCCTGTTCTCTCAGATGGCTGACTTTCTGACAGTAAAGTGCGTGTTGCAGGTTCAATTCCTGGGCTTCCAATAGTGACAGGCAGCCAGGCATTTTGTGGCTACATATTGAAGGTGAAGAGTTCTCATGGAGAGATGTTAAATAGAGGAAGTGGTTGCAGGTTCTGCGTGCGTGTGGGGTCTGCATTAATGCCAAGGATGTTTTGGAGGGGTGTTGGGTCCGTGGGTTACCTCTGAGAAAAGTTCACCAGAGTTCCCCTTTCAGTGGCACATGGCCACTTTCCCCACAAGGCAAAGACTTTTGGTTATACCCAAAAGGGCAGGTTTATTAAAATAAGAGGGGAGAGGGGAAGGGAGAAGATACTTGTAAGACACTGGCGGGCAGGAAGAGCTGCCTCTTGCCAGTGCGGAAATTGTGGGGATGTAGTTTTTTTTTTTTTTTTTTTTTAAGATTTATTTATGCATACACGAACTGGGGTACAGGCCAGAGATGCGGGGGGTGAGAGGATTCACCAGAGACAGAGTGGGGAGCAGAACAGGCAGACTGACTGAAACACACTGCTGAGGGGAGCAGTGGGTGAGACAGGAGAGGTCTGCTGTGCCATGTGGGTAGCTCCCAGGCTGGGGATTGAACTCCTGCTGCTGCAGAGGCTGCGTATAGCTTCATGGGCTGCATCTTAACCCCTTGCGCCACCAGGGAGGCCCGGGATATAGTGTTCTTTTTGGGAGGGGTTCATTCCTTTGTGGAATTACCTATTGTTAAATTAGTTACTTCTAGGGTTGATTTGTAAGGACTGGAGAGTCTCTACAGTGCCCCTCCCCCCCCCACCATCTCCATAGCCCCACCTCTGGTGTGGCCCCTGGTACTTTCCATAGCAGTCTGGTGCTCACTACAGCTGTTGGGGTCTAAGGATTTTTCTTCTCTATGACTTAAAGGTTGATCATTTCTACCCCCACTTCCAGTTTCTGGTCTTGTGGCGCCTCCATCTGAAACTTTCTTCTCCTCTCCATACTCTTTTAAGATTTTTTCTTGCTTTAACTTCTATGAACGTGTTAGGTGTTAGGCATTACCTGAAGGATAAATGTGGGGACGAAGGATCTGGGTTGGTGTAAAGGCTGGAAGGCCACTGAGCAGGTTTTCTGATCCAGCAGACCTGGTAAAGGAGGAGTCCCGGAGCCCTCAGTGGCTTTTCAGGCTTTTATTGGGATTACCAGGTACACGGCAGGCAGGGGTGCTGGGGGGCCGGGAGGCTGGCAGGCCTCCTAGCCCCCAACAAGCATTCACTCTCTCTGGGCTCTCTGGCCTTCTCTGGTGCTTCTCTCATGGTCCTGCTTTTCGTGGTTCGGCTTCTCTTGTTCGTTTTTCTGCTGGTGTCCCTGTGACGCCGCCCTATAAACTCAGTCTTAGCCCAGGTGAATCCCATCTACCTATGCCCACACCCTACTCCAGGTGCCCGCTATCAGGCATGCATTCGGGACCACAGGGTTCCGTCATCTATCCTGATGGCGGGAGGGCAGAAAAGCCTGATACTTTTTACCTTACCTTACAGTTGGCTCTTTTCTCAAAAGGTTCACTTCATCTCTTGCCCTGTTTTAACTCACCCTATAACCGGCGGCAAATCCTTTAACCTTTAAGGTTAAATGGAAGTTGTCTGTTCTCTTACCTGGTAGGTAATTCTACTTCTTAAATGGTGTTATTATGAGGAGTTGAAAGAGGTTTTTTTTTTTACGAGACGATAGTTTCAAATTGATAAGCAGCCTGAGAATAAAAACCACTCTGGTTGTGGGGGTCAGGATTAACCTGGGGTGAGTGGCTGTTTCCGCAGGAGGCACCCGGACAGAGCAAGTACAGAAGTTTTCCTTACTGCCCCTTCATTCAGAAGAGCAAGGGGTCAATTTCAAGTTAATCCACTAGTTTCTTTGACGTTTTGGCTAAGGTTTTTCGAGTTGCTCTACCAAAATAAAGCGAAGAAAAGCAACAGCAGAAAACATTTGAACTTTTCAGAGCAGTCCTGTTCAGAAGACTGTCCTAGAAAATGAAAACATCATGTTAGGGGGTGAGGGCTGGGAATTTTATTCTTAGTAACTTTGAATGTGTTTGTAGTATTTTCAGAAATTGAAAACAAAACATGTTGGTTCTAAGTTACAATTCACTCAACATATATAGTGTAGGTGACTGGGCTTTCATCTATTTTTAAAGACGGGGGCTGTGTTTAAAGACAGCTGTGTTATGTCAGCAACAGAAGATGGAAAGTGCCAGAAGGTTCCATTGCAATCAAGTGAATGAATCACTTTAATCTGATACTTAAGGGGCCATTGATGGTCCTTGTGGAAATGGTCATTAACTGAGTGATAAGGGGTTCTCATACACGGTTCTCAAAAACTAGTAGCCAAATAAATATGGATCTTAGTCCTTTATTCCTCTTAGTTTCTTTTAATCTTCTATAGAATCTAGTTCTAATTGCCCGCTCTTCTAATTCCTCTTACTCCCAGTTATCTTCATTATTTCAAAGGCAAGATTTCTATCCAGGTTCTTAATACAAGGGAAGTCTCCCCCTTCCTTCTCTATCCTTAGGTTTCAACTTGCCCACATCCCCAAACCCTGCCAGCTGACCACTGATGCAGATGCTGAAGTGCAGCTTGAGGAGTGACACCATCCCTACCTTTATGAGAGGTTGTAGGATAAGGAAAAATGTCAGGCTTTTCTGACCTCCCCCCATCAGGATAGATGATGGATCCTTGCGGTCCTGAATGCATGCCTGATGGCGGGCACCTGGAGTAGAGTGTGGGCATAGGTAGATAATATTCACCTGGGCTGAGACTGGGCTTTTAAGGGCGGCATCACGGGGATGCCAGAAGCCGAGAAGCAGCAGAACTAACGGAGAAGCAGAGAGAAGGCCGGAGAGCCCAGATAGAGTGAAGACTTGCTGGGGGCTAGGAGGCCTGCTAGCCTCCCGGCCCCCCAGCACCCCTGCCTGCCATGTACCTGGTAAACCCTAAACCCCAATAAAAACCTGCAAAAACCCACCAAAGACTCTCTAGGACTCCTTCTTTACCCGGTCTGCTGGATCATAGAAAACCTGCCCTGTGTCATTCCTGCCCCTACAGAGGTGAAGGGGGAGATGCACTCTGTTTTATAGGTGGGGAAACTGAGGCACAGAGCAGTTTTAAGTGACCTGCCCCAGCTTTTAGTCTGACTACAGTGATTCAGTCACAGTATAGAGGTTCTTGAAGGAACCCCAAGGCATTTACCCTACTTCTTGGCTTGGGAGTAGGCTTTTTTTTTAAATTTTTTTAAAGATTTATTTATGCATACAAGAGCTGGGGTACAGGCCAGAGGTGTGGGGGGTGAGAGGATTCACCAGAGATGGAGTGGGGAGCAGAACAGGCAGATTGACTGAAATACACTGCTGAGGGGAGCAGTGGGCGAGACAGGAGAGGTCTGCTGCACCATGTGGGTTGCTCCCTGCCCGGCTGGGGATCGAACTCATGCTGCAGTAGCTGTGGACAGCTTCGTAGGTTGCATCTTAACCCCTTGCGCCACCAGGGGGGCCCGGGAGTAGGCTTTTAATCGAACATGTCCTGAAAGAAATGTACTTTGAGGCAGCCCCAAGAAGGTGCCTACATGGTGGAGGAAAGGCAGGGGGTATTTTGGCCTTTTGTGTTGAGTTACCTGTGGACCTCCAGGTTACATCTCCTTCCCTCCTCCTTGTACACACATTGAACTTCCTCCCCCCCACCTCATGCTGCCCCCTTTCTCCCGTTTCACACACCAGTTTGCACCTGCGGCTCTCCTGCTGACCTCACCCCCAAACTCCCTTCCCTCTACCACTCCTGACTGCCATTCCTGATCAAAGGGGAGAAGGCTGTGTTGCCTGCCTGATAGGGTGATCTGTAGACACAGCCATTGCACAGTTTCTTCCTGGGGATGGCTGCTCCTTTGGGAAATCAACCCAAGTGCTCAGTGAGCCTCTTTAGGGATGTGGCACCCTTACCTTTGTACTGTTTATCCGCAAGCCCTGGGATGGACCCTGTTGTCAGTGGGCAGACTCCGAGTCCCTCCCAAGACTCACCCCAATTTCACCTCTTGTCCAAATGTAAAGGCTTACTTAAAATCATGACTAAGATTTTTAAATCATTCATTGAAAAATTTCAAATCACAAAATAATTTGGAAAATAATGTGTGCTTAATGTGGCAAATCTAGAAAATGAAGTGCAAAGATAGTGTTACATGGCACAAAGGAAACTTAGACACCAAGGCTAATAAGAAGCAGGTTTAATTGCACCGGTGCTGACTCAGCAGATTTGCATCCAAAGGCCGTGCCCATTCATCATAAGTCAGGGGCTTATGCACACTTTCAGTTTCTACAAGGTTCCGGGTGGGTTTGTATTGGCAGCTGCATGTGGTCAGATATGACGTGACTGCATACCAAGAGGTGAGTCGTATAGTTGCATACCAAGGAGTGAGTCAAGGGTCAGTAATCATGGGACCCCCCAGGTGCAGTCTGCCTCATGGCAGTATGTGGTCTAACATGAAGCAAGATTCACCCCAGGGATTAAGTTGCATACTGAACTAAGTTTCAGGAACTGAACAAAAGGTTGTTACTAGACCCTCCAGACTGCTTAGCTCAGGTCACCAACCTTCAATGGTATCATAATCCTTACAATTTTATCATATTAAAATTCTTTCCACTCAGAAATGGTGATGTCTCTCCATTTAGCAAGACCTTCCTTTTTGGCCTTCAGTTTTTATAACTTCTTTCATGGAGACTGTACATTTTTGGGTGAAGTCTATTTCTATCATGTTTCTTCAGCGTTCTAAATAAAGATCCAGCAGCACATGTATTATTAACAAGATGACTTTCCAGCAGCAAGCCACAAAATTAACCCCAAAGCAGTATTCCTTTAAAAAAATTTTCCTTTGCCTTTTGCACTAATCCTAATATGTACACATTTTTACTCATCCTGTTCTTAATCATCCTGTTCCTCTTTCTAAAGAAGAACTTAATGTACTTTGACATGTTATGTGGCATCTTTGTATGCTGGCATGCTGGGTTAGGATGTCCCTCCACTTAGAAGTTGTGGTAAGCAGTCTGAATTTACTGTTTCTTCCCAGCTAGGTTTTTTTTTTTTTTTTTTAACTCTTCCCCCTCCCTTTTTTTTGCCTTAGGCATTCTAAAGATAGATTCATCAACCATTATTATCAAACTTAATGGGTGGTGCTCTCTGGAAGTGAGTTGAAAAGGAAGTGGGTGCACACTCTTGGCTTGTCAGCAGTTTCCAGAGGATTCATCACTGACATGGCACAGATGCTTATTGAGTCCCTGCCCCATGCTGGGGTCTGGAGGTGCGCGGCCTTCCCAGTGGGTTTCCCCAGGGAGCAGTGTCCCTGGAAAGTGAGGTCTGAGAAGCCAGTGGCACTTTGCTGGTATAGCATTGATGGTGAAATCACATTGGACCCACAGCCTCCTTGGAGAGGCTGATCCAGGGAGGAACTGGGAACAACAGTTACCTGCTTTGCTGCTCTCTTTTTCTTTAATGTATCTTTTCCTGCTTTCTATCAGAAAACTAAGGGAATGGTTCCATTTGGTAGCCTTGGGGGAAATCTATTTCATTTTTTATTGTTTGAGAGAGAATATCATACTTCCTTACGTTGAGCCTGCATCTCTGTAAGTGGAAAAAAGGCAAAGGAATAATGAATGGGTAACTTTCTGCACACTCCAGACATCTATATCGGTGAAGTTGCAGGGGAGGGAGGTGGGGAGAAAGTAGAGTTCATATCTTGTCCTTTGTATTTTTCTCTGGTAATTTGAAGAATCAAAGCACATACTTGCTTTCTGGACATGAAAGTATGGTGTTCATATCGTCATTTGCTATTTCTGATTATCATTTCATCACTAGTCAAATTTCAGAGTGTAGTCCCAGAAGAGTGTTCATGGTGCTTGGGATGGTGGAAGAAAGAAGTGCTTGGCCTTTGGAGTTCTGGTTCCAAATTTGAGCTACACAGTGATTTAGCAGAACGCAATCAGTCCGACTCTACCAACTTGCGTTTTCTACATTTGTTCTTCAATCTCATAAATACCATCTAGAGCCCCATCCTCCAGGAGACTGATTTGAGGACTTTGCCTCCAATCTCCTGCCAGGTGACCTTGAATTAAACTGGTTCTTTTCTTAAAAGCTGGTGGCAAGGGTTTTGGCTTCTTGCCATCAGGTTTGACAACATAGATGAGTGGTTCTGGCACTTTGTTGTCTGTCTCTTTCTACCTGCTTCTCCAGAGTTGATGCTGTTGTCTAGTATTTCAGATTATGAGATTTTTGAATGATTACTTATTAAATAATTATTGAATAGAAATTATTAAATACTATGCACTAGTACCTTAAGATTATATTTGGATAAACACATTTGGTATCCTGCTGTAAAAAAGCAGGAGTGGTTTTTCTCCTCAGGAGGATAGAATCTGACACTGGGGTTAACCCTAGGCTTTGCTGGAGAGCAAATGTAAGAGTTCATGTTCCACAGGCCCCAGTACTGAGCAGACTATCTCTATTCCAATCTGCTTTCAATTAGAGGTGAGAACATTTTTGCTCAGACACTGGTTATTTCATAATCAGGAAGCACAAATATGACATCAGAAGCCCCAAGGCATTCAGTGGGTTAGGAAGCTGGTGAGGGCTGGCTGTGTTCAGCACTGCTCTGTCTGCCTTCTGTAGGTGGTGGAGGAAGAGAGTGATGGCGTGGGGAGTAGTAATGGGGGGCATCCTGTGGGGTTGGCATTAGGGTGGGAGAGGATGAGCCTTTAGGAACCCCCACATGAGGTGTTGTGGAAGGTAATTATGGAACATCTGTAAATATGTACATTTACAGAAGTTCACATCATTTTATACCATTTGCATTTACAGGCTCTGCAAGTGTTATAATGATGAACATAATACAGTGACACATACATTTGTGTGGTATGTACTCAAGTTTTTTGATGATTAGAGCGGGCAATCAAAATAATTTGGTGAACTTGAAAATCTTTTTTTTTTTTTAAAGATTATTTTTACTTATGCATACAAGAACTGGGGTGTAGGCCAGAGGTGTGGGTTGGGGTTGAGAGCATTCACCAGAGATAGGGTGGGGAGCAGAACAGGAGAGTCTACTGAAATTCACTGCTGAAGGTAGCAGCGGGAGAGACAAGAGAGGTCTGCTGCATCATGTGGGTCAGCTCCCTGACTGGAGGGTCGAACTCATATACAGTGGCTGGTGATAGCTTGATAGCGTCGAGACTTTAACCCCTGTGCCACCAGGGAGGCTCAGAACTTGAAAATCTTGAGCAGGAAAATGACAAGGACAGTAGCTCTTAGCACAAGTCACCTGATGAGAAGAGAGGATTATTTGAGATGGCAAGAAGTGAGGTTTGTTAATACCATGGCTGAGCCTGGAGGAATTGCTGGCACAGTGGTACGGCACACGAACTGAAGTGACAGGATGAGGAAAAATCTTAGGGGACAAAGGGAGGGCAGCGGATGGGTGAAGGGTCATCCAGAGTTGTGCCTATAGTGCAGGGAGTTTTGGGAGAGGGCTTATTGGACATTGTTTAACTCCCCTGTCTTAAGAGAACATGGGGCCCCTTAGGATTAGAGCAAGCGGGAGGACAAAGGGGGACTGTCTGCCACAGAGTCTCTCAGGTTGCAGGTGAATGGGCATCCCCTGGAGTACTTGTTAAACCCATGTGCTGAGCGCCACCCCAGAGTTTCTGGTTGGGGTAAGGGGGGTGGTTTGGAATGGCCAGAGAACCTTCATATCCACCAAGTTCCTGGATACCACTGCTCCAGAGATGCATGCTGTGTCCCGCTGCTCTAAAAGGCCACCTGTCATCGCTACCCACGGAGGCCCCCGTGGAATGGAGTTTCTCTCATCCAGGCTTTTAAAACTGGTAGATTTCCTTGAGCTCAGAGTTGAGTAAATGGTTTTGGATTTCTGACTTTTCAAACTTACCAGTTTAGATTTTAATAGGTCACCTTGTACTTTGCTGCACAGAGAACCAAACCAGTGTTCTCACAGACCTAAAAAAATGTATTTAAATTTCTTCCTCCAAGTTGTAGAAGTTAAATTCATACTAAGGCTTGGACAGATCTGTGAAGAAGCACAATGCGTGTATATACAGTATTAAGCAAAACATGAATTTTTCCACATTTTTTTCTCTAAGTTGTCCTTCTCACTTAATATTGACCTTTTTTAGGTGAAAACAATTTTTATCTTTTAAAGATTTCTTACATTTTTTAAAACCACTTTATCCCCTTAAAGCAGTGTCTTGGGACAAACATTTTTCCCATGGGAATGTTGGTGTGATTTTATTAGGTAAGCCTATGGGAAGAGATGAGTCACTGAAAATTATTTTACAGCCCAAGTTCAGACCTACCCGCTCTGGCTGTGGGGGGCTGCAGGGCAGAGTTGAAAGGACTGCTGTCTTGCCTGCCTTGGGGGCTCCTCTCTGGAGCCTGGCTGTGGAGTGGGCCTGGAGCAGCCTGGGTATTAGTGAGAGGGCTAAGAAGCATCCCAATAGCATTTTTGTCAGGGATTCAACCGTTTAGGACAAAAGCAGGCCTAGTGGACTGGACAGGATTCAGAATTTGGGGCCAGCCCTTTTCAGATTAGGATCCCCATTCAGTTACTGCTACTCTTGGTGCATCACGCTGCCTGATCTACTGCAGTTCCCTTAAGTGAGAATTAGAAACAGTAATCCTTTCTAATTTGAACCTACCGATTAGTTTAACAACTTTTTTTTAAAATATTTATTTTATTTATATAAGAACTGGGGTACAGGCCAGATGCACAGGAGGGTGAGAGGATTCACCAGAGACAGAGTGGGGAACAGAACAGGCAGACTGACTGAAATACACTGCTGAGGGGAGCAGTGGGCGAGACAGGAAAGGTCTGCTTTGCCATGTGGGATTCTTGCCGGCCAGCCGGAATTGAACCCGCGCTGCAGAGGCAGTAGACAGCTTCACAGTGTGGCGCTCAACCACCTGTGCCACCAGGGAGGCCCTAGTTTAACAACTTTTAATGCTTATTACAAGAATAATTTTTTTCCTTTATCTGTTTTGGCAAAAAAAAAAAAATTCAGTTGTGCTACCTCAAAGTTCATCCAAGGAGAGTCAAATTTGGCTCTTTCCCAGCACTAGAATTTGTTGGGGTTTGTTGGAGGTGAGTAAGGGTCCTCTTTGCTAGGCATGTTGAATGTTGCATGCAGATGGAGGCAGGCAGTGTGGTCGGGAGTAGGATTTCCTGACTTCAGCCTTGACTCGGGCTATGCAAAGTGTGCCTTTGACATGAGAGGGATTCATGTGCACTTAGTAGGGCATGCATTGGCTGGGGAGGGATTTTGCCCTGCATTCCAGGGTCGATTTGAATCAGTGGAAGTGATTTGAATTGGTAAAGATGGGGACATAGCTGTCTCTGTTTTGGTTCTTGCTGTTTTCCTGCTAAACTAACTCTTTCAAAGCTTAATGGTATTAAACAACCATTTTATTACACTCACAGGTTCCAGGGGGATGGGAGGGGGCAGGAATTGGAAATGGGCATGACTATCTGGTGACATCTGGGTGCTTCTGATGGGATGAGTCAAATGGCTGGGGTTGGGAATGAAGTTCCTGGTACCTTTTCGCTAGCAAGGGTGGCCCCTGAAGATGGACCTGCTAGGACAGGTTATTAGGACCCCAGTGGGAGTCCTGTCTAACCTACTGATGATCAGATTTCTCGTACAGCCAGTGTCCTAGCAAACAAGGTGGAAATATACACCATTTGTGATCTGTTCCCAAAGTCCTATTGTGTTGCTTTTGCTCTCCTCTGAGGTGGAGACAGTCACACATCATCTGGGTTCCACCTCCCGATGGGAGACGTGTCAAAGTACTTTTGAACAGGTATGACAAGTGTCACCCTGAAGGGCCTCCCTCTGTATAAAATGCACAAGAAAACCGTACAGCTTTGCAGTGAGCAATTGCAAACACACTGAGTCACAGCTTAGTTTAGTTGCAGTTGCCATGCTCAGAAAACTTGGAGAGGAACAGTAAACAGTCACAGTGGAATGTGTACAGCACATCATTCTTTAGTGTTGCTGGAACTTTTCTCAGCAAATAATACTCATTTAAATGAGCTCTAAGTGCCCTTTGTTTGGACAGGTTTCTATTCTGAATACTTCTCTAAATTCAAGCATCCTTGACCTGGGCTAGCAGAGGACTGGAATCGCTATTCTCTCTCCGGAAATAGGAAGCCCCTTCAACATTAAATAGGCTTTGCTTCTCCCCTAAGGTTTTCATGAGGTTAAGTTTTCTCACTTTTTGTTTGCGTGTATGCCATAAGCTACCGTAGGGCGGGGGGAGGTTAGCTTACAGGACAAGTTTGGAAAAAATCAAGATGACTATATTTTGGTGGAGATGGGGTGACTCTGGAGCCTTGGAGGGGTCACACAGGTGTTGGAAGGAGGCCTCACACGAGGACATGTTGGCACAGGTATGGGTGGTTCACTAGCTGTGTGATGACCTTGAATAGGTCCATGATAGCCCTCTGAGCCGGCCTTGGCTATGAAGTGGAGATAATAGCTGACCTGCGATTAGAAACAGCCAGTGCGATGGGCCTACTTGGGGTAAATGACTGCAGATCTGGCATCTCTGTGCCTACAGCCCTCATGGGTGGGCATGGTTATGAGATCCCCCAGGGCTGGGGCTTTCAGGCTGGATGCAGTGGTCCTTGCCATGTGCTAATAAACTTCTGTCACACCCTTATCTGGGTGCCTCTGCTAGCAATGCCATTCCCTTCCCTTTTCCTCCACAGGGTACCTCCTTCAGAGCTCAGTAGATGCCGGTCCCTGCCGCCCTGCAGGGTGCCCTGCCCATACCACACAGCATGTGGCCTACCTATCGGGGAAGAAGTTGTACACAGGGTCTCACCTCTCCAGGCATTGACTCTGTTGGATGGATGACTGGCAGAGAGAATTGGGGAAGAGCAAGGGGGAGGCTCCCGGCTTCCTTGTAGGATGGCCCTAGCAGCAGCAAGCCAAGTTGATGCGCCCCTGGCATGCCGTTATGGGGTGTCTCTGTTCATGCTTGCCTTTAGACATGCCTTTATTTACCTTTTACAGAGGTGTGTGCCCATGTGGAGAGGCAAGAGAGCAGTTTCCTTAACTCACAGTTTCTCCTGTGACATAGGCTATAGGTGTACACGTGACCAGAATATCACCATATAAGCACTCTAGTTTGTGGCCACTGAGATAATGTGGTTGTGAAGTGGATGTGCTGGTTTTGTCTGATCCGGTACTCTGACAGCACATAGGGTGACAGGACTGCTCTGGAAGAACCTGTATTTTCTCTGTGGCCTGGCCTGGCCTTTAAGTCAAGGGCTCAGAATCTGTTATGACTCCAAAACAAATGCATTCCTTATATATTTCAAGCTTTATGGATTCTAAACTGGTGGTTTCACCTCTGTTTGGGGTCTTGAACTCTTTGGAGGGCTTTTGAATGATACATATGTGGTTTTTAATGGACTTTCAAGGTTCCCTCTGGCTCCCCACAGTTCCTGAGGCTCATTCATGAATCACCATGGAGGCTTCAGATTGAGAAATTTGTTCTAAAAGGATTTATCTCCCGTGGTAGCTGATTAATATTTAAGAACTCAAGCTAGACTAATGAAGACTACAAAAGTGTTGAGTTAACATTTTTTTCTTTGTTGGAGAAGGATGCTTTTTTTTAATCATACCCTTAAAAAGTATTTTTTTTTTACCCTAAATGAGAATTTCTTGGTGATAGATTGTTTTTAGCTGGGTTTCCTTGCCTCACAAGTCCAGACACACTTGATGAGAACCGTAGAAGCAGTATGGCCAGTTTCTTTTTAATTTAAATCTACAGGGCACCATGAATTAGGAACTTTTAAAATTTTTACAAACTCTTTTAAACATTTATATTAAAAATTAAGAATAAACATAAATATCTTGAAAGCTGTGTAAGGGAATTTGATTTTAAGCCCTTTGTCAATAATGGTGAATAAAAGTTCATCATCTTTTTCCTTTTTTTTTTTTTTTTACCTTTTTCTAGTATGTAGTATACTATATAGTTTTAGTTTAATTCCCATATTTATAGAGTTCATTTATTAATAATTCCAGCCATTCCTTTGAGAATGGTAAGGTGGGTGAATGAAATTCTAAAGCAACATTAATTTTAAGTAATGTTTAACTTTTAAACTCCATGCCCTGCAGTGTTCCAGACCAGGCTAGGCAGCCAGGAACAAGACTCCATTATTATTTTGAAATGGCTTGTTTTCCTCTTGCATGAGGTTGCAGTGGGCTGGGGCTTTTTTTGTTGTTGTTGACCCTGAGTGTTCTTTGGCCTGTGCTGGGTGCTGGACTGACTTTTAACTCTCCAAAGCAGATAAAGCATTTGAGAATTTAAAAGGCAGCTGAAAGCACTTAACATAAAAACATTTTAGTGATTAACTGGAAATAACACTTTTGAAGATAAAAAGGACTAAGACGGGATAAATGTAAGACAGTGAAAATACTCCTTGGCGTCCATGCAGCTTATTTTAGTACCTGGACTGTGTGTGCTTGGTGTTGCAAATGTGAGTAAGAAAACACCTGACCTTGTAGGGAGACCTGCTTGTGAATTGTTCATTAAAAAAGATGTAGTGGGCCTCCCTGGTGGCGCAGGTGTTTGAGCGCCGCACTGTGAAGCTGTCCGCAGCCTCTGCAGCGCGGGTTTGATCCCGGCCGGCTGGCGAAGCAGACCTATCCTGTCTCGCCCGCTGCTCCCCTCAGCAGTGTATTGTCAGTCTGCCTGTTTTGTTCCCCTCTCTATCTCTGGTGAATCCTGTCACCCTCCTGCTCATCTGGCCTGTACCCCGGTTCTTGTATAAATAAATCTTTAAAAAAAATCTAAGAATAAACATTAAAAAAATAAAATAAAATAAAAAAGATGTAGTGGACCTTTGGCAACACAGGGTCTGCTGTGGCCCCGGAGCAGTAAGGGGGGCTGTGGCGGCTTCCTGGAGGATGGATGGCGTGCTTGGGTTGTTCTCTGAGTGGTGTGAGGTGGTGTGTGAATGCACTTCTGGCCAGGGGACTGCAGACTGAAGTCTAGACTTCTTGTGGGCTATAGACTGGGCTGAAGGCTGGATGGGATGGCTGGGGTTTAGCCTCCCATTGATGGGCTACATAGAGGTGAGGAGAGGAAGGGGCTCATGAAGATCTTGGGGTGAACTGAATGAGCAACCGGTGAAGAAAGTGTTCTTCCTGATATGGAGAACCAATCTAAGAAGTCTGAGCCATAGAAATCAACGTGGGCACTATCCACTATTATCTATTTATTTAAAGATTTATTTTCATTTATGCATACAGGAACTGGGGTGTAGGCCAGAGATGCAGGGGGGTGAGAGAGAGAGAGAGAGAGAGAGAGAGAGAGAGAGCGAGCATGCGAGCGAGTGAGCGGGGAGCAAAACAGGCAGACTGACCGAAATACACTGCTGAGGGGAGCAGCAGGCGAGATAGGAGAGGTCTGCCTTGCCATGTGGGTTGCTCCCTGGCCGGCCAGGGGTTGAAATTGTGCTGCAGAGGCTGCGGATTGCTTCATAGTGCGGTGCTTAACCCCTTGCGCCACCAGGGAGGTCCCTGAAAGACACTTCTGAGAGGAGCAGTGGGAGAGACAGGAGAGGTCTGCTGCACCATGTGGATCAGCTCCCTGGCAGGGGATCGAACTTGTGCTGCAATGGCTGGTGTGTCAAGTGGTCTCAGCTTGTAGCGCTGAGACTTTAAGCTCTGCACTACCAGCGAGGCCTTATTATCAATTTATTAAGGGGGGAAGCTGCAGCTGTGGACCTCACGTTCTGGGGCAGATCCCAGGATCCTTCCCCACTTCCCAGGAAAGAGCTGCTTAATGAAGCAAGAAGGAGACTATGTTGTCTTTAATTCAAGGTAGGAGAAGGTGTCCAGGAAGGGAGATAGCTTTTTATGTGCCCTGAAATGGTTTAAGTGACAGTGGAAGGATGGAGAAATGTTTCTGAAATAAGTTTTTGTTGCGTAGGCAACACTACACTGATAAATGGGAGTTGTGGAGCTGGCTGCACAATGCAGAATGCTGCTGAACAAGCAAGATCCTGGCCTTTTTATTGATAGAATAATCATATGGAGTCAGTTACGTGGGATAGGAAGGCAAAGAGAAAAAGATGGGTGAAACTGAAAATTATGTTTTTGTCACCTTGGGCTTTGGGGGGGACATGAGTCTGCTGACCAGATAATTCTTATCTGCTTGATGACCAAGTGTTGTAATTGAAACAGTACCCCAGACCCTTGGTCATGGTTCTAATCTTTTCAACAACACTTCTCACTGATCAGCTTCTGGGGTCCCTTGTCATATGTAGTGGCAGGACAGGCCACAGTGCAGGTTTTCTGATCCAGCAGACCGGGTAAAGGAGGAGTCCTGGAGCCCTCAGTGGTTTTTGCAGGTCTTTTATTGGGATTAACCCGGTACACGGCAGGCAGGAGTGCTGGGGGGCTGGGAGGCCTGCCAGCCTCCCAGCCCCCAGCAAATCTTCACTCTATCTGGGCAATCTGGCCTTCTCTGCTTCTCTGCTCTTCCGTTAGTTCTGCTGCTTCTCAGCTTCTGCTGGCGTCCCCGTGACGCCGCCCTTAAAAGCCCAGTCTTAGACCAGGTGAATCCCATCTGCCTATGCCCACACCCTACTCCAGGTGCCCGCCATCAGGCATGCATTCAGGACCACCAGGATCCATCATCTATCCTGATGGCGGGAGGGCAGAAAAGCCTGACATTTTTCTTTACCCTACAGTCGGGCAGTTCTGACCTTGTATAGGAATGCAGAACTTCAGGTAACAAAGAATTGTGGCTGAACAGGTCGCTTAGGTCTAGCAAACCCACATATTTTCAAAGGGATCTTATAAATGAATGTTTCTTGTTATTATATAGCAGTCCCCCAATTTTTGGGTATTTTGGTTTCATGGACAGTTGCATGAAGAGGTTGGGCTGCACTCTAGGATCTCTTACAGGCTTTAATTTTTGTAACTGGCCTTTCTCCAAAGGTTGAGGACATACTGTATAGCAAAGCACATGCCCAGATCAATTCCAGATTGCTGAAGAGATCTTCTAGAATAAAAGGGGTATATAGGATCATATTTTTGTTTATTTTTTAGTAGGACTTAATACTTTTGAAAACAAACTACATTTTATTCATGAGCTATAATTTAATTCTCTTAATGAACTTCAAACTATTGGCCAAAAGTTAAAATGGTAGTAGTTGGAATCATTGCATTTTGTGAACTTCAATACTGACTTTTTTTCTTTCTCTTACAGCTGTTTGGGGCAACATCGTTAACATGAGGTAATTGCTTTTAATAACTTGGATATGGTGGTTGGGTTTATAGACACATTTCATTTGTTATGTGTACAATATGGAAGTCATGGTCAATTGAAAAAATATTTTTAAAATGAAACTGAAGTTTTTGCTATTCATATATCTATCTGGACCATGTCTTTTCTCCAGTGCATCTGCTGGAGGAATGCAGCTGATTTGAACATTTACCCAAGTAAAGTTCAGATATTACAAAGACAATAAACCTTATGCTGCAATGGTAGACTCCTCTGCAGTACTCACCTTAAGGACCCGTCCCTTCTTCCTGCAGACAGTAGTGGGCTGACCCTAACTTCCACAGGGCTGAAATGTAAATTGCTTGAGTCAGAACACTGGGGTCTTCCCTAAGGCTTTTGAGAAGGGAGCCAGGAAAGGCTGGGCTGGCCCAGGAGACCAGGGATGCAGACCACCTGCCTATCAGGGTTTGGCCGGAGATGCTTTCTGGCCCAAGTGTGCCTTATTTATGCTGCTTAATAGGTCCTGCGGGACACTTGTGAAAATAAAATGCTGGTGTTAATATTCTGAGAAAAAAAGATCAGCACAGAATAATAAGCAAGCATTGTAGAAACCAATCTGGCCCTGTTAGTACAGTTTTACATGCAAAGAAAAATTTATTCTACTTTGTAGTTCTTGCTAGTGAAAATATATTAATCATGTTTGTGGTGATTGAGTTGGATTTGGAATTTCAGTGCTGCTGCACATGGCCGTGAGGGTAAAGGGGAACTGTGGCCCCACCAGGCTTTTCACATGGAGTTGGTTTTGCAAGGCGGGTGGGACACTGTTGATCAAAGTCCTACTGTGTGTGTGTGTGTGTGTGTGTGTGTGTGTGTGTCTGTCTCTCTGTTTCCTGACAATGGTTTCTGTTTGTGACTAGGTAGGTTGCTCAGTTCCCACTTAATGGAGCTGTTTTTTGCTTAGAAAAAAGTTCGTTTTGCATTGAATCCCTAGGAAAAGCCCAGCAGACAAACTTGAACTCCTATAGACACACTTATATTGCTTAGAATTTAAAATGCTGTGTAGGTGTAATGTGAAAGTGAGATTATTTTAGTTTATAGAAACAACCATAAGCCATCGATTTGATGAGATCCTCTCCCTCCAGCCCCCGTTTTCTTGTTTTCCTCTGGTGTACCCCCTTCTGGAGGGAATTGGTACATGTGACTGGTATTTGGGAAGGAGAGGGAGGTGGCAACCTTTAGTCTATGTTTTGGTAATTTATTTAAAAATCTTGAAGTCTTGATTGAAAACCTTTCAATTGATCTCAGTTGTGTAGCTTTCTACTCAACAGGTCTATCCAGGAAAACGGTGAACTAAAAATTGAGAGCAGGATTGAAGAGGTTAGTCTCTTTTCCTTATTTTTGCTTCTGCTTTTTCCATACATTTGACAACTTCACTTCTTTTGCTTGTGGTGATAGCTTTATTGTGCTAGCTTGATGCTTTTTCATGATTTTGAAATTGCCTTTCAAAAAATTATTACCCTAGAGTGGAGGCTATTTGTTATCCTGTAGATGCAGCTCCGCCAGCATTTGCCTGTTTCATAAAGGAGTAATTCATTAAAACAAAATCTACCTTAAAGGCAGAATGGATTTAAACTTTTATGTGACTTTTCAGGTAATCCTTTCTAGAATTTCTAATGGAAAGGGAAGTGATTACCAGGATGGGGACAGGTGCCAGCGGCCACTCATCTGAGCAGATGCTGAGGAAAAACATCCCCACCTAATAGGCAGAGATGATGGGAGATGGGAGAACAGCTAGCTCCTTACTGAAAGCTAGCTCCCCTGGTTGATGAGACACCTTCTATTTAGTAATAATTGTTTATGTTTTTGTCAAATAAAAGTAAATACAAATTGACTGTGGGAGCAGTGGGGAGTACTCGTTTTGATTTGAGGCCAGATGCTGTTAGGTATAGGAAGCCCTTAGATGTTCTTGAATTTCTGTTCGAGCTCAAGGTGTTGACACTCACAGACCTGGGTTGAGTCACAGCCTGAGATTTATGTCCTGGAGCTGATTGACGTAAGGTGGTTGCAGAAACAAGGTGATTAGCTTTTGTGGGCAGTACCTGGGGGGTATTAGTTTCTGAAAAGAAACAGGTGATGTTGAGCTGCCTGTTTTTGTGAGTGTGAACCACCTTTAAACATTGTTCATAGTGCAGTAGGTAACTAAAAATGGTGGATTTTGTCAGTTAGGCATTGTAGGGTAAGGTAAAAAGTATCAGGCTTTTCTGCCCTCCCGCCATTAGGATAGATGATGGAACCCTACAGTCCCGAATGCATGCCTCATGGTGGGCACCTGGAATAGGGTGTGGGCATATGTAGATGGAATTCACTTGGGCTAAGCTGGGCTTTTAAGGGCAGCATCACAGACACCAGCAGAAGCCGAGAGAAGCAGAGAGAACGCAAGAGAAGGCCAGAGAACCCAGAAAGAATAAAGACTTGCTGGGGGCTGGGAGGCTGGCAACATGCCCCCCAGCACCTCTGCCTGCCATGTACCTGGTAAATCCCAATAAAAGCCTACAAAAGCCACTGAGGGCTTCAGGACTCTTTCCTCCTTTACCCTGTCTGCATAGTCATAGTCAACCTGCTCAGTGTCCCTTCCTGCCATTACAGGCATCTTTTTTTTTTTTTAAAGATTTATTTATTTATGCATACAAGAGCTGGGGTACAGGCCAGAGGTGTGGGGGGGTGGTAAGAGGATTCACCAGAGACAGCGGGGAGTAGAACAGGCAGATTGACCAAAGTACACTGCTGAGGGGAGCAGCGGGAGAGTCAGGAGAGGTCTGCTGCGCCATGTGGGTTGCTCCCTGCCTGGCTGGGGATCGAACTCATGCTGCAGAGGCTGTGGATTGCTTCAAAGGTTGTGTCTTAACCCCTTGCGCCACCAGGAAGGCCCCAGTTAGGCATTTTTGGATAAGAGTGCCAACATGCACTTTTCATCTCAATTCTACAGTTGTGATTCAAGTGGTGTATCTTAACCTGGAAGTGAAGTGTAGAAGAAATCAGCTGCTGCTTTGCAGTGTGTAATGATCTGGAACACGAGAGTGGAGTAAAAGTAGTGAAGGAATGTTTTTGCTTTGAAGCTGACATTGATGATTTTTGTTTCAGATTATTGAACCACTCAGAGAGAAAATCAGAGATTTGGAAAAAAGGTATGTGTACTTTTTTTTGAGTGTAGGAAAATGTTTACATCTTAGCTGTTGACTACAGGTCAATATCTAATAATAGTTGATTGCAAGTGAGTCATTAATTCCAAAATATGGAAGTTATAAGTCACCTTTGCAGGAGAAGATGTATTTTTACTCTAAAGTTTGGATGCAGTGCTTTTTAAACCTTTTTTTTCTCTTATTAAGAACTATTTCTGATGAAAGCAATGGATTCATCCATTCAAAAAGATTTGTTTATAAATTTAAAGTTATATGTTTAAGGGTTTTCCTGAAGCCCAACCACAGATCCCTGTATTAAAAAGCCTTCCTTTCATATTCTCTAATATCAGTGTGATTTCTACAAACTATGATTAAATAAATGTCCACATAGATGTTTTTGGTTATGAATATAATGCCCAGAAAGGATTCATGACCAATCATTTTGTCCAGGGCAATTGGTTGGGGAAGAGAATGCTGGAATTGGGAAATGTCGTGCTCTCAGGAGAAGAGGGGGGAATAGGATTTATTAATACCTTCTTGCCTTTTTTTTTATTTAAAGATTTTGTGCTACAAGAACTGGGGTGTAGACCAGAGGTGCAGGGGGTGAGAGGATTCACCAGAGACAGAGTGGGGAACAGAACAGGGAGACTGAAATACATTGTAGAGGTGAGCAGCAGACGAGACAGGAGAGGTCGGCTGCGCCATGTGGATAACTCCCTGGCCAGCTGGGGATCGAACTCATGCTGCAGAAGCTGTGGATAGCTTCATAGTGCTGTACTTAATCCCTGGCACGACCAGGGATGCCCTCTGGCATTTTTTCTTGATGACAGATTGAGAAAATACTCATGAGATATTTAACTTTTTCTGTTTTGATACTTTTGTGATTACAGCTTCACTCAGAAATACCCGCCAGTAAAATTTTTATCAGAAAAGGATCGTAAAAGAATTTTGGTAAGTTTGCATATCTGATTAATATTTGTGACATTGAGCAACTTGCTTTTTAAAATCAAAGTATAATTCACATACCATAAAAGTCATAATATATAGTTAAGTATCTTATAATATGTTCACAAAGTTGTACAACTCCACATTTTAAAAAAAGATTTATTTATGCATACAAGAACTGGGGTACAGTCTAGAGGTATAGGAGGTGAGCGGATTCACCAGAGACAGAGTGGGGAGCAGAACAGGCATATCTATTGAAATACACTGCTATGGGAGCAGCAGGAGAGACGGGAGAGGTCTTCTGTGCCATATGTGGGTCAGCTCCCTGGCCGGGGATCGAACTCAGGCTGTTGTGGTGATAGCGCTGAGACTTAACCCCTAGGCCACCAGGGAGGCCCTCTTTTGCCCAATTTTTAATTGTTTTTTTTTTTTTCCTTTTCTTTATTGATCTGTAAGACATCTATATGAGATACAAATTTCTTATCCGATAAATGATTAGCAAATGTTTTATTCCATTTGTTAACATTTGGGTCTGTGATCCGTTTTGAGAGAATTTTTGTATATGATGTTAAATAAGAATCTTTCCATTTTTTGTGTGGCTACCGAGTATATGGCTAAGACTAATCATGCCCCGTTGAATTGTCTTGACATCCTTGTTGAAAATCAGTGGATCATAAATATATATGTTTTCTTTTAGACTTTCAATTCCTTTCCATAGCACTATATATCTCTTTATGCCACTAAAACACTGTGTTGATTATTATAGCAAGTTAGGAAATTAAGAAGTGTGAGTCCTCCAATTTAGTTCTTTTTTAAAGCTCCATTCTTGATCGCTTATAATTCTTTGTGAATTGTAGGATGGTGTCTTTGCTCTGCTGGCATCTTGCTGGATTCCCTATTGGGATTTTCTGTTTCTTTTTGAGTCACTTTAGTTGTTTGTATAATTCTAGGAATGTCTATTTTTTTCTAATTTATGGACATATTGTTTATAGTGTGTTCTTTTTATTTCTGTAATTGCCTCCATTTCATTACTGATTTTAGAAATTTGGGGTTCTCTCTTTTGGTGTAAGTAAAAGTCTGGCACTTTTGTTCATCTTTCCAAGAAACCTTTTTCTGGGTTTTCTTGGTTTTTCACTTTATTTTCCTATTCTCTATTTCAGTAATTTCTGCTCTCATCTTTCTCCCTTCCATGTGTCTTTGGGGTTAATGTACTTTTTTCTAGTGTCTTAAGGTAGAAGCTTAGGTTATCGAT
Source organism: Talpa occidentalis (assembly GCF_014898055.3). Lineage (NCBI taxonomy): Eukaryota > Metazoa > Chordata > Mammalia > Eulipotyphla > Talpidae > Talpa > Talpa occidentalis. The sequence continues at coordinate 105,294,587 of NW_023604861.1, read as the reverse complement.
TTTAGTTCTTTTTTAATATAGGCATTTTACAGCTCACAGGTTTCTTTCTAAGCACTGCCTTAGCTGCCTTGGCATTTTTTCTTGATGACGGGTAGAGAAAATACTCATGAGATATTATAACTTTTTCTGTTTTGATACTTTTGTGATTACAGCTGGTTGGTTGGTTTGTCGTCTTCATTATCATTCATTTCAAAGTATTTTTGAATTTTCCTTGTATGTATTCTTTGATCTGTTACTTGGAGATGTGTTGTTCAATTTCTACATGCTGGTGAGTTTTGCAACTTTCTTTGTGTTGTTAATACCTAATTTCATTTCATTGTGGTCAAAACATTCTTTGTATGATTTGAAACCTTTCAAATTTATTAAGGCTTATTTTATGGCTGAAGATGTGGTTTATTCTGGATAATAGTCCATGTGCTCTTAAAAGGAGTATGTATTATGCCAGTGTTCTGTGTACTGTTCTATATGTAGCTGTTAGGTCTAGCTGGTCTGTTGTGGTTTTCAAGTGTTTTATTTCCTTGTTAATATTCTGCCTACTTCTATTCATTATTGTTGTTAAATTCTATTTCTCCTCTTCAATTCTTTCTGTTTTTGTTTAGTGTATTTTTGGTTTCTGTGTTTGGTGCACAAATATTCCTTGTTCAATCCACTTGATGAATTGACCCTTTTGTCATTGTAAAATGCCCCTATTTACCTATTAACATTTTTTATTTTATTTTGCCTGACATCATTATAGCCATGCCAGATTTCTTTTTCTTTTTTTATTCATTAAATTTTTTTTCTTACATCATTGTAGTCCCCATAGTTCTCCTACCACCATATCACCCATGATCCAGCCCCATATTCCCTTGGGTTCTTCCCTCCCCTGTTTTGATCCCTCCTTTCTTGTGTGCCTCAGATCTGTGGTCAGCTTGCTAGTTTTGACTTTTTCTTGACCTTTTGTTGCCTTTGTCCTGAGGAACTATTACAAATGTAAGTGTGACCATCTGATATTTATCTTTTTCCTTCTGACTTAATTTCACATGCTAAATTTCTTACTGTTTGTATGTTATATATATTTTTAAAGATTTATTTTCCATAAAAGAGCTGGGGTAAATGCCAGAGATGCAGGGTGTGGGGTGAGAGGATTCACCAGAGACAGAGTGGGGAACAGAACAGGCAGACTGACTGAAGTACACTGCTGAGGGGAGCAGCGGGTGAGTCAGGAGAGGTCTGCTGTGCCATGTGGGTTGCTCCCTGGCCAGCCGGGGATCAAACTCATGCTGCAGAGACTGCAGATTGCTTCTGCAGTGTTTTACCCCTTGCGCCACCAGGGAGGCCCCCGTATATTTTTAATCTTTTTTATGTTCAAGACATGGTATCTTTGGATTTACATTGTATTTTCTTTAGATATTCTATAGTTGCACCTTTTAAACATCCTGCTACTGCCTTTTGAGTGGTGGTTTCATCCATTCACATTTAATGTTACTATCGATATGTAGTAATGCAATGTTTCGTGAGAGGCCTCATGCATCTGATAGGCAACTTTGTCATTGTGTGGGTGTCATAGAGTATAATTGCATAAATTTAGATGGTATAGGCTACTACACACCTAGGCTAGATAGTGTAGCCTATTGACACCACTGACTGTATGAGTCCTTCATTGACCAAAACATTGTTAAGCCATGTGTAGACCAGAGGTGCTGGAGGTGGGAGGATTCACCAGAGACAGAGTGGGGAACAGACAGGCAGATGTACTGAAATACACTGCTGAGGCGAGCAGCGGGTGAGTCAGGAGGGGTCTGCAGTGCTGTGTGGGTCACCTCCCTGGCTGGGGATCGAATTGGTGCTGCAGTGGCTATGGATAGCTTCATGTTGCTCTCTCTTAACCCCTCCCTCTGCCAGGGAAGCCCTAAAGATTGATTTATTTATACATACAAGAGCTGGGGTGCAGGCCAGAGATGTGGGGGAAGGGGGATGAGAGGATTCATCAGAGACAGAATGGGGAGCAGAACAGGCAGATATATTGAAATACACTGCTGAGGGGAGCAGGGGCTCCACAGGAAAGGTCTGCTGTGCCATGTGGGTCACCTCCCTGGCAGTGATCGAACTTGAGTTGCAGTGGCTGCGGATTTATTGCTTCATAGTGCTGCATCTCAACCCTTTGCACCACCAAGGAGGCCCCCTATAATAATTCTTTACTGTATTTAAACAGCATATTCTGTTACTGCTTGTTCTAATTCTTACACATCTCTCTTCACTTTGTGGTACTCTACTTATGATATATGGTGAGTTCCAGTGAGCTGACATTGTCACTCCTATTCCACCACCTGTCTCCCTTCTTGGAATATTATTTCTATCCATTTTATATGTATTATTTCTATTGTAACTTGTATGTTACAAACCCAAGAATACACGGTGGTAGTTTTTACTTTATACTTTATCTTTTAAATAAACTGAGAGGATAAAGGAGAGCAAGGATATTTACAGAATTTATCTTACTATTATTACCATGTCTCATTTCCTTCATTTTTTTCCTGTGCGTTCAGTTGACTTTTGGTGTCATTTCCTTCCTGCAGTCTAGCTTTGTCCTCACCTTCCTTCTGTGTGCTGTTGTCAACTATATTCTATTTCTGTATATTACAGGAATAATACAATTATGTACATATTATTTTATACAATCGTGTTTTACTCCTTTGTTGTTGTGGTAAAACATACTTAACAAAATTTACTAACCGTTCAAAAGTGTATAGTTCTGTGACTTTATATTTGCATCATTATGCTTATACAATTGGTCTTTAAATCAATTAAGAGTAGAAAGGAGAAAATGCAATTTCATTGTTTTTTTATAATTATGCAATTATTTTGACTTCCCTTCTCCCCTCCTTTTTTCCTGTAGATTAAATTCCCATCTGGAATTATTTGCTTTGGCCTGAAGAACATCCTAGTATTTCTTTTATAGCAGGTCTGCTTTCAGTGAATTCTTTCATTTTCATTTATCTATTTTTTTAATATTGAAAGTTATTTTTGGTTATATATAACACTGTTGGTTGACATTTTCTTTCTGCAATTTGAATGTGTTGTCCCACTACTTCGTTTACTATATGTTGCACTAAGTTGTTTTTCTTTTACTTCTGTAATGGTTTCATTCTTATTAGGGCTGCTGTGACAAATATCAACAGCTCAGTAGCTTAAAAATGGAATTTTCTCCATTTTATTTTATTTCATTTATTTATTTTTTGAAAACATTTACTTATTTTTTAAGATTTATTTATTTATGCATACAAGAGCTGGGGTACAGGCCAGATATGGCGGGGGGTGAGAGGATCCACCAGAGACAGAGCGGGGAACAGAACAGGCAGACTGAGTGAAATATACTGCTGAGGGGAGCAGCAGGCGAGACAGAAGAGGTCTGTTGTGCCATGTGGGTTTCTTCCTGGCTAGCCGGGGATCGAACTTGTGCTGCAGAGGATTGTGCTGCGGATTGCTTCATAGTGCAGTGCTTAAACCCTTGCGCCACCAGGGAGGCCCAAGATTTATTTATTTTTGCATGGAAAACCCGACAGAGTGGGGAGCACAGCAGGCAGATTTACTTAAACACAATTCTAAGGGGAGCAGCGGGTGAGACAGGAGAGATCTGCTGCGCCACTTGGGTTAGCTCCCTGGCTGGCGATCAAACTCAGGCCACTGAAACTTAACCTTAGGCCACCAGGGAGGGTCTAACTTACCAATTTTAGAAGGTTGACATCTGAAATCAAGGTGATGACAGGACCATGTTCCCCAGAAGCTCTAAGGAAAATTTGTCCCGTGCCTTTCCTTTAGCTTCTGGTCTTGTCAGTAGTCCCTGGGTTCCTTTGCTTGGCGATCTTCACCCCTGTCTTTGCCTCAATCACGTAGTATTTTTCCTGTGTGTCTCCTGCGGGATCAAGGTCTGTGTTAATACTAGTGTGAGTGTATCTTAATGAAGTACATCTTCAGTGGCCCCTTTATTACCAAATAAGGTTACTTTCTGAGGGTACCAAAAAGGACATGAATTTTGCAGGACAGTTTGCAACCCAGCACAGTGACATTAAAAGTTTATCTTTCTCTCTAGTTTTCCGCATTTTTAATGATGAAGTTCCTGTGTTTGTCTAATTAATTGTGTTTATATTTGTCCCACTTTGAGTTTGTTGAGCTTCTGGAATATGTCACCTGTTTTATGAATTTGGGGGCTTTTCAGCTGTTCTATGAATTTTTTCCTGTTATGTGTATATTACATTATATTTTCATCATATGCATGGTATATGCTTAATGGTATCCTATATTTATCTGAGACTGACCAGTTTCCTGTATTTTTCCTTTCCATTCTTTGGGTTGCATAAATCCTCTCTATCTGCCTTCAAGTCTGCTGGTTGTTCTTTCTGCTAGTTCTTTGGCAGACTGTTTATTCTCTAGCGAGTTTCAGTTACTGCATTTGTCAACTCCAGAATTTCCATTTCCTTTATAACATTTTAATTTCTTCCTTTTTAGAATGTTTTAGTCTATTAAGCTTGTTTTCCTCCAGTTCTTTGATTTCTTATGACTGCTTTGAAGACTGTTAAATCTGACATCTGGTCCCTCACATAGGTAATCTGTGTTGCCTGCTGGTTTTTCTGTGTCTAAGTCACACATTCCTGTTAATTTGCACATCTCAAATTTTTGTGGAAAACTGAGCTTTTTAGCGAGAACATTATAGAACTCTGGATACTATCCTCCCCTCCCCTTCAGGAGTTATGTTGTGTTTGCTTGTTTGTTCAGTGACTTGGGTGTCTGTTTTCCTTGAGTGGGAACCTCTGGTGGTTGCTCCTCCAAGGCAGCAGACCCAGGTGGGGATATGGCCACCCTGAGGTGACAGTGGCCTCACAGGCTCTTTGTTGGCTGTCACCTTCCCTGATTTTTCTGTTATAGTGTCTGCCTTGTGAGGTGTCACAGCTACTCTTAGGGATCATGCAGATCAAACACCAAAGTAATACTCTTAAATCACTGTTAAATGGTAAGTGTAGTCTTTTTCTTCCAGAAGTCCTAGAAGAACTCTTGCCTTTTTGGATGGTTTATATAAATCTCCCCCTCAGCAGAGTCTGCAGCCTGTTATACTTGGGCTCAGAGAGGGACTGTTCTGTCACATCCAAAATGTGTGTTCTGGGCCTCCCTGCTGGCATCGGAATTAAGTCTCAGCGCTATCACCACTGTGGTCTGAGTTCGATCCCCCACCAGGGAGCTGACCCACATATGGCACAGGAAACCTCTCCTGTCTCGCCTGCTGCTCCCCTCAGCAGTGTATTCCAGTAGATCTGCCTGTTCTGCTCCCCACTCTGTCTCTGGTGAATCTTCTCACCGCCTCCCCGCCCCACACCTCTGGCCTACACCCCAGTCTACACAAATATAAATAAAATCTTTTAAAAAAAAGAAAAGCGTGCGTTTCAGCATGACTTGAGAAATAAATCAGTGTCATCAGCAGCAGAGAAAATTTTATTTTTCGAATCCTGCTGCCATGAGTCAGGAAGATGAGGATAACCTCCACTCTGCACTAGTCAAGGAAGCCTGCACAGTCTTACACGAGTTATTATTCCCTTGTGGGATGCTCTCAGGTCAGTGCTGAGTGTTATTAAATTTATTTCACTTTGCACAAGAGCCACAACAAATAAGCCTAATGTCCTCACTCATCTGCCATCTCCTAGGTGAAGCCATGTTTCACAGTCATTGGTTCCTGCATCTGGCTTATTGCTACTGAAACTTAAAGTCCTTTCAGTAATTATTGTAGCCTTAATACATAGAACAGGTTCCTTCAAAAAGACATTGTTGTTGCCAGTTTGCTGAACAATGTGAGTTTGAATGCTGACCTTGAACCTAGACTTTCCTTCCTATCTTTTGGGTATTAGCTCTTGTTATTCCAGGGGTTTGTCTGGGTTTGGTGATTAGTTGTTTGAAGAAGCTTCTTTAAACTTCCCCAATTTTATTTGAAATGCTGCTTGCTAAAAATTGGTAAGGAAAAACATTTTATAAACATCCAGTTATAGTATATAAGATGAGCAGTCTAGATAGAAAGGAATTATTCAAGAAAAAAGCAATTCATATCCATTTTAGTCAAGACCCAGGTCCTATGTTGCTACTAAAACTAGCGAAATACTAGAAGCAATTGTGTGTACTTTAACACACTGCATTTCTGCAGTCCTTTTTTGATTGGTGTTCTCTTATTATTTGCTCTTTTTTCTCCTGACTTTTTTGTTTGTTTGTTTGTTTATTTTGTGGGACCCTCGCCGGCAGCTGGGGAATGAACTGGTTCTGCAAAGGCTGCGAGCAGCCGAGCAAGCCCAGTGCTGAACCACTGCGCCACTGAACAACTTTATTATAATGTGTCTTGGTGTGTATTTGTGTGGTCTTATTTTGTTTGAAACTCTTTGGGCCTCTTAGATCACGCTGTCTGATTTCGGCCCCAGATTAAGATCATTTCTAGCAATTATTTTTTAAAATAAATTCTGTGCCTTTTCCCTCTTCTTTTGGTACCCCCATGGAATGGATTGCTGCACCTCCCCCTGCAGTGACCCTCAGGGCTAATGGCTGTTGCCATGGTCCCTGAGGTCCGGCGTGGGCAAGGAACCATGCGCGCAGGGGGAGAACAGCAAACTCCCTAAGATGCAGAGAAGCCGAATGCCTGCCAAGAGATAACGACCACCAGAAGCCGCCACAAAGATGGTTAAAAGAAATGCTGACCACCTGGAACCTTATCTCGCTTTCTCAAGGCCCACAAACTTTATTCTGCTACAACCGTCTTTCTAAAATCTTTCCTTTTTCTGGTCATTGATTGCTAATTAAAAAACATACGTAATTTAATAATTTGGCTAATGCAAATGAAACATTACTAAACACTGTGTTATAATAGAATTGTTGGTTTAATAATCTTTCTATTATGTGCTTGACTTTAGTATCTTTGATATTAACTGCATCATAATATAAATTCACCCATGACAATTAATTATGAGTAAAAATGAGTAGGTAGTAGTAGTAGTTAGTACAACAAGAATATAATTACATAGAACAAAAGAAAGAGTTAATAGCCTGTCTACTTAGGAATGCGGCTAGGTCCAGATGTATTTTGGACATAGATCACTGCCCTGTCAATGATAAGCTAAACCTATGAGCAAGCTGATTGCGTTGATGTTCACTGTTTCTATGCCTTTAGAAAACATATATATACTGACCACTGACTCAAAGTGCACTCAGATTTACACTCTCCCTTGAAGTGTGTCTGTTTGTCATTTCTTTAGCCAAATCCCTGACCACCCTGCGCAGTCTCTCAACCCCGAGACGGCCTCATTGTTCACTGCTGTGCTAGTCCACGGCAATGGATATTATTTGTCCTTAAGTGGTCCCTCAGGAGACTTACAGTTTTGTTTTTTTTTTTCCCCCACTCTCTTTCTCTACATTTCCTGCTTGGTCTTTTCCAGCATTGTGTTTTCGATCACATTAATTCTCTCCATCCTTCTGTTTGTTGTTAGGCCCTCGGTTGTATTTTTCAAATCAGCTATATTGTTTGTTAACTCTGTTATTCCCAATAGTAACTGCCTCATATTTTCTTTATCCCACTGTTTTTTATCTTCCACTATTACTGTTTTGTTGACATCCATAAGAGTGGTCTGAACTGTTACCTTGAGCTCCTCTCTGATATGGTCTGCAGCTTTGGGACTCTTTTCAGCATTTTTTTCCTCTCTAGCACTTGTGATATGTACTTCGGTCTTCTCATTCTTAATTTTTTTTAATGGTTTATAACAGGAATAGATTTTCAGACTGTTGTCTTTTCATCTCTGGAGTAATCTGAGGCCTGGCACAGAGTGTTAGTAGGGATAAAAGAGGGCAAGGCTAGTAAGGCATGAAGGAACCATCTCCAGTAAACACAGGAACTTGAGCTTCCTACTGTGCGGTGGGGGCCAGTATTGTGTGGAGGAGATCCAGTGCCCCCCTCCTCCAGACCAGCATCTCTGTCTTGGTAGTATCATGTCTACTTCCACTCTGCTACTTTTTTTTTTTTTAATGGAGATGCATTTTTTTAAGGTTTATTTATGCATGCAAGAGCTGGGGTACAGGCCAGAGGTGTGGGAGTGAGAGGATTCACCAGAGACAGAGTGGGGAACAGAACAGGCAGACTGACTGAAACACACTGCTGAGGAGAACAGTGGGCGAGACAGGAGAGGTCTGCTGTGCCATGTGGGTTGCTCCCTGGCAGGCCAGGGATTGAACTCGAGCTGCAGAGGCTGCGAACAGCTTCATAGGTTGTGTCTTAACCCCTTGCGCCACCAGGGAGGTCCCCACTCTCAGCTACATTTAAGCACTATGTGCTGTACTGCACAGTTTGTAGTAGATAGGGGGGACAGACGGGGAGTAGTTCTCTTTTCCAGCAGAGTGCTAATTTGCTGGAGCCTTAGCTTGGGGTGTTTGCTGCTATTATTGACAGGTGCTGGAACTCTAGTTTGTTCAACATTTCTTTGTTTTTTTTGTTTTTTTTTTTTTAGCCCTGGGGTGGGGTGGCAGGTGTTTTGACTCTCTCCACCTGAGCTCCCAGGAGCTGCCGCTCTGTTGGAAAACCAGGTGCTTGAACTGTGTTGCCTGCAGATTAGGACCCTGGATATTCTACAATAGATTGAGAGCCTCAAGCTCAGGACAGTGGTCCTCACTCTGCCCTCCTACCCCTGCAGCTCTCCAACAGTGCACCCTCTGTTCTAGGTGCCAACTCATGAACCCCCTTCTCCAGTGCCCAGTAATACTAGGGTGCTCAGCACACTCAGCCACCCCTCCCACTTGTGAGTACAGCTGCCCCATTATCATGCTGTCCCATTAGCACAGTCAACAAAGTTCACTTATCCTAAGACCTTTGCTCTTAGCGTGTACTCGAGAGGCCCCTGTCTCCCCTCAGGGGTTTTGGCTTTGATTTACTCCAATTTAGTTGTATGTGTGGGAGGCGAGCCCAGTGTCTCCACTCTTCCATCTTCTTGCTCGACTCCCATCTTGGCAAATTAAATATTTCAAAGCCGTAGCCCTGGGCGTTTCTATGCTCTTTATTTTAGGTGAAAAGAATTGTTTTTCTCTTAATTCTTTTAGTTTGGAAGGAGAGCTTAATGAGGGTTTTGACTGAGGATGAGAAGACAGAGTGGGACAGAGAACAGACAGAACAGCAGTGACAGTTTCACATGGCACATTTGTTTTCTGAGTTTAATCTTTTCACGCCTACCTTCCAAACACTTACCTAGTTCTCTCTAATTCGGTCACTTAATTTGAATAGTTATTTTATCAGCTAAAAAGTGTTTTTTTCAAACACAATCAACTTTTCCCACTTGTTATGATTTGAGGTTGTTTTTTTTTTTTAAAGATTTATTTATTTATGCATACAAGAGCTGGGGTACAGGCCAGAGATGCGGGGGGTGAGAAGATTCACCAGAGACAGAGTGGGGAACAGAACAGGCAGATTGACCAAAGTACACTGCTGAGGGGAGCAGCAGGTGAGTCAGAAGAGGTCTGTTGCACCATGTGGGTTGCTCCCTGGCCAGCTGGGGGATCGAATTTGTGCTGCAGAGGCTGCGGACAGTGTGGTGCTTAACCCCTTGCACCACCAGGGAGGCCCATGATTTGAGTTTTGGGAGCACATTTTTGCTGTACACCCCACATAAACCCCTCATGGCTGCATCACTCGTGGTTTACCTGACTGGGTCACATGCCTGCTCATACATTAACCAAACAGTGGAACTTAATCATTTAGGCCTTTTGTCTATAAATAGCATCTGTTGCTTTTTGATTTGTTTTTATAAGCAATTTGAAAGATACTAGTTTTCTGTGAGGTGTTTGAGTCCAGTTTAAGTATCACATACTTTGGGTAGTTCACCAAATCTCCGCATTTTACTAGCCACTTTTTTTTTTTTAAGATTTATTTATGCATACAAGAACTGGGGTGTAAGCCAGAGGTGCGGGGGGTGAAAGGATTCACCAGAAAGAGTGGGGGGCAGAACAGGCAGATCTACTGAAATACACTGCTGCGGGGAGCAGTGGGCCAGTCAGGAGAGGTCTGCTGTGGGTTGCATCCTGGCTGGCTGGGGATCAAACTTGTGCTGCAGTGGCTGGTGATAGCTTGACAGCACTGTCTTTAACCAGGGAGGCCCTACTAACCACTTTTTAATAAATATAATTCTAACTTAGCATATAAGTGATGGCCAGTGATCCATCCATTGTAAAACATAATAATATAAGATTCTGTCAAAGACAGCCTGTTAAAACCTATAACTGCTGTTTTTATTATTTACTGAAGGTTAATTTTTAGGCCGCTTAGAAGTTTACAGGTAATATGCTCTCTTGCTTTGGCTTAAAAGTGAAGATGTTGTGGGTCTCCCCAGTGGTGTAGTGGGTTGAGTGCAGCGCTGTGACGCTGTCCACAGCCTCTGCAGTGCAGGTTTGATTCCCGACCAGCCAGGGAGATACCCACATGGTGCGGCAGACCTCTCGTCTCACTCCTGTCTTGCCTGCTGCTCCCCTCAGCAGTGCTTTCGGTCCGTCTGCCTGTTCTGCTTCCCACTCTTTCTCTGGTGAATCCTCTCACTCTCCTGCACTTCTGGCCTGTACCCCAGTTCTTGTATAAATAAAATCTTACAAAAAAAAAAAAGGGCCTCCCTGGTGGCGCAGGCAACCAGTTGAGTGCCACGCTGTGAAGCTGTACGCAGCAGACCTCTCCTGTCTTGCCTACTGCTCCCCTTTGCAGTGTATTTCTTCAGTCTGCCTGTTCTGTTCCCTGCTCTGTCTCTGGTGAATCCTCTCACCCTCCCGCACATCTGGCCTGTACCCCGGTTCTTGTATAAAAATAAGTAAATTTTAAAAATCTTTTAAAAAAAAAGGTGAAGATGTTGCTTTAAAACCCTTACTGTCCTCTTCCTTCCCCTGCTCCTGAGTTTGTTAAACCTGCAGCTGGACCAAAGACTTGTCTCCTTGAAGTCAGTTGTTGCCATGTTCTCTTGTGCTTTTTCTGGAAGTGTTTTACACGTTGTCCTGTTGCAGATAACTGGAGGAGCAGGGTTTGTGGGTTCCCATCTCACCGATAAACTCATGATGGATGGCCATGAAGTAACGGTGGTAGACAACTTCTTCACTGGCAGAAAAAGAAATGTGGAGCACTGGATTGGCCACGAGAACTTTGAGCTGATTAACCACGATGTGGTGGAGCCCCTCTACATTGAAGGTGAGTGAGGTGCTGTGTGGTTGTCATGCGCTGTGCAGAGTGGATGAGCTCCCTGATCAGCCACCCCCCAGAGTTAGCCGTGTGACTTGGCCACAGTGATTATTTGTGTTTTGTCTTGTTTTTGAAGTGGTCTTACCTTGTGTAAAACACTGTCCCAGTTCCTATGACAAAGAATAGTTGTGTGATAGTGTGAATGTTTGTCTTCACTCTTTTTTTTTTTTTTTTTAAAGATTTATTTTATTTCTGCATGTAAGAACTGGGGTGTAGGCCAGAGGTGCAGGGGGAGGAGGGGTGAGAAGATTGACCAGAGACAGAGTGGAGAGTAAACAGGCAGATCTACTGAAATACTCTGCTGAGGGGAGCAGTGGGCGAGACAGGAGTGGTCTGCTGTACCATGTGGGCCAGCTACTAGGCTAGGGATCGAACTCATGCTGGCAGTGGCTGGCAATGGCGTGATAGCACTGAGACTTTAACCCCTGTGCCACCAGGGAGGCCTTTTTATTTTTTTTTTAAATTTTTAAGGTGCACTTTAATCAGTCAGCTGGCAATCTGGAAGGGGGTGGTGAAGGTGGCTAACATGGCACCCCTACTTTTGAAAGTTGCAGTCCTTTGAATTAGTGTTCATGTAATACACATCTATACTTATCGCCCAATCAGTCTGCTGCCTGCCCAACTTTGTGATATTACTTCTGGCTTATACAGGAAGTTAGTTGATATAGAATGGTGAATTAATAATGAAATTCCTCTTGTAAGAGGAAAACCCTCCAGTGGCTTTGCAACTTTAAAGGGATTATGGTTTGAATGTAGGGTTGGATGGTATAGGAGTAGATTGGATAGGTGAAATCTATGAATGTGACCTGATGTAGGGACAGGGTCTTTGCAGATATAATTAAGAACCTCCTTAACTAAATTAATGAATAAAATTAATTAGCAAGGTGCAGTGAGCCTGGATTAGTGCAAGTGTCCTTATGAGACAGGATGGTAAGGCACAGACAATGGGGAGAAGAGGAGAAGGCCATGGAGAGATCCAGGCGGAGGTTGAAGTGATGAGTCTTCCACTAAGGAAGGGTTGGAAGAGGCAGGGGCGGATTCTTTCCCAGAGCCCTCAGAGAAGTACAGTCCTATCCACACCTTGTTTTTTTTTTTTTTTTTTTAATTTATACACGAACCGGGGTACAGGCCAGATGCGTGGGAGGGTGAGAGGATTCACCAGAGACAGAGCAGGGAACAGAGCAGGCAGACTGATGAAATACTCTGCTGAGGGGAGCAGCGGGAGCAACAGGAGGGGTCTGCTGCACCATGTGGGACCCTCTCCAGCCGGCTGGTGTCGAACCCGCGCTTCAGAGGCTGCGGACAGCTTCATAGCACTACACTCAACCACCTGCGCCACCGGGGGAGGCCCCACACCTTGTTTTTTGACTTGGTTTTTAGAACTCTGTGGGAGAATACATTCTTTAAAATTTTTTTTATTTTATATACTTTTACATCATTTTTCATTTTTGCACAATGTATACATTTTCATCTTGATTATAGTCCCGATACAATTCCCACCACCCTTGTTTTGATCCTACTCGCCCCCTCTCGCTCCTCCAGTGTGTCTCTGGTTTATAGTTGCTTGTTTATTTTGTTCTTTACTTTATTGTAATTAGTCTTTTTCCTGGTCCCTTATTTAGGTTTTCTAAATTCCTGCTATAAGTGAGACCATCTGGAATTTTTCTTTTTCTTTCTGGCTTATTTCACTGAGCATGATCCCTTCCAACTCCACCCATGTTCTTGCAAATGGCATGAGTTTATCTTTTTGGATTGCTGAGTAATATTCCATTGTGTTTATGTACCACATCTTGTGTATATGTACCATAGATCCAGTCATCTATTTTGGGGCATTTGGGTTGTTTCCATAGCTTACCTATTGTAAATAGTGCTGCTGTAAACATAGGGGTGCAGGTGCCATTTTGAATTAATGATTCTGTGTCCTTTGGGTAAATACCTAGGAGTGGAATTGCTGGATCAAATGGAAGCTCTATGTTTAGTAGTTCAAGAAATCTCCACAGCGCTCTCCATAGTGATTGGACCAGTTAGCACCCCCTACAGCAGTGCAGGAGAGTTCCTTTTTCTCCACATCCTCGCCAACATTTGTTGTTGCTAGTTTTTTTAATATGTACCATTCTCACTGGTGTAAGATGGTATCTCATGGTAGTTTTGATTTGCATTTCCCTGATTACAAGTGATGTTGAACATTTTTCCATATGCCTGTTGGCCATTTGCATTTCCTCTTCAGAAGTTTCTTTTTAGCTCTTCTGCCCATTTTTTGACTGGATTTACTTTGTTTTTGTTGAATCTCATCGGCTCTTTGTAGATTTTTGTGATCAGTCCTTTATCATTAGGGTTGTGTGCAAAAATTTTCTCCCAGTCAGTTGGGGTGTCTCTTTGTTTTGGTTACTGTGTCTTTTGCTGTACAGAAGCTCTTTAATTTGATGTAGTCCCAGTTGTTTATCTTTGCCTTCACTATCATTGCTTTGGGTGATGAGTCTGTAAAGATGTCTTTGATGTGCATATCATGTAGTGTTTTGCCTATATTTCCTTCTATGTATTTTATGGTTTTAGGTCTTATGTCTAGTTCTTTAATCCATTTTGAGTTGGTTTTTGTGCATGGTTTGAGGTAGTGGTCAAGCTTCATTCTTTTGCATGTAGCAACCCAGTTTTCCCAGCACCCCATTTATTGAACAAACTTTCTTTGCTCCAATGCATATTCTTTGCTCCTTTGTCAAAGATTAGTTGACCATAAATCTGTGGGTTTATTTCTGGATTTTCTATTCAATTCCATTGGTCTGTGTGTCTGTTCTTGTTCCAATACCACTGCTCCTCTCAACAGTGAATCCACTATCATAGTTGGGGACTTCACCTGTCAATCAGACATTGGCAGATGCAGCAGGCAGAAAACCAGGACATAGTTGGACTCACATAACCATCAGTCAGCTGGGTGTATAGACTACTTCAAGCTCACATGGAATATTCACCAAGATTGGCAACATTCTGGGCCATCAAATACACTTTAACGAACTTTGTTAATAGAATAGGAAAGAAAGTTGAATAGAAATTTATTTAAAGTGTAGTTTCAGACCACTATAGAATTAAATTAAAAATCAATAACAGAAAAACTGGAAAAGGGCCTCCCTGTTGGTGCAGTGGTTGAGCGCTGAGTTGCGAAGCTGCCGGCAGCCTATGCGGCGCCGGTTCGATCCCGGCTGCTCCCTGGCCACCAGAGGAAGGTCCCACCTGGCGCGCAGACCTCTCCTGCTGCCCGCTGCTCCCCTCAGCAGTGTACTTCAGTCCTTCTGCCTGCTCTGCTCCCCGCTCTGGCTCTGGTGAATTCTCTCACCCTCTCGCGCTTCTGACTGTACCCAGTGCTTGTATGTATAAACAAACAAACAAATAAATGAATAAATAAACAAATCTTAAAAAAAAAAAAGAAAAACTGGAAAAACCACAAAATTTTTGGGGAGTAAACAACATATTTCTAAATAACACATGGGTCAAAGCAGAAATCTCCAGAGAAATTAAAAAATATTTTGAGCTAAATTAAAGAGTTGTGTTTCTTGTTTGTGTGTTTAATGAAGTATGAGATGGAAGAGAATCTAACATTTTTTCTCTCCTTTCAAAATATTCTGATCATAAAAGTAACATATAACATGTTGAAGAAAATTTGGAAAATTATAAAAAAGAAAATGAAGAATTATCCCTCATTCTCCTAGCAAAAAATATTCTTAATGTTAACATCCAATTACTTCTCCTAATGTGATTTTTTAAAAAAATTAAGAACAGTTTAATATGCAAAATATGTTTATGGTTAAAAAGATGTGAAGTTTTCCTCTTGCTCTGTGTTTTCTTCCCACTTGCCAACTCTCCTCAGGAAACTGCTATAAACAATTTCTTTGTATTCATCTACAGTTTTTATATGTGAGCCAGTAAATACAAATAGGTGTTCAAACTCTCCCTTTTTCCTGTTAGATGAGCATATTCTATATTGCCCTTCCCTTTATTTTCTGCCTGCTTTCTAGGTATTTCGTATTTCTGTTTCATGTATAGAGAGCCACTTAATTTTCTTAGCAGCTACATAGTATCTTGTGGCCTGTCCCAATTCTCTTTACAAAGACATTTCTCCCCTCAAAATTATTCATTTAGCATTTTCTCATTATATAAATATAGCATCCCTTGATTATTGCTGTGATGTTGGATGTTCAACTTGTTGCAATATGGGACCATCATAAACCTTACTCGAGAAAGCTACCCAGAAGACACCTGAGTCACTGTTATCATTATCTTAGGTTGCCTCTCCAGTACCCCATGCTTACAGCCTTGACCCTCCCCCAGAAGCTGTCTCAGTGCACTTGTCCACCATCTGCATACATTGGCATCTTTAGATCAGCATTTCTGTAAAGAACAGGAAAAGGCAGAAGTGCCCATTATGTTGTGGGATGCCTGATCCTGGAACTTGGAGCACTTGGCCAGCAGGAGGATGGTTGCTGGCACCTAGTGAACAGACTGTGCTCCAGGCACCACCCTGGTCCCTGGAAGTGATTACCAAATGTAACTCCTTCAACATTCAGGTGAGGTGAGCAGTTAACCTCATTTTATAGGCTAGGAAACCAATGTATGGAGCCCTTTCTGTTACTTAACCCTTAACCAGGTGCAGAAGACCTGGGCAAGGCCAAGGGGAGTGGAATCCAAGAAGGGGACAGTGGGAGACACTGGGCTGTGAACACCTACATTCCTGGGAATTGAGCTCAGGAAGGGAGGGCAGAAACAGTGTTGGTCAAATAACTGGGTCCCTTTGAGGAATGCTCCTCTGATTAGAGTATTTCTTCTGAATTATAATTTATAGATTTCTTTCTCATTTAGAGTTTATGTTGCAAATATAAACAAAATGCAAAGGCAGGAATTCTCAGAGATACCTGCTTTTTAACTTAGAGTTCTCGGGAACTCTTACAGTGACACTCAGTTGCTATTGATGTTTGGTCGATGATGTGCTGTTACGAAGGTGAACTCCCTCAGAACTTGGGGCACCTTGAGGGCAGGGAAGCTGGCTGTCAGCCTACAGGGATTTGTCAAGCAGTAGTATTGACTGGTAACTTTTGATTCTGGGCCTGTGTCAGCTTCCCTTCGCATTAAGTCAAAGTTATTTGATATGAAATCCAGGTGAAAGCCTCCTCTTTCTCTTCTTTGTGCCAAGAGAAATGTGGTATTCATGTTACAGGGAAAGGTGAGGGGCACACCAGGACCCCCAAACTTGCCTGCTCTAAATAGTTTCTGCCTTCCGCCACATCAAAACAAAACATACTCTAGTGCCTAAGACGGTCAGTGGAAAAGAACTTTAATACAATTAACGAATGATAGAAGAGAAGAATATAATTTAAAAATTTCCCCATGAAACACCCAAAGTTACCCATCCCCTCGTGGGTAAATGCCCAGCCAAACAAGGTTGGCCCAAAGCAGGACCACTCAGCCCTGCCTCAAGTCTAAAGCACCTTCTGGAGGGGACCCATATAGGAAAGGGGCCGAAGGGGCCAGGCAAGTCTGGAAAGAAAAAGCGCAAAATCAAAATTAAGACAAAGGCTGTCATTGTCAGCCTCCCCACGGGTCTCTCACCCACATCTGTTTCAAGTGTCTCTTTTCATGCCCCCCAAGTCCTTGGTACAAGTCCAAGGCTGAGAAGCAAATACAGCTTCTTCACGTGTCTCTACTCCATGTGCCTCCTCCAGGTCTTGATCTTCCCTCCTTCCTTCTCCCTGTCTTGTCCAGCTTCTCCCTGCTCAGCTCCACCCTTCCTTGGGTGGGGCAGGAAACCTGGAGCCTCTCCTTTCTATGGATTATCACAGTTAACATTTACTTGGAAAAGCTTGTCTTTTTATTTTATTTTTTTAAAATATTTATTCATACGTACAAGAACTGGGATACAGGCCAGAGGTGTGTGTGTGGGGGGGTGCGGTGAGAGGATTCACCAGAGACAGATTGGGGAGCAGAACAGGTGGATCTACTGAAATACACTGCTGAGGGGAGCAGCGGGCGAGTCAGGAGAGGTCTGCTGTGCCATGTGGGTAGCTCCATGGCCGGGAATTGAACTCCTGCTGCAGTGGCTGTGGATAGCTTCATTTGCATCTTAACCCCTTGCGCCACCAGGGAGGCCCCCAAGCTTGTCTTTTTAAATCTTGTTTTTGATAAATAGTTGGTATTGGGGGAAAAAGGGTTAGTTATGCATTCTCTGCTGCAGTGAGTGGCATCTTGTGCAGATTTATGCCAGGCCTTGGACTTGGACTGTAGAAAAAGAAATGTGTAGCTCATGTCTTTATGATGGGAATTTACTGTGTGCTGAATAATCACTTAGAATGTACCAAGCCTTTTTTTCCCAGAGGCTTCACTTTCCAGCAAATCCTTATCAGTTCAGAAGGGCCTGACCCTGGCACAAGGAGGAGGTCTGGCTTAATTCATACTAACCTGGGAACTTCTGTAAAAATAAATCAGCGAGGAGATGTAGACCTTCAGTTGTTTTTTGTGTGAATTTCACCTCTCGTAGGAGGTAACATTTGATCTCTTTGGATACTGAACAATGATTTTGAATTATCCCAGGTTGTTCAATTTTAACATTTTCCTTCTATATTTATATGTCACGTATGTGGATTTCAGACACACAGAAATTCGTCATAAAAGTCTTTAAGAAGTTCATTTGCACTGAGACTTGGTTGGGTTTTCAGAATTCATGGTAGGGCCAGGCAGGCCTCAGCTACCCTGCTCCTCACCCGTCTTCCCAACGTAAAAATGTGCCTCCCTTCTGCCAGGAATGCTGTTTTGGGTCTACTGCAGGAAATTATGTGAAAAAGGAAAACGTTAGTTTACTGTTTGTCTTTCCCTTTCTTGATCATTAATTTGAGCTCTTTCAGGCTTGTTTCTTAAGCCTCCTGCTTTTCTAGCTGTGTTACAGCACAGGACCTCGTAAATGTGACAGGGTGGGGGAGGGCGACTTGGCGGTCAGTATCTAGAGGCACTTGTCCAGCAAGTGGATGGACATGCTTTTCTTTTCCCTTTTGTTTCTCTCTCCACCCCCGTCTTAGATTTTTGAATGTCATGCTTATTTTTGGTGCACTTTAAACTATGCAGCTGATATCTTTGAGGAATTTTTCTCTGGACTGTGAGCTTTGACTTTGCTGCTTGTTATATTACTTAGTATTTTCATAGTATCTCTGATTGCTGATTATTTATGCTTGTTTTAAAGTTGCCCCTGCTTTCCCCATAGTTCCTTGATAGCTTAATTAGTCAGCAGTGTGGTGCTGTGCTCTCTTTGGGATCGGACCTGAAGTCATTATGACTAATGTTTCAGGCGAAGCGCATTCTTTGGAAAGCAGGACATTGGAAATGTGGATTTTCAGGTTCTTCTTAAATGTGCCACTGTTGCTCCTTCAGTAAATATGTCGTCTTTTGTCTAGCGTGGGGTTGGATGAATGGGGAGC
This sequence comes from Talpa occidentalis, assembly GCF_014898055.3. NCBI lineage: Eukaryota > Metazoa > Chordata > Mammalia > Eulipotyphla > Talpidae > Talpa > Talpa occidentalis. The sequence continues at coordinate 105,275,876 of NW_023604861.1, read as the reverse complement.
AGCAGTTGAGCTAAGCTGTCAAAAGATGGAAAAACAGCAAACCCTGTCGTCTACCTAGCCTTTGGGAGGAGGAAGCCCTGTCTCTGGCTCATCTCTCTCCTCTGCTGGCGTTACTGAGTCAGAGCGCTTGAGGGGTATTTGTTTTCAACTGCAGCTTTCCTGGCTGGCCTGGCCATTCTAGATGTTGGCTCTCTCAGGAGTCTGCATCTGTGCGCGCTCTTAGGGGACGAGATCTGCTCTCCCGCAGAGAGCACTACTGTGAAGATCATGAGGGAGAAAAACTTGCTCTTTGTGTTCAGTGAACTTAATAGCTAGTGAAAAAGATGCATGTGGAGCACTTGAGGCAGAATGAAGTAATTGCTAACTAATGGGGAGAGGAGGGAGCACTTCTCTGACCAGGGGAAGCAGCAAGACTTGCCACACAAATTGATATGTGAATGGAGCCTTGAAGAAGAAAACCTGGACTTGAGCAGATGAGGGGATGGCTGCAGGTTGTAAATGCCCATGTCTTTGATGGTGGGGAATTGTGCACTCAGTGCTCTCTTTTTTCCTTAGTCTTTGATGCAGTTTTCCCCCACCCTGCATGTGTTGTCAAGGCAAGAGTAAAAATAGCACTGAACAGTTTATGCAGTTGGATCTCAACCCATACACCTTGCTTTGCACTGCCTTTGGGGGGCCCATTTATGATAGGAGAACTGCCAGTGATGTGTGAGGCAGATGGGGAGCAGGTGTTGCTCTGGGCACAACTGGTGTGCTCTCTGCCAGGTGTGCTCTCTGCTGGAAGGTCTCTCTAGATTGATTCTGTTCTGAGCCTGGGGTAGCCCTGCTGAGAGGCCTGGAGAGTAAAGAGCTGTCTAAAAGAAGAAAGGCACTGCCCTTGTGTGGTGTCGATCCAGCTATGTAGGGCGATTGGACAGGAACCCTTTCGTCATGTCCGAAGCTGGGAGAAGTAAAGCAACCTAAGAATGATGGGACTTTGTGAGAACTATTTTGTATTTGCAATTCACCTTTGAGAATTTTTACTTTATTTTTAGCTGTTTATCAACTCAGGAAAACTTGTGGGGTTCCGGCAGTACCCACAGGATTTTCCTTCTATTTACATAGACCCCTTCCACGAGTTTGCATGTTGATGGTCCCAGACTAAACACTTTTAAAAGGTTTTATGTTTTCTTAAGAAATTATTCTTTCAATTGCATGGGTCCTATTTTTAAATTAACCCAGTAGTTTGCAAAGATGGGTTTTAAAAATATATATAGTAATAATATGTATGTAGTGATATATGTGAAAATACACGTGTCAAGGTCTAGTGTGTGTCTATACCATGTTTTATGTCTCCATTTCTCTGTGATAGATACTTGGGGTGCTTCTGCCTGTCTATTGTGATTAATGCTACTGTGAACATTAGTGTGCAGATGTCTCTTCAAGGCTCTACTTTAAGTTCTTTTGGATATATATCCAGAAGTGGAATTCCTGACCAGATGTTAATTCTATTTTTAATATTTTGAGGAACTGTCATATTGTTTTCCTTAGTGGTTATACAATTTTACATTCCCACCAGCAATGCATAGAAGTTCCAGTTTCTCCCAGATCCTTCCCAATGCTTGTATTTTCTGTATATTATATTTTGAATAACATCTTAATAGGTGTGAGGTTTGACTTTTCACTCTGCTGGTTGTGCTCTTTGATACTGCAGAAAAAATACTTAAATTTGTCAATTTGTCTATTTTTGCTTTTGTGTTTGGCATCATATTCAAGAAATTTTTGCCAAATTCACTGCCATGCAACTTTTTTCCTTTGTTTTCTTATAGAATTTTTATCATATTAGGTCTGTTTAGATATTCATTTCATTTTGATAATTTTTGTTTATGATGTAAGGTAAAGTCCAGCTTCACTCTTTTGCATGTAGATATCTAGTTTTCTCAACAGTTTGTTCAAGTGACTTTCCTTTCTTCACTGAGTGATCTGGTAATCTGGTACCCTTGTCAAAGATCATTTAATCAAACACACAAGGCTTTATTTCTGGGTTCTATTCCATTAGTCTATATGTCTGTCGTTATGCCAGCACCACAGTTTTGAACACTATTGCTTTATAATATGTTTTGAAATCAGGAGATACTGAGTCACTCAACTTTTTTCTTTTTCACAAAAATTTTGGGGTCCTTGAGAGTCCATTTGAATTTTAAGATGATTTTTTTTCTGTTTCCGCAAAAAGAAAAAAGCAAAACTGGTATTTGACTAGCAGTAGAACAGTATTGCATAAATCGAACTTTTAAAATAGAAAGACTTAAAAAAATCACATCAGGAATCTGTTGAAAAAATTCTGGTAAGCCAAGAAGCCTCATAAGTATATATCCAGAAGGTGGGATCACATCTTCACATGTTGTTCTTACCTCCCTTGAATATGGTCTAGGCATAGCAGAAAGTACAGTTGCCAGCTTATTCCATAACCTGTGTAATATCTAGAACCACTTTCCCAAAGATAGCTTCTTCATAGAACCCTCCAGCTCCTCCTGTCCCTGGTCTCAGTCGTTCTTGTGTGCTCAGGCACCCTTGGGCTGGAGAGATTGATAATCAAGGCAAATGAAGTAGAGAGCGTGCTTGCAATCCTGAACACTGGGCTGCAAAGCTGTAGAGCTGCCCCCTCTGCCCTGACTTCACCCCTCGCCTGTGGGGCAGGGAGTAGGTGTGTGCAGAGATGGCTCAGATCTGGCCCAGGGCTCTGTAGTGATTTTTCATTGTCCTGGAGGTGGCAGGAGATTTTCAGGAGGGTGGGTGGGGAATGGGTATGGGTGGGGAGGTTTGACATGTTTTGGTAGTAATTGTTTTCTGAGAAAATTGTATTAGAGAATTCATCTTTGAAACTGGTTTTTGTTTGTTTTGTTGTTGAGTTTGCCTGTTTAGTCTGTCTCCTCTGAGACTAGATCCTAATGTGCTATCAGCTCAAAGGACAACCGTGATCCCTAGTTGGGAAGAGGGTGGGAAGGTGGGGGAGTGGAAGTGGTTGGGGACAGAGAGGGTCCCCATGAGCCATCATGAATGGTGGTATGTAAGGGAGGGTTCATCTTGGTGGTGTTGCAGGTCTCCCATTCCTAGGATCTCTCCTGTAAATGGTTTTCTTTCACCTGAAGCTGTAGTGGAATGCCATGTCAGTCTTACCTGTCTGGAGACAGGGTTGCCTTACTCGTGCTTTGTCATCTTTGACATTTCCCGGGGAGATGTTGGTCCCTCCACCTGCTTCTCTGCTGTGTGGTGGAATGTGTCACCTGACCCCGGAGTGCCAGGTGGTGGGGTGGTGGTGTTAGAGTGAGCCTGTGCATGAGGGCATCCTACAAACTGCTGCATTCATGGCTTTAAATACCACCCTGCCTGTCCCTTGGTTGGGGGCAGGGGTACTGGGGATGTTTTGCAGTTGGGTCATAAGTAAAACTAGGCTGTTTTCTCCCATATGTTTGTGCCTTTGCTTTTGTACCTGGTTGGTTCTACAAATCACATGTTTATTTCATTTTTTATTTTTCTAAAGATTTATTTATGCATACAAGAGTTGAGGTGTAGGCCAGAGATGTGGGGGGTTTTAGATATTCATGTTTAATTCTGTGTCTGAAAAATCAGACTTCGATCTGATTTAATGCTTTACCTGAAACAGATCTCAGGAAACACTCCACTCAGTAATCAGATTGACTCTAATTAGAGGAGACCAGGCCCAATCCAAATAACTGACCCTATTTGTTCCAGATAATTAGACTCTCTGTTTTTGTTTGAAGTTCTTCTAATTGTAAATGTAAATTAGTTCTGATGAAAAATAATCCATAGCAACTAGAATTCAGTAAAAGACATGCAAACATCTCTCTTGTACAGCCTAATTCTATGGAGTTCAGATTTTTTGAGTGTTTCTGTTGGAAATAGCATACTTGCATTTTTGTCTCCTTTAGTCGACCAGATATACCACCTGGCCTCCCCAGCCTCCCCTCCTAACTACATGTACAACCCTATCAAGACGCTGAAGACCAATACAATCGGCACGTTGAACATGCTGGGTAAGTGTCCTTGCCTTCTTTTATAGCTGCTGTAGGGAATATTTTAGATAATTCAGAGCAAACTGACTTCTGTTAGAGTTTGATCTTCTCCTTTCTCATCCTTTTATAAAAATGCTTTTCCCCATTCAAGGGCTCCATCCTCGTGACCTAATCACCTCCTAAAGTCCCCACTTCCAATTACCATCATTGGGGATTAAATTTCATCATGTGAATTTAGGGGGTACATAAACATTCAGTCTAAAGCCAGGCATTTCCCACCCCCTGACACAGGGTGTTTATACCTTTGGACTGGAGAGGGGTTTTTTGATTGTGGTCCTTGAGTGGGTTGGTGTGGGTCACACACGGGGTGTCAGCAGTTCACCTGGAAAGAGTCAGGGGAAAGCTGTCTTTATGGGTTGTAGAAACTGAGAACCTGGCTCTGGACTGAAGTGCAGGAGTCTCCCGAGAAGTGCAAGATGAATGAAGAGCACCGCAAAAGTGGCCACATGTGTGTATACTCCAACAACTTGCCTTAGATTTAGAACTGTGGATGACATATGCATTTTAATGCTTGAAATTGGAGACTTGCTGATGTTTGGCCCAGGTACAGAAAAGCTTGGGGCTTTGATTAGTTGCAAAGTGGAAGACGGGAACCACTTTTCAAAATGTCAAGTGAAAATTGGATTTAATTACAGGAACGTTTCAAACAGGTTCTCTAAATGGATTGGAGAGATACGGCACGAAGTTTTAATTTGAGCAAAGTGTGGTGATGGGGGACTGAAAGGGCAGCGGGAGGTTGGCTTGCAACCAACATTGGGAGACTGAACATTTTGGAGACTTCAGCTCTGAGTGAAATATAGTGGTCCATTCTCCTAATCTGCAAAGGACATTTGTCCTTGTTACCACCCCTGCTCTGACCTCCAGATAGGACAGAGTGCCCTGCCTGTGCCGAGAGGTGGGGTGTGGTAGCAGCCGATCCCTGTTCTTTCACCACAGGCTCCTTCCACTCCCCAAACTCTCCCTACACTTCTCCAACCCCTTCTCCCCAACCCCTCCTTTGCACTAAAACTAGATAGAGCAGAGGAAAAGTCACTGAGCATGTGGTATTTAAAAGATACCATTATTTAAAAGATACCATTTAAAAGATACCATTCATTCTGCCCGTTAGGGCGACGTGGGCGCTGCACCCAAGGCACCATCCTGTCTACTCTGCAGGGACATTGAGATAAGGATATACTCAGCACTTCTGCCAGGGAGCGTGGCGTCTCACAGGAAGGCACCACAAGGGTACAGGCATCCATGGTTCCGTGGAGGAAGAGGGAGGTTCAGAAGAGAGGAGCCAGGGAAATGCTATTGAGCTCAGGCAAAAATGACTTTTTTTTTTTTAAAGATTTATTTATTTATGCATACAAGAGCTGGTACAGGCCAGATATGTGGGGGAGGGGTGTGTGAGAGGATTCACCAGAGACAGAGTGGGGAGCAGAACAGGCAGACTGACTGAAATACACTGCTGAGGGGAGCAGCAGGTGAGACAGGAGAGGTCTGCTGTACCATGTGGGTTGCTTCCTGGCTGGCCGGGGATCAAACTCATGCTGCAGAGGCTGCGGATTGCTTCATAGTGAGGTGCTTAATCCTTTGCACCACCAGGGGGGCCCCCAAAAAATGACTCTTGAGCTTGGCTTGAAGGACAAGATTGAACTTGGAGGCATGAAGGAAGTTTAGGTAAAGGGTCTTTTGGAATTATGTAGATGAAAGCTGAAGGGAGACAATATCTAGGTTGGAAAGAAACCCAAATGGGGCTTGGTATCTGAACTGTGAGGAACTGTCGAGTCTATTTCACATTTGAGAGTGCACGCACTGAACCTTTCCAGCTCCTTCCTGGTAGGCTTCCTCCTGATGAAACCTCTTTGTCCAGTTGTCAGCACAAACACCTGGGTGCTGCTGCAGCACAGGTGAGCCCCTGCCAGTAGGGGTGCTGGGGCACATAAGTCCGGTATCTTGGCTGTACCCATGTTGGTCTCCTGGGTGTGATAATCAGTGGATGATTTTCTTAGGTTTTACCATTGGGGGAAGCTGGGTGAGGGCGCATGTGGGCGCATGAGAGCACAATCTTTGCGTTACTTCTTTTTTTTTTTTTTTTTTTTAAAGATTTTTTTATTTATACAAGATCCGGAGTACAGGCCAGATTTGCGGGAGGGTGAGAGGATTCACCCAAGACAGAGTGGGGAACAGAACAGGCAGACTGATGAAATACACTGCTGAGAGGAGCAGCGGGTGAGACAGGAGAGGTCTGCCGCGCCATGTGGGACCCTCGCTGGTCGGCCAGGATCGAACCGGCGCCGCAGAGGCTGCGGACAGATTCACAGCACTGAGCTCAACCGCCTGCGCCACCAGGGGAGGCCCTCTTTGTGTTACTTCTTATAACTACATATGAATTTATAGTTATCTCAAAATATGAAAGTTTTTAAAAGTGCCAGGATCCTTCCTATTGAAGGTATGACCATTGTCTCTACACAGTGGTTGGTGTGGTTTGGTAGTATATCTGTACCCCTCATAGACCTCTGTGGGGTGAAATTGGCAGAGAGGGACATGGGTCTGTGAGGTTGGTAGCCTCAGTCTGATGTGCTCCTGTCCGTCAGGAGCCTGCCGGTGTGTCTGCAGGACTTTCCATGCTTAGTGACAAGGTCGTACTGTTCCATTCCAAATGCAAGGAGCAAATGCAGGAAAGGCTTATAGCAGGATGGAGGGATGTGGTAAGTGCTTCAGGGAAGGTACTGTTTAAGCTGAACCTTGTAGGAGGCAGGAGAGAGGACTAATAAGTGCACTGATCGGACATCATCAGAAGATTGCAGAGAGCATGTTGAGGAAGTAGTAGGTGGATGGTTTGGGGGGACTAAGCAATGGAAATTGAAGTGCAAAGGGCCTTGCCTTCTGCCTACCAGGCTGGAGTTGCCTAATAATAATGGGTGATATGCTGGGACAAAGGAGACTGTGAAACGAGCACTCATACCATCTCTCTCAAACCAGCAGAATTTCCTTGTCTCCTAATAGTTACAATTAATAGTTTACAATTAATTTTAACTATCCAAACAAATTCTTTGCTTTTCTGGGCTCATTTGTGTTTATCTCACTGTTTCTGTTTTTATTTTGGTTCCAAAGTAGGTGCAGTAGGAGTGACTAATTGAAGATGCACGGATGATCGGATCCCATTAATAACCAAGAAATTACTTACGCTGCTTGCAAAAATATGTGTTCATATGTTTTCCTTGTTTCCTGAATTGACCATTTTATCATATCTTTGCCTTCTATAGGACTAGCGAAACGAGTGGGTGCTCGCCTGCTCCTGGCCTCCACCTCTGAGGTGTATGGAGGTGAGTGGTGGGACAGTGTGGGGTGGTGCTTGCTTCATCCCCATTGGGCTGTTGTAAGGGCAGAGGGACTCCAAAGTGAGCCCTGGATTCTGTTTAGAGAAGGCCCAGCTTGCTCCTTCCAAGCTATTGCACGCCAGTCAGGCTTCCCCTCCCCACTGGTTTCCATGTTCCCTCCCTGGGTGGGATGACCCTGTTCTCCTGCCAAGGCCTCAAGGACTGTGTCGCCTTGCCAGTGAGGACCCACTGTGTTCAAATCTATCTAGAAGTTTTTGCCATTCTCTGAAAGGGCCCCAGAAATCAGATTCATAGGGGGTATTTTGCCAGTGTAGTTAGCGTGTGTGATTCTTCAATGTGAGCGATGCGTGCTGCAAGCTGGCCTGCCAGGAACCTGGGGTCGGCCTTTGAAGCTTGTGTCGTGAGGGGACCTCTGCTGTGCCTCTCCTGTTACCTGGTAATGCCTGGTAATGCCAGAAAACTCAGGAGCCTGTTTTCCAACCGACAGCACTTCCCTATGCCCAACAGGCCATTAAGGACACCAGCCTTAGGAGTAGGGTGGAGGGGGCTGTGGTTTCGGCCCCCTGTGCCTTCTGTTCAGCCGCAAAACCATGGGAGCAGGGTTGTGGAAACTTCTCAGTGGATGCAGCAGAAGCCAGACTGTGGCTGAAGTGCCCTATCTACTTCACATTCCTGCAAGGAGAAGTGAGGAAATGAAAGGGCAAAACCGGGAGAGATACATTTTTTTTTTTTAATATAAAAGCACCAAATTAAAAAAAAATCAGAGAAATTTTGCTAACAGCAATTTATATTCTTCATAATCCCTATGAAAAGGTGGCGTGCCTCTGCTTCTTTGAAATCCTGGGTGCTTCCAGGGCCAAAGGTCCACTGGCTTTTGACATAAGCAGGTGGACACTGCATGCCCCTCCCTGTTTTTTCCAAATTTGTCTCAATAAAGTGTCAGCAAGTTCCCTCCTCAGGGCAGTGGGTGAGTCCCCTTTAGTTCCTCCTACTAGCTCACAGAGGAGTGGTGTGTACAGTCCAGCAGGCTAAATCTTTTTAAAGGTCTCAAATATAAAATACTCATGTTACCTGTCCATGGCCCAGTGACATCTCCTGCCACCTCATAATTATCCACATATTTGCCGAAAGCTTGTGTTTAGGTTCTTGAATAATGTTTTGCTAAAACTCAGGGAAATCACTAGTTTTTCTACACTGATTTTTGGTGAGTGCTTATGTGGTCAGTTAGCCTCTCAAAATGCTGAAAGGGGGAGACTGATTGCTTATCAATTCTGATTCTAGAACTTTACTTTTGTAATAACAAAATGATTTTTCATTTTTTTTCTCAAAGTGTTTTTGAAAAAAGTTGTCAGGAGCCTTAGACATCCGGGCATTTCAGTGCAGGTGGTTTTAGTTGGGGGTGTAGGGTTTGTGGAACCTTCTCTTTCTTGTCCTTTGCCAAATGCATGACTCTCTTTTGGAGTTCATTGGCTTGCCTGGTCTCTACCTGAAATCCCCAGAAAAGGTTTGATGTTAACTGCTTGGTTACATCTGTATGGATTTAAGTGATAGGTTTTCTTCTCTCAGGGAGTATTTTTGGCCTTAGAGCTTTTCTCTCATCATGCCATAAAAACTGCCCCTTCTTAAGGGAACTTGAAACCACAGCATTAGATGGAGGTCGGAGTGTGCCCTGTGCTCCTGCCACGCCACAGTGGCTGGGCGGTCATGTGTACGTCCCTGGCTGGTCCCATTGTGCCCGTGAGCCAGAGTCAGACTTGACTACAAGATAAACCTGAAATGAGTTTATAACATGGAGTTTCTGTGCCTTACCCAAATTTCTTGGCAAGGACTTCTACACTTTATACATGCTGTATAAAATTTCTGATGTGTCAGATAAATTAGCTACTCACTCACATTCCAAAGATATGCTTGTTAGAAATGAATATGTTGCTGGGTTTCTTTATGGTCTACTCCCCTGATCTATCTTAAAGCCTGATTGATTTACACACTAGTAAAATAGGAATTGGGAAGTAGAATGTGTGTTGAAGGAACGAAGCAGCTATTTGCCATTGGACACTCCCTCCTTCCACCTGCTCCACACTGAGCCTGCTGAGCTCAATGACGGTCTGTTTTGTTCTGGTGACAACGCATGTAAGAATCACTGTGTTCCACAGAGTTGCTCTTAAAATTATTCCAATAAGCACATGCCTATATTTATAAGATATGATTATATCTTACATGTAAGTTTGCCTGGAAATACATTTGTACAATATGTATCTTCATACAGATTATATTTATTTGTTTTGTACAACAGTTTAAAAGTTAGTAACAGTTTGTGGGAGAGAGGGGATACTTAAGAGATCTTTGATCTTTTTTTTTTTTTAAAGATTTATTTATTTATACAAGCACTGGGTATAGTCAGAAGCGCAGGAGGGTGAGAGAATTCACCAGAGCCAGAGTGGAGAGCAGAGCAGGCAGAAGTACACTGCTGAGGGGAGCAGCGGGCGGCAGGAGAGGTCTGCGCGCCATGTGGGACCCTCCTCTGGTGGCCGGGGAGCAGCCGGGGATTGAACCGGCGCTGCAGAGGCTGCGGGCAGCTTCGCAACCCAGCACTCAACCACTGCACCACCGGGGAGGCCCAGATCTTTGATCTTTTAATTTTTTTTAAATTTTTTTTAAGATTTATTTATGATACAAGAGCTGGGGCACAGGCCAAAGGGGGGGTGTATGTGGGGGGGACCGGTGAGAGGATTCAACAGAGACAGAGTGGGGAACAGAATAGTCAGGTTGACCGAAGTACACTGCTGAGGGGAGCAGCAGGCGAGTCAGGAGAGGTCTGCTGCGCCATGCGGGTTGCTCCTTGGCCGGCCAGGGGATCGAACTCATGCTACAGTGGCTGCAAATAGCTTCATAGGTTGTGTCTTAACCACTTGCTCCACCAGAGAGGCCCCGAGATATTTTATCTTTTAATTCATTTTTTTCCCCTGTAAAATACCATCATTATTTAATATGGGCGCTAAAAAGATCATGTTCCACTGGAACTTAGAAAATGGACTGTGCACGGGACAATGAAGATCCCTCCTTATAAATCTCTCTCCTTTTGTAAACATTTGCATCATCTTTCCAAAGCTCCTTTTCGTATCATAAATATTCATTGTTCATAATGCATGTGAACTTGAATAAAGGGGAAAATGAAAACATGGTCTCATTTCCCCCCACTCACAGATCCTGAAGTCCACCCACAGAGTGAGGATTATTGGGGCCATGTGAATCCAATAGGACCCCGAGCCTGCTATGATGAAGGCAAACGTGTTGCAGAGACCATGTGTTATGCCTACATGAAGCAGGTAATGGGCCAAGTTTTGGGGGGTTGGGGTAGACAGTAGATAGCCTGTTCCTTTAGACGTGAAGCTCTCTCGAGGACTGGAATGCTACATAATTTGGCCTGGGGGTTGGTGGTAGAGAAACCTAGTTTCTCACCATTAGAAATGAATAGTATTGCCAGCAGCTTTCTCCATCTATCTCTTGGTTTTTTTTTTTTGTTTTTTTTTTTTAAGATTTATTTATTTATGTATACAAGAACTGGGGTACAGGCCAGAGGTGTGGTGGGTAAGAGGATTCACCAGAGACAGTGGGGAACAGAACAGGCAGATTTATGGAAATACACTGCTGAGGGGAGCAGCGGGTGAGGCAGGAGAGGTCTGCTGCACCATGTGGGTTGTTCCCTGGCCGGCCGGGGATCGAATTCTGGCTGCAGATAACTTCACAGGTTGCGTCTTACCCCCTTGCGCCACCAGGGAGGCCCCAAATCAGTGAAATTTTTTAACTTCTAGTTATCTAATTGATATAAAAGTGATTTATTATTGCTTTATTATTATTGCTTATTTATTATTGCTTTAATTTGAACCTCTATATTTATTTCTATCATTTCCTGCTTTTAAAACAGTCATTGTGCCAGGGGCTTCCCATGGATAGCTTCCTGTTAGGAATGGACAGGCCCCCACACATTGGCCAGAGTGTTTCGGGGCGGAGTCAGTCTTGCGTGTCTGAGGTTACACTTTCTCACCTACTCATTGGAGGGGAAAGAGCCCGCTAACCTGGAGGTGAAGGGCTGGCCCTAGCATGCTGTCCTGCCTGCCTCAGGATTGGCAGGAGCTGATAAAATGTCATTCAGGGGCCATCAGGTGTCAGATGAAGGTCCAGGCTGGTCCATCAGTGACCATCCTGTTGTGCTTGGACCAGTATTATGAGTCTGCATGAAGAGACCGCATAGAAGAAGGGACACATGGGTAAATCAAGGTGGACAGGAGTGTTTTAGGATGCGTGGACTTGTGGTGGCCCTTCCTCTCAAGACTCGGAGACCAGTGGTTGTCTGTGCCTGGGAGCAATGCGCTCAGACCAAGGATGCCCTCCTGTAGTGGGCTGCAAGACCACCCTGTGAGCTGTGTGAGGGGCAAGGAGGTCAGGGTGCTTGGTGCTGAGTTGCTGATAGCAAGGTTGGGGTGTGTTGAGTGACATTTTTTGGGAGGAGAGGTAACAGAAGCTTTTTTTCCCCTTGTATTTTGATGAAATGCTAACATTAAAAACCCACAAAATAACATTGTACTGATGAGGGTATTGAGGGCTTTCTGCTTTTTTTCTCAGCCAGAAGCAGAACTAATTACTTTCTAAGCTATTTTGGGCACTTGACTTATATTATTTGATCCATTTATTTTAAGAAACATTAATAAATTTTGGAAAGGTCATACCTATGTCATTTTTGAGCCCAGAATATCTTGACCCAAAAGCTTAAATGGTCCCCCAAGTACAGAGAGAACAACCTGTGTATGTTAGTAGCTAAGAAAATAACTGTGAGTTCCTGTGAAGCATGTAATTGCATTTTGTCACAAAATAGGTTTGAAGAGTATTCTTGTTCTTAGCTATTTTCTTCTGCCTTTAGTCTTGGAGAGTATTTCTTAGTGGTTTTTACATAGGTAAAGCTGGTGGGCAAATAGGACATTTTTATTGAACATACAGACTTAATAAAATGTGTGTAAGTATATATTATGTTAAGGTATGCACTGGTGGATATTTATACTGTTTAATTAATATAGTCAGCATTTATTGAGCACTGACTGTATACCAGAAACTGTATTACATACTGGGACACTAGCCAGGGTCACAATTCTCACACATACTAGCTAACCCTGGCTGCATACATGTCTCCAGCTCACGTGCAGGGGTGTAGGAGCGTGTCTGAGCTTGTGGAGGACTCTCTGAGCTTGTGGAGGACTCTCGCTCTGCGAGAGTCTGACTTGTGCTTTGTACCTGGGAGGCCCCAAGGAGAGTTGTTGTTTGGCTGGCTGGAAAAGTTGAATCTGCATTGCAGTTAATAGTGTACTTCTCATTGGGATGCTGGGTTCTCTATGTGAGAACAATGGGTAGATTACTTTCTACTGTGATGTTAAATTTGAGAATGGCCTTCTGGAAAATAGACTCAGCATATGTGAGGCAGCTTGGGGATTAGGCTGATGGGTAGCACCAAGTAATCTGTAGATTTCTCAAGGCTAACCACATTGTCGGGCACTCTGCCCAAGGGCTCATGTCTGCCCAGGTGAGTCATCTAGAAATAGTACCTCAGAAGACCTGCTCCTGTGACATACAGTGACTTGTAAGAGGGCGTGATGTAACCACCTATCCACAGCTCCATGCCTGCTCCGGCTAGGCAGCATTAGGTCAGGGAGCAATGGTGCTGGCCCTGCAGATAGCAGAGTCCTGTTTGGATCTGGTGTCTATGTAGCAACCAGGTGGTAATGTGGTCAAGAGCAGCAGGCCTGGGCGGGGGTCACTGTGGCTTGAGAGACCTGAGAAGAAGCAGGCATGCGCTCCCCCTGTCCTGGGAGAAGCTGTGTCCATGACAGAGCCTCCAACTGGGTTATACTCTCCCCCTTGGCTTTCTGAGTCCATGCTGGAAGAGGACACGTGAGCGCCTTTCTAATCTGCCCAGAGGAGCAGGTACCACACAGTGAAAAAAGGTTGGACATCCTGTTACACAGGATGCTTTACTAGGAATAGAAAACAAGAAAATACTGATGAACAAGAAGAAAGAAAAATGGTCACTCATAATCCCCTCCAGAAATAAATATGAGGGGACGCAAAATAAAATAAAAACACCATGTAAAGATAGTGAAGGATTATTGAAGAAGTTAGAATGATCTTTTACTCAGGATTTATGGGAGCTGCCCATGAGGGAGTCAGAGCACCTGCCTGGGGGTTTCACCTCCCAATGTGTTCTGCTCTGTTTAATGTCACCTCTTTGAGGTAGGTGTGGGAAGTCTGTTCTGCAAAGAGAGGGGAGTGGCTCCAAAGCTTGTGTCCATCTGCTTCTGTAAGTGGAGCTTGACCCAGGACAGGCTGGCTACAGTGCTGCACACCCTCAGCCTGGCCCTCTGTGGAGGCCTTGCAGGTAAGGAAGCTCGACTGAGTGAGAAGATTTGAGAGGCCCTGCAATCCACAGTATTGCCCTGGAGTTTCCAGTTGTTCTGTCACCAGGCACTGCACTGTGATGGTGTGGGTTGATAGTTCTAAATGTGCTGTGTTTCAGGACAGCAACTTTTATAAGAACAAATTCAAAACCTTAGGTGTTGCGATACTTGCCGTCTTTCAGACAATTAAAAAAAAAAAAACCAGAAAAAAGGATGAACCAGCTACAATAAATGCCCTGGGCATTTATTATTTTAATAACTTAAGTTGTTACTTTTTATGCACAATGACACAACCACTCTGAAATGTAAAAGATCATGTTAGTGTTAGTGTGAAGACCCAATATGGTATGTGGGTGTGTTTTATTCTGAATAATGTAGAAGGATAGAGAATAAACATAAGAAGAGATATGAGTCTTCATAAAATAATTTCCCTTTTTTCAAAGACTTCTTTGCTGACTTTCTTTTAATGAGTGAAATATCCTCATGTATTCAAAGTAGAATTTTCTTTCCCAGAAAAATCTTTGCTACAGACATTTTCGAACACCCTTCTTTATATAAAGAGGAGCTCTCTTGCATTTTCTTCTAGGGGATGGAATGAAATGAAAGTTGGGCCCATGGGCGTGGCCTTTTTCAGGACTACTTTGAACTTGTCAGAGAGGACTTAAAAGGCAGCTTCTCTGTGTTCTTGACGCTGTGGTTTTATGAATGTGAGGACTTGTCCAATGTGGTGTGGTTGGGGCTTAGTGTACCCCTGCACAAGTCTGTCCCTCTGGGGTCTGTGGCCCACCCACTGGCTGGGTCTGCAAAACAGACCACCATTCATAAAACCACAGGCTGGCAGAGCAGAAAAAAGAAAACTCAGAAATCATCTAGTCCAGTAGCCTTGAGGGTAAGGTTTTGTTTTATTTTCCGGCATCAGACTACTTGTGAAAAATTAAATAGTTGATACGTGTGCTATATTTTAGTTAAAAAACAAAAATTCAGCAAGTAGCTAAAGCAAGTCAACTGGTAAGTGAGTAATATTCACATCCTAGGGGTCAAGACCTGTGGCCTGGACCACCTGGCGTCGGTTTCTCTTCCTAGCTCTGCCACTTCTTGCTGGATGCCTGCTGGCCCCTCCTAAAGGCTGACAGTGATACTTGCCCCTCCCTAGGCTCACAGTGAGTGTTGGCATAGCCACTGCAGAGCAGGCACTCCAAAATGATTGTTAGGACTAAAGCAGGACTGTTGGGGAGATTGCCAGGCAGACCCCCCGGCCCCCAACTCACACACATACCCCCTACCTCCCACCCCCCTCTTCTGACCTTGTGTGGTTTTCTCCCTCTGCCACCACCAAATGACATGGGACTTTGCAGCACCTTCAAGAACCTTGCTCGGTGCAGTGATCTCCATGTCGTGTACTAGCCTTGGTTTATAATGGCCTCACTTTTATCTCTGGGAGGAATCAGGCCACATAAGGATGCATTTATGAAAGCTCTGGGAATTGTGTGGTCCAGCCTTCAGGGCCCTGAGGCCCTCTTGCTTGAGGGATGTGCGGGCACTTATGTCAGGGTATGAGGAGCCTGAGAAAGCAAGCACCCCAATCCTGACGCTGTATCTGGGGCATTCCTGGGTCCTGCTCCCTACATGTTAACACGCCTTGCAGCCTCCGCCAGCACAGGGAAGGTGCTGGTCCTCTCCTGGGCCGCACCCCTGCTCTCTGAGCACTGCTGCTCTGTTCCGTGAGCACTGGTGCGCAGCAGCTTGGGGCAGGACTCCAGGCTATGGGAGCATTTTAGAGAGAGAGCCCGTTATCCCTGCTGGTGACATTTCTGTCCTGAGGACATATTTGGGGAGGAAGGAATCCTCTAGATTACTTTGGATTGCTGCTTGCTGATCGGTCATGCCTGTGTCTCAGACTGACTTCCCCAAGCCCCAGCCCTGTGGGCTACTCCATAGGATGGAAGGATCACTCTGATGCCAACTCTCCTGTCTGAGTTACATTTACTGCAGCCCAGTCGCTGTTCCCAAAGTCAGTCTGTGGGCTATTTCCCCATGTGCCTCTGTGTGCTTGCCCATGAGGCGCTCTGAATGTTATCCTCTGAAATTCCCACCAGTTTTACAATGATGAAACTTGAAGGAATTTTCTTAGTCCTTGATAAAATCTTGATGCTTGGAGTCACAGGGAATGACTCATGATTCCCCACACAGGACAAAACCACTGACTCAAAGTCAAACCCAGCCTTGCTGAAGGATGGCTCAGCAGCTCTTTCCTGGGGCAGGGATGTGTGTGCTTGCATGCAGAGGCCCTGCAGCTCACCATCATGGAAGCTCAGGGGACCTGGTGAACTGGTGTGGTCGTGGCTGACAGAGGCTGAGTGTGAGTCGAGGGTTTGTGCAGAGGAGTTGCTTCCTGAGAAATGTCGGGTTGGCCTGGCAGTCGCTTCCTGTGTTTTCATCCTCCCCTCCCTGGGTCTGGACACTGCCTCTCCTCAGGTCCAGCTGGGTCTGCTCCTCCAGGGTGTGCATGTGGGTGCCTGTGGCAGTGGCATCAGTGCCCGCTGACTGTCTGCTGTGCTGCCTGGGCTCCCACAGGATCCCAAGGATGAACGGCCAGGTAGCTGGAGGAAGTGAGGCTGAATGGGGTGGCATTTTATGTCCTGGTGCTTCCCTGCAAAGATAGAACCACACACACTCTGGGAGAAGCCAGCACGAGAGGAGAGCAGGTCTCAGCTGGAGAAACGTCTTGTTGGTGTATGCCTGAGAGCATACACCGACTGGGTTCTGGGTTCTCCGAGAAGTGTTGCAACTGTCTCAGGGACTGGGTGATGAGAGTTATCCTGTGTTGCCTGAGGTGACGGGTCCAAAAGGGAAAGTCAAAATGTGCAGGCCTGTTACGTGCTGGCCCATAACTTCAGAACCCGTGTCCCGGGACATTGGAAGGGATGGTCACACGGATAAAAGCAATTGATTTGTGGTAACCTTTATGTAGCATGTTGAGCTTCCCTGCCAGGCATATATATGGCTTTGACTGTTGTAAACTTGCTGAGGTTTTTCCAGTCTCTTCCTAGAATAATGTCATTTACCCACTTCTGATTCTTTTGTCATGGAAACAAGTAAATGCAATTGGATACTTTTGAGTTACTTGCTTTTGAGATCAACATCTCTGCCTACAGCCTCCCCTCCCCTTTTATTATATGCTCTGGTTAGTTCAGTAAAGGATGATTTATTCCTTAACTTAAAATAATAGCTCTTATGTGAGCCCCGAGACTCATAGCTCATAGGAAAGTGGTGTGATGTGTTGCTGGAGGAGTTAGTAAAAATAAAGTGCTCCGATTTCCAGAAAGGTAACTGGCAGCATCCTGCTCCCCAACCATTTCACATCGGCATGTGTGTGGAAACTGCCTGTTTGGTAGCTCCTCAAGACCATAGATGAGCCTGCCCCTCTGGGGGACTCCAGCCACTATGAGGCCTAATGTGGACCCTGGACATGCTGAGATTCCTCACCTTCAGCTCACCATGCAGGTGGAGAAATTATGTGTAGAATAAGCACGTTAGCTAAGGCCCTGTGCCCTGGCCAGCCTGTTGTACATCTGAGGCAGTCAGACTAGAAAAGACATGTCTGGACTAACAGTAGCAAGGAGTGACCAGTGCTCATCACTTCTGGGGCTGTGCTGAGGGTTATGCAGGGATTGGCTTACCTTCTGTAGTGCCCTGTAAGGGAAGTGCATTCTGCTCCCCATTGTGCCTTGACACAGAAGGAAGGGCAGGCCTGGAGAGCGAGCCATGCTGCGGGAAGGCACGTGGAGCCCAGGGCCTCTCCCGTGTCCTGCCTGCCTCAGGAGCCAGAGATGCACATCTGTAGTCTCATGGATCAAACAAGTTTGAAACACGTATGTGGTTAGCAGTCCATAATTCTGAGTTTAACTTTTTTTAATCCACAAAGAAGCAGTCTGGGAAGTAAATAGGATCATATAGAGAAGGCTTTTGGGGTTGAAAAAATATGCTCTTCCTCATTACATATTTGAAAATGTGCTTTTCCTGATTACAAAAATAATGGGTGTTTATTGTAATAAAAATAGAATCATTTAAAACACACAAAGAAGAAAAGGAATGTCTTTAATCTACCACACAGAAGTAGCCTTTTTTTTTTTAAAGATTTATTTATTTATGCATACATAAGAGTCAGAAATACAGGGGGTGAGAGGATCCACCAGAGACAGAGTGGGGAACAGAACAGACAGATTGACTGAAATACACGCTGAGGGGAGCAGCAGGCAAGTCAGGAGAGGTCTGCCTCGCCATGTGGGTTTCTCCCTGGCCGGCCAGGGATCAAACTTGTGCTGCAGAGGCTGCGGATTGCTTCATAGTGCGGTGCTTTCTTAATCCCTTGCGCCACCAGGGAGCCCCAAAAGTAGCCATTTTAAACAATGTTGATATATGTCTAGGCCATTATCTAATAGTCCAAATTGGGCGCTAGATTGTTTTTAGTTTTCCACTAAAACAGATTAGTTTTTCAGTGGAACAGATTGTGGGGGGAGGTATAATGCAGTTCTTCAGGAATGCTTCTATGTCCCTCTTTTCCCAAAATAGAGTGTACTTTCCCTCAAATCAATTATTAAACATTCGTTGTCATTTAAATCCCTACTGAGTGATGACTTTACACTAAATGTGATGTAGAAAAGAATAAAGAGTATGCATGGCACGATCCATTTGGAGAAGAATTTATTAACTGGAGAAAACATTTTCTAAACACATTTTCCCGCTACTATTTGAAAGTCTTGCAGTTCTGGCAGTGCAATTAATGTTGGGGCCTTGTAAGACCGTGACCTTTTTCTCCCCCCAACATTTGACTTCTTTGGTGTAACTGTGTGGTCTCCAGATTTGTTTCCATCAAGCACACTGCATAATCAAAACAGAAACACCACTTCATTTTGAAATGAAAAGCAGTTTTTTCCGGAATGTTCATGGGCAGGACGCGGGAAACGCACACATGCAGTCTACTGAGTGAGACACATCTCCCTCCTTTTCTCTCCGCTCCAGGAAGGCGTGGAAGTGCGCGTGGCGCGGATCTTCAACACCTTCGGGCCGCGCATGCACATGAACGATGGGCGGGTGGTCAGCAACTTCATCCTACAGGCGCTGCAGGGGGAGCCGCTCACGGTAAGTGCCGCCCGTATAGAGTCCGCCAGCCAGCGATAGGGACGAGCGTGTGTGCACATGTGTATTCCCACTGCCCTGGAGAAGACGGAGGAATCCAGAGAATGACTTTGGATGCAAACTGTACCCCCTTGTTTCTGGAACCCCCACATAACCTAGTGCAAGAGCTACTGGCTTCGTTCATGCTGCCCAGGCGCCCATGTCTGCCTGCCTTGGCCTAACTGCAAAGCCCTTCCCCATGTTTGCCGGGTCCGCTGGCTGCAGCGGGGTCTCTGTAGTCAGTGCATTGCAGGTCGCCGAGAGGTAGAGTGTGCAAGTCAGGTCTTGGCAGTTGTGTGCTCCTTCATCCGCCAGTTGTTCTCAGCCAAGGGGGCTGGCAGCTCACCCTTCAGGTATCCTCTGTGGGGTCAGGTGGACTGCTTGCCCCATTGCTCCCTTCATCCTCCCTGGGGCCTGCTTGTGAAGGGTGGCTAATGCAGTTTGGTTGTCTTTTCTTAGTTTTGCTGACTCTTCAGTGCTATCCTCCTCACTCTTTCTTTCTGCCCTTCCCGTTCCTATGCCTGCCTGTCTGCCCCTGCTGCTTTCCAGTCGGGCATTCGATGGTCCTTTAAAGCTCCTGTTTGGGGTGTGGCCAAAAGAGGAGTGTCCTCTTACCCTGAAGCTTCTGTAGGATGGTTTATTACTAATTGAGTGTGTTCTGGGGGAGAAGGTTATAGCTGTGTGTACAAATACGTGCAAATATATGAATCTACTCATGCACTTAAATTTCTCTCTGTCTCCACTCCTCTCTTTCTCTTTCTCACCGAGGGAGTTATTTTACTATTTTCTGTTTTGTGATCTTTTTTTTTAAAAAGATTTATTTTTATTTATTTATGCATAGAAGAACTGAGATGTTAGGATAGAAGTGCAGGGGGTTGAGAGGATTCACCAGAGACAGAGTGGGGAGCAGAACAAGCAGATCTACTGAAATACACTGCTGAGGGGAGCAGCGGGTGAGACAGGAGAGGTCTGCTGCGCCATGTGGGTTGCTCCCTGGCCGGGATCAAACGCATACCACATTGACTGATAGTGCTGAGACTTTGAAACCCTGTGCCACCAGGGAGGCCCCTATTTTATGATCTTCACATCTGTTAACTTATTTAATACTCAGAATGAAAGCAGGGAGCAGGTTGTGTTATCACTTGTGGAGGTTAGATAACTGTTTAGCTCTCATGGCCTTCTCTCTCCATCACTGTACTCCGTAGTCCAATTCTTTTGCACGTGTTGTTTCCACTGTACTTTAACTAAAAACAAAGCTTAACCAGCTACAAAAGGGTGTGGCTCCCACAGAGGAAGACACAATTTCATTTTTAAAAGATATCTTATTGATATAGTAGTACTGGTTTATAACACTGCAGGTTTTAGGTATGCAGCATCGTAGACCGACCTGCTTTTTTGCACTACATTTTGGCAACTACGAGAAGTCTAGTTTCCATCCTCCGCCCCTTTCATCTGATTACCCACCCCCTTTTCCACCTTCTGGTAACCACTCTTCTGTTCTTACAGTCTGAGTTGGGTTTTATTTCCTTTTGTTTTTTCATTATTTTTGTTTCTTTGTCTTTTGCATTTGAATGAAATCATGTGTTTGCCTATCTCCACATGACTTATTTCACTTAGCATAACGCTTGGCCCATCCCTGTTGTTGCAGATGGAAGGATTTCATCATTTTTTCCCCCCCGTCAGTGGGCATTTAGGTTGTTTCCAATTCTTGGCTCTTGTGAAAAATGCCATGCTAAACATGGGGATGCATGTCTCTTTGAGTTAGTGTTTTCATATTCTTTGGGTAATATCCAGAATTGGGATAACTGAATAGCATGGCATTTCTTCCTTTCCTTTTTTTTTTCTTTTGAGGAATCGCCATAGTGTCTTCCATAATGACTACACCAGTTACATCCCTACCCACAGTGTACAAGGGGTTCCTTATTCCCACTTCCTTGCTGACACCTGTCATCTCTTGTCCTTTTGATACTACCCACTCTGGCAGGTGTGAAGTGATATCACACTGTGGGTTTGCTTTACATTCCCTAAATAATAAGGGGTGAGTATTTTTTCCTTTCTTCCTATTGTTGAATTTGTGTTGTATGTGTTGGCAGTCTGTATGCCTTCGGAAAAGTGTCTGTTCAGAGTTTCTGCCTACATTTTAACTGGGTTGCTTGATTTTTTGTTGTTGTTGAATTTTGTAAGTTCTTTGTATATTAATCCATTCTCACATTTGTGGTTTGCAAACATCTTCTCCCAGTGACTAGGTTGCCTTTTCCATAGGATGACAGTTTCTTTCACTGTGCAGAAGCTTTTTAGCTCGATGAATCCCATTTGTTTATTTTTGCTTTTATTTCTCTTGTTAAGAGTCAAGTTCCCAAATACCTCTCTGAGGCAGATGCCAAGGAACTTACCACACCTATTTTTCTTCTGTGTATTTTATACATATAATTCAGGTCTTAAGTTCAAGTCTTAATTCCATTTTGAATTAATTTTTACATATGGTATATCAGGTAGTGGCTTAGTTTCATTCTTTTGCATGTGATTGCAAGACACATTTTATAGATCAGTTTTGCTAACACATTACAGAATAGAGGTGACTGCACACTACACTCAAGTTGCCAGACACCCCAAGCCTTCCCTGTCCCCTGCTCCTCTTCACGTGCTAGCTTCGTGCCTCGGTGCCCATGGATGGCTTGCTGTGGCGGACCATACATTCTCTCCACCAGCACATCCTAGTGCCCTTACTCCATGTGGATCCAGACCCTGGCCCTTCTTCTGCTTCCTGCTCCACACCACCATCCTGCTCTGTTTATTGCTGAGGCCTCCTAACTGCCCTCATCCTCCCAGTCAGGCGCTCTCATCCCGGCAGCCAGAGGGGGCCCTTTATGGAGAAGTCAGAAACATGAATGGCTTTTCATGTCCTGAGAGCATAGTCCACAGCCTGTCCTTCCCCGCAGCCCTCCCCTCCTTTGCTGGTGTGAGCACTTTGCTCTTGCCTGTCCTGTGAGTGCTTCTCTTCGGGAGATCTCCCTGATGTGGTCGTCTGTCCGGTGCCTGCTAGATAGAATGGCTCTCACTCCACCTACCCCTCCTATCCATGCTTTTTACTGTTCATTGCCTTTATCCCTAAGTGAAATGTCAGTTTTCTAGCACCCAACCCCCTCCGGAATGTTCACTCTTGGAAGCCAGGAACTCTGTGTCTTTCACAGCTGTGTCCCCAGTTCTTGGCACCCTAGTGGTATGTGATAAATGTGGGTTGACTTAATGACTTATGGAGACCACTTTCCTTTATAATAAGCACAGGTAGCTCAGAGACTTGTTTTGGAAGCCAGCATTTGGGGTGTCCCCATCTCTAGTTATTTGTTCCCTCCTCCTGCCGTTTGGATTCTGAGGTGCTCTTGCTTGAACCCTCTTAGTCCAAGCTGCTCATCTGAGAATCTCCCTCAGGGACACTCCCAAGCTTCCTTCATCACTGTACTCTCTAGCTCTCCTCAAATGAGAGCTCAGAGCTGCTTTGTTTGCAAAGTAAGCTGTTAAAAAGCCTTCTAAGAAACAGCTTCCTGATCTATTGCTTCCTGGGCAGCAGCCATGGCCCAAGTGCTAGGTGAGAGAGTGAGTCCCCAGGCCACCCGAGAATGCCCCTATTGTGGACAGATGGCCATAACTCACGTGCTGTCCTCACACTGTGCAAGCTTCTGTGCCAGCGACAGGCGGAGAAAGAAGGCGGGTGGCACCAGGGCTGCCATGAGGCCAGGCCATGCCAGACTCAGCCACTCTGCGACGCCTCTGCTGACAGGAGACAAGCACCCTCAGGAGACCTTGCAGATGTGCTCTTGCACAGAATTCTCTTTCCCATCAATGACTTGATGAAGTACCTAACTTTTCATCCCTTCTTGCCGCTCTCAGACTGAACACATTCATTGGTAGTTGGAACTGTGGAAATCTTCTTTTTCCTTTTCCATGCTGGGTTAGCTTCCAGATGGTTTTTTTCTGAAGCTGTTTTTTGTCTTATCCTTCAGTAAATTCCTTTCTTGGTCATGTCTTGAGTTACTGTTAGATGCCTGGCAGGATAACAGCATGGCCAAATTCTGTATGTCCTGAGAAGCCATATTCTAAGTTGAATCCCATAGAAGCTCAGAAACTTTGTTCTTGTTTAGGTTTAGAAAAATAATTGCGTATGGTTCAGGTGTGGGATGCTCGCTGATGGTTTATTTTGAAGAGACAGTTCACAATTGAGCTTGAGCTGAGCATACTTGCACGTAACAAGATGAGACAAAACAAGATGAGACACAGTCTCTCTTGCACAGTCAGTTTGGCCGTGATTTAATCCAATTTGTAGGAAGGAATACAACTGCATTGAGATGAACTTTCCCAGAACAGCCCAGATGCAGCAGAATGGGTGTGACTCCAGGTTTATGTCATTTAAAAAACCTTGCTGTTTTTCCAAAGGGAAATTTTGGGGAAAACCATACTTGTCTAAAGTCAGCATTTTATATATCCTTTGTACCAACACAGTGGTATTGTGATTGCTGACTCTGGGCCTTTGTTCTTGGAGGCACGTCCGGCATCTTAGGTACATTGAACAGGGGTGATAGTGTGCTTGCTCCCCCGCCAGGGAGCTGCCAGCCCCTGTTCCCAGCTGCCTGTCCACCCACCCACCTGCCTTTGTGGTCATTCCTGAGTCACCATACTGTTCTGACCTGCACACAACCTATGTCATAGGTTGAAAGGTGCTGAAAGGTCCACTGTGTGTTAGAGGGACACTTGGCATTGTGAGCCTCAGGGTGCTCACCTCAGTGTTTGTCCCCCCGCCTTACTCTGCTGTGCACACGCTGTGTGCAACCCCTTAGAGGAAACCTGAACTCACCCTTGTGGCAATTATTGTAATGAAAAAAAGCACAGAAAAAGGCCTGGGAGGACATGTGAGTCATACTTTTCTTCTTTTACCTGCTCTTTCACTTCTCACATCTGGTGGGATGAGCCCTGGGGAGCCATAGAAGTAGGTGAGGCTGCAGGCAGGCAATGTCTGCAGGGCTGGTGACCACTCTTCTCTGCCCCCAGGTGGCTGGCTGGTAGTGTTATAGGTGGGCTTAGAAATCAGACTGTCTCGGGAGGTGATGCCTCCTCTCTACTGCAAACAAATGAAAACTGGGCTGGCTCTTTGGTTTTCTGTGACTGGTGTCAGAGAGACTCAGAGCTTTGTCTCATCTTGTTTGATCTGCTTTTTCTAATAAAGTGATATAAGCTGGGCGGTCATGAAGTTATTGTTGAACATGTTCTGTGAGCACCTTGCATGGTGCTAGGCCACACTGGGGCCGATGAGTCAACCTGCTCCTGCCCCAGGGAGCTCACAGGCAGGCAAGTTGACCCAAGTGCAGCTTAGGGAATGGCCACAGATGCGGAGGGCAGAGCCATCGTTGTCTCCTTGTGGAGCCAGAGAAGGAACCACATGGAGCTACATCTGAGCTGGCCCCTACGAGATGAGTAGCACTTTGCCAGGTGGGAAGTAGACAGGGATTGTTGGACGGTGAGAGGGACAGTCGGAGGAAGAAACCACCAGCTCGTGTGTGGAGAGGAGTAAACACATGGTGGGCCCAAGGGCAGTGGGAGACCCCTTGCCTCTCCTCTTCTGCCCTGTGTCTTTTCCAATTTCTTGGGTGTTTCTCAATCTTGGCTGCACTTTAGAATCACCTGGGCAAACAGTTGTAAAACTACCAATGTCCACCCTTCCCAGAGGCTCTGTTCTGATGGGCAGCAGAGTGTAGCACCCTGGTTATATGTGCTGCTTGCTATTTGTATGTGGATCTGTCACTGCTGGACTTGGAGAACGCAGCCCCCAGACCAGACGCGGTGCCTGGTACATTGTAAGACTAATAGAAGTTGAATCCTTTGATACTACTTTAAGGACAAACTTTATACACATACTTGTGTGCGCGAGCATGCATGCACGCACACACACACACACATACGCACACAGACTTCCAGGTCTCTGCCACCTTCCCACTGTTCCAGCATGACTGTCAAGTACAGAGTGTGAATTGTAGTGTCATTTTTCCTTCAGCATCAGTTTTGAGGTCAGTCTGTGCCCCTTATATCTTCCTGGCTATGGTGTGTTTTCTTGGGAGGCCTAACTGTTGTTTTCCGCCTAGGTGTACGGGTCCGGTTCTCAGACGAGGGCGTTCCAGTACGTCAGGTAAGACAGCGCAGCCCCCTGGGCCTGATCCCAGCAGGCAGGTGCAGACCAGGCCCTCGGTGCCTCTGTGATTCTTTAATGAGTTTCACAGCTCTAACTGCCTGACTTGGTTAAAAGTTAACTTTAAGATGGGAAAGAGCTTATGGGTTCTCTGTTTAAAGTTAAGATTTTCCTCATGCATGTTGGTGACTTGCAGGACTCAGGACTTGTGTGCTGATCTTTTGCTGCCACCTAGTGTTTCCGAGCTAAACTTGCCAAGCCGTGAGGGCAACTGGATTTCAGTTTAGGCCAATTTAAGAGATAATTTTAATCCTCCAGCAAACCTACAGATTCTAAAATCTGACCCATTTTAAACATAGTTTTCTGGGGTGGATGATACAGAACCCTAATGTCATTAAGGGAAAGATACAGAATCCTAATGTCTTTTTGTGCTGAAACTGAAGATTAAAAATACATTTAAGAATGTTGGTGAATAGTCTCACATGGCAATTTTTATGTTTTGGTAATCCTTATCTGTCTAGGTTCTTGTTGGTCAGTTCAGTTGGTGACTAATTTTAAAATGCACACATATTGAGGTGTGAAGCTGAACTCTTGAAATTATATACTATTGTTAACCAGTGGTAAAGTAATAAAATTTGATTTTAAAAATGCAGTTTAGATTCTGAAAAAAGAGTTACCACGTAACAGTTGTGTATACCAAACTGTTTTCCCACAAGACATGGTTATTGTGATTCAATGTAAGTTTCTGGTATAGTCAGTCTTTGTAAAATAGTTTCATATTTTGGTACCATATGTTTTTAGTGCAAATACTCTGAGATGCCTGTCAGGTGGGAAATGCTGTTCCTGGTGTCCCAGGCTGTCCTAAGGAGGATGTCGGGGTGAAGTGGTAACACAGTGCAGGTCTGCACGCCCATCCAGACCCACTCGGCCAGAACAACCACCTAGACTTTGTG
Organism: Talpa occidentalis; assembly: GCF_014898055.3. NCBI lineage: Eukaryota > Metazoa > Chordata > Mammalia > Eulipotyphla > Talpidae > Talpa > Talpa occidentalis. The sequence goes on along the minus strand of NW_023604861.1, from coordinate 105,249,728 downwards.
TGATTGTATGAGGGTCTTGGGTAGAAATCCCTGTGAGAAATGTAAGAAAGTTAAGAATTGTAGATTTTCCCTGAAAGTGTTTGTGATGAAAGGAAGCTATGAATGAACATGTGTGACAGTCAGCACTTTCCTTCCCCCACCCAGTGGTATTGCCAAGTAGGGCAGAAAGCTTGGGGGAAGAATGTCACTGGCCTTGGACATTGTTGCCCAAATATTCTAGAAGGGACTTCACCAGGTATCCCTCTGTCAGGATTATTTTCATTTCAAAGCACTCAGCCCTGCACTCAGAGCAAACTGGGATGGTGTGTTGCCTTGTCAGGCCCAGGAGACAACTTCTGTGTGCAGAGCACCACCCTTCCCAGTGCCATGCTTTCATCCTGCCCTCCACCCCCACCCCTATCTTTGCACTCTTGAGGAGGGAATCTTGCAGTGTTCTGTTACTTTGAATTCCTTCTGCCTCTTTCATGGCCTCCCACACTTCTCCAGCTGCAACACCAAATGAAGGGTTAGTGAGACTGTAGTAAAAGGGAAATTGGTTCAAACACATCTTTTTACTGTTCTCGTTATTTCAAAGGCATCAGATAGAAACATCACTTACAATAACCTTAGCTGCATCAGACACATTTCTGGCTCAGAGATGCACACGTCTCACACCATCCCAGCTCAAGGACACAAGGCTCCTGCCCCGCCAGCCTGTGCATGAGCGTCTTTGTAACACCAGCACCACCCAAAACAAGGACTTGGGTGGCTTCAATAGAGATATTGTTATTGGTGTTCTTCCTTCATAATACTGCATCATCGTGTGCTCCCTACTCTATTATATTCTCTTGAATCTCGTGTCATAGGGTCTGAGATCAAAAGGCTCATCCAACTTCTACTGTAGATACTCAGGACTCAGCTGAGATGTTAGATTGCCAGGTTTTGTTCTTAGTAAGCTGGGTTTTGGTTTTTTGTTTTTTGTTTTTTTTTTTTACAAACAGTATTTTTAACTTCTCAGTTAAAAATGTATGTGGTCTGAATCTGTGGTTACTGTATTGAATTAACTGTTTCCAAACCCTCTGATTGCCCCAAGGCAGCGTTTCAGGGTTTTTCTCTCTAGGTGGTCATACGCATTGACATCCCCAGCATGACTGTGTCTGATAGTCTCATGGTCAGATTATGTCCTCATCTGCATAACAAAGGCATGCTATGTTTTTTTTAAAAGTCACTTTGTCAAAATGACACTTGTAAAGAGCTTCAGGTTAAATGAGTGTGATCTATGCAATTTTGACCTTAAAAGTTGCCAGTTTATTAACAAAAGATAAATGGCCCATAGCTGAGCCACTCCCCCTCCACAGTGAGGACAATTACATAATAGTTGTCCTCCAGATAATATGGACTCCCCCCCTTTTGTTTTAGTATTTAAAACGATTGTGGATGCTACAGAATGGCAGCTTTTAATGTCTTTTTGTGACTATGCAAAGGCATGTGCTGTAAGAGAACATGTTGTGATACTATCTGCCATAGTGATGAAGTGACTTTTTTGCCAATTTCTAGAAAAGAGAAACCATCCAGAGTCAGCAGTAATTTGCATTTGTGATTGATCTGTGAGAATAGAATGGATTTTAGATTTGCTCGTATAAAATGCCCATTTGCTATATAAACAAAAGCCCAGGAAATCGTTTGTTTACTAAGAGCCCCACTGAAAAAAAATATTTTCAATGACAAGGAGAGCAAAAACTGAGGTTTTCTTTTCGCAAGTTTATCATAGTAACCTGCTCCTTGCTGGTAATGATGGATGAAGAGGAGGAGGGAGAGGTTTCAGAATAGATTCATTTGGATGGCCAGAACAGAACTTTAAAAGTCTTCTAAGAAGTATAGTTGACTTAGACAAAGTACTTGTATATAGCAGTGAGGTGTCATTTTTACGAAGTAACTTTTTTTTAACAGAGCCACTCTTTAAAGCTTCTGAAAATAAGAACCAATCCTTGGTAAGCGAAAATTTGCTTACTTATCTTCACCTTCATGGCCCCGTCGATCACAATCCATTTGAAACATTCAGATATCTTGACCGTTCATATGAAGTGTTTTTGGGGGAGCGGGGATGGACAATTGAAGATGGAGGGAGTTGGGTACTGTGTTCCAGTATATTTCAACACTCAGTATTGTTTGACTTTATCTGTGATTTGCCAGTATGAGAATTGCATACTGGAGTTCTATCATTTCAGTGGATCTTATTTTTTTTTTTAAAAATCATTTGCTTCCGTATGGACCAACTACCTGGGTTCACACTAAACATGGACTTTCATCAGAAACTTATAAATTCCATCTTTTTTGGATGTGTGTCTAATTTGTTACTATTTTTCAATTGTTAAAGGATTTCAGAAATATACAAACGTAGAGAACTCGACCCCATCACACAGCATCCATTCTGTTGAGCCATCTTTACCCCACCCACTGAGAGCAAATCCCAGATGTCACACCATTTCATCCATGAGCACTTCAGCATTCGCCAACTCTCTTATTTACAGGATTTTATTTTGACATACAGTTTTCCATTTGGGTTTTGGTTTTCTCCTGGGAGGTGGCTTGGGTCTGATACTCAGTACATGGTGCTTCAGTGGCGGCCCCTGACCCGGCCTTCCCTTCTTTTCTAGTGACCTCGTGAATGGCCTGGTGGCACTCATGAACAGCAATGTCAGCAGCCCAGTCAACCTGGTAAGTATGTCCTCTTCACTGTCCAGAACGGGCAGTCTCATTCATGAACCCATGAAACGCACCAGGCTTTGATTTGTTTGATCAGCACACGTAGACAGGGCTTGCATGCTAGTTGCTTGCTGAATAATAGAGAAAAACACAGCAGTATGCGGACACAAAGAAGTTAAGTATCTGCAAGACATAGGTGAGCAGGGTAATAAACACTAAAGTGTCTCCCACCACCCAACTGGCCCAAGTCTGAAAATTTGTAAAGCCTTTTGCTGTTAGTAGATGGATGTTGTTTGGTGTCTACACCTTCCTCTATCATGTATCATTCCTGTCCTTAGCACTTTCTCTATCACGTCATCTTTATAACACTTGACTGAGTCTGAGGAGATGGAAGTAGTTACTGGTCATGTCTGTAATTCGGCTGCATTGATCACCTTTGTTGCTTTTTCCTTCATTGTTTCCTGCAGTCCCAGAATCTCTCTGTGGGAGGGATTAAAAGGTGGTTTTGCTCAGACCTTAATCATACTTTCTTCTCAAGACATTTCATTCTAACTGGCCAATTCTGGCTGCAGAAAGTTTTTCTTTCCATTTAGGACAAAAATCTCATTCTCTGTACGCCCACCCACTGGCTGTTCTCCACCTGGGGGGCATTCCAAATTCATCTGAGTCTGCTGTGATAGCTTTCTCCTCTCTAGCTCCTTCAGCCTTGAAGTTGTGCTGGTGTCTCTTACCCCTTTGGTCACTGTATTCTGAATACTATTATTCTACCTCATTTAAACTGTGAGGTATCCTGTATAGAATGTCCAGCATTTTGGATACTCTGCTTCTGTCCATGGCCACAGACTCCAGAGCCCCGTCTCTCACTAGGGAGCCACCTTAACCCAACCTGGCCTTAACAGAGCCACACGTGCATTGTTTCTTAGAAGCCATCTCACTCAGGAACTTTTCCCTGTAATTCTCTTTGTAACCAGCAATCAGAAGCATGTCCCCTAGGACTCATTTTTCACAGATTTGGGGGGAATTCCTACCAAACGGGAAAAAGTGGACCCTGGAGAGGTCACTTCCCTTGGGGATGTGCTGATTGATTCATGGTATCCCTGACGGCCAGCCCCCAGTTAGCACTTCTTTCATGCACTTGTGAAAGAAAGGCAATTAAAAACTGAATAAAGTATATCTTATGAACCTCCATATGTTTTTGAGTATTCGCCTCCCTGATACTTTGAAAACACCATGCCACCCTTCCCCTTGGGGTTTTGTTACATGCTTTTCAAAATAAGTGTGTTGGCAGTAGCCTCCCTGCTCTTTTCTTTAGATCCCACACTTCTGTTTGGCTTTTTTGGGGCAGTGGGGAGAGCTGTGTTAGGACATTTGGACATTTAGAAATTTTCATCTCGTATTGAAACCAGTCTTCCCTAAAGTCTAAAAAGTGTGCATTTAGTCCTAATAAAAATGGAGCTACTTTCTCCCAAATTTCTATCATTTCACTTTGCTTGTAAGTCCTTGTGTTGTGCGAATTAGGCCCAGTATTCCTTTCTCCCTCTTTCACCTTCAGATAAAACTAGGAGATTGTGGATGAAGGTTTGTGGAATATGCAATTTAGGATATATAATTGCCAAAGTTTATGGGGGTCTCTCATGATAGGGGACAGGGTGGCAAATTAGAGTAGTAGGATTGGGAAGGGAATCAATGGCTGGTGTGATGTGGAAAGAAGAAAGACAAAAGTGGTTTTCCTGTAAGGTTTCCCCCCTTACAGCTAGCTTACTTTATAAACAACACTGGGAGGGGATTTCATTTGTTAGGGCTCTCATGTGTAAGCTTGCAAGTCCTTTATTATGTAAGTTGTTAATGCAGTGCACCCAGAGGGAAATCTATTGTCTTAGGTAATTTTACAGAGCCAAATTCTTATGCAAGTGACACTGTAATTACATTAGATATGGCAATTGTCCTGGTATGTGTGCCATCAAGTGTGTCTCTATTAGATGCTTTTGACCTGTCTGAAGGATGTTTTTGTCAACAGACAGTATGGAAGACAAAGGTAAAGGTAGTCACAGGTTTCCCCCACTATCCAAACATACAATCATGTGTGACTTACTAATGAGGATATGTTCTGAGAAACTATCACTAGGACATTTCTTTCTGCTAGCATCATAGAGTGTAATTCCACAAATATAGATGATGTAGCTCATTGCACACCTATGCTGTATGGTCTGGCCTATGGGTACCACTGTCTTATATGAGGGTTACAGTTGACAGAAACATGAGGGGGTGCATGATCTAGAATATTATTACTGTTTGGTATGATTTTGTAGACTATTATTTGGTGTCTGGAAATACTGTTAATTTATATGGAATAATATTTGAGCTTTCCAAAATCCCAAAAATTACCTACCAAATCTTACCAAATAGGAATGCTGTACATCGTTACACTTTGGTGAGTAATCATGGTCTTGGTAAGTGCCCTGCAAGACAGAAGAGCAGGAGTCTGTGGACTTTCTGGCAACACAGTACGGCCCACAAGCCTTTCAAGACCTGCAGGTGGTTTGGGTAATGGTGGTGGCTGCTGTTGAAATTACATTCATAACCAAAATCCATTTCTTTCGTAGGGGAACCCTGAAGAGCACACAATCCTAGAATTTGCACAGTTAATTAAAAACCTTGTTGGTAAGTAGGACAAATGCCTTTAGGACAAATGCCTTCCCCAGTGAAACCCATTGTCCTTACCCTATCAGTTAATAACACCTTGACTAGAAAATGTGTAATTAATATAAGCTAATTGAGTTGGATAAAATGCAGAACTTTACCAGGAACACTTGTTTTCTGATTCCTTAATTAAATAATGGAAAGATAGATAAAGACAAAAAGGGGTGGGAAGGAGGTTGGTTTTGCTCACAACTGTAATTGCAGGTTTGTGTGGAGTGGGGAGAATAGACAAGTCCCCATGCTTCAGATGTGATTGTGTTGCTCATTCTGCCAGGTGACAGCTGTTTGGTTTCCTGCATGGACAGTGCCAAGCAAGGAATTTCAGAAATAAGGGAAAATATAACCAATGAATTTTAAGTTCATTTCTGGTTCTGACCAAAGTGGGTGTGAAATGAGGGAAGCAGTGTAGACACACAGGGTGGTCCCAATGAAGGGAACATAGGAGGTTTGTGTATTTTCTTTTCTTTTTTTTTTTTTTTAAGATTTATTTATTTATGCATACAAGAACTGGAATACAGGCTAGAGGTGTGGGGGGTGGGGGGGTGAAAGGATTCACCAGAGACAGAGTAGGGAACTGAACAGGCAGACTGACTGAAATACACTGCTGAGGGGAGCAGCAGGCCGGTCAGGAGAGGTCTGCTGCGCCATGTGGGTCACCTCCCTGGCCGGGGATCGAACTCATGCTGCAGTGGCTGTGGACAGCTTCATAGGTTGCTTCTTAACCCCTTGCTCCACCAGGGAGGCCCCGGTTTATGTATTTTCAACCTCAGGTTGTGGACATACACTGGGTGAGCCCTTTTGTTGCCCAAAAACTCAGGGCAGGGTCTGTCACCTGTTACTTGCAGGTGCATAAGTGGCTTTAGCCAGGAACTGGTTTGTTGTTTGTCCGCTGTATTCAACCTCTTAAATTTAAGTTAAAGGTCATCTGATTTCACTGAAGGCCTCTTGCAAGGCCTGAGCACCCCCAGTGTCACTTACTGGGAGCAATAGTGTTGCCAGATTGGCTTTTTTATTTACTTTGGAGTCCTGCTGGGTGGTGTGTCTGCTCTGCACTGGTAGTAGCTAGGTGGGCTGCCTGGAGCCAGCAGGGTGGGACAAGGCCTGGTGTTTCATTAGGTAGCTGAGGCCTTGGAGGCCAAGTACCCCTCCCCTCACCACCTCTCTTAGGGCCAGATGTACAGGCCCTTATAAGGCGGGTGATAGTCGGGTTCGGTGTGCCCCCTTATTCATGGCACACATAGGTTTCACTCTGATGTATGTGGAAACATCACACCCCTTGTGATTGTGACGCCCTCTTCTGTTTTTTTCCTGAATAACTCAGGTAGTGGAAGTGAAATTCAGTTTCTGTCCGAAGCCCAGGATGACCCACAGAAACGAAAACCAGATATCAAAAAAGCGAAACTGATGCTGGGGTGGGAACCTGTGGTAAGTGTTGGGGTCACGCTGCCTGGAGCAGGGTCTCCAGTCTGGAATCTGTCTAGCAGGTGCTGGTAGCCATTGAGGGGCTCCCTGTGGAGTGTGGGGACTCGGGCATCTAGGTTCACAGGGTTTTCTCTAGGCCATTCCACAGCTTTTTAATCCTGTTTCTCTTATTCTCTGTTTTGAAATGATGAATCTGATTTTGTAAAATTACCCGTGCACATGACTTCATCTGTGAAAGAAGATTCAAGGTCCATGGCCCATGCCTCCAAGCCTTGCATAGCCCTGGCCACCCTGTATGTCTCAGGGCCCAGGCTGGCTTTGTATGTGAAGTGGGCAAGGTTGCTGTGTGCAGTGGGACAGACAGCACTTGCCAGCTCCCATGCACGTGGCCATCAAGTTTACATTGAGAGACTAAAGGCAAGGAGAAAGCGGTGCTTCCAAGCCTTCCTTTTGCTCTTAGATGAACTCAGACTCTTGGGATGTGTGAGAGGCTGTACTGTTCTTCTCCCTCATCCTAGAATGCCCATTCTCTGGGCATGTGTCCCCCAGGTTGGCACTTCCCCAGAGTCACATACCCTCCAGGGCCTCCTGGCCATGGGCTCAGTGCAGAGCCAACTCCTGAGTCCACAGTGGCCACCGCTCCGGGCCCGAGCTCACCTGTTTCCCTGATGTCTCTGCTGTTCCCTCTTTGCTCTCCCCGAGAGGGCCCTGCTAGGATGTGTGCCCCCTGAGGGCTGTGTACAGCTGTAGCCCCAGCAGGTTGGCACACAGTAGGTATTAATAAATGCTGGACTATCCTCAGTGTCCCCTGTGGTTGCTGCCATCACCATTGTCAGGTTATAGACTCAGGGGTCTATAACACCAGCTGTTTACTTTAAAAATGTGTACATGGTTTCTAACTTAGGGAGGGAAGGAAAAATAATTTTCCCTTTCCCTGCCTCTGAGTTTTAGCTGAGACCCTTGTAATAAAAGATGGATTAGCAAGAGGGGAACAAACAGACGGTCAATTGACATGTATAGCTCTTGTGTTCATGAAAGGGCAGAGGCGACTGTAGGAGACTCTCTTAGAGGAGAATAAATGCTTTTTAGGAACGATGACCGGCCCTTACAAGAATAAATGGGAAAGTTTGTGACCAAGTTTGTTAGTTTCCGCTGTCTCCTGTGTCAAGAGTCTCTCTCTCTTTGTTGATGAAACTCCTGGGGAGGTGGTTTCTGACAGTTGAGCTCTTTTTGGAGGTTCTGATTCTAGGCAGATAGGGGAGAAATGTTTTCTTATATCTGCTATTTTGAGGGGTAACATGTCCTAGACTACAATAATATATTGGGGTGTATATTTTGCTTCAGAGCTAAATAATGAGAAGCCCAGACAATCAGAGCTTTAGGGGTGAGACTTGAGTAAAGTGTGGTCTTTATTTACTTGCGATCTGCAGGTCAAGTCATCTGCTGATGATCATAGAAACTGATTAAATAAAGATAATATCATACCCAAACTTAACCTACTGCATAGTAATCCCAACTGTATAAAGCAAGTTACAGCAAACAGATTTGTTTTTATAAGGAATGTGTCTTTAGTCCGTGGTAAGCCTACCTGTGCTTTAAGCTCACTATGTTGAAAACGTTTAATGACGTTTCCCATGCTAACTATTCTGCACGAGGTGAGGTGTGTGCTTGTGGTGAGTGTGTGTGTGACATCTGCCGCTGTCCTGGGAGACACAGTCCCCAGAGGACAGGCATTCCAGGGTGAACATTCCAGAGGAAGATCGTCTCTTCCTACTAGTAGTTTCATAGGAAATTTTGGAGGAATGATACAAAGGAGCTTTTAGTCCTTCCTGCCCATCTTAATTTCCCCATATATGTGTGCTTTTAACAGCTGTTTGGAAGCACAGCTGGCAGTCAGCTCATATTTTTAAGAGGTATGATTTGGTAAGCTTTGATGTACTTTTATACCTGTGAAACCATCCCTACCACCAGGATTATCGACCTGCCCTCCTCCCAAATGTTCAGGATGCCCCCTGGCAATACCTCCCCCTGAATTTCTCCTTTTGTTCTTTTAATGGGCAGCTGATTTGGTTTTTGCTTCCTGTTTGCTGCAGGGCAGTTTGCTTTTTGTGGGTTATCTTGTGTCTCTCACACTCAGCCACTTATTCAGTGGGGGTGAAAGTGCAAAGTGCACAAGTCCTGTGGAAGAATGAGGCAGTCATACAGATGGCCTTCCCAAACCTCTGCCCTCCGTGGTCCAGACTTTTTATGAAAGAGAGGAGCACTGTGCGTGTGCATTTTAAAAGTGTCCTTTGTGATTGGAGTAGATACCAACCAGCAAGAGGCAGTTCAGGAAGGAGGGGTGGAATTTGTTTTATGTCCATTAGGTGAGTAATCTGTCAAATTACACTGCACATTCTGTAAGCAGCTTTAGAAATAACTCTGAGAAATAACCAGGCTCTGAGAGGCATTCGAGAGCCTCTGCAGAGCTACGTCCCTGTCACTCAGTCTCATTTTCTTTTTAAACAGGTGCCTCTAGAAGAAGGTTTAAACAAAGCAATTCACTACTTCCGTAAAGAACTTGAGTACCAGGCAAATAATCAATACATCCCCAAACCAAAGCCTGCAAGAATAAAAAAAGGCCGGACACGCCATAACTGAAAACCTCACTTCTGGGACTGGAGACGCCCTGTTTCACACTTGATGGGATGTATTTTTATTTTCATTTCCTTTAAATTTTTTTTTAAAGAAAGACTTTAAAAGGTGTCATGAAGAACAAACTGGAATTTCATTCTGAAGCTTGCTTTAAAGAAATGGATGTGCCTAAAAACTCCCCTCAAAAAACTGCAAATTTTGCCTTGCACTTTTTAAATCTGTCTTTTTATGTAAAATAGTGTAGATGCATCTCTGCATATTTTCAAGTTTTTTATCTTGCTGTGAGAGCTTATGTCGTGACTGTCGTTGACAGTTTTATTTACTGGTTTCTTTGTGAAGCTGAAAAGGAACATTAAATGGGGTGAAAAATGCCGATTTTATTTATTAAAGTGGGTACTTGCAAATGAGACATTATACTATGCATAAAGGAAAAAAAAATCAACAACAACAAACCAAGCAGTATTGTCAGGTGGGTGAGGCACCGGTATTTATTCTTTAGGCAGATAAATGAATTTAGTTTGAGAGCTTTATGATTCTTTCAATTCAGAATTTTTCCGAGGTCTAGTTTTTAGTTGTAAACTTGACTTTGAAATATTTCTGTTAGTTATCACGATCAAGGATATTTGAACTCACTACTGTGTCGTGCTGCCTAAGGGGTTGGGGGGTGGGCAGAGTTAACATATTCATGGTTAACAGTGGTTAAATATGCTATTTTAATAAAATATTGAAATTCACTTTCAGTTTTAAAAGGTTGACTCTGCATGGTACATTGTTGGATTGCTAAGAAAAATATTGGAGAATTTAAAAGAAAATTAGGAAAACACGTGGGTTGGTACACAATGTCATTTGCGTGACTATGAATGCATTTACCTGCTGCTTGGACTGGATCTGCGCATATAACATTAGCTGCTGTGTGGAGAGTCTCCCCTGCATTTTGGGATTGACTCTTGATCTGGGTGTTACAACCTTCGCTTCCAGGGATAAAATGGTTGCACCTCCTCTGCAGTGACAGTGAAGGCAGACTCAAGCAAGGTGAAATTACAGAGTTGGAATGTACTGGACGTAACTGCACCCCCCTGGATACTCAATCCAGCTCACTGATCCAGGTAGACTCTCAAATGGGGCCACTCCGGGTGCCCTGGTGGACCTTTGCATCACTGCCTGACACTAGGTGGGCTGCTGCTGTGGTTGTTAGCTCTTAATTCTGTATGAACTTGACTTCGTTCTCAACCTGTATGTCCTGTTGAGTGAATATTGATTGATCTGGCCATGGCCATGAGTTCTGGTTTGGTCTCATGAGAGAAATAGGGAATCTGGGAAGTTGTCAGTGATTTCCTAAGTTTTCATTTGCATCTTAAGTGATTTGTGTGTGCCCACCCCCACCTGGGATATTTTTTCGGTTCCACTGTTTTTTCTTCTCCCCCTGTGATTCCAAACAACATGGTGGTTAGAGGTCTTTTGGGTTTTTTTGTTGTATTTTTTTTTTTAATAGTTTCATGTATCACTGAAGTCCTTGGTGTTATGAGTTGACCTTTTATTGAAACCTGCCATTCTGACTGTTCTAGGAAACTCTGGTCTGATTTAAACCTTTGCTTATAGCAGGCCTCCTCTGACACCGCTGCCATGTGCCTGCCATGGCATGGAAGTGCCTGCCATGTATCTGTGCACACTCTATTTTATCAACAAGACATTTATAAAAGGTTGGTCAAAAGGTTCAGAGGAATTGGGTGCTGAATCTCTTTATAAAGGCTCAGCAGGGATGGAGAAGTGGGGCATACCACTTCTCCATTATGTATACCCTGGTCTCACGTTTTAAGAAACTTTAATCTTCAAATACAGAAATTTCTATAACAATCTTGAGAAATGTTCACATAACCTCCTGGGAGCATTTAACTCAATGAAGCAGCCCATTCCATTGGAATTTTGAGCTAAATTCGGCTTCACTGAGCAAGCAGCCACTCATGGGTTCTGGTTGTGCCCTGGAGGGTCTCCACGAGCAAGACAAAGACTTCTTTCTCTTGACAGCCCTGCCTATTTAGGAGCAATCAGGTCAATGCAGGCATGACAACTCTAGCCTGGGTTCCCTGGATGATCTGGCCACCCTCCCCTAATTGTCTATTTAGTCTTATCTTCAAAAAGATGGGGGCCATCTCCCACTTCTAATACTTATCTTGTGGTCAGTATCTTTTCACAGTGGGAGTTTTTTGTCTTTTATTGAAGAATACACTTTATATGAAAATGGCTGATTTGTATAACTCTGGAGGATTATTCTGATCCATAAAGGAAAGGTGTTTTTTTTCTTTTTATTTAAAAAGGACATGCAGAGTGAGGCAGTATAATTTGGAAAGCACTTGGCCAAGGACCTTCAACCAAGCTTGAACAAGCTTCCCACTTGGCCTGAAATTCCCACCGCTGGCCACGATGAATGCCTGCTCAGAAGGCAGTCAGCAGCCAGGGTCATGGTCGAGTAGAGAGAACATGAGTTTGCTATTTCCATGATGAAAAAGCTCAGAAAAATATCTTGGCACATGAGGTCTGCTTTGGAGGGAGGTGAACCTTGCATGGGGGGGAATTTGGGGAACATGGATGAGCTGATATAGGTGGTGCTTGTCCTGGGGAGAAATAATGTGTGGGAACGAACCCCCCCCCCATCTGATTTATAATTCTGGTTCTGTTCTTAATTCACTGTGTATCCCAGGAGGTGTCTGTCATTCAACCCCATTTTCCTCTGATGTCAAAGTGAAACGTAATCCATTTTTCCCTTCCTGAGTATGGTCAGGCCCCATTCAGTACATATTAACAAGCACTAACTGGAAGTTACTAAAGACATACCTAAGGCGTGCAGAAAGGTGAAAGGCCAAACTACAGAGGAGGTAGACCAGGAAAATCGTAACCAAAAGGAGGGAGGTATAGTCATAGTAATATTGAAGGTTTATTCAGGCAGGAGATCTTATTAAAAATATGGAAATTAATTGCTTAATAAATAGTTCCATTCAATAGGAAGATAGGTTGATTCTAAATTTGTATATACCACGTGGATTTTCATATAGCCACCTATAAAGCAGATTGGCAGAATTAAAGGAAAAACTTGTCAAATTCATAATCATAGATTTTAATACACTTAACCAGTAATCAGTATATCAAACAGACCACCTAAAAAAATCAGTATGCAAATAGAAAGTGTGAACAGTGTAATGATTGAACTTGAGCTGGTGGACTTGGCCGCATCTGAGGGTTGTGAAAGAGGTGGAGCACCTGCCAGGTGACACCTGCTTGGACATAAAGGTGGCCTTAGTGTACTGCAAGGGATTAGTGTACTGCAAGGGATTAGGACCTGAATGCACTATTTTTTTTTTTTTAAACCACAAAGCAATTGAGTTTTTTTTTTTTTTTTTTTTAAAAAGCAAGGCCAGTGAGATAATTAGAAAAATCCATGTCCTTGAAAATTTAATAACACTCATAGGTCAACTCATGGGTCAAAGGAGAAATTGCAATTGAAATTAGAACCCTTAATTATCTAACTTTTCACATCAAACTAATGGGGTACAATACCTGGCAGGAAAAGGAGTATTAAGGGCTCTCCTTAAAAGAAAGTAAGGCACAAAAATAGAGCGAGGCTCTAATAATATAAATGAAAGACCCACAGACATAGATGGAAGGAAACACTAGAAGAAGCATGTTTGAGGAGACAAGATTTATTTTTTTAAAAGGCACAAATGAATAGGAAAGAAAATATCCCCAACTCATTTTATGACACCAGCATAACCTTCAAACCCAATGTGATAAGAACAGGGCCAAAAAGAACACTATGCACCAGTCTTCCTCATGGATGTGGAGGTAAAAATGCTGAGCAGATATTACCCAGCCAGATGCAACAATAAATTTAAAAAATCATGATCAAGTTAGATTTATTCCAGGAATTCAATGGATTCATATTGGAATTTTATTAATAGAATTCATTGTAATAAACTGAGAAGGAAAAGTTACGTTAGCTCAATAGGTAAAATACAATTCAACATTCATACAACATTAAAAAATTTCTTAGCATTTTTTTTAAAAATAGAAATTTCCTTAACTTGATGAATCTACAAAAAAAATCCAACAAATACAGAAACATGACTGGCACTCCCTTTAAGAGCGAAGCAAAGATGTCTTTTTCCATCACCCCTCTGTCCCTCCTCTTTGACATTACACTGGGGGTTGAGCCAGCCCAGAGTTAACAAGAAGAAGAAACAAAAATTTTAAGAGTGGGTATGTAAAACTAGTTTCTATGGAAAACATGTATGGTGATTGCTCAAAAATTAAACAATTCCTATCTAACCCAGCAATTCTACTTGTGGGTATATACCGAAAAGAACTGAAACCAGGGACTTGAAGATAGTTACATGCCCATGCTCATAGCATTATAGCTATTTTTTAGCACAATAGTTAAAAAGTCTGAAGCAACCCCAATGCCCATTGACAGATGAATGGATAAATAAAATGTGGCGTGAACATGCAATAGACTGTTTTTCAGCCTTAAAAAGAAAGGAAAATCTGGCACATGCCACAGTATACATGAACCTTGAAGATATTTTTGCAAGAGAAATAGACATGAAAGACTGAATAGTGTATGAGCTCACTTATCTGAGGTACCTAGAGTAGTCAGTTATAAAAAGATGGAGAGCAGAATGCTTGATGCCAGGACAGGGAGGAGGGATGGGTAGTTGTCTCCCCGCCCCCTCAACAGTTAACAGTTTGGGGAGATGAAAAAAGTGCTGTAGGTGGATGGTGGTAACAGTTGTACATCCATGTGAAGGTACTTAATGCCACTGAACTGTACACATAAAAATGGTTAAAATAGTAAACTTTTTGTTCTGTGTATTTCACCACAAATTTTAAAAAAGATGTTAGGATTCCAAAGGAAGAAGCAAAATTATTTATATGCAGATGCTACGATTATCCATAAATACTGCTCCTGTAGCCAGTACTTCCTACTGAGTTCAACTTGTTAGTTTTTTATTTTTATTACCTGTAGTGTATTGATGGGGATGGGTTTCAGAGACTATGTGCAAAATGATCAAGTTTTTGAGAAAGGAAACGAGCTTCCATTAGACTGTTGGAGGGTCTGTGACCCAGGGTCTAGGAGCAGTGTGAGTGGCCCCTCCCCACCCCTGCTGGTATGAATGGGCACCCTTCACCCACCCCCTTCTGCCCTTCATTTCCCCTCCCTCTTTCCACCTAACACCACTTTTCTCTCTTTCATTCACTCAGGTGTTTAGATATGATTCAGAGTCTATTCTGTGGTCCTTCTCGAATCACTGAAAAAGTTTTAATTTTTTAGATAAGTGAGCCTCTGAAATCAACCAAACTTTAGATTTTTTTCTGTTATCTTTTGTTTCCTGGATAATAACACTAAATAGGTCCAGCTACAATTCAGGGCCTAGAACCCCAGAAGCTCTCAAACACCTGTAGAATAATTGGAATCCTACAAACCATGTTCTGTAATCTTAATTTTCAAATAAATTTTCTTGCTGGTTTTATATCTTGCATGATAGCATGGACTGAATATTCAAACAGACGACCCAGGGCCTGCTTGGTGTGGTGGTGCGGATTCACCAGGTAACTGTTGGGATATTAATAGAGACTTGTCTCTCAGATGATACATGAGCTTCAGAATCACTCAGGGGATAAAAACTGTCGTCAACTTAATTTTCATCCAAATGAATTCCGAGAAGTTTCTTTTAAACAAAATGCTTTATTGCTATTTTTAGGTGAAATGCATTGTTAGGTACTTGCATGAAATATCAAAGACATTTATATTCTTTGTTTTGATGCTTCCTTCCTGGTCACAGAAAGTGGGTAGAAAAGATGAGCTGAAACAAGGCATGAAAGGGATTGAAGAGTGCGTGACATTTTGAAGAGGATCTCTGCGGGGTCCTTGAGCCAGGCTTGGCGAGCTGTGGTTAGTAGTCGTCATAGTTGACGCTGGCTCCATGCCTGAAGCTGTGGGGACTCCGCGGACCGTTGGCGGACTCTTCATCATAGTGATGTTGGTAGTAATCGTAGTAGTCATGTCCATTCCGACCTCTGTTTAGCCAGTAGGTGACATCGTCTTCAAATTTCTGGAGGAAAAGAGAGAATTACAGAGACCATTTCTCACCCTTGGCTTTTCTCTGTGATGGTTTTTCTTCAATGATTAACAACCCTTCCCCAGAACAATTCCTTGTCATGCTCTTTCTGTGCTCAGGTCAATACAGCTTACTAGAGAATACTGACAGAGCTAATTTCTCCTAAGAAATACATACCCATGCCTTTGAAAACTTCTGTCATAGGAGCTCTAAATAGACCCCAGACTTAAACATTTTCCTCTTTTTCAGTAAATGAAATGAACATTTACCAAACACAGTAACAACACGGCCTGACCCACCATCCACATCTCGTGGTGGTGGGCACCATCCTTTCTGTCCCTGCCCCGGTGCTGGGTCCACTCGGGCACACAGTAGCTGCTTAATAAATGTCTGGATTAACTCACCTCCTGCACTGGCATCTTAGAGCCATGGGCAGAGTATCCCTGTGGTGTTGGTTAGAGCATGCATATGGCACTTTTTCATCCCGCAAACACTTATCCAGGGGGCACTGTGTGCCAGGTCCTGTGTTGGGGACTGGAGGGCCACCCAAACAAGCCAGGTGATATCCTCCTTCAAGAAGCCTGCAGTTTGCTGCACCGGTAAGATGCAGCTCTCCTGCTCGGCTCTGACTATGCAGGTGCCGCTCTTTTTCTTTCTCCTTTTCCTTATAAACCTGACCTCTTAAAAGGTAAAAGAAAAAGGAAGAAGAAGCCTAAGTTTTGGGAGAGACCCATGAAGACAAAGCAGTTGCTGTAATAATAAGGAAGGACTGAAGATGAAGGAGAAATGGAGCATGACGTTCAGGTTTGTAATTGGCTTTTGGTATTAATGCTGCATCCCTTAATGGCGGGACATATTCTGGGAAATGCATCTGTAGGTGATCCCATTGTTGTGTGAACATCATAGAGCGTAATTAGACAAGCCTAGGTGGTATAGCCCACTGCACACCGGCGTGTCAGTAGGGACCACCATTGAAAGTACAGCCAGTATATGGTCAAATGTACTAACTTTCATCATTGTTGGTGAAGGTGCAAGATGGATTTAAACTGACTTGCAGGGGTACATGCTCAGGACAGAGATTTAATGTGGGAGCAAAGAGGCAGGGAGCAGAGCAAGAGGCCCTGGGGGAATTGGAGCCTCTCTAAAACTTTGGGCTTCAGAGCCAATTTTTGTCCAAGTCTGGTTAATGAACCCCCTCATCTGAGGCTCTGGAAATGCTATAAATGGAAATTTGATGGCATCACCCCATGCCTCATGGATCAAATTTTATGGTGGCTAGGTCTCAGGAATCTATTTTACTGTAATAAGAATACCATTATCTGAGCACCCCATGAAGCTGGGAGCCCCTTATTCCTGCACTGCTGGGGGTCTTGCTCATTTCCTGAGGCCTTCCTCTGTCTTCTTTGGAAAGAATACTTGTTTTTCTCATGTTACTGCAATTTTTCCCACCGTGAAACAATCTTGTTCCTTGTATTTTTCTCATTTTATAATCTTGTTTGAGGTTTTGACTTAGAAGGTATTTTTTCAACAATTTTTTAAGAAGTGTTTTACAAATGGAAATTATGCAGACATTTTTTAAACCTACCTTTTAGGGAGAGGGTCAAAGAAAAGGGGGCTAATAATGCCATTGCCAATGACAACCACTACTGATATTTTGACATTCCCTTCTAATAAATTCCATGCAGATATAGTTACTATCTTATTTGATTCTCACCTTTATTCTGGTTTTGTCAGCAGACATGATTTCAGCCATTACCCCTGATGAACTCTTCATACCCATTTTCATGAACTATTGTATAATTACTGGCAGTCAGGGTTTGCATATCACTAAAAGATGATGGAGCACTCATCAAATAGTTCATCAAATAAATATATTTTTAAAATAAGTTTTCAATGAGTATACCAGATGCTAAAGATCTGAGAAAATTGGTGCTCTCCTTCATGACTTACTGATCATGCAATTGATAATACCGCGAGATCCTTAAATGTGATTCCATCTTTTGCCCCAGGAATTCAGCAGGGCAGATTGTAATACTAAGTAAGGCACAGTCTTCGCACAAAGATGCAAATAATAGTACTGTCATTTGGTTTGTGAATGTTAAGTAAGTTAATTCACATAAACACTTAGAATCATGCCTGGCATAGAGTTTGGCTATAACCATTCAGCTATTTGCACATAAAAAGATTATATTTGAGATAATCAGGGAACAACCCATATGTCCAATGGTTGGGAATAGAAAGGAAATTATGATACAGCTACAATGATCGTGTTTTATGCAGCCTCTAGAAATGTTTAATTTGTTTTCTCACTGAATGCAGTATTTTGTATATACCCTCCATTAGCAATATGAGTCATGGGCCCATTGAAAACATACTTCCAGCTACCCCAGCTGGAGATGCTGCCCTTCATCTGGTTGCTGGCAGGGTGGCAGACTGAATGTCCATGCCAAGTTTCATATAGCGAGTGCTGCTCCTATACCAGGTTCTTGTAGCCCCGCGGGTCACGCTGCAGACCAACGCCTGTGCAGCAAAATCTAACCCCTTACTTGTGCCACTGTCTCATCTGTACCTGCTCCCAGCTGGGAGTCTGTGATTATAAACATTCCTTTCCCTTAATTTACTGCTGATGCTCACTCATACTTCCTGAATACATGGTAGAACTCTATCCCTGCAAATGCATTGGCACATTTTCCCAAAGCATCTGCAAAGACCCGTCTTTAAAAGTCACTTTCATCTTTTTCCATTATCCTTATAGGTTTTTTTCATTGATCTTGCAGTTCGTGACATTTTTTGAGGGTAAGTTGAAAATGTTTTGGGGGGGTTGTGAGATATTTAAAGGACACTCAGGCAAAGCTATCCATTAAGTTTTAAAAGCTCTAGGAAAATCAGATTCTTGATGAATTTAAGTCCCGGTCATTTGACAACATGTTGGGAGAGATTCCCATTTGGGCCTAATGTGATGGAAATTTCCAGCTGATGTCTTAAATTGATGGTAAGGGAAAGCAATGCCTAGCTAGCACGTGGCATACAATGGGGATTCGTTCTTTTGGAGAGAATACTGAAGCCTTATTTTCTGTGCTCCATTTCCCCATTTCTTGCCTCTGTCCCCACCACCCTACCCCGCTGGAGAGAACACTCACCGCTTCATCAAAGCCCATGTACAGGAACTGCTGGTACCACTGCTGAACCTCCGGCCGGGTCCGGTCCCACAGCTGCCGCTTCTGCCGCTTCAGGCCGCTTAAGAATTCTTTGGCTTTGTTCTCATCAACAGCCACTTTAGCCATTTTAGTTGGAGCAGGTGCTGAAATGATTAAGCCCCCACCCCACAAAGGACAAAGAATGATTTATTTTCTCATTGGAGTAAATCGCTGGGATATCTCCCACCTGCCAGTCCCATTATGCATGAGATAGTAGTAACTCCTAACTTCATTTCTACATCAACTGTGGTCATCAATCTCCTCACTTCTTGATACGAAGCTCTCCTGTTTGGGTATAGCCAGATAAAGGGGCACAGGCTCACCTTCAAATTTTAAGGCACAGGGTAGAAGCAAAGCAGTTAGTTTTCTGCAGCCACTCCCTATGCCCGATGTAGGCCCATGGGGGAGAGGCATGAGGTTCTGCATTGGGGTGCAGCCTATGTCCCCGGCCACCCTGCTGTGTGATCATTGCATATGGAATCAAGAGGGTGCTGCGCTTGCTTTGGAGATGGGAAAGAAAAGGAATTGGAGTGATGAACCCTGGGGGGCCGGACCAGGCTCATCCTGGCCGTCCTGCAAGTTCTCATATCCAGTTGCTGGAACACTCAGCACCAGCTTGGGCATCATTCCCAGGCCTCCCACATTGTTGATTTGATTGAGTCTTGCCGGGACTGACCTTTGCTTTAACATGACTTCCTCTACTGTCTCTCCCTCATGTTTTCCACTGCTTAGAAGGCAGCATTTCTGTAGGCTCTGCCACTGGGTTGCCCCTCTGTCCCTTCATCTATAAAACTGGACTGACAGACAGCCCCTCGCTTATGAGGCTACATCAAGATAATGAAAGGAAGGTGCCCTCTGTGTCCCATGACCACATCAGGAAATACCAGTGGGGTTTATTTTTTTTACCTCTTGTGTCTCTCCCTCAGGGCATGTTAATATTCTTTTGTATATAGTAGGTACTCACTGTGTATTTCTTGACTTGATAAATAAAAGCTACAGATGTACACCTAGGATTTGTGGTTTTCTTGCTGGTTCCCCCACTTTGTCAGGCTTTCCTTTTGGCTATCCTGCTGCCCTACACAGGGATGGGGCCACCCCTCTGAGGTGCTGCAGAGATGGGGGATGGGCAGGGTGGCTGGAAATGCTGGAAGCTTCCCCAGAAACCCACAGGGGTCCCCTGTCCTCAGCACCTGTGTATGTCAGTGAGGGGAGAGCCCAGGGGGGCAAACTGGGAAGAATGAATGTGGACTAGAGGCCCCCATTCGGGAGGCAACTTTCATCTGCTAGAATCCTCTATTAACTAGGAGAGAAAAGAAGGAGTGCTCATACCAGAAGAGTAGCCACATTTCTTAATTCCTAAGGGATAGACATCTTGCTAATTTTATAGGTGAGGATGACAGTTTCCAGGGCAGTCACAGGCGGGCACCAGGGTCTCCACTGATAGAACTGAGCGCAGCAGCCCAGAGTATATTATGTGACTCTCAGGTGGTTCTATTTCCCGACATTTTGCTGCTGGTCACCACATGTATCTTAGGAATTTTTGTCACAACTGGTGTTAGTAACAGAGGGGTTTTCTGTTTAACCCTCTCCCAAAAACTATCAGAAATAATAATGCAAAGGACTGCAACAATAGCACCCCGTGCCTCCCTCACAAATTAAGGTTTTATGGGCCCTGAAAAATATGCTCTAAATTGGGCCTCCCTGGTGGCGCAAGGGGTTAAGTCTCAGCACTACAAAGTTATCAGCAGCCTCTGCAGCATGAGTTCGATCCCCAGCCAGGGACCTGCTAACCCATATGGTGCAGCAGACCCTTCCTGTCTCGCCTGCTGCTCCCCTCAGCAGTTTATTTAAGTCAATCTGCCTGTTCTGCTCCCCACTCTTCTCCGGTGAATCCTCTCACCCCCTGCACCTCTAGCCTACACCTCAGTTTTTGTATGCATAAATAAATCTTTAAAAAAACTGCTAAAAAAAAAAAAGAATATACTCTAAATACAGCTTTGTACTCTAGAAAGTATCACAACTCTAAACAGCATTCGGTGAGCACGGCAACACTGTTTCTTTCATTTTGGGGTGTGCACTGACAGCTTTGAGAGAAACAGCCTTCAAAAATTGACAATAATATTTATGCAATAAAATAGCACCCTGCAGGCCCACAAAATGACCCTTCAGATCTGCTAACCTTTTAAGGCATGAACACTTTGATTTTCCAAATGCAAGACCCCAGAGAGCACAATCAACACTCCCATTCCATTTCAATCCAGTTAAGAATGCAACCCTGACCCATTCCGTGTATATTTACCTTCGCGTTTTTGGAGGATCAGTCTGAGTTTATTTCCACTTATGCCATCTAAAAGAAAGAAAATAGAAATCAGTTTCAGGGTTGTACTGTACTCTTTGACTTCTCAAATGCAAAAATAAAAGTTAGAAAAGTGTGGGTCTGCTAATCCCACCTATTCGGCCACCATTTTGTTACCTACAGTTCTAAATCCTAAGCAAGGTCAGAACAGCCCGGTCATTTAGGTACAGGAGCCCCACCCTGCAAGGTGCCTTTCAAATCAATCAAGAGCACAAAGCTGGATCAGCTGGGAAGGGTATGCATCACAAGGTATGACAAGGCATGCCCAGGGGACTGATGACCTATGCATAAAACATACTCCCTACTTATACATCTAGTGAGCACCGATGTATAACAAGGGACCCCAGAAGCTGATCAGTGGAAAGCCTTGTTGATAAGATTGAAACCCTGGCTGGGGAACTAGAGCTTGATCCCAATTACAATACTAAGTCATCAAGCAGATGAGAAGTGCCTGGAGGTCAGACTCACAACCCCTGATACTAGTTTCTAGTTTCACCCCTTCCTTTTCTCTTTGTCCTCCTTCCTCTCAACTGATGCTGTATAATTCTTCTATCAATAACAAGGCCAGGATCTTGGTCTTCAGCAGCATCCTGCATTATGTAGCCTGCTCCACGACTCCCGTTTCTTTATCAGCATGGTGTTGCCCGATGCAACAGAAAAGTTCACTTCATTCGTGTATTGTGATCTGGCATCTTGCTAGTGTTACGGTTTTGAACCCTAGTTGCACTCCCTGTCATGCAGCAAAACATCATCAGAATGCTCAGTGGCTCAAAGCTTGTGACAGGGATCATGACTGACCAAGGCCACCACTGTTCAAGCTACTTCTTAGGCAAAGTGACATCGTTCTCTCAGCCCTCATGTCTCACTAGGAGGGCGACCATCTGTCCTACACACCTTCCTGCCAACTTTTACTTTTCATATAATATAAGGGGGATTAAATAGTGTCTCCCCAAATTCATATCTACTAGGAACTTGTGTGAACTTATTTGGAAATAGGGTCTTTGCAGATGTAATTAGTTTAGGATGTTGCAATGATATAATGGATTTAGGGCAGAGACTGTTCTTGTAAGAGGAGAAGATACAGAGAAAGAAACTATAGGCAGAGGCAGGCAGAACGGGAGTTGTGTGGTCACAAGCCCAGGAAATGCCTTAGCGCTCTAAAAATTCAGTCCAGGTCCAGAAGTTCCCGCGTCTCCGGAGCGCTTAGGAGCCCCGAGGCAGCGTGTGGCCGGCTCTGGCCAGGAGACTCCCGGACCCCGGCAGCTGCCTCCATCCTCTGTGCTGGACCCCATCGCCCCCCAGCGCTGCTCCCGAGCCCTCGCACGTCTGTGAGAGCAGCAACAATGGACGAATCTCTGGTCACAACCTCGGGAGATTTTTAAAGTGTGATATGAAACCACTGCCATCCATGGAGGGCCTGGAAAGATCTTAGAATATTGTCATATGTCCTTGGGCAGCTTCTAGGAGCAAGGAAGGCAAACAGAATATATACTGATGGGAGAAGAGACGGTGGTACTAGAAGACACGAGCTAAGAAATATCTGGAGGATATGGAGAGATAAATCACTGCACCTTTCAAGATGATTCTGAACAACCACTCAAGCTATTCTTTAATGCCCAGAAATGTATGGCTTCTTCTACTTAATCCATTTCTTCTATACAACGTGTAGAAAACAAGTGCAAAGGATAGACTAAGGTCATGGACTACAGGTGCTTTGCTGGTTTCTAAATTCCTGCTATGAGTGAGACCATCCAGTGTTTTTCGTCTTCTTTCTGGCTTATTTCGCTGAGCATGATCCCTTCCAGTGCCATCCATGTTGCTGCAAATTGCATGTGTTTATCTTTTTTGAATGCTGAGTAATATTCCATGGTGTATATGCACCACCTCTTCTTGATCCAGGCATCTATTTTTGGGCATTTGGGTTGTTTCCAAAGCTTAGCTATTGTAAACAGGGCTGCTGTAAACATAAGGGTGCAGGTGCTCTTTGGAATTGATGTTTCTGTGTCCTTTGGGTAAATACCTAGGAGTGGAATCGCTGTATCCTATGGAAGCTCTGTCTTTGGCAGGTCGAGGAATCTCCACACAGCTCTCCATCGTGGTTGGACCAGTTTGTACTCCCACCAGCAGTGCAGGAGAGTTCATTTCTCTCCACATCCTCGCCAACATTTGTTGTTGCTAGTTTTTTAAATACGTGCCATTCTCACTGGTGTGAGATGGTATCTCATGGTAGTTTTGATTTGCATTTCCCTGATTGCAAGTGATGTTGAACATTTTTTCATATGTCTGTTGGCCATTTGCATTTCCTCTTTGGAGAAGTTTCTTTTTAGCTCTTCTGCCCATTTTGTGACTGGATTATTTACTTTGTTTTTTTGAGTCACTTCAGCTCGCTAAGAGCATTCATTATTCTATGAGGACATCAGAAGTCTGCATACTTAAATCTCTAGAAACTTCTAAATATTGATTTTACACATGATCATCACCAAAGAAATCTTTCAGGATCAGTACAATCCTGATTACTTTCTGAACTGTGTAGGTTTTTCTTCTGATTCATCAATGAAAAATACTTGTTTTAGAATTGAAAAATCCCCATACTTTGTCCCCTCTTGTCACCGATGAAGACATGGAGGTGCCGCTGAAAGCCATCTTCCCTCAGCGCCCAGGGGCCCGAGGAGGAGACAGTGATGATCACTGAGGGAAGGGAAGGGAAGGGAAGGGCAGCCATAGTCTCTTCTGACTTGCTGGAGAAGCAGCTGTCAGTAGTTCTCCTGAAGCCTCCTAACAAAGGTTAAAGGCTCCATTTAACTAAGCCCCTGGCAGGGCCTCCAGGATGGCCTAGGGGTTAGTCTCAGCGCTCTCACCGCTGCGGCCTGAGTTCGAGCCCCGGCCAGGGGGCTACCCGTCAAGGAGCGTGGGAGCGAGCCCCCGTGAGGGGGTATGGAGCTAGAGCGCATGTGGTGCAGCAGAAGGTCTCTTCTCTCTGTGCCTGCTGCTCCACTATGCTCTGTGCTTCAGATCGCCCTCCTCCCTCGCCCCCCCCTCCTCCCTCGCCCCCCCTCCCTCGCCCCCCCCACAAGTCTTCCTAATAAAATCTGACACCTAGATACTCCCGAGTGCAATGCCACATCAACACCCTCCGTATGTAAAGCATCCATTACCCCGTAGTACCTTGATCAACTACACCAGATGTGTAGCTTACCCTAATCAACTTATAAGCAGGCATTATTTATACTATTTGCTGTTGTTTTCATTCAGTTCTAAAAATGTTTCTATTAACCCAATCATTTTAATAGAAAATAACACATCTTGGTCTGTTTGAACATCCTCTATCATCTGGTGAATTTTAGAGGAGACTCTGGTGCTTAAGGGGGACCCCAAGACAACGGGAATAAAAGCCTGGCCTCAGTAATAAGCAGGACATCTTCAACCACAAGGGGCCAGCATCTGGCCCCAGGATGGAGACAAGGCTGCCCACTTTCAGTGTCCATCCACAGACAACCCAAGACCTGAGTTTGCGCATCTGCAGGGACAACCTTTTCTGGGAATAGGGGTCATAGCTTTTGTCAGTTTCTCAAGAGGGTCTGGGACCTAAATAGGAACTCCTGCTTAAACCCCCTGTGTGGTTGGGGATGGAGAGGAGAGAGAAACCACATGTGTAATCAAAGACCGTAAATTGGCGACCCATAGCTAAGTTTTAGCTGCAGATGTGTTTTATTAGTGAACCCAGTGTTTACAAAATTTGAGTGTGAAGGTCTCTGGGCTCAAGCCTGTCAGCATACCCCATGTCCATAAATAACCACTTCACAATGCGCTGCATGTGGGCGTTTGAATGGAGAGCTACCCAACTGCCTTTAGGGCACGTGTGCCAGGCCAGGGGGCCGGTTTGCAAAGCCTCTTCAGGGGCCACACTGAAGGGCTGGGGGGCCAGGCAGAGGTGGTGGTGTTATCTCAGGACATCCTTTCCCCCTAACAGTGTCACCCTCTCATCTCCCATGGGAAGGTTGGGAGTATACCGGACAGTAGACCAAGATAGTACAGTGCAGCGGCCCATCAAAGGATGCAGCGCTCTCTGACTATGTTCCTGTCAGTCCTCAGTGATGTGATTGTTTAAAAAGCAATTGCAGGGGCCTCCCTGGTGGTGCAAGGGGTTAAGCATAGCACTATGAAGCAATTCACAGTCTCTGCAGCAGCACAAGTTTGATACCCAGGCTGGCCAGGGAGCAACCCACATGGCGCAACAGACCTCTCCTGTCTCGCCTCCTGCTCCCCTCAGCAGTGCATTTCAGTAAAGCTGCTTGTTCGCCCCACTCTGGTGAATCCTCTCACCGTGCCCCCACCCCTGCCCCACACCTCTGGCCTGTACCCCAGCTCGTGTATGTATAAATAAATAAATCTTAAAAAAAAAAAAAGCCTGGACTCAGTAATAAAATAAATAAATAAAAAGCAGTTGTAATTTTAGGCTGCATGAATAAAAGGATAGCATCTTGCAGGAGAACAATTGTCCTGTCTCTGTCCTATCACTGCTCCCATCAGACCAGCCTCTCCTATTTGGTTCAGTCACAATTTCTCACTTTCAGAAGGTCACAGAAAAGCTGGAGTTGTGATCAAAGCAGAATCCAGAGAAGACAAGGGCCCAAATGTGTTACATGAGAAAAGATGAGAGAATTTAGATGTTTAACCTGAAGAAATGAAACTTCTGGGCAAAGAACTATGGCTCTAAGGGGGGCACAGAGAGGGAGTAGGTCATACGCAGAGACTGCCCACTGAGCATTGCTGGAGGCAGCTGAGTATAAACAAGCAGAGAGGAGCACAGGGCAAGGCCATTGTCAAGGGATTATTTAATTAAGTGGGGTGGGACTACGCTTGAAGATTGTACCTCTTTTCCATCCTTAAGAGTAAATGAAGCAAATCTATAAAAACATTTGCTAAAGCTGACAGAAACATTCCTTGGCACTAATATTAGCAAATCATTAATATCTTAACATTTGTCAATCTCCAACAACTCGCAGGGTCATATATACAGATTTAAGTATCATCTCTCCATCTGTTTGCCTTCTGTAAAAGCACTTAACAATTAATGAATAAAATGTGGCCAGATGTTGAAATAGACATTGGGTTTAGGCATTTATGATGTGGCTGCAATTTCTGGCAGCAAACGTGTGTCACTACTGCTCCAAAAATGAAAGCCTCACCACCTCTCAGCTATACAACTGAGAAGCCTGCGTGAATTATTAATGTCACCACTATCCAATTACTACACACTGAAGTGCAAATATTAATACATGTAATTGAACACCACACTAAATTTGTTTGAAAAGAGGAATAAAGATCCAATGAATAGCAATTTGGTTTTTTTTATCTGTTGCATGGATTTTTTTTTAAACCTCCACATCACCAGTCATTCTTTCTAGGCTGCCAAAAAAGGCAGTCTTGAATTTATTAGGTCTAGTTACGTGGCACTAGATCTCTCAGCAGATTCAGAATGACAGGATGCCCCTTTGAAGGTGTTACCTATTAATAAACTGATCAAGACTAGGCAGTGATGATTTTCTCTATTAAAGGTTTTTGGGTGTCATACCATGAGTCACCTTCAAGACGCGTAGGTATAAAGATTTTCATTTTCTGTCATAAGATCTTTCACATTCCAGCTCACTGATAATATTTTAACTGATTCCTTTTACTACCTTCTTGGCATGAGTGAAAAACAAACACACACAAGTCATGAAAAGGAATGGCTTCTAGTCAATGCTCACTCCCATTATTTGAATGCACTTCTTACAAAATAGTGGCAATAAAGGGGGAGTGGGAGATAAATCCGGTGATGGGAATATATTGATTAGCCTCCCCTGTGGTTGTAACTTGGTGTAGGGTAAGGTAAAAGGTATCAGGCTTTTCTGCCTTCCTGCCATCAGGATAGATGAGGGAACCCTGTGATCCTGAATGCATGCCTGATGGCGGGCACCTGAAGTGGATACACTTGCGCTAAGACTGTGCTTTTAAGGGCGGCGTCACAGGGATGCCAGAAGAAGCCGAGAAGCAGCAGAAGCCGAAATAGAAGCCAAGAGAGAAGCAAGAGAAGCAGAAGTCGAGAGAAGGCCAGAGAGCCCACAGAGTGAAGACCTGCTGGGGGCTGGGAGGCCTGCCAGACTCCCGGCCCCCCAGCACCCCTGCCTGCCATATGCCTGGTGAACCCCAATAAAAGACCTGCAAAAAACCACTGAGGACTCTGACTCCTCCTTTACCCGGTCTGCATGGGATCAGAAAACCTGCACTGTGGTCCTTCCTGCCACTACACTTGTAATAACAGCAACGCTTACTGCACAGACCCCTGATGTTCTGCCACCTCAGCGGTCCTACTGCGGTACTCCTCACTCACCTCCACCAGGCGGCAGCTTTTCCAGGCCTGATTTGGATAAGGGACTTACAGAAGTTGAGCAATCAAGACCATCTTCCTTTTCCATTAGATAGCTCCTGGCTACTTTGTGCTGAGAAAAGCACCCGCCCAGGGGAGGTCTCTTCAAGCTTTTCAGCCCCAGACTCTTAGCAGTAGATCTGGGGTTTCAGGACCTGCCTCCTAGATTTGTAAGCCTCCACTCCTACATCCCAGAGGCCACTAGTGAACCAAGAAGGACCAGACATGCTGGCATTGTCCAGACAAAAATACTATCCAGATTGCCCTTTCTAAGGGGGGGGGGGGAAGTGTTGACTCTCAGCATTGCAGAATGGGTACAATAGAGAAACTTAAGCATTTCTCCCTTAAGAGGGTTTTCCCTATATAATTGGATGCCACACTAAATTCATCTGAAGGAAAAAAGAAACACAAAAATGAATCATTGTGATTTTTTTCCCTACTATGGATTATTTTTATCTTAACATCAACATTTCCCCTATGTGGGCTGTGAGATCTGGCAGTTTTGCAGAGCTGGGCTTGACCCAGGTGGGAAGAATCTGGAAGGGAATCAGGTGATGATGCCCTTTGCCTATGCTCAGATCCTGAGGGCATGACCAGCTTAAAGTTCCTATTATCCTTTTGCCCCTTATGTTAAGCCCCAAACACTTTTTGTGCTTCCTTGGGACCCTCAGCCCTTTTTCCTTCCAGGGTTATCACACATGTCTGTGCCCCTGCCCTTGACCCTGCAACACTGCCAGCCCTAGCACCTCACTTTTCAGTGTCCGAGTGAGAAATCCAAAAGACCCTACTATCCCCTGCTCTTGCCTGGGCTCAGACTGGGTCTGTGTGCCTGCACCCAGCCATCCCTTTCCTTTGTGCCCTAGCTTTGCCCCACTCACCTGGGCCCAGGCACAGCAGCAAAAGCAGCGTCAGCGCGGTCAGGGCCAGAACCGCGGGCCGAGCGGAGGAGGCAGGCATTGCTGCACGGTGGGCGGCAGGAAAAGCCTTAGGATAGAGCTGCTGCTCCTGTGGGCAGAGCGCAAGAGAGTGGGGCGCAGGCGGGTCCTCCTTTCATCCCAGTCTGGGCTGAACCCGCTGAGCTGGCGTGCAGCCAAGTGGCTGCAAGCCAAGGAGCTGCCTCAGGTGCCCAAACTCTAGCTCTCCCATGGCTTGAATGGGGCCTCAGTCCCTGGGCTTCAAGGCAAGGTCACCGAGGACCCCTGAGCCAGGCACAGCGTGACCCCTGAGGACAAGCCGATTTCTGGCTGCCCAGGAAAGGCCAGAAAAATCCAAAAGGGAAAAGGCTTATGGCCAGGGGAAGAGAGAGGAGCTCAACTGCCCTATCCTAGCTCTGGTCTCTGCCTCTCTCTCTTCCCCACCCTCTCTCCACAACCTGGCTCCCTGACTGCCCTGCTGTCTCCTCTTTTGGCACCAACACTTCCCTTCCTTTGCATCTTGCTCCCTAGGGCACAGGGCTGCTTTGCCTTGGCTTATAAAGTGGTCTCTGGTATTTCCTTCATTCCCCACACTGCACTTAGTGATGCCTTTGGCAATGCTGTGTTCTGTGATATTTTAAAAGACTTCACAGTCTGGGTTCAGAAATGCAGTCCTGGAAAACATCTCACTCCAAACTACTCCTATAGGAAAGTCTTTCAGAAAGCAGGAGTGGGTGGTGGGCTCTGCTGATCTTTGTAAAACAAATGCATCCTGTTGTACACTTGTAATCCAGGCACATTTCATGAAACTAACATGAGGCCGGAGAATGAAAAACTGCTCTCCCAGTACCAGCCTTTTCCAATAGAGAAGACTCATAAAACGTGCCTGGTGTGAAGAACTAACTGACCTTGAACAGCTCATCTAGTTAATTTCTGGGCATGGTTTACAAAATGAGCTCCAGGTGAAGTTACCTTCAGGGCCTCTTCCATCCCAGACCTGCTCTGAGCTTAGCTGGTTACCTCTTTTCTTCATCTGGTTATCACTTTTTTTTTTTTTTAAGATTTATTTATTTATACGAGAACGGGGGTACAGGCCAGAGGTGCGGAGGGTGAGAGGATTCACCAGAGACAGAGTGGGAACAGAACAGGCAGACGGACCAAAAACACTGCTGAGGGGAGCAGGGGATGAGATAGGAGAGGTCTGCTGTGCCATGTGGGTATTTCCCTGGCTGACCGGGATGCGAACCCACGCTGTAGAGGCTGCGGACAGCTTCACGGCACTGCGCTCAACGCCTGCGCCACCAGGGAGGCCCTGGTTTGTCACTTTTTTATACCTTCCAGTGCTAAATGTTTACCACCATCTCACCATATAATTAGCTCTCCATGTAATGCAGTTGGATTGGGCAGATGGTGAACCAGAAAGAAGCAAATGTGTATCGGGTCTAAGGAAATAATGACTTGGACAGCACAGGCTTCCCAATGTGCCAGAGTCTGTCCTGAAGAAGACAGGTTAAATATCAAACCATTGTAGGGAAATGTTTACAAACCCTCAGGGAAAAAGCAGTAAGGGTAGGATTTTAAAAAGCAACTAAAAAGTACATTTGGGTCCTCCCTGGTGGTGCCAGGGGTTAAGATGCAACCTATGAAGCTATTTGCAGCCTCTGCAGCACAAGTTCAATCCCAGGCCAGGGAGCTACCCACATGGCGCAGCAGACCTCTCCTGCCACGCCCACTGCTCCCCTCAACAGTGTATTTCAGTCAGTCTGCCTGTTCTGTTCCCCACTCTGTCTCTGGTGACTCCTCTCACCCCCCACACCTCTGGCCTGTACCCTTGGATAAATAAATAAATCTTTAAAAAAAAATACATT
Source organism: Talpa occidentalis (assembly GCF_014898055.3). NCBI lineage: Eukaryota > Metazoa > Chordata > Mammalia > Eulipotyphla > Talpidae > Talpa > Talpa occidentalis. The sequence continues at coordinate 105,219,433 of NW_023604861.1, read as the reverse complement.
TGCTTTTGCCCAAGGACCAGAGTATTATTAGGAAGAAGACTAAAGTAAATAGACACCAATGTTCTCTTTGTATTGGTCCAGGACACACATGACAGGTAGTAGTTGCAATATTTTTTTAATCTTATAGAGATCATCCTCCTCCCTTCATATTTCCCATAGTATTTGCTTCTGATATTTATATTCTCATCTCTCAACGAGGCTCTCATCAGAGCTGAGTTCACGTGGCCAGTGAAGACAGCAGCCAGCTCCCTGTCCTCTCTCTCATCACTTCCCTTCCTAATTGAAAATGCAGAGGCAGTTTTACTGTTTGTTCATTCAAAAATTCCTTGGCAGGAGTTGGGGGAAGTCTGCTTAAACATGCTCATACAGTGTAAATATTTTTGGTGGGCCTACATTAAAAAAAAAAAGCAAACCTTGATGACTGTTTTAATATAGAAATGGTAAGACAAATGAAGGACCTCACAGAAAAGCATTTTAGATAATTGCCAATAATGTGAGAGGACATCTGCTGAGAATGAGGCCTGGCTCACGTCTCCACGGAGGGGGCAGACACAGGGGTGCTTCCCAAGCACTCAAGCTGAAGTTCTGGGGAGCAACAACGGCCGTTTTCACAGGAAGGGCAAGATGAGGAGACACCACCTAAAGAGTATACTGGTGCTAAGTCGGCTTTGTAAAATAAGTGTGTACTTCCTCACTAAGAAGATACAAATGAATACTGTTAGCTGCAAAGTGCCCATTTGATAATCACACGGAGCATTGATGTTTACTTGCAAAATAAGAATGGCTTCTAAGAGATGTTAGAACATCTCTTAGAGGACAGCAGCCAGCTCCCTGTCCTCTCTCTCATCCCTTCCCTTTCTAATTGAAAATGCAGAGGCAGTTTTACTGTTTGTTCATTCAAAAATTCCAAGGCAGGAGTTGGGGGAAGTCTGCTTAAACATGCTCATACAGTGTAAATATTTTTGGCCATGTTGACCAATACACTGGATTGGTCAATAGTGACTGGATTCTCAATATCTGCCAATAACAGAGACAGCCTCTTCAGTAAAATTCTTATTGAACATAATTAGTATGGAAAAGTGTGGAGACTAAATAACAACATAACCATCAAGAAGCTACTTTATCATGCCAGGAGCCTCTGCCTCTCCCAAACCCTTTCTTCCCCAAATATAATAGTTTGGGGCAATCCGCCTTTAAAAACATCTCATTGGTATTTTATTTTCACTTCCTTAAAAAGAAAAACATTCAGAAAATAAAGACATGATTACCAATAGGAAGACAGCGAATAATACAAGGAAATACTGAAAGTGTAAAGTCCATGACTGTGGATTTAATACAAGAATAAGAAGACAGTAAAATGCTTGACCATGTGTAATGAGCAGGAATGGACACAGAGCAGGATCCCTATGATCCGAGAAGACAGGGTAAGGAGGAGAGAGTCCTAGAGCCCTCAGTGGCTTTTCAGGCTTTTCTTGTGATTTTACTGGGTACACAGCAGGCAGGTGTGCCGGGGGGGGGGCGCTGGGAAGGCTGGGAGTCTTCACTCTTTCTGGGCTCTCTGGCGTTCTCTGATGGCCTTGTTCTCTGCTGCTCTCTGCTTCTGCTGGCGTTCCTGTGACGCCGCCCTTATAAGCCCAGTCTCAGCACAGGTGAATTCCATCTACCTATGCCCACACCCTACTCCAGGTGCCCCCATCAGGACGCATTCAGGACTGCAAGGATCCATCATCTATCCTAATGGCGGGAGGGCAGAAAAGACTGATGCTTTTATCTACTCTACCCCATGGGATGGACTTCACATTAAGATTGCTAATTTTTTAAGGTGAAAATGGTTTCATAGTGAATTTTTAAAGTGCTAATCTGTTAGAACTGCATACTACCATATTCATAGTTAAAAGGATGTGAGGTATGAGATTTGCCTTAAAATATGTCAAGATAAAAGACTGGAAAATATCAGTAATTCTAGTTAGAAAACAATATTATTCTCTGTGTATGTTCACAAATTCCCATAATAAAAAGTTAAAAATATATTGAATCTAGTGACACTTCATTGCTGGAAAATATAGAACACACACATGACCTTCAGAATCTCTAGTCTTTAAATATATGAAAGTTATTGTTTTCCTTGCCTGTAGGTTGCTCAGTGTCCCTAACACTCAATTTCTGAATAAGATCTCTGTCCTGTCACAGCTCCATAGCTTTGCCCACAACATCCCCTCTCTGCGGTGACACTACCCTTTTACCCTTTTTTTTTTTTAAAGATTTATTTATTTTTACACAAGAGCTGGGGTACAGGCTAGAGGCTCAGGAGGGTGAGAGGATTCACCAGAGACAGAGCAGGGAACAGAACAGGCAGTTTGACTGAAATACACTGCTGAGGGGAGCAGCGGGCGCGACAGGAGAGGTCTGCTGTGCCATGTGGGACTCTCCCTGGCCGGCCAGGAATCGAACCGGCACTGCAGAGGCTGCGGACAGCTTCACAGTGGGGCGCTCAACTGCCTGTGCCACCAGGGAGGCCCAACACTACCCTTTTCTCTGCTAAGGAAAACCCTACTGTTCCAGTTGACTATCACTGCAGGCTTCAGGGGGTGGTTCTGCTTCACCCAGTATTTACACAGCTCACTGGAGAGTGCTCAGCACATCGGCCATAGTGGGCGTCCCTGAGAGCTCTGTTCCTAGACCTGGCACCAGAATGGGTTAGCTGAAAAAGGTGGTTAGCTGGACCAACTGAATGGTCAACTCAGGTATTTACATGTAGGTCCAACATGAGGGTCTCACAGCACAGGGAGCCTCAGAGCTCACAGATAGAGTGTTCCAAGATCAGCTATTCCAAAAGACAAACTGATAGTATCTTAGGAAACTGATAGTATCTTAGGGCCTTGGCCTGGAAACGGACATGAATGGATACCACAGAATTCTGCTGATCACATAACCCACCAGCATTCAGGCCCAGGGATGGACGTCTATAGGGTAAGTGATTATCAGGCTTTTCTGCCCTCCCTGCCATTAGGATTGATGATGGATCCATGAGGTCCTGAATGCATGCCTGATGGCCGGCACCTGGACTTTGTTACATTATTATATTCAGTTGTATTGTTTACTTTGTGGGCTATGGCTGCAGTATTTATATTGACCAAGGGAAACTTGTAGAGGCCACAAGAGAAGGCCAGGGAGCCCAGTGAAGAGTGCAGATTCCTTGAGGGGGGGCACTGGGAAGCCTGCCAGCCTCCCCGCCAACCCCTGTACCCCTGCATGCTGTGTACCTGGTTGCTGCACTACATGTAAAAACAATAAAAGCCTGAAAAATCCACCGAGGGTTCCAGGACTCTCCTTTTACCCATCTGCTCAGATCATAGAGAACCAGCACTGTGCCTTCCTGGCACTATAAGGTCCCATTTCTAAATAGGAGAACATCAAATTATCTATGATAACTTTCCCTACACTCACCCAACTTTGAAGGCCAAGCTCCCCCAAGATACTTCTCCTCCTTACCTTTTTTGTGCCAAGAACACATTCTCCTCTGAAATCCTGCAACCCATACATTCCCCCCGAATGTTTTCCCATTCTATGTTGCCTTAATTTGTATATTATTCCTCTGTTCTCCATTGGATTTTAAGCTCAATCTACTTTTTTTTAATTTCTTCACAGAACGAAACATTCAATAAACATTTGATGAATGAACCAATGTTGCCATCCAAAAGTAAATCTGTGATTACAAAGATCTTATAGAATATGACCAATTTCTATGTCTGTTGTTTATTTCAATTTTGATATAGAGAAATATATGTTACACATAATAGAAGCTCAGAGCAACATCCCAGTAATAATAAGAGCATTGCATGGAGAGAACCCTGCCAAACACCATCTCAGACCAAGCAAAACTGTCCTCCTACACCCTAGCACTGGCAACCATGGGGTTAATTTTCAGTGGGGTCACTCAAAATTCCCTTCCTGTTTATTAAGCAAATTTCCATGTTGGAATTTTAATAACTTTTGCCATTACAAATAACAAACTGAAGTGAAGTCAGAAAAAGTGGGAAAGTTTCCTTCCAGTCTAAAAAAATACTCAGAAACACAAAGTCTTTATTCTGCGCAGCGCTGGCTCACTGCGAGGCTGTGAGTAGGCTCCCAAATAGGTGCCTGGAACCCAGGGCCCCCAGGACTTCATGGGAAGACATCGCCCCTCAGTGAAGGTGGAGTATAGATCCAACCCAGGGAGCCTAGAGGCAGCCAAAAAGTCTTGAAGAAATGGTCTTTGTATCCCTTAGGGACCTCTGGTGAAAAGTGAGGCTACTAAAACAGAATAACATGCTGAATGAGGCCAATTTCCAGTTTCTTCATACCTTGCATTTGTAACTTTAAAAAAAAAATTAATTTATGCATATAGGAGCTGGGGTACAGGCCAGAGATGCGGGGTAGGGGTTGGGGGTGCGGTGAGAGTCTTCACCAGAGACAGAGTGGGGAGCAGAACAGGCAGATTGACTGAAATACACTGCTGAGGGGAGCAGCGGGCGAGACAGGAGAGGTCTGCTGCAGCATTTGGGTTGCCCCCTGGCTGGCCAGGGATCGAACCCGTGCTACAGAGGCTGCAGATTGCTTCATAGTGCGGTACTTAACCCCTTGCACCACCAGGGAGGCCCTGCATTTGTAGCATTTAAACCAAAAAGATCCTGAAAGGTGAGGAGACCATAAAGCCACAATCCAGAAAGGTAGCATGGCTATCCAAGCTAGAACAATCCCCACTCACTTTTGACAGATTCCTTTGTTATTGGGGCCACAGGGAATTCTTCATATAAAACCAAACAATAGCCATTCACCCGCCTAGACAGGACATATGGCTTTTATAACAGGAGCTTGCAACTCCAGGGTTTATAGCTACCAGCCTTAGGGTGCCACGGCCAACGCCAGAGGCCTGTGGTGCAAGCGGAGCCCATTAACCCATGTTCCTTAGTTGTTACAGCGTTTATAGAGCCAAACCTTGTTTCTTGGCCATTGTCCACCACACACAATATATCCTGTATGTCAAGGACTCCCCATCTTCCATGTTCCCCTCCTCCAATTTTCCCACAGCCCCTGCCTTTTGCCTTCCTTATTTTTCTACCCCTCTCCTGCATCTTCCCTTTCATTCCTATTAGCCCTAATAATATTAGCAATATTGATATAAATTCATAAAAGGAATAATTATGAGGAAAATAGCTTCCTTTCAATTGTCTTGGGTTTTATTGCTTTAGAAAGAAAAGAATGCTAGCATTACCAGCAGAACTATGGGTAAGGGAACATCGTTCTCAGAGTGGGATGTGCTGGGGAAGGCCTCAGACCCTGGGCACTGGCAGAGCCACCCTCAGGTTTTGGTTTTGTGGTGATACTTCTCCTTAATTCAGAGCTGAGCTACAGGTGAAGCCAAAAGGCAGATTTCCCTACTTCCCAATGCTGTCTCATGAGTGCGGCCTTCCTATATGTATGTGCTTATTCCTCATCAATATGGTGGCCTGTCCTTCATTCTAGTTCTTGAGGCCCCGAGTCTCACTGTGCTAGGTGATCTCCCAGATGGTCATCATCAGGTTGCCACATCTCCTCTGTTCATGGAAATTCTTCCCCTTAATCTGGACTGGCCTTGGCACTGTTGTGACTAATGGTTTGGATCAGCAAACCATAGACTACAAATCAAATCTGGTCTGCTGCCTGTTTCTGCAAATAAAGCTTTATTGGAACACAGGCAGTGAAGTGCAGGCATGTATGTGCTGTCTATGACTGTATTCACACTATGATGGCAGAGTTTAGTGGCTGTGGCAGAGACCACATGGCTCTCGAGTTTAAAGCACTTACTTGCTGATCCGTTACAGAATGAATTTGTCAACCTTATCAACAGAACCCAGTGGAGGTGATGCTCAGTGACCTCCCAGCCTGGCCTTCAGAGAACCAGGCAACTTCCCTTTAGAAGAAAGGAAGTCAGTTGTCATGGAGGGAATCTGGTTGCCCTGCCGGGAGTGCCCATGTGAATAAGAGGCACAATAAGTGTTTCTGCTCAGCCAAGTGCCTAGCTGAAGGGAACCCCCTGGTTGAGTCCAGGAGATCAGCAGCAGAATCCCCAGTTGAGCCACCCAGCTCACAGAAATTGTGACCCATAGTTGTGAGTGGTCATCGTTTATACCACTACGTTTGGATGGCATGTTCTGCAGGGATATAGGTGCTGCAAACAGCACCTTTTTCTAATCTGCGTGTTACCATAGAGCTCAGCAATGCCTCAGCTCAGAGACCCTGAGTGATACCCTGAGGCACAGTCTTGGGAAGCAGACACAGCAAAGGTGAGCAGGGAAGAGAGATGAGAGAAAATTGGAGAAGACCCATGGAGAAGAGGAAGTAAAACACACAGGAGGAGAGAAAAGCAGGAGGGGAAAGCTTTAGCTGTGTGAACAGAGGGCTGGGAGGGCATCTAGGCTGACGGCCACAGCAGGGAGAGCCTCCATGGAGATTAACGAAGTGTAGAAATTCATATCTCAGTGCTGATGAGGTACTTTGAAGTATATGGGACAGGCACTTGTAGTTTCTATGACATGGTTAATTTTGGCATGAGTGACATTTTGCCATTTTAGCAACCCTATTAATTTTAACATTATTTTTGGGGTTAATTTGCAGTTTAATATAATGCCATGAGAACTTCAACCCAGAGGAACTCAATAAAATTCGCCGAGTCATACAGCAAGTCAAATACAAACACATTCCAGCCTCCAGCTGATGCCTGGTCTACTGGTAACACTGTTTGTAATCTGGACTGAACACAAAGTCTTGCCATGATCAACACCCTCAGGAGGCACAATTATGTACTCTTTGAGGCACAAGGGCCCACAGCACAGTGCGCTAATAGTGTGCTTTGATCAGTCCATCTTTATTCTAGTGTTGAATAACTTGTTCACATTTCTCCTATAGACTGGTAGTCCATGGAGTGTGCTTACCATTTCCTGCTTTCAATGTTGGTAGAACAGGGCCTCACTGGTGGCACAGGGGTTAAAGTCTCAGTGCTATCAAACTACCGGCAGCCACTGCAGCAGGAGTTCAATCCCCAGCCAGGGAGCTACCCACATGGCACAGCAGACCTCTCCTGTCTCATCTGCTGCTCCCCTCAGCAGTGTTTTTCGGTGGATCTGCCTGTTCTGCTTCCCACTCTCTGGTGAATTCTCTTAACCCCACACCTCTGGTTTACTCCCCAGTTCTTGTATGCATAAATAAATAAATCTTAAAAAAAAAAAAAAAAAAAAAGACTGTGACCAAGCACAACTGGCCTGCTGGCCCAGACTCGGACAAATGCCAATCTTTCCACATTGTGTGAAGCACTATCCTGTCTGCTCAGCACTCGCCAGCTGATATTCCCTTTTCTATCTGCTTCCACTAACAACTCTCTCCCCTAGTCCAAACATGGGCACCTTTTTCTTAGGTGACCTGCTCTCCAGGCCTCACTTGGTTAAACCAGAATTGGACAGTTGATCTAAGTTCCTTCCATGGGTCACTTGGGGTTGTGTCGCTATGTGGTAGAGGCTTAGCTGGACACCCAGAAACTGTAGCTGTGTCAGCCACCATGTGGAAGCAGCAATCCATGGGGAGGGAGAGGTTGCAGTTATGGAGGGAGAGCCTAGATGAGAGATAGATTCCCCAGACACCTTGCTAAACAGTCTCGGCTGAGTCCATCACCTTCCTCAGCCTTTGAAATAGCCCGCGCTCTTCCCAATAAATCTATGTCCTTGTTTAAATTAGTTACATAGGACTTTGGCATTTTTAAGACCAAAAGTGGCCTGAAACATCAAAATTTCCACAGAGATGGACTGGTCATGATTCAAAGCCTAGTATGAAATAGAATAAAAATACTAGAGGCCACCCCCTTCTCTGTTATAGTTCACATTTTTGAACTTGGGCCAAACCACTTTGCATTTCCTGTTTTCCACCCCCAGACGCTGGCATCTGTGAGGGTTCGGATACTTTGAATAGCATACAGCCAGTAATGCTGGAATCTGATTGGGAAAAATGAAGAGAATCCATTTCTATTAATAAGGAGCAAGAAGGCTCCTTATTGAATGTCTGGGGGCTGCATATAACCATGCACTCTGCACACATCAGGGGCTCTTTCACCAGCTGTCCTCCCACCCTTCTCATACAACCAGACCTGTGCCGTTGAGCTCAAGATCAGACTTGAATGTAATTAGCAGTTCTGTCTCCTCTAAGAGCCCACATATAAGCAGCTCATGCTGAATATACCAAGCATTTTTGTTTCTTACATTAGTTGCTTTTTATATGGAGCAAGTTATATTTTGCATAGCATAAGCATCCCAATACTCTCCAAGAAAAAAAAAAATCCAGAGGCTTTTTGTTTTTGCTCCCTTATAGCTCCAAGCAGGTTTTTTTTTTAAATAATAAATTTTATTTTTATATTCCCCATACAATTGCAATCCCCCCATTCTGACCCCAATCCCTCTCCTCCCGCCCCCCACCCCCCAAAAAGTGTCTCTGGTTCATAGTTTTTGTTGATTTTGATTTTCACTTTCTTATAGTTATTCATTTTCCTGGTCCCTTATTTAAGTTTTCTAGATTCCTGCTATGAGTGAGACCATCCGGTATTTTTCTTTTTCTTTTTGGCTTATTTCGCTGAGCATGATCCCTTCCAGCGCCATCCATGTTGCTGCAAATTGCATGTGTTTATCTTTTTTGAATGCTGAGTAATATTCCATGGTATATATGTACCACATCTTCTTGATCCAGTCATCTATTTTTGGGCATTTGGGCTGTTTCCAAAGTCCAAGCAGGTTTTTTAAAAAGGAATGTACATGTATATTCCATCCATATGCTACACGTACAATGTGGTTAAAAGTAAACATAAAAAACCTGCTGCGTGCCTGTTTATTATAGCATTATTTACAATAGCCAATATATGGAAGCAACCCAAATGTCCCAAAACAGAAGAATGGATCAAAAATATGTGGTGTAGGGTCTCTCCTGGTGGCACAGAGGTTGAGTGCTGGGCTGTGAAGCTGCCTGCAGCCTCTGCAGCGCTGGTTCGATCTCCGGCTACCGGGCGAGGGTCCCACATGGCGCACAGACCTCTCCTGCCGAGCCCGCTGCTCCCCTCAGCAGTGTGCTTCGGTCCTTCTGCCTGTTCTGCTCCCGGCTCTGGCTCTGGTGAATTCTCTCACCCTCCTGCACTTCTGACTGTACCCAGTGCTTGTATAAATAAATAAATAAATCTTTTTTAAAAATGTGGTATATATACACAATGGAATACTATTCAGTGAGCAAAAAAGATAAACTCATGCCATGTGTGGCAATATGGATGGAGCTGGAAGGGATTATGCTAAGCGAAATAAGTCAGAAGGAAAAAGATAAATATTGGATGGTTTCACTTACACTGAACAAAGGGTGAGGAAAAATACAAAATTTGCAAGCTGACCATAGATCAGAGGCACGCAGCAGGGGAGGGGAAGGGAAAGGTTAACACAGGGGAGGGAAGAGCACATGGTTCATGTGTGCGATGGTGCTGGGAGAACTATGGGACAACCTGAGGGGAGAAATCAAATACTGTCCGAAAGTTAACAATGATGTAAAAAAAAAAAAATAATAAATTTAAGAAATAAAAACAAGGAAAAGGAAAACACATGGAGGAATCTAACATGCATATTACTAAGTGGAAAAATTCAATCTGAGAAAGCCATATACTATACGATTCCAACATTATGCCACCCTAGACAAGGCAAATTATGGAAAAAAAAGATCAGTGGTTAGGGGGGTGCTGGGAGGGAGAGAAGGAGAAGAGACAAACAAAGCATCGAGCACTTTAAAGGCTGTGAATTATAATGTATGATACTGTAATGGTAGAAACAGGTACCTATACATTTGTCGAAACTCACAGAGTGAACCACGTGAAGCTGACCCTTAATGTGTATGATGGAATTTGGTGATAATTACAAGTCAAATGTAGGCGCATCAGTTGTAACATGTTTGTAGTGTGGGAGGTTGTACTTGTATGTGGATGGGGGTATATGGGAGCTTTTTACTTTAGGTTCAATTTTTCTGTGAACAAAAACTGCTCTCAAAAATAATCTGTTTGAAAAAACTGAAAATTAAAAATAAAATAAAATATGGTCTCAATTTACTTGCTAGAGTAATTATGTGAGGTGGATGCTATATCCATTTGATCTGATTCACAGAACCCCACAGAAATGGTGCAGTTAATATCACTTACTGTGAGGTCTTCCTATGCCAAACCCATGTTTTTTACTGTTGCATAAAGACTCAAGCTCTCAAATACTTCAATTTTATCTTTAAAATAGTTTGAATGTGAACTAAATAACAATAAACCTTTTCAATATCTTCCTGAAGCCTAGATGGAAACTGTACAAGGGAAGGAAAGTTTAGTTGAAGAGAGATTAATCAATTAAGTTAGTACTTGGCATATATGACTACCCACAACAGTGATAGATCATATTTCAATCTCTGTAAAGTCCCAGAAGGCTTTCCTCCCTCAGGCAAACCACTGTCTTCTGAAAGGTCAGTTGGCCATTGCTCTCAGCCATCCTGGCAAAAGGAAAATGTCAGGATGATTCCATCACTGTGGTAAATCTTCGGTGGAACTTTGCAGGGAGAACACCCCAGACTTCAAGGGAGCTGCTTTGTGTTTCTGAGACAGTCCCAAAGCTTTTTTATTTTTCTGGTAGTTTGCATGGAACTCTAGCTAGAGTTGTACATGTTTTTTAAGACAAGTTTCACAACAAATGATGCAAAAGTTTGGCTGGGTTTTCTGAAACATAGTGAGAATCAAGACAGAGGGCAAATTGCAGAAAATAATTAAATGCATGCCCCAATTTCAGCAACCTCCAAATGATAAATGTGAATAAGGTGATTTCCCACTATAGAGCATTAATAAACTCCTGTTTATGATCTTTTTTTATAATGTCTATTCATGACTATTGTTGCCACAACTCCCTTTCATCATCTCACTTCCATCTCACTTGATTTTTTTTACAGTAGGATTTGTCCTGCACACCCTCTGTTCTTGCTATTCCTTTTTGAACTTGAATCACTACCGACTGGTTATACATATCCATCCTTTCAAAAATGCTCAATATTCATGAATTCACCTTTTATCTCTGTATCCAAAGGCAGACTTTTTTGAAGGTTCAGATGTGTTGGCTTTAAATATGAGAATATTTAAACTGTAATAGTTTCAGAATCACAAGAGTTTTGTTTTTTTTTTTTAAGATGTATTTATGCATACAAGAGCTGGGTTGCAGGCCAGAGATACAGGGGGTGGGTGGGTGAGAGGATTCACCAGAGATGGAGTGGGGAGAAGAATAGGAGGATTGACTGAAATACACTGCTGAGGGGAGCAGCAAGGCAGGAGAGGTCTGCTGCCCTTTGTAGGTTAGCTCCCTGGTAGGGGGTCAAACTCGTGCTCTAGCACTGCATAGAGCTTCATAATGCTGATACTTAACCCTTTGTGCGACAAGGGAGGCCCCAGAATCACAAGAGTTTTAAAGTGTGTAAGGTTACTACTGCAGTATGTCAAAGATGGGAATTTTCAGTTCCACTATTTGAAAAGGAATAAAGGTACTCATTCAGAAAAAAGAAGGTAGGACTGAAGGTCTGAATGTAGAGAACTTGTATGTCAGCTGTCTTCAGATGGCTTCCTTTGAGAGTTCTTGTGTCCCAGGCCCTGCTCTCAATGGACAGGGGTAGTCCCTCCCCTACCAGGGCAGTGCTTTCCTCTCCATCACTAAATTGATCTTGTTCTTAAACTGCTGTCATTTTCATATGAAAACTAATTCCCTAACAGTTGTCCAAGGAGTTTATCAGTGGTTAAGACCAATACTAGAGGCAGTTTTCCTAAGCTTGCGATCTGTCAATGTTTGCTAATTCAGAGATACAGCTTTATTTTTAAAAAACCTTTAAAAAACTTTAAAAAAAAGAGCATTGGGATTTGAGAAAAATCAAAATTAACTGAGAGGTAGACATGGAGGCCAGGCATATGGAGAGCAAAATATCACCCTCATTAGAGTCAAAGGCCAGGATGGAGGAATAGGGCAGATGTGGTAACCAATGGGCTTGCTAATATTGAACCCCTAAGTTAAACTTACCCACTCCACCATGGACAGAGAATGGAAACCACAGCTTGCCTTTCTTGGGGCCAGATAAATCTCTTTCTGTGGAGAGAAAGAAGAACTGCTTTAGTAGACTGACCTCCATGTGGACACCAAGCCTTTATTTCAGCATAAAGGAGGGCATGGGGTTACAAATACCTCTGGAGGATACAAAGAAGTCATCAAAACTGTAAATTCATAATTTATTATATATTTATAATATTTGTATTAAATTAATATTATATTTAATAACATTAGTGTTTTGTATGATAAATTTTATTATATTTATTATATTATTATATTCATTGTTGTAGAAACTCTTACCTATTTTAGGGTCAGGTTTATAAAAACATCTAAGACATCTAAGAAATACCCTTAACTGGGCAGAAATCTTTTTTTTTTTAAGATTTATTTATTTATGCATACAAGAATGGGGGTACAGGCCAGAGGTATCACGGGTGAGAGCGTTCACCAGAGACAGAATGGGGAGCAGAACAGGCAGATTGACCAAAGTACACTGCTGAGGGGAGCAGCGGCCGAGTTAGGAGAGGTCTGCTGCACCATATGGGTAGCTCCCTGACTGGGGATTGAACTCATGCTGCAGTGGCTGCAGGCAGCTTCATAGGTTGTGTCTTAACCCCTTGCACCACCAGGGAGTTCCTGGGAAGAAATCTTTTTTTTTTTTTTTCATCGTTGCTGCTGACTTTTATTTATTTATTTATTTATTTATGTATTTTAAATAATAAATTTTATTTTTATATTCCCCATACAATTGCAGCCCCCCCATTCTGACCCCAATCCCTCCCCTCCCCCCCATCCCCCTAAAAGTGTCTCTGGTTCATAGTTTTTTGTTGATTTTGATTTTCACTTTCTTATAGTTATTCATTTTCCTGATCCCTTATTTAAGTTTTCTAGATTCCTGCTATGAGTGAGACCATCCGGTATTTTTCTTTTTCTTTTTGGCTTATTTCGCTGAGCATGATCCCTTCCAGCGCCATCCATGTTGCTGCAAATTGCATGTGTTTATCTTTTTTGAATGCTGAGTAATATTCCATGGTATATATGTACCACATCTTCTTGATCCAGTCATCTATTTTTGGGCATTTGGGTTGTTTCCAAAGCTTAGCTATTGTAAACAGTGCTGCTATAAACATAGGGGTGCAGGTGTTCTTTGGAATGGATGTTTCTGTGTCCTTTGGGTAAATACCTAGGAGTGGAATTGCTGGATCATATGGAAGCTCTATGTTTAGTAGGTCCAGAAATCTCCATACAGCTTTCCACAGTGGTTGGACCAGTTTGCACTCCCACCAACAGTGCAGAAGAGTTCCTTTTTCTCCACACCCTCGCCAACATTTGTTGTTGCTAGTTTTTTTAATATGTGCCATTCTCACTGGTGTAAGATGGTATCTCATGGTAGTTTTGATTTGCATTTCCCTGATGACAAGTGATGTTGAACATTTTTTCATATGCCTGTTGGCCATTTGCATTTCCTCTTCAGAGAAGTTTCTTTTTAGCTCTTCTGCCCATTTTTTGACTGGATTATTTTCTTTGTTGTTGTTGAGTCTCATCAGCTCTTTGCAGATTTTTGTGATCAGTCCTTTATCATTAGTGTTGGGTGCAAAAATGTTCTCCCAGTTGGTGGGGTTTCTCTTTGTTTTGGTTATTGTCTCTTTTGCTGTGCAGAAGCTCTTTAATTTGATGTAGTCCCAGCTGTTTATCTTTGCCTTCACTATCACTGCTTTGGGTGATGTGTCTGTAAAGATATCTTTGATGTGCAAATCACGTAGTGTTTCGCCTATATTTCCTTCTATATATTTTATGGTTTCAGGTCTTATGTCTAGTTCTTTAATCCATTTTGAGTTGATTTTTGTGTATGGTGTGAGGTAGTGGTCAAGCTTCATTCTTTTGCATGTAGCGACCCAGTTTTCCCAGCACCATTTATTGAACAAACTTTCTTTGCTCCAATGCATAGTCTTTGCTCCTTTGTCAAAGATTAGTTGACCATAAATCTGTGGGTTTATTTCTGGATTTTCTATTCGATTCCATTGGTCTGTATGTCTGTTCTTGTTCCAATACCATGCAGTTTTGATGATTATGGCTTTGTAGTATAGTTTGAAGTCTGGGAGTGTGATGCCTCCATTCCCTTCTTTTTTTTTCAGGAGAGCTTTGGCTATTCGGGGTTTTTTGTGATTCCATATGAATTTCATCAATAATTGTTCTATTTCTTTGAAGAATGACATTGAAATTTTGATTGGAATAGCACTGAATCTGTATATTGCTTTTGGAAGGATGGCCATTTTAATAATGTTATTCTTCCAATCCATGAACAGGGGATGTCTTTCCATTTCTTTGTGTCTTCTTCTATTTCTTTTAACAGTGTTTTATAGTTTTCTTTGTATAGGTCCTTTACCTCTTTTGTTAGATTTATTCCCAAATATTTGATTTTTTTTTGTTTCAATAAAAAAAGGGATGGTTTTTTTGATTTCTTCTTCTTCAGATTTATTGTTTGTGTATAGGAAGGCTACTGACTTTTGCGTGTTGATTTTGTATCCTGCCACTTTACTGAACTGATTGATGAGTTGAATTAGTTTTTCTGTGGAGATTTTGGGGTTCTCTATGTATATTATCATATCATCTGCAAATAGTGATAGTTTGACTTCTTCTTTTCCTATTTGGATTCCTTGGATGTCTTTCTCTTGTCTTATTGCTCTGGCTAGGACTTCCAGTATTATATTGAAAAGCAGTGGTGAGAGTGGACATCCTTGTCTTGTTCCAGATCTTAATGGAATTGCTTTCAGCTTTTCACCATTGAGAATGATACTGGCTGTTGGCTTGTCATAGATGGCCTTTATGATGTTGAGGTATGTTCCTTGTATCCCAAGAATTTCAAGGGCTTTTATCATGAATGGGTGCTGCACTTTGTCGAAAGCTTTCTCAGCATCTATTGATATTATCATATGGTTTTTATATTTCTTTTTGTTGATGTGTTGGATAACGTTGATTGATTTTCGGATGTTGAACCATCCTTGTGTCCCTGGAATGAATCCAACTTGGTCGTGGTGAATTATCTTATGGATACATTGCTGGATTCTGATAGCTAAAATTTTATTGAGGATTTTTGCATCAGTGTTCATTAGGGAGATTGGCCTATAGTTTTCCTTTTTTGTGTTGTCCTTGTTCGGTTTTGGTATTAGTGTAATGTTGGCTTCATAGAACGTGTTTGGTATTGTCCCTTCCTTCTCAATTTTTTGGAAGAGTTTGTGAGGGATAGGCACTAATTCGTCTCTGAATGTTTGGTAGAATTCATTTGTAAATCCATCAGGTCCTGGGCTTTTGTTTTTGGGGAGGTTTTTGATTACCATTTCAATTTCGCTGCTTGTAATTGGTCTGTTTAGGTGTTCTATTTCTTCTTTATCTAGCTTTGGGTGATTGTAGAGTTGTAGGAATTTGTCCATCTCCTCTAGATTGTTAAACTTGTTTCCATATAACTGTTCATAGTAGTTACTGATTATTCTTTTGATTTCTGCTGTGTCCGTTGTGATTTCTCCTCTTTCATTGATGATCCTGTTTATTTGTGCTTTCTCCCTTTTTTCCTTTGTGAGCCTGGCTAGGGGTTTGTCTATTTTATTGATTTTTTCAAAGAACCAGCTCTTGGTTTCATTGATCTTTTGGATTGTTTTTTTAGTTTCAATTTCATTTATTTCTGCTTTGGTTTTTATTATTTCTTTTCTTCTACTGGTTTTGGGGTTTTTTTGTTGTTCTTTTTCTAGATCTTTGAGCTTCGAGATTAGGTTGTTTCTTTGAGTTCTTTCTTGTTTCTTGATGTGAGCTTCTATTGCTATATATTTTCCTCTTATTACTGCTTTTGCTGCATCCCATACATTTAGGATATTGGTGTCCTCCTTGTCGTTCAATTCAAAGAATTTTTTAATTTCTTCTTTGATCTCCTCATTAGTCCAGTGGTCTTCCAGTAGTGTGGTTTTTAATCTCCATGAGGTAGGAAAGTTCCTTGCCTTCTTTTTATGGTTTATTTCTAGTTTGATGCCTTCATGGTCAGAAAAGATGGTTGATATGATTTCAATCTTGGTGTATCTGTTGATGTTTGTCTTGTGCCCCAGTATGTGATTGATCCTGGAGAATGATCCATGTGCGCTTGAGAAAAATGTGTACTCCGTTTTTTTGGGGTTTAGTGTTCTATAGATGTCTGTTAAGCCCAATTGCTCTAGGTCCTTATTTAGAGCTTTGGTTTCTTTACTTATTTTTTGTCTTGTTGATCTATCCATTGTTGATAGTGGTGTGTTGAAGTCTCCCACTACGTATGTGTTTTCTCTGATGTCTGTTTTCAGAGAGGACAACAGTTGTCTAATATATTTTGGTGCTCCTTCGTTTGGTGAGTATATGTTAATGAGTGTTATTTCTTCTTGAAGTATTGGCCCCTTGATCATAATGTAGTGACCATTGGGGTCTCTTTTTATCTTTTTGAGTTTGAAATCTGTTTTATCTGATATAAGTATAGCTGTTCCTGCTTTCTTTTTTGGTCCATTTGCTTGTAGGATTGTTTTCCATCCTTTAACTTTGAGCCTATTTTTATCTTTTGTAGCTAAATATGTTTCCTGGAGACAGCAAAAGGTTGGGTTTTGTTTCTTAATCCAGGCTGCAACTCTGTGTCTTTTTATTGAAGAGTTTAGTCCATTTACACTTAGAGTTAATATTGATATGTTAGCATCTGTATTTGCCATTGTGTTTGTCTTTCCTTTGATTTTATTTATTTATTCTTTTAATAACTTTTTTTTTTTTGGCCTTCTTTCATTGTTATTCGTCCCTCTGAGGTTCTGGCTTTAGGACTCCTTGTGGTACTTTTTGGAGTGGGGGTTTAGTTGTAATGAAATTCCGGAGTTTCTGTTTGTCTAGGAAGGTCCATATTCTTTCTTCAAAGAGGAAGGAGAGCTTTGCGGGATAGAGTATTCTTGGTTGGCATCTGTTTTCTTGGAGTCTGTTGACTATGTCCCTCCACTCTCTCCTTGCCCGTAGTGTTTCTTCGGAGAAGTCTGATGTCAGCCTGATTGGCTTTCCTTTGAATGTTATCTGTTTCTTCCCTCTTGCCAGCTTCATTATTTTTTCCTTGTCCTGGATTCTTGGGAGCTTTACTATTATGTGTCTTGCTGTATTTTTCCTTTCGTCGTGGAAGTTTGGTGTTCTTCTTGCTTCTTGTATATCAATTTTCAGCTCCTTCTTCACATTTGGGAAGTTCTCTTCAATTATCTCTTTGAATATTTTCTCTGTTCCTACATCTCTCTCCTCTCCTTCTGGTATTCCTATAACTCTTATATTTCCTTTCCTCATGGAGTCAGATAGTTCCCGAAGTCTTTCTTCGTTCTTTTTCCTTCGTACTTCTCTTTCCTTTTCTGTTTTGGTTCTTTTTATTTCTGTGTCTTCAAGAGTACTTATTCGTTCTTCCTTTCATCTATTCTGCTTTCATTGCTTTTCCCAGAATTCTTTAGTTCTTCCATTAATTCTTTGATCTCCTGCATTTCTTTTACTTCCCTCTTTAGGGACTCAATTTCATTCTCCTGACCATTGTTTTCCCTCTTTAGGGACTCAATTTCATTCTTCTGATCGTTGATTATTTTTCCCTTATCATTGTTTTCCTTTATGACTTCTGTCAGTTTTTTAATCACGGCAATTTTAAATTCTCTTTCTGGAAGGCTCAGAAGTTCTTCTAAGTTACTGTCGTTGCAATCTGGGGGCTGGTTTTCTTTTTGTGGTGTGCTTTTTCTCTGGAGAGTTGCTAGGTTGCGTGTGGTTCTTCTACCCCCTACTGTCTGTTTTCTAATTTGCCGTATGCGTTGGGACACTGTGTTGTTGGGACTGGCCGGCATCTTGGGTGAGCTTCTCTGCTCCCCTCTGGTTCCTCCAGGAGCCATATGTCAGTTTCAAGCAGTCTTTACTGGAGAAAGGTTCCTGTTCTAAAATGCCGATGTGGGGACACACTCCCCTGTGCGCCTGGTCTGCCCCGGCAGTGGGTTCCTGCTCCCCCTCTGGGCTTAGACTGCAGGCCAGAGGGGATCTGGTGTGGGCGAACTTCCCCGGAAAGAAATCTTATTTGAAGAAATGACAGCTGAGAACCACCCAAACTGGCAAAGGAAACAATATCCAGATACAAGAAGCTTGGAGAGTCCCAAAGAAAATAAACCCAAACAGATTTACACCAAGGCACATTATAATTAAAATGGCGAAAAAAGAGAGAATCCTAAAAACAGCTAGAGAAAAGCAAAGAGTCACCTATAAATGCACATAAGATTGTCAGTACATTTCTCAGCAGAAATCCCACAGACTAGAAGGAAAGGGCATGAAATCGTCAAAGTGCTGAAAGAAAAAGACCTCTAACCAAGAATCCCCTACTCAGCTAGGGTAACACTCTGAATTGAAAGAGCAATAAAGAGATTACCAACAAACAACAGTTGAAAATATTCATCTCCTCTAAACCAGGTTTGCAATAAATATTAGAGTCTTGTATAAAATGAAATGAAACCCCACTCAAAAGCAACAAGTCACCAAACACAAAATATGTGGGTAATGGGGGAGAGAGAAGGGAGTAAAATGAGGAATTGTGGAAGGAGCTCATGATTAACTCAGTTTCAAGGTTAAAATTACAGAACCCTACATATAAACCACATGGTATCCTCCAGAAAAAGAAGAAACACCTAGAAGTAACAAAGAAGATAAAATGGAGGGCCTCCCTGGTGGCACAGGCAGTTGAGAGCAGCCCTGTGAAGCTGTCCACAGCCTCTGCAGTGCTGGTTTGATCCCGGCCAGACGTGGAGATGCCCATGTGGCATGGCAGACCTCTCCTGTCTCGCCCACTGCTCCCCCAGCAGTGTATTTCGTCAGTCTGCCTGTTCTGTTCCCCGCTCTGTCTCTGGTTCATCCTCTCACCCTCCCGCGCATCTGGCCTGTACCCCGGTTCTTGTATAAATAAATAAATCTTTAAAAAAAAAAAGAAGATAAAATGGAATCCAAACACTAATAAATGGCAGCTATCAAGATAAAGGGGAAGAGCGTGAGAACAGATCAGACACCAACTGCAAAAACACCCAGAAAACAAATGGCAAAACAGTAATAAACATTCATGTATCAATAATTTCCTTAAACATGAATGGCTTGAACATACCTGTGAAAAGGCATAGAGTAGCTGGTTGGATTACAAAGCAAAACCCATCCTTGGAGACCCATATGAACTCCAAGTATAAATATAGACTCAAAGTAAAAGGTTGAAAAATAAATATATATGCAAACTGCATCCAAAAAAAGGCAGGGGCAGTCATACTATATTTGATAAAATAGACTTCCAGCAAAACAAGATAACAAGAGACAGGTGTGGATGGACATTACATAAAGATTGATGAAAGGAGATTAATCTACTAGGAAGACATAACCCTCATCAATTCATATGTACCAAGCCAAGGAACATCAAACCTAAAGCAACGGTTAATAGTCTGAAAAAGAGACAGCGACAACACCACAATAGTAGTCGAACATATATATTTTTTTAAAGATTTATTTATTTATATAAGCACTGGGTACAGTCAGAAGCGCAGGAGGGTGAGAGAATTCACCAAAGCCAGAGCGGGGTACAGAACATGCAGACTGATGAAGTACACTGCTGAGGGGAGCAGCGGGCGTGGCAGGAGAGGTCTGCGCACCATGTGAGACACTCGCCCGGTAGCTGGGGATCGAACTGGCGCTGCAGAGGCTGCGGGCAGTTTCGCAGCCCAGCGCTCAACCGCTGCGCCACCGGGGGAGGCCCTAGTCGAACATATTTTATAATAGTTTTATAGTTATAATAAATTGCAACACATACAGAGAATTGTCGTATACCTCACACTGGTTCCTTTATTGCTAATATCTTACATTGCTGTGGTACATTTGTCATAATCAATGAACCAACAGTGATGCATTATATCATTAACTAAGTCCATATTTTATTCAGATGTCCTTAGTCTTTACATCGTGTCCTTTTTCTATTCCAGGATCCAACCCAGGACACAGGATCACATTGAGTGATCATGTCTCCTCAAGCCTCTTTAGACTGTGATGGTTTGTCAAACATCCTTTTGTAAAATGATCTTTCACAGGAGAACTGGTCAGGTATTTAGAAGAAAGTCCCTCAATTTAGGTCTGAGTAGTGATATTCTCATGATTAGACTGGTAGGATGGGATTTGAGGGAGAACACAAAGGTGAGGTGACTTTCATGTCAAGACTTATTATGACTTATCACTGAGGACCTTAATCACTCACCTGAAGTAGTATTTGTCAGACCTCACTGCTATAAGTTTACTCTGTCCACCCCACCCTGCCTAAGACAACCCATTCTTAAGGGTGGGAAGTATGTTACACCTCCTTGAGAGGGGAAATCTTTTTCTTTTTTTTTTTAAGATTTATTTATCTTTGCACACAAGAACTGGAGTACAAGATCTGGAGTACAGGCCAGAGGTGCAGGGGATGAGAGGATTCATCAGAGACAGAGTGGGGAGCAGAACAGGCAGATCTATTGAAAGACACTGCTGAGGGGAGCAGCAGGCAAGACAGGAGAGGTCTGCTGCACCATGTGTGTCACCTCCCTGGCCAGGGATTGAACTTGTGCTGCAGTGGCTGTGGATGGTTTCATTGTGTTGCATCTTAACCCCTTGCGCCACCAGGGAGGCCCCTGAAAAGGGAAATCTTTACATAAGTTCTTTTGTGTTCTGCACAAGAGATATGTCTATCCCTTTCCCATTAAAGTAAGAACATGTGGATGTTAGTTTTTGCTTTGTACTATAATCCAAAGATACAAAATTTTGTTGCTCAAATTATTCCAGTTTCAGCCATTGTTTCACTTGGTTCTCACATCCTTTTGACATAACCCCATAACTGTTTTTGGGAACTCTTCTTTAAGCTCCGATGCTGCAAGATGCTCCAGGTTCATCTCCACATGTCTGTACCTTAATGGGAAAGGGGTAAATATATCTCTTGTGCAGCACTCAAAAGAACTTATGTAAAGATTTCCCCTCTCAAGGAGGTGGAACATAACTCCCACCCTTAAGAATGGATACGTTGCCTGCTTAGACTCAGTCATTTCTCCAGAAAAATTTTACTTTTATTGAAGAATGATATGAGAAACCAAAATCATAGTATAGGGTCTGCTCATTGCTACTGGGATGTCATTGCTTCAAGGCTCTCTCAGCAAACAGACCTTGGAAATATACGAGTGTGTATTGACCTGTGTGTGTGCATACTTGTCCATAATCAATTCTATATTTATACATTTATATCTAGATTAAGCAGAGCATGAGTCCATGCTGATGTCTCATACTGACTTTGATAAAGTACCACATGGTTTGTTCTAAGGTTCCCCAGGCTTGTATGTAACTCCACTCCAGCCGTGAGAGAACTGGCTCCTATCATTAACCATCTTTTATTAATTTCTTTCATCCATGTATCTATGTACAAAAGGATCAATTTTAACCCATATACCTGTAAGAAACACTTGCATCAACTAGAGCACAGCTGGTTTTGGTTTTTGTTTTGTTTTTGCTTTCAGTCTTACAAACTCCACTCAAAGTTCCCACAGTTACTCAGGACAGATATGTCCCTCTCCTTCTGTGAGACTATGTTGTACATTCGTGACACAGTAAGATTATTTTGTTAGTCTGTGTTCCATCCTGACCTAATTTTTTATAGCCTGCACACATTAAGGTTTATTCTCTGTGCTCTAAGAGTCCATGGGTTTGATCCATGCAGTGTCATGTTTATACTGCTGTGGTGAAGCAAAGGAGAGTTTCACAGTCCTAGAAAATTCCTGTGTGCTTCCCCTATTCAACTCTCCCCCTCTCCCAAGCCTCTAGCAACCACTGATCTGTTTCCCATTTCTATGATTTTCCTTTTATCAGAATGTGGTGTAAATGGAATCATAGAGTATAGAGAGTTTTTTTTTAGACTGGCTTCTTTCACTTAGCATAACACATTTAAAATTCATCCATGTTGTTGCCCATGCCTTTTGAATCTCTAAATAGCATTCAATCCTTGCATGGATGTGCCATAGTGTGTTTATTTATTCACCTACTGAAGGACATCTCACTCGCTTTCAGATTTTGATGAGTATGACTAAATCTGCTACGAACATTTGTGGGCTAAAGTTTTGAGTGGACTTAAGTTTTCAGGTCAGGTGGGTAAATACCTAGGAGTGTGATTGCTGGATCATATGATAAAGCATAGTTAGCTTTGTGGAAATGAATGTCTTCCAAAGTGACTGAATACCATTTTGCATTCTGAGCAGCAATGAATGGAAGTTCCTATTGCTCCACACACTTGCCAGAAATTGCTATTGTCAGTTTTTTGAATTTTAGCCATTCTAAAAGTGTATATCTCATTGTTCATTCCATTTTTCAATTCATGTTGGAGGATGGCCAATTGGGAGCATGGAACAATTTTCCACTGCAACAGGATTTAACACTGTCTTTTAAAGATATGATTTCAGCGAGGCCAAAAGGCTTAATGGAAAGTGGCAGTACCCACTTCCTCAGCTGTCCCTGAACCTGTGGAATTCGTTTTACGTAAACAGAAGCATCAGTTTGCTTAAGGCCTTTAAGGGAGATCTGAATATAGGTCAAGGAGAAAATAAAGTGGCCAGAGATTGGAGTGGAACACAGTATCGGCTTTGGTCAGGATGAAAGAAGTTTAAAATACCTAAAACTGTTAACTGTTAAGAAAAATACAGGTCAAGAGGAAAAAAGTCCGTGAATACATTAGGAGACAATAGTTGCAAGTGGAATTGCCGCCACTATGCGTAGCACCATTTGTTCATGAACAAAGATATAAAAGGTAAAAAGTCCATCATCTGGTCTCCATTCCTCTTGAAATATTTCACAATTAGTGTAGAACACTCTGTATAATCTGCTGGAAGTGGAAAATGCTTCTGTGCTAATAGCAGCTGGTGAGGTGGAGATCAAAATACATAGCTGGTGACAACGCCACCCTCCCCTTAACCTGTCAGGTCCTCAGCTGATCCACTTCCTCCATCAGCCCACTGTACATGATCAGCGGGTGGGGCCAGGATCAGGGACACTGGCATCACAGGGAGGTGGAGGGCCTGGGGCCAGCTCCTTCCTTTGCGCTGTGTCTGACTTTCAGGTCTGCCTGATGAGTTCTTAAAAAGCTCCACACAAAGCACGAGCTATTCTATTTCAGGCGAGTTCTTCCTGTTTTCCAACAGTCTCTACCCCCAGTTGGCTCCCCTCCCTCCTCCTTACATTCCAGGCACAGATCTGTTTACACAACTGGGCTTCATCTCAGAGAGAACATTATATACCAAAAATGGAGAGGAGGAGCAAACTCCCGCAGCTAGTCAGCTGCCCCTGCCTTTTCTCTTGCCCACCACTTCTTTCCTAACTTTTCTCTTCTTCTTCTTTCCTTTCCTGTTACTGCTAAAATCTTTGGAAGTCTGGAATCAGCACTAGAGTCACTCTGCAGTTTATTTATTTTTTCAAGTATTTATTTATTATGCATACAAAAAGTGGGGTGTAAGCCAGAGGTGTGGGGGGTGAGAGATTCACCAGAGAGAGCAGGGAGCAGATGTGAAATACATTGCTGAGTGGGGCAGCGGGTGAGGCAGGAGAGGTCTGCTGTGCCATGTGCATCACCTCCCTGGCCAGCTGGGGATAGATGCTGCAGTGGTTGGCAATAGCTTGATAGAGCTGTCTTTAACCCCTGCGCCACCAGGGAGGCCCCTGGTTTATACCAAGATCACAGATCTCTGAGGAGACTTGATTGTACTTTTTGCTGACCTAGAAAATCTCCCCATTCTCTGGATACAATGTATACCTATTTTAAAAGTCAAGAATAATATTCCTTTCCAAAATCATCAAATACAAATTTTAAAGTTTACCTAGAACGACATGGATAAATCTCAAAATAACATGTTGTATTAAAAAGACCAGACACTTTAAAAAAAACCTGCATTGTATAATTCTAGTGTCAGGTCACGCCTTCAAGGAGAGTTGTGCCTCCTCGTCTGGCTGGGACAGTGAGCAAAATGCCATTTTACTATGTTAAGTTACTGAGAATTAGAAGTTGTTTGTGATCAGATTTAACCTTCTGGTATAGTATACTAACCAAGGAAGTACATTTAGTACTCTATGGGGTATAGACCTTGGTGTCTCAATTCACAAAAATTATAGCTTCTTTTATGAAATCATGGTACCTTGACTAGGTCTGAGAGGTTTCCCAGTGGCAACTGGGTACAATCCTGAAAATCACTCCTTCAACTGCCTAGCATCTGACATACCTTTTCCATTTTCCATGGCTTCTGCTCTTTGGAAAGGCTCTATGTCAGTCATTTACAACTTAATGTGATTTTTTAAAATGTGTTGCAATTCCCCAGATCTTGCATTTCAGCCTTCTCTCATATTGCAGAATTAGAACTTGGGTACGGGGTTTCAAGGCTCAGGAAGGACTTGAGTCGACAATATTGTTCTTGTTTCAGAGACCACTGTGAAAACCTATACATGGTAAACTTGACCTTGGCTATGAATGCATCACAAGGTGCAAAGTACTGAAATTGATCCCTAAAAAATCAATTTTCATACAAATTGAGAACCTTACTTCTTCCACCAAGTGATTGACAATGTGAAAATCAAAGCCTAATTGTCATCCAAAGATGAGGAACTCTCCACAGCCTGGCAACCTGACCCATTATTGGACAAAGATCATTTGGAAATTACTCCTTGTTTTATTTCTGAGTCCAACTCTATTTAATTCATTGACCTAGTTCTACTGTCTTAAAATATTAGAGCCCAACTTGTGGCCCATTTCACAATATTCTGTGTATTAATTTCACTTTTAATTTATATTTTCCTAACCTTTAGTTCCTCTGTACCCTCACTGTGTCTCCTAGATGTTGAAATTTCATTTTTCTTTTTTGTATCATGTTTTATAAGTTGCCTTAACTACCTTTTGAAAGAAAGCAGTTTAAATGGTAAAAAGGAAGAAAAAAATAACACCTTCTGGAGATACATAGAATAAGTCGATAAACTTTTCTTCATGTCAATACATGTCAAATGTTGGAAGATAGCTGTTTGATCTCATTGGTCTTCTCTTCAGGCTAGCCACAATGCATATTTCTTCAATTCTTCCACAGATTAGATGGTTTCCACATTCCTCTCCACGGTGGACTCAACTTCTCCTGTCAGCTAAGGAACCCCATTACAATTCCCTATCGATCAAAGCCTACATCTCAGAGAGCCCCAGTCTGCCCTGGCTATGATGAGGTGTGGGCAATTTACTGTGCCTGAACTCGACTTCTGCAATCCTCCTTCAAAGCAGGGAAGGCTAACCACTCAGCTACCACTGCTACAATCTTGAGGACCGAAGGGTAGTCATGTTTGCAGCGCATTTCCAGCTGCACAGGAACATTTATTATTTTAGAGGAAGTGCTTTAAAATTTATAACCTCACTGTTCTTTATACAAACATAAAAAAATTTCACATCTTTAATATTATTTAAAAATTCAAATAGATGTTTTCCCATTTCTCAAATATAACTGTAAATATGGCACGTGGATGCACGCATCCTTCCTTCTGAGGTTTGGCTCTGCCTCTGCAGGGTGTGGTTGCCTTTGGGATTCACTAGGGTAACGGCATTTTAAAAATTAAATATGGTTTTAACAGGCTTGATATCCCACCAGGGTTCGAAAGAACTTTCCATTGGTTTCGAAAATAAAATATTTCTCAAGGGTGAGAATTTTTTAATACTGTGAGTTACCCTCACCTCAAAGTGTGAGGCAGGTTCTAAAGTCAATTACCCAAAAAGAAGATAACCAGAATAAATGCATCTTAGACTGACCATTCTGAAAGAGATAATACTTCTGTTTTTTAAAAATGTCTATCATACCATTACTTTCCAGTCACATTTCTGTTCAATCTCACAGATGAGTGCAGAATTTTGCAGGGAAAAGGGGATGACATCTCTATGAACAAGAAAATACTTTTTCCTTGGTGCCTAGGGGGACATATAGTCAGTATCTCCAATTTCAGAAAATTCAAAACAGTAAATGGTGGCTTATCGCAAAGTTAAAGGCAGGATGAAGAACAGTTCAGATACAGTTTATACCAACGAGGGTGGGGAGTGAGGTAGGGAGAGAAAGAAAGGAAGAGAGAGACAGGGAGAGAGCTGGGGGGGAGACGGGGAGAGGGGAAGAGAGAGAGAGAGAGATGGAGAAAAATGGGGCAGGGGAGGAAAGGGAGAGAATGTGACTATAAATTACCTGCCAGTACCTGCTGAGACAAGTGAGGCCCTGGACCCATATCAGGGAGGATGCCAGAGAATTCAGAGGGCTCACCACCACTGGCAAGACTCTACCCATGACTGCCCAGTCCAGCAGAGACTGCAATTTTCTGTGAGACCACACCAGTGCCTGCCCAGACCGGTGAGACCATGTACCCATGTCTGGGAGGGTGCCAGAGTGACCAGAGGACTTGAGACTACCCACAAACCATGCCAGCCCTGCCCAGATAAGTAGAGATGTCTTGAGACCTGCCACAACAGTGGCAGCACCCAGACCAGCAGAGGCCTCACGACTTTCTATGCACCCACCCTGATGTGACGCTGAACCCTAGTTGACCAGAGAAACTACCAGCCCAGACCAGACCAGCAGAGTCCTTGCGCCCTTCTGCAGGATCTCGCCCACATCCACCCAGAACCCCAGAGAACTTTTTCCTTCCCACAAGATCCCACCAGGAACTGCAGACACTGGTGAAACCCCATAACTAAAATGAAAAGACATCCAACCGAACACGAGGAAATATTTGCACACCATAAATCTGACAAAGGACTGATATCAAAGATATCAGAACTCATAAAACTCTACACAAAGCAAAATACATAACCCAATTTAGAAATGGACAAGAGAACAGACACTTCTCCAAAGAATACATTCAAACGGTCAACAGGTACATGAAAAAATGTTCACAATCACTTATTAGAGAAATGCAAATCAAGGCCACAATGAGATATTATCTCACACTTGTGAGAAGGGCCCTTATCAAAAAGATCGGAAACAACAAGTATTGGTGGGGATATGGAGAAAAGGAAACTCCCACACTGCTGTGGGAAATGCAGACTTGTCCAGCCTTTATGGAAAACTGTATGGAGGTATCTCAAAATATTCAAAATGGATCTGTCACTGGATCCAGTAATTCCACCCCTAGACATTACCCCAATTAATTCAAAAACACTAATTTGAAAGGAAACTTACATCCCCAGGTTTATTGCTATATACTATATCTAACTTATGGAAATAACCTAAGTGCCCCCAAACAGGTGAGTGGTCCAAGAAGATGTGGTGTGTGCACGCAATGGAATACTACACAGCAATCAAAAAGACAAAATTATGCCATTTTCAGCAACAAGGATAGCACTAAGTGTAATATGTCACAAGGAGAAAAATAAATACCAGATGGTGTCATAATATGTAGAATATAAAGTAACCAAACTAAGAGTCAGGTAAGTTTAAAAACTAACCCTTGATAGCTGAATATGGAACTGAAGCACCAAAGGGGGAGGGGGTGGGAGAGGTGTAACAACAAAGAGGGAATGAAGCAGAATGGTCTATGGTGGTGGAATATGGGTGAGTTGGTGGTGGATGCGCTGTGGAAGTAATAACTGTTGGGGGTATCCCAGTAGAACCTCAATTAAAACAGTTTAAAAAGGAAAAAAGAATGTAACTTAACAGGTAAAGTGGGGGCTGGTGGGCCTATGCAGGGGGGTAGCATGCTGCTCCTGCAGGAAGTTGGCAACCTGGTGCCCTGAGCTGAGGTCACAGCACTTGCCTACTCCCTGTTCACTGCTGGGCGGAGGGACTGTAGGAGGCCGCCACAGCCAGCGTTGCCTCCCAGCAGGCTGCAGGCAGTGGGTGTTCTGTGTCAGGCCCTGAGAGTTGGGGGCAGAGTCTGTTTCTCTCAGAAGAATGGAGAGGCTTCAGGCTTGCCTCAATTTTATTCTTCATTTCTCTTATTTCTCAGGACATTTGATTGTTTGTTCTGTATTTTCTTGTACATCTTTGACCAGCTTTTCTATGTTTACTTCCATGTCTTTGAATTTCTTCATCATTGTTATGTTGAACTCTGTATCTGATAGAAAGAAAAGTTCTTCCATGACTTTTTGATTGGGCTCTCAATATTTTGTTCTCCCTCTGGGCTGTGGTGCTCCCATACCACCCAGGTTGCTGTTTGTTCATCTTCCCATATTTTATTTCTAAATATTAAGGGTGTTGAGCTTACTTTCCAGCAGATGATGCTATATGTCAGGGAGAACTAATCCGCAGCTGGGTCTTCAGTGAGCAGGTAGAGGTCCTGCTGGTGGGAGGTTGCACAAGGGGGTCCACCTTCAAGCCCCTTCCAGAGGCTCACTGAGGCCACACTGATGTCTGCAGGGGGTCTGCATGGCAGGTCTGCCTTCTGGTTTCTTCCATGAGCTCACCAAGACTGTGCAGACATCTGTGGGGTGTCTGCTCTGGTAAATCTGCCCTCAGGCCTGTTCCTGGAGCTCACTGAGGCCACACAGGTGTCTGTGGGGTGTCTTCTTTGGCTGATATGCCCTTGGACCCCTTCAGGGAGCTACTTCAACTGAGTGGGAATTCTCTGCAGGGAATCTGTCTGCTTTCACGTTCACAGTCAGGATTTTGTCAATCATCTTTCTCATTTTATCTTCTCTTCAATGTAAGTAAGATTTTTTAAAAGCCCAGCTTTCCAGAGAATCCAGACTTAAGGCCTGAGCTTCTGTTACAAAATTCCTTATTAAAACACCGCTAGGAATGTCTGGATCCAGAGAAAGGTCTGAGCTGACTTTGGAAAGTTGTCCTTTTGCATTGGTCTTTCCGGTTGAGTGTTGCTGTTTTTACTTCTCTTAAGTTACCCTGGTTCTTTTTCTGAGGTAAGAGCAGATGAATAAAGAGAAGAGACTGAGAGTGAGCAAAAGCAGAAGGAGGAGAAGCAGATACACATGGGCTTTTAACTAACCAATACTGAACCTTTTGGAAGCATGGATTTAGTTGTATTCCTGAAACAGACTGGCAGAGTTCATTATCTGTATCAAGTGTATGGAATCCAAATGCATTTATCCCCAACCCCTACAAATTCTCCTTCCATGTACAGGAGACACCGCCCTCTGCAAAACCAGAGTTCTCAAGGGGCTCTTTCCTTCGTACAGGAGCTGCGCAGGGCATTAAAATTTGTTATCACCACACCATTAATTTCCACACACATCTGCTAGAGGATTTCTTCTTGCCTCCATGGTACATTCATCTCCATCTAATTCACATTTTATTGCTCTTGTCTTAATGCGAGCAAGCATTATCAGGCACTGTAAACATTTGGGAGCCATGTGAGGCCGCCAGCAGGCCCTTGGCTTCACTCCCTGTGGTTAGAGGCTTTGCTTACAGCTTTAATTTCCAGTCAGCTGTAATTCAGATTCACAAATGGCTAAATTGAAAGGGCTCAGTCACTTCCAAAAAACATCTCCCCAGTAGCTCCTAATTTACCAAGTTGGGTGCAAATAAGCCTGCCTTACTTGAAAGTGAAGTAAGGCTGCTGACTTTCTCTCTGCTTCTCTGGGGTGTCCTGGGTTGCTGAACAACTACATCTACACTTGAAGTTGGCTCTCCAGGACCCCAGAGCATCTGGCAATGGTCCCAAAAGGCAATTTCAAATCCATGCTGCATGTGGAGGCCCTGACAAATCTCTGCTGAAATTTCACCCTTCAGGGGCTGTTCTAAATCTCCCAGCCAGTGCTTCTCCAATATGAGACGTACACAAATCATCTTAAAGAGGAAAAAATTGTGCACCATGGACAATACAACTCAAAGGATCCTCCTTGTATAACTGCATAAAAAAAAAAACAACTAACTAACATTTTGTTTCATTCAAATATCCTTTAATTGCAAACCAGCACTGCAGAGAGTGCTGTCTGCATAGCTGGCACAATGTGGAATATGCCTGCAGCCCTTGCACAGCTTGGGAATGGATCTCTGCCTTATTTTTAGAATTGTTCTGCAAGATGCTCTAAAAGAGTGCACACGTAGACCTAGCCATGCCAGCTCACAGACCCACCTCTTCTGGGTTCTAACAATGTCTTACCTAAATTCTGTGACCCAACATTTCTTTTGATCCACTTGAGCTTTCCCTGAGCCTAGAGGTTTTTCACAGGAGAGGTGAGAGGTCATGGGCTAGCCCAGGGTCAGAGGAGTAATAACCGTGAGCTCAGGCCATGTGCATAGCTATGCCTGCAGATCAAAGCCCCACATCAGCCATATCATATGGCTCAGCCTAATGAAAGCTGGAGGCTGGCCCAGAACCTAGGATTTCTGATTCCATGTAGAATGTTTTTCCATTATGCTGAGCTATGTTTGAAACAAAGTTTGCTTTGTTAAGTAAATTAAATAAATAAATTTTGGAGTATTATGTGCCCATTAAAATCAGGTTTTAATAAGTGCGGGAAATAAATTTCTTCCTTTTCTTTAAGAAAAAAATACAACATTATTAGTTTTTACTTCTTTGATTTCTTATTTGTTTCTCATATCATACAAGATATTTTTAGAAAAGGCAAGCTTTTCTCCCTGTTCTCCACATTCCATTTTTTCTCTCCCCCTCCTCCTAAAAGTAAATTACTTTATTCTTTTTTTTTTTAAAGAGGCATGTATTATTTATTTATTTGTTTGTTTGTTTGTTTATACAAGCACTAGGTACAGTCAGAAGCGCGGGAGGGTGAGAGAATTCACCAGAGCAGAGCGGGGAGCAGAGCAGGCAGAAGGACCAAAGTACAGTGCTGAGGGGAGCAGCGGGCGGCAGGGGAGGTCTGCGCGCCATGTGGGACCCTCCTCCGGTGGCCGGGGAGCAGCCGGGGATTGAACCAGCGCTGCAGAGGCCGCTGGCAGCTTCGCAACCCAACACTCAACAGCTGCGCCACCGGGGAGGCCCCAGTTACTTTATTCTTGACAGTCATGTATTGACAGTCATGGAAGAGATTCATTCCATTATAGTGTTTACATTCTAAAAGGAAGTCAACACATACAGAAGCTTTTTTAAGGCCGATAAAACTCTGTAATCATATATTGGAAAAAGGAGCACATGTGGAAGACAGGCTTTCTCCTTCCAGGTCCCTCTAGCCCAAAGCCAAGAAGCAAGTGGGACTTCACAAGTCTCTCTGTTCCACAAGCTGCCTCCAACTCCCACCTGTGTCTTCAGCTTCTTCTCCCTGCTCAGCTCCACCCTTCATTAGGTGAGCAGGGAACATGGAAACTTCCTTTATTATAAGGATTACACTCTGCAACTTTAAGACTCTGGTTTCCTTTATCAAAAATGTAATACTGTAATATAAAGGTGTCACAACAATGGTCAAACGAAAGAGCTGATTACAAATCAGTGTGTACTTTGTGATTTAATCCTTATAAAACAATCTCTCCCGACCCCAACACATTGAAGAAAAAAGACTAGGATGAAAATAGTGTTGTTTTGTCTGGGTGTAAAATTCTACATGAATTTTTATTACCGTCTTTTTGCTTGTATACATTGCCTAATTTGGTATGCGATGGAATATTTTCTAAATATATTTTCCATGATATTACTTCTAATTAGATAAATTTATGTTTACTTTGCTTTGAAAGAGAGCATTTAGGTCCAGCACATGGGATGTTCAGTAAGCCGTACTTTGCAGTAGATATCAGAGAAGAAGAGATGTCCCAAGAATTGTTGAGTAAGGCTTTAGGGGACTTGTTTTAGTATTTGACTAAAGAATAGAATACAAACTTTTACCATTGCCTTGTGGATTCTTTTTCTATGCTTATGATCATTTTCTCATGTGAAGTTAAGTCTTCACAAAGAAAAATTGCATTAAGATAATCATTAAGATTTCAAGTGATCATCCATGCAGGCTGTTTATTTTCTCACCTGAAGTGATAATTGCCTCTTTGTGACATCATAATTGCTTGCTGGAGACCTGATTATCATGTCACCAACAGAGGATTAAGCCTTCAGGTAAGGTGGAATCTGCAGGAGTAGATGAACCTCTAGGAAATCAGAATTCAATTTTCATGTAAATGTCAAAGTTAATAAAGGCAAAGCAAGAAAGTTTGACAGTTGTACTTTCACAGTGTGTCTGTTACCCTCACCAAACAGGTTCACATTATTTTCTATGAGATGTAAGCTAACGTTTAATTTCCTCCAATCTAAAACCAACACAACTCTCTAGTGATTGATTCTTGTTAAGACACACGTGCACCACACTTTCCTTTCTGATGGAAAGGAGTGGAGGTAAGAGTGGGTAGAGGCCTGATGCTAAATCAAGGTGGCAGAAGCAGGTGGTGGGAAAAAAGCTTGAGAAAACTATAAATCTTTAAAGATATTATTAAGTGCTTAAAGATAAAACGTGACCAGCTCTATTTAATTTAGCTTATGTTTTCCTATTTATAAAGACAGTTTTAAGTATTTCCCAACCAAAAGCAGTTTTACTAATTTTGTTTATTTTTTCTATTATGAAGTGCAACATCTATTTTATTCCTCCTTAGTGTTTATCTATGTTAAAATAATTGCATATAAGATGAAACTGTTATAGGACAGCCCGGATATTGAATGGGTTCCTGGCTGTGGGTCCTCACCCGCGCGCTTAAAAGGGACTTATTAGTACTCCACTACAGACACACACAAAACGTTAATAAAAAGTTTATTTACAAGGGAAAAGGAAATAAGGAAAATGTACAACTCAGGGAGAAAACAGGGAAATAAAGTCTTTAATGCGTCCTACCCGATCCGCCGACCTGGAAACCCAAAGTCAGTCTCAGAGCTGGCCGGATGCTGCGAGCTGGTGGAGAGCCAAAATGGGGGACCCCCCAAAGCGCACGTGTCTGCCTTTATATCAACCTGGCTGCTCAGGTCCCAGACACCTTCCCTTTGGTGGTGATGGGATTTGGAGTTCCCAGTGTCTTTGGCTTTGGCCTGCGGTGGGGGTGGAGTCCACAAAGCCTGTATGGAATTAGCTTTAGGACATCCTTTTCCCCTAACAAAACCTCAAAGCATGAGAAGGTCTAAAGTTTAGGTTATGAATTCTAACAAAATATGCTGGTTAATTGAAGATTAAAATAGACTCTTGTTTTCATGCTGATTGTTGAAAATAATCTGTGAAATGAAGGTTCTACATAGTAGGGCTCTAGTTAATATTTTATTATATCTGTTCTTTAGATTAGGTCTAAGACATTGTTTTCCACTTAAAAGGTCAGACCTTACCAACTGCAGGAAAGGCATGTGGATTGTGAATATTACCTCACTGAGAAAGGAGCAGGATCAAATGGCAGTAAGGGATGCCACTAATTCATTTTCAAGAATACAGTTTTCCTGTTAATAGCATTTTCTTTTCCCAATCCTTTAAGCTGCTTTAAAGGGTAATTTCACCATGAGCCTCTCTATAACCCCAAATCAGAGTAGGCTTGGTTCATGATATAGAAACAAACTATTCCAAATCTCAATGTCTTAGCACTTAAAAGTTTATTTATCAGTCACCCAAAGTCCTTTAATGTCCAAAGGTCACTGTTGTCTGTGTGAGGATTTAGGTATCAAGACTTTGTCAAGCTCGGCGCAGTTCTGCCATCATCCCAAAAGACCATCATTCTAATCACCAAATTGGAAGCAAGAGACTGAAGAAAAAATAGCATCTGGGATTTTCCCTGTCATGGTTAGGAAATGATCTATTTATCAGTTCTATGCACATATCTTTGGCCAGCCAAGACATTTGCCCCATCCAGTTACAGGGGGCTAGGAAATGTAGTTTTATCAATGGAGGTTAAGAAGGTCTTTTGTTAAGATCTGGAAACTTGAGAACAGGGACACTTTCAGAATAAAGGTCAGTTTGTTTTTCAAAGAACCTATATGTGCATCCCAGAGCTGTGAAAACAGAATCTCTGGGATGGAGGCTAGGACTCTATAGTTTAACAGTCGTTCCAAGGAAGTCATCACTTAACTTTGAGAAGGACTATAAAGCATCATCTTTTTTTTTTTTTTTAAATAATAAATTTTATTTTTATATTCCCCCCTACAACTGCACATGCCCCATTCTGACCCCAATCCCTCCCCTTCCAGCCCCCACCCCCCAAAAAGTGTCTCTGGTTCATAGTTTTTTGTTGATTTTGATTTTCACTTTCTTATAGTTATTCATTTTCCTGATCCCTTATTTAAGTTTTCTAGATTCCTGCTATGAGTGAGAACATCCGGTATTTTTCTTTTTCTTTTTGGCTTATTTCGCTGAGCATGATCCCTTCCAGCGCCATCCATGTTGCTGCAAATTGCATGTGTTTATCTTTTTTGAATGCTGAGTAATATTCCATGGTATATATGTACCACATCTTCTTGATCCAGTCATCTATTTTTGGGCATTTGGGCTGTTTCCAAAGCTTAGCTATTGTAAATAGTGCTGCTATAAACATAGGGGTGCAGGTGTTCTTTGGAATTGATGTTTCTGTGTCCTTTGGGTAAATACCTAGGAGTGGAATTGCTGGATCATATGGAAGCTCTATGTTTAGTAGGTCCAGAAATCTCCACACAGCTCTCCACAGTGGTTGGACCAGTTTGCATTCCCACCAACAGTGCAGGAGAGTTCCTTTTTCTCCACAACCTCGCCAACATTTGTTGTTGCTAGTTTTTTTAATATGTGCCATTCTCACTGGTGTGAGATGGTATCTCATGGTAGTTTTGATTTGCATTTCCCTGATTACAAGTGATGTTGAACATTTTTTCATATGTCTGTTGGCCATTTGCATTTCCTCTTCAGAGAAGTTTCTTTTTAGCTCTTCTGCCCATTTTTTGACTGGGTTATTTTCTTTGTTGTTGCTGAGTCTCATCAGCTCTTTGCAGATTTTTGTGATCAGTCCTTTATCATTAGTGTTGGGTGCAAAAATGTTCTCCCAGTTGGTGGGGTTTCTCTTTGTTTTTGTTATTGTCTCTTTTGCTGTGCAGAAGCTCTTTAATTTGATGTAGTCCCAGCTGTTTATCTTTGCCTTCACTATAACTGTAAAGCATGATCTTAAAAAAAAAAAAAAAAAAGAGGAGGTGCTGCTATTAAAGAGGTTTAAAAATACTGAATTCTGCATTTTCTGCTAGGTCATTCATAAAACACTTTGATATATGAAAGACCCTGACCAAGAACCCTTTAGAGGGGCTTTCAGTTATGACAACAGGAAGAGGGTGGCAATTCATCCCTAGAAAAACAAATACAACATTGGAAAGAATTGTCTGAAATAACAACCTCAAGGTACTAAAACTCAAAGACTAACAATAAATTTAGAACCATTCTTGAAAAAACTGCCAGTTTTGAGCTCTTACTCAAAATGGCCTTGTTGTCTGGGGCTGCATTCCTCCCACATGTGACCCAACCTCAGCTTAGCTGGTAAGAATGGCAAGTTAAGTAGTGTGGGCCTGACTGAAAAAATGTAATTTTGTTGCCAGAATGGACAACAGGATTGGAGTGAAAACCCCCATGACTATGTTGGCAAAAATGGGAATGAAGAAGGTAACAAAGACATTCCTTGACCAAACTTTAGTCAGTTTCTTCCAAATGCTTCTCAACTGGCCTTTATCCTTGTGTCTCAATTTCAGATCTGTATGGCCCAGTTTTATCAAGAAACCTGCTAAGTCAGTTTAGTGAGAATCTCCCAAGATCATCCACCATCGCCAATATCAGATCCAATTCCCATTCCTGCCATCCCTTTGATCAACCTAATCTGCCTTCATCAAGAATTCCTCACCTCTGGCTTTTTAGTAATTTTCCAACCACCAGTGCCCAACAATCTGATCCCTGGGTACAAATCTCCACTTTTCCTTGTTATATTCAGAATTGAGTCCAGTTCTGTATTGAAATCTTTCTTCTTCCATTGCAATAGTTCCTAAATAAAATAAAATCTATTTTTACCACTCTGATTATTGTCCAACTCTGGTTCCTTTAACAAAGAAAGACTACAATTTCAGGAACTTAAAATTGTGGACACAGTAAGGCCAAGTAATGGGCTAACTAGCAATTTTACACGTAAATAGTAGAAATGAGAGTAAAGAAGGTATAACATCAATCCTGTACATGTCCCTGAGCAACTGGGAAACTACTCAGCATGCGAAAGTCCTCCCACAACATGGACTGTGAATATTAACTCCTCACTGAGGAAGGAGCAAAGAAATCACCCTGTAACTCTTGGGTTCTTCTCAGGCAATGAAAACAGCACCAGATGGGTTAGCAAAGGAAGAATCAATTTCATAGCATATGCATGAGAATTTACATGGTTGTAAATTCTAAAGAATAATGGAGCAGACTAGGATTATTAACCCTTTGTTCTGGGAGCTGGGATATCAAGGACAGAGAAGGGGAGACATCACAAGACTGACAAGAAAGGAGGCTACCTCATATTTGCTCTGAGAGCAAAGATATGATTCTTTTAGAGAGTGTTTACAGTGTTTACTATAGAAACCTAGAACTGGGTGAGACCCTCCAAACTTCCAAACTACATTCTTTTAGGTATCTCTTCTTCAGTTTGGGAGGGGTGACGGGATAGACTTAGGTAAAGACAGATGCTTCTAGTGTTCAGGGTCCTACTGTTCTCAATACAAAACAATCTGCATGCTTTAAGTAATGGTAATAGACCTCCTGAGGTTCACAGCACATTGATTGAACTCTAGTTTCCATATCAAGGTGCTAAGAAACCTACCTGGGCATTTTGGACACAGTTCTAAGAGAGCTTGGTAAAAGTAAAAGTGTAGGGAGATTTCAGATATAGGTACAACTTAAATGTATTCTCCAACCTACATGCAAATCTCTCAGCAGATGTAAATCTTGCAGTCCAAGTGTTCGAGCATTGCCTAACAAACTGCCTGAAACAAAATTGAATTCTAGAAAAGTAATACTACTGGAGACAAAGGGGAACATTTTATAATGATAAAAGAGGCAATACATTAAGAAACAATGACAAATGCAAATGTGCCTAACAACAGAGACTGAAGTTACAAAAAATGAAATTTAATTGAAATAAGAAATCAATTCAACATTTATAGTTTGAAATTCTAATACCTGCCTCCCTATAATTGATAGAACAGTAAGAATATGGAAAACTTAACAGTGCTGTCAACCAAAGTGAACTGACATGTATATAATAGTCCACAGAACAACATTCTTTTCGAACATACATAGTATTCTACAAAATAGACTATATGTTCACATTCTATAGTATAGAATTTTTCAAAAACTCGAAAGGACTGAAATCATTCAAAGCATGTTTTCCAATTAACAAAAACTAAATCGAAAATTAAAAAATAAAGAAAAAAATTTCTCCAAATCATCAATAGAAGAGAACCTCCTTGAATTAATCCCCAAATATTTGGGAATTAAACAACACACTTTTAAAATTAATTCAAAGGTCAGGTGTAAACTACGAGTATATTAGAAAATTTCTTGAAATTAATGAAAGTGAAGCTCAATATAACAACTTCGGTTGCATCAAGCTATACTTAAATGCTTATGTCCAGAGAGACGTAAAAGCTAAAATCCATAAGCTAAGATTTGAACTCAAAGAGACAAATAAAGAAGAGAAATCAATCCCAAAATATACAGTACAAATCTAACAGTAATTCAAAGAAATATGATATTATTGTGAATAATTTTATACTAACATATTAGACAATTTTGGTGAAAAGGAAAAAATACACAAATTGCTAAAACTGACTAAAGAAGAAAATTTCCAAATGAATTGATTTCTATCAAGTAAAATGAATTTAATTAGTGATTAAATTTCTTCCCACAAGCTACTCCAGTAGCTTCACTGGTGAATTCTATGAAACTACATTAGATTTTCTCAAAACTTAAAACTTTTGTGCTTCAATGAATGGATAGCATAAAAAAAGTAAAAAGACAACCCACAAAATAAGAAAAAAGTAAAAATCTTAATAGAAAAATAAAAAATAATTTTAAAAATGGACAGGGGATCTATCATAAATATTTCTCCAAAGAAGATTAGAAATTCAAAATCACCTTGAAATACTACATCACACTTGCTAGAATAGCTAAATCAAAAAGATCGACTACAGCAAGTGTAGACAAAGAGGCAAAGAAACGTGAGTTTTTGTACACTGCTCATGAGAATGTATAAATTGTTGCAGCCGCTGTGGAAAACAGTCCAGTAGTTCTTCAAAAGATTAAACATGGAGTTACCACATGATCCAGCAATTCCACTTCTCAATTGTTTTCACTCTCAAATACAGGCACAAATCAGAGATATTTTGGGTTCAATTCCAGACCAATACAAATCACAGTAAAGTGGGTCATATGGATTTTTTTTTGGTTTCCCAGTGCATGTAGAAGTTATGTTCATACTACAATGTAGTCTATTAAATGTGCGATAGCATTATGTCTAAAGATATATATATACCTTAATTGTGACAGGAGATACAAAGTGAACACATGCTACTAGAAAAATAGCACTGATAAACTCGTTTAATGCAGGTTTGCCATAAATTTACAATTTGTGAAACGTGCAGTATTTGCAAAGCAAAAGCACAATAAAATGAGGTATGCATGCGTATTCCAAGAAATGAAAACATATGCCCGCACAAATACACTTGAATGTCCATAACAGCATTAATTATAATAGTCAAACAGTGGAATCAACCCAAATTGATGAATGGTTATGTAAAGTGTGGTATATTCATACAGCACAACATTATTCATTAATAGAAAAGGGAAGTACTGATACTTGACAGCATACGTGAAATTTATATGAAATGTCCAGAAGAGACAAATCCATAAACATAAAAAGCAGATTAGCAATTATTTAGGGATGGGGTCAGGGGAGAGAGACCAGTGTGAAATATGGAGTGACTACTAATGGATATGCAGTTTCTTTTGGATGTGATGAAAGTATTCCAAAATTGATTGTAATGATGTTCATACAACTCTAGAAATGTATGGAAAGCCACTGAATTGTTAAAAAAAGAAAAATCAAAGTGAATATGGATGGATGATATATTTTACACTCTACTTGGTGTTGTATGGTCTAAACATTGAGGTCTTAATTTGTTTTTGCACTGTGCTAGGCAGTGAAGATAAAGAGACAAGTCTATCCCTTATGGA
Organism: Talpa occidentalis; assembly: GCF_014898055.3. Classification (NCBI taxonomy): domain Eukaryota; kingdom Metazoa; phylum Chordata; class Mammalia; order Eulipotyphla; family Talpidae; genus Talpa; species Talpa occidentalis. The sequence continues at coordinate 105,180,133 of NW_023604861.1, read as the reverse complement.
GCCATGAGTAGTGTTTTACACATATTAGGCAGTCAAATGGCTGTTCAACTTTGACAAGTCTCAAAGCAGAGAATTTAAAACACAGAATGAATTTCATGTTTTCCTCTGTTTTTGTTCAATGATTTGGAAGACATTTCAGAATCCTTCAAACCTCTGATGTTAACTGCATGAGTTGTTTGAAAACAAGATTTCCAAGAGCTGGGATGCCACAGACCACAGATACTGTGTTATAAGCTAGGCCTTTGAGTGCAGGTGTAGAGAATTCATTTCATATCCCCAAGGAGTATTTTGACTTTGTGATGCTGGGTTGCTTTATGTATTTCCCACATTGCACTGACCATAAATTTCCATCAGTGTTTAACACATTCCTCTTCTTCTCTGCAAGATGCTAATATATTACTAGCACTGGTGCCATCCTTTACATAGCTCATAAACGTGCCAGCCTGCTCTGCAACTCACCAGGCCTTGCTGAAGGCACAGCTGCTTCACAGACATTCCACTGTGTCAGGGCCCTGGCAGGCTGGTGACTACATCTGGGCCCAACCGATTGGTCTTGTCTCCATCTGTTGCTCTTACCATGTTAGTCTGTGTGAACTTGAAGAGATTCCTTCTGATCTATTCTTTACCTGACCTTCTCCTCTCCTGGAGGCCAGATTAAGTCTTCAGCAAAAACTTCTGCACATATGTCTTTCTCTCATTCAATTGTTGGCTTCTTTAGGAAAGAGTGTCTCTTTTGCCTTTTTATGTCCCCATGCTAAGACTTGCACCTCGCTTTCTACAAAGTACATAAAGGAATGTCACTTTTGGTACAGCTATTTCTATTAGCCAGAAACTAGCTAAGATCCTCAAAAACAAGACAGATTTTCATGCCACCAATTTTGGATCGAAGAAAGTAGATTGTAATAATCAAAAAAGTTGTGGCTAGGATTAATTTTTTTTAAATCTGGAACATATTCAGGACAATGTTATGGACAATGTTATTGCCTTTATGATTTAATTTGGAGAGGAGTGGATGCTTGCCACAATCTCTTGCAATTTTACCTCTAGAGATTAATTTTTTAGTTCACTATTTTATCCACCATGAAAATATAAATTCTCTAAAGATATGCACAGCAGTAAAGTTGCATGGCTTTACTGATGTAGAGTGAAATGATCGGTTTTCTCATGTGACAGCACATGACTCATGAGAATTCATTGTTGAAAGAGATACAGAGGCAGGGATTCCCCATTTGTCACAAGGAGGTGTCAACAGAACCAGGTAACTTAGTATTGGTGCTAGTGAGAGAATGGTGATGAGACCCCCGAAGTTGGTAACCAGTCTGAGGGCACAAAATGCTCTCAGAAAGAGAGAGAAAAGGGAGGAATTCTCTTTTTACCCCTCCCTCAGCTTGGAGTAGATGGCTCCCTGGTGTCCACAGCACCCTGGCTTCTCTGCCTGCAGCATCCCAGCCACCCTGGTTGCCTCATGCTTCTCCAGGGGCCACTCTCCCCACATTAGAACACAAAGATCAGGGGATGAGGTGATATTCATCTTCATACGCTGGGTGCCTAGCATTGATACACCTACAAAAACTAATAATAACTGAAAATTTTTATGAACAAATTGACTAATATTGTATTATGTTTACAAAAATGCAGCAGTGACTCAGTCTTTATTTCTATGAATATATAAGCTATTGAATTTGGGAAAAGAAGTGTTTTCCAAGGGTTTTGCCTTTCCAAGGAGCCTCTGGGGGGATCCCTCAGAAGGTAGAGAACCATTTATGAACAACAGGAACTTCTTTCCCTGGTGTAAAATACCATATTATCCTTCAGAATACCTACTGAGTGGAAATGTGTTTCAGTGTCACTGGGAATTTATGGCTAGCTCAAATATGGGGAGCGTATAAAGCAACTAGAAGAAATGACAATGAAAGGTGATGGATATAGGAGAACTGACCAAACATGACGCATGAGGAAAGATGATCACATTAAGGAAGGCAGAACCTAGAAAGGAGGGCATAGCTTCCAGGTACACCAATCATGACCCCATCTGGGAAACCTGGGTTCTAACTTGTGATTGTCCTTGTCTGGTAGTGGAGAGATGGAAGACAGGGGAGCAGAGGAAAAGGTCAAGGGCTGGAGAATGCTGCGACAAGGGCGGTGGAAGTAGGAGAAAGGGGAGGGTGAAAAATCACCCTACCTGATAGATGAAGACCACAGGAATGATTTGAATTTTCTTCTCTGGGCCTTGAAAATGAGACATCCCTGCTTCCCCACACACTCCTGTACAGTTAAGAGCCTTCACACACATGAGTTCTCCATTTCCACATTTGCTCAAGCAAGACAAAATACATCTTTCTACTTGTAGTTCCATTAACCAATTGTTTACAAAGCTAAAAAGCCTTTTTGCTGGCCCTTTGAAGAAGTTTCTTTTGTTCTTCCCCATGTGACTAAAAAGCAAATGCAGGCCCAAATTGCAGAAATAATTTTACACTTCATCATGTGGGTTTATTAATGTTTGTTAGTTAGTTCAGTTATCTGGCCTTTTGCATGTGAAGTTGCTCTTGGCTAACAGGTACAGATGAATTTCACATTGGGATTTTGTCTGGAAGCATCATTAATCATAAAGAAATAGACACCATGAGACTGAATTCCTCCTATATCTTGCCTGTGAGAGAGGGCAGGGGTAACCCAACTTTAGAGTCAGTGACTATAGAGAAGGCCAGACCATCCACTAGGCCCAGGTTCCCCTTGGCTCAAGGGAAGGGTCCTGTCTCATAGACCAGTCTTTCCCATAGAACTCTCCTGCTCTGTCAAATCTGAGAAAATCAAACTAAACCCTAAAATATTCATATGTTAATAGTAGAAGTTCAAAAGATTTCAAATTCTCCAAGGATAACTGCCTATCAGGCATCGTGACTAATTTATACTATGTCTGATTTTCAAATATTACTTAACTTTTTAATAAGTTAAAAATCCTCTTGAACACGTTTATTTAAATGGGTTGAGGAACATGAAAATAATTTTAAAAAAACATACAAGCTGGAAAAAATCATAATATTTTAAGTAGGCACAAGTCGACTTACTGCAACTCTTAATTAGCAATTTTCTATATGTCACTATGTATATGTAATCATCCATTACTGTCTGAATTTCTACAGCTTTTTTATTTTTGAGAGTTAAATATAAGATAAATTCACTACAAGCATCTTTTTCTGTCATCCTTTCATTTTGAAATAGTTTATATATGCACCTCCCTTAGAAAAATACAATGAAACAACCAGGTGTAAAAGTCATGCAATACATCAGTGCAGTTCTGACATTCACCAGCCAAAATTAGCACAGACTAAGGACACAGTCCCTAAGAAAATTCCCCTCACTTCTGATGCCAGTTGCAAGTTTCAGGATTCTCAGGCAACTCAGACATCTGACCAAGGGACCAAGGGACTACAAATTCAGAGGCTTCTTTGACCTGCTCATGTTCAATACTACACTAGAATGACTCACAAAATTCAGGGAAGCACTATACCCAGATTATGGTTTAGTGTGAAGGATACAAATCAGGACCAGCCAAAAGAAGAGATCCTTAGGATGAGGTCTGGGACTTGGACTTTCCATGTATCCATGGAATATTTCACAGGATCAAAAAAGATAAACTCATGTCAGTTGCAGCAACATGGGTGGAGCTGGAAGATATAATGCTAAATGAAATGTCAGAAGGAGAAAGAGGAATACTGGATTGTGTCACTAATATGTGGAATATAAAGTCCAACTTGGATTCTCCATGTCTTATAAAATTAAGGGAGGTGCTCTCCTTGAACACAGATCTATAGCTACCAATCAGAAACTAAAGGGAACTTACAGAAGTTCCAGAGTGTTTACTGCAGTTTCATTGAGTGAACATAGCTGATTAAAACATTAGTCAAAAGATTGAGCTCAATATCCAGCCCCTTCCTTCCCTGGAGATTGGAGTGTTTTACTCCTGACTACTGCTCTCCACGACCCACAGCTAGTGTTTTAGGTGTGATCAGCTCCCATCGTGAATCACCTCATTAGCATAAACTCAATTGTGATCACAGGGTCCACTATGATTAACAAAGACACTCTTATCACTTAGATTTTGAAGGGTTTAGAAGTTCTCTCCCAAGAATCTGGAACAAAGACCAAAGTCTTCATTAGACAATAAGGACAATTGATACAGACAGTGAGGGAGCCTACTTCTAGGTCCTACTTCACTATAAGGCAGGAGTGAAACCTGGATCGAGGCTGAAATTTTCTTAAAGGATGAGTCCTTTTGGATCTAAATTAGATGCATTAGTAAACAACTATAACTGGGGTATTTGCACCAAGCTGTGCTTTTTCTCAGGAATGTGATGCAGGAGAGCAGCAACCATAGAGCTAGACCCAGCTGGTCATTCCCAAGATGGTATTGAATGCCCTGCTGACAAAGGGGCCTTCTGAGCATGACTGTTGAGACTCTACCCCGAATTCATAATGTAACCCTCCCCCCCAATATAGGGGATCCTCCCTCTGAATCTTGGGGAGGTTTGTTGATTTTTTTCACATGACTTCTCACTTCTCCATTAATAGGCAGGCAATAAATTTCTTGGTCTGCTAAACTGAACATGAGTTTCTAAATTTTTGGCTTTCAGACACAAAGCAAATGGATCCTCACTTTAAGGGGATTTGTCAAAATATCTGAAGTAAATTATCAGTTTGTTTACATAATTCAAGCAATTATTCATTCAGAAAAACCATAAAAAGCTACTAAGCATCAGGATAGTTTAAACTGCCATCAAGGTTGTGGTAGAGTCCCTAAGGCTTGTGGGTAGATGTTCTCTAGGAATGAGTGAGGACATGAAGAAAGGGTGGTACACATACACAATGGACTATTACACAGTGATCAAAAAAGATAAACTCATGCCAGTTGCAGCAACATGGGTGGAGCTAGAAGATATAATTTTGGGCCTCCCCGGTGGCACAGCGGTTGAGCGCTGGGTTGCAAAGCTGCCTGCAGCCTCTGCGGCGCCAGTTCCATCCCCGGCTGCTTCCTGGCCACCTGAGGAGGGTCCCACATGGCGCGCAGACCTCTCCTGCCGCCTGCTGTTCCCCTCAGCAGTGTACTTCGGTCCTTCTGCCTGCTCTGCTCCCTGCTCTGGCTCTGGTAAATTCTCTCACCCTCCCGCGCTTCTGACTGTACCCAGTGCATGTATAAACAAAACAAACAAACAAATAAATAAAACATGCCTCTATTAAAAAAAAAAAGATATAATGTTAAGTGAAATAAGTCAGAAGGAGAAAGATAAATACTGGATAGTATCACTAATATGTGGAATATAAAATAACTAAACTAAAAATCAGATAAAGACAAGTTTAAAAACCAACCTATGATAGCTGCCTACAGAACATAAGAACCAAGGTGGGTGAAAAAGAATGGAGGGCAAGAACAAAGAGAGTAGGAAGCACAATGGACTATAGTGGTGAACTATGGGTGATTTGGTGGTATCCAAATATTACCTCAATTAAAAATAAATAATATTAAGTGAAAAATTTTAAAATGATACACCTTTTTAAAGATAGTGCTATCCGCTGAATCTTGGCAACAGTTGGGCCCTTAACAAATCTGTTCCTTCAGAACTGGGTATTTCTTTGTTCATATTCTTTTTTTCAATTGGAGAAAATAAGATATGCTATCTTTTTTCTCTATCTCCACTTCCCCAGGCAAGAGTTTTAATAATCAGCCCATAGCATTTGCTTTTATTGCTCTATATCAGATCACCCTAAAGCTGAGCAGTTGAAGACCAAATACTCATTATTTACTTGGGAATTTCACTAATCCAGGTGTGCCTGAAAGTCCCGTTTTGGGGCCTGCCCTGAAATTGCAGTAGAGGTGTTGACACTGGCTGCAGTTTCACCTGAAGGTCTGACTGGATCTAGGTGACCACTTATAAACTCTCTCAGGTAACTGTGGGTTAAAGGTCTTTATCACATGAATTTCTCCTCAAGGCTGCTCACAACAGCCATGGCAGCTGGCGATCCCCAGAGTGAATAATGACACTAGGGGTGGATACCACCAAGTCAGAAACTTTAATATCGTTTATCACTTAGCTTCAGAAGTAACATACCAGCTGCTGTACTTTCCTGGTCACATAGACTAACTCTGTCACAACGTGAGAAGGGAAAAGGAAGTCATGGGGAGGGACATATTAGAGACTGAGCATCATAGCTCACCACTGGCCACTGATGATTCACATCCCTCCTACATGCTAAATACACTAACCCGATCCTCTTTTTCTGGGTGTATTTCAGAACAAGAGCAGAAAGAGGTCCAGTTGTGGCACTATGAGGAGTTGGTCCTTCTCTGGAGTGCCTATAAACCATCTGAGAATAAGGGGAAGCCAGCATGTCGCACACCAGAACCTCAATAGGGAGAAAGACACACCAAGTTGACACAGGGCTTATTGAGGAAAGAACCCAAGAGTTAGTAATATCCACAAGGAGGTATAGATATTCTGAAAGACAGGAAAGTGGCCTAAGTTGCTTTTTACTCAATGACATGCCTGGGTCAACTTTCCTCCCTCCATATCTCCTTCCTCCTGAAACTAAACAAACCCGTGGGGAATAATCCAGATGGTGGGTCCTCATCCACACGTTCCCAATGGCCAGACATGACTCAAAACTAGGTACACTATGAACAACTATATTTACATGGGGAGTGAGGAGAAAGAGATGTGCCAAGCCACAGGCTGGGAAGGTTAGATGCTTAGCATCTGCTAAGCAGAGACTGAGATCCAAGTCATAACCACATATGGCAAGCTGGTGGCTTTGAAATGTGCAAAACCTGGGAGCAAATGTCACAGTTAGTGGGCCCTCACCCATACACTCATAACTGAAATTACAAGACATGACTCAGACTCAAGGTGTAACAACAACAGGGTTTATTTACAAAGGGGGCAGAGAGATAGGGCCTCCTTGGTGGTACAAGAGGTTAAGTCTCAGTGCTATGGAGCTATCCACAGCCACTGCAGCATGAGTTTGATTCCCAGCCAGGGAACTGACTCACATGGCACAGCAGACCTCTCCTGTCTCACCTGCTGCTCCCCGCAGCAGTGTATTTCAGTAGAGCTGCCTGTTCTGTTTCCCATTCTGTCTCTGGTGAATCTTCTTACCCTCCCCCCTCTGGCCTGTACCCCAGTTCTTGTATGCATAAATAAATAAATATTTTAAAAAAAGGAGAGGGGGATAAGAGGAATAAAGAAATTGGGAGAAAGGAAAGAGAGGCAGGGCCAGAGAAGGTAGCCACGGTCAGGCCATGGTTTGAAGTAGAGATCAGATACAAAGGTCTTGAATAAGGTCTGCAAAGATCTCTGTGAAGGTCTGGAAGGACTGTGAAGATCTTTCTAGAGGTGGCAACATAGCAGTCAGCAACAGCTATCCCAAAGCTTATGCTGGGTAGCTCTGGATGCCAGACCAGAGAGCACTAGGGGCAACAGCACAAGGAGGCAGTGCCAGCTGTGTCAAGGCAGGGGCCGGTGTTATAGCTCTTACAGATGCTGGGCATCAGCCAGCCCCAAATAGCTCTTTAGTCACTGGAAACAGGTGATGGTTCGTTCAGCAGGTGATGTCAGAGCAGGGTCAGAGGTCAGTTCTATAAAGATCTTTTCAGAAGAGAATCCAGATGAGTCTGTCTCTTGAAACTAACAGAAGCCTGGCTTAGGCCCCCTTCAAGGTACCCACCTTTCAAACCTGATGGGTCCATTTTACTTGAGGCACCCATGTGAACTTGAACCTGATTGGTGCTACAGGAGTTCTGATCACAGTGGTCTGTTCACAATGCCAGCTATTGATAATTAATTGGTGCCACTCAAGCTCCAATCAAATTGGTCCATTTTCAACACCATGCTGATTTCAAAACTTCCTGAAACTGTATCAGTGTGTCCAACCTGACCCATGCTGAGGTTGGGCTTCAAAACTGAACACTAGGAGCCCCTCTGGCACCAGTTGGGGTTCAAACACAATTGGTGCCCAGAGAAGCTCCAATAAGATGGGCCCATTTTCAGTGCCACACTGGTTTCACTAGTGCATCCAACCTGACTATATTGAGGTTGGGCTTCAAAACTGAACACCAGAAGCTGGGGTGGGGGGTGCCTCTGACAGCTTCTCCAAAGACACCCCTTCTTCCAGTGGTTTAACTGCCAGTAGCACAGCAGCTTAACCGATCAAAAGTCCCAGTAATTTAACTGCCAAATACCTCAGCATTTTAACTGCCCAAAGTCACAGCAGTTTTAGCTGGTTAGAAGCCCCAGCATTTTAACTGCCAAAAACCTCAGTTCTGCCCCTACTTCCCATCAGTCCGCACTCAGGATGTAGAGCTTAAAAAGCCCCACTCTATACCATGGAGTTGTCCTCAGGGCTTGGAGTCTAGAAAGCTCCACCTTCTATAATCAAGTTAGATATAAGTACCACCCACTGGAGGCAGTGGCCTTGCTGTCCCTCGTAGAATTTCCTCCCTCCTTCTAGTGTTTTCCTCCCTCCTCCCCTCCACCATCCCTTCCTCACTTCTTTATTCCTTTATTTGCATCCCTCTTCTTCTCCCCCTTCCCCTCCATGCTGTCTTCTCTCAATTTCCTTCCTTCTCTTCTATTAACAAAACACTTGCTGAAAACCTACTCCTAAATGTGTGGGGTTGGGCAAAAGATATCTAACAAAGAGTAGTCCCACACCTGACATCAAGAACTCCCTGCTGACAACAAATGTTGGCAAGGATGTGGAGAAAAAGGAACTCTCCTGCACTGTTGGTGGGAGTGCAAACTGGTCCAACCACTATGGAGAGCTGTGTGGAGATTTCTGGACCTACTAAACATAGAGCTTCCATATGATCCAGCAATTCCACTCCTAGGTATTTACCCAAAGGACACAGAAACATCAATTCCAAAGAACACCTGCACCCCTATGTTTATAGCAGCACTGTTTACAATAGCTAAGCTTTGGAAACAGCCCAAATGCCCAAAAATAGATGACTGGATCAAGAAGATGTGGTACATATACACCATGGAATATTACTCAGCATTCAAAAAAGACAAACACATGCAATTTGCAGCAACATGGATGGCGCTGGAAGGGATCATGCTCAGCGAAATAAGCCAGAAAGAAAAAGAAAAATACCGGATGGTCTCACTCATAGCAGGAATCTAGAAAACTTAAATAAGGGACCAGGAAAATGAATAACTATAAGAAAGTGAAAATCAAAATCAACAAAAACTATGAACCAGAGACACTCTATGGGGGGGCGGGGGGCGGGGAGGGGAGGGATTGGGGTCAAAATCAGGGAGTAGCAATTGTATGGGAACTATAAAAATAAAATTTATTTAAAAAAAAGAACTCCTTGCTGGCCGGGGAGAAAGGCACACAAACAGGTAAATTACAGAGCAGGAGCAGCAGGTCAGAGACATGGGAGCACCGAGCAATGGGCTGATCACTGTGCCCTGAGACTTACTGGAACCTGGGGCTCATAAGGAGTGCCATTTGAACTGAGTTTTAAACAAGGTTCTTTGGTTGTCATGGAAATAAGGTTGGTAGGTGAGAGTGCACAAAGCATAGAATTGAAGGGAGTTCAAGAATTCTCCAGTGCTATTTGCTTAAGTGTTTCTCATTAGAAATCTGAACATTAATTAGTCATTTTCTTGGTGTCTATTCTGCATTTGCAGCTAAGAACCAGAACTGAGAACTGACCTAAAGGAATTATTTTTCCTTTCTGTGTACACCCCCTAAAAGCAAATTAGAAGCAAATCCCTCAAACCTACATTTTCACAGGGATTAAGAACTGGGATTAGTACATAGTTAAGACAGGGATGGAAAGAAATGCCACCCGAAGGAGTGAAAAAAAGAAGTGGAGGAAGAAATGCTTGAAACAGGAAAATGTAGGGGACAAGCGTTGACCCAGTTTGTGGGTCCCCATTTGCACATTGACAACTACAGAATATGACCCAAAAGCAGACAAATGGTGTGAAACAACAATAGTGGTATCGAGAGAGAGAGAGAGAGAGAGAGAGAGAGAGAGAGAGAGAGAGAGAGAGAATATTATTGGCTGGCACATGACCACATGCCATCTGTCCTACCCCAGATATTATCCACTGAGCAGAGACTGAGGTCCAAATCAAAACTGTACGTGGTAATGTGGCAAGCTGGCAACCTCTCCACAAACACCCCTTCTCACCAACCATTTAGCTGCCCCAAATCTCTAGCCGTTGAACTGACCAAAAAAAAAGTCTCACCTGAACCACAGATACACCTACGGAAACAGTCTGCAGAGTGACAAAAGAGAAAAATAAACATAGGTCCATATAAAAAAATTCACAAAAATAAAAAATTAGAAGCCTAAATCAAAATCAATTTGTTGTTTTCCCATAAAGTCAAAATCAAGTACCCCAAACAGGAAGTGTTGTCAGCAGAGGTCATGTGGTTTCAAATGCCATTTTTTATACATTAGACTTTGGAGGAAAAAAAGAAAGGTTTAATGAGACCAATTATAAAGGAAGGCTCATGCTTTATTCATCATCTCAGGGTTTCCAGTGTTCACTGGGAGGTTAATTCTGGGGTATCTTGCAACAGAAACTGGAAAAAAAATAATTTAAATTTTTGTCTTTTTCTCAGGTCAGCTTCACAAGACTGATGGATTTTCTCATTTAGTCATTGACTTTTGGGACTTTCTTCTTTCTGATACACCCTGGGTTTTATGCCTGAAAATTTTACGGAAGCGTGGGTGGTTAGCAAAACATCATAAGGACCAGACCATTTTTCTGAGTTGTGCTTGTGCATAGCCATTCTGCCAGGTCTCAAGTAAGACCTGATCCCCAGCTCTGAAGGGTTGTAATTGTTCATCAAATGCATAGAGGTCCTAGAGAGCACACAGTTATTGTCAGAGGAGCCCATGAAACCAGCATGAGATTGAAAATGGACCAATCTGATTGAAATTCTTATGGTCACCAATCAGGTTTCAGCTTTTACCAATGTCAAAGGGGTTCCTGTTGTTCAGTTTTGAAGCCCAAACCCAGTATAGGTCATATTGGCCACACTGGTGCAGTTTCAGTTGTGAAGTCTAACCTTAGTTATATGTCAGGTTGGACACACTGGTGCTCAACATGCACCAATGAAATAGCTGGTATTGTAAATGAACCAATCTGATTGGAGCTCCTATGGGTGCCAATCAACTAAAAAGGACAAATCAGATTTGAAAGGTAGACAACCCGAAGAGTATATAAGTCAGGCTTCTGGCAAGTTCAAGTCGATCAGATTCATCTGGACTCTCTCCTGGGAAGACCTTCATAGAGCTGTAACACTGGTCCCTGCCCTGTGGCACCATTCCTTTACAGACCTGATGGACTCAGCCTCTGTCATCAACTAATGAATGAGACCATTGGCCCTGTGCTTGGTCTCTCTGAAAGAACTGTTAACTGTTGGCTTTATGCTTAGCATCTCTAAGAGCTATAACACTGGTCCCTACCTCTTACATATCTAGCATCTGGTGCTGTTGCCTATATGTAGACACTCCATGGTAAAGGACAATCACAGCCCAATAGTTCTACAAATATATCTGGATATAATATAGTGATAGAAGAGAAATAACAAATTTTTTCAAAAAAAAAATTACAAAGAGTTCCCATTTTTAAAGAGGTGGCTTCAATAGTTTTGTTCCCATCCAGCCTAGAAAATGACTCGACTTACAAGGATATTAAATGTAAAGTTTTAATAAGTTGTGGTTATGCAGTGGCAAACTACAGTCTCATGAGGACAAGTGCTCAATGACTACTAGAAGCAGCAAGAATGAATGCATGCATTCATTAACGTAGTATTGAGAGGGCCGCCCCGGTGGCGCAGCGGTTGAGCGCTGGGTTGCAAAGCTGCCTGCAGCCTCTGCAGCACCAGTTGGGTCCGTGGCTGCTCCCCGGCCACCAGAGGAGGGTCCCACATGGCGCACAGACCTCTCCTGCCGCCCGCTGCTCCCCTCAGCAGTGTACTTTGGTCCTTCTGCCTGCTCTGCTCCCCGCTCTGGCTCTGGTGAATTCTCTCACCCTCCCGCACTTCTGACTGTACCCAGTGCTTATATAAATAAATAAATCTTAAAAAAAAACAAAAAACAAAAAACATAGTATTGAGAGAAAGAAGCTAGGAACAAAAGGAGAAACACTGCATGGTTACATTTACATAAAGTAACAACCAGAATAAATCTATGGTGTCAGGGGTCAGGAGAGGAGTTACCACACAGCCTGGAGACTGGCATTTTCAGGGGGCTAGAGGGAGGGGAGGGGATAGGAGAGGAGAGGAGACAGAAGTTACATTTTGGTTTCTCACTCTGGATAGACACTGGTATGTTTTGGAAACACTTGGAGCTGTACACTTGCCCTAAGTGCACACTTCTGCATAGTATTATGTCACCAAAGACTTGTTAAAAGCCTGTTGTTAGCACTGAGAATTGACAGGGTGGTGGGGTTGCCTCTGCCTCATCTAGGTCATGTGAAGCCCTCTGATCTCATGGAAACAGAAACACTAAGCCCTGAGGACTTAACAGGGATCTGTGACCCCAGAGAAACTCCTTTCTTGAATTGCAGCCAGGGCCAAGGAGAACTGACATTTCTTGGCCTAGCCTGACCTTGAAGAGGCAACTCGAGGTCCTCCACCGGGGCCTGCCTGTTGCCATCATGAGTCCCTCTGCACTTTCAGGGTATAAAGAATCTATCTGTTTGCTCAATTCTGCTCAGCTTGCAGATGTGACAATCACTTTTCTTTCATTTTATTGTTTCAGGTTTTGCATACGTAGGCCTGACTAGGTGGGTCAGTGGGCTGCACGGTCCGCACCAGGAAAGGCGTTTCCAAGAGCCTCCTACTTCCACAGGGTATGCCTCATGAGCCCTCAGGCCACACTGGGTGTAACGTGTGCTGAGGAACTAGTTTTCAAGTTTTATCCAGACCCCTAAACACTCCACCAGTACCCCATTAATGCTTGAGAGGAACAATGTGCTATTTCGGAAAACGTTTGTTCTCATATTTTTTTTTTTTTTAAGACGAGCCTGGATTTTAGAACCAGTTAAAATGATCTTTCTGGGGGAGAGGAAATTAAAGAGCTTCTCCAAGTGAAGAAATTGTCTTGAATCTTCAGCTATTTTTAAACAATGAGGAAGACTAAACAGTTGCGGGATTTCTGTCAAAATTCTGTGTCTCACTGGTGATGGTGGGTATAGACAGACAGGAGATTGAATGCTGACTCTGACCACCAAAAGTGGGTGGCGGGGGAAAGTCACTTGCCTCCAACCTTCTGTTTACACAACTCTAACACAGGGAGAGGAAACCCTACTTTTGTTTTTCTTTGTTTTTTGTTTTTTTTTGTGGGGCCCTAGCCGGCGGCCGGGGATCGAACCGGCACTGCAGCGACTGTGGGCAGACTTGCAGCCCAGCACTCAACCGCTGCACCACCAGGGGAGGCCCCCTACTTTTGGGTGTTTTGAGGAACAAATATATATATAAAAGGGGCCAATATACAGGTTGGCACATAGTGAGAAATTCATAAATTATCCTTCCAAGTAATATTCTCCTCCATTTTCATTCAGTTGGCACACGATGGGCATGGGATTCAGGAGACGCTGTGATGAACAGATGCGTCATGTCCTGCCTCCTGGAGTTTACAAGTAAGTGGTGGCAAGGGGTGGGGACAGGCCTAAAATGAGCACATGATACATAAACAATACACTTCTAGAATATGGTGTGTGGCCTGGAAGGGAACAAATAAGGTCATGAGAGAGAGAAAATAAGGGCACTTAGTTCATTTTAAATTGGAGTAGCTTAGGGAGGACTCTCTAAGAGGTTTATACTGCTGAGACCCTAAGGATGTGGATAAATTAATTACATGAAGAACAGGAAACTGGGGGTGGGGTAGAGGGACTGCAAGGGTAACACCAAAATAGAAAAGGGCTTGGCATGTGGGGAGACAGAAAGAAGGATACTGTAATTGGCAATTGGAGGAGGGGGTGCGAGTAAAGGGTGAGGTCATAAGGCCAGGCAAGAGCAAAGTGAAGGATGGGGTGGGGGTTAGAATGGGTCTTTGGCTGCTGTCACAAGGCTGAGCTTTATGCTAAAGGTAAAGAGAAGCCACCAATAGCTTTCAGCTGGACATAACATGACTTGACTTACATTTGGAAAGATCACATGGGATACTGTATGAAGAACAGACTTAAAGAGAAATGGGAGGGAACTTCAGGAGATAATTGAAGTAGCCCAGGTAGAAGGTGGCTTGGACTAAGGAAGATGGTGTTAGAAGAGATGGAAAGACAACAGTTTACACTCAGCAACATCCCCCTTGCTGGGATCAGTGGTAGCAGACATGATTCACACGAAACTGTAAATACAGGATGTGGGATGTGTTCCAATGCTACCCTGTTTTATAGTCCAAGGAAAATTTTCCGGAAGCCATCAACTCCTTGGGTGGATCTGGAAGAAGGGAAGATGTTTGGATCAAGTTTTTTGCAGGTGATGTGAAAGAAGTATTTACTGGGACTGGGAGAGAAAATGGAAGAAAGGGCAGAGCTGGAATAGGAAAGGAAATGTTTGTAAATGGAGGTGGAGAGAGTAGTCAATGTACTCTAAACTGTCTTCCAACTCTAACAGCCCTTGTTTGTAGACTGTTTCTGAGTAAGGGAAAATGTGATCAAAAGCTCCAAAGAGCAATTGCTTATTCTTCAATTAGTCTTTACTGAGGACCTTCAATGCAGGGGAAAAATTAAAATGAATGGAGTGAAAAATGTTTAAAGATATGCAGATCTCCCTTGATGTACAACTGGATACCTCCTGAAAACCCATCGTAAGCAGAAAGTATTGCAAGTTGAAACTATTCAATACGCTCAACCTACCAAACATAGCTTAGCCTAGCTCTGTTTAATGTTAATGTTAGAACTCTTACATTAACCCACAGTTGAGCAAAATCATCTAACAAAAGCCTGTTTTATAATGAAGTGTTGACTACCCTCAACACAGATGGACATTTTTTTTGACATAATGGAATTTGAAACACAAAATTCAAAAAATGCTGGCAACACAGCACGCTGTAGGGTATGTTGTCCCTCATGGTCACATGCATGTCCGGGAGCCACTGCCCAGTGTCACAAGAGGGCATCACCCTATGTATCACTAGCTCAGGAAAAGATCAAAACTCAAAATTCAAAGTATGTTTTTTACTGAATGTGGCCCACAATCATACCGTCATAAAACTGAAAATCATAAATTGAACCATCATAAATCAGGAGTCATCCATAGTTGAGAAATCAGAAGACCTAATCCAAAACCTATGAGAGGCAGGAGGTCGCAACAAGCTAGATCAGATGTCCCCCATGGGACTCAGCCGTCAGGGCCATGCAGCCAGAGGCATAGCTGTGCCACTCCCACCATGCACAGAGTTAACAAGGAGACAGATATGCAGATGACTGTACAGTTAAATGAAGGAGGGTTTTCAGGATTTTTATTCTGCCTTTAGCTGAGCTAGGCTCTGACAGCTGGGGAAGGAGGAGTAGAAGAAGATCTCAGCAATGTGTTTTGAACAATGGCTTAAAAACTCTCCAAAAACTTTTCCATGAAACTGGATTTTATTATTTATGGGAGGCCTGGATTTAAGCATAATGCTATGTTTATAAGCCATTAACCATGTAAACTGATTCAGATTCCAGTTAGAGTTGAATAAAAACTTAAATCCAAAACTCCATTTAATAAATGGTTATATGGAAAATACGGTTATACAGCAAATCTGACAGGCAGGAAAGCCAGGACCTGCATGAAATTAGTGAGATTATGTGAAAGACAATTTGACTTCTACTAACATAGTGCTCACATAACACAGATAGCATCACTGGATACTGCATGTGCTTTCAGACCACACATGTGACCTAAAACTTTATTAAAATATGTTATGCTAATTATATAATATTTAAAAATGATGCCAACAGGCCTGCTTCCTTCAAATTTCCACAGTCCAGTATAGGATGTACACTACACTGAACATGGCATGGGAATTTGAAATAGAAAATATTTGTAAATATATTAAATAGGACATGATTTCAAATTTATATTTCATTTCTGTGATCATTCACTATCTATTGAGTGTATATATGAAGAAAGATTATCTAAAACTTGTAAATAAAGAGTAAGAAACAAAGTGTGCTTTCAATGTCATATGGTGGCCATAATAGGTCTGCCTAAGGAATTTTTGTTTGTCTAATCCTGTTTGATGTTGCTACTTACTGATTAGCACCTGTATGCTGTGAAGTTACTTGCTGAACTACTGCCCACTAAGAAAGCTATGATTTAGTTGTCCTGTAGAACATATTCTATCTAAAAACAATCTTATTCTGACAATCTGGTTTTCAAGTTTCCTATACATACCAAATTATTTAAATTGGTTTCTGAATCAACATTATTATTACATGTGTTCCCTTATCAGTGATTTAATAGATATTTGGCCCATATTTATTCTAGATTGCGATGATATTTTATTTGACTTTTTGATAGTTATACTCTGTGTTGTAAAATGCATATAGGATCATACATGATAACTCCCACCCTCCAAGTCTACCCACGGGGAAAGAGAAGAGGAAAGCAGAAAATCAAAAGAGAGTAATGATTTGTAGCTGGAATATTAGGGAACTCTGTTAAAAAGTACGATTTAGATCCAATAGAATCCTTATTAAAATTCCAGTGGCATTTTATCATGAAGAGAGAACAAGCATTACTAAAATTCGTATTGAACTACAAAATACCCAAATAGCCAAAGTGATCCTGAGGGGTGAAAAAAGAAAATGAAAAAAAAGAAAATGAAATCTTGCTCTCTGACTTCAAACTATCCTACAAAGCTATAATAATCAACATAGGGTGGTATTAGAATAAAAATAGATCACAGACATTTGGAATATAAATAGACATACAAATCAATGGAACAGAATTGAGAGCTCTGAAAAGAGACCATGGAGTCAGGTGATCTACAGTTATTTAAAATGGTTTCATGGATAGAGGAATGAGGCAACATGGCGGCGAGGAGACGCTGCGAGTAAGATCTCCCATTAAAAAAAGTGAATAGGGAGGAAAAGCGGCAGGTCCCAGGGAGAACTGGGACATGGAAGATAAACGGGTGACGCCAGCGAACCGCCCGAAGAAGAAAGTGGCCATAAAAGAGGACTAGAAGGGAGGGAAGCGCAGAACCTGCTCCCCTCCCCCGCCCACAGAGGCGGCACTCTCCGACGGGCAGAGAGGAGGAAACAACAAACCAAAACAACCGACAAGAACAAACGACGCAGCAAGCGGGACTGTGAGCGGAAAGGAACTATTGCAGCCACCACACCCCGTGAACGGGAGCTGAGGCGAACCCTGCAGGATCCGCCGCGGTGGCGAGCGAACGGCTCCGGGAGCCATTAGAGAAGAACAAAGACCCCGGGAGACGCGCACACAGCCCGGGCTGCCGGTAAGCCTGCGCGGGAAACGCGGCGCGCCTGGCGCGCTTGAAAAGCAAGTGCAGACCGGGATCGCGGCTGCCCAGGTCCCCGCGCCTGCGACCTAGGCTTGCGGGGAGACGACCTAGGCTTGCGGGGAGACGCACGGAGGTCCTCACTGAGGTGAAGGTCCCTCCCTGAGTGAGCAGGAACCAGGCACCCAGGCACGGGAGCCGGGTGCAAAAGGCGCCATTCCCGCGCCACTGAACTGGGCTACAGCCCGCGTCCTGGACCTGAGGGCTTTGAACTGAGACCCGGGGCACGAAAATTCGGGGCGTGGTTTCTCCACGAAGGTGGGGCACAAGGCAGACACAGCACCCCAAAGCTGTTGAGGTGTACCCTACCATTCCCGCTCTGTTCTCTGTCCCACGGGGTGGGGGGAGGCGAAAAACAGCCCCCCAAGGACAATAGGAGAGATCTCTGGCGCCACCTAGCGACCAGGAAAAAAAAAGTCACTAACACCCTATAAAACAGGACATTTCTTAAGTCTGCTTGAAAAGGGCAGAAGGTTTCTGGAGGACCCAGTGGCCAGCCGGGAAGTTATTCCACGCCAGGCCCCTTCCGACCAGCAGTCTGAGCCCACAGAGGGAGCAGGCACCCACGTCCGGGGCAGACCGGGTGCGCAGAAGAGTGTGCCTAAAACCGGAGGCGCAGGGACTGCATCCCGCTTCGCCATTTGAGAACAGGGACATTTCTTCAGTAAAAACTGCCTAAAACCAGCAGAAAGCTCCCCCAGAAGACAGAGATGGCTCCTGGAAGAGCCAGAGGGGAGCGGAGAAGTTCACCCAAGATGTCAGTCAGTCCGAGCAACACAGTGTCCCAACGCATACGACAAATTAGAAAACAGACAGTAGGGAGTAGAAGAACCACACGCAACCTAAAAACTCCTCAGGAAAGAAGCACACCACAAAAAGAAAACCACTCCCCAGATTGCAACGACAGCAACTTGGAAGAACTTCTGAGCCTTCCAGAAAGAGAATTTAAAATTGCCATGATTAAAAAAGTGATAGATCAGAAGAAGGAAATTGAGTCCCTAAAGAGGGAAGTAAGAGAAATGCAGGAGATCAAAGAATTAATGGAGGAACTAAAGAACTCTGGGAAAAGCAATGAAAGCAGAATAAATGAAATGGAAGAACGAATAAGTAATCTTGAAGACACAGAAATAAAAAGAACCAAAACAGAAAAGGAAAGAGAAGTACGAAGGAAAAAGAATGAAGAAAGACTTCGGGAACTATCTGACTCCATGAGGAAAGGAAATATAAGAGTTATAGGAATTCCAGAAGGAGAGGAGAGAGATGTAGGAACAGAGAAAATATTCATGGATATAATTGAAGAGAACTTCCCAAATGAGAAGAAGGAGCTGAAAATTGATATACAAGAAGCAAGAAGAACACCAAATTTCCACGACGAAAGGAAAAACACAGCAAGACACATAATAGTAAAGCTCCCAAGAATCCAGGACAAGGAAAAAATAATGAAGCTGACAAGAGGGAAGAAACAGATAACATTCAAAGGAAAACCAATCAGGCTGACATCAGACTTCTCTGAAGAAACACTACGGGCAAGGAGAGAGTGGAGGGACATAGTCAACAGACTCCAAGAAAACAGATGCCAACCAAGAATACTCTATCCCGCAAAGCTCTCTTTCCTCCATGAAGAAAGAATATGGACCTTCCCAGACAAAGAGAAACTCCGGAATTTCATTGCGACTAAACCCCCACTCCAAAAAATACTACAAGGAATCCTAAAGCCAGAACCTCAGAGGGACGAATAACAACGAAAGAAGACCAAAAAAAAAAAAAGTTATTAAAAGAATAAATAAATAAAATCAAAGGAAAGACAAACATAATGGCAAATACAGATGCTAACATATCAATATTAACTCTAAATGTAAATGGACTAAACTCTTCAATAAAAAGACACAGAGTTGCAGCCTGGATTAAGAAACAAAACCCAACCTTTTGCTGTCTCCAGGAAACACATTTAGCTACAAAAGATAAAAATAGGCTCAAAGTCAAAGGATGGAAAACAATCCTACAAGCAAATGGGCCAAAAAAGAAAGCAGGAACAGCTATACTTATATCAGATAAAACAGACTTCAAACTCAAAAAAATAAAAAGAGACCCCAATGGTCACTACATTATGATTAAGGGGACAATACTTCAAGAAGAAATAACACTCATTAACATATACTCACCAAACGAAAGAGCACCAAAATATATCAGACAACTGTTGTCCTCTCTGAAAACAGACATCAGAGAAAACACATATGTAGTGGGAGACTTCAACACACCACTATCAACAATGGATAGATCAACAAGACAAAAAATAAGTAAAGAAACTAAAGCTCTAAATAAGGACCTAGAGCATTTGGGCTTAACAGACATCTATAGAACACTAAACCCAAAAAAAACGGAGTACACATTTTTCTCAAGCGCACACGGATCATTCTCCAGGATCGATCACATACTGGGGCACAAGACAAACATCAACAGATACACCAAGATTGAAATCATACCAACCATCTTTTCTGACCACGAAGGCATCAAACTAGAAATAAATCATAAAAAGAAGGCAAGGAACTATCCTACCTCATGGAGATTAAAAGCCACACTACTGGAAGACCACTGGACTAACGAGGAGATCAAAGAAGAAATTAAAAAATTCTTTGAATTGAATGACAAGGAGGACACCAATATCCTAAATGTATGGGATGCAGCAAAAGCAGTAATAAGAGGAAAATATATAGCAATAGAAGCTCACATCAAAAAACAAGAAAGAACTCAAAGAAACAACCTAATCTCGAAGCTCAAAGATCTAGAAAAAGAACAACAAAAAAACCCCAGAACCAGTAGAAGAAAAGAAATAATAAAAACCAAAGCAGAAATAAATGAAATTGAAACTAAAAAAACAATCCAAAAGATCAATGAAACCAAGAGCTGGTTCTTTGAAAAAATAAATAAAATAGACAAACCCCTAGCCAGGCTCACAAAGGAAAAAAGGGAGAAAGCACAAATACACAGAATCATAAATGAAAGAGGAGAAATCACAACGGACACAGCAGAAATCAAAAGAATAATCAGTAACTACTATGAACAGTTATATGGAAACAAGTTCAACAATCTAGAGGAGATGGACAAATTCCTACAACTCTACAATCACCCAAAGCTAGATAAAGAAGAAATAGAACACCTAAACAGACCAATTACAAGCAGCGAAATTGAAATGGTAATTAAAAACCTCCCCAAAAACAAAAGCCCAGGACCTGATGGATTTACAAATGAATTCTACCAAACATTCAGAGACGAATTAGTGCCTATCCTTCACAAACTCTTCCAAAAAATTGAGAAGGAAGGGACAATACCAAACACGTTCTATGAAGCCAATATTACACTAATACCAAAACCGAATAAGGACAACACAAGAAAGGAAAACTATAGGCCAATCTCCCTAATGAACACTGATGCAAAAATCCTCAATAAAATTTTAGCTATCAGAATCCAACAATGTATCCATAAGATAATTCACCACGACCAAGTTGGATTCATTCCAGGGGCACAAGGATGGTTTAACATCCGAAAATCAATCAACGTTATCCAACACATCAACAAAAAGAAATATAAAAACCATATGATAATATCAATAGATGCTGAGAAAGCTTTCGACAAAGTGCAACACCCATTCATGATAAAAGCCCTTGAAATTCTTGGGATACAAGGAACATACCTCAACATCATAAAGGCCATCTATGACAAGCCAACAGCCAGTATCATTCTCAATGGTGAAAAGCTGAAAGCAATTCCATTAAGATCTGGAACAAGACAAGGATGTCCACTCTCACCACTGCTTTTCAATATAATACTGGAAGTCCTAGCCAGAGCAATAAGACAAGAGAAAGACATCCAAGGAATCCAAATAGGAAAAGAAGAAGTCAAACTATCACTATTTGCAGATGATATGATAATATACATAGAGAACCCCAAAATCTCCACAGAAAAACTAATTCAACTCATCAATCAATTCAGTAAAGTGGCAGGATACAAAATCAACACGCAAAAGTCAGTAGCCTTCCTATACACAAACAATAAATCTGAAGAAGAAGAAATCAAAAAAACCACCCCTTTTATTATCGAAACAAAAAAAATCAAATATTTGGGAATAAATCTAACAAAAGAGGTAAAGGACCTATACAAAGAAAACTATAAAACACTGTTAAAAGAAATAGAAGAAGACACAAAGAAATGGAAAGACATCCCCTGCTCATGGATTGGAAGAATAAACATTATTAAAATGGCCATCCTACCAAAAGCAATATACAGATTCAATGCTATTCCAATCAAAATCTCAATGGCATTCTTCAAAGAAATAGAACAATTATTGATGAAATTCATATGGAATCACCAAAAACCCCGAATAGCCAAAGCTCTACTGAAAAAAAAAGAAGGAAATGGAGGCATCACACTCCCAGACTTCAAACTATACTACAAAGCCATAATCATCAAAACTGCATGGTATTGGAACAAGAACAGACATACAGACCAATGGAATCGAATAGAAAATCCAGAAATAAACCCACAGATTTATGGTCAACTAATCTTTGACAAAGGAGCAAAGACTATGCATTGGAGCAAAGAAAGTTTGTTCAATAAATGGTGCTGGGAAAACTGGGTCGCTACATGCAAAAGAATGAAGCTTGACCACTACCTCACACCATACACAAAAATCAACTCAAAATGGATTAAAGAACTAGACATAAGACCTGAAACCATAAAATACATAGAAGGAAATATAGGCGAAACACTACGGGATTTGCACATCAAAGACATCTTTACAGACACATCACCCAAAGCAGTGATAGTGAAGAGAAAGATAAACAGCTGGGACTACATCAAATTAAAGAGCTTCTGCACAGCAAAAGAGACATTAACAAAAACAAAGAGAAACCCCACCAACTGGGAGAACATTTTTGCACCCAACACTAATGATAAAGGACTGATCACAAAAATCTGCAAAGAGCTGATGAGACTCAGCAACAACAAAGAAAATAATCCAGTCAAAAAATGGGCAGAAGAGCTAAAAAGAAACTTCTCTGAAGAGGAAATGAAAATGGCCAACAGACATATGAAAAAATGTTCAACATCACTTGTCATCAGGGAAATGCAAATCAAAACTACCATGAGATACCATCTCACACCAGTGAGAATGGCACATATTAAAAAAACTAGCAACAACAAATGTTGGCGAGGATGTGGAGAAAAAGGAACTCTTGTGCACTGTTGGTGGGAGTGCAAACTGGTCCAACCACTATGGAGAGCTGTGTGGAGATTTCTGGACCTACTAAACATAGAGCTTCCATATGATCCAGCAATTCCACTCCTAGGTATTTACCCAAAGGACACAGAAACATCAATTCCAAAGAGCACCTGCACTCCTATGTTTATAGCAGCACTGTTTACAATAGCTAAGCTTTGGAAACAACCCAAATGCCCAAAAATAGATGACTGGATCAAGAAGATGTGGTACATATATACCATGGAATATTACTCAGCATTCAAAAAAGATAAACACATGCAATTTGCAGCAACATGGATGGCACTGGAAGGGATCATGCTCAGCGAAATAAGCCAAAAAGAAAAAGAAAAATACCGGATGGTCTCACTCATAGCAGGAATCTAGAAAACTTAAATAAGGGACCAGGAAAATGAATATAAGAAAGTGAAAATCAAAATCAACAAAAAACTATGAACCAGAGACACTTTTTGGGGGGGGGGGGCGGGAGGGGAAGGATTGGGGTCAGAATGGGGCGTTTGCAATTGTATGGGGGAATATAAAAATAAAATTTAATATTTAAAAAAAAAAAAATAAAAAAAAAAATAAAAAAAAATAAAATAAAATGGTTTCATGGAGTTGCCTGTTCCCTTTAATAGGCAATTTTAGACAATGCCAATATTAATACAGCATTTATACAGCTGGTACTAAACCCATAAATATATGGAAAATTTATTCGCAAAAAAAGAGTCAATAACACAATGCAGAAAAGATAATCTTTTCAATAAACAGTGTTGGGGAAACTGGAGGATGAAACTAGATCATTAGATCACTGTTACAACATATACAAAAATGTATTTGGAATGTATTATGGACTTAAATGTAAGACCTGAAACTATAAAATACATAGAAGAAAAATAGGCAATGCATTCCTTGACCTTGGCCTTAGGAATGTGTTTGGGAACTTGATTCCATTGTTAAGAGAAATAAAAGTAAAAATAAACAAATGAAGCTACATTAAACTAAAAAGCTCCTGCACAGTGAAAGGAGATGCTTATGGAATGTGTGGGCATTGAGGAGCAGTCGCAGGCAATGATATTGCTGTCATTCTTTGGGGAAACTTAATGTCTACCCTTTTCCTTTTATCTTTTTCTCTTTCTTTCCTTCATTTTTAATTCCCAGGTCCTCTCCTTCTCCTTACTCATCCTCATGCTTCAGCTACTCTCACTATGTCTTCCTTCTGTCTCCTTCTTGTCACTTCTTTTAGAAGAAGCTAGAGGAAGTAGGCAGAGGGTCTTTCCACAGAAGGAGAGCTGAGCAGGGAGCTCACATCACTTTTCAGGCCATGGTGCCTTTTGTGCTGTGGGTTGGATCTCATTTTAAAAGAAAAAGTTCTGCTATCAGAAGACAAGAAAAGAAAGGCCATAGGGTCGGGCAATCTACATTTATTTAAAATGGTTTCCTGGAGTTGACTCTTTTCTTTTAATAGGCAATTTTAAACAATATCAATATTTATGTGGCATTTTTACAGCTGGTGCTAATATAGCCAACACCTCCATCTTGAGGCTATCAAGGATTCTAATGACACTGGCCTGATCCTTCAGGTGAAGAGAGCAAATTGCTCCCTGGAGCTGAAATCACTCTTCCAGGACACAGGGGAGCCATTTAGGACTTAGAAAGAAGAGTGTACTCAATGGTCCCTGGCAGCCCTGCCAGGTTAATGCAGCACCCTAAAGCGAGAGACTCCTTTTCAGCTCACCAATGCATCCAGGCTCATTATCTCCCTAATCAAGCCAGGATCCCTGAGTGCAGTACTGAGGCCAGAAATTATTTTCCTTCTATAAAGACAAGCAAACGGAAGCTCAGGCTGTGAATGCTCAGAAACGAAGTCCAGGGCTTGATCTAAACTTGACTTGCATTGTGGCGCTCCATAAACACTGACAGGAAGAGACACGCTCCATCTGTGCCCTCTGATGACACTGCTTCATTCCCAGGCCTCAAAGGGATGTTTCAGAGTGACTCTACTCAGGAAGTTTAGTTCTGTCTGGTCAGTAGCCCCAAATAAATTTTCCTTTGATTTGCATCAGTAGGAGTGGAGAAAATATTCCCCTGCTACCCCTCGGAGTACTTCTGAGACTGGGACCAGCAATCACATTAGCATCAGACAGACCAGTAGGAGAAAAGAACAAAGTTCATGGCATAGGTGCAGAGAATCTACATAGATGCAAATTCTAAAGCCAATGGAGCAAAATGAGAGCACACATTTCCTGAGCTAAAGAATGGGATAAAGGCCTGAAGAAAGCAGGGACTCACATGACATGGAGAGGGGACTCATGGCAAACACATCACTCATGTGGTGACATGTTTGCACTGCTATAAAGATGGTATCTGATAGACATTTCTCATAAAAATGTTAATTCTGGATAATGCTCCTGATTTTTTTGTTAGGTAGTTAAGGAGTGGTAAATGCTTCCATGAGCCTGCGGGCCCTCAATTGATCTCAGTTCCAAATAATCTACATGACAAAGTGACATGTCTTGGGAAGACTTGATCTAGACATCTGGGGGAGGGCTATCCTTCACACTCCTGGCAGTGAACAGTAAGATTATTCAATGCACAGTAGAGTGATTATCCCCCATGAAAAACTGTTCACAAGCGTGGTCTTGAAGATCCTTTCTCTGAGATTAAACATTGCTCTCTTCTCTCTCGTTCTCTGCATCTATAAATAAGACTTCCTAGGCAGTGTCAGGAAATACAAAAGCAGCAAAGTAGACAGCATCACTGTATTTGAGGCGCTTCCCATCCTGCCCTGGAGTCTCGCAGACTCACACAGTCAGAGCGTGCAGATGGCAGTGTGCAGCAGATCATTCGAGCATACGTGGTTCCAGCATGGTGAGGACACAGGAGGCAAAGCCTTTAAAGAACAGTCACCCATGTGATCCAGCCATTAAGCACATCACATTGAAGAAGACACACTATGATAACCAGAAGGCAGTTTCAAAATAATTGATGTTCTTTACTTGGGTGTCTCACATCTCCTGTAGCAGAAGCTCTTTCTGTCTTGTCCCTGTTAGTCATCATCATATCCTTACTAGTGCATCCTGTGGCCAGGACCTGCATTCTTGTGTCTGATAAAGTGGATCCCCCTTTGAAGTTTGTATAGAGGCAGGAAGTGGGAGCAGTCCTTCACTGATGAGTGGTGATATCCCAGCATCCTCACCCTAAGAGAAAATATTCTACAGGAGTTCCCAGAGTTCCCAGAGAGATTAATACCTAGGTCCCCATAATAGTATGTAACTTCCTCCCCTCTCCTCTCTCCTTTCCCTATTCCTATCACATCTGAAAGAAACCTATACTCCAATTGTGTCTCAGGGTCTGCTGTGGGCCTGCACAAAGCGAAGACATGCCTTGTCCCCACTAGTCCCTTACTGTAGTTCCATACCTCTTGCTCCAGAAAGTCCCAGAGGAAAACCCTCCCCCAGATCCTGGCAAAGTCAGGCTCTCTTCTGTAAGCAGACAGGAGAAAAAGAAGGTAAAGAATATTCATATTTTCATTATTTTGGTCCTCTCACATATATTATAACTTCAATCAAAGTCTGGGATTACATCAAGTCCCCATTAGGGAATTATGAGTTGAATTTTGACAAATACTAGTAATAGTATCTAGTAGAGATCTACTAACATGCCTAATCAGAGCTCACTCTGGCAGCAACAGATAGGTCAGATGTTTGGATGCAAAATGTCTACTCTCACTGTGCTGTGACTTGAGGAAGAAGAGGATGAGTAGGGGCAGGTAGAATATGCATTCGCAGGGAGATATGCACTCCTGTGTTCATTGTAGCACAATTTATAATAGTGAAGTTATGCAAACAACCTGAGTGTCTGAGGACAGATGAGTGGATAAAGAAAACGTGGGATGGTGCTTCCTATATCACTTGGGCTGTCCAATTCAACCAGTTCACTCACATTGATCTGACCAAAAGACTTCCACTAGAAAACTTCTTTCCTGTGGAAGAAATGGCCGTGCTCTCCGACTTGGAAACACATTTCTTGAAAGTCCTTTTTATAGAAAAACTAAAAGCCCCACTGTATCCAAAAATGGCTCAGCAGAGGGGGGATGCTATGTAAATGATGTCTTCCTCTCAAATTGACAGAAGCTCATTATCTTTAAATTGCTTCAAGCACCACCAAGATTAGCATTCTTTGGGAGCCTCTGTTGATTCAGAAAGACTTTACCTCTGAAGTTACAAGACACCCCACTGCCTCCAAATCTGTAGGGTCCCTAAAAGCCTCTAATCAGCAAAACATTAGCCGCCTGACCTATTTGAAATTTGGACCAGTGAAAATTGTGTGTAGTCTTGTAGAAATCAGACTGGATTACAGGATTACCAGGTGCTGCTGGGTGGGGAGCAGGGAGAGCTTGCACTGTGATTGACACTAGGGCATGCATTTCAGACTTTTGTCTAAGCACAGTACTTGCCAAGGAACCGCAGGGTCCAAGAGACTTTTTGACATTTGAAGACCCAAGATGGGCCTAATTGTAGAGAAAAAAAGCAACAAGGAAATAGAACAGGGGAGAAGGTCAGAAAGAGGAAAGTTGGATTGAAAGCAAGATCAAGAGCGGAAGAGAGGCAGACAGCTGCAATGGCTGGGCTCCTCCAGTTTACTCCAGGGGTTGGGAAACCGGCTGCCTCTGGCCTGGCATTATTTCTCCACTGATAAGACTGAGACATTGGGATGATCAGCATCCCAGTGTGGTTGTGTGCTTCCCCTTCAGGGCAGAATTATCCCGGCTCTCATCTCCCTCCTGAAACAATCACTGTGTTTCTAAGGACCACTGCTTTCTATGCTTTCTAAAATGAAAGCAGCAACTAACACATTTTCCATGCTTTGTTTAGCTTGCGTTTGTGTTCAACTGGGGTGGGGGAGGGGACAAACATACTGAGATGTGTATTAGTCACAGCTCTCTGGAAAACAGAAACAAAAGGATATTTACCATTGCAGGTTTATACTAACAAATTAGCAGATTCTTGGTCTCCATATCTGCTGTATCAGACACACTCAAGAGGGCCTGGAAATCTGTGCTTTAATCATTCCCCAAGTTGAGACTCCAGCACCCCAAAGTCCACCCTGAGACTGCTGCCTCGTTTCTTCCTGAAGCTTAGCTATTAACTAGTTCTAGCCATTTTTTTTTTTTTTAAGCCTCACTGGTTAAATCAGATAACTTATGAGACCCTTTGTTATAACACCAGGACTGACTAGTTCTTCTCCATCAATTTGGCCTCTCTAAATAAAATCTAGCAACCTAGGTCCAGCCCTGTCCTACAGGTGGCCATGCAGTGGAGGAAGCTGACACCAGACCACCCCCAATGACCTTCCCCCAGCTCTGACCCACTTCACCCAACAACCTCCAGCCAAACCTGCATTCTGTGCTGCCAGTCCCCGTTTTGCTGTTTCCTCTCCTCTGCAATTATTTGTAGCCAGCTATGCCTATGTTGCTTATTTGGCAATGTTTTCATGAATTTAATTGTTTTGGTTTCAGAGCTAACTGATTTGTTGGAAAGAAAATGGTTGAACATCAAGGTTTTTACCCACTCCACAGGTAACTTTTAATTTTATCTGTGGGTTATTTTAAAATGCTAAACATTCACTTTAAAGTATTTTTCTATTTCTTAGTTGTTAATCTTTAAAATATTTAAATATAATTTTTTATTTGTGGCAAGATATACATAACATGAAATTTACTATTTTAATTACTTTATATGTACAGTTTAGTGGCATTAAATACATTTACTATTGCCTATCCCCAGGAAATCCTAGACCCATGAAACAATAACTCTCCATCCCTCCCCCCTTTCTCCCAGCCCCTGGTAACCACCATTTTCCTTTTGAGCTCTGTGAAATTGACTAATCTAGGTACCTCATATAAATGGAATCATACAAAAATTATCTTTCTGTCTGGCTTATTTCAAATAGCTTAATGTTCTCAATATGTATCCATGTTGTAGCGTTGGCCAAAATGTCCCTCTTTTTAGACTGAATAATATTGCATTGTATGTTTATAACACATTTGGTATATCCATTTACCCTTTGATGGGCCCTTCGATGGGTCACTTCCACATTGTAGCTGTTCTGAATATTGCTGCTGTGAGCCTGGGTGAACTAATATCTCTATTCAATAAACACAATTTCTAAAATTTGAATTTATATTTCAAAAATAAAATTTCATTTTCAGCTGTGAATTTTGCCTAAAATTTGACTAGGTTTTCACCATTTTATGGTCTATTCCTATTATATAGATGCTGCTTGGGTATTCTACAAACATGGATTGTGACTCTTCCTTTCATCTGATTAACTGATGTGCATGAAGATAAAGCAAAAGCTGCTAGCTAAAGAGTGGCAAAACTCTTCTAGAACATTTCCCAGCAGGACAGGGCTTGCTTTGGTTCCCTACTAACTGCCCAGTGCCTAACAGTGGGTGGCAGAGGCTCTCACACATAGTAGGTGGATAAATAAAGGCACTACGTCTTTTTCACCAATTTGTTGTACTGATCTATTCTTTATTTTTCAGCTTATTGTTAACTAAACTCTCCTTTGATGTGTAACCAGTTATAGACTGTTTTCTGTAATAACCATCCCTGGGTGGGATTTGCAGAAATCCTTCCAGAGTTGTATGTGTGTGACTAAACAGATAAAGGGCACTCCTTGAAAATAGAGAAATCTCCTCTGCAATGGCCTTCAGTGCATTGAGGAATTTTTTTTTGCCTCAATCAGCTTACTTTAATGCTGTGCTAGTCCTGTTAGGCAATGCAAACTTGGATCTCTTCACTGCAAGTTCAGGTTTGCAAACCTCCAAGTGCAAACCTCCAAATAATTTTTCTACCCAAGTGACTGTCACAGGACTGGTGTGTTAGATGGTGACGATCATGATGCTGTGTACCTAACCACCACACATCTGCTGCAAAAACAGTGAGCATTCACTTTCTCCCAAATCTCCAGGTTGCCTACACTTTGGCTGATCTAGGCTGAGTTTGGCCAGGCCAGTCTGTTTGCAGTCATAGTTTGAACTGGGCATGGTTTCTCCCTGAAGCCTGGGCCCAGAGCATCAGTTCATTGTGTGTTCACCCCCAGGCCCCAGTGAAAGATTCAGCTAAGGTCTGCAGGAGCTTTCCTCATGGCCAGGCAGAGGCGCAAGAGAGCAAGAGGAGACAATAAGCTTCTAAGGCCTGGGTTCAGAATCTGCACACCATGACTTCTGTTTCTATTTATTGACCAAAGTAAGTTCCATGACCAAAGTTAAGGGAGGAGAATATATTTTACCTCTTAGGGGAAATGACATAATCACATGGCAAAGATCTGGGCTCATAAATAGCTGAAGAATTGGGACTAATAATGCAATGTTCCAAATTCAACTACAGAATAATAGCCAAAAACAGCTCAGCTTTCCAAGGCATCAATGGCATGCTGTCAGCCTAGCATGTCAGCATTCGGAGGTACCTGCAAGACACATGGTGTGAGAACTAGAGAAGGACTTAACTTGTATCTGGTGGGAGAATATACAAGTCAGAATGACAATACCTGCTCCTTCAAGTAAGTTTATTGAGTTATTAACATGCAGGCCTTCTGGCAGCAGCTGAGAGAATAAGGTTTCTAACTTTCCTACTCAAGTAGAAATGGCCCCTTTGTCTCAGATTCTTTCCATAAAATCTAATCCTCAGTACTTTCATTAAATGGCAAAAACAGTTTCTGCCTATTGCTAAAGTAAATCTTGCTCCTTCCTGCATGAGGAGGAAAAAGTTCCCCTTCTACCTGAGCACGTAACCCCTTCCACACAGGAAAATTAGTGTCAGGTGCTATTTTGATTGCACAACTTACCCTGCAGGGGGTAAGCACATGTGATTAACTCAAAAGCAAACAGCAAGGACCTCTCCAGCCCTGGCCTGAGACACCAGGTATGGTGCCAGGTAATTAGAGTAACAGTCCTTTAGACCCATCTAACTGTGGCAAGGCAGTTTCCATCAAAATCTGACACATTGGCACTAATTCCCAGCCAGACTGGCTCATTCCAAATGCCCCAAGTTCTCATGAACATTTCTGAGCATGTAGTGGTCTAGGCTGGCAGGCCTGCAATGGGAGGGCGCGTCCCTCAGGCCAGTGCAGTCCAGTTCTGGACATAACAGGAAGCGTTAGGGACAGAGGAGAAGGGAGAAACCAGGCTGCCCTGCATGGTTGGTCCATTTCTGTTTTGTTTTGTTTTTTTTTTTTTTTAAGATTTATTTATACAAGCACTGGGTACAGTCAGAAGCGGGGAGGGTGAGAGAGAATTCACCAGAGCCAGAGTGGGGAACAGAACAGGCAGACTGACGAAACACACTGCTGAGGGGAGCAGTGGGTGACAGGAGAGGTCTGCGTGCCATGTGGGACCCTCCCTGGCAGCCAGGGCTTGAACAGGTGCTGCAGAGGCTGCGGGCAGCTTCGCAGCCCAGCGCTCAACCGCTGTGCCACCGGGGGAGACCCTGGTCCATTTCTGAATGACTCAGGCTTGGGTACTTTTCCCTGAGAGCTGGTCCCACAGTTCTTTCTCTTTCATAATGACTTGAGTGAGCACTTTGACTAAGAAGATGACTTATGGAAACTGGACTCTGGGAAGCTAAGTTTATGTAAATAAAATGATTGAGTGACAGGGTGAAGATGATCATCAAAGGAACCAGGCAGAGGGACCAACCTGTGGAATGATTTAAAATGGCTCAAGAGGGCCTCCCTGGTGGCGCAGCGGTTGAGCACTGGGTTGCGAAGCTGCCCGCGGCCTCTGCAGCGCCGGTTCCATCCCCGGCTGCTCCCCGGCCACCGGAGGAGGGTCCCACATGGCGCGCAGACCTCTCCTGCCGCCCGCTGCTCCCCTCAGCAGTGTGCTTCGGTCCTTCTGCCTGCTCTGCTCCCCGCTCTGGCTCTGGTGAATTCTCTCACCTTTCTGTGCTTCTGACTGTACCCAGTACTTGTATAAAGAAATAAAGGAATAAAGAAATAAAAAAATAAATAAATAAAATAAAATGGCTCAAGAAAAATGAAAACATACTGGGGCCTCCCTGGTGGCACAAGGGGTTAAGACGCAGCACTATGAAGCTATCTGCAGCCACTGCAGCAAAAGTTTGATACCTGTTCAGGAAGCTGACCCACATGGCACAGCAGACCTCTCCTGTCTCACCCACTGCTCCCCTCAGCAGTGTATTTCAATCAATCTGCCTGTTCTGCTGCCCACTCTGTCTCTAGTGAATCCTCTCACCCCCTGCACCTCTGGCCTGCATCCCAGCTCTTGTATGCATAAATAAATAAATCTTTAAAAAAAAGGAAAGAAATGAAAATATACTAAATGCATTCACGTTGCTACTACAATATGGTCACCCCCATCCTCCCACACAAAGCCTTTTGAGTCCAGTACAAATATATATTGTATTATATTTTATGTGTTGTGAGAGACTATGGGAGGATTTTGGGCCAGGGAGTGACTTTAATTTGCAGCATCCTGACTTCATGGGAGAAAATACATTGTACGAAGTGGTGAGACTGGGTCAGAGGCATCTGCGTGAGTGCAAGAGAGAGACGGCCATGGTGGACAAGACTGTGGGGAAATAGCTGGATGTTCTGAAGGGTCGGAGTCTTCGACCAGCCCTGTGTTCCCAGAGGTCACTGGGAACTCACACGTTCCATCTTTCCATATCAACATATTCAGACCCTTGGGGGCCATGTGATTTGACAAAATGTATAAAAGCCCTTGACTCAGGCAGAACCGTGTTTGCACCTCAGCTCTGTCAATTGCCAGCTCTATTATCTGGGAGAAGTGGCTTAAGCTCCAGAGGCTATGAAATGGATGTGATGATGCCCATCTCGCAGCACTGGTGTGAGCAATAGAAGGGAAATATGAAAGTGCTTCTCCGTTGCTTAACACTTAGAATATTCTACCATGGTAGTTTTAATCTACTCACAATTAGTATTTAAATACCATTTAAAAAACCCTAATCAAGAGGCCATACTCCAGCAGAGGCTATGATCTGTGATCGGCGTGGCCATTCTCCATGTCCAAAGCATGCGCATTTCAATGCTTTAAAAAATTGGTTTGATAAATGTTATAAATAATATTTCACTGACAAAATTAGTGGTAGCTAGAAATAGTAAAAGAACTTTTTGAGTCCAGAGAGAGAGTGTTTCCCTAGACTCCCGTGTTGCTAGCTTTTGCCACTTAAGGGAGGATTCTGATGCCTGAAAGATTGGAAGGAGAGATGCCCTGTCCTTGAATCTCACCACATTGGCTGTCAGGAAACTCTTCAAAATAAAGGACCTGCCAGAGTCACAAAGGAGAGGGAACCCAGGTCTTCCTGAGCATGCATGGAGAGCTTATAAGGCTTCCCTGGGCCTGATCACCAATGCAGACCATTTCAGAAGTCGAACTGACATTTGCTATCATTGCGACCTTCAACCCAGTGGCAAGGATGGGATGGGGCTCCTCTAGAAGGTCCCACCTACCTCTAGTCCCCAGAGGCTGCCTATTTCAACAAAAAACACCAGAAAAAATTGAAACACACTCTGACCTTGGGAATGAGCAAATTAGTTGGGTTGGTTCTTCGCAAGAGCTTAGCCCAGGGCCAGCGTACCGGAGCGTCTTGATATTGGTAGCTGATTTCATTTTATAGATGAAAAACCTGAGGTTAACACATTTAAATAATTTGCCCCAAATTACCAACCAGTGAGTCGCAGGTTGGGAAAAAGACCCTCCCCAGCGTGATTTAGGGTTCGGCCTTATTTCCCTGACCTGTTGCCTCAGCGCAGATGTGAAGGGTTGTGAAGGCCTCTGAGTGCCAAGAACAAATTAGATGCTGGTGGGGAGGAAGAGCTCTTTGTTCTTCACATACAAGTAACCCTGGCCAGGAGGAGCAGACTTGCTACGAAGAGCAATACTAGACCAGTTGAACTGTCATTTTCCGAGAACTTCTAAGGCTTTCTGTTTTTAGGTTAGAGACATGCAGCATATTGAGCTCAGGAGGAAAATTGGATTCTGGCTACAAAGTTTATTCCAAGAACTAAGAGATCCTGGTGCATTTTAATACCTCCCTTTTGCATCATTAACTGCATAAATAGCTTTCTAACTGCCCGATTGCTTTTAAGCAGCTTTTCTCATTTTTTACATTTCTAATCCAGTCTTATTTTAAACAAAATATGATCATTTTTGAGGCATTCTGTTCTTTCTGGTGGTCTTAATAAGATCTCTGTTCTCTGAAACGCAGTTTGATGAAGAGATTTCTTTTTTCCTTCCAGGCTGATTACATTTCTCTTAGTCCTTAAGGAAGCTGGCCAAAACAGAAACCTGAGGTTTGAAAGTTGAGTTTCAAATGGAAGATTTGCATTCAGCCCGTTAGCAGTGGCCTTCTTGCCAGGATGGCAAGAACAGGCTTCGCATCGGGGGAGTCACAGTCACAGTCACAGGGAATGGTCCCCATGATTCAGGAATATCTTCACTCTGGATGTCACCTTGCTTCTGTGTCAGGCAGGCAAAGGGCCAGGCTGTGACCAGGATCCATTTCAGTTGTAACATTTCCAAGATACCCAGTTAAAAGTTCCTGTGGTTCTTAGACCCAATGATGAAAACCCCAAGACCTTTGGCTTTCTTAAGGGTAGAGATCAGCAGCTGGGCACAAGGGTATGGGAAGCAGGGGTCTTAGGAAGATTTCTAAGTGGGACATTGATTACTTTGTACCATAAACTGAAAAAAAAAATTAAATATCCCAGAATCCCCAATTTTCAGTGGAAGCACAGGTCCAGCCCCATCATTTGGGGATACCACGAGGCCTTCCCCCCTACCCCCTGCAGTTTAGCAGTTTTGTGGGCTGTGGTTGTTCCTCTGCCCAGGAAGTATCTACCCAGAGACTAGAACCTCTGTAATTCCTTGAGGTGAGATCATAGAAAAGGCTTCTGGAAAACTTTGTTATATCCAAAATTTTGTTCTGACTTTCCCATGTGGATTCTGGCCTTGACCTGGGGCAGCAGGAAGTCAGTGCTTGTCAAAGGGAAGCCAGCATTCCCGAACACCATACTCTCAGAAGGGAAATCATAAAAAGCTGGATATTATTATTATATTTTAAAGATTTATTTATTTATGCATACAAGCGCTGGGGTGCAGGCCAGACATGCAGGGAGTGAGAGGATCCACCAGAGACAGAGTGGTGAGCAGAATAGGCAGACTGACTGAAATACACTGCTGAGGGGAGCAGTGGGCAAGACAGGAGAGGTCTGCTGTGCCATGTGGGTCACCTCCCTGGCCGGGGATCAAACTTGCGCTGCAGTGGCTGCAGATAGCTTCATAGTGCTGTGTCTTAACCCCTTGCGCCACCAGGGAGGCTCCTATTATTATTTTTTTAATAGATGTACCATTGATTTATATCCTTGTTAGAGTTTTGGAAGTTCAGGTGTGGGCCCCTGGTGTGTCACGTTGGAGCAGCCAGAGTCCTCCACCGTAGTCAGCTGTGCTCATCCCCCACCCCCATTCTCTCCCTCTCTCCCCCTCTGAACGCCTCAGATCTGTGGCAGCTTTCGAGGGTTAGTTTTAAAGTTTGTCTTTGTCTGACCCTTTGTTTAGTTTCTCTATATTCCACATATGAGTGACATTATCTGGTATTTATCTT
This sequence comes from Talpa occidentalis, assembly GCF_014898055.3. Lineage (NCBI taxonomy): Eukaryota > Metazoa > Chordata > Mammalia > Eulipotyphla > Talpidae > Talpa > Talpa occidentalis. The sequence continues at coordinate 105,144,687 of NW_023604861.1, read as the reverse complement.
CCTCCTTCTGGCTTATTTTGCTTAACCTAATGGATATTACGTTTGAAAGCACCAGTCTCCCTACAGAAATAACGACGTTTCCTATTGAAGATGTGAGTGTTTGATGAGAAGAGAAGGCAAGCAGTTTAGGGTGCGGAGCCTCAGAACCCCATCTTTTCTCAAGCTGTCACTCATATTACACACCCAGCCCAGGGCATCCCCCCCGTCCCCTACCAAGGCCATGGAACTCATGTGTGCCCCACCAGCCAGGAGTGTCCCCTTTTCAGAGTCCCACTCATGACTTGGTCAGTCTGAGACCACTTCTGATGAAACAAAAATTGAGGGAGTGTTAGTTTTATTTATTTTATTTTTTGGATTCAAGTCTCCTATTGAGCATGCTTGCTAAGGACAGAGTGTTGTGCCGGGTATTGCAGCCCTTAAAGATAGTGTATGTGCACAAAATGTGCTCAAATAATTAAAAACTAAGTACAAATTCTCACAAGCCTTTACTATGGAAATTGCTGAGAGAAGGAGCAATTTCTTTTAGCCTCAATTTATTTTGAATAGGTTTATTTTATACGGGACATAGAACTAAATATTTATCTGCTTGATTTTAGACTATATCTAAGATCATACTAGCAGTTTTATAGACAGGCAATCTAATTTTTTTAACTTTTCATTTTATCTTTTATTTTCTATTGATTTAAATCCAACGCCTCTCCATGAAAGTTTGTTATAATACCTCATGTTCCCAGAGGTTCCCACCATCTTCTTAATTTTTTAAAAAAGATTTATTTATTTATGCATACAAGAGCTGGGGTACAGGCCAGAGATATGGGATGTGGGGGGTGGGAGGATCCACCAGAGACTGAGCAGGGAACAGAACAGGCAGACTGACGAGATATACTGCTGAGGGGAGCAGCGGGTGAGACAGGAGAGGTCTGCCTCGCCATGTGGGTTTCTCACTGGCTGGCCGGGGATTGAACTCGTGCTGCAGAGGCTGTGGTGCTTAAACTCTTGTGCCACCAAGGGGGCCCTTAATTTTTTTTTTTTTGATTGAAGTAACTTTAGTTTATAACATTATGTAGGTTTTAGGCAGTCAGATGTAGATTTTAGACTTTTCACTTAACACTTTTGGCTGTGAGGCAGTAGCAGCAGGCTCTGGGTTTTGTTGTCTCTACTTTCCCTATCTTCCTTTTAAAAAGACATTTCCCCCACCACCATCTGTTATATCCCCTTGACCTTTTTCCCTCCCTACTTCCTCTTAACCTCAGAGTCCTCGCAGTGTTATTAATGCCTGCTAGTTTTTATAAGTATTTTACTATGTCTAATCATCTGCTGTGTAAATGACTGGTATTTATCTTTGTCATTCTGACTTGCTTTACTGCAAATCACTCCCCCAACTCTCCCCATTTGCTGTAAATGGCTGCATTTCATCTTTCCTTATGGCTGAGTTCCATCGTGTGGATACAGCACATTTTGATCCAAACATCTATTCATGGACATGTCGTAGCTATTGTAAATTGTGCTGCAGTAAATATTGCAGAACATACAGTATTCTGTGTTGATGGTTTTATGTTCTTGGGATTTATGCCTAGAAGTAGGATTGCTGGGTCACATGGAATTTTTATTTTTACTTTTTAAATATAAATCCAGCTCACTTTCCATCACGGCCACATCAGTTTACATTCCCACCAAGAGAGGAGTCTGGTTCTGCTTTCTCCATGTCCTCTCCGTTACTTGTTGTTGGGGGTCTTTTTAATATGCGCCATTGTCACAGAAGTGAGATGGTATTTCATTGTGGTTTTAACCTGCATCTCTCTACCTGGACGCAATAATAGACATTTTTTTCATGTCTGTTGACCTTGTGGATAGCCTCTTTGGTGAATTATCTGTTCATATCTGTGACTCTTTTATTACTTGGATAATTTTTTATTGTTTGAGTTTTAAAAATATCTTGGATATTAACCGCTTGTTTATTATATATTGTGTAAATATTTTCTCCCATCCAGTGGGGTGTCTTTTTAGTCTCCTTATATATTCTTGTAAAAGTTTTTGAACTTGAAGTAATCCAAGTGCTTATTTTTGCTTTTATTTCCCTTACCATAGAGGTCAAGACTCCAAACCTATCCTCCTTTGGGAAGAATTGCTAAAAAGAAACAAAAATTTGGGGGGAAAGCAATAAAATGGCCATGGGGCAGGAGGTGAGATAGAGGATGAAGGAGAGGCTGAGTGGATCCCAGGGCAGAGCTGGACCCAGCCTGGAAGGAGATGTGGGAAGCCATGTGTGAGCTTCGAACAGTCTTGGCACTTTAAAGCCCCCAGACTGCGGTGGAGGACTATGGGTGCCTTGGTGTGGGTGTGGTGTGATAACATACATCTGAAAAGATGTGAACCTGTACCTCTAAATCATATACAGTGTTATAGATCAACTTGATTAAAATGAAAAAATGATGAAATTTAAAGAAAACCGAGTTGTTATAATGTCAAACAAAAGTGTTTTCATTTTTGTGTGGACAACATAGTTAACATGTAATGTATTGATAATTTCATTTTGAAATGAATAAATATTTTTTAATTTAAATAAATAAGTAAATGAATAAAGCTTCTGGACAGCTTTGGGCAGATCCTGCTTCCTCACTGGGGAGCCTGAGATCATACAGCAAATCCACTTTAGACCTACACAGGAGCTTAGAACTCTTGGCTCCCAAGTGGGCCTCATTTGGCTGCTTGGATGTCTTGCCTTGCCAAGGGAAAACCTTTAAGTCCAGACCATTGTACTTTTATACTAGAATCACAGAGCAGGAAGGGCTGGCTCCAGAGCTTATTCCTTTGGGGGCAGGTCTTCCACTTTTGGGTTACACCAGACACCCTCCAACCTCTGCAGTGCTGGGAAATAACATTTTCTTGCTATTAGCATGTCTCTCTGCAAACAGACTAGGAAGACTGAAGCAGGCATTCTCCCTCATTTCAAAAGGAAAATCAAAAAGCAAATTGATCAGAAACTTGGTCTTGTACAATTTGGGAGGGGGCATTTTCATCTTGGTAAAAAGTGAGGAACATTGTTGTGTGATCACACACCCTGAAGGCAGAAGTGAGTTTCTACTTTCTCCCTAACTGCATTCTAGGCCTCAAAACCAGGGAACCAGACAGACTTGGCTTCCTGAGTGGTAGGACTTCATATAGTCAGGAAATAAGGCAGACACATAAGCAGAAACGCAGAAACAGTGTAAGGAAGTGAATCAATGTTCCTTGGGGTTGGCTACAAATCCACCTGTGCCTGCTCTGAGTTGAACCCTTAAACAGCTTTCCACTGGATCCCTGTTTCCAAAGCTCACACCTGAGCAGGTGACCATGACTGAGCGGCGTTCCAGATGCTTCCATGGAGAGTTTGCAGGGAACAGTGGGTGCCAGGGAGAATCATGCTTCCTCTCACTGAACTCCATCAGGACACCAAGAAGGGCCTCTCTCTTCAGCCCTATGTTGGAGACAGGGATATGGAGATCACTAAAAATTACCTGAGGAATGAATCGGAGGTGCATCCAGACACACACCCAATAGGACTTACACTCCTGTCAGGCTATAGGGCAAATTCTCTTTCCTTTATCACTGAAATGAATTCAGTTATGTTTGCTTCTACAGAATGTGATTGCCTGCTCTGTATAATACTCAGTATAATCTTGGATATTCAAAGGTTAAAGCGGCAAAAGGAATGGAGAGAAGCAACCACAGCAAATAGAAAAACTACAACTCCAATCAGAATTGGGTGCTATGTGGATGTGTGTTTAGAAGAAGCAGGAAGTACTCAGGGGTTATTGCAGAAGCAGATCACAAGGTACTTTCTGAAAAGTAAAGAACAAAACAAATGTATTTATCTGGTAAGCCGCATATTGATTGAATGTCAAGGCCTAAAGGATTCTTTGATGAGTAAGTGTTCTCATGATTTCCTGTTATAATGGGTGTGTTAGGGTTCTCAAGAGAAACAGAACGAATAGGATGCATATAGATGTGTAGAATGAGATTTATTATAAGAATTTGTTCACGCAAGTTATTGAGGCTGGAAAATCCTATGATTTGCTGTCTGCAAGCAGGGAAGCACATGGTGTAATTCAATCAGAATCTTAATGCCTGGGAAGCAGGAAAGAAAAGCTGGTTGTCCCACCTCAGACAGAGCAAATTCACCTTTCCTCTGACTTCTGGCTTTATTCAACCTCTCAGGGGGTTGGATAAAGCTCACTGGCTTTGGGGAGGGTCTCTTTTTTTGCTCAGTCTACCAATTCAAATGCTAATATCTTCTGGAAACAATCTCAAAAACATATCTAAAAATACTGCTTTACCAGCTAGTTCCACATTATTCAGAAGGAGATGAAATTTCCTCCTACCCTTCTAAGTTCTTCTCAGGCTGGTCCAGCATTCAAATTAATATCAGACAGATTAGTGGAAGAAAGAACAAATTTAATTACATATATGTGGGGGATCTAGACAGATGTGGATTCCAAAATCAATGGGGCAAATGAGGGTAAATATTATGAACTAAGGAATGAGATAGGGCCTGGGGCTTCCAGGAGAGAGGAGGGTGACTCACAGGATGAAGAGGGTATGACTTATAGGACAAAGACTAATTGCTCTGTAATTAGATGTTTGTCTTGTCATATAGATAGATCTTTGATAGAAAGGTTTTTCTGGTAAAAACCAAAAAAAAATCCCCACCCTAATTCTAGGCAATACCACCAATTTTCCTCCCTCTACATAGATAAGGGAGTGGTAAAATTTTTTTTTTTTTGAAAATGTAGAGCCTTGATTGACTGCAACTCAAAATAATCCACATGCCAAAGTGACAGACATGGCTTAGGAAGGCCTATCTGAGCATTTTGGGGAGGCCCTACCCTTCAGCAACCTTTACCAACTGCCTAGTGAAGTTGATACAAAATTAATCATCACAGAGGGAAAAACAGAGAAGTAAACCCAGACATTTCCATGCAGCAGGGCAAGCCCAGAAACTGGCTTCCTTGCGCGTGCTGAGACTGCAGGTTTGCCAGTCTAGATCTGAGCTGTCCTAGAGGGTGGCCTTGGCAAATATGACAACTGAATGTTAAACTGTGCTTGAAGTGTCTTGTGTCAAACATATACTGAAATTCAATCTTATTTTTAAAAAATTGCTATTTTTTTACCTTGATTACATTTTGAAATAATATTTGTGTATATTGAGTTAAATAAAATATATTATTAAAGTTAAGTCAGTTATATGGCTACTGGGAAGTTTAAAGTTACATCTATTGCTTATATAATTTTCTATTAAATCAGCACTGATCTAAAAGAAATCATGAGTCCCTTTCATGCTTTTTCCTCAATCCCAGACACCAGGAAGTTGCCCAGGGAACTTCTAGAATTGTCTTTGTGGATTCTCCAACCTGAACCCTTTTTTCAGAAACAAAAAATCATGTCATCCAAAATATGACCCTGTAGTGACTCTGCTCCCACGCCACCCCCCCAAAAAAAAATAGACCTTAGAAAATGAACTTCTGATTTTTTTAAATTAATTAATTAATTTTAGGTATCATTGGTTTACATCACTGTATATGATTCAGAGGAATAGGTACACACCTCCTCAGAGGTGCATCACCACACCCCACCCTCCCCAGAGCACTCATATCCCTTTATTGCACATTATTGGCTTCTCCACCCCCTCCCCTTCTAGTAGATTCAATTCTGCAGTCATTTCTAGACTTTGTTTTGGTTTAGTTCTATCAGTTCCTTGTTTAGTTTATCTATAACCCAGATATGAGAGAAATCAGCCAGTATTTGTCTTTCTCCCTCTGCTTATTTCACTTAGCATAATCTCCTCCAGTTCCATCCATGTTGTTGCAAATTGCAGTTCATCTTTTTTATATCTGAATAATACTCCATCATGTATATATACCACATTTTCTTAATCCAGTCATCTGTCATCAGTTGTTTCCATAAATTGGCTATTATATATAATGCTAAATGAACATAGAAGTACATACATCTTTATGAATTGATGTTTTCATTTTGGGGATATATTGCCAAGGAGTTGCAATTACTGGCATGTCATATGGTGTATCTACTTTTAATATTTTGTGAAACCTCCAAATTTTTTTTCACAGTGGCTGGATCAGTCTGCACTCGTACCAGCAGTGTATGAGGGTTTCTTTTTTTCCACAACCACACCTTCATTTGTTGTTTCTGATTTTTTTTATTATTTCAGGCCATTCTCACTGGAGTGAGGTGTTATGTCATTGTGGTCTTGACTTGCATTTCCCTGGTGATAAGTGATGATGAGCATTTTTTCATGTGCTTATTGCCATTTGTATTTTTTCTTTGGAGAGGTATCTGTTTAGCTCCTCTGCCCATTTTTGGAAAATAAACTTCTAACAGCTTGGAGAGTCTCTGCTTCAGTGAGCTCCCCACAGCTAAACCGACTCCCCACAGCCAACAGACACCCCAAGGCACATCTCCCCATGACTGTTTCTCAGGGTTTTCTAAAGTTTGATGTAGAGTGTTAATAAATTTGGTACATGCTGGAATAATCCAAGTTAGCTTTTTTGTTGTTGTTGTTGCAGAAATTCTCAGAGCCTCTATATATTAATAGACATCTTGACTCCTTGATGCCAAATACCTTATGTGAATTTTTTGAGGACAGATCTTTCACACATTTTTGGAGTCTCCTTGAATGGATGTGAAAGAAAGTCTCTGTGTACTCCATAATTTCTGCACTTCTGTTAAAGATTCCTTTCCTTCCCTACCCCCAGATGTATCCTAGGTCTGCAAAGCATACAAAGTTGGATCTCAGAGGAAACTGGAGCTCCTTCTAGTATGTAAAATATTTTGTTCATTGGCTTTTGACAAAATGGCACTTGATTTAATAACACAAAGAATTTGCTGATGTTCTACCAGGTGAAACCATTTTTCTCTGTCTGGTTTGACATTCTCTCTTCCAGATCTGGGAAGAACTTAATTGCCCTCTGATTTATATGACCATAGGAGATCTCAAAATATATATAATCTGTGTACTGGGAGTAAGAGAGAGCGCTTTGTATCAATGCCTAATTCATTTAACTCTGGGGAAATATATAATCAATTTCCAACAGACAGCTTTAAGGTTTGCAAAGTGTTGGATTAAGGACCTTACTCGGTAATCATTTATATTGTTTCATATCTGGGCTCCAGCCCACCAGAGTGTGGGGGAGGGGAACACGGGCCTGTTGGTGGTTGCTGCTGGCAGGCTGGGGCTGAGGTCTGGCTGGAAGGGAGCCAGGAAGCTCATTTACTTCAATAATCTTGCAAACATTGGCAGCTACTCTATTCCACCCCAGTCCCTCTCCCACTCCTTACCTCCTAGAACTCTGAGATCCCTCCCAACTACTCTATTCAGGCCACAGCTAAACTTCCAGATTTCACTACCAGCTTTTATCATCAATTGCTCATATCTGGCCCACTTTAAAAAAGCAACATAACACATGGTTCACCTATTAATTTGGTTGGTTTTGCCATCTCAGGCATTTTCTTACTCTCAGTTCAGTCTTGGCTTCATTATCACTTCAAAATTATTTATTTAACAGAGTAGCTGTCCTGGGCCAGGCATGGGGCTAAGTATGGGCCAGGCAGGAGAACTCCTGCTGAATACTCACATAGGAACAAAATTGGTTGATTTGTTAAGTTCATTCTCTCTCTCTCATCTCATGACAACTAATAAAGTTTGATCCTGATTTGGACTGGACCACACCAACCATTGGCTTCAGAACCCCAGGACTTTCCTTTGGGATACTCTCTCATATTCGTGCCATTGCCAGCGCCCATGGCCTTCTGGGTCCCTGCCGTCCATTCTCTTTCAGACACTCTGGAACTCCCCAGAGTCTAGTCCAAGGGCAGGGCCATTGAAGGACTGGCAGCCTCACCTGCCTGTGAGCAGGGCCATCATCCTTCTAACACAGCAGAGATACATTTCAGCTGCAAACTCATATTGCAGGTCAGGAAACAAAGAGCAATTCAGTTCTTGTGAAAACTTGCCAGATTTCTATGCAACGATTTTCCTTCTTGAAATCACTTTTTGGGTTTCCATCATAGAAATGAATTCAAGGGAAAATGAGTAATTGCTGGTCTGCCCAGAATCTTTGGTTCCCCACAAGTAAGTGCACTCCTGCATGAATCTATTCATTTTTATTTCCAGGGTTTTCAGATGTAAAACAAATGTTTGATGTAATACGCGCCACTACACTGTTATAATTAAACAACCTCATACCGCCTCGATTGGCAAAGCACTTCATTGATCAGTGTAAATTTGGTTCTTAGGAGATTGCTTTTGTTCTGCTTGACAAATGGAAAATGGCCACAAATCTCTTCTGTAAGATTTCTTGGCTGCTGCTCTTTCCTGGGTTACAATCATTGTCACAGCTACTTCCTGGTGGCCTCGCTATAATCCTCATGTCCAGGGATGGCTCAGTGCACATGTGTTTGAAGGAGAGTAGGTGGTGGGGAGTCTCCAACTATATGAATGAAATGTAGTTCATTCAGGGACCATTTCCCAAGCAAGGACACCATCTGATCTCAATCTGCTAAGAGCCTGTATGTGCTAGGAGCTAGTCACACTGCTTAAGATGTGAGTTTCCCCATACTTTTAAATTCATAATTTTAAATGTCTTGTAGCTCTACTTCCTTCTGCAAAGTGGTGAGCTTGGATTCCTGCCAGAACTTAAAACAGTGTAAAGGCTGGGGGCCAGGTCACTGTTTGTGAGTTCTTACCCATGTCCTCGAAATTGTAAGGCTCCACTCAAGCTCAGAGTGCAGCAACAATGGGGTTTATTAACAAAGGGGTAAGAGAGATAAGGAAATCAGAAGGAGGGAAAGGTTTCTAAGGCCACACAGCCAGCTCTTCTAGCCCAGATGAGGGCCACAGTGCCCAGTAATCCAAGCCAAAGACTGCTCATACTAGATGACATTTTCTCTTCAGCCAGTGTCCAGAGCCAGGGCCTCACAGGTAAGTGGTGGCCCAGGACCCAAGCACGGTAACAGCTGGAGGTGATTGTAGCAGTGCTGCTGAGGTGGCATCACAAATGCCAGCAACCCCGTGGGAGCCATGGAGAGAGGCCCACAGCACATGCAAACTGCAGTCAGCCCTGAGCTCCAGTGGTGCTGGCCTGGACTATGCTGCAGCAGCCCCCAGCTCAGTCTGGTGGGCTCCAACAACATTGGTGCCCCTGGCACCACGTCTCCTGTTTCGGGGTGGCTTGGGTGCGCATCTGACAACTGAAGACAATTCTGGCTGCAGCTCCCCTGAGTCCACTGCTGACGAGATGTGAAAATGCTGACCTCAGCGTAGCTCAGGCCTGGCACACTGGCAGGGGTCTCACTGGTGAATATCAGCTCCATAGCACCCACCGGGGCCAGCCCTCAAACTCTGTCATGCCCCAAAGTAGCAGCAGTCAGGGGCTCCTGTTTCAACCTGAAAACCTAGGATTCACTGGTCACACACCGCTGATACGAGGTTCTGATGAACCCCTCACCATTAATTCCCTCCTTGCCCAAATGTTGGGGTTACTAAGCTGCCACATTCTGGCCATGCCTGGCCCCAGGACTACACTGGACCTCACCATCAGTATTCCATCACCCCATGGTTCGGCCTCATGTCAGTGGGGCAATTGGGAAGCCATGGCTTCTGCCTCAGTTTTCCAAGAGGTGGTCCCCGCTATTGTACCTGATACAAGGGTTAGTCACAAAGAACAGAATCCACTTGAGCTGGCTGAGGCAGAAAAGGATTTATCACAGGCTACTGAATGATTTATAGAATGCTCAGGAAAGTTGGAAAGCAGACCTACGGGGCGCTCCCAGGAGCCACTCTCAAAGCCATTTACGAGAACATGCAGGAGGGGCCTGCAGAATCAGCAAACACCCCCAGCCGCTGGCTCCAGGGCCGCTTGTACACCCCCTCACACCAGTGAAGCAGCCACCTCAGGTTCAGTCTTTCTGACCACTTGACTGGTTCCAAATTAAATCTCCCCCATTTGCATCAGGCAGTAGACCCTAAGTGATATCTAGAGCTTGAGTCACCAGGGATTCCAGAAAGTGAGGTTTTTACCTGCCTTCCTCTGCTATATGGCCAGGAATACCAGAAACCAGAAATGTGTTGGAAGAATGCTGAACGAAGTGACCCTTAGCTTTGTCCATTTTCCAAGCAATAATTGACCTCCATCTATATTCCTTTTTATCTCCTTAGCCTACTTTATTCCCCCCAGCACTCTAGAAACCTATTTCTGCTGGGTGGGAATCAGCTACTGGCTGACAGGCTCCAATCCCATGACTGCTTTGAACTGCACATTTTACGTGGGATGGTTCCTAAGTTTCTGTGAAGCTCCATCTCTTCCCAACACTCCTCGAAAGTTGCCACGTAGTTCCACCCTCTGTCCCAAGTTACCTGTCCCAGAAACTCCTTAATATGAGACAATTGGAGATCTCTTCAATGTGTGGGCTGCGAACCAGGAGAATTCAATCAAATTCTGTCTTGGTAGATGACGTCGTAAAACACTATCAGAGGCTGTGATTTCTGCCATGTGGACAGAGCTCATTACAGTGAGAATAAAGAATGAAGTTATTGAAAATACAGAAGAAAAGGCATGAAACAGAGGCATTTCATGTTATAAAGGCACTTGCTTCCCATTTTCCAGTTTCTATTAAATCATAGCAGCATGTCAGTCTTAGGGTTTTAGGAGACATTTCAGAGTTCTTATAAAGTTCTCATGCCCTTTCTTTTATTTCAGTTTGAGTTAGCTCCTGTCATTTGAAATTGAGATTCCAAATGAATACATGCTTTATTTATTGATGTTTTTCTTTGATTGTTATCCTTTCTTCTATACTCTTCTTTTAAGTTTACAAACGTTGCTATTTTTCCTAACTTGCATACACACCCCTCCTGGTTTTGACAAAGGTGCTAAAACAATTCAGAGAAGAAATGATAGCCATTTCAATGACAACCATCCCAGCTAAAAATTAAATTTTAGTTTGTAACTTGCAACATAAAAAAAATCAACCCCAAACAAATCATTGCCCTAACTGTATGACAATAAAGGCACAAATTTCTTAGTTAGCCCAAAATTTCTTACTTAGAAAATCAAAAAGCATGCTCTACACCAAAAAAGTTAACCTTTATTCTTTCAGTGATACAGTTAATTGAGTAAAAAGACAAGTCATAGGCTGGGAGAAAATATTTGTCAATCATATCAGTATAAAGGACCTTATCAGAATAAAGAATCTGAAGACTCCATAAGAAATAAACAGCTTTTAAAATGGCAAAAGACTTCAATACATAATTTACCAAAGAAGAGATTTGGATGACAAGCAAGCACATAAAAAGATGCTTAACGTTATTGGTCATTAGGGAAATAGAAGTTAAAGCCACAATGAGATACTGTTACAAGACAACCCCCATGTGAAATAGGTTGCCTGACTGGGTCCTTACCCATGGGCTTTAAAAGGACTTACAATAAGACTCAACTGCAGGCACACAAAAAAAGTTAATAAAGGGTTTATTTACCACAAAAAAAGGGGGAAATGAAGAAATGAATAACTCAGGGAGAAAGTGAGGGAGATAAATTGGTGAATGTGTCCTACCAGTTCCGCTGAGCTGGAATCCCAAAAGCACACTGAAAACCAGCGAAAAGCCAAGAGCCCCCAAGGCCCACATGTCTGGTTATATACCAAGCCTGGCTGCTTAACTCCACCCTCAGTTCCCAGCATTCCTCCCTTCTGTGGTGATGACATTATGGGATTTGTAGTTCTTGGTGTCTTGGAGCTCTTTGGTCTGGAGTGGGGGTGGGTGCCATAAAACCTGTGTTTGGGGAGTTTGTTCAGGGCATGCTTCCCCCCCAAAATACCACTTCACATATAATTGAATGTCTGAAATTTAAAGGACTTGTCTATCTAAAAGTGCTTGTGAAGATGTGGAGCAATTGGAACTCTCATTCCCTGATGGTGCAGTACACAGCTTTAGGAAACAATTTGACTGGTTCTTAAAAAGTTAAACATTTTTACCATATGGCTGTGACTCCGACCCAGCCTTCCCACTGTAGGCATTCACCCAAGAGAACAAAACAGCACGTACCCAAACAAAGACATGTGCAAACATTTTGTAGCACCTTTATTTGTAATAGTAAAAAACTGGAAGCACCTCAAATATCCACAGGTAAATAGATAAATTGTGGCATATCCTTTCAATGAAACACTGCTTTGTAATAAAAAGGAATGAGCTGTAGATAACTGTAATATGGATGAATCATAAAATCAATACTTACTGGAAAAGCCAGGCAAAAGTAGTACATAATGTATGGTTCTAGAAAATGAAAATTCATTGTTAGTAACAGAAAGCAGGTCAGTGGCTACGTGGAAATGGGGTGGGGATGGGGTATGTATGTTCATTATCTAGATTTGAATATGGTTTCACAGGGCTATAGATATGGCAAATTGCATCAACTTATACATTTAAATATTCATGGTATACCAATTTTATCAATAAAGCTGTTAAAAAGCCAACGAAGTTAGATCATGTCTGTCATCTGCCTAGAGTTTGGGAGTAAAAGTCAGTATTCCATCATGGCCACACTCTGGTTTGCTTCCCTCTTGTCTGCTCTTACTCTTTGCCTTGCTCACTCAGCTCGGGACACACTGAGTGTGTTCTTCACATAACCGTTCAAAGAGTTCAGTCCTGTTTCCACAATAGGGATGTTCTGTTAGCTCTTCCATCTGTTGTGAAAATTGTTATCATTTCAGCCTTTGCTAAAATATCACATTCTCAGGGAGACACTCCTGACCGTATTATTTTAAATTAGTGTCCAATATCACAACTATTGCTCCTCATAATCCCTAGACCTCTTTCCTCATTCTATTTTGATATAGCACTGACCACTTTCTAATAAAACAGGCAATTTACTCATTTATTATCTTTATAATTATTGTTTTTTCTCCCCCACACTAGAATGTAAGTTCCCCAAAGACAAACAATTTTCACTGCTTTTTTTCCCCCCTCTAATGTACCCCTAGACCCAGCATAGTGCCGGGCATGTAGTAAGCTCGCATTAAATATTTGTTCAATGAATGAGTGAATCACTAATTCATGGTTAGCACTGGCTAAATAACCTACATAAATATAGTCACAAAATATAGTTCAGAATATGTTAACAAACTTCTGATTTTCACATCCAAAAATGTTTCATAATTTTATATAACTGTGTTTTGAGCAACAGTATTTTCTATCAGTAATAATGCCAGAAATATTCAAATGTTCATTTAATAAGTGTGATTGCAAATACGTCTTGCTAAAATCTCTAAGTAATTTAGAAATAAAGACTCCCCATTAATGGCTTTTCCTATAATACATTGGATTTAAAAAACAGCAATTACTGATATCTGAAGAATGAAAAAACTCATTTTTTTTTGCATGTATTCTAACATGGGCAGCTTGAGAAATTAAGTGCAATAAGCCATCTAGATGTGTCAGTCAGACTTGGGTTAGCTCTACTGAATTTTTATTTTCATACAGACAAGATCCAGTTTCATCAAGCTTTTAGGCAAGGAGCCTTATTTTGAAATTATGTTTATTGAGGTAACGTTGATTTATAGCACTGTAGATGTTTCAGGTGTACGGGTTCACACCTCTGCAAGTGTACCTTCTCATACCACACCAAAGCACCAAAACCCTCCCACTGTCAACCATGAGGTAAGGAGTCTTTGAAGTAGTTTTGTAACACAAAAATATGCAATATACTTTCTATTTGATGTTTCAAGTGCAGAATGCCTGCCGATTTCTGCACAAAGTCTGTCTACAGCAGTTGTTGTTAAAAGTTGATCTTGATTAGAATCGTTTCAGACCCCACCAGAACTAAGAATCAGAAATTCTGGGGGTGGCATCAAGATTCTGTATTTAATTCTACACAATCAAGAGGTTTGGAAACAGGCTCACTTACTACATTACTTTTACTGTCTGAACTGAAATTAGCACCCTGAAATAAAATTGGCAAAATGTTCCCTACTTTTCAGAGTTTTGTTCTTTCTCAAGTTCCATGATTTGATTTTTTTTTACCAGACAACTTTTTCAGAAAGTACATTAAAATTTAGATAATAAAATACACTATTTGAGGGGCCTCCCTTGTGGCACAAGAGGCTAAGATGCAGCACTATGAAGCTATCTGCAGCCACTGCAGCATGAGTTCAATCCCCAACTAGGGAGCTACCCACATGGCATAGCAGACCTCTCTTGACTCACCTGCTGCTCCCCTCAGCAGTGTATTTAGTCAATCTGCCTGTTCTGTTCCCCACTGTCTCTGGGGAATTCTCTCACCCCATACCTCTGGCCTGTACCCCAGTTCTTATATACATAAATAATCTTTAAAAAATACATGATTTGTTTCCAGTTATCAGCCAAAATCATCAAAAGAGGAATGAATAAATTTTTATATGTTAACATATAGATATGTTCTCCAGTAATAAAAATTAAGAGCATCCAAAATAGATGACTGGATCAAATAGATGTGGTATATAGACACAATGGAATACTACTCAGCACTCAAAAAGCTAAAACTCATGCCTTTTGAGGCAACATGAATGGAGTTAGATGGAATTTTATACTAAGTGAAATAAGCCAGGAGAAATATAAATACCAGATTGTTTCACTTATATGTGGAATATAGAGAAACCAAACAAAGGATCAGACAAAGACAAACTTTAAAAACCAACACTTGAAAGCTGATCATAATCTCAGACATACAGGAGTTGTGGGAGAGGGGATAGGGAGGGTTGTGAATGGGAGGAGAACACAATGAAATATGGTGGAAGATTAGGGGTGCTCTGGTGGTGGGAGAACTGTGGTTATCCCAACTGTGGGGAGAAATCCTATGCAGTCAAAAAACTAACAAGTCTGTAAAGCCATGGTACTTCATCAAAAAATAATAAAAATAAGTTAAAATCAATTTAAGCATAATTGCCTCCAGAAAACCAACAAAAATCAAATGCACACACAGTGTTTTTTACAATGTGGAGGGGAAAAAGTCAGATGCAAAATAGTATAGTATGATTTCAATGATGTAATGTTTAAAAATAGGCTAAGCCAAACCATACTGTTCAAGGAGGCATACACAGGTGGTGAAACCATGGAGCATAGAGCAGGCTTCGGTCACACGGGAATAGCTGCTGGGCTGGAGGGAGGGAGGGTGCACGGCAGGGAGGCAGAGGTGGGCTCTTGCGTTTTTTATGTCTTAATGCAGCTGGGGTTATTTTTCCTTGTTTTCCTTGGTCCACAAGCCTCAATCGAGTTCATTTGTCCTTGCGATGCCACTATTGTCCCTTTCTCAGCAGACCATTACTCAGTATTTGCTTCTGGGCTAAATATCTAAATAATAAGGTTATACTGCTTTTTCTCAGTTTTCAGTTTTAGACAATTTTTATCAACTTCCTGATGTAACAGATGAGGGATTAGCTTTGCCCCTGCCCTAGCCTCCCTCCCCTCTGTCTCCTAGCACTTGAGATAAATTTCTTCCCACCATTTCCTCCCCCTTTTGGGGGGTAGGAACTCCTAACAGTTGATTGCTAGTTCTTGTATATTTTAGAATTTTCCTACCTCTTCTCTCCATTTTTAGAAGATTTTCTCAAAATTACTGCCCATCCCCTTCTAATAAATCTATTAATAAAGACATTTGCTTTTAATTTCCAAAAGATTTTTTTTTGTTCTCTCACTGTTCCATTTCATAGCTCTCTTGTCTTGGATGCAATGCATCTGCACAGGAAAGTTTTACATGACAATTAGAGGCCTGGGGTGGAAAGAGCTTTGAGGACCCAGATGGAGGAATCTGAGAATTCAAGCCAGTAAACAGCGCAGGACATACAACATAATGCAGCCCTATTATGTCACTTTTAACTTCTTGATCGACACATTTTTAAAAGCAGATGAAAGGAAGGGTTGAAACAAATTTTAATAACGTACTTTATTTAATACAATATCTCTGGAGTGCTATAATGTCAATATATTATCACAATATAAAAGTTTTGGGCCTCCTTGGTGGCACAAGGGGTTGGGATGCAGCCTATGAAGCTGTCCACAACCACTGCAGCACGAGTTCCATCCCCAGCCAGGGAGCTACACAAATGGTGCAGCAGACCTCTCCTGAGTCGCCCGCTGCTCCCCTCAGCAGTATACTTTGGTCAGTCTGCCTGTTCTGTTTCCCACTCTGTTTCTGGTGAATCCTCTCACCCCCCACCCTGCACCTCTAGCCTGTACCCCAGTTCTTGCATGCATAAATAAATAAATCTTTAAAACAGGTTTTTGATGAGTTGTTTCACATTTTTTGGTATTTCTTCTCAGTTTGGTGTCACATGTAAGCCTATCTTCATTCTCAAGCACCATGTTTCCAGTGCCTGTCAGCTGCATGTGGCTGGTGGCAGCTGGGTTGGAGAGCGTGACCCCCGGGGCTGTGCCCAGACTGCAGACTGGGCTCAGAGCTGCCTGACTCCCTCAACACTTATATCTCCAGCCTGCCTCCCATCTTTCTGGAACTTACTCCTGCGGAGATGACTAAGAAATCATGGAATTAACATTGATAAAGGGAACATCCAAAATGGAGTCAGGGAGGCCTTTAGGAAATTAGAACTTGTGTATGAACCCACACCCTCCTAACATACACACACAACTTGTCACCTGGATTTACAACCGAGTCTATCACCTTCATTAAACCAGAATTCTGACACAGCCCAACATTGGGGGAGTTTGGAGAAATGACACCTCACTGATACAACAAACTTTCCTGGGCCCCCGCTTCAAAGGGAACAGTCTATGACTACACTAACAGGCAAGTATCTCTCCTTTTTGTCCATATTTTTCTTTCCCCTTAATTTTATATTCATTTACCTCTTAATTTTATATTCGTTTACCTCTTTATCATATATATAGTTTTAAATGCAGGCTATATAAACTCTGCATTACCCCCCACAATATAGCATTCACACAACATTGTTCAAGTGGTGACTCCCAGATGCAACCCCCTAAAAACCCCAAATAAAAATTCTGCTGTCACTGGCAGATAAAGCCCTGGCTCATCACGGAATCACAGTTCAACACCCCAGCACTCTGGCCCTCTAGATGGTGGGGTCTGGTGCATTACTGTACCCCAGATCCCTGTCTCAGCTGGGCCTCACTGCTGCCTGCCCCCTCTGCACTGTTCTCCCTCTTCGGCCTCATCTATCATTGCATTTGTTTTCAGTTTCACCCCTTTGAAACTGCCGGTTCCCCAGGTGTTGGCCTCTGGCCTCTTCCCAACACCTTGGTTCTGTGACTGTAATCCTCGATCTATACTTAAACTCCCAGCTTTGCCTTGGTGGCATTGCTACCTTGGGCTGCTCTCAACTCTTCTGGCCTCTTATCTGGCCAGAAATGCTGCAGCCTGAAGCTTTCATGAGAGCTGGAAGGACTGGTCCTTGAGCTCTGAGCTAAGCAGGCAACCAACTTCTCTTTAATCTCAAACTCTGGGTGGGGCATGGGCAACTCTGGTCATGACTGGCCCAAGAACTGGGAGTACTAGGTCTAGGTGCTAGGCTCTAGCCTTTGGATAACTGAGAGAGGGCAAGGCTCGGAGAATGCAGCAGGGGCCAGCAGCGGGCAGGAGAGTGGCTCCCTCTGTGCTGGGGGCAGAGGGAATGGAATGAGGTTCAAGGGCCCTGCAGGAAGCTCTGCCTACCAGGAGCCAGAGGGCTGGGCTGGGCTGGGCAGGTGTGCGGGGTGAGCCAGCTTTGGACCTCTGCTGTCCTCTTGATGACTTACTGTTCACACAATAGCACACTGTGTCACTGCCTTTAGGGTGGCTTGGATTGCAACCCAGGAATTCTACGTAGGCACCTCTAGGGGACAGAGAGAAGCAGCCGTGAGAGAGATCTTTGTGCGGATCTTCCCTGCAGGAAGGAGTCCGCACGCCTCAGAGATCTTGGCTGCGGTGAGAAAGGATGAGGTTTGACCAGAGGAACCGGTCTCAGCAACTGCCTGGACTCATGCCTGTAGTTGTTGGAAAGTGACGAGAGGGAAGTTTATCAAATTCGGAATGCTGTGCATTTTTAAGTGGGGTTTCTAAGCGCCTTGACAGTCTGAAATCTAAGAGAGGTTTGCTGGGTCTAAAGATACTACAATGACTTTTAAACAAGTGAATAACTGGAATACATTTACCTCTTTTCTATTGTCGTCACGGCAGAGACCTGTGAGACTGAAAGCACAATTTAAGGGTGGCTTAGGGCAGCCATAAGTCTCCTGAGGCTAAGAGCTCAATCTCCCCTGGAGAAAACTTCATCACTGTGCGATCACTGCACCATGTTTAGAAACAAGGCTTAAGGAGGCGACAGTTTATGCCTGTGAAACAGAAAGTGGAGACCGTTCCCCAGGCAGAGAAGTGTGGCTGAGCTGAGGGGGGCTAGTTCTTTCATCTGAGGCACCAAACACCCGTGTCTTCTCACAGGTGCCAGCTTGCAAGGGGTGGGTGCTTTGTAGGTCTTAGCATTTTGCTTTCTAGAGAAAGTAGTAGGAAGGGGAGGATTTTTAAGCCCAATTCTGTTTAACTACTAAAAGCAGGGCTCCTGCTGCCTCATTTTCATCAGCCTGTAGGACTTGTGATGTCTCAAGAACAACTGGTTACTCTCACTTGATCCTTCATTAACACCTGGTGTCCAGAACCCCCTCAGAGGCTACCCAATTCCTGGGTGAGTCTCAGCTGGCCCCTGAGCAGACTTCTCAGCTCCCGGGGCCCATCACATTCTTCCGGTGAGATCTTGCTGGTTTCCTTTGAACACTGAGTTCCGTTCAGCATTCAGGCACCATAACAAAATCCCATTGTCTAGGTAGTTTATAAACAACAATTTTATTCCTCACAGTTCTGGAGGCTGGGAAGCCCCATGATCCAGGCGCCGGCAGATCCAGTGTGGTGAATAGTTCACAGTCAGGTGTCCTCTCGTTGTGCACTGCCGTGGGGGACAGGGACAGGATCAGTTGGGTCTCTGTTACATGGACATGAATCCCACACATGAGGGCACCACCCCATGACCTAAGCACCTTCCAAAGGCGCTGCATCCATCCCAGTGGGGGCTAGGATTTCAACATATGAATTTTGGGAGATGCAAATATTCAGTCTATAGCAGATACTGCTAATCTCTTGTTTTACAAAGACAAATAGGTCACAGTCTTCACACAAGAAGCTCACCATCTTGTCAGAGAACAAGTGCAGAGCCGCACATTACAGTGCCAGGGAGGAGTGAACACGACAGGAGTGAAAATGATCCTGGGGGTGGGGGTTGCGAGTCCTAACTCGGGAGGGGGAGCAAACCTCTAGAGTGGGTGATTCCTGAGCTGTCTTGAAGACATCCCAGAATTAGGAAAGGGTGAGTGACAAATGGGAATGAGAAGATGAGCTTCCAGGCAGAGGGAAAAGCGTGGACAAAGGCAAGGAGGCAGAGAGCGCAGCAAGAAAAAGTGTCTGGAAGGACTCTCTTAAGACTGAGGGATTCCACCAATAGAAAATCCAGAAATAAACCCACAGATTTATGGTCAACTAATATTTGACAAAGGAGCAAAGAATATGCACTGGAGCAAAGAAAGTTTGTTCAATAAATGGTGCTGGGAAAACTGGGTCGCTACATGCAAAAGAACGGAGCTTGACCACTACCTCACACCATACACAAAAATCAACTCAAAATGGATTAAAGAACTAGACATAAGACCTGAAACCATAAAATACATAGAAGAAAATATAGGTGAAACACTACATGACATGCACCCCAAAGACATCTTTACAGACACATCACCCAAAGCAGTGATAGTGAAGGCAAAGATAAACAGCTGGGACTACATCAAATTAAAGAGCTTCTGCACAGCAAAAGAGACAATAACCAAAACAAAGAGAACCCCACCGACTGGGAGAACATTTTTGCACACAACACTAACGATAAAGGACTGATCACAAAAATCTACAAAGAGCTGATGAGACTCAGCAAAAGCAAAGAAAATAATCCAGTCAAAAAATGGGCAGAAGAGCTAAAAAAGAAACTTCTCTGAAGTAGAAATGCAAATGGCCAACAGGCATATGAAAAATGTTCAACATCACTTGTAATCAGGGAAATGCAAATCAAAACTACAATGAGATACCATCTCACACCAGTGAGAATGTCACATTAAAAAAACTAGCAACAACAAATGTTGGCTAGGCTGTGGAGAAAAAGGAACTCTCCTGCACTGCTGGTGGGAGTGCAAACTGGTCCAACCTTTATGGAAAGCTGTGTTGAGATTCCTCAACCTGCTGAAGATGGAGCTTCCATATGATCCAGCAATTCCACTCCTAGGTATTTACCCAAAGGACACAGAATCATTAATTCCAAGGGCACCTGCACCTCTATGTTTATAGCAGCACTATTTACAATAGCTAAGCTATGGAAGCAACCCAAATGCCCAAAAATAGATGACTGGATCAAGAAGATGTGGTACATATACACAATGGAATATTACTCAGCAATCAAAAAAGATAAACACATGCAGTTTGCAGCAACATGGATGGAGCTAGAAGGGATCATGCTCAGCGAAATAAGCCAGAAAGAAAAAGAAAAATACCGGATGGTCTCACTCATAGCAGGAGTTTAGAAAACCTAAATAAGAGACCAGGAAAAAGACTAATCAATACAAAGTAAAAACCAAAATCAACAAGCAACTATAAACCAGAGACACACTGGGGGCGGGGGTGGAAAGAAAGACTAGTGTCAAAATAAGGAAGGGGGATGCAATTGTATGGGGAATATAACCAAAATGAAAATGCATACTCTTTTTTTTTTTTTAAGATTTATTTATTTATTTATACAAGCACTGGGTACAGTCAGAAGCGCGGGAGGGTGAGAGAATTCACCAGAGCCAGAGCGGGGAGCAGAGCAGGCAGAAGGACCGAAGTACACTGCTGAGGGGAGCAGCGGGCTGCAGGAGAGGTTTGTGTGCCATGTGGGACCCTCGCCTAGCGGCCAGGGAGCAGCTGGGGATCAAACCGGCTCTGCAGAGGCTGTGGGCAGCTTTGCAACCCAGCGCTCAACCGCTGCGCCACTGGGGAGGCCCGAAAATGCATACATTGTGCAAAGATGAAAAAAGATGTAAGAATTATATAAAATAAAATATTTAAATAAAAAAAAAGAATAAAAAAATAAAGATTCTTTTAATTTCTGAGGGGAAAAAAAAAAAGACTAAGGATTCCAGAATGGGACTGCTGGGGAGGAGAGAGTTGAGCATGAAGGGATTTGGAAAATGACACTGGGAAGTGATTCATTCCCAGTGCTTGGTTCTTTGTTGTTACATGACAAACCACCCAAACAGTGGCTTAAAACGATAACAATAATTAATTTTGCTCAGGAATCTGCTTGTTGAGTTGAGCTCATTGGGGAAGAATCATCTGGTCCACATAGGCTCAGCCTGTTGGCCTGACTGAGGGCAGAAGGGTTCCCTTTCAAGACCATAGGACTCATTTGTATGCCTGCCAGTCAGTGCAGGGGCTGCTTTGGGGGTCTGGCCAGTGCTAAGAGTCAGCAGTCTTGGCTACTTTTTACATGGGTGTAGGGTAAATGGTTTTCAGGCTTTTCTGCCCTCCCACATTAGGATTGCCCTGCCTGATGGGGCACCTGCAGTTGTTACACTGTTGCAAGCTATCTTAATTACTTCTGTGGGCCATGGGAGCAGTATTGAGATAGTTACTGAGAGAAGCAGAAGCAGGAGAGAGGCAGGAGAGAGAAGGGGAGAAAGAAAGCCAGAATAGAGAGAGAGAGAAGCCCAGAGTGAAGATTTGCAGGGGGGCTAGGAGGCTTCCTGGCCTCCGGCACCCCTGCCTGCGGTGTACCTGTTTGCCACACTACAAGTAAGAGCTCAATAAAAGCCTGAGAAAGCCACCGAGGGCTCCAGGACTCCTCTTTACCCATCTGCCGGATCAGAAAATCTGCTCAGTGGCCTTCCTGCCACTACAATGGGCCTTCTCAAAGGCCTGACCTCCCTCAAAGCATGGTGGCTTTCTGTGCATGGTAAATCCTAAGACAGACTCAGGTGGACCTATTGCTTTTTATGACCTTGGCTCCAAAGTAATGCAGCACCATGTTGCCTTACTCCATTGGTCAGTCACAAAGGCAACACAATTCCATGGGAGGGAGCTAGACCTCATCTTTTGAGGGTTGAATGGCAAGATTCCAAAAAAGCATGTGGGGTTAGCTATTTTTAGAAACACAATCTTCCACATGAAGCTGTTGCAGAGGAAAAATTCTCTAACTTTCTAGGTCCTTCAAGCTAGAAAATAATTAAATTGACACAAGACAGCTTAACAGAAAAAGACCGACTTAATTTCAAAGACATGGGGTACCTTATAAATATGGCATCTGTAAAATGAACTACATTTTACACAAAGAAATTCTTGAAATTTCTGGTTGGGGTACTAATTTCGTGAGTAATAAAAGGTTTATTGATGCAGGTCAAATAAACATGGAATCCCTTACCTGTTGATAAAGTTATCTTCTACCCTCCTGGTTCAGGAAGAGTACCCATCGCAGGGGAGATTCATTTCTCACTTACAGCAAGACAGAGGGTTAGAGTATCATTTCTTCACCTGCTGCCTCATAAGCAACTTTAGTTTAAAAATGATTACCATGCCACTTTGTGCATTTTGGACAAGATTGCCTTGAGCCTCAGCTAGCAACTGTGCAGAAGAAAGAGTGCAAGGGGTTGAGACCAGAGTTGGGGAGACCCATTAGCTGACTCCTATAAATGAGAAAGAGCAGAGTGGAGGAGCTACAATGTCACTAGACTCTGGGCATTGAAACTGAAGGGCTGGGTAGTTAGGGGGCAGCGGTTGGTCACAATCCCTTTGCCCTTTTAACACTTAGTCTGTGCACTGTTGGCAGTTCCCTGGCCTCTGCTGTGGAGGGTTGCTGGCCCGGAGCTGAGAGTTATTTATGTACTGTATGCACATTAATTGGGGCTGTGGTTACTGTGGTCCTGGGGGAGGCTGGGGTTGTGCCATTCGAAAAGGCCAACTGTTAATCACTGATTGACAGCAACACCAGGCAGATTCCCAGCACAGCAACAAGTCTTCCCTGGGGACTGCTGCGGAGGGAGTTTTTGCCTGAGAGAATGAGAAGGTCCATCCACTTTCAAAACAGGAACTCCTGATGGTGGCCTGCAGAGGAGGTAGAACATCCTGGCCACCCATTGAGCTAAGCACCAAGAGCATTCAAGATGCTTCCTGAGAAAGTGCTTGTTTTCACATTCACAGACCTTCAGTGATCAGAAAGTGAAGGGTGAGAAATAGAGCTGTTAAGCTTGATGGTGAGAGATGAGAATAATGACGGGGAAGTTTGCCATCTGCTCCTTGCCTACAGAGACTGCACTAATCTGTCTCTTGCCCTTAGTGCGGCACACTCCTCTCCACCACCTTCACACCCTGCCTGTGCTCTCACCTATAGGCAACACCTTCACCTCTCACTCCCACCAATGAATGGGGAACCCATTCCGGGTTCAAACCCTTGGCCTTGACTCTGTCCCCCTTATCTTGGCACTGAGACAGAACTGGCAGTGAACAGAATTCCACCATCTCTGAGACCCTTGGAAGTTCATGTGAACCACAGGGATGTGCTAAGAAAAGGACATTTTACCTGGTACCAGTAATGGAAGTTGGCAGGCCTAGGCTGCCACATGTCTGTTCCTGATAACAGTAAGACTGAGTCTTCAAAAAATCAAAACCATGAGCCATGGCACACCCCAGCTGAGACACCCAAGGTGTCTGTTTGAAGATGTCTGTGCTTCACATTCCTTGATGTTTGAGCTCTCTTTCCACATTGTTCCCAGCGTCTCTCTAAGCCTCAGTTTCATTGCTAGTGAAACAAGAGCATGGGCTCAGATACTATTTAAGGTTTTGTCTAGCTCAGCTACCCCACAGATACACTTCCATACCTTTCCAGGCAACAGCAACAGTGCTCTTGGCCATCAAGTGCATGCCAACCCCTGAAGTATGTTTATTATTTTTTAAGAGCAAGAGTTGGCCAAGATCATCCAGATGAATCCAGTTCCTTGACTTTCTTCTCTTCAATGGTTTTTTTTCCTCCTCTCCTAGATCATTGACTGTGACATTTCCAAATTTGCAATGCACAATCCTATTTAATCTTTTAATATGAATATTACTTAGACCTCCCAATTAATTGATCCAGGAATTCTCTCCTCATTAATTTCTCTTATTTTCCCCCTTAATCCAGTTTAGATGCTATGGGTTAGCTTCATAGCTATAGCAGAGGGTAGTTTATCCAATGTGATTTGGTCTGGTAATTGAATAAGCGAAAAAAAAAATTAAGAAGTAAAAATATCAGGTTAAAGTTGGTAGTTCTAAAAAGTGATACATATACCCTTAAACATGTTGTTTTAACTTAGAGCTTATAAATGGGTATTAATTCACCAATCTTTTGAATTAGGCCCACCCCTTTCTTTGAAAATGGGTCTGTTGATTGAAATTCTGCGCATTGTCTTTCTTGCATAGCTCACTATAATCCTCTATAATTGCTAGTTTGGTGTTCTTTAAAATAGAGTGACTACTGAAAGGCACTTAGGAATTGACCTGAGTGCCGTTATGTTCTTACAACAACATGTAAGCCTGGCGTAAACAGGTGTTAGAACACCTGTAAGCCAGAACAAGTCGCTGCGTTGTGTAGATAACAGCAGCCAGGGGGCGCTGATGAGCGGCATGTGCCTGTCCCTCATCCTTACCATCTGGTGGGCCTCCCTGCTCAAGAGGTCAGTACAGCTCTGCTGCTCCAGGAGGACTTCCATACAAAGCTCCTACCCTCCTCAGAGGCCCCACCCCTCAGCCTTCCTAGGCCACGCCTTTCAGCTGACCATGGCCTTGCCTTTGTCACAGGAATGACCTTAGACCCAAACAACAACATGGCAGATTCAACTGGATGGCAGATATCCTTTTAAGAGTTATGGCCCTAGCAGGCAGACAAATGTAAAAAGAATTTATTAGATTTTCAAGGATTGCTTAAGTATTTGGAAAGGTTTGTTTGTTAATTAGATTACTAAAGCACTTAAAAAGGGAATTGAATTAATAGCCATGCAAATTCAATTAAAAATATTTAAGAGTTTATTTAATTACATTTGAAAATGAAACCAACCTTAATCAAAGTAATTAAAAGGAGTGGCTAAATGCTGGGTTTATAAATACAATAAAAAGATTGGTAAACTGAATTTTAAAACTTCAGGGAGAACCAGAGTTTGGCAACTGGCATTTTTTTTTTTAAACCCAAGTAACTTCCTTTGGATAATATTTTCTGTATTCAAAAGTCATTCATTAGGACACAAAAATCTCCCAGTGACAGCCTCATACTTTTTGGGGAGACGCCATCTGACAGGCTGCCTGTCACCATCTGCTTACCAAACCTAAAGCCAACCCTGTCCACCAGATTGCCCCTCTTCCAGATTGCCAGAGTTGTGTTCTTTCCATCACTGGCCAGTTTCTCCCTTTCTCCCGACAATGTCTCCTTTCCCACACCATCAGCTTTCTTCTTTGTCTCTGTGTGACTGCCGTAACAAGCTAGCACAGACACACTGGTTGAATAGAGAGCTACATATGTGAATAAAAGAACAAGGATGTCTAGGGTGTATAGACAGATAAAACCATTTGGAGTCAACTATCCCAGTTGAGCTGGGTTGCTGTCTCCATCCTGATGGATTAAATCCATTTAAGTCACAAGTAAAAGGGATGGGGTGACTTTTGGGACAAAATTACTCTCTATTGCTCACCTTGGGCAATTTTAAATGTTAGTTATTTCTAGAATCAATTTCTCCTTAAGGCTAATCTCCAGTCACATGATCACTTGCTTTCAGGTTTCAACTTTTCTAAATTAGAGTAAACTGTACTCTACACATCTCACCTATGGGTTAAGATAAAGAAAAAGCAACCATTCAAGAGCGCATAAAGTAAGTTGAATGTAGTTGTATGTGGGTTTGAGGATACTTAGACACTTAGATTTAAATTTCCACATGCAGTGAGAGATGACATGTTTTCTAAATTTTGTAAAAATATCACAGTAGTCATAACACTGTCAAAAATCAGAAAATAACAAGTGTTGGCAAGGATGTGGAGAAAGTTTGTGCATTGTTATCAGGAACATAAAATGGCCTAGTCATTGTGGAAAGCAGTTAAGGCAATTTCCCCCTCAACACACAATTAGAAATACGGTTACCATATAACTCTGCAATCCCAGTTCTCGGCATCTGTCCAAAGAATTGAAAGCAAGGTCCCAAAGGCCCTGTTTGTCACAATAACAAAAAGGTGAAAGCTACCCAATGTCCATTGACAAATGAATGGATAAACAAATGTAATATATGCGTACAGTACCATTCAGCCCCAAAAAGGAAATTCTGACACATGCTACAACATAAATGAAACTTGAGAACAATATGCTAAAAAGTAAACTGTCAAAACAAATATTGCATGAATCCATGAGGTAGATAAAGTAGTTAAATTCATAGAGATGGAATGAACATTGGTGGGTACCAAAGGCTGGGGGCAGTAAGGGTGGCGAGTTGTTTAATGGGTATAGGGTTTCAATTTTGTGAAAATCGAACACTTATTTTCATTATATCAGTTAACAAAATATCTCTATCCTTATGAAACATATTTATAGCTGTGTGTGAAGGGGGTGTATGTGCGCGACAGATAAGAAATACTAACTACAGCAAATAAGTTACCCAGTATATTAGAAGTTGATATGTAGTATGAAGGAAAAATAAAGAGTAAGAGGGACACTGCTTAGAAGGTTCTCAAGAATTTTTTTAAAATATGAATTCACTGTCCTGCAATATCCAGTCTGCTAATTGACTTTATTGCATTTATTAATTTGGCAATCATATTTTTAACAGGCACTTTTGATGAAAATAATGACTAGAGACAAAATTATCTTCTAATAAGATATCTTCTAATAAGCAAGATCCAAGAAATCACTGTCCACAGTAGAAAACTTTCTTCTATTTTTCTACAATCAATACAACTAATGTACGTTGATTTTTTTTTAATTCAACCAGTTTTGCTCCATGCAATTTAAAATACATAAGACTAATTTTCTATCTATTTTTCATCCAGATAATTCATATCCACTACAGAAAATCTGGGAAATATTAAAAATGTGAATAAAATAAAAAACTCTCCAATTCTTCAAAATGATTTCTAGATAGTTTTGTAACCAGTATTATTTCTACCTCAAGAAAAGCAACCTTATGGATCTACCACCAAGTGTCAATGGCTTCCCCATGACATGAGTGGACTTTTCATGGAGAGGCGCTCCAAGAGCACGTGAAGCAAAGACAGTGCACCAAGTCTCCCAATGCCTTTGCAACCATCATCAAAGTCATGCCTTCCTTATTTTTTTATTCTTCAAGGCACTGGAAGGGAATGTTTTATCTTTGTGGAAATGAATATTCCTAGCATTTGAATTCCATCTATGGCCAGATTGAGCCCTAGGTTGAAATCATTTGAATATAGTTTCTGATTCTACAAGCAGATGTGGTCTGGAAACTCAGATTATCATTGCTACATAAGGTAATAATTTAGCACGTTAACCTATTTTTTCCTGTTCATTAAGTTTATTTAACATACTGTCCAAGAGTCTAAGCACTTTACATTATTATGCAGAAAGTTCACCTTATCTAAATATATCATGTCTAATGACTATATCATCCTTAAATGGCTGTGTGAAAGTGCAGCTCTGTGCCAGTGTTTCTGAAGTCATTAAGCCAGAGTGGTTTTGAAACTTGCTGGAGGATTAGGCACTGGTGAGGGGCAGAGTTCAGAGTTACACCAGGCAGACACCAAAGACAAAGGTTTAAGGATCATAAGGGCAGGACCTCTACTTCTTCAGACTTGGGCCTTCCCCAGACTATGATCTATTCTTGAAAGGCTAGACGCATCTCAAGTACAAGACTCCAGTCTTCTGGTTCCTGATTTTGGCTGCAGAACCCAGCCCTCAAGCCAAGCAGTTGGCCTAGTGTTTACCCCCAGGGAGGAGGCCATGTGTTTAAAAAGCACTCAAAGTGAGACTTTATACCAGCTATTGGGCTCATCCATCTCCAACAATTATTGTCAAGTAACTGGACCCTCCAAAGATGGGACATATGGGGTCTTTAGTTTCTATGGCTGGTAGCTTTAATATGAGAAATCCAAAAGGAGGCTACAACAAACAGAGACTATTAAGAAGACCATTCTAGGCATTTGAGAGCAGCTATTTCTCTCTGTGATCAAAAGAAGGAACATGTTGCCAATGTTGTGAGAGTATGCACAAGGGTTAGGGGCAGGTGATTTCCTCAAAGGCCTCAAGTGGACTAGAACAGTATCTTAAGAAGAGGCTCCAAACAAGCTACATCAGAATCTCTAGGGAGCATGTTAAAAATGAAGATGGCTGCCCTCTGACTACCTCCACCTTGTGGTTGGGAAATTGCATGAAGGAGAACTTTCTAGAGGACAGAATTTAGAACAGCAATGGTGAGCTTCCTCAGAACAGTGGAAATGCCACCTGTTGAGAAGAGGTTGCTATGGACTGATTTCTGCATCACCCCCCCTCCCATCACCACCAACTCATGTGTTGAAATTTAATCCCCAATAAGATGATATTTGGAGGTGGGACCTTTGGGAGGTAATTAAGTCACAAGGGTTGATTAATGCCCTTATAGGAAAGCCTAGAGAGGTAGCTGGCTGTCCTGTCCTTCAAGGAAATAGGAAGTAACAAATTGACAACTTATGACTGCCACCAGGACATCGCACGTGGCAGCCTTCCCATGGTAGTTTGGGACACTATTGAAAGTAATTGTCAGTTACAACTTTTGGCCATTGACAACACAAAAAGTCCGAAGTCTGCAGCCTCACCTGAATCCCACCATCCTGGCACCCCAATTTCAGACTTCCAGCTTCCAGATCTGTAAGAAATAAATCTGTTGCTAATAAGCCACCTAGTTTATAGTAATTTTTTACAGCAGACCAGGGTCAAATGTGCTCTGGACATTGGTTGGCTTATTTGACTTGTAATTCAATAACCACTGTGTTGTCAGTCTCAGGACTTCCTCACATGAATCATGGGGGTGGCAGGGGGCGGGAGTTCCACACACCCCCACCTCACTTGAAGGAGAAAACAAAGATGTCTCCCCTTTCACCAGAGGGTTGTCAGTCACCTGAAGACCTCAAGGTGAGTCCAGTGCTGAGTATGGCCCCATATGGCTTAGCTTTGGGCATTAGCTTCTAAATGACCACATTATCTAGAACGAGGACCACATTATCTGGAACGATGGATCACATTATCTAGAATGAGGAATTTGTTGGAATAATACCTGTTCAAATACCCCAAGGGTCGAAGTTCTAGAAAGTGGACTGAACTGGTGCTAAGACTGCCAGGGAATCCCACACTGAGGATCTCAGGGTGCTGGAGCTCTGCCTTGCTGGGGGAGTTCGTAGCTATGGAGAAATCAATGAGATGAGCTCCAACCAGTGAGGGTAAGGGGCAGGAGGGCACATGACACACAGTAGGCCTGAGTGACATCACTTATTGTTGTGCAGTGTCTTATAAAGTTCAAGTTCTCTCTATCCCTGCTAATCCTCACACAACCCTGTGAATACCATGGCGAGCAGCCCCACTTACTCATGAATGAACATGCTCAGCTAGGCAATTTGCTTGAAGTTGCAGGCCTAATAAGATGACCTGGCACTCACACACCACCGGGCTCTGGGCTCGAGTTCCAGTCTGGATGAGGGATGCTGCTACGCAGGAGACCGGCTAGCACCCTGGGAAGGTGTTAGACTTGGAAAGACCCTGTAAATCTCTCATCACACACTAATAACAAATGAATAATGTTGGATTCTAGTGAGAAAAAGGCCAAAAGTAAGCCTGTCTTTATTGAAAAGCAGCATTTTAAAAGAATACTTTCAAGCTTTTCTTTCCTCTCAGTTTTGAACTTTGGTTGTAAGCAATTATTTTGGTATTCTGGCATTGGGCTGTAGAAATGGTAGGAAATCAAATTATAAACCATTTAGCACAAAGATACTAAAGAAAAAACTGTCCTGGCAACAGCAAAAATAATTTCAAAATGTCAGCTTCAGTAGATACTAAGATTTTTATAATAACTTTAAGATTTTTATTTGTGATGCACTTTGTGAGAAAAAATGGGCAGTTTTAGTATCCTAGAAACATGGTTTAATGACATTTGGCATAAGCTATGAAAGAAGGGTTTGGTAGTTCTGTGCTGTAATTCAGCAGAGTTATTTTTTTTTTATTTTTATTTTTTAAAAGATTTATTTATTTATTTATACAAGCACTGGGTACAATCAGAAGTGCAGGAGGGTGAGAGAATTCACCAGAGCCAGAGCGGGGAGCAGAGCAGGCAGAAGGACCGAAGTACACTGCTGAGGGGAGCAGCGGGCGGCAGGAGAGGTCTGCACGCCATGTGGGACCCTCCTCTGGTGGCCGGGGAGCAGCCGGGGATCGAACCGGCGCCGCAGAGGCCGCGGGCAGCTTCGCAACCCAGCGCTCAACTGCTGCGCCAACGGGGAGGCCCATCAGCAGAGTTATTTGTGAAAAATGAAGGCACATTTAATGCAAACAAATGAGTAGAGTCACACCACAATAAAATAAGTGATCTCTATTGTCCTTTGCTGTAAGTTGCAAAGAGGCAAGGGATAGTAAACTAAGATTTGGCCAGGAAATCTCTGGACATGTAAGAAGATGATGGCAGAAATGTCAGCTGTACAGAATATGGTGATCCATACACCAAACCAGTTGGGGACCTGCCTGAACCCCTGTACTCTATTAACAGGCTTCTGATCTCCATAGGCCAGCAGAGGGCTTTCCCACGGTATGTTGGGACAAAGTTGAAAATAATTGTCAATTACAAGGACAGGCCCAGAAGAAGTCCCTGAAGCCAATATGTGTATCTGTCTTGTGTCCTTTGTTTCTTCTCGAATGGCTACATGTAAATCACTGTCTCTCAGCTGTCTAGGTGTCTAGCATAATGTCAGAACGGAACACCCAACAGTGAGACCTGAGCCAGGAAGTGTTGTTATTTCCATGGAGAAGGTATAGGACAAATGCATTTTGTCTAAGGTACTGATCTGCCTCCCTCACCAGGATGTCTATTCACAAAACTAGGGGCTCCAAACCTTAGATATCAGACACCAGACTTTTCATTCATCATTATTAAAGGCAGCAAAAAGAGACAATTAACTCACAGGAAATAGGAACAGCAGCTTAGCTGTAAACCACTCACAAAATACATTATTTCTCCTGGAAGTCTCCCCAGATTGGGGTTGGAGGGCATGGCCCTGAAGTCAGCCAGCTTTCTGGATTTTTGACCCTGCCTTACTATGTACCAGCCATGTGTCCCTGTGCATTTATCCTGTGCCTCATTTTATCCATCTGTAAAATGGGGGTGATAGGACAGGGACCTACCTCATAGGCTATCATGAGGAATCGAGGTGGACACCATGTCTACAGAGTAAGTATTTAATACACTTTTGCCGTAACCAGCCCACAAGGGCACAGGCCCTGTGTTACATGACTTCATAGTCCCAGTGCCTGGCACATGGTGATTATCTGATAACCACTTATAGCCTGGGTGAATGAAGTTTACAAGGAGTGAAAAGAGGAAGCTAGAGGTGAGAACTATAGCTGGCAACAGTTTGTTAAAACATTTTTAACAAATAATTTCCAAAGAGTAAAGTTAAGACCAAGTTTGAGATTTTGGTTTCTTTTGGGGTTTCACTAATTAAAATTTATTATTTCAATATACAAAAATGTGGTGGTAGAAAACACATAATAAATTTCTTAAACTCCTCTCTGAAAATGTTTCCCTTAGGCACTGAATGTTCAGTAAATGCTGCAGTAATTACTCTCCCATAATTGAGTCAAGAGTTTTCCCAAAGATAAATACACACATAATCTTGTCATAATACTTTTTTTTTATTACAATATCCAAAAAACTGCGTATGCAAGTTTAGGAGTTCACAAGACCCCTTGTTCAGCTGTAGGAATGTGCCATCTCAAGACTGTATATTTAAACTATAAAGAAGTTCAGATGTAAAGAAAAAAGAAAATGCAATTTCTTCATAAACATTCTGTGTGTCTCCTACTACCAATCACATACTCTTTTGTAAACCCTGAAAAATTTCCCTGTAAAGCAAATAATATATATATATGCATATATATCTACATATACGTACATATATAAACATATATATTGTGTGTGTGTGTAAAGTGTTGGTAGCTCCCCTTCCCCAAAGATCAGCCATTTTCCTTAATCATCTGAATTAGTGTGAACAAATGACTACAGATACATATTACTTTGAGAATTAAATACATAATTGTGAAATTTAAACAAGCCGAAGGGCAAGAGGAAAAAGCACTAGGCAGATGGCACATATGGGGGTAAATTACCAAAACATCTGTCTTTCCGGGTCACCTCTTCTGTAGACTGACTTTCAAGGAAATCCTTTCTTTATTGCAAGTACAGCCCCAAAGGCACT
The DNA here is from genome assembly GCF_014898055.3 of Talpa occidentalis. Classification (NCBI taxonomy): domain Eukaryota; kingdom Metazoa; phylum Chordata; class Mammalia; order Eulipotyphla; family Talpidae; genus Talpa; species Talpa occidentalis. The sequence goes on along the minus strand of NW_023604861.1, from coordinate 105,112,117 downwards.
GGACAGTTCCTCACCACTATGTCACCCGGTGGTTCCAGTATTGCTACCAGCAAATGGTTGGCTCCCTGGACAATGTGGGGGCCATGTAAGGGCAAAGGACACGGAACAAGGGCTGCTAGGACCGGGGACCTTCCATGCACCGCCCGGAGCACAAAATAGCCCACTGGACACACTTTCTGAGTGGGCTGCATCTCATGTAATTAACGGCAGCTTCAGTGCATTCAATCTGCGCCCAATGTCTTTGAAATGAGGGGCTGTGTTAGCATGACAATCTCAGCAGACAAGGCTGACTCCAGAAGGAACAAAGTGGACAAACGGGCCCCTCTTCTATCATCTTCCTTTCTCTAAAACTGGCCAGGGTGGGGAGTGGGCTAGACCGTGGGTGTGAGGGCCTGGGGTAGCAAAGGGAGTGGGGAGGGGGTGGGAGGGTGGGGGAGAAGATGAAGACAAACCGACCTGGACAGAGTGATAAACCAGGCAAAGGAAGCCAATAGAGGAAGAACCACCAGACAGCGTGGACCCCTGGGCGGGACAGCCCATGCCGGACGACGACTTCTCGGGCGGCGCCGCTGGGCTCTGGGGAAGTGAGTGTGGCACCGAAGGCCTGGAGGTGGTAGGGCCCGGGAGGGGCTGTCACTGAAGTGCTCTGACGAGGTAGAGCTTCTCCCCGTGCTCACTAGTGAAGATGGGGGCCTTTTTGTAGTGTTCCACCAACTCGTCCATGGTGTGAAACCGCCGCTGTCCGATGCAGTAGACATTGTCCACAAGCTGCACCTTGAAGTGTTTGTTCTTCCCTGATGCTTTGAGAGACACGGAGAAGTCACTGGGCTGTGGAGGAAACAGAGCACGAGTTACAGCGGGGACAGGAGATGGGAAACCCCGTCGTCCACAAGCCAGGTCGAGAAGGGAAGTGCTCACTCCGGGAGCTGGACTGCAGCTCCTGTTTGGCAACCGCCAGCATCTGGTATTCAGGATGATGAGAGGCAGTCCAGGAGTAATTACACTTTGCTTAGTGAAGTTCAAGTGTAAAACTGGGGCTCACTGTGGAATGCATGACACCATTCTGGTTCATGCTGCTGAAGAAACTTGCATTTTTCACTGTCACTATTTTTGATAAACTGGGAATTTATTAAAAGTGGCTTCAGGGGGTAGATTTCCTTTTCTCTGACTTCTACCACTATCAGAAGTTAAAATAGCTCTAATTCTCAGCTATTTAAAAATAAACACATGAGTAGCAGTGGAAAATTCTGGTTGCATTTTAAATATGGTGTATAATTTCTCAGAGGGGGCTGTCATTCTTGCACATGCACAGATTTTATTGACAAATGTTTAAATTTTGTGATTATGTCAGCACCTAATTTGTATTTGTATATATTTTAGAAAGATACTATTATTTCTATTAAAATGTCTTTTATCTCATTTACTGAAAAATGTGCAGAGAGGTACTGAACAAGTAATGTTCTTTGGAGAAAACTATTGGCTCATAAACAGTTGTTTACTGAACACAGACTACACACTAGGCCGTCCACGGTCTGGACATGTGTGTGGACCGTCTATATATGCCCTACATGGTCTCTGTGCTCACAGAAGTGACAGTCCATTGGGGGAACAGATAGTGAATATGTAGTTGCAAACTGTGGTAAATTTTATGAAGAGAAAGGTGGCAGTAAGTAGGTCAGGTAGTCCGGTATGTGTGTGTGTTGGGGGGGGGGCTGTCAGGAATGGCCTCTGAAGAAAATGGAGTGAGCCCAAGCTCTGTGGAAGGTGGGGTTGGTGGGAGAGAACTAGGGAAGTGGGGATACCTGAGGAAGACAGGGAGGGAGGTCCCCCTTTTCGAGGTACCAAGTTGCCCACGTGGCTGAGGTGGAGGGATGCTGCCTCCAGAAGAAAAACCAACTGCCGACCACCTTAGCCCACCAGGACTGTGTCCCCTGGCCCTTGCCTGCAGATCCAGTCAGTGAGATTAAAGTATGTCCCACCCAGACCCATTTCCTGCTCATATTCTCTGATTCACCCCTTGTCTCCTCCTCTCTAGTCAACCATTTCTGTAACGCCCTACTAAAAGGCTTTGCCTCCTCTTAAGAAGCTTCCTCATTCCTAAACAAGAGAAGCTCTTCCCCTCCTTAGCTTGCTATGTTGGTATAAAGTTCGCAGTCTCCTAGTAGCAGAAGGATAGTGTATTCCAGTAACTTCTCTGTAATAAATAATTTATATACATGTCCCTTCATAATGCATCAGGCAGAGAGGGCTATGTCTTAGCCACTGCTGTATCCCAGAGTCCCACAGGAGGTGGGAGCCTAATACAGTTCCCAGATGAATTCCTAAAGCATTCTTTCCCCAAACCCAGGAACATTGTGCTACTGAGGGTCCATCAGCCAAGGCCTCTCTCAGTGTCGCTTCTAGCAGGACAGAATTCACACATGCCCAGGCCATTCTCTCTTATGCTGATTTTATGAACATTTGACAAATGTGTGCAAATCTTGTAAAACAAAATGTGTGAAAATCCGTGTAAACCAAGGAGAAATCAGGGAAATGAGGTCCTGAGAATTCTAAATAACCCTCATAGGGGCTACCGAGCTCACCCATCTGTTAGCTGTTAGGATAAAAGAGTCGACGAGACTACTGCAGAGCTTGTATTTATGTTCCCTTCTGCCCCAAAGAGACCAAATAAAGACAAACTTTTCAGGGAAACATCCCATCTTATCTCCTAGCTAAACCCAAGGCTGGGTGCCTTGGAGGAGACCCAGGAAATGCTGGTGGGACAAAACTCCAGGAAGAGATGAGGAAGTTGATCTTGGCTTAGACATTAGACTCTTTTCAGAATCCTGGCCACTGGGGGGCAGGGGACCAGTGGGAGGGAGACACAGAACTTGAAAGTTAATTCCCCAACTAGATCTCTTAGAAATGAATCACGGCAAAACCTGATGTCATAGTGATCCTGCCAACCAACCCTATTAATATCATGCACAGCACAGAATGGTATTTGAAGTAATGATTTGATTGCACCATTCCCAGGCCAGTATAATTTCCACAGGACTGAACAGGACAGATGCAAGCCGGCCTTAGTATTACTGGGAATCCCATCCAGACTGGTTGCTGTGTATGTTTCTGAAAACAGAAGTAAGCCAGGTACTGCCCAACAGCACTCCACACATGAGCGAGCCTGCAGTGGCAGGGGTACAGCCACTGTGATTATTACTCCAAGCAGATTAGGAAGCCACCCTGGCCCATCACAGCACATTTGTACAACACTATGAACTGCTCAACCCTCTCCTCAGAGTTTCTGGTTTTCCTTAAAGCAATTTAATTTCAAGCTCCTCACCATTTAATTTCTTTCTTTTTTTTTTTTTTTTTTTTTAAAGATTTATTTATTTATTTATACAAGCACTGGGTACAGTCAGAAGCGCGGGAGGGTGAGAGAATTCACCAGAGCCAGAGCAGGGAGCAGAACAGGCAGACTGACGAAAACACACTGCTGAAGGGAGCAGCGGGTGTGGCAGGAGAGGTCTGTGCGCCATGTGGGACCCTTGCCGGTGGCCGGGGATCGAACCGGTGCTGCAGAGGCTGCAGCTTTGCAGCCTAGCGCTCAACCACTGCGCCACCGGGGAGGTCCCCCTCACCATTTAATTTCTATCAGTGTATTTATTCTGTGCCAGCAGCTTGTGCCTTAAGTTAAAGGCAGAGGGCGATCTCATGTCTGTAGTTTAGTGCAAACCAGAACTGTGCTTATTTTATAGTTTAATCAATTCATAGATTAAAGCAGCATTATCATGGAGGTATAAGATGAGTGCATTAGAGCAAGTATATGATAAACCCAGCTTTAATTAAGTCAAGTGATCAGCAGATGACTTTCTAAACAGGAAATAGGGAACTTTACTTTTAACTTATGCTCCTTAATTTAACACCAAGGTGCATGTAAAACTGATGCTGTAGAGATGGTAGTTTTTAATTTCGTGGGCTCCTGAGCAGAAATCTTAAAGTTAAGGACAGAGAATGAACTAAATTTGTATCAAGTAGGTGTGCTAAATGATTGGGAAATTCTTAATTAACCTGTGTAGATCTTCTAATCTGAATATGAAATTGCATTGTTTCATGTTATCACCAATAGCTCGAAATGAAGCCTGATGATGAACAGGAGCACTCCACGTGTGCTCCTGGCCAGCAGGATTAACATTACCCAGGTCTTGCGAGAAAAAGCAAATCTCAGTCTCTGCCCAGACCCACTGAATCAGAAACTAGGGTGGGGCCCAGCCACCTGTGCTCTAACCCCCAGTAATCTATTTTAATGGGACCTCCAGGGGCTCTTGAGACCATCTGAGGAGAGAAATGAAACCTGGGCCAACTTCCAGCAGTCTTCTAAAAAAGTGTTCAGAGCCACCAGAAAAAGATACAAGAGTGACTTAGGGTTAAGCAGTCCCTCAAGTAGGAAGTTCCATGGCTGACCTTGGCTCCCAGCTGGTTGCCTTTCTGGTTCTGTCCTGAAGAGCCTGGTCTTGCTCCAGACATTCCTTGGGAGGAATTTCCCTAGATGCATGGCAGCACCCTGCTGGAGAGATGCTCTAAGATCTTTCCTTGCAGACTGAGCCAGTTCCCCAAAATTAACGGATGCAGAGCCACCCCAGACAACAACAACCCTGCCTTGCGGGAGCAGGGATGAGCAAGAGAAGGCCGTGCCACTGGTACTGTTCTCACCTGCTGTGGTTCCTCAAGGTGTAGCTTTCTGAAACAGACTTAATGAAACTGGATGAAAAAGGACTATGTCATAGTTACCTCAACAAGTCATGGTCTACTGAGAGGATGACTCATCCTTCAATCTAAGCTTGTCAAAGAACCTTAACGTGATTTTACTTCAATACCACATTAAGGACCAAAATGAACAGCAGTTCAACATCCTCTCTGCATGTAAGTTTTTGTTTGGGGATGTGAAGGAACTGAAGGTTGCTGAGTCTCCTTCATCGGGAGGCCAACAAGCCACAGTGATTGCTGTGGAAGAAAGGATGCTGGACTTAGGACTCTCAGTCCCAACTGGACTATAAACTAGTACTACTGCTTTGTTGAAGAGTTTCTGCACTATTGAGAAACGCTGAAGAGAGGCATTCTAAGAACACAGCAATTTCATTCCAGAAATGTGTTTGAGAGAAGTGCATGCATATGTGTATGCATGTCCATGGTGCATGTACCAGGTGCATGTACATGGAGGTCCCAGCAGGATTATTTGCAGTGACCTCAAGATGCAAACACTCCTCATGGTTGTGAATAGACTAGATAAAGGGCCTCCCTGGTGGTGCAAGGGGTTAAGCACAGCACTGTGAAGCTATCTGCAGCCACTGCAGCATGAGTTCAATCCCCAGCCAGGGAGCTACCCACATGGTGCAGCAGACCTCTCCTGTCTCACCCACTGCTCCCCTCAGCAGTGTATTTCAATCAGTCTGCCTGTTCTGTTCCCCACTCTGTCTCTGGTGAATCCTCTCACCTTCCATACCTCTGGCCTGTACCCCAGGTTCTTGTATGCCTAAATTAATCTTTTTTAAAAAAGGGACTAGATAGTAAGAAAAGAATATCTACAGTATGATCCCATCTTTAAAAAGTAGGCAAAACTAAAATATATTGTTTAGAAATAGATAAATACGAAGGTTATAAAATAAAGATATCTTTACCATAAGGTTAAAGGTAGCTGTTATCTCTAGTGAGAAGACATCGCACAATCAGGTAGCAAAGTGGGTGAGGGTAGTAGCTTTTAGAATGCCAACAATGCCTTTTATTTTGACCCCCCTGAACAAGTACTTACTAAATGAAATTTTCTTTCTCTGTATTATGTTTCAAAATAAAAAAATGTTCTGGAAGGTAGTAAACTTGCAGCCCTAAGATTTGCTGTGACTACAGGTGCACTGGCATTTATATCATCACTTATTGCTCCCATCTGTCTTCCTCATCCCCCTCCTTAGTCACTCTTTTGGGACAAAATTTATAAGTATGTTAAACCTTTCCTCTGGTCCTGTAAATCTTAGCTCAGCTTCTATAACAGAATACCATTAACTGTTTTTTTTTTTTTTAAATAAAGATTTATTTATTTATGCATACAAGAGCTGGGACACGGACCAGAGATGGGGGGGTACGAGGACTCACCAGAGACAGAGTGGGGAGCAGAACAGGCAGACTGATGAAATACTCTGCTAAGGGGAGCAGTGGGTGAGACAGGAGAGGTTTGCTGCACCATGTGGGTTACTCCCTGGAGGGTTGGGGATCGAACTCGTGCTGCAGAGGCTTCAGATTGCTTCATAGTGTAGTACTTAACCCCTTGCACCACCAGGGAGGCCCCATTAACTGGTTTTTAAACAAAAACAATGTATTCCTTATAGTTCTGGAGGCTGGAAAGCCCAAGACCAGGGAGTTGAAGATTTGGTGTCTAGGGAGGGCTTGCTTTGTGATTCATAGATAGCTATTTTCTCATTGTGTCCTGAAATGGAAAAAGGAGGAAAAGTTCTCTGGGCTCTCTATTGTGAAGGCACTAGTCCCATTCACCAGAGTTGCACTATCATGACTTAGTAGCCTTTTAAAAGCCCTACCTTGTAATATCATTCATTAGGTATTAGGCTTTAGCAGATTAATTTGGGGGGGGGAGCAAGAGCCTAAAGATTCAGTCATAGCAAAATTTCTAATGCTCCTTTTTGAGTTGGCTACTATCACTTCCAGCAGATTATATTCACTAGAAGTGAGTCATTAAGAACCATTCACGCCAAAGGTGAAGCCATCAGGATCCACACTTTGAAGGCAGAATGGCATCAAAGAATTTGCATGTATCTTTTTAAGCCATCCTAGATACTACACTCATTAAAATGTTCTGTCTCTGGACTAAAATGAAACACAATTCAGTCCTGTACATTCTTTTCAGTTTTGAAAACTAGGCATTCAATTTCACTACCCTTCCCCCCTCCACTGACCCCCGAAGTTCCTACCTCTCTGCTTCCTTCATACCATGCACATTTTCCTACCTTTAACTTTTTCAAGCACTATATTTATTTGGTATAATTTCTCCCTGCTGAAAATAATGTTAATTTCAATTTTCTAATATTAGATCAATTCTTGTTATCTTCATTTGACTATTTCTCAAAGGAATGATTTTTCTATTCTAATAGTTTTTGAACAAGGGGTTCTTAAGAATTATTGATTAGCACAATCCATTCATCCACCCCTTATTTGAGGAAGTCATTTTCTAAGTATCGGAGGACAACTAATAGGTAGAAAACCTTTCAGAAGTTTTTATTATTAATTATTTTATCAACACTGTTTTTATTCTGGGTTATAGGCCTTCTATTTGAATATAATACTTGTAAGTACAAGAAGCTGATTTGACTCTACATCTCCACACTGGGCTCAGAGTAGCTGTGGAGTAGGTATGGAGTAGGTGCTAGAGTTCCAATGACTATTGGAACTACTTTCACATAAGTATTGACTTTAAATCCAATTTTGTCTATTGATTTCCTTAGATAATTCTTACAGCTCACACCTTGGCGATTTCTGTGATCAACGGGAGAATATTTTTAGCCAAGAGAAACCAAGAATACTCTTTCTTTTATACTATTTCCACAGCCTTACCAACTTGAACCACTTGTTTCAAATACTTGCTCAAAAGCATTTTTGTATTTTTATAAAACAGATGCCCTGGTTCAATACTCGCCTTCACTCAAGATTTAATCGCTATTTTCTTACAGATGAAAAATAACGTCAGGAAAGGTCTTTGGTATCCTTTTTTTTCCCTTCATGTATCAAATGCTTCAGTACTACGGCTTATTCTATGCACATAGCTGTGATGTAATGAACGAAAGGAGGAACTTGATCCCATAGTCCTAATTCTTAAATAACTTTAAAACTTCTATTTGTTTCACGCTGGACGTTATAGGAAGGTTGTCAGTAGAGAGAAATGTACTTTGTGTAGTTTACCAAGTCTCTTTGGTGGACTTTGGACCAAATTCTGGTCTTGTTGGTCTTTAAGCATCAATCATGTATATTTACATTCACCATTTATACTCCCTCTACCCACAGAGAGTCATCTTGTTGGTGTCTTATCAAAAGCTGTATTATTCTTGCCCTTTAGTTTGGTAGATAGATATTGTTTTTTATTTTTGCTTCTTTAAGAAAGGTACTCTTTTGTCCAGAGAAGTGGTTCCTTCACCAAAAATATTTGAGAATCAGTGGATTAGAGGCAAACTTTATTCCACTGATCAATAGCCTTTTGTTCTCATCTCACAAAAGTCTTTCAATTTTATCATTCTGTAATATCACCTCTCCCTAGTTGTCAATCAGAATCGACTCTTTGTTTATACTTATGCCACAAGCTGTCGATTGATGTTACTTATCCTTTGTTTTTATCAGATTATCTTCTCATCACTAAGCATGACCAGCCTCACTGGTATTTTCTCTTCTCCTATAAATGTATCTCTGAAATATTTACTCCACAGGCCTAAAGCCAATCCATGACAAGAACAAATACTGTCATTCTCATTAGCTTTGGAAAGAAATTTATTTTTAATAGGCTTCAAAGACCCCTCTATCTAATCTTTAAATGATGAAGCTTTTACTATTCTTTTTCAAATTAGCATATGTGTGTGTTTACTCCTTCCTGCCTCCCAAAATACAGTTCCAAAAGTTAAATGTGAACAGAGTGGAGACCTCTGGAATATTGTCTTTATTTATTTATTTATTTATTTATTTTTGTCTTTTAGCCTTGTCATGTCTGCCTGGTCAATCAATGATATTCAATAATTCAAGTATGAATTTTACCATACAACAGGCACTACCACTTAAGGACTTTTAAGTAGTAAAAGGACTTTACCCCCTCTTTGGGGTTCTCAAGTTTGATCACCAGAACCACTCTGAGGGCTTGTTAAAACTTAGGCTGCAGGGTACACTCCAGACACTGAGATTCAGCAGGTCCAGGTAAGGCCTGATAATTTGCATTTCTAGTAAGTTCTGTGGTGACACTGATGCTGCTGGCCCAGGACACCTGCTGAAAATTATTGCCATGGATTCGAAGGAAGATTTCACACGGTGTCCTCACATTCATTTGCAGAACTACCTAAGCTTCATTCTGTTCCAATGACTATAAAAATGCTGGACTTTTCAAAAAGATAGAATAGAATACAGTAGGAATAAGGGTGAACAGGTCAGCCTACATATCATGTCACTATTTGTTACTATCCACCAAACTACTCTCTATGCTATGAACTCTGGGGTAACTATTTTCACTCTGTGCTCCTCAGGCCATGTAGGAACTGCTGAGATCTCTGAGAAACCTCCCCTAGGTTAGAAGGTTACGTGTTGATGCTAGTAAAATCCCACAATGCCAATACCACACCACAACCATTTAGGATGGTTGTGAAGGGGTAAAGAAAAACAAAATGGGGGGTGGGGGGGGAGTTGGTGAGGATATGGAGAAACTGAAGCCCTTGTGCACTGGTGGTGGGAATGTTAAATGGTGCAGCTGTCGTGGAAAAGATGGCAGTTCCTTAAAAAATTAAATGCTGAGTTATGAGTTATCATCTGATATACGATTCCACTTTTGGATATATGCCTAAAAGAATTGGAGGCAGGAACTTGTACTGTTACTTGTACATGCACATTCATAGCAACAATATTAAAAATAGTCAAAAAGTGAAAGCAACCTTAGTGTTCATTGACAGCTGACAGATAAATGGATTAAAAAAAGTGGCATGTCCATGTCCATAAAGGGATCTCATTCATCCTTAAAAAGGAATGAAATTCTGACACACATGCCTAAGTGTGAATAAACCTTGAGGACAGTATGCTATGCGACATAAGTCAGTCACGAAAGGACAAACACTGTATGGTTCCAATCATGTGAAGTGCTCAGGGTAATTGAATTCATAGAGACAGAAAGCAGAAAGCTGCCAGGGCTGGGGGAGGAGAGGTGGGTGTTAGTATGTAATGGTGTAGAGTTCTAATTAGGGAGATGGAAAGTCCTGGAAAGGGTGGGTGGCGAATGTTACACAAATGTGTGAATGGACTTAACGCCACTGAACTTGACACTTAAAAATGATTCAAATGGCAAATCACATGCTATGGATATTTTGCCACAAATTTTTCTTGCCTACATTTTGTTCTAGACTAAAGGTTTATGAAATTCTGGTGGAGAGATGAGAGAGGAAACCAAAGCATCGTGGTGGGAGGCCTCTGGAAGTTCTGGCTGCAGGGCCTGCGGGTTGAGGCGAGATGCAGAGCTCCAGGGCAGCATACTACAAAAGAGCTCACCAGTGTCTGCAGGTCACCTAAGACACCTGGTGACTCCAGTTAATGGCTTTTCCTAGCAGGCGTGTGGCAGTTAGAGACAAGGCTCAAATGTGGCTCCTGAAAAAAGAATTTTCCTCCTCTCTGAGCAAAGGTCAGGCAACAATTATGCCCCAACTTTTACTATGAACCATTCTTCTCTTGACTTTTTAAAAATACTGTGATGAAACTGACTGGTTCTGCCTGGCCTCCTAGAATATCTGAATATTGGTAATATTGGAAAAAAATACTTTAGAAACCATCTCTATTGGGCAACAATAGAGATGCACACCTCTTTAGAACAAAATGTAAACGTTTCTTGGTGAAGTCCTCCCACACCTCGTGATGATACCTTCAAAGGACTCCTGGTCAAGATCCCTGACCAGGGGCCTCTTATTAGGGAAAGAAGAGCTGGGAGCTTGCTTTCCAGAGCTTGCCTGCACACAAACACATCTACCAAGCATTGATCAGAAGCAATTTTAACACCGTGTTATGTTCTCTGGTGCTTTCTCTATTATCGAAAGCCTTTCATAAAGAGTTGTAATTTTCACCTATAAGTGTGCTTATAATTCTTGAAAGCATAGTATGAATCAGAAATGGGGTTTTAATAACTATTATAGAAATGTATAAAAAATATTAAGAATGCAAAGTGTAGTCTCCAAATCAGCAGTAAAAACATCACTAAGTGCTGTGCTAGGAAGGCAAAATTTTATGTCCCAATCCTCTTGAATTAGAAACTTCATGGGTAGCACCCAGCAATCTGTAGTATATCAAACTCTTGAGGGGCTTCTGATACACATTACAGTGTGGCAAGAGAGATGGAATAATGAAACTGGTGGAAGTTTTATTAAAAATTGTGATTTCTATAACAAATAATAAAGTTTAAAAAAATGGCAAGTAACTATGCTAATTATTTTATTCTTTCTTCTTGGCCAGACTTTGAATAGGTTTTAAAAATAAAAGAGCAAGGAATGAACACACATGGACTATTAGTGTGCCAATATGTGCATTAAATTGCCTCTAATAAAATAAATTTTTCTCTATCAGAAACAAATGTGTTATATGACAAAAAAATTAATATCAAAAGACAACCATGTGACATAATAAGTGTGAGGAAACAAGTGATCTTTTGGGATTTTAACATCTGATGGTGGGAAAATGGCCTCCTAAACATGGCTGATGTTACATGGTTAAATCACTTCTACAGACCTCACCTGAATTACCTTCCCAAAGATGGGGGAATGTAACAATTGAGAAAATGAAATACAGAAAACTTACACAGCTTACCAGAAATTCAGTTACAGGTTATTCTTAAATTGTGAATATAATCTTTTAATCTTATCCATAGAGTAAGTGTGGACAACTGTATACAGATTTATGATGAGCTTTCAGGGGCCAAGTGGGAGTTTTGCATTTTCCAGATTCCATGAACTATGGATGAGCAGGTGGCAGTATGGTAATTAAATATGTAGAATAAGAAATGATGTTTCCTGCTCTGCTCCCCGCTCTGGCTCTGGTGAATTCTCTCACCCTCCCGCGCTTCTGACTGTACCCAGTGCATGTATAAACAAAACAAACAAACAAACAAACAAATAAATAAATAAAAAAACATGCCTCTATTAAAAAAAAAAAAAAGAAATGATGTTTCACCTTTAGCTGCTAAAGATACATGACAACTACAGACAGGAGAGGAGAGTAAAGAAGAAGAAAGAGAAGCTGGAAGAAAGAACAAATGTAGATACAGAGATTTGGGACATGAAAGAGATCCAATAAGCTCATTTGCTCATTCACTCAGTGATAAAATGAAATACCCAGTACTCTGAAATACCCACTACCTTGGTGATAATATCATAGGCTGTGGCAATGTTTTTGTTTGTTTTTCCTGAAATATGCACTTCTTCTGGAAAAAGCAGAATTCCTAGGATTAGACTTGGGTATACTTTTATTTTTCAAAACAGGAAAATACTAAATATTTTTAAATGCAAAATACTCAAAAGTAAGAGCCTAACTTATTTATACTGGAATCACTCAGGATATTTTTAAAAAGATAAACATCTTGAAGATGCACTCTAAAAAAACAGTCTGCTTATTTAGAAGTCAGGTGTCCTGTAGTAACCTCAATCAAAGGAAAGACCCAGCACAAAGAAAGAAGGAAATTAAATGAAGATGTCTCTGCGTCCTGTGCCGGAAGGCTGACCCCATCAGAAACCTCCATCCTCACACAATACCATGACTGTGAGACATGAACTTAAGGGCTCAAGTTGACCTTGTGGTGGCTTTGAAAGCCAGGCTCTCCTCTTAGAAATGCCAAAATGAACAGGGGGAAAAAAAAGGAGACGGGGAGACACTGGCAAAAGGCAATGGCTAAATAGATCATGGAAAAGGAATAATGGGTGGATCTGCCCATCGGACAGTCCTCAACAGTCCCAGATGACAGCTGAGAACAGCCCTGGCTAGGAGCAAGAGAAACAGCAAAGTTGGCCTAGTTCTGCTCTCAGGAGAAGAGGAACACAGTGCCCGAGAGTCCCTTGCAGCAGTCCTGTACCAGGCAGGCACACACAGCAACACACACTGCATATCAAGAAAAGCAGCCCTGTGCACCAACATCCCACACCGTGGTAGGGCCTCAGGCCAAGACAGTACACTGCACACAGAGTTGACCACAAACTTCCTTCTACTCCCACATGCCTAGAATTAAGGGTCCCTGGAGCACGATTTAGGTAAAGCAGGCATCTCTCCCTATCCAAAAGCACCTGGTCCCTGAGCTCAGACCTTCTGCATGTGCTTGTTCCACAGAAAGGCAATAGGTCTTTTGTGAGGTCAGCAACCTGAAGGATGCTTTTCTCATCTACCCTCCTTCCAGGGACTGTCTACTTCTCCCCAAGCCCTAGTAAAAAAGAATGAACATGGCAGAAGTCTCCACACAATGGGATTGTTTTATCATCTCCTTTCTAAGCAGTCTCTTAAATTTTGAACTCAAAAATTTCTAAATCTAAATCAAGATTATACTTTGTGTCTATGAATTATAACCATCCGGTAAGCACCTTGGACTGGTCACTTTATATTGCAATTTGTTTTCCATTTTTTCTTAGTTTCTGCTTAAAGAGTTAAAAGTGCTGCTGAACTTAATTCTCTTAAGTCTCAAACATGACCTAAAGGAAGCTCTGTGCAGAGTTTACGTCACGTGAGAACAATTTAATGTGATATCTTGCCAGAGATGATAAACTCTGGAGGCGGATAAGGAAATCTCAGCATTCAGATTTCAGATGGAGCTAATGTTTAGGCCCAGTGTGCTTGCCCCAGCACATCTAAGGCTGCCGCTAACTCCTGAGTTGCTGACACTGTAAAGGAGTTGGGTTTCCTCTATCCTGATGCTCCTTTTCCTCAACAAACCGATCGCAGCTGTTTCTCCGCAGGAGAAAAACACTCTTGTGACCTTGGCTCCCTCTCAGGACAATGAATAGGAGCTTTGAATACACACTTATTATTGTGTTATCAACCTTATTAGATAACAATTATAGTACAAAGTACATGCTTACTAGTTTTATAGCTGGTGTTAAAAAAAATTAAACTGAAGTAGGCTATAACCAATACAGTGTAATCATAAAAGACTCTTAATACTCATTTTGGGGGGCCTGACTATGCGGAAGAAGTATTTGCAAAGAAGTCTATAAACATGGGTGAACATACAAAAAGGCTACCTTGGGAGGTACTGGCTCAGTTATTGCAGACAGACTCAGCCACACATGCGAAACACAAACCCCAAATTTGTCTATGCTGGAAATGGATCTGCTGCAAGTCAAGTGGCCTCAGACATCCCATTCAGTCCACATACACAAACTCATCTCTCTTGAGAACTGTCTTTTTCTTTTCTGTCCCGTTCACAAGTGCTTTAAAAGCTTCTCAGCGATGAAAGTGGTGTGGCTCAAGGCAGAGATGACCTTGGGATTATATGGTTTTAAAAGAAAACAAACCAAGTAACAAAAGGTTGGGGAAGAAGCCAGGCGCCGCTCTGGCTGAGAACATTTGCTGTGCCTCTCACCCAGAGAGAAGCAAAGTCAACCGCCAGGGCCCTGGTGGGTCATTAACAAAATGGGAACCTGGGAGAAAAATGTGTTTTGAGTCCTTAGAATAGAAAAGAGATAATCTCAGTTAGCAGGCAAGACAAGCTTCAGTAGCTAAAAAACATTTTACTTACCCTCCCATCTGCAAGAATACATCTCTAGGGGAATAGCGCCAACCGTCCACAGGTAAGTGTTCCACTGAAAGCAAATCTAAGCACACCCCAGAGCAGCAACCTGATGCAGGTCGTACAGAAGAAGGGGTTCATGGAATTTAATATGAGCCCCGAATATCTTTATACTATTTCAAGTGTATTCACAGGAAAATGGGAATGGCATGCAAGAACCAAATTGTACCGCTCTTTTGCCTGCTTCTCCCCCCAACACACACACACAGAGTTTTCTCCTGAAAGTTCCCAGCACCAGGCGACCTGGAGACCCAGGGGCACTTACCGAAGACTCGCTGTCCCTAATGAGGAAATCACCCTCGACGCCCCTTTCGTTGAGCGCGCACTCGGCCTGGTGCCGCGTCACGTTCCCGTAGTACCACTCTCTGCCCGCAAAGCGCCCGGTGCACGCAGGCCCCGTGTAGCTTATCTGCGGGGTGTGCGACGGGTGCAGGGCCGGCCCGTCGCTTAGGACCACCACGTAGTTTTTGGGGACAAGGCCGACCTGCCCCCGGGCATT
Source organism: Talpa occidentalis (assembly GCF_014898055.3). Lineage (NCBI taxonomy): Eukaryota > Metazoa > Chordata > Mammalia > Eulipotyphla > Talpidae > Talpa > Talpa occidentalis. The sequence goes on along the minus strand of NW_023604861.1, from coordinate 105,097,085 downwards.
TTTGCATTTCCACCACTCTGGGTCATTTTCAGGTTTCTCAATCACTTCCATGGTCTCTCCCTTCTCGAAATTGAGCTCCTCCTCGGTGACTGAACTGAAGGGGTACAGCGTCTGGACCACATGCAGGACCCGCCCCCCCTGGCCATTGCTCATGGAGGCGCCCTTGCGCAGACTTAGAAAGCTGGGGGACTCGGCGGCCGCCTCGTCCACCTCCTCCAGGACGTAGTTGGAGGGAAACCAGCCGATCTGCCCGTTGTAGCTGCCTCGCCACCAGCCGTCGCTGCATTTCTCCATGACCGTGACGCGCGACCCCTTCACCAGGGACAGCTCATCCTCCCTCTCGGCCACGTAGGCGAACTTGACGAAGGCCGGGATGTTGAGGTCGTAGATGCGGTCAGCGCCGCCCCCGTTGGCCGGGTACTCAGCGTCCGTGCTGGGGGTGGGCGATGCATCGCGCGCGCTCGTCTTCCTCTTAGTCTTGCCCAGGCCTGTGGAGACACAGCAAGGGCTCAGTGGAAGGGGCACTAGAAGGGGCCACCTGGCTTGTGATCCAGGCACCCAGAATTCTGACATGACCTCCTCATTAAGTGGGGGGAGGGGGGGCAAAACATCATGGTTACCAACTGCAGCCATTACAGAAATAATATGTCCAAAAATATGTCCAAAAATAAAATGTCCAAAACTGATTTTACTCTTAAAAATATTCCAGGGTACCAGCAACACCAAAGATAAAATAGTGGAAAGCTGAACTTCTAAAACAATGATATGCTTTTAGAGAATTCTTGTGACACTTAGAAAAGCAAGGTATAAAGGCTAAGACAGATTGTCTTCTGTCTTCTTGTAGTGGGCTGCAAGTGGGATAAAAGAACTCAAAGATCCCCCCAACTGTACTGCTGGGTCAGGTCTTCTGCCCTGCTCCATTAGGCCTTCCTCTGGTCCAAGCACCCTGGAAAGGTGGCAGGTGCCCTAAGTATAGCATCCCCTGACACTCTTCTTTCTGCTCTTCTTGAAATTTGCTTCTTTCAAAACTGTAGACATTTCCCATAAAAGGTTGTGACGAGTGAATTAGGAAAAATTAGATATGCCTATTATACGGCAGCAATTTTCATATTGATTCAAAACCCACCAGTGGATTCTAAAAATCAGTGTAATGGACTGTGACCAGCCTACATGGGTGTGTTGGTTTTTTAAAGGAATAAAACAGAAAATCTTAGTGTGTATCAACATAGGAAAAGCATTGCTGCTTCTATTACATATGTGTCAGTGCTGAGTTGTAATGTGAAACATTTCTCTGTATGCATCAGGAAAATGGCTTTAAAACCCCTAAAGCAAAAATGATTTAACCTGGTTAAAATTCCAGAACCTCTTGAGAAGTGAGCCTCAAGGAAGAAAGCACATCAGACCCTGAACTGGTGGGGCTGGCCATACCTTTCAGCTTCTCCTGAAAGGTGGCTACTCACCCACCATCCCTGCTTCAACCTCTTACCTTAGTCAACACATGAATTTGGATGGTAACAAAACTGTAGCTATTTGCAGATTTTTTTTTCCTTCAAAAAACCAAAGCACTTTTATAGATAATTTGTACTCTCTCCCCTTTTATTCCTTCAATGGGAGGACAGCTCCCCTGCCCAGCAGGCAGGGAGGTCAAGAGGGAGTAAAAGTGCTATATCATGCTGGTCGTAGATGCAGAGGACTGCCTTCTAGATGGGCCCCCAGCTCAGTGCCACCAGTTGGGAAAGGGTGCGTATGGGGTGACAGCCCACTGAGGTGGTCTTTCCATGGATTTTCAAATAAATGCACCAATTCTTTCAACTAGCGGCTTCTGTTTTTTCTTTTTGCACCATTTTACTCAGGTACATGGAAATGCAACCAGGGTGTTGGACCAAGTTGAAAATGAAAGAATTAACTTGCTTTACATGAAAATCAGAACCTCTCCATCTTAGAAATAATACTTCCATGTCATTTCAACAGGATTTATGCCACGAGAGAAAGGGCAGAGTATATTATTCCGAAGGCAGACTGCTGTGGAAGTGAGCTCTGCAGGCACAAAATTCATGGCCTAGTCAGCGCCTACACAGCAACAACTGGGCAGAGTGCAATGTTTTCTGGCAACGAAGATTGTAAGACATACTATTTAGAAATAACTTCTTAATAGATCTGTTCAAATTTGTGAGTACCAAAAGCTACTTAAGAAATTACTTAGGTAAGAACAGTTTTCAGAACATAAAGGTGTCAAGATTTCCAGAAAAGACACTGGAATTTAGCCTTCATAATAAATTGTTGAAAACATTTTGCAACTGATTGCATATGAATATATTACTTTGATGACCTTTTTTTTTTTTAAAAAAAAAGATTTATTTATTTATGCATACAAGAGCTGGGGTATAGGCCAGAGATGCGGGGGGTGAGAGGATTTACCAGAGACAGAGCAGGGAACAGAACAAGCAGACTGACTGAAATACACTGCTGAGGGCAGCAGCGGGCGAGACAGGAGAGGTCCGCTGTGCCCTTTGGGTTTCTCCCTGGCTGGCCAGGGATTGAACTTGTGCTGCAGAGGCTGTGGATTGCTTCACAGTGCGGTGCTTAACCCCTTGCGCCACCAGGGAGGCCCACTTTGAAGACCTTTTTCAAACACAAAATAATTTAAATAAATTATTTCTTCTACCAAGGTCCTGCCAGGCACCATCTTAGATTTTAGGGAAAGCGAATAAACAGGACATACTCTCTGCCCAAACAGAGCCTCCATTTCTCTACCAAGACCAAAACATTCTACATAGCAACCATACCACGGCCATTAATCCATTTTGCTTTAATGTGATCTAAACAGTCTTTGAGGCAACCAGGCGAGGGAGGAGTGGGTAATACAGCTGAATAATTGGGAGGATTTTCAGAGTAAATCATAGCTGGACTCTTAGGCAATTTACTTAATCTCTGTGTCTTAGTTTCTAACCCATAAAATGTACACTTAATGGCACTGAATCTGTTGACTAGTGTAGCCATAACAAAGAATCAGACTGAGATGTCTAAACAACAAAAATTAATTCTCTCATTCTCTGGGGCCTGTAAATCAAGATCAGGGTGTTGCCAGGATGAGTCCGTCTGAGGCTTCTCTTTGACTTGTAAGTGGCTGTCTTCCCTCTGTGTATGTTTATTTAAATTTTTTTTTTAATTTTAATTTTTGTGTAGAAGAACTTGGGTATAGATCAGAGGTGCAGGGGGTGAGAGGATTCACCAGAGACAGGGTAGGGAACAGAACAGGCGGAATGACTGAAATACACTGCTGAGGAGAGCAGCGGGCGAGACAGGAAAGGTCTGCTGCCATATGTGGGGTTAGCTCCCTGGGATAGTGCTATGACTTAACCCCTATGCCGCCAGGGAGGCCCTGTCTAATTTATCTTAACATAATGCCTTCAAGGTCTATCCATGTCACAAATCATAAGATTTCCTTCTTCCTCATGGCAGAATACTATTTTACTGTGTGTCTTATAAGATAGTCACTTTGGATTAGGGCCCGCCCTCAAAGGCCCATCCTTAAATTTTAACTTCATTAACCACTTTAAGGTCATACACCGCACACAGTCACATCCTGAGATATTGGGGAGGTTAGGAATTCAACATATGAATTGAGGGATGTTAATTTTGTCCATAACAGGTACCTAAATTCAGATTATAAATATAAAGCATAGGACTTTGATTTTTTTTTTTTTTTTTCTCCCTCAGACAGTATTTTACCAGAGGGCCAAAGTCCTTTTTGAATGTCCTGGACCATGATCCTACCAGAGCCAGATGGCCCACTAAATAAGAAAGCTTGCCTGTCAGGCTTTTGGCAGCTGGGGAACATATTCCATGACAGCAATGTCATACATAGTTGCTACGGCAGTGAAATTCAAGAGGTAGGTGTCTGGGATGAATAAGGAGAAACCCAATCACACCGACATCTACATTATGATTTTTTCTCTCATGACAGTTCTATGACAAAGTGGACATCCCCACCATTTTTGAAAATAGGGAAACTGAGGCAGAAATATATCAGGGAAATGGTACAACACACATGGCACAGTCAGACCCGTGGCCCCAACAGAAGCCTATATAATCCATGACGGATAAGAGGCACTGTTCTGTTAGAGGGGTGATGTCTATGATAGTTGCACCATCATTGCACCGTGATTTTTATGAGAAATGCTTTCAGGACTCTGTGTTGGGGTGTCAAGAATCTATCCTCATGACACTCCCCACCACTCACCAATAGCGATAAAACCTTTCTGTTTCTAGGGAGTGAAAACGGTCCCCGTGTAAGCAGGTAGAAGTGGGGCTGAAGTTTAGGAAATGAAGATTTAGGATAAGAATTGTATCTTGAAGAACAGGTCAGGGGCCCGAGGACAAGTGACGCAATTGGCTAGAACAGGCTGAGGGACATGTGGCGGCACAATCACTTGGATGGAACAATCACTTGGATGCTGAGAAAGGGGCCTCTGGTTCCCCTTGTTTCCTCTCTTCCTCCCCTTCCCGATTCTGTCCAATACCCAGAGCCAGGGGCCTGTGGGACAGAACTGGGAGATCCTAAGGTGTTGGCAAAACAAGACTCAATTTGACCTTCCCCATTCACTGCAGAGAATATCCAAAACAGCAAAAAAGCTGCCCATGGGTGGGGGTGGACTTGGGGACAAGGTGTTGGGCAATGTGTAGGGGGTGAGAGGTAAGGGAGCAGGTGACATTTCTGTATGAGGACAATTAACTGCAACCAAGAGTCAGGCTGTCTCTAATATGATGTCTATGACAGAGCAATCCCTGGGGGGGCTCAGCAACCCTCCACTGTTGTCTTATTGCCTGATCCTCACTACTCAAAGCCATGTGACAGCCATGAGCTCTCAGGCGAAGGGCTCAAATGCACAACAGGCAGTGAGCTGTGTGTGTCTCACAGAGAGTCTGCTGAGCTCCCCGCCAACCCAGGTCAGACAGGAGACCCATGCTGCAGCCCCAGGCCCTGGTCAACCCACAGCGGGTGCCAGCTCCACTCCACCAATGTCACTCATTCAAAGGTAAATCTGCTACCTTTTAGGGAAAGAGGCAGCTTGGGAGGCCACAGTTTCCCACTTTTTTCTGTGTATATATTTTTTACACATCTTCTGCTTCATTTTTTTTTTCTTCATTAGTCATCCCACTTACTTCTCCCACTTGTAACAAACATAAATTTGGTCATCAATGTGTGTGTTGGGTTTTAATAAAAAGAATGTGATTTTTTTTTCTTCTTTCCCCTCAGGAGAGGCAAATCCTCACACACAATCTTAAGTATCGTTCCCTACTATAAATAAACAGGTACTAGCCAAAATGTAGCAGATCATGTTTTGGAAAAAACACAGATATACTAAAGGCATTTTTGAATGGTGTTCGTTTACCTGGCACACGCACTTATGCTACCCCTCTCTCACCAGTTGGGAGTATACAACAGCACTTGCCCTTGAAGCCCGCTCATCTTGCACCCAATCACAAAATCTTTGGCAGCACAGTCGGGGGACAGGAGGAATATCCAACAGTAGGCCCACGTGGCCCATCTGTCTCTGTCACTGACACACTCTCTCCCAGCCGGCACAGTGCAAGGCACACAGGCACTTCCGTCCCTGCCATGTCGGCCTTCCCGATGTATGGGGGTGTATGATTGTGTTTTAGGAAGATTTGGGGTGACTTCAAATGATGTGCTTTTCTTTCAAATGAATCATAAAATCCAACTGACAAAATTTATCTAGTGCTTGAGCATTCTGGATAGAGGTTTTGCTGCACAGTGCTTTGGATAAATCGTATTATGGGTGAAAATACCTACAACGTGACCACTAGAAAATCTTTCCAGTTGCTGGCAAACTGTAGTCAGTGGGGTTAAGTAAGGTTTTTTTTTTTTTTTTTTTTTTTTTGCGACGCAGTGACTTTCTGCATTGCTTATTCAATAATGCATGAACTGCAACACCTTGGCATGAAGAAGAACAAAGAAGGAATGGAAATTGGCTTTCAAAAAGGGCAAGAGGTTACTCCTGTGGCATGTGCTCAGGAGTTACCAAGATTTTGTGCAATTAAGATTAGGTTGTGAGAACACCTCAGTTTCCTTAAATCTACACTTATAATGGGGAGTGAGACCTGGGGCCCCACATGTGCTGTCCTAGAATAGTGGGGCAGGAGATCCCACCACCCTCCCCCTACCCTGCCCACTGCTCTCTTGGCTCTACCAGGATGCTGGGCAGAGGGCAGGAGGGTGGTCTGCAGTGTGTTCACAGACAGATGGGTGACAGGTCTTCAGGCTGAGAACAGAGCAGCCTGGCAGGCCTTGTAACAAACTCCTTGACAGAGTCACCTCCACAGCGACCACTTTTATGACAAGTTTGTGCAATGAACTTTATCTGCATTTAATAAGAGCAATAAAATATTAACACGTGCACCTTCAGGAACTGTCTTTCCTCTCTGTGACCACTCAGCAACATTTTAAGTGGCAGAGAGCAGAGTTGGATTCAAAGGTAAACTATTCTTTTTAGCTTTTGAGACAATTTTCTGGCATCAAGCTATTGGAGCTCTGATCCTGAGTTACATTTTCATTGATGATAATAAGCACATTTTAACTTTCTGGAATAAAATTACATACATTAAAGATTGAGTTCTAATAAAAGCTTGAATATGTCATACATTATTAATGTTAGTGATTTTAAAGTCAAAATCTTTTATATACTCTTTTAAGATAAAAAGATACTATAAGAGACAACTTTTAAATATGCTCTAACTTTCATCTTCCAGCTAGAGTTCTAGAGATTTAGGACAAAATGTCAAAAAATTTGATAGTTCAGAAATATATTCAAGCCAATTCATTTAGACACAACATCCCCAAGTTTTAAGAGCTCTAGGATAAAGCCATTTTAGTTTTGCTACTACAGACTTGTTACAGACTTATAACATAAACCAGATTTAATAAAAAAAATTTCCTTGTACTTACAATGCCATGTGCACTAAAAATAGGAGCTATTAATTTGTGTGGCTTTCCCCATTAGGGTTAGGACTTATTATTAAAGTCAGGGAAATATCACAAAAGATTTTTATTATTAAATGCTCAGGTGATCTGACAGGATTTGATTAAGGTACAAAATAACTAAAGTAACTTTTTATTAAAAAGTTAGGATATATTTAATGTTTGGCTTCTAATAGCTTTTCATGTCATATGTTCATTTAATTTGTACGTTGTTTTTAGACATACTGGTATGGTTAAATTTCACTATGCAGAGACTAGCCAGTGCCAAAATTTTATCATCAAAATTTCTGAATATGTAAAGGGAACATACTCAAATATAGCAAAATTAAGGATTTTTTTTTTTGAGGTGCCCAGTTAAGAGGTTTTAATCTGTTCAGCACCCTTTACCCTCTCTTGTATTCAACAAAAGTCCCTTCTTCTCATGACTTTAGCTGGGTCCCTCCCCCCAGACCTCCCTCCCTCACTGGCCCATGGGGAGAACCTATGGCTCAGACCTGTATGTCCTAGTTCTCCCAGCACCACCGCTGCAGACCAGGGTACACAGACAGCACCTGCCCACACTGCGGGAATCCATGTGAAGACTGACGAGGCAGAGGTGAGCAGGAGTGGGGCAGAGAGAGAGAGAACCCAGATGACAGGAGTTGAACCCCAGGATCATTCATATTCCCAATGATGTGAGCCAAACTCACCCCAACCCCACCTTTTTTTGGCTTTTGCTACTTTTTTTTTTTTTTTTTTTTTTTTTGGCTTTTGCTACTTTTGAGTTGATTTTCCGTCACTTTAGTTAAGAACCCTGGAAAAAAAAACCCTAAAATTATGCTGCCTCTACTCTCACTCCTCTCCTATCCTCCTTAAATAAACCAGACTGTTGATTCCATTGAGAAAAATAGTATATTTGGGTGACATGACAATAACATAGTCATAGGTTGGGACTACCTGGCTTTGGGTATGGGAGTAAGGAGGAGGGGGTGGTGGAGGGACTAACACCCACACTAGCAGCAGGTGCACAGGTGTCTGAGGTCAAGAGAATCTTGGGCTTTGAAATATTTACTGCAAAGGCCATCATGAGAAGTCTGATCTGGGTGACAATGACAGCAAGTCTACGCTAGCAGTGCAATCTAACCTCAGTTTTTTGGGGGCTATCAGATTGGACTCAGGACAGGACCAATTGCATTAGCTGCAGGCGGTATCATAGGCATAGGCTGCCAGAGAAACCCCTACAGCAGCTCAAGAGAGCGGGACAGACTCTTGGGCAGAAACAAGGCCAAGTCTGAGTAAAACAGATGAGCACAACCACTATCGCTCCACTGCTTCAGCTGCTTCTGGGCACACGTGAGCTCTGGAGAGGAGAAGAGTGGAAGGCAGAGAAGGACGTAAGAGGAGACTAGGGAGGCAGCCTGTGTGCCGGGCACAGCCTCTGTCCTGAAACCAGAGACAACATTGGGCAGGGCAGGAGCAAAGCCTGTCAAGTTGAGGTTGGCAGAACTAGAAGCAAGAAGCTTGTCAACCTAACTCTCTCCCAAGTGTGGCTGGCAGACAGTCGTCTTTTCATCTGTCACTGTGGAATCATGTATCAGAACTGGATATGCTTAAAGAGGAATCCTCAATTCCTAACCACTTCTGTACTAAACATAGCCTTTGATAGGGCTGCCATGTCTCTTTGGGTACCAACTTTATTTGCGTAAAATTCAAGTCCTTTGTTGTCACTGTTGGAGGGCAGAACAGTTCCCATCCATGCTCTGTAAGGTCCTGACAGCAAGAGGGGACAATGTATCTTTTTGACAACCAGAATGTACCACAACAGGGCAGGTTAAGGGCTGAAAATTCAGCTGGACCAAGAACCTTTCTTCCCCTAGCAGCTTAAATCTAGATTTTAGAGTTAAAACTCAAGGTCTTTTCTAAAATCTTGGTCAATCTGCATTCCCCCAACAAGACTGCTGCAAATACAGTCTACAGGAAAACACCATGAGCTTGTGGACAGCTCCAGCACCAGCGAGAAAAAAACTCAGTAAGCATCTTTCCTCCTCAGTACAGTGAGGGTTGATCCCAAATATCTGCAGAGTATGTGAGGTCACTCCCCCAGAAACAGCCTGTCTTCCACATGGCCCAGGAGCACCCACCCCCTCTATGTCGGCACCAGTCCCACTGCCCTGTATTTATCACCCTGAGGAAGGCCGTGCCCAGTCTCTGTTTGGCCTCAGGGCCTGCTATTCAAAAAAACACTCAGTTAATAAACTCTACTTCCTATTTCATCACCACTGTTTATATGAACTTCTCAGACCTTCCAGATTGACCTCGGTGATAATGCACACATACATCACCAACACTGCTCACAGATAAATTAGGAGCAGGCTGATTATCACAGTTAGCAAGCCCCCAAGTGGATACCATGCCAGCCTCTTCCTTCAAAGCCTGCTTCATTTATTCCTCCTCCAACAAAACTTTGAGACCCTACCACATGCCGGGCACTCACATACCTGTAAGTCAGTGGTTCGAGATGTCCATTGTCCATGAGTTCCTCACCCAAATCCCCTTTTTCTCTTCCCCAATCTGGAATAGCATCTAGGAGGCTTAGTTTTATTATTCCCAGGCATCTTACTTTATAGTGAAACATGACTGCATGCCAAACAAAATCCCCAAGTTCAGTGCAAAGGGGGAAGAAGGAGATTCATAAGACAAAAGGAGCTGCCATCCCAGAGGCAAACCACATCGACTGGGTAGGTAAGGGGTTGAGGGAGGGACAAGGGAACCACACACCATGCCTTTGTCCTCATGGTAACTTCTCCAGAGGGTGAATGTGCCAGGAGCCTGTCAGAGGGAGAAGTATCATAGGCAAAGGACCTATTATCACATAGGTTCTTGTGTCCAAGGCTCTGAACAGGAATTTTGAATCATGGTTTAAGAAAATCCAGTCATTTGTAAGCAGGCAGGCAAATAACAAGATGAATGTGGAAGTTTGAAAAAAAATGGTTTCAAAGCATAGGCTTTTCCATCAAATGTGAAAGTCGAATGGTAACACAGATGCCAATGAAAAGAAGTTTCAAAATGTTTTAATTATAATTTTTAATTAAAAATACATATTTAGTACCTCTCAACACATATACCCAATCCATTAGCACAGTCATTTTTGAATATGCAAAAGGGTGTACAAGATTTGGAAAGGATTAGAAATGACATTCTGGTGCATTACTTAAAGTGTCAATCCACTGGCAAAAGTTCAGGACGCACGCGAATTTTCAAGATGATACCTACTAAGAAAAGTGGAGCATAATGAAGACAAGTATAGCGATAGGGTACACAGGTTCCCCAGTTGTGAAAGGACTGTTGTAGAAAGACTTCAGTCTGCTTTTTCAGACCACGTTCTAAGTCCAGTTTCTACACCTACTTGCTTTTGCCTTTGGCAATTCTGTAGCATCTCTGCCCTCAGTTTTTTCATGTCGTACAAGGTTGCCAATGGCACTGACCGCCAACTGAGGAATGTCCTTGGCGCGGTGTCTGGCACACAAGAACCCAAATGACTGCTGTCATTGAGGGCACTGCTATTATATCGTGTAATTGTTTTCTTTTTTGATCAGGGACAGAGGTAGGATCAAGTAATGAAAAGCACAGGTGGTACTTTCTCAACAGAGATGAACCTGCTGCCCTCTGGGTCAGAAGAGTTAAAACACCAGGACCCCTGTAAGAGTCACAAAGTAAATGTGTAATCAATGCAAAATGAACCTTCATGCAGACAGCAAAAAAAAAAAAAAAAGGAGCCCATGTCCACATATGGATGGGTAGAAAGGCTGAATGGACCCAATCTGATCACTAAGAAGTAACCTCACTATATATTAATAATTTACAGGATTGTTCACCTGCCTGTGCTCCAGGACTAAGACTCTGACGGAATTGGGCTCCTGCCTCCTGCCCTTGTTCATACGTGGCTTTCAGGAACAGCAGCCAGCCTGAGCCTCAGGGGCTGCTCCGAGGGCTCAAAGGCCTGCTCCGAACTCATACCCACTTGTAAATGTTCCAAGTTAGATAATAAACTTCTATACTCCTTGAAAAATTAGAAACCCAAAAACAAATCAAGTAAGATTCCCTGCAAACAGCAGTCGTAGGACAGCTGCTTCCATGGGGAACCGTAGTTGATCCCAGCCTTGAAAACTTACATAGGACTGGGCCCCAGGTGGTTTCCCTGGCTGGGGACAACTGGAGTGGTCAGAATCAGAGTTCAAAAGCAGAGAGGGGAAAGTAATGAAGGGAAGGCAACAGAAGCTTAGAGGAGCTGATCATGGGACCAACTTCCAGACAAAAGATGACGAGAGTAACTGACTTTTAAGTCCACCAGTTAGACCCTGACCTAAATGGACCGGGCAGGAGCGGTACAGATGCCCACTGCGCTCTCATAGAGAGCAGGGTAAGCACTGGACAGAGGACTCGACAGGAGCCAAGGCCCCCCCAAAGGAGGTCCCCACGCTCACTGTCACCCAAGGGGTTCAGCAGTCAGCATGGTGGTGCATGTTGGTAAACAAGCACCCCTCTGGACCCCCTCTGTCCCCAGGGACAGACACTAAAATATAACAGAGAAAAGGAACATTTGAAACATATGGACAGGGTCTAAAAATGAGAACATGCCAGATGGGGAAACAGAAACATGGTAAGAAGATTTTAATTCTGAGTCATTTTTAGTTCATATTTCTCTATTCTAAAACTGAAGGCATCCATTTGAGTAATGCTTTAGTCAAAAAAGGGTGTTCTCTGTGTTCTTCAGAAAACTGAAGCAGAGAACAATAATTTTAATAAGAAGCAACCAAGACACCAGTTGCTGGGAGATGTTATAGCTGGTGTTCTTGGCTTTCTTTAAGACAGAGGGCTACCATCTGGCCCAGGAGAGAACAACTTGGGGTCCATGCACCCACGTGTAACCACACACCTGCTTCTCCTGAATTTTTTAAGGTACAAAAAGACTCCTATTTCCCATCTTCTCTCCTGGCTTTCATCCCATCAGCATTCTTCTTAACAATCTGTCTCTATTTGTTCTCTAATTATCCTCCCACTAATCTTTGGGACTTATTTTACATCTTTATTCTAAATTCTTTGGAGTTATGTTATATAAAAATAAATCCGATTTATTTTGGGTGGCTGGCACTACAATTACATGGCCGTATCCATACTACGTGGGCAATGCATTTGGCAGGTCATTTCTATGGAATAATCTTGTTAAAAGAATTCTAAGGAATTCTAAATTATAGTGTGTTATATTTAATTCAAATTCATACAATGGTAGATTATACAACAGAGTCCAAAAAAGGTAAATATGAAATAGTACATGCAATTCTGAAATCCCACAAAGTCCCTGTTTTAATATGGTAAAGAAGTAATTTTGGGGGGAAGCTGAATGTTTAAAATCAAGTTGAGCTATCTTAATTTTCTTTTCATATGTTATATACAGATTTTTCATGGGAATGACTTGGCTCTGTACTTCTCTGAAGAATATGTGCCTCAGAGAGTGACTTTATTTAGGAAGCATGTCTAAAGTGACATGATTAACTTAGAATGATTAACAGCAATTTTCTTACTCTTTTTTTCTTTTTAAAATTTTTTTATTGGGCCTCCCCGGTGGCGCAGCGGTTGAGCGCTGGGTTGCGAAGCTGCGCGCGGCCTCTACGGCGCCGGTTCGATCCCCGGCTGCTCCCCGGCCACCGGAGGAGGGTCCCACATGGCGCGCAGACCTCTCCTGCCGCCCGCTGCTCCCCTCAGCAGTGTACTTCGGTCCTTCTGCCTGCTCTGCTCCCCGCTCTGGCTCTGGTGAATTCTCTCACCCTCCCGCGCTTCTGACTGTACCCAGTGCATGTATAAACAAAACAAACAAACAAACCAGCAAACTAATAAATAAAGCATGCCTCTATAAAAAAAAAAAAAATAAAAAATAAAATTTTTTTATTTTTGTGTAGAAGAACTGGGGTGTAGGTCAGAGGGGCAGGAGATGAGGGGATTCACCAGCGCCAGAGTGAGGAGCAGACAGGTGGATTTACTGAAATACACTGGTGAGGAGAGAGTGGGTGAGACAGGAGAGGTCTGCTGAGCCATTATGTTGGTTAGCTCCCTGGCCAGGGATTGAACTCAGGCTGTAGCTATGATAGTGCTGAGTCTTACCCCCTAGGCCACCAGGGAAATCCTGATTTTCTTATTCTCTATCTAAGTTCACACCCAGAAAACAACTACTTCTAAGACAAATGCACCATAAAGAACCAGCTTCTCCTCCTACATGGTTTACAAAATAAACAAAATACACTGAGCATCCCAATCTGTGATGAGTCAGGAAGTGTATACCAAAACTCGCTCGGCAGCTCTCTTTTCTGGCTATGCCACCATCAGGCGCCTGGAGAAAGACACCTTGCTATTTTCTGCAGCAAACTATACTATGACAACAAGTACTGACAAATGGCAAGAAGCCATCTATACAAGGTGGTTTTTTTGATTATAATATGTGTGTGTGAATATGGGATAACAGATATAAAAGTTAATAGTGATTATTTCTGGGTGATGAGGTCACAGGCAATTTATTCTTTTATATCACCCCCCCCCCCGGCCAAATTTTTTTTTTTTTTAAATAAGCATTCCTGTCTTAAGTGAATAGCTTCATAAAATACAGGCATTTCTGCGATGACAACTCTAGGGAATACCTGTGTGCAGAGAAGCCTGTGTCATACAAAGCAGCAGGACAGCTAAGATAGCTGAAGCATTATGCATGCAGCCACAGCCGTCCACGTCTGCTGCTGACAAAACTGCTGCCAAAACACAATCAATTTACAAAAAAGGAGACATGTTCCTGTGACATCCAGCTTCTGAATCACTTTAATTAATGGCTCTTGCTCAACTCATTATTAAGGAACCAGGCAATGTTATTAATAAGTGAATCCCTTGGGACCAAGGAGAAAACAGTGCCCACCAGCACTTTAGGGGCTGCAGCAAGGGCAGCAGAAAACCAAAAAGCGGCAGAGGGGGGCTACAGGGTGACTGGGTTCACCAATACCAGCACTGAGGAGGTGCTGTCCTCCAGGTCTGAATCTCCAATAGCTGCCGGAACTCAACAACAGAGCGAACAAGGAATTCCAGTTCCATCACTCACTGTGTGTTCTTGGGCATGTCACTTAACTTCCAAGTTTCATTTTTTCACATGAAAAATAATGATACTATTATTTCCTTCTTAGGGTTATTGTTGATGATTAAACAAAAGCATGTGCCGGCACCTAGTACAGAATCCAAAGTATGCACTCGAGAAGTATTACTGTCTACTCACTGGAAAAATGCATGTGAAATTAGTTTGGGGTCTTGGTCTGAATGTTTCTGCTGCATTAGCTTTATGTTTGACTTGGGGGTGAGGACGGACACGTGTCTCTGCAGGGAGCACCAGCAGTACAGGAAACACTGGCAGGGGAGCCGCAGCCCCTGGAAGCCAGCTGTCACAGGGCCTTCTGCAGCCTTCCTGTGCAGGAAGAGTTGTGGGGATGTGGTTCTCTAACATTATGTACCTGTCCTTGGCTGAGTTACATAATGAGTGCCTAAGAAATATCAGGTCCTGGGCCTCCCTGGTGGTGCAGGCGGTTGAGTGCAGTGCTGTAGGGCTGTCCGTGGTCTCTGCAGTGTGGGTTTGATCCCTGCCGGCCAGGGAGATACCCACATGGTGCAGCAGACCTCTCCTGTCTCACCTGCTGCTACCCTCAGCAGTGTATTTCAGTCAGTCTGTCTGTTCTGTTCCCTACTCTGTCTCTGGTGAATCCTCTCACCACCACCCCCACACCTCTAGCCTATACCCCAGTTCTTGTATGCATGAATAAATAAGTCTTAAAAAAAAAAAAAGAAGAAATATCAGGTCCCTACTGTAGTCCCAAATAATATTTATAGAGAAATCCCCAAGCCAGAAAGAATTTACTTAAACATAGGAAGTATTTTATAACTGTACTATGAATTTTGTGTCTTCTAAAGTTGAGATTACATTCCCGAAGCATCCTACTGAATGTTTTCACTGAATATCCTACCATCACCTGAAACTCAAAACAGGTCTTATCCTCACAGCTCAGTTTCTCTTCCTACTTCCTTAATCCTCTTAGTTGTTCTGCTGGTCATTCCTTCAGGTTTAAAATCCTTGACTAATTTGTGACTAATACTTCTTCTAGCTGTTTCATAGCCAGACAACACAGGATTTTGAGGGTTTTTCCCTTCCAAATCCCTCCCTCTCTGTCTCCTTCTGTTCCCACTACTGAGCTCAGGATGTAGGATGTCAGTCTGAGAACTGATCCTGTATCCTTCTGCTAACAGACCCACCATCTCTAACCCCTTCCTCAAAACCAGAACCAGGACTCCTAGCTTATAGACTAACGACCATCTCCTCTGTACACCCTTGGGGTTACCTTCTCAAATGGCACCAGGCATTCACAGTGTGGCACACCACAGTCTGCCCTGCACACTCTCCCTAGCCCCAGTCCAGCTGGCTCACTTAATGTGTGGATCACACCTGTGCCCTTCAGCCTCTTATGATCGTTACTATTCCCCAACCCTAAGTTGAAGCCCTATCTCCTCTCCCCAGTGTCCACCCAGTTCCCAGGGTTCTTCATAAATGCCTTCATTTAACTCTCAAAAAAATTTATGAGATAGTAATCACTCTTTCCATTACATGGTGACATTGTTGAGGCTTAGAGCATTCAAGAGCCTGAGCTGAATGTGGGTGGTCTAAGACTCGAGAGTCCTAGTCCTGACCACTGTTCGACTGAGGACTGCTGATTTGTGCCAGTATTATTTCCCTGGTTAGATATCTCAAGCCTTAGAAAGCCAAGGACTAAATAAACCCTATCCTTTTTCCATATCCTGCCAGATGAAATAATGTCTAGCCAGGCTCCCATTTGTGATGCAAGCACACCGTATGACACTGAGTTATCCCTACATAATGCTTATATCTCCATTTCAAAGTCTTTGAGTATTGTTTGCAAAGGTCACTCAGCAGGGAATGAAGTGGCTTAGGAAGGATGTTCAAGGCACGGAGGCAGGAAGAGACAACTCAAGCTCAGGTTCTTGGTCAGGAGCAGCATCCACACCCACCTTCCACCTGAAAGAAACCACCTGCCTGACTCACACTTGCTGAGAACAATTATAATCACGGCAAAGATCCACAATCCAAAGGTGCCTAAAAAGAAATCCCCTATATCTGCAGAATCACAGACGCTGAGGGTCTAGGAGATCATTTCTGACCATTATTTATCATAGAGCAGCATATCATGAACTAGCTCAAAACAGTCTGGGCTGAACCAGCAAGAAGCAGAGGTTTCCTCACTTGCATTCTGTGTCATGGAGGGAGCACACTAGACAATTACGGAAAGTTCTGAATCACAAACTGGGGAAAACCATTCTGACTAAGAATCAGCTGGACACATTTGCACTGGTGCTATTCTCATGTTTTAGGTCTAGTTCAGCAGGCAAACACTAATACCTTCTGATCTCTGAAAGGCTGATATCAAATTCAAGGCACTGTAACATCCCAGATGCCCAAATAGAGCAGAGTCCCAGTTATATCTCCTCTGCTTTGCACCAAATTTATAGTCTGGGGTGCTCTCTAAACTGTGTTGTATCTGTCCCTTTATTTTAATGTTCAGAAAGACAAGAACAACACAAAGAATATTATTTTCCCCAAATTACCTGACAGTAAGTAGCAAACATGAAATCCCATCTCCCCGGTACTTGATAATTCCAGAAGTAAGGACATTCTTCTGCAAAATCACAGTCCAAGTGTAAGCTGAAGCCCCACCTGTCCCGTACCGGTAATGAACTCTATATCTCAGGGTTATTACTCAGCCACTCCAAAACCGATCTCAGGGCCTCCCCGGTGGCGCAGCGGTTGAGCGCTGGGTTGTGAAGCTGCCCGCGGCCTCTGCGACGCAGGTTCGATCCCCGGCTGCTCCCCGGCCACCAGAGGAGGGTCCCACATGGCGCTCTCCTGCCGCCCGCTGCTCCCCTCAGCAGTGTACTTCGGTCCTTCTGCCTGCTCTGCTCCCCGCTCTGGCTCTGGTGAATTCTCTCACCCTCCCGCGCTTCTGACTGTACCCAGTGCATGTATAAACAAACAAACAAACAAACAAATAAATAAAAACATGCCTCTATAAAAAATTATTTAAAAAAAAAAAATATTAAAAAAAAAAAAAAAAAACAAAACCGATCTCAGGAGGGACTGAGAATTTTGTGATTTCACCCAGAGTAACCACCCCCTGCCCATCGGAAAGCATTAACTTAAGTCAGTAGGAGGGCTCTGTTACAGCCAGCATTTGGGAGTCCCTTTCAGCTGCCTCTCCTAGGTGCTACTAGGCCTGGTTTGGCATCACAGAGGTGGGAGTCCTGGTACTTATCACCTGCAGGTTTCTAAGTAGCCTTTAGTTTTTGGTCACATTGGGACAAAAACTAAAGGAGCAGCCCTGGGGACAGGTCACTTCTGGTTCCAGACACCTAGGGAGGTGGCTGGCACTGGCCATGTGTATACCTTTCAACAAACTCTCCCAAGGAGGTTACTAACAGGTATTATAAGATACACTAAGTATCTTTTTGGGTAACCCAAGTCAGTACCTGAATTTAAGTTAACCACTGAGAAGAGTTGTTAATCTTTGGGGCTTTGGTGGGTTCCCACTGCTATCATAAAAAGGTTAGGAAAAAAACTGATTTTTTAAAAGCCTGAAGGAAAATCTTTGAAAATTACTTCCCTAGGAACAGCTTCCCCATCTCAAAAGATTTAGCACAGGCTTTAAAACACCTAGTGTGCATAAGTGTGTAAGTCGGCTTGCAGCCCAGGAGCACTCACTGCTGAGCAGGGAGCTGTAGAGTTGGGGGCCTTCAAAACATCAGAAACAGCTCTTAACAGTTGCTTTTTGTTATCCATGGAAACGTTCTGACTATTCATGACTGTAGGTTGAATGTGAGGGGAGATCCAGTCTATAAATGCTTTGCTCAGGGGCAAAGAAGGGCTCACTTAGTTTTAGCCCATTGTAATCATTAAAGGAAAATAATGTTAAATCCTTGCCAAACAGAGAGATCTTTTTGTCAAAGGCACTGCTTTCTAGCAGTGACTCTTGACAAAGCAATACATGTGATTAAATTAAACTCAAGTCCAACCTCAACACTGCAAATGAATCTCAAAAAGCAGGAAAGACCATTATAAAGTTGGTTACCTGCAATTAGAGATATAAACACATTCTCAACACTTCCTTTGTTGGGCAGTTTGATGATATTTTATTCCAAGCCAGGGGTCTGCCAGGGAAATCTTACCATGGATTTAAGAATTAGATGTTTTTTTTTCCTAAAAAAAGATTTGTTTATTTATTTATACAAGCACTGGGTACAGTCAGAAACTCGGGAGGGTGAGAGAATTCACCAGAGCCAGAGTGGGGAGCAGAGCAGGCAGAAGGACTGAAGTACACTGCTGAGGGGAGCAGCAGGTGGCAGGAGAGGTCTGTGCGCCATGCGGGACCCTCGCCCGGTGGCTGGGGAGCAGCCAGGGATCGAACTGGCGCTGCAGAGGCTGCGGGCAGCTTCGCAACCCAGTGCTCAACTTCTGCGCCACCGGGGAGGCCCTAGATGGGTTTTTATAGGAGGAAAAAAGTCCCACAAGTAGCTATTACAAGGTCAATAGATGCAATGTAGTTCTGATGTTGTTTCAGAAACAAGACGTACTCCTTTCTGTGGCGGCATTATCCATCTAAAATCATTCTATAATTCTGGTGGCGGTCTGGAGACAATAATCTAAGTAGAAAACTGTGAACACTTTAGTGCCAATCTTTTTTAGCCATCAAGACCAGTGGGAAGCAGAAGGGGCTGCAGAAAGTTCTCTAACCTTCCTTTTCAACAATGATGCCATGCCGAGTATGGCTGTAGGGAATTAAGTCACCCCAGCGTGATGATCTCTTGTCAGGGTGCCTTCCTTTGCTTTGATACTGGAGGGTCATGGAAACCTCATGCTGAGATACCAAGGTCTCTCCTTGTCTGACAAAAGCTAGGCTCAGGATGAGCATGACAAACACATCAAAATAAAAAAATTTAAAAAATGGGGGGCATTTCTCCCAGGTGATAAGACTCCTGATTCCCAAGAGAGTTTAGACTATGAATAGCAAATGCTGTTCACAGATGTGGAAGTTAAAGACAATTTTACTTGTATTTTTGCAATACATAGTGTTCACCACAAATGTTTTCAAGGATATGTGGGGGACAGAGCTGAAGCCTGGCAGAGGCTAGAGAAGAGGCCAGAGGAGAGGAGCAGCCTTTACTCAGCTAAGCACTCCAGGGCAAGAGGAGAGCCAAGGGGAGAAAGTTAAAGAAAAGCAAACTTTGATTCTATTTAAAAAGAGCTTTCTAACAATCTGTGTTCTCCAAAAATGGAACTGGCTGACTCCTGAGCAGACGTGTTCCAGTGGAGCCGGGCGGCCATCTGCCAGGGTGGTGGCGGCCCAGCACGCAGCACGAACACAGGCTGGCTGAGTGTGCTCCAATCTTAGAGCCCAGGGCACTCAGTTTGTGTCTACTCATGCTACTTGGTACCCCCATTTCTTTACCATAGTGAATTAAGACAGCCACCTTTTCAAGAGACATGTTTGGGTGACAAGTTAAAGCAGTGTCAGTTTAGTGGAAAAGTGTGAGTCTGTTCATGAAAAATGGAATTTCTACATCAGGCTCAGAACCTATGACAGCTGGTAATCTGGTGTGATTCATAAGCAGGCCTGTGTCTCACTTCTCTTTCCAAATCATGGAAATAACTTAATCCACAGCAAAAATACTACCCAATAAACAAAAGCTTCAAATGGCTTTGAAGAGTGAGCAAATTAGTTTTCAAGATTGCATAAAAGGAAAGATGTGTATCTTACCACACCTACCATACTTGGTATGAAATCTACCCTCTTGTCAGAAATGAAAAACAACAAGTAAATGTGACATGGATGATAATACTGATTTATTACAACAACAAATTCTTAAATGTGAAACAGCAGTCTTGGTACAACCCACATTATACTCATTTAAGGAGAGAATAGGAACTTTTTAAAATGGCAGTCCAGTTCAACCATTCTTCAGAAAGGTCCTCAAATTATTTTCTCAAATAATCTGGAGCAGTAACTACTACTGGTCAGTCTGATGTGCATATGAAGGCAAGACTGGACACTATTAACTTCACCTGATTCAAAGGGGCCTTTCGTATATCCAGATACGAGAGGAAAAAGAAGACATGTGAAGAAAGGTGGGTGATGATTGGCCATGCCAAGCTCCCAGCAGCTCCCACCTGAGTGACCCTAGAAGACCTCGAATGTCACGCTAGGGCGTGTCCAGCTGCCACTTTACCTAACACTGTCTAGCACCAGGCTATGAAACATCTTCAATCTGAAAGAGGGGAAAAGCCACCCAGGTACAAGGTGTTCCTTGTTATCTCTTCTTCCGTGCACGAAAGAGCTGATGGAATGACATGGCAGAGCTGTTGAGATTTCTGGAGGAGGTGATTCCATTTCAGGATCCTCTAGAATGGTGATGCCAAGAGACAGGTACATGTGTGACACACAGAAGTGTCAACTTACTTAAAACTCTAAACTCTAAAATCTCCAGGAGGTGACAAGTCTGAGAGTTCTCCATCTTGACCCCTTAGTTCTCAGAGATTTTTAAAAAAAGATAGCTAGAAAGATTTAAAGACTTTAAAGAAAACACATGAACATTTAAAGCTGAACACTCTCCCCTGAAAAAGCACAAGGATTCTTGGCTCCCATATGGGAAGCAGTTTAGCAATATGGGCTGGACTGTGTGGGGATACTCACCGAGTGTGTCCTTCAGGTTCTTCACCAGGGAGCCTTTCTTCAAGCTGTTCTTCCTCTCCACATAGTTGGACGGCACGTAGCCTGTCCTGTTGGCCGCGTTCCTCACCCGCCACCACGTCTTGGAGTCGTCCAGCAGCCACAGCCGCTCGTTCTTCTTGATGTCCAGCTCCTGGTCTTGCTGGGCCGTGTAGTCCCACTTGGCTATGACAATTACTTCTTCTGTCATCTTTCATGGAGTCCTTCTGCCAGCAAAACATTTGGAGATGCTTGTTAGAGAACCAAATACTTCATCCTTTGCATTACCTTGAACAATCAGGGACTGACAGCTTTTATTAGAACTCAGCAGTCTGTTTTCTCCTGGGTTTTGAGATACTCAACCTTAAAAAACAACCTTCTTTCAACAAATTTTAGTATTTTGTGTTGAAGATTTGTATAAAACGATTCTTAATTTCTGAGAACTCTGAGAACCAAGTTCTCCACCAAAAATAAACCTTCAAACAATCATAAGTAAAAATATTATAATTAAATGTGTTCATTTGGATTAAGAAAGACCAGTTCCTCATAGCCAGTATATTTACATCCATTCCTGCAAAATATGCTGCTTTATGAACGTATTTAAAAAACACAATACATCCAGACTGTTCCTATAATTAAAATAAATATAGAACTTATGCAATGTGGTATCCTAGACTAGATCCTGAAATAGAAAAACAAATTAGTGGAAATACTGGTGAAATCCAATGATGTTCAAATTAATAATATGGCACCAATGTTAATATCTTGGTTTTGCAAATGGATCAGTTATGTAACATGCTAACATTAGGGGAAACTGTGTGAAGGGCACACAGGGATGCTTGACAATACCTTTGCAAACTTTCCTGTAAATATAAAATTATTTTTGAAAACTCATATTAAAACCTGCACACCAGATGTTTATAGCAGCTTTATTTATAAATGCTAGAACATGGAAGTGACCAAGATATCTTTAAGAAAGTTAATGAAGAAAACAAACTGTGGTAGGACAGATAATGGAATTATTACTTAGTGATAAAAAGGAAATGAGTTACATAGCCAAGCAATGACAAAGAGAAACTTTGGATGCATATTACTAAGTGAAAAGAGGCAATCTGAAAAGCCAGTACACTGTCTGATTCTCACAAGGACTCTCTCCTTGACCAAACTTTAGTCAGGCTCCTCTGTATCCTCTCCCAACTAGGCCTTCATTTTTCTACTTCCATATCTGTCTATCTTTGCACTGTCCAATTTTAACAAGAATCTTGCTAAGCTGGTTCAGCAACAGTCCTCTACCCTCACCCAGGGTATATATAATCACCCAGTCTGTCTTCAGAAAGAACTCTTTAGGTCAGTTTAGCCAGTTTATCCCTATTCCTACACCCCACCCCATTTCTAATGTTTATCATCTTAGTAATTTTCCATTCTTTGACCCCCTACCTACCCTACTCTTTGGCTATAAATTTCTACTTTCCCTTCTTGTATTAGGAGTTGAGTCCAATCTTTCTCCTTCACTGCAAAGCTCCCATACAGTAGACTCCCCTGAATCAAGTCTGCCTTACAATTCTATAAAAGTGGTGTGAATAATTTCTTCTCTAACAATTACAACTATATGACATTTTGAAAAAAGGCAAAACTATGGAGAAAATGAAAAGATCAGGAATTGCCAGGGGCAGGAGGGCAGGGAGAGAAGAAGTGGATCACAGATTTTTATCATACCCTAATAGTGGCTCATGTCACATTCATCTGTCAAGACTACAAACATGCAACACCAAGAATAAACTGTAATAACATTATTCTGAAATAAAAAGTTTATAAAACCACAAATAAATGTAGTATATAGGTAGTTAAGTCAATTTTGGAGTAATATATAGGAAAGGTATACCTGAATGACTTAAAGAAATAAAGCTGTCAACTATTTTAGCAACTGTGTATCTCCTAGCCACAAGAAGAGCTAGTGTTTTCTCAGTAGAAAAAAATCCAACTTTCAGTCCTTCCACTGACTAGAAGTTTTCTCAAACCTCAGAAGCTAGTTTGACGGAAAGATTCGTGATTAAAACTGTCTTCCTCTCAGATACAGAGCAGTCCTCATTATTTTGTAGGGATTACTTCAGAATTATAGAGGAGATACAGTATGTGCACTGACTCCATGGAAAGAAACATGAATACTTGTTTAAATAACATGCCAGTTTCTATCAGACAATAAAGAAATTTATAAATAAAACATGTCTTCTTTCATGAGTTAACTTCCAAATTTAGAGACAACAAACCTTTTGGGAAGGAGAAATGTTTAATAAGCCTTATGCATAATGTATACAAGAGCCAAGAGGGCCGAGTCTACACAAAGCTCATTTTCAAACTGTAGACAATTTTGTTACCTACTTTCAGGAAATCTCAAGTCTGTGCCCATCTATCTCTATCTATCCAAGCCTTTCTGTCAGGTGAGACTTTTGAAAGTCATGAAGACAGTTTTTCTCTTCTTTTTAATAATCACAAGTGGGGCTATAGCCATAATAGGAATGGGACTCAGAGAATATTCCATTTGAGTAGAGATTTTTGTTTCTTAATTACAGTTTTCAAAAGAGAACCAGCCCATCACTTAAGACCAATCAAAGCAATTTATTAATTTTCTGCCTGATCTAACTGCATGAACAACAGTTAAGTGCGGAGCTGGCCAGGCACAGTATGTTTCAGTGCACATTGACTATCACGCGGGAGTTAAAAAAAATACCAGTGCCTGGGCTCTCCACAGATCATTTATAGCAGAATATCTAGGAGTGAGACCTGAGAAACTATGGTTTTATTTTTACAGCTTACCAAGTGATTCTGACAGGCCTAGAAGGGAAAAAGCCAACTAAGAGGGGAATGAGCCACAAAGTCCTCTCACGATCCCCCTCCAAGTCAGAGACCTGTCGGTTGCCATAGCCACGAAGATGCCCAGCTCAGGAAAGCCACACTGAGGTACGCTGGGCACCTGACACACATTAACTTAAGGACAATGACCTTTTCTGGGAAATGAGGAAGATAAAGACTAAGTGACTTGTTAAATGATAAGATCAGGATTGGAGTTCAGGCCTGTTCACCCCCAAATCTGTGCTCGTGTGCTCACTTCCAGGGGTGGATGCAGTCTGATGCGTAGTACGTATTCTAGGATAGGGGAAATTATAAGTGTCTATGGCCTAGGAAACACTAGTTGTCCCTCAGCAATGGGTTTTACACCTATTCTAACTGACTTCTTTGAGCTTTCTATCAATAGTAAAGCTTCAAGAGGCCAATCAATAATCACCTCACTCCAGTGAAGGCCACTGATGTGCAATCACTTCACTCTAGCACTCTGAATGCCAGGCATCTACAGGAGGGACACCATGCCCACAGTTAAAAGTTGGCCAATCCCTGAACATTCTACTTCTGAAAATTGACTGATAAACCTGATGCCACATTCCCCGAACGGCTCATCAGATAAGCTCTGTGCAGGAGATCCACTTGGGAAGTACAGCCCTGTTAGTCAGCAAGCGTGTTTCAGGTGCTGAGTTGAGGCAATGGTCTACCACCCTCACGGCTCCTGCTGTAAGATGCCAAGGATCCAGACCCCAAATAAGTGGGAAAAGAACGACCATGCAAAAGGCAAATAATCGCAGGAGCAATGGACAGAGGCAATGAGGGGAAACCACTGGGGAAATGGCAGACCTGAAAGAGATGAAGGAAACTGGGACTCGAGAAAAGGAAACTGTTTCAGTCTTGAAATATGGGTAGGATCTGCAGGGGCTCTTCAGTCAAAGGAGAGGACACCCCAGGCCTAAAAGATGTAAGCAAGAACCAGGCAGTAGTAACACATTCCTAGGCAGACGAATGAAGAATTACCCAAGAGTAATTTAAAACAAAAAAGTAAACGGAACATGTATTCCTGGGCTTTTAAAAAAGCCATTTCAATGAGAACTAAGGTACCCCTCCAGCGCTCCACCTTATCACCTGTATCCCTGCAGGTGTGATCTTTCTTCTCTGTGCCAACACAGGTTGGAAAGACTAGCTGGAGGCCCTTTCTGAAGAGACCTGCTTTTTGCGCATGAGATCAGGTTCCACTTGGGCCTTGGGAAACTGTTTCTTAGCAGTCTGGTAATAACAGTTATTTAATAACTCTGTAGAAAGGTAAGTTATGGTAAGGTATGCACGATGGAGAGACTGGAATAGGAAGAGATGCCAGATGAATCAAGATGATCACACAATAAAATTAGACATACAAACAGACTTCTATTTCTAATATGAGAAAGCCCTAACAAAAGAAAACCTGGAAAAGTACATTCTAACTGACTGCTGAAACATTAAGTCAAAGATGGTATTCTGATTAAAACAGAATCATCCAAAGAATGATACACATTTATCACTCCAGCTTATAAGGAAAAATCTAATTTTTTTCATTAGCTTCAGCTAGGTGATTTATCACACAGTTCTAGTCAACAGAAAGAAGAGCACAAATTTGATATTTTATAACCAAGTCGGATCTTGTAAGTCATGTAACCATTCTGGAATAGACGTTTAACAAGAACTTCTAGTCATTCTGAAAAAAAAAAAGAAAGAGAGAGAAACCTACAAGGTATGTTATATTTTTCCAGTCTTAGGTGGAAGAGCTAAAACACAAGTAAAACTAGAAGAGTTATAAAAAACTTTCTTCGTTAGACAGTTTCCCTAACTCCTAAAATAATCTTAACCTTATTTTATTCCTTGCTGGGTTATAGTCGGGTTATATACTCCTCATGGTAACCAGTGTCCCTACATTCCCAAATGGCCACAGATAATTCCTAATAAAACAGTGACTAAAAGGTACTTAAAACGTGATAAAGGCCAGCATGAAGGAGGCGGACAGGTCACTGTCTATTCCCACCTGTGCGCTCAATTGTAAGACACCATCAGGCTCAGGGTGCTGCTGCAATGGCCTTTATCTAACAACAGGAGATTGGGAAAACAAAAGAGTTTCTAAGGCCACAAATGGCCACTGTCTCACCCCAGATAGTGTCCACAGTGTCCAGTAGTCTCAAGTAAAGGCTGCTCGTGCAAGATGGTACTGTTGAATAAGAGCCTGGAGCTGGTGGCACATCGCTAAGCAGTGGACCAGGATCAAATTTACACTGGCAGGGCCTCCCCGGTGGCGCAGTGGTTGAGCGCTGGGTTGCGAAGCTGACCGCAGCCTCTGCAGCGCCGGTTCATTCCCCGGCTGCTCCCCGGCCACCAGAGGAGGGTCCCACATAGCACGCAGACCTCTCCTGCCGCCCGCTGCTCCCCTCAGCAGTGTGCTTGGGTCCTTCTGCCTGCTCTGCTCCCCGCTCTGGCTCTTGTGAATTCTCTCACCCTCCCGCGCTTCTCACTGTACCCAGTGCTTGTATAAATAAATAAATAAATCTTAAAAAAAAAAAAAAAAACCTAATTATTAAAAAAAAAAAATTTATACTGGCAGCTGGAGATGCTCATAGGTGGGCACAGCAGTAGCCCACGGAAACAGTGTGAAGGCTAGGCTGGACAGCCATGGAGGCAACAGCACCAGAGGCAACTATACCAGGAGGTGATGCCACATGATCAGAAGCAGAGGACAGCTTTCAAAGGTGGCCAGATACAGAATGCTGGTTACCTCTCAGCAGTGCTGATCTGCACTGATCAATACTACTGGTCAGAACTAGTCACCAGGACACAGTGTTAGAGATGCCAGTGTTATAACTCTTTTGTGAGCAATTGGTCCAAACCAGTAGCCAACAGCTCTTTGATGCACTGGGGTGAGGCTGACTGTTTTCCTCACATGCAATATCAGAGGCAGGGCTGGAAGCAAGCACAGCAGCCAGGTCTCTTGCAAAGGTCTATGGAGGTCTGGGAGTCTGTAGAAATGTTTGAGTCCCACAGAGATTCTCTCCTTGATGCTTCCTCTTCAGAGATTGTCTGCTGAAGCCTTCTCATCTTCAGAGGTCAGCTCCTGAATGAACCAAGCTGGCTCCTGCTCTGCCTTATATCCTCTGCATGGTCCACCACCCTACAATGCTGATTGTATCAGTTTCCCATCCCAAGTGTTTTATTGATAAGGTTAAGCAGCTTTGGCTTACTGAATTTTCCAAGGGCATAATGAGCTCAAGCCCTTGACTGACAGCTTGAAAGCTCAAACCTGTTTGGTCCATTTACAATCAGGCACCAGATTAAAAAGGGAAAATCCTGTGCCTGCACAGACTGGACCAGTGGGCTCCAGTGAGCCACAGCTGGAGCTGGCCTTGGTGGTGGTGGGAGGCATATTGTACCTGGGGTTCCTTCGGTGTAAAAAGGAGTGGGGAGGAGTCCTGGCTGGACTCCACTGGGAGTCAAGAGTCTGGGGTTCAGTCTTTGGCTGAACCAGTTGTGTTACCCGGGACTTCAGCTTATTCAGTAAGATGGAAATAATAATACTTGCCTAGCCTCACAAGAATTTCTGATGTTCAGGAGAAATGTGATTAAGGAGTGTTCAAAAGGAAGGATTTAGTGGAATAAAGAGTCTAGCCACAACCACCTTAACCCAGCTACCTCTTCGGTAATGTTGGGTAATACGGCACCTCGCTTAAGCGCTTGTGAAGAAAGCCCTGAGCAGACTGCCCAGCACAGTGGAAAGGCAAGAATGGGGCTATGGTCATATTGAAAACCCGAGGTTCGCTGCAGCACATTTTATACATGTACTGTGAGGCCAAGTCCCGGCAACCCCTCTCTTTATTTAATCCGAATTTACTATAAGCACTGACTCTGCAGCAGACATTCTTCAACAGCGCATGGGATGCCTGAGCAAAACAGAAAGGGTGTCTGCTCTCTTGTAACTCAAGTCCTAGGCACAAGGAACAGGTCTTCAGAGACACCTCCCCTTCATCCTTATCTAAGTCAGTATCACTGCCAGCCTCTCCTCTCAGAGATCATTCAGCAGAAAGTCTACAACTTCACTTCCTGAACAGCACTTAACACCACCTGTGATGACCTGTTTACCTATTTATTATTGTCCATTATGTGTTGACAGTGGCTGTCAACCACTAGTTTAATGCGAAACTCAAGGATAAGACAGGCTGATGATTCAAGGTTATTATGCCTTTTCCTTATTCACCCTCCTACCAACTAATCAATTTAGCTTGCTACAGTGAAAACCAGGGTCATAGTTTTAAAAATTTGCCCAATCCCATTTTGATTTATAAACCTATATGGATACAATATGACTTCTCAAACTTAGTGAAAAAACATAGACAGACAGGTACAGACAGACAGACAAAACAAGTCTATGTTTTACCTCTATGATGTTAACTTGGAATTTCAGAAAAATACATACGTGCATATGAATATGCAGACATACTAAATGCATGTGCCTCTGAGCACATAAGCTTACTCCCTTAAGGAGTAAGCAATTAAAAGAATAAAAGAAAAGAAATTAAAAGACTACTTGAAAAACAAATTGACACCCCTACATAGTGTTTAAACATACAATCTGAATTACTCAGATAATATAATCTACTTCACTACTTCAGTGTTTTGTTTTGTTTTTTTTTTTTTTTGACTAGCTCATGCCTTCAGGGGGAAAATGTATTCAACCAAATATTATGGAAACTGAATTATACCCTTTTAGTAAATGTGACAGAAAGAACATTCGACACTCCCCAACACCACCCCAGACGTCCACATCCTAATACCTGGAACCTGTGAATGTTATATTATTAATATATCACAAAAGGGAATTAACCAGCTCACTGGAGATGGTGAGATTATCCAGGTTATCCAGGTGGGCTCAACATAATATCAAAAGGTGCTACAAGTGGGAAGAGGGTAGCAGAAGAGACAGAGGCATTTGGGGTGCCATTGCACAGCATGTAAAGAGAAGGAAGGAGACACCATGACTCATGGGGTGAGGACATCCTCTAGAAACTGGAAGAGGCAAGAACATTCTTCCTCCATCCTCCAGCAGGAATGCAGCTGGGCTGCCACTCTAAGGTCAGCCCTCCGAGTGACCTCCAGAACTGTGGGGGAATAAACTTGCGCACTTTTAAGCCACTAAGTTTGTGACAGCTGCTACAGAAGATGTGAGTGACTCTGCTATGGTCAGTCTGAAAAGGAATCCTTTTTATGTTTCTCCCCACTGATTACAATGTTTTTTTTCCCCTTGGTGTATATTTACAAGTATTTTAAAATACACATCTACATAAAGAAGAACTACTCAAAGGAAGTCTTAGAATCAACAAAGTATCTTAGGAATTCTTTAAAGTTGTGTTTTAGATAAAAGATTTGCCAGATGTCAATTAATTTGATAGGGGCTGGCAGCAACCTGCGGTATCCTGGGGTGGAACGGAAAGGCCAGTTGGTGGCTTTTTATAAGCAGTATCACTAATTACAGCTAATACAATTCAGCTTTAAGTAGGGCACAATATGGAATGTAGTGGCTATTCCAACTCTCAGTAAGTTAATTAAGCGGTGACAAGAGTCAAGTTTTACAACTACCCTAAGGCACGGAAATATACTACATGTGAAAAAGAAAATAAATAATAGCTAGGATCAACATGCATATTTTCAGTACAGAGGAGCTGGTTCCAGCTACCCTGAGTGGCTGGGGGGGTGCATGGTTATTAAAGGAGCAAAGAACATTCACCTTATACCCGCTTGACAGTTTTATGTGTCTTAGCTCATCAGATGTTTATAGCAACCTTCTAAAATAGAGCTTAACTACAGATATATTTATTGAATGATGAAACTGGGGATTAGAAATATAAAATAACTCACTCAAATCTACAAAGGTAGTGTCTGGATTGGGATTCAAACTCATGATGTGTGTGTGAGTAGAAAGCACTGCCTTATCCATGGTCCTCTACTGCTAACTGCTGGTACTTGGTAGCAGTATTTTGCCACATGGCTCTAAAAAAAAAAGGAGAAATCCCAAGAGTAAGGTAGGTGGGGACAAACAAGAACTCAATTTCCATTTCATTTGGATAAACTGGTCAGTGAAAGTACTAAGAAACAGCAGAAGCTTCCAATCTTTCAGGAGGATCTGGGATGGGCCTTGTTTGTTCTTTAGTATTTTACTGGAGGAGGGGTAATTGAAGGGTCAAAGTCCTCCTTTGAGAAGCTCAGTTCCCCTTGACCTCCCTCCCACAGAGTGGGGGTCCAGGCTTTCTGTGCTGCTGTCACCAGGAGCAGAGTGCTACTTCCCAGCTACTCTCGCTAAGCTGGGCTGAAGCACAAGGTGCCCTGCTGACCTTTGCTCTGCAGGTTATTTTGTGAAGGGTCTTTTAATGACTTTTTTGCTAATTTTATTGGGTAATGGTAAAAGACTATAGTCTGTAAAGTCTCTATATCTTTGAATTAGTGGAGGTTTTCTTTGTGGCCACTGATGCTACCTATTTCTGTGGATATTCTTCTGTAGTTGGAGAAGCCCAAGGTGTGAGAGCCAGTCTCAGCACCAACCAGGTCAGTTCCCTGCTCTGTCTCTGGTGAAGCCTCTCACCCTCCTGCACCTCTGGCCTGTACCCCAGGTTCTTGTATAAATAAATGAATCTTTAAAAAAAAAAAAAAAAAAGCACAGTCCTATTACCCACTAAGTCTCACATGTTCAATCAAGATTAAGCTGCCCAAATCACTTCAGTTCTTCAGTTTCACACACTTGATGTCCACATTCCTAAGTATTCTGTATTTCAGACTTTCCTATTTAATGGAAAAGTAAATTTCAGAAAATCCCTCTGCACTAGCACTCGGGACCTGTACCCCTCATGTTTTCATTCCTAGGGGGAGTATTTGAGGTCCCTTCTCCCCTTTGAAAATAATTTATTCCTTCATTCCTCCTGGAGGAATCCATTCCTATAATCATTGCCCCAATCTACTGTGTCAAGAATCTCTCTCCTTTCTGGATCATCTTACCTGCAACTTGACAGCTGACACTGTCCTTCAGTCCTTTCTTGAACATGTCCTGCATTTGGCTTCCTGGTACACAATAGTCATGGCTTTCTTCCTCCTTGACTGGCTCCTACTTTTGTTTCTAACTTAGAGATGCAAGAGTCACCAGGCTGTGTGTGTGTGGGCCTCTACTCCATCTACTCCTTCTCTGAATGATTCTGCCCACCCACCTTCCATCAGTCACATTGCTTCCAAATGCAGGTGCTGTCCTCTGCTCTCTCCCCTAAACATCAAACTTCTGCAGGCAAATGGCCGCTGAACATCGTCATGTCACATGCAACTCAAACTTAGCATGCCCAGAACAGAACTCCCCACCAAAAGCAAAAGAAAACTTAAAAAAAAATATGCACAACAAAAACCTCCCATTGCCTCTCATAGTTTCTTTCTGAGTTCAGGACATACTAGAGTCACCCAGTTGTTCAACAGAACAAAAATCTGACAGCCATCCCATCCCACAGATGCTTGCACCTTCCCAAACCCCCCACTGCTTCCTCAGCCAGCCTCACGGGCTCACCTTCAAAATATATCTTGAATTTAACCATGTCTCCTCCCCTCCACTGCCCATGTCACAGCTTCTCTGGCTAGACTAGGCAGCCATCTCCTGTCTCTGTTACCATCCTCTCCACCACTTCCAGACTATTTCCTGTGATACTTATGTAACTGACAGTGATTTGTGCCACTCTCCTATTCAACTGTCACTACAGCTTGCCATCACACTAGAATAAAATCAAAGCCTTTACCAAGGTCAAAAATAACTTGACTCTGGGCTCTTTCTTCAAACTCATTTGCTTCTACTAATCCTATCTGTCATTCCTCAAAAAACAAGGTAGCACTTGCCTTGGGGCCTTTGACTTGCTCCATTGTCTAGAATGCTCTTCCCTAAATATTTAGCTGCATACCCCTTTGTTCTCTCACTTCATTAGACCTGTTGTCAAATATTATCTCCCTTGATCATCTCTCCCTCTCTCACATTCATCCCTGATTAAATCCAAGCTGCCAAGCTCTCCCACCGTATCTTATTAATATAGTTACTGTGTTCCCTACAGCCCCTTGCTGTTTTCTCTTTTCCACAATGTACTCCTACATAATTTTATTGATTGTCCATTTTCTATCACTGAAAATAATCTCTTGAAGACACAGGTGGTGTCTCATGGCCAGGCGAGTTCTCAGGAAGGAACTAAGCCTATGTATATACCCAGCAAGTACTGTGAGCAGTGACTAGATGAAGTGGCTGGGGCGGATGGCGGGTGGTTGCGATTATCAGTATCCACTAATGGTCTGCTCCAACAGATCAACTCATGGATTAAGACTCTGGTAGGCTACTGCATCCTATAGTGAAGTCCTCATTGATGTTGCATTCAAAAACATGCTTCACCTAAACTAATATCACCTTTCGCTATATTGTTATTGTACATAATAAGCCTCTTTACTCCTGATACAAATGATAGAATACCAATTAAAAATATAAATCTTACACTATTTAGCTACTTTGAGTGAAAGCACATGAAACAGGCATAAATATTCATGAAATGAAGATCAATAATGAAGAGTGAATCACACAACTCTTTTTTAGAACTGATTAGCACAGTAGCAGATAATGAAAGATAAAAGTTTAGCAACACCCATTAATTACATGACTGAGAAGACAGGGTCGAAGACTAGATTATATATCTGGCAAAAATAATTTAAGTAGTTGCACAAAAAGAAAACAAACAACCCAATCAAAAAAAGGGCAGAAGAACTAAATAGGCACTTCTCCAAAGAAGACATGCAGATGCCCAACAGGCACATGAAAAAAATGCTCATCACCACTTATCAGAGAAATGCAAATCAAAACCACAGAGATACCACTTCACACCTGTGAGAATGGCACATCTTCATGTCAACAAAATCAGAAACAACAACTGCTGGCAAGGGTGTGGAGAAAAGGGAACCCTCTAAAGCTGGTGGAAGCTGGTGTGAATGTAGACTGGGCCAGTCCCTAGGAAAGAAGCATGGAGATTCTTTAAAATACTGAAAATGGAACTACTATATAATCCAGGAATTCCACCCCTACCCAAAGACTATAAAAGCTCTAATTTACCCAAAGAATATACCCAAAGAATATAAGCACAGCACATTACCTCTGTGGACTTCTTCCCAAACCACAGTCTAATGATAAGAAAAACATCAGATATCTGATAAGTCCTCATCAAAATTGTCAAGGTCATCAAGAACAGAGAAATATGAACTATCACAACCTGAGCACAAAATGGACCTCGTAATTTTCTTTACTCTACATTTACCCAAAAAATATAAAAACTCTAATACAGAGAAGTATATATGCACACCTAGGTTTACAACAGCACTATTTACAACAGCCAAGATATGGAAGCCACTTAATGCTCCAGAACAGATGAGTGGATCTAGAAAAGGTGGTATATATATATATTCAATTGAATACTACTTGGGGATCAAAAAGGATAAACTCATGGCACTGCAACATGGATGATGCTGAAAGGGATTATCCTAAGTGAAGTAAGCCAGAGGGAGAAAAGATAAATAGTTTCACATATAGGTGGAACATAGAGAAACCAAACAAAGGATCAGCCAAAGACAAACTGTAAAGCCAACACTGGAAAGCTGACCATAGATCTGACTATCCAGCAAGGGAGGTGGAAGGAGGGGTGGAGACTGGAAGGGGAGGAAGCATGGTGGGGTGGGGTGGGGTGAGGAGTGCATAATGGACTGTGGTGGAGGACTATGGGTGCTTTGGTGGTAAGAAACTGTTGACTACACCTGAGGGGAAAGTCCTATATTGTGAAAAAACAAGCAAGGATGTAAAATAATGATACATCAATAATAAAATTCAATAAATAAAAAAATTAAGTAGCTGTTAATAAAATTTCAGCAATTGAACAATATGTAGTTATCTTTATCAACCCCCCCCAAATTTAAAAATAGGTTGTAGAAAACTGAAACAACAAAATGCACATGGTCTTTTCAACAGAGCTATAAGACTACAAGAGTCCTTTTTACACGAAACAGTATTTATAAATAGTGCTATCTATTGTTGGCACAGTAAAAGAGTCTGTGTTTTAGTTGAACAAAAAGTCAGGATTCCCAAGTAGGATTTACCAGTTTTCATAGGTCAAAATATGGTGAAATATACTTGTAAAGAAAGATTAAAAACAGTACACAGAATGACAAAGAATAACAATTGAAAAGTAAGCAAAAGACAGTCATTGCACAGAAGGGCAGCACAAATGGTGAATAAAAATAAAAAAGGTTCAACTGCTTTCATGCTTTCATAATCTGAGACCACAATAAGATAGCATTTTACACTGGATAGATAAAAATGAAAAAGGTTGATAATATGTTAGGAAGGCTGTGGAGCAATGGGAATCCTCATGTTCTGGAGAGAGTAAAATGAAATAACTACTTTGGAAGGCAATTTGGGATTATCTTGCAAAGCTTAACACTGCCACACTGTACAAGGCAGCGATTCTATGCCGAGTCACAGCCTAGTGCTTGTGTCTGGGGTCCCCTACAATGCTTGGAGAAGCACATTCCTGCCAGGTATGAGAAACAGCCCCGCCATTAGCAGAAGGGATACATGTGCACATAGCCACATAACATACGGTCATACAGCACCCAAAAGTGAAGAAAGCATCCCCAAGTCACATATAAGATGTTTAGAAAGCTGGATGAGTTGGAGAAAAAGTCAAGGGGCTACATCCTACAGGGGTGCAGCATTCTCATAAAGCCCTGAAAGAAGCAAACTAAATAACATTGTTTACATATGTATGTGGTGAAACAGATTAAAAAAAGTGAGGGATGAATGATTGAGTAAGGAAATAAATGGGGGTGGAGAGACAAATCACCCCAGAAGAATTGTAAATCAACTGTATAGATACCCCCTGCTTTCAAGGAGGTGGAGCATAACTCCCTACCCTTAAGCAAGGCCTATGCTTAGAAATCTCCTGCTAAGGACAGACTGAGCAGGGGAAAGTGACTTTTGGGTGACGATGTCTGGCCTCAGCCAGTGGCCCAGGGCACTGTCACATTGCTAAGTCTGATGAACAGCGGAGGCCCTTTCATATGGCAATGAAAACAGCACGTTACCTCTGTAGACTTCTTCCCAAACCACAGTCTAATGATGAGAAAAATATCAGATATTTGATAAGTCCTCATCAAAATTGCCAAAAGGTCATCTAAAACAGGGAAATATGAACTGTTACAACCTGGGCACAAAATGGACCTGGTGATTTTCTTTACTCGACATATACGCATGCTATATCTTTTTCCATCTTTATATTGCCTACATATACACATATACATAAAGTGTCACTAAAGTGTGCCTGGATATGCACAAGGAGGGGACAGAGAAATCCTCAGAGTGCCAAGGCTAAGAGTTGTTTTTGTTTGTTTTTCTGTAATGGGATTCTCCTAGAATGGGGTAGGAAACCCCCAGTGGTGTTTCTCTTATGTAATCCCATTATGTAATGGGATTCTCTTAGACTGGGATAGGAAACCCCCAATGGTAATATCTCTTACATAACTTCTGCAAGGGAAACCAGGGAGTGCCCTATCAATGCATGAGAGGCCAGAAAGCTAGTTAAGAGTCAACAAAGTCCTGGGTAGGGCAGGGTCAAAGGCAGGTGAGGTCAGAATAACCTGCAGTGGGGGCAGGGCTTAGAATCTGGCCACTCAGTATGAGCTCCCAGCTCTCAACTACAAACAAGGACCTAGATCTGGAAATCATAATGAACACCACCCTAGATACAAGGGACTTGGTGCCCTTTTCTCTAAAATAAATAATAAGGCAAAAACACTTAGACACATATGACTACCCTTATGAAATACTACAACTCAATCCTATATTTTTTGATTACCCCATAATCCAGCAAAACATAACTGAAAACAAGACGTTGCTCTGAGGAAAAAAAGAAGTGATCAGGGAGAAAGTATCCAGTTACAAAATTTTTTGTAGTGGTTTTAGACCAAATGAAAGAAAAACACTAATTTATAGCAAGCTAATTTATAGAAATCATACCAAGAGATTTTATAGTCCACAATTACAGATCAAATATAGTTCAAAACAATATATGAGTAACAGAAGCAAAATCGGGTTCTGAAGGAAAACTAATGAGGTGGGGAGAAAGTTCTGGAGGTCAAATTGTGATTTCTCATAAAGCTCTCATTACTGCCCCGCCATAGACAGAGCTCAGATTATCCCACCACCAAACAACAACATTTAGGTTCTAAATCTAATGTCCCAAATGATTTGTCTCTTTCTCGTATCTGTTATTACGGGACCTCTGGATCTCAGAGTCCCCAAACTGTCACAGATACGATTTCTTTGCAACACATGTGAGTAGATTTCTCATACAAATAATACTTTCCAGAGAATATCATTATTTACCTCTTTTAATGTATATGTATCTTTTCAGTATCAAATCTGGAATGAGCCTTTCCTGACTGGAAAGCACCAGAAATTTAGTTTTTCGACTAAAATTTAACATGACTCAACAAACCAGGGCTACACTTACTGCCATCTTATTAAAATAAAACCTACAGGACAAATTTCAGCAAAAGCAGCAACTGCTCCCACTTGTTTTAAGCAGAAAATTCCAGGCTTACCTTTGGCACCCAAGTTCAAGAGATGGCTGGCAGAGTGCAGAACTCTTCAAACGGCGAAGTTTTCAGCAGATTACACCTCTCTGAAGCTACAAGGCTGCAGTTCTCCCAGTTCTCAAGTCTAACTCAACTTCTCAGAAGAGAATTATGTTCTGGGAAATCACTTGTATAAAAGGAACATAGGGACTCTACAAAGAAAGAGAAATATATGTACATATTAGGGTTGCTTGCCTATTTGATTTGAAATAAATGCTTGAAAAATAACTATTCATTTGCCTGAAATCAATTATTTCTTTAATGTGTTCCAGACTTTGTATATATTGACCTCTGCCAAAACAAAAAGATTCTCAATCTTTGGCACCTTTCATTCTCCAAAACAGCTCTGAGGTAGCCAGGCTGACCACAAGCTCTACAAAGAAGACATGTGGAGGCTGGGGACAGCCAGTCATTACCCCAGGGTCTTAGCTGTCCTCTCTTAAGGCCCCGTACCCACAACTGCAAACCCTGCCAAAAACAGAAGGGAGCTTGCCAAATGGAATAGGAAGCGAGTGTGGTAACCTAATTAGGGAGAAGGGCTGCAGAGAGCATGGAAATTATTTATTGGCTCTTCCTTTCTTGGAGGAGGTCTCTTGTCTGGCCATTTTGAAGAGTGCCAGCTACTAGCCTCAGGACCTCCATCTGAAAACATGCCTGCAGGAAATGTGAGGATAACATCCCCAAACTACAAGGAGTTAAGAGAAGCCTGGGGAGGTGACCTGGAAGCCTCTCCCTCCAGGTAGTGGAGATCTGCTGTTGCCTTATGTTCCCTACATTCCTATAACTATTTTCAGTCTTTGCCTAGAATTTTCAAGGGGACCCTGAAGCTCTGTGAACCTCTGAGTGAGTTCACTTGACATTTTTAATTATATCTCAAACCTAAGGGGGGAATCTGTCCTGACAGTGCACTCAGAGAAGATCTATTAATTCATCCCGAGCATGATTATGACCCCAAATGTTAAATACCCCATAGAAAAATCGAATTCTATTTTTGTCAAACAGAAAAAGATAATTCAAGTAGGGCTATCATAAAAATGCTAGTGCAAGTTCATAAATTTTGATTAAAAAATTAATTCCTCCTTATGCATTCTCTAGCATTCAAGGCTGCATGATTTTAAAAAAATATATGATTTAACCCAAGGAGAAGTGCTGGCCAAACACAATGAGAAGACTAGGTTTGGGCAGCATGAACACCAGGACGACTGTGCGCTTCTCTCTACTGTGCTTACCATAAAATCACAGGTTCTACTGAAATGGAAGTTTGGTATCTGGACTCAGGTCTTGACACAGAGTCTTATTTCTCACTGCTGTTCTAGTATACACCGCTTAGTGAAGAAAGTCACCAATGAAATACAGTTATGCTCCCAAATGCCATCTCCACGTTAGTATTTTCATAAATCAACAAGACATAAGTTGTTTCTTTAAAATTTTAACTGAGTAAATTTGACAGATCTCTGCAGGTCAAGGTTAGTTGGGGTGTCCAGGTGAACACGAGGTTCCTTCTGCACATACCATGCTCCCCCAGGTAATGTCATTTAATCCTCCCAGGAGCCTAGTAGGAGAAGTATTAATCCTACTTTTACACATGAGTTAACTTTCTCAGGGAGGTTAAATGTTTTCCTTAATAGACTTTAGAGTTAGGATCGCAGGCCTTCAAAACTACAAGTGCACCACACCAATAGCAAATCAAATGCCTGAGTGATTTAGCTACTGGCCAAATACAAGAACAATGGACTGGACTGGAAGCCCAGCCCTTTGATACTCAGTGTGGTGGGCAAAGGGAAAAGCCAGATGGAAAGGAGTGTGATTTGAACTAATGGACAAGTTCCAATCAAAGTGACTCTGCTCTAAGTTCATTCGAAGGTGCTGGTGGCCATGTGGTCCTCATTCAAGTGTGAAAAATGAAGGTTGCATTGTTTTCTTTGAGAAAAGTATTTTATTCACAAACTGTCAATGTATTCAGCACATACCTTAAACAGAAAAGAGTGATCAAAACATTTTTCTCTGGGTTTAAATAAAGTCTGCCCTGCCTATGTCTAACACAGGGTTATCAGCTTATTCAAATCCTCTGTTAAGGACAGCATCTCATATCAGGTCTTAATGACAACCTGTGATATATATCCACCAGGAAAGCATACACCTTCATGCAACAACCACCTTAGGATGCGAATTCTGTGAGGTACAGGGTTACTGGGCCTGCAGAAGACCCTCTCCTAAGAATTCATTCAAGGATGTTCTACACAGCCTGCTCAGGCAGTTGGAATACATAAACTATATGTTTTCTCTTAAAAGTCGTTCTCCACTGGCACCAGGTGCATTTCCCTTTGGGAACAGAGGAGGAAAAAAGAGGAAAAGGAGGGGAAAGGCAGGAACACTATGTCAAATGAATTTCTCCCCTTTAATTTGGACCCTTAATTGTATACAATCTTACCACTGCAAAATCCCAGGGGTTATCTGAATTCCCTCTAACTTACTGTGATTTTCATTTTATCAACTGTGTTTTGAAAAACCTAAGCCTGGATTTTCCCCAGTCTTTCTTCAGGGAGAGAGTTAGCTGCAGCGCTGTCAGCTGGAAGGCCTGGTGCCTGTGCACGGAGGACTGCACCTGCACTACCTCCCGGGACAGGGTGAGGCATCCAGGCACACTGTGGTTGTCCTAGCAGAGTCGAAACAACCCGTGTCAGTGTCAGTCACAGCTAGATCCCTGAGGCGGGGGCAGTGATGTCGACTGCTTTCCTCACTTGGAGTATGTGCTTTGCTTAGAGCCGAGTCAAAGCAAGTCTCTGAGGGTGTGCACAAACCACCTTCGTTCTCAAAAGTACTGTTTTTCTTAGATGTTAATGCCACAAAAGAGAAAGAGTATGTAACATCCTCTGAGTGGGTTAAGCTCTGTGCTCAAGTTCCCACAGGTGTGCATCATAATCCATCTTCTCTACACAAAATAGACCAGGAGAACAGCCCAGATCCCTTACGTGTAGTCAGCGCGAAAGGTTAAAATTTTTTTTCTCCTTTTATTTAAAAAGAAATAACAACAACGAAGAAACACATGATTATAGCTCATTGGGCTGGCAAGTGACAAATGTCTCACTTTGCTTCTCCCCTCCTGCTCTCCCCACTGAGGCCCCTTCTCTGATCAGGCAGACTTTGCAGTGGCCCAAGTGGGAGTCCAGTTGAGAATGAACGTGGAGAGCCAGTGCCCAAGTAGAACAGAGTGGACAGGGCTGTCCTGGTGACCTCTGGCAGAACTAGCTGTATTTCCTTCCCACTCAACCACTTGGTGGAAAACTTTATTCAAGTGGGAAAATGCTGGTTTCAGACACCGAACAAAGCTGCACAGAAAACTGCCCAGTTAAAGTTCAACTGTGGTTTCCTCCCCCAGGAGGGCTGGAACTGAACAGCAATACATGCTCATAGCCTGACACGCAGAGGCTTCGAACTGTCTTCACCATCCCATGCATGGGTCTCAGTCAGGTCTCAGAGAGGACTAATGGTCACAGGTTCGCTACGAAATTTTAAAAAGTGCCACTGAAATTAGAATTTTTACACAAGATGAAACTGTCCTGACCAAAATGAACATCAAGTTTTCTGCTCTGGGCTAGAATTAAATCAGTTCCAAATGAGAGTTAACTGAGGGTTGAAAGATGAAGATGGAAAAAAATACTAATTTCTAACTCTCTGAGCAACCTCAAACAGACATCACATGTGGCGGAAGCAGTTGTTTGAGGGTAACTGGTCAGACTTCAGACTGTTCTGAAATGACGAAGATTTCTGCCTTCAAGTACTCCAGGATTAAGCTGAGAAGAAAGCCTCAGATGATATTACAGTCGTATGACTGTTGGTTTCCTTACTGCTAAAGTCTCAGAAGGAACTTGTAATTCTATGCCCTGAAAATTTTTCTTGTATGAAAGCTGCTGTCTGATTTGCTTCACACAAGTACATCACTCCAGTAATGGAGATAAACACAATGTCCGTAACAATAATTGTCTTTCTTCAAACCCCAGTTTAAATATCATCATCTCTGGGCAAACGACTGATTCTCCTACACAGAAAGTCTTGCCTTCCCTATACTAGCACTCATCATATTGTAATCATTGGATTTTGCATTTAATGGAAATGTTTAATATATGCAATATATATTAAATGCTAAAATAAAAATATACAGAGGTTATATCTCACCAGGTATCTTAGTACTCAGCCTCAACAATTATGGCCCTACAGCCAGCCCCGCAGCCCAGACCTCACTAGATGTCTTTAAAGCCAGTCCCATACAAAAATTATTTCATCTATATACTTCAGTATGTATCACCCACAAATAAGCAAAGCTTCATTATTACACATAAAATGATTAGGTCCTTCATACAAATCTTACATCTAGTTAGTGTTTCAATTGTTTCTTTAAATGACATTCATAAATATCTTTGTATAACTGATTTATTTGAGTCAGAATCCACATAATTTCTACGAACTATGATTTCTTGTAAGTCTTTTAAGTCACTTTACACCTATTCTATTTTATTTTATTTTTTTTTTTTTTTATAGAGGCATGTTTTATTTATTTATTTGTTTGTTTGTTTGTTTTGTTTATACATGCACTGGGTACAGTCAGAAGCGCTGGAGGGTGAGAGAATTCACCAGAGCCAGAGCGGGGAGCAGAGCAGGCAGAAGGACCGAAGTACACTGCTGAGGGGAGCAGCGGGCCGCAGGAGAGGTCTGCGCGCCATGTGGGACCCTCCTCCTGTGGCCGGGGAGCAGCCGGGGATTGAACCGGCGTCGCAGAGGCTGCGGGCAGCTTCGCAACCCAGCGCTCAACCGCTGCGCCACCAGGGAGGCCCACACCTATTCTATTTTAATGGCAGTTTGTTGAAGAAACTGTTTGCTTGTCTTGTAAAACCTCCACCAGCACCTTGTATTTTGTCAGTTTTATTTCTCTTCTATTGTCTACAGGTCCCCCAACCCTGGCATTTGCAGTAAATGAGCAGTTAGCACTAGGGACTATTAGACAGAGAAGACTCACTTTCTCAAGGGCAGGGAACCAGCATTGACCATGTGTTTGGTACAGGAATAAAGCAAATAAACAGTGGGAGGTGCTAATGAACTAGCAAGTTCGTTCTCCTCCTGTTTCCTCTGTTCCCATTTTCACTGGGGATTCTCCCTGGGGAGTTAAGGGCAAGATGCTTAGTTTCTACTTCAGGGTCCTTCTGAAAACCTTCTAAAGCTCACTCTACTTTTCCTGGGAGCAAGCATATAATATATAGGCTAAAAGATAAAATAATCCAAGCACTGAATGATGCCATGCTGCACTTTTTTTTAAAAGCAGGTTAAAAAAAATCATCTTATGAGGCAGATGAGGGCTGGGCAGGATTCACAGGGGCACAGTTTCATCCATTCATTCATTCATCATGTGAGAATGTGATGGACAATTTTACACAACCTTCAGAAGTCAGCATTTTATGTTCCCAAACCTATTAAGAAACATAATACCATTTGACACTAAAGTCATATTATACACAGATAATAGATACTAAACAATGAGTGATATGAAACAATTTTCCCTATATTTCTCTATAAAAGTTGTACTTTTTTTCTACAAAGAATGCTTCTGTTGTTTTATATAAATCTGAGGATTTTCCCATAGTCCAGAATTAATCAAATCAGAAACCTCAAGGCCTTTATTTCCCCTGTTCTTCAAGTACAAGCCCTTGGTGTTATTTTAAAGGGTCATATTAATTTTAGAGAGAGGAACACTAAATCTGCTAAGCCTGCAGTTGACTCACATGCATTGGGTCGGAAGCTTGCAGAGGGAGGTTATTCTGGTCAGGGCCTGCACTAATTAACTCTGGATTAAATGGCTGCATCCCCAAGTGCATGGCTACTGGACTAATGCACTAATTTTAGTGTTTCACAGACTTAAATGTTACTTT
This sequence comes from Talpa occidentalis, assembly GCF_014898055.3. Classification (NCBI taxonomy): domain Eukaryota; kingdom Metazoa; phylum Chordata; class Mammalia; order Eulipotyphla; family Talpidae; genus Talpa; species Talpa occidentalis. Next base: position 105,054,765 of record NW_023604861.1, on the reverse strand, counting down.
GACCACACCTTAGTTCTTGATCACTGACTTTTAAGAAACCAGAAAAGGATGTTCAACATGAGGGTAGGGAATATGATTTTTATAGCCAGTAGATGAAGGTAATAGGTTTTTAAAAACAGACTAGAAATAGCCCAGGACCTTTAGCATATGAGAAATCTCCGTGAGTTCAGAGAATAATCAAGTGCTGGAGGAAAAAACTGCGAAATGATTTTGCAGGAAGGTTACATTTTTTTCGAAATTTGTAAATTGCTGGTAACTGAAAAGGCACGTAAAGAATAGATTTGCTTCTTTCAAGGTAACTGTGAAAAAAAACTTCACCCAAATTTCCCCCAAATGCCAGATCCTTTCATAATTCTGTGACTTTGTATTTCCTACTTCTGTCCCCATATTGGGAACTGTACCCCTCCAGCTTCCCAATATCACTGCCCAGCCAAATTCAACTTAATATTCAGGAATGAATTCAAACTTTTCTTCTTTTGGACTTCCTATGGGAATGACCCCCAACCCAGTGGGAGTTATTCTTCTATAATCATAAATGCTCCATTTAAAGTCTATCTAGACAGAAAGAGGTCTGGGGCAGGACTCCATGTGCTGGTATCCCTATGGCTTGGCACATGGCAGATTCTGGCAAAATGACTCATGATAGTTACCATCCAGAAGAATCCACTTCTTTAGATACATCTGTTAAGATCCACTGCTACTGTCCAATACCCCGTAGCATTCAGCGCCAAAGGGTCCAGAATCCTCGTCTTCCAGATTTCAATCTCTGCCAATCCCTGACACAACTGGGATGAGCAAGCTCCTACGTATCAACATGGAGCCAATAATACAGACTGAAATGCCTAATTGTGCCAACACTGTGTTTCTCAATTTCACTGCTTTGGATGTATTCTTCTTGAGTTAAATTAGAAATGAGTCAATAAGAGACTGAATCAAAGAGTACCACTAAATCCTAAAGCTCAAAAACATATATATGACTTCCTATGGCAGCTGTCCAATTAATGCCATCCATAAAACCATTCAAATACTGTGTCTGGGCTGAAATCCAATTAAGTCATTTCTGTCTGAATATCCCCAAAGAGCCTCCTGCTGAGCTCAAAGTGGAAATAATCATAAATGCCAGATTAGCTGTGTAAGCACTTCCAAAGCTGAAACCAGACAAGAGCAGGAAAATCTCCATGCCCAGCCTTTTAACTGGGCACAAAGGAAGAAAAAACATTTCAGTGACCATCTGCCAGAAAGTCAAATCAACTTCCTTGTCCAGCCAAGTCCTCTCAGATAATCCTCATCCAATGTAAGTGTCAAAAAAAAAAGTTCTGACCCATTCATTTACACACATTATGAAATGGTAAACTTTGGATCAACAAATCAATTTTCAGTACCGAGGAAACAGTCTAGAAGAGATTTCAAGTTTTCTTTGAATTTCCTATTTTACTCAGTCTACACCTGATGGAGTATATCTTGAAGTTAGTAAATTCTGAAATTCACAACAGTTTCTAGGCATATAGTTTGTGCCATAAAAATGTGCAGGCAAAGTCAAAACCTCATTGTGTGACTAGGGACAGGAAAGACTCAGCTAATGAGTTAAATTTCTCCCTCACCTTGCAAGATTTACAATTCAGCAAAACACAGAGTATCTTAAGATAATACTTTGGAGCTAAACCCATATGTGTTCTGACCATGAATTCCAGAAACAGAAAGGGTAGGACCAGCCTTCCTATTCATTCCAAATGGATGCCACCTGAGACCTACTGACTTAAAATACCTGTGATTTGTAAAAGCTCTTAGGTGGTTCAATGCCAGTCTCAGGTAAGAACCACAGCTGCAGGGCCTCCCTGGTGGCGCAGGCGGTTGAGCGCAGTACTATGGGGCTGTCGGCAGCCTCTGCAGCACGGGTTCGATCCTGGCTGGCCAGCGAGCATCCCACATGGAGCAGCAGACCTCTCGTGTCTCGCCCGCTGCTCCCCTCAGCAGTGTATTTCGTCAGTCTGCTTGTTCTGTTCCCCACTCTTTCTCTGGTGAATCCTCTCACCCTCCCGCGCATCTGGTCTGTCTGTACCCTGGTTCTTGTATGAAAATACCTAAATCTTTAAAAAAAAAAAAAAAAAGAACCACAGCTGCAGAGAACAGGAGAGAGCATGGACAACAGATTAAAAAAGCCCTTCTTCTCTAAATCCTTGCTACCTGAATATAAGGACTGTCTAAATGAAGACTAGCCCAAGTATTGAACTGGCCACACCAGTGGCCAGTTTTAAACTGGAGGCAAATTTTTTGTTAAAAGGCTGGGCATGAAGATATTCACACTTTTGTCTGGGTTCAGCTTTGGAAGTGCAGACACACTGAGTGTATAAGTGTATCGAGTGTGTAAGGCATTGAGTGCATGGTGCATTGTGTGCATAGGTAGTGAGAATTTGGAGCCTTTTAACTTGGGACCCAAGTCCTTGATACACACCACCACTAGCACCAGAGACCAAGGAGAAAGCCAGATGGCTTCTACATCCTACTATGATGCTGAAACTGCTAATTAGCCTCAGAGACAAGGTTTCCTTGGAGAAAATAATCAGTCACCTTGGTGGCAGAATTAAATGAAAGTCACACCTATTCAATGAAATGGTGCTGCAAGTGCACAAGCAGGACATAGACACTGTCCTTAAGGAACTGTGTCTGGTAACAGCCCAAGTCAAATGTGACATGACACAGCAGGGTTTCTTTATTTACTACAAGAAACCTCATCTGTAAAAAACTGAGCTAAACTTTCCTAGGTAACTTTTAAAATAGATGTATATGCAGATTTAAAAAACCTAAGAGATCTAGGAAACTGAGTGTATATATTCAACATAAACGTTTTGGATAACAAAAAATTTATGATGAAATGAAAGATTTAATTTCACTTTCTCAAGATGAATTTTCCAGTACTTAGAGGAACTACTTTGGGTCCTTGCATAAATTTGTTTCACTGAATGTCATTTTATTTTAACATCAATGAGGAAGAAAGCGATTTCAGTGATATTTAACAAAACCGTGTGATCAGAGGACCTGCTTTCATGATATGTAATTTCACTTGAAGTTGCTGTTTTCAAGAACCAACTGATGGCATCAAGTGAAGACTTAGGTGCAATACCTCTTCACCAAGTAGAAACTTCCCAACTTGAAACATGACAAGGTTTCTTTAACTTCATTATCACAATACTGTTCTCTCTTCTAGATATATGACCAGGTATTTTTGGAACCCCTACTAGCACTGTGCTGGGTGTAAGCGCACCACAAGGCAAGACAGAGCAGACAAAACAATTGAATGTAACAGCTCAAATATGGGTCATTCAAGATGTTATGGATCATCATCATCCATGGCCTCTGTGTGTGACACATGGGGGTAAAAAATGGTGTGTCTGCTACAGAAAATGGAAATGCTGATGTTAGGTGCAAGTTAATGTTGCCTGGGACTGGTTACCTTCCAGGCAGAATGAGACAAGCACATTAGGGCCCAGCTTTGAGTCCATAGAAACATTAAATGTATGAGGTATTAAGTGCATGTTGCATTGAGTGACAGGTGTACTGAGTGTGTAGGTGCATGGAGCACTGGAGCACTGAGTGTATAGTCCAGGGTGTGTGGAGCACTGAGTGCAGGGTGCGTGGAGCATCAAGTGCAGGGTGCACAGTGCAGATGTATTGAGTGAATGGTGGACTGAGTGCAAAGGTACAGTGATAATTTGGAGCCTGCTGACTTGGGAGTCCAAGTCCTTGAGCCTATCCATACTGCCCCTGGTGCCAGAGACCAAGGAGAAAGCCAGATTCCTTTCAACTGTTTAGGGCTGAACAGCTGCCCTGACTCCTTTCTATAAGGGCAAGTGCTTAGGTGGGAACTGGTAATGATCTCTGTGAGACACTGCTGAAAAGAGAGGGTTAACTGGGTCATATGAGAACACACAATGTTTCTAAGTGATACAGATTTCCTAAAGACCAAGAGTTCAACTTCCCAAAGAAAACTCTTCAGGGAATTCTTACTTACTTTTCCAAATGTGTTCCTCCCCCCCTAAAAAATGTTGTTATTGACTGCTTTCAATCAAATTTCCCAGCAATCATTAACCTGCCAAGAACATGGCTGCTAAGATGGCAGAGGGCAGTCCAGGTAAAGACCACCAAAATGATTTCTAACAATGGGATACATTCTACCCCATGTACCTACATTAGGGTACAGTGTATCCTAACTTGTGATGGAAGCCCATCCCATTCCATCCCAGGCCAAAGCAACTCAGTGACGGTGGGTCTCTACTGTGTCATTTATTTATATGTCTTATTTACTCATAGTCTATTAAAAGCACAGTAAATAGCTTTTTACAGGCTTTGATATGCTGTGTTTTGTTTAGTTACTTTAAAACAGTAGGAATTTTTCAAAGAATCCACCTGTTCAAATTTAGTGTGGCATATAATGGGGTGGACTAATGGAACATTAAGAAATGGGAGCAGAGGAAACAGATCCAAATGCATCTGGGAATTTAATATACCATAAAGGGGGATCTGCTAAACTCACTGGGGAAAAGACAGGCTTCTCAATAAATGGTGGTGGCACTGTGGTAACTATCAGAATGAAAGTTGGAGCCAAACTTCACACCCTACAAAAGGATAAATTCCAAATGTAGATATGATTTGCAGTGAAAAAAAATAGACGTACAGAAAGACATATGGAAGAAGTCCTTTATAATCTTGAAAAAAGAACTTTTTTTGAATCTACGACTAAATATCTAGAAATTGCATAGGATGGATTTAATTGCAGAAATACAAAAATTTTCTTACATGGCAAAATTTATTTCAGGCAAGTTACAATGACAAATAAAAAACCAGGGGAAAAATACTTGCATTTCATGAGGATAAAGGATTACTCTTCCTGATACAGTGAGAGCTCCTTAAAACTGATTAGAAGAAAAAATCAAAATCAAGGAAACCAGAAAAATCAAGAAACCAAAACCAGCAAAATCAAGAAAACAATGGGAAATGGAAAAGTGGGACAGAAAATATCTGGCTTTCAAACACAAAAAGGTGCCAGACTTCATGCAAAATAAATGCAAACTAAAAATCACACTAAAGGTATCGCCTCTCAGGATCAGCTTGTCAGAGATCAGAAAGCATGATGCGGGTACTGCATGGTATCAATGTTAACTTCCTATCTGGATGTTTGTAATGTGGTCATTTAAGATGTCAACATTTGAGGAGGATAGATGAAAGGTTTAGGGAAATTATCTGCAGTATTTTTGCAACTTCTTTTGTTTTTCAAAAGCATTTTAAAATGTAGTCCAAGAGTAAAAATTAAAGTATGATCGAAAGATATATTGGTGGGCTTGTGGGGAAGCAGAAACTGATGAAGGCTCAAAACTGCAAACTAGAGAGCAATTTGGTAAGCCCTATCAAGATGGAAATGATGTCTTATGAATAGGTAAAGAGTTAAATAAATTACATGTATATACTAAAGTACTGTTTACTTGCGAAACTAATAGTAAAGATTTCAAAGATGTATTATTAACTCAGTAAAATAAGAGGAGAAACTTGAAGTTATTTTCCCTGGAGTATTTACCTATGAAGAGACAACTACTACTTTGCTGCCTGCTTATACTGCCTCCAAGCTTATACTTGCAGCTTATTCTCATTATGTGGAGAGTCATTACCCATATGAGCTTAATTATCAGTAACCTGATAATATGATTGATTCAACACAGTTTCTCCATTTCAAAAATTCATAAAATGTTTTTAATCTAAGCTATAGATCTTGGGGAACATCATTATTTACACCTGATGACATAAAGATGAAGTCATTTATTGACACTTCATCTCTTCTGTCTAAACCACTTCCCAAACTCAAAGGTTACTTTTGAGATATAATTCACCAACCATAAAAATCCACAATTAAACTGTACATTTTATTTATCTTTAAAAATAAGTAAAGGATAGAGGTTTTCATTTCATAAGAAGAAAAAGGGAAAAAAACAAGGAGACAACAAAATGACTCAAGGAACCTAGTACTTAAATATTTCTAGAACATTCTAGATGTACATATAAGAAACTGTGAACCTTTGTTTGGGTGAGGCTACTGGTGTCGGGGGAAGGAGGCAAGCATTCTTTCATGTATGGTTTCAGTTGACTTGCTTTAAAAAAAAAAAACAAACAAAACTGTATTACTCTTTCAAATAATTTTTTTTCTACAAAATAGTAAGAAAAGAAACCTTACAAGAAGCCAATCTTAACTCCTACTCCTTTCATATATTACATGCTACAGATACTTAGCTCAAAAACACATCTTCTGAAGATAAGAGATAATTTAACATTGGCTCTGAAATAGATGGATCACAACCATAAATTAATGAAAATGTAGTTATAATTTTGTTCTCCTAGGAAATGAACTGAATGCGATTAATACAGCTAGTGATCCTGTAGTCAGACCTGACTCAGGGTGATTAAAATGCTTAAACATTTACAGTTAGTGCAGTAGCCTTAAAAAGTTATGAAACTATAAATAATTGAGCCCATCCCAAATTGCTGAAAGAGCTCTTCAGTGCCAAATTTATGACTGGTTTTCTATTCTGGAAGCATTTTGTTTCTATGGGAAAACTAAAACTGATAAGATCCTGCAATTTAAGGAGCTCTGTTTTAACTGACTATAGTTAGGATAGACTTCGAATCTGCTCCACAAAACCTAATTATGGTGGAATCATAATGAATCCCATCTTGGATTTCCGTAAAACAATGATTTCTTACATTACTGTTATCACACTCCTCTGCCACGTTTCTCCCCAACAATCCCGAAGTTCCCAAGACACTGTCCTGATCGGGTTTCTCTCACACATGTATATCGAAGAACTTCTTGTCACTTGCCCCATCAGACTGGCAGCCTCTCACAGAACATGCCAACTTTTCTTCCTTAGAAAGACATGAACAATTTTGTACTCACACTACATGACACGGGACCACATTCCAGGCAATGCTTTCATATCCTAGAATGCTGAATTCAACACTCACCACCAAGAAACAGCACAGTTTTTCTTTTCTGTGCAGGGGAAGAAAAAAAAAAAATCAACCCAGGCTTGAGAACACCGTCAATATTTAAAGGCTTCCCCAGAAACTAATATAAAAGCAAGATGCTGAAAGGGAAGGGTTATGACTAAAAGCCCTAAAATGGATAACAAATGTTTATGTCATAGGGCCACAGGTTAAAATCAAAAGGGGAGTTTGATCACTACATCTATTTTTGAGTGGCTCCCCTTCCAGCCATCAGAAGATACTTCAACCCCAATACTTCACTGTGATCATACTGAACTCAAACAAGTGTTGAAGCTCACAAGATTTATCCTATAAAACCAACTCCTCTGGTGGCTAAGAAATATGAACTGCCACCACTGTCTATACCCATTCTACTTTTATATACACATATACAATTTGATTAGTTTTAAATTTATATCTTTTTCATGGAATCAAATTTCTATTGCATTTATCTGTGTCAAAGAGAAATTCAAACCAATTTTTTTCTAATTCATTTACATGACAGGATTAAAAAAAAGTGATGTTAGGAAATTCAAGAATAACAATAACTATTGGATACTCTTCTTTACTACCAAGGGTGAAAGAAAAACTAAATTCTGATGTCATCTAGTTCCTGACATAAGATTGGACTCTGATCACCTTGAACATTTGCTTTCAATGCCTCATGCAATTCACATTCCAGGTCTTCTTTCTGCAAATGATCAAGTACACTAAATACATTGCTGATACCCATCAGTGTCCCTGACAAGAAAAAAGGGCAAGTTGCCATTCAACCATGTAACATTATGTACACAACCCTTAAAACCACAATGAGGTTGAATTGCTCCTTTTTTCAATTTTCAGAAATTGAGTTGTTCCTAAGATACTATAAGGTGACAATGGAACTTAGAGACAAGAAAAACTGACACTAACCCCCAAAGTCATCTAGATGTTATCAAAGACAAAATAACTTAGTGAGTTGAGCAAAGCTGCCAAGCAGCCCATCGCTCACCTACATTCAAATGTGCCTTTGAATTATCATCTTTCATAAATGGATATGTCAAGATCACCTGAATCCCTAACACCTACAGTGCAGCGCATAAAAATTTCAGGTTTAACCACTTCAACCCATTCAGTTGGTTTTCCATGTATGTGCATCTAAGAACTGTAATAAAGGAGAATTTGCTTTCCAAAAACTTGGTTGCACATGTGATTTATAGCAGAGCAAACTAAAATAGAGCTTTCAAGTACTGAAATATTTTTTTTCCTTTACATATGCCTGGTAAAGCAAAAATCTTTGATGTTTTTGTGTTTTTTCATTTTAAATGATTTATGTTTTTCTAAAGTCTTTGCTGTAAATAACTCATTTTACTGAAAAAAAAAAGAGAGAAGAGGGGAAGGAGGAAAGAAGATTGGGGGGGTGTTGAGAGGAAGGGGGGAAGGAGGGGACTAAAGCTTTCAAAATGCCAGGCTGAAATTGAATGTTTCTCACAGTGACATACTGACATTTGGGGCCAGATAATTCTTTGTTTCAGGGTTGTCCTGCACACTGCAGGATGTTTATCAGCAATCCTCACTCTCTCTTTATTTGTGGCAATCAAAAATGTCTCCAGACATTGCAGACATTTCTAAATGTCCCCTGGGAAGTAATATCACCAAGCTTGAGAATCACTGAGCTAGAATACATGTAAATTAAATAGACCAAGTTGCCTTTTTTTTTTTTAACAGTAAAAACAAGGCAGGAATATTCATGTATTTCAAGCTATTCTGGAGTATGATGAAAATATTTAGGTGGAAGTTGCTATAAATATCCCTTCTAAATAACTAAATAGTCACATTCAGTTTAACTCAATGTCAAAATGGAGTCACAATTGTGACACAATTAAAAGACAATCTTTAAACTCTAGTTTGGTTAAAGTGTGTAAAATATGCTATTATTTATCTAAGAAAATAAGAAAAATAAATATATAATTATGCATGTATGTGTCTGCCTGCATTAAAAAGCAACACATAAAAAGGGAAGAAAGATAATCCTTTTAAAAATAGTGATGGAAAGGGATAGGGTGAGCAGAGGACAGAGGCTGAAATACAGTCTGACATTTCTCTGAACACACTTTGACTCTGGAACCATGTAAGTGGTTTACATAATTATAAACCAATATTATTTTTTTAAAGGTTAAAAGCAGAATGAAAACAAAAGTAACCAAATTATATAATGAGTTGTCAGTATAAATACAGGTAAGAATTATTCCAAAAGACTTTGAAATACAATAAATTGACTTATTTCCTTAGTCAGATAAACCCTAAGAACAAAAACATCTTCAACTGATTTCAGTATTCAAAATGTTAGTAATAATATTTGTAGTTAGTTTGAACATATCTGTTATGTATAAATAAAATTGAATAGACAAGCGAATGATTATGCTAATATTCCTAGGGAGAAAAAATTTCTGCATAAAAGAGATACAAATATAAAATCAAAGAAATAAAATACTTTGTAATTCTAATTTTGAATGAGAAATGTCAGTGGAAATTTACAATAGTGTTAAACAAACAAACAAACAAACCCATTTTTGTCAACTGAAAAGATCCAGATATAATGACCAATCAGGGAGTAGTGAGCACCCCTAACCCCCAAATCATAGCCCCCAAATTCCATTTCTACTTTAAGCACCAGTCTTTGAAGTTATGTGGATGCCAGGCCCAAGTAGAGAGTGAGTGCAGGGGCCCTCTGTGAGGGTATCACAGATACAGCACACTCAAGAGGACACAGAGGGACCTCAAGCAGCCAGCACCGGCTATGGCAGGGGTGCTGGATACCTACTGCAATGGATGAAAAGGTTTTAGAATATCTTAAATCATGAGCTCATGTTTTTTCTAAAAGCAAATCTCATCAGTCACTTTTGGAAGACACTAGGGAACCAGAACTACTCTTTCTCAGACCTTCCAAATTAAGGGCACAATCTTCCTGTATAAACATGCCTAGGAAAACAGGTGTGTATTCTCACCAAGCTAGTAGATGAGAAAGGAATGACATGTAAGGGTGTGACTATTTTGCTACCCTGAAGAATCGTGGCTGGAGACAATCAATGATCTAAATGCAAGTTTTGAAATTATTGGGTAAGTTTGAGCACCAGTTGCATATTCAGTAAGCTTAAGGAATTATTATCATTGAAACATTCATTATAACATTTACAGATTGAATGAACTGATAGATAGGATTTGCTTAAAATAAACTACTGGCAATTGCGTGGGTAGATTAGCTATTAATTGATAACTACTGAGCTAGGCAGTGGGTAGTCAGGAGGATTCATTCTATGATGCTGGTTATCCTGTTAACTAAGAAATCACATCTTACTATGATGTCAGGAGCATCAAAAATGTGATCGCTTTGGAGTCTCTAAAAACAGCAGGTTCTAAATTGCCTTCTCCACATGGGGGCTCTAAACTAACTCCAGGGCACAGAGCTAGTTAGCAGGTGGCACAGGAGGAGAATCTGGTTTCCAAAATCCCATCAGCCTGTCCAATTAAAGGGACATGACTGGGTAGTGGAAGAACACTGGGGAGGGGCTCAGATGACTCTCGACAGAGCCGACAACACACCTGCAAGCTGGCTCTATGAAATTCTGAATGAAAGAAATTAAGGCTTTTTCTTTGCTTCTGAATATACTTTCAAAAAAATTAAAGTTTATGGCAGTGTGAATTCCCCTACCCCCCCAGGAGAGACTAATCAAGTCCTTAGAGTCCTGAGAATTTATTCAGATATTAAATAAGCAACAGATATCAATAGTGGCTGTATTATTTCTACGCTGACCAACTACTCGTACTGCCCCCAGTTCATTTTGCAATGACGATGGATGACAAGTTGTTGTCTGAACTATGACATTATAAACACTCAACAGGTATCAAACACTTACTTATGGAGGTCACTGTGATCAGTTCTATCAGAAAGTAAGTTAGAAATGTTCTTTACTTTAGGGAAGCTTGCCATATAAAAGAAATTAACAGGGTAGTATATAAACATATAATTAACTATGCTGATCAACAAGTAAAGAACAAGGACAACAAAGATAAAACTGCTAGAACTCTCTGGCTGGGGAGGGCTGTGAAAGGGCTGGAGGTGAACTCACTAAACTGTTACCTGAGCATACCCGTATTCTGGCCGACCCTCTGTACCTGCCAGCCCCACAGAACAGCAGACCTGTAGGGTAAGGAAAAATGTCAGGCTTTTCTGCCCTCCCGCCATCAGGATAGATGATGGATCCTTGCGGTCCTGAATGCATGCCTGATGGCGGCATCTGGAATATGGTGTGGGCATAGGTAGATGGGATTCACCTGGGTTAAGACTGTGCTTTTAAGAGCGGCGTCACGGGGACGCCAGTAGAAGCTGATGAAGAAGCTGAGAAGCAGCAGAACGAACAGAAGAGCAGAGAAGCGGAGAGAACGCCAGAGAGCCCAGATAGAGTGAGGATTTGCTGGGGGCTGGGAGGACTGCCAGCCTCCCGGCCCCCCAGCATCCCTGCCTGCCATATGCCTGGTGAACCCCAATAAAAGCCTGCAAAAGGCCACTGAGGACTCTGACTCCTCCTTTACCCGGTCTGCTGGATAGTAGAAAACCTGCACTGTGGTCTTCCCGCCCTCCAAGACCTTAAACTCATAAGGCTGCATGGGCACCAGTTACGGCTCTTCTACAGTGGGGAGAAAGAAATGAAGACACAAGAGGTTAAATGGGAGACATGAAAAGTGACCAATTTCTTATCAGTGTGGCTATAATTTACATCACTTCCCCAGGCTTCTCCCAATGAAATCAACATTCTCCTACAAATTACTAGAATTTAAATCCTGAAGGGAAGCATTAAAGAGATTCTGCTCTAAGTCTTTCATTTAACAAATGAGAAAATGAAGGTGCAGAATGGCTGCGCCCCAGGCCTCACGGGCTTCAGGGTGGCTCACTTGTAGCAAGTTTTATTTTTGTTCCTCAAGGGTATTTCAGAGCCCCAGATTGTCCTCAGTTGGAGGTGACAGCACCCAAGCCGTGTTGTCCAATTCCTGTCACGTGCTAATGAAAGAACTAGCTTGGTGTTAATGTACAAGGGCGGAAGTCTAGATTCTGGCAGTTCTTTACGAACCCCATTAGGTGAGAACTTTCTTCACTGGTCACAGGAGACCTGGGCTGCCTGACCAGACCATCCTCTGCACAACTCAGAGGTCAAAGCAACAGGATCAATGGTACCACCCACAGCTTGCCTTGCAAACCAGGTGGCAGCAAGAGGCCTGTCCACAGGACAGTGCCCTCAAAACAAGAGGCTGACCTCAGGGGCTTCAGCAGCCCACATTGGTGCTGGCATCTTCCTCTAGCAGGCCACGGATAGCCCCTCAAACAAGGAAAACTTTCCTGCAGCCCCACTTGGCACACTTCTCCAGGGGTCAGGATACGGGAGCTCTGGTCATGGCTCCTTTCTGGTCGGTGGGTTAGAAGTAGGGACTGACAAAGGTGGTCAGGTAGGTATTCAGGCTACTGGACCCACTTGCCAGCACACCAGCTCACACGTGTCCAGGCACCTAACCTCCCCATCTTAAGAGCCTGGCCACCTGACAGGCGACAGTACTGAGAAGCAGAGAGCTTAGCATCAGTTATCACTTTGAGTCATCAGCACCAGATCTACTAAAAATAGGCGGTAAGTAATCACACAAGCTGCAGGAAGTGAGGAAATGAGAGCCTGTAATTGTAATCTGATCAACAAATTCTAATGACAAGAGCATTGTTTCTTAATGGTTTACTATTAATGTCTAAGTGTGCAGGTCCACTTATGGTCTTTGATAAAGAAATAGTTTGCCATATTCTTAGCTCACCCATCAACTTTAAATTCTCCCCATTGTAAAAATATGAAATAACATTTCACACAGCAGAAGCAATTAAACATAGAGACTTTTGAAAATAAGTCAGTTCTGCTTCTGTACCTTCAAAGCATGACCACACTACACTCTGATTCATATAACCCTCCACAGTGAGTGAAAGTAAAAGTCTGCGCCCATTTGTGGACGTGCAGTTAACTCGTATCCAATCTGGTCTTTGTTACCTGGTTGCCAAGGGTAGTGCTTCTCCATGTGTGAATGTACACCTACGGCATCATTGAGAAACTTACTAGATCTGCAAATTACGAAGGTGACCCTGAACTCCTGGTGGTGGGTGGGAATGGGGGCAGCAATATGTAACTTAAACCTTCTCGTTAACCTAGAGCTAGCTCAGGTTGGGTAACCACAAACCACAGGGCTGTGAACTCACAAGACATCAGGATGGACAACAAACGCTTTACCACTTGTTTCTCAGACACACTGTATTGCCCATATTAGGGTGTTACCTAGTCAGAGAATCATTTTCATTAGGAAGAATCCAAGTAAGATTTCTTCAACTGGGAAGAACTTTGTTATTTGGATTAAAAGAAATAGGCTACCTTTATCTCATTGGAAAAAAAAGTTACTGAACACCTGAGTTCAAGTGCACACATATAATCATCACCACAGCCTGGGTGTCACCATGTGAACAGAGGGTCACAGTCAATCAGCTGAGGAAGGTAGGTGTGACATATCAGGTGGGTCCAGGAGCAGCCTGGGCTCAGGAGACTGGGGACATGGGCAAGAGGAGACCATATCACCATTATTTTAAATACGATGTTTCTGTATCTACCTAGGGTTCTGAAAGTATAAATGCAATTGGAGTACACTTTTAAGAACTCAAACCAATAAATAACAGATCACTACTGACTATAGTCTTCCTGTTAAAACCACAACAGAGTAAGATGGTTTTGTCTTACAGCACAGATAACCGGATTATAAGTTTGTAATTTATGGCATTTAAGAGTGAAGAAAAGGAATAAAAGGAAGCTAGGGGAAAAAGTATGCATTCGGAGGATAAAGAACATTGAAAAAACAAAACATAGAAACCCTTGGAAAAGGCACTTTGGGGAAGGTTAGCAGTTCTGCACGGCCCAACAGAATAAGCTCATATAACCTGTATTATACTATATCTGTGCAATCAGTATAATATATATAACATGCAGTACAACTTTGATACATGTCATATTAAAAATATTACTTATATGTTACTTATATTACTTAATACTTAGCATATTTAATATATTATTTATATCAAGAGGAGATGAAGACAAGCTATGGTAGCTTCAGAATGTCTATCCCTATTATTGGAAAGCTCACTGGGATGGGGTATCAGACAGAAACCAGAGAAGAAAAGAAACCGAAGCATACACAAAAGACTGCAAAGTCATCATCCAAACAGGGTTCCTAGAAATAGTGGCAGACAGAAGAATTTCCATCTCATTTAATCTTACCTCTAATCAACAGCTTACTCTACCAGAGTATTTTATGGGGTGTAGGAACACCCAGGACACACAAATCTTTTAAACCAGTGATAACAGCAGGATGTAGGTTTTCCAACTTCTATCTCCAATTCACACAATTGATTGGAGAGACTCACTTTATTCAGAATTGATCTTCTCCCTCCCATTTGCCCCCATAATAGCCCCCTCCCTACCCCACCCATTCAAATAAACAAAAGTGAATAGAAGCCAACACTTGGAACCGAGTGACAGGAGTCCCAGGCCCACCTGCAATGGCCAGCAAGCTGTGGGCCAGGGATCTGGTGCAGGTCTTACGGAAGAGCCAGGCTCACACAGGAAGGAGTACGAGTTCATCTACAACAGGGCATATGTCTAAAGCAAAGCCACAAAGCACGGCTCTCAGCCTCCCAAGTGCACTCTTCACAGGGACCATGGGACGAGAGCAGGGCCTTGTTTCCTTCACACATGAAGGAACCTGGCAAAAGGGATGGGGTACCTTTGTGGGAAGGGGTAAGAGTGGAGCAGTCACCCTCAAGCACCTGTGAGGAGTCATCCCCTGCAGCAAGGGCCCGTGAAGCTTACTCCATTAGTCGCTGGGGCTACCATAACAAAATGGTCCAGACTGAGTGATTTAGACTACAGGACTTATTTTCTCACAATCCTGGAGGCAGATAAGGTGTCGACAGATGGATTCCTGGGGAGGGCTCTGTTCCCAGCTTGCAGACAGCTGCCTTCTCACTGAGTCCTCAGGTGGCAAAGCAAGAAAGCTTGCTGGTGGTATTTTCATAAGGACACAAATATTACAGGATCGGCCCACCCGATGACCTGATTGATTACTTTCTTAGAGGCAACATGTGCAACCACATCATCCCTAGAGCCTGATGTCTCTGCTCTTTTGACTGCACTGAGTTAACCATCTTTCAAAGTGAAAAAAATGGACCAGAAAAGACAGTGATCCAGGGTCATATGTTACAGGTGGGAGAGCAGAAGGGATGGCAGCTGCCCTTGACAGAAGAGATGATCCATAAAATGTAGATGGATGGATTAATTAAGTGATAGAGAAATGAACAATGGAAAAAAACAGAAAAATAGGGCAGAAGGGAAATGAGAACATTGGCAAAGATGGAAACACACACTGACAAGAAGATGCAAAAAAAAGTAGGCAAAAGATAAGATGTACAGGCAAAGGGATGGTCTGGGTTCTCTAATTCTCATCTCTCTCTAGAACATCTTTCTGGACCAGAAGTGCACCACTGCTGTCAGCTATAACTATTTCTTTTTTTTAGCACACTAGGTAAGCACAAATAAATAAATAAACAGACATTACACTTACTAGGACTCAAGCACCCTACCCGAACCCCAGGAGTGACATTTTGCCCATCCAGAGGTCTCCCTGGTTTTTGCACACCAAGCACAAAGCAAGCATCACCGTGTGTGTGGCAGGCTGGCCCCAGACTGACAAGGGAGAGCAGACCTCGGCATCGAGGTGGAATTCTGAGCTGACACTGGGTCAGGCCAGATGAGCTGAAAGCCAGAGGAGCTGACAGCTTCCCCTCTACTTGCTCTGCTTTAAAATAAACTTCTCCCTTACGTTCATGTAAGGAAAACCTGATGTGGGTCCATTCAGGTAACAAGAACTAAACCAGTTAGCTGAAGTATGAGTTTTCTATAAGTCTTTTCATCAAATCATTTTTGACTTCATTTAAATTTTACCTTTTTTTTGGAAAAATGCAAATTATACTCCTATGACCCTCTGCATCATCACCCCAGAATTGTTTTCTCCTGCAGCCATGGCCATCTCAGGAGAAGATGAAGTCTCCCAACTGGGCATCTAGGCCGGCTCCCTTCCCGCTTGCACATACACACCACAATCATCCCGCACTCCTGCGCCACCACAAAGAACCAAGTGTTTCAGAAGCATTTTGAATTGTGAGGCTGCCAGCTGCAATATTCTGTGCAATCAGCATTTTTGGATGAAATATTTGTGGATGTCATAAGAACAGTGAAATGGGAAATATCAGAAATACTTTACCTGGGACCCTTCACCCGGCCAATTCCTCAGGGCCTGGCACAGCAGCGGAGTGTCAGGCTCAGAGCAGGAAGACTAGTGTTCCCTCCAGGGGTCTATCTTTCTCTGTTCTTTGTTCAAAATTTTGATGGTGCTATAGTTTCCAATAGGTTAGCTGAGTCTTTGATGGAAAGCATTTATAGCTGCCTGACCCAGATATATGTTCAATTTAATGTGTGATGAATATTATTATAAGCATGATAACACTATGTTTATGTTCAGCATCTCTCTAGGTTGCACAGCCCTCAACCCTTCCCCATTGGGACACAGGAAAGAAGAATGATATGTCATTCCACTATACAAATCTAGCAGTTTCTGGTATTTGGTAAAAACACAATTGTTTCTTGAATTGAATATGACCCCTCACTTCAATAAAAGCAGTACCAACACTTCTTGGCCTGAAAAGGCTATTGTAAACAGCTTGTTATGTGAGCAATTTAATCCTTCCTCTTCCCTCCACCCCCAGCACGGTCAGCAGGTGGAAATACTTCTCACCAGGTATGCCACTGGACTGGGAATAGGGATGGGAAGTTTCTATTAAAAATAAAAGTAACCATCTTTGTGTGCTCGGTGCATGCCAGGTGCATGCCAGGCACTGTTCCAAGCCCTTGACACAATAAACGCTTCATTCTGTGCTGTCACTGACCCATCTGCCTGATACTCAGGGTTTGAGCACTAAGTGGTGCAGCATTAGGGGAGTTCCAGGGCGGAAGGTCTGGGTCTAACACCCACTTAGACCCTCCCTCTGAAGCCACCCTAGCTGACCCCCCCCAGTCAGATCACCATTCACCAAGTCAAGGTTAGGCATGGCCCCGGGACTCTCCCCTAAATACTCCAGTGTTCCTCGCCTACTGCCTCACTTCTGGTTTGAGTCCCCCCCAGACATCAAGAATTGGCTCAGGCTGCTGCTCACGACAACCCTGCACTGACTCGGCCTGCCCTTCCCACTTCCCTGTTTTCAGAAGAATATCTTATACACACCCCTGCTCCTGCTGGGGTCAAACAGGATACAATTGAGACCTGAGCATCATCAGAGGCCAGAACTACTTGCAGCTACGGGTCTGCATTCATGGATTCCACCTACCATAGATGCTGATTCCATGGGTCAAACTATAAATTACAAACGGATCTTCCAGTGCGCAGGGTTCAGTGCCCCAAACCCCTTGGGTAAGCGTTCCTGATGCCAGCAGCAGAGTGTCCAAAAACAGACGCCAAGAGGAGAGAAGTGGCACGCCCGTACCATGCACTGTCGAAATTACACTTGAGAAAATATGCCCAGGCTGACTGCGCTCAGGGAAACAGACAGACACCAAAGAGGATGCTGGTCTCCTCCTCCATGCCCGGGACACCCCAGCGAAGGTGGGTCACAGTGCTGTCCAGGACAACCTTCAGTGCCCTAATCTCTTTATTTTGTTCCCTGGGAAGGTGCCTTCTCTCAGCCCTCTGCCTGCCCCTCCCTCAGCAGGCCTGGGGGTCCCTGCAGCATGTATGAAGCAGGTGGCAACAGCAGTGATGGCGACAGACCAGCCTGAGACCCAGAGCTGAGGGGAAGGGGATCCTCATGGTAAACACTCCTTGGCTTAACTGTTCCTTAATGAATGTTCAGATACACCGTCTCACATTTGTGAAAGATGAAGGCTTTGAAAACAGGTACATGTTTCAGCTGAAGTCACGTGCATCGCCTAGGTGTCACTGGCTAAATGCTCTGATATCTCAGAAGCCATTATGAGAATGAGGGAGAGGACACATAAAGCACAGTGACATTAGCAACACCATCATTGTCACCAGCACCATCATGGTGACTGCAGCAGTCCCCTGACATAAGCAGATAAACCCGGGTATGCTATGGGCTCAGCCTCAAGCAAGGATGGAGGAGCCGCAGTTTTGCCCTGAAGCCTGCTGGTGAGCACTGCAGAGCTAGGTTGCTCCCTACCTACTCCCTCTCCAGGCAAATCCAGCAAATGACACAGAGCTCACTGGTGTCAGGGCACTGCGTGACCAGAACTGAATGTCAAAACACTTGGAGAGGAAAGAAGTCTGCACAGTGAGTCGACAACTATTCAGGAGCATTTGTAGATAAACACTTAAGTGCCCCTCTCCACCCCCAGTGCGCTGATGAGGGCTGCTAGGCTCACACAAGCCCAGAGGGAGGGAGCAGCAGGGCTAGGACCTGCCAGCAAGCTTCCCCCACTCAGCACCCACAGCCTCAGAGCAGGAAAGGATACCAGGGAGAGAGCTGGGATGTGAGCTATGGAACCAGGCTGCAGCAGGAGGCAAAAGTGACATGGGGTGGGATCTGGCAGGAAAACAAGTCACTCCAGATCTGCAGGAGGACTGAGGTGAAAACGGCAATTGTCCAAACTGTTAACATGGTGAGTTCAGGGAAGTGCTGGTCATCATCACCACCACCACCCCCGAACCTCTGCACTGGGCATGGATTACTTTCAGTTAAGAAAAAAATGGAACATGACTGACCAACTGAGTATCCTCAAGGTCCCCTTTAGCGCATCACTATGCCCCTTAGCACACTGTGACAGGTAAGGAAGGCTAATATGCGAACTGAAACAGCTTTGTTTCCCTAACAGCAGCCTTACATTTTCAACATATCAATTAATGTCATCAATAGGTTCTTAGAAAGTGCCACTTTAAGCAGCGGCAACCTATAAGGAAACCAATGTTACCTTAGGCTCATTGAAACAAGTTAGGTTCCTAGGGCAGATAGATGTTATTGGAGACCATATCTAAAACTGCTTTTTCAAAAGCAGTAACAAAGGTGCCTAGGAATGTTCTACTTTGGAATAGTGGGAGAATTGTAACATTACATGAAAAAGGCAGACAAATAATAGATATACACTTAAAATATGTGATGATATACAAATACAAATGTATGACACTAATGGGAATAAAATTTGAATTGGTATCTGTAGCTAAATGAGTGTTGTTAGGGGGTTGGGTAGAGTATTTAAAATCATAATTAAAATAGTAAATAAATCTAACAAGCATATCTTCAGCTCTTTTCATAAATGCTGGAAATCATGATGAACAAGGAGGTATATTTCTTTCCTGCTAAAGACCAAGCTGGCTGCTGTAGTGGAATGTGTGGTAACAGTTTGTAGCTACAACAATAAGTAGTAGACTCTGAGAACCTCTGTAATCAAAACAATGATGTGACAAAGAGGATACACCACTAAAGGCTGTGAGTAAAGGCATATGTATCAACTTTCATACTTTCATTTTACTTCAGGAAGTTAAAAAAAAGTGAAGTGTTTTTTTGCTAACAGTGATAATTCTATATATAGAAAAGGGATTTATTCAAAGGAATATGCAATAGATTCATGAATTGCTTAACATTTTCTCTTCTAACAGATACAAGACTGGTTCCCCACACAGATCCATGTTTCCTGAAGTGGATCACAGTAGTAATGGTCTCCTCTGATACACCTGTCATCAGGTAAATCAGTGTACTGTACAATCTAGGGAGAGGTCAACACCAGCAGGTGAGCCAGGATAAAGCCAGGTAGTCACTAAGAAAGTTTTGATTAATATTTTTTTTCCACCTTCAACTCCAACCATCACGAGGGCATAGCAGTTGTGCCCTTAATCCAATATGACTTTATAAGACATCCTTATAAAACAGCCATATGAAGACCCAGACACACAGGCAGGCCGCATGTGATGATAAAGGCAGAGGACGGAGCTACACAGCAGCCACCAAGAAACAATAAAGACTGCAGAAACCCAAAGCTGAAAAAAGCAAGGAAGGGTTCTCCCCTACAGGTTTCAGAGAAAGCACAGTCTATCATACCTTGATTTCAGGCTTTGAGCCTCCAGAATTGTGACAGAATAAATTTCTGTGTCTTTAAGTTACCTAGTTTGTATTGCTTTGTTATAGCAGCTCTAGAAAACTAATACAGTTAGTTTCTAGGGATATATAGGTACCACTATTTCCAAGAACAGACAACGACTCTGGCCTATAACGTATTCCCTCTCCCCTACTCCCTCTCCTCCATAGTTCTATAGCCTTTAAGAGGCACAAGGAGTCAAACTTGGGATAAAGAACCAACTTTAACTCTTCAACTTTAGCAATTTAGGGGTTTTAAAAATGGCAGTAAAACTTAAAGAAGTCTCTACTTTTAGAGCATGATCAAATTAAAGTATCTGTGATTTTTTTTTAATCCTGGGGGTAGAAATATAGTGTAACAGTGATTAGACTCAGTTACCACAAAATAATGTTCTTTAGAACTTAGTGCTCTGAAAAAGTATTAAAAGAAATAATCACTATAAAAACTTTAATAGTCAGGGCCTCCCCTGGTGGCGCAGTGGTTGAGCGCTGGGCTGCGAAGCTGCCTGCAGCCTCTGTGGTGATGGTTTGATCCCCGGCCACCGGCGAGGGTCCCACGTAGCACACAGACCTCTCCTGCCATACCTGCTGCTCCCCTCAGCAATGTATTTAATCAGTCTGCCTGTTCTGCTCCCCACTCTGGCTCTGGTGAATTCTCTCACCCTCCCATGCTTCTGACTGTACCCAGTGCTTGTATAAATAAATAAATGAATCTTTAAAAAAAAAAAACTTTAATAGTCAATAGTCAATCAAAGATCATATTCAGTGGGTACATATTAAAATCTAAGCATCGACACTGGCAAAATAATAGTTAACATTATCAGCACCAACTACTAACATGTGTAATTGTATACATATAACATACATAAAGCACATCACCAGTCGTTGAAATGACTAAGGAGTAATGCACACTAAGAGGCCCTGAATTGTCAGCAGGGAATACTGCAGCAAACAGTAGGCAGGAGAAGCATTATACTCAATGCCAGGTTCTGCCCTGAGCTATCGCCCCCTACCTGAAGGGAGAGAAGACTTCTGTGGGGTGGTTGTGGTCCCAGGATGATGCATATCTTTATTTTATTACCTGCCCACCACCTTCTTCCTCGGTATGCAGAAAAGTAACTAGTTCACTAAGCTGTAATAAGACATTGCTGCAGAACACAAACCCAGGCTCATTTCTGAGGAATCTATCACAGTTCCAGGTCAGTTAATCCCTGAAGCACCGTCGGCATTTCTAAGCACATTCTACTTGGAGCAGGAGTAACCAAATGTAAGCCTGGTCCTTCAAGCCCACCACCTCCCCACCCTCACCGCAGGGAAGAGGACAAGCCTCTTCTCTAGCTGCCATCCAGGGGGCAACCCCATGGAGCCGGGGGTTGGGGACAAGTTACAAGTGGACCATGTCACTTCTAAACAGCACCAAGAACACTGCCATTGCCATTACTTCTCATTTTTAAATTGTACCATTCTAAAGAAAACCCAATGTTAAGGCTCGCTGCCACTTTTTTTTTTTTTATGCAAATTTAGCAGCTGCTAAGTCACAGGCTCATTCTGCTTCCTTGGTTTCTTCAGCAGAACACAGAATTTTATACTACCTCTCAGAGTGCTGCCCTTTGGCAATTCTTACTTGCTTTTACAAGCTCCAAGAAGGTAATCTCCCCATCTCCCTCCACTAATCCCAGGCACCCACAACAGGCCAGGAGCCTGGAAGTGGCTTGCTACCTACTGCTGAAGCAGTGGTGACTGACCCTGTGAGCTACAAGTATGGCTTGTTATACCTCTGAAATAAAGAAGTAGCTCTACCCTCACCTGACCAGTAAAGCAGAGTCAGGTACACCTGCGCCATCCACCCTCAGAAAACAGTCTCTCAAGTGGACATCGGTCGTGTCCTAGTACAGGTCACTGGGAGTTAGCTCTGGGACACAAGCTTTTTGCTACCAGAGCCAAAGTGAAGCATAACTAGCCTCTGCCATCATTTCTGTCTTCCTTTGATCCATCTATTCTTCAAAGACAACTTCAACCCTTAGGAAAATGACTTCAACATACCTGCATCCTCAGAAATTATCAGTTTTATCATTATCAGTTTTATCAGTTTTATCATATGATTTGACCAAAATGACCACAAAATGAAACTATTTTAACTAGTACAGAGAAAGAAAACTACCAAAATCAGACACTCCCTATTTAGGGGAATTGTAGAGTAGGATGATGGTGACATGTGACCTTAAATGTAACCAGTGTTCCCCAAACAAGATGTTATGTAGCATTTTAATTAACTTTAATAGTTAAGAAAAGAGCACTCCATTTCTTTCCAAGTCCTCAAAGGATGGCAACCCAACCATTTCCAGATGTGAGGGCAGAGAATGAACAAGGGATCATGGTGGCAGAAAAAGATGACAGAAAGATGGGGGCTGTCAGGGGGACATGCCTGGAGGCCAACAAGAGGAGAGTCTGTCATTAGTGCCAGGCCCATCTACCCTCTCTCTAGTGGTCACACCAGGAAGATTATCTTCCTACTCAAAGTATCCAAAACTGATGATGGAGAGAGGCCCGGAAAACAAAAACTTTTTCCAGTAACCTTACAACTATCTCGATGTTGTATGTTTCTTATATCAGTCATGGTTATAGGTCAGCACATGGTCCTCTTCCCCCTGCCTTCCCTGGATTCTCCCTGGCAAGAAGAGAGTGAGGAAGGGAGCACTGCAGGGGACAAACTGAGGCCTGGGAAATCAGTCTTGGCAGCCAGAAGTCACACAGTGCAGGGCCCTGGGTGGCGCAAGAGGTTAAGGGCTGCACTATGCAAGCAATCCGCAGCATCTGCAGCACTAGTTCGAGCCCTGGCCAGCCAGGGAACAACCCACATGGTGAAGCAGACCTCTCCTGACTCGCTCGCTGCTCTCCTCAGCAGTGTATTTCAGTAGATCCACCTGATCTGCTCCCCACTGTTTCTGGTGGATCCTCTCACCCCCCGCACCTCTGGCCTGTACCCCAGCTCTTGTATGCATAAATAAATAAATCTTAAAAAAAAAAAAAAAGTCACACAGTGCAAGTGGAAGGCCATGATTCAACCCATGGGACCATATCTTTACTGCCATGGTGCACTGCCCCCAAGAGACAGACCTAAGAAGGAGGCCCCAGAGGGAAGCCACTAATTCTAGCCAGGTAAGGAGGAGGAGACGCCATTTCTGTCCCGCATGTGGCAGGACGCCTGCAGTGGTAGAAGTGGGGGCAAGCAGGCCAGGCACCCAGTCATCATACACAAGGTATGCCGTACTGAGTGCATGGCCTGGTCAGGAATAACCACAGTGAGTGTGTTCATGAAATCTGAAAGTACTAAATGGAAGACAAAGCAAAGATCAAATTTTGAAGGCCCTTCACAACACTAAGCAGGTCTACTTGATCCTTTATAAAATGAGGACTCAGGGGCCTCCCCAGGGGCACAGAGGGTTGGGTGCAGCAGCCTCTGCAGAGAGGGTTTGATTCCCTGCCAGCCAGGGAGATACCCACATGGCATGGTAGATCTCTCCTGTCTTGCCCGCTGCTCCCCTCAGCAGTGTCCTCAGTCCGTCTGCTCCCCACTCTGTCTCTGGTGAATCTTCTCACCCTCCCGCACTTCTGGCCTGTACCCCAGTTCTTGTATAAATAAATCTTTTAAAAAAAATAAAATGAGGACTCAGAGGCTTATAAGGAGAGAAGTGAAACAATTCCATCTATATAGATTTTCTACTGAAAATCAACCCCAGCAGCAATCCACGAGGTTGAGGGAAAAAGTCTGGAAGCAGCAAGACAGGACTAGAGCCAGAGGGGCTACAAAGGCCTGATTTGGGCAACGAGAAGGGGTAAGTTATTCAAGATTGGGGTAACCATATGCTGCACCCTGATCTATGCTGTTGTCTTGTGTAATTACTAACAGCACCCGCTTTCACTCTCAAAGGGGTTGTAGTGTAGATAACTAAAATATGTTCACTTTATTCTATACCTATTTGACATGATATACAGCATGGATGAGACATAAGATTTGAGGATGAACATCAGAATTTCAAATAAAAATAAAGGTCTATGTGTTTGTCCTTTGAATAAATTTATATGAAAACCGTATTATGGAAATATGGTGATACCTAAATATTTATGACTACCAGACCCTTAATTCTAGATGCTGAAAAGCAAAGGTTTTCATTTTGAAACTGTCACTTTAAGAATCTTTCAAATACTCTACAATAAATATTTATCTTCTTGATTAAACTTGCAATCAGAAATGTCTTTCTATGAAAGGCCACATGCCTTGTTTGTATTGCATTCAAAATATATTAGTAGAAGCAATGCCATATCTTAAGAGAAATGCAAAACAAAATGGGAGGATTTTAGGAAAAGAGTAGAATTGAATTGAATAATTGGGAAAGGCAACATGTAGAGCTCTGAGAATTCACTTGGTTGTCAAAAGCACGTGGGTGTCATATATGATTTTAACTAAGGCAGGCAAACAGTCTGAACATGCACAAATTCACACAGACAGTGGTGTCCCCCACTGTTTTTCTCACATCGGACCATCTTTTCATAAAGCTAAGAAAATTAATCCCTTCCAAGAAAGCAAATTTTCGGCTAAGGAATTATTTGTGTATGTATGTGAGTGCATGTTTAAACTGCAGACTAACCAAAAGACCCACTTCAAAATCTGCATCTGCATAGTGGAATAAAGTCAGAGATACTAGCTGACTCCCTCCATCCCTATCCCATTGAATAGGGGGGAGGGGAACAAGCCTGCTCTTCCCTGCACCAAGAGGGCGGTCACAAAAGCCCAAGGCATGAGTGGGCTCTCTGCAGTGTCTGGATGCAGTGACTGTAATCCTATCTCTCCTTAGGTAGGGGAAAAACGGGGCACTGCCATATCCTGATAAAAAGACTATATAGTGATTAAAAGGTAATCCACTTAAAGTTTCCCTTAATAAAAACAATGCAAAAGGATGAAACATCCTGGGTTTTGCATTTTTTTCTCAAGAGTGATTCTAAATACATACGTATATTCTACTAACATTTCTAATAAAATTCTCACTAATTTCTCAAGTTTAATATTGCACAAAATCAAGCTTCTGAATACAAAAGAATATCTTCTTAGAGCATATCTGTAAAGCTCTTTTTTTTAGATAATCATATTCCAATTTATACACACAAGCAGCACAAGGGCAAGGACATTATCTCCTACTGTCCCAGGAGAAAGGCACCGGGACTCTACACACAAGGCACTGCCAGTCAACAGTCTCCCACGTGCTCCCTTGCCCCCATCAATGCCACCAGCAGGCTGCTCAGAACCAGGGCTCCCCCTCTGTACTCTCCTCCTGTCCCAACACATGTGGCAGTAACGAGTGCAGGCATGTCCGTACATGATGCCACTCTCCGCCCCCCACAGAGGTTGGCCCAATAATCAGGTCACAGTAGGCATCTGATCAAAGTGGACCCAAGCATCCCTTCCCTGAAAGGTAAGATACAAAACACATCCCTCCCTGCGGCTGGTGGCAGCTGTCCAGAACATGCGTGGGGGGAAAAGGACAGCCAGTCTGCAGAGTGCAAAGGGAGGCTGGGGCTTTCCCATCCCCTACATCCCTTCTCAGCCCCAGATCCAGTCCCAGAGGCCTGCTGACATCCCTTCCTCAGACACTGTCCTTAATGCAACTTCCTCTCTGGTTTTGGGGCACACAAGGCCAGTTCTGCCACTCTGGCAGCTCCTCCAAGCAAAAGTACAAAAGACAAGGAGAAGAGGCTCAGGCCTAAAGGAGGAAGCCAGGAGATATGCACCATGTCCAGGACTAAAACAAGAGAACACTCTTACTGAAAGAGAGGAAGGGGCTGAATAGATTATACTAATTTACTGTTGTTCAAATCTTGATAGCCATCAACCCAAAGCCAATTTCCTCTTCAACAGATAACTGTGAAGGAAGCTCAGCATTGTCAAAATGCACCTGGCTGCTTCCTGTGTGATAGTCACGAACTGCAAGAGTAGTTCTGTCCTACTCCTGCAGCATTACAGACCAGAGAGAACCAAAATCCCCACCCCCCCGAGTCTTTGTGCAACAGCAACTGGATCTGAAATCTACATATGGGCATCGACTATTACCCACAGTACAGCTGCAACTGGATAGCCTATATTCATTTCCAGATTTGCAGGGGAATGTAGTTGCAATATTAGCATATTATCAATAGTCCATTTTGATTGATCCACACAGAAAAAACAAGCAGGGGTTACTACACTGTGCCCACCAGGTGCCAGGTGGCTCTGGTACCACTCTTGGGAGTCCCAGTGCCAGATGTGGCCTGTGGTGTCAGAACTACTGGCACCTGCCAGGTTCTCTGTATCACTGGGCTAAAAACCAGAAAGCTATGCTCCCCAGGTGCTTGTCAGCTGGAGTCCGGTTGGGTTCTGCCAAAGAGAGGCCCTGGTACAACATTAAAAGGCAGGAATCAGGAGGAAGGGCCTGCCCCCAGCCTTGCTCATGGCCATGCAGCAGTACCAAAACAGCAGTAGCAGATGCTGCAGCAGCAAGTGGTTGAAGGCCCCAGCTGTGACGGTAGCAAGCTGGGCAGAAGCAGTGGCTGAGGCTTCCTGCTGGGTGACTGGGAGGCTGGGTGGCAGCTGTGGAACAGAGCGCCCACTCCCGAGCTCTGGGAAACTCCCCAACCCTGTTTTGCTCCTCCCGAGTTTCTGATCTCTGGGGAACATGCCTTCCGTTGCCTCCTCCAGTCCTTCAGATACTTTTATAATCAAAATCATTCCCTGTATACTAGATTCTGCCTGTCTGAAATAACTAAGAGGTTTCCATTATCCCAACAGAGAGGCCCTGCCAGGGAGAGGAAGGACCCAGAAGCTAGAGTAAAGCAGAGGTCATCTGAACAATGAGTGGTGACTCCCAGTTGACTCAAGACAGAATGAAACTGAGGATTTTGTCACTCCCCACCTGTCACCTGCAGCCTAATTGCTAAAGATCCCTGGGGCCGGGCAAAGCTGCCATCATGCTATTGGGATGCTGCACCAGAACCAGCTGGGCAGGCTGGAGGAGGGTGCAGTGAATTAGCCCACGCCAGCTGCTCATATTCCAAACCTAGAAGAAAATGCACATGTTCTTCTTCCTGGTCATGTTCAAAATGTCACCAAGTTCCCTGCTGGGTCAGGGAACAAGTGAGGACACCAGCAGAACAGCAGCCCCTTATGGGCAGGAGGCCAGCAGAAGGCAAGACACAGGAAGTAGCCCCCAAACACAGTCAGGTAACTGCAGACAGTGTACCATCCAGACCGAGGGTCCACCTGTCTGTCACATACACAGTAATGCAAGGTCCTGAGCCCCTCCCCCAAACTTTCTGTGGCTGCTTCCAGATGATGTTGGAATTTCAAGGTACTTGGAACACTTGGAAAAGAGGGATAAAAGGTAGGGGCCTAAGTTTGTTGCAGAAAATCCAAGGGGTAAAATTATTATAGCTGGAACAAAAGCTAGAAGTGTGGCCCCACCCACTCCACGACACTGTGACAGCAATAGGCAAGTCGGAGCAGACCTTCACGACTCCCTGGGCAGGGCCCCAGGGCTACACACACCTTCACACCCACTTCTCTCCAGGTGACTGTAGTAAAGGACAGATGTGGTCAAACGGAAATAGGATGGGTGCATTTTTTTAAATTATTTCCTAGGTAGATGTCAGTACTCACTATGCAACTGATGGTCAACAACTCTGCCTTTTACTGGGGATTGTTTTTCTTTTAACCACAAAACCAAAAGGGAACGCTAACAACCAGCTACTTCAAGTCTCTCATTTATAGATGAGGAGATTATGACCATTATATACATATTGTATATGATTCATATATAAAGTAAATAAATTCACAGAAAAATCCAAGTGTATCAATGGAACTTCTGTATCAGGAGGTGTAGTGCTCTCAGCAATGCCAACCAGGCACCGAGGTCAAGAAGGGACAGAAACTAATTTTCAAACAATTATAATTAGCTGGTTACTCCACACTGGAAAAGTAGCATGAGTCAAACAACTCCTTTTTCTATAGCAGAAGCTACTTAATTTAAGCCATAAAATCATGAAAGTCTAAAATCCCAAGAAGACAACAAAGAACCTATCAAGGTGCTATAATGACAACAGAAGAGATAAACAAATTAGAGGAAAAATTAAGTTTTTTTAAAAACCAATTCAAAGTCAAATGAAAATATTACATTCTGGACATCCCTGGTGGCACAGAGGTTAAGTCTCAATGCTATTACCACAACAGCCTGAGTTTGATCCCTGCCCGGGGAGCTAACCCATATGGCACAGCAGACCTCTCCTGTCTCCCCCACTGCTCACCTCAGCAGAAATGCACTTCTGCTTCCCACTCTGCCTATGGTGAATCCTCTCATCCCCCGCACCTCTGGCCTACACCCCCAGTTCTTGTATGCATAAATAAATAAATACATCTTTTTTAAAAATAAAAATATTATATTCTAGCTAAAATCAATATAAAGAAATGATATATATCTGGAATTTGATTTACACAATTCTAGTGAAGGACACAGGGGCACAAAGGAGGGAAGTGAGGGAAGGTGAAGCTGGAACAAGATGGGTCTAAAGCTACTGACACTCAGTGACAGGCACAGTGGGGTTCAGGGTACGATTCTCTATATGTGAAATTTTCCATTAGGAAAAATTAAAAATTCACATGAAAACAAGCACATTCTCATCAAATATGCACCTTGTGCCCCATGCAGTATATATAACTTGACATGGCATATTAATACTACTCAACGAATGTCATTACTATTTTTTTACAAAATTAGATTACAAGGTATTCAGACAATATGACACAGCTTGATCTCTAAATGGATCAATTCATAATGAATTGGTAGTATGGTAATTTTCCAATTATACATCATGCAAAACTTCTTAAGTCATATTTCTTATGATAAACATATAACTCAAAGGATAGCTCCTTAAGACACCTTTCACACTAGGATTTCTAGAATGCACTTCATTTGCTGTCTGACATTTTCCTTATGATCCAAGGAGGCTTCTTTTTTCTTTTAAACAAACTAAATCTGTTTTAAAAAATGATTATTGAATTACCCAAAGAACAACATAAGAGCAAGAATTAAAGTCCATACCATTTCCCATTCTCCAAGAAGCCACTGGACTGGGACACCCTTCACTGCAGGTTCACCAGGGTCCACACATCAGCGATTGAGCCAGAGAGGGAGCTCTAACAGCTTCTGAATGGGTGAATGAAGCAAGTCCCCAGTCTCTCAAGGAAAAGATACCCACACTCTGCTATGGACTGATCATTTATTTGTCTACCACAAATTCATGTGGAAATCCTAACCTCCTGGGTGAATGGATTGAGAGGTAGGGGTGGAGGGGAGGTGTCTTTGAGAGGTGATTAGGTCATGAGGGTGGAACCCTCTTGAATGAGACTGGTGTCCTCATAAAAGCAGCCTTCACCCCTTCTACCACGTGAAGATCTAAAGAGGAGCCTGGAACCTGGTAAAGGGTTTTACCAGAATATACCGGCACCTGATCGCAGGCTTCCAAACCTGCCCAAAAGTGAGAAATACATTTCCGTTGTTTATATAAGTTACCCAGTCAGTGGTATTTATGATAGCAGCTCAGGCAAACTATGACAGATGCTAAGGTACTGGGTGCTATTACAGTACTCTGGGGGAAGGAGAAGAGTGGTTTTAAGTACAAAGCAGCACAAATTACAGAAATAACAGGAGTCTTTCTAACGAACTTGAACTACCTGCTCAGCACATACTGTAAATGGAAGGAGCAGAACATGGGAAATGAGGCATTGCAGGAAGCGGCCTGAAGAGGTAGCGGATGGACCTGGCTCATTCACTTGACGTCAAAAGGTAGGTCTTCAAAAACGGCAAGTGCTGATGAGGATGTGGAAAAAAGGAACTTCTTACACTGTTGGTGGGAACACAGGCTGGTCTAGCCATGATGGAAAGCCGTGTTGAGGTGTTGCAAAAGATTAAAAATGGACCTTCCATATGACCCAGCAATTTCATTCCTAGGTATCTATCCAAAGAATACAAAATCACAAATTGGAAGGGGAAAACTGCACTTCCATGTTCATCGCAGCACTGTTGACAATAGCCAAACTACAACAATCTATTCAAAATCAGATGAGTGGATCAGGAAGATGTGGTATGTATACACAATAGAATGCTACCCAAAGATCTAAGAAGATAAACCCACATCATTTGTAACAACACGGATTGGAGCTGGAAGGAATTATGCTAAGCCAAATAAATCAGAGATGAATACCAGATAGTGTCACTTATATGTGAAATATAGAAAAGCCAAACCAAAGGGTCAGATAAAGTCAAGCTCCAAAACTAGCCCTTGAATGCTCACTATTGAACTTCAGACATTCAGAGGTAGAGAGGGAGTGGCCAGCACACAGTGGGGAGGACAGTGGTGGTGGACTATGCTGCTCAGGTGGTGAGAGCACTGTGGTAACGCCACAAGGGGGGATCCTATACTTCCAAAATACAAACAATTATGTAAACCAATGTTACCTCAATAGAATATTAAAGAGACAAGTCTATATAGAGAAGGTGACTAGAAAACCACTAATTAATTTGGGGTCATAAGATATAATAGTCTTTGTTGGTGAAAGAAATGATAGAATGAACGTTAATTTAAGAACAGTCTTTGGCACTACCTGAAGGATGCTATAAGGGGTTTGGCAGCCTGGAAGGCTATCAGAAAAGATACTATGAATGCAGACTCAGGGGGGCCAGGAGACCAAAGTACAGGGAAATGCCAGGCCTCTGGCTCCAAGACAATGTTAAACTACACTCACTGTGAAAACCGGAGGGCAAGAAGAAGCCACTTTCAGAAAGAATTCAGGAAACAAAGCTCCAGGAAGTTAGTGACAGCTCCCAGCTCCTAGATTTCAGAGGCGGCACAATCTTGCTGGTTTTGTTCTGTATCCTCAAGAGTGAGGACCAGGGGCTGAACTGCAGTGTACCAGAGTCAAAACATGAGGCTGATCCTTGACAGGGCCCACAATCACTGAGAAGAAAGAAAAGGAAGTGCTTCCTTTTCCTAGGTCCTGCCCACTGCCTTCACTACATGCTTGCAGTTTGGTTCAGTTCATTCCAAGGGGGTGCAAAGTTTTCTCTAGGAACTAAGTAAGCAAGCTGAGTGTTTGAGCTGGGTCTTGAAAAATCAACAGGCTAAATTCGTGGTTCTCAAACTTGGGGCCAGAAAGGTCAAGAGTTACCAAGAGTCTCAAAGAGGCTGTTAGGAGATAGGGATAAGAAACTGCTGAACCAGCACTCCCAAATTCCTTCCTGCACCACCCTCTCTGCTCTCCTGAGACATCTGCCTCCCTAGCCAGGACTTTCGACCAGTGGAGTGAATGCAGTTCTGCAGACAGGGGGCCAGCTTTCAAGCCGGGGTTCCTAAACACTTCTGAAGGAAGAGTCTAGTAAGCTTCTCCATTGCCCAACTTTTCAAGGATGGCCCGGTGGGAATAGAAAATGAGGCATTTAAACTGTCCTGGAAGGGAGAAAGTCAGAACAGTTGTAGGAAAAAAATAAAGATTTGGGTGCTGGGCAGATCTGACACCATATGGGTTTTTATCTCAGACAGAAGAAAATTAAGCTAGAAGTAGTGGCAAGTAGTGTTAAATCAAGGAAAATTTTCTTCTAGAAAGGTTTAAGAACTCAAAAGCAAGTCTTAACAGCTTCTATTATTAAAAGAATGCTCATGCATGCACCCGCTCCCCATTCTTAATTGCTCCCCATTCTTATGTTAAACTTCAATCCCCAAGGATTTGGAGGTGGGGCCTTTGGGAGGTGATAAGGTCTGGAAGATGTCCCAAGAGCGGAAATGTCTCTGTCCAAGTGAAGTCAACAATGATGTAAAATATATATAAGTAAATAATTAAAAAAAAAAAAAAAAAAAGGCAGCCATCTCCAAACATGAAGGAGGCCTTCACCAGAAACTAAACCAACCAGCACCTAGATCTTGTACTTCCAGCCTCCAGAGCTGAGAGAGATAAATGTTTGGTGTTTAAGCCACTATGTCTAGAAGTATTTTGTTGGAGCAACTCAAGCTAAGGCAGCCTCTATTTAAGAAACATTAGCTTCTAGGGCCTCCCCGGTGGCGCAGCGGTTGAGCGCTGGGTTGCAAAGCTGCCCATAGCCTCTGCAGCACTGGTTCGATCCCCGGGCGAGGGTCCCACATGGCGCGCAGACTTCTCCTGCGGCCCGCTGCTCCCCTCAGCAGTGTGCTTCGGTCCTTCTGCCTGTTCTGCTCCCTGCTCTGGCTCTGGTGAATTCTCTCACCCTCCCGCGCTTTTGACTGTATCCATGCTTGTATAAATAAATAAATAAATATTAAAAAAAAAAAAAAAAAGGAAACATTAGCTTCTAAAAAATTGTCCTTCAATAGCAGGAAAAGAACATAGATTTCACCAAAGCCACAATGAGAAAAGACAGGAAACTACTCTTAAAATATTTGTCCATAATATAAACTATTTTCATGTCCCTTGCTATAAAATCAAAATGACAAATATGAAGGGATAAATAATGTTAACATCAGAATTATCAACACTGATCAATTAAATCACACACATACCTCATTTTATTGAACTTTACTTTTTAACATTTCATTGACATCATGTTTTTTAATAAATTTAGGATTTGTGAGGCCCGGCACCAACTAAGCCTACCGGCACCATTTTTATACAACATGTGCGCACTCCATGTCTGAGTCACATTTTTGTGATTCTCACAATATTTCAAACATTTTCATTAGCATTATATTTGTTATTATGAACTGTGCTATTATTGCAATCCTCCACTAGAAAAAAATTTCAACTTGGTAGATAATGGTTAGTATTTTCAGTAATAAAGAAGTTTTTAATGAATGCATATAATTTTTCTTAGAGATAATACTATAGCACACTTAATAGACCACAATATAATGTAAACATAATTTTTATATGCACTGGAAATTCAAAAGATCCACCTGGCTCATTTTACTATGATATTCACTTCATTACAGTGATACAGAACTGAATCCATAATTGAGGTGTGCCTGCATAAGCTATTTCAAAAAATTATTTAATGTAATATAGTTTATTTCCCCAAAATGATTTTGAAATTTTAAAAATGTTTTTCCAAAAACATTCTTCCTGACCTATTAAAATAGTGAAAAATAACTCAGATACTACTAAATACTAATATCCCTAGTCTAAGCAATAGTCTTCTAAGGCTGAACACATGCATCAATGTCTAAATCTCATCATTTTATGTATTGATGGCCTGTGCTGCTGGAGCACATTTGCACCCTTTACAGATGATAGATAGTCTGAGGCTTCAGTTCCTAAGGAAATCATTTTAAATGTGCTCATTTGTGATCACAAGCACATATACACACAGACCTCACATTAAGTGTCAGCAATTCTTAGTTGTAGGAAAACACTGTATTTTATCACTTAAATATATAAACCTCCAGAAAGAGAAAAGCCAGATACAAGCACCATCCGTTAAAAAGATCTTTAACACTGGATGGAGCTACAAAGTCTACTTCTAACTGCTAGATATTCTAGCAGAAATTCTAGCCATGCCTTAAAATTTTAAATCTTTTGTAGTAAGTCATCTCCACAATATTACATTTTTTAAAAATCCTGATTCTTAGAAATTCTCATGGCACGCAAGCCCCATTTAGTAGCTCCTGGACATTCTCTTTCACCTTCCCCTGATTCTTTCAACATGCCTGGTACCATTTCCAGTGTTTTAATACACTTTACTCTTCCTAACAACCCGTTTCACATTGAAGACAGCAGAGGCCCAGTGATGTGAGGTGACTGGTCCAGGTCACAGATCTGAAGCCCAGGGCTCTATTCCAGATTCCTGGATTTAAAATGGAACCTTCTAGATCTGTCTAATTTACCCCGTGGTTCTAAACAGCATCAGATGGTGCTGTAGCTTCATCCACACATCCCATTTCTTAGAAAACCTGCAGCCATAAATGCTTATCTTCTAGAGTTGGGAGTTATTCTTCTGTAAATCATTATAAGCAGGGTCCCAATTTTCATGCTACAGCTAAGAGTCTCCAGAAATGTTACTATATTTTTCCTACATTGCTTCCTGAGAACCAAGAACTGGGGGAGTTTCCAGCACAGTGAGAGTCATGATTAGTTGACAGGGGGAGAAAAGAATGTTCAAGAAGAATGCATCAGCTGTTTTGCAGAAAAGGAGTTTTCTTAAATAGGGCACAGCCAGCTGGGGAGGAACACAGAGGAAAGCAGTCTAGATCTGTCCTAGTGTGGTAAAAGAAAAAACATATTTAGTCTTGGCTCCTGGTTCCTGGCACAGGGCTCCCAAGCCCTTGAGATTTCCTGAGTGATAGGGACCTGTCTTGCTACACACCATCAGCCCTGTAAGGCTATACCACATTTATGCTAATGAAGGGACTCCTGGGGTGGGTCTCTGAAGGCTTCAAGGATGACAGGGGAGGAACCTTCCCCACAGCCCAACTACCAGGGAGAGGAAGAGCATGAGATAGGGTTATAAAAACCCTGGAACAGCAAGATTCAGGGAGCTGCTGGGTTGATGAACATACTGCAGTGGGAAGGAGTGTGGCAGGAAAGGTATGGAGACACTCAGAAGGTGACTGAGGCTCTGCCCCACAAACCCCTGTACATCTCTTCCACTGGCTGTTCCTAACTTGTAGCCTTTGTAATAGTCAAGTGCCCTCCTGATTCTGGGGTCGTTCCAGTCAAGTATGAAGCTCAACAAAAGGAGTCACGGGAACCCATTTATAGTCAGTTGGGCATTAGTACAGGAGGCTCAATTTGTACCTGGTATCTCAAGTGAGTGAGAGTGTGTGTGACTGAGCCTTCTACCTCTGAGGTCTGCAGTTATGCTGAGTAGCTGGTGTAAGAACTGAAGTGAACTATATAGGATGTCCAGTTGGTGTCCAGAGAATCAGATACCTGAAGACATGGCAGACACTAACCACATATGACAATGACCGCTCAAGACTTAGTAAGTCCAACTGTGTCCTGCTTTGCGGGCAATAAACCACACACCAGAGATGTGTGTAAGGAAAGATGGAGGAAGGAAGCAAGCAAAGAGAGAAGGAGAAAGAAAGAAGGGAGATATAGCACTAGGGAAAAAGAACATCTAAGTGAGGTTAAGAGACGGAGAAAGAGTCAATAGCATCCACGTCCCCTTCCAGTCATTTCCAGACCAGGCAGCAGGAGACTATATTTGCAGGCGGGAGGAGCATCCACTCTCTGTGGCTCATGCTACACTCTGTGCTGGCCGGCTCACCCTTCTCCACTTACTCTCTACCCTCATTCTTTCATTTTCTTAAAAATCTCTTTACAGGGTATGCTATAAAGTGATTTCTACTATGTGTTCAGCCAACTAGGAAAAATATCATAAAAACCAAATAAAGAAGTAGTGTTGCAATTTCAGGGAGTCCTGCTTGGCAGCAAAGTCTGAGAGAGGAGTAATAAGAATGGGTTGAACCTGCACATGGTATTAGTCACCTACCGCTCAGTATCCAATAACCACAAATCTAGCCACTTAAAACAGCACATGTCACTGTGCCAGTTTCTGTGGGTCTAGAGTCTGGACACTGCTTCCCTGGCCCTAAATTTGTTACTCAACAATAGAGAGTTAATGCACGTACTCCATAGAGACTCGCACACACCCAGGTCTGAGCAGTTCCTTTGGGTGGCTATTGGCCTGTTTCAGGAATGGCAAGTGTAATAAAAACATTTGCCACTCTTTATGAAACTATCTTTAGAGATCGGGGTTCTAATCTATAGGACAGTAGTCCCATAACCTCTGTTTCACTGGCCAGTG
The DNA here is from genome assembly GCF_014898055.3 of Talpa occidentalis. Taxonomy (NCBI): domain Eukaryota; kingdom Metazoa; phylum Chordata; class Mammalia; order Eulipotyphla; family Talpidae; genus Talpa; species Talpa occidentalis. Next base: position 105,018,633 of record NW_023604861.1, on the reverse strand, counting down.
ACCGAAATCAGGATGCTCTGGCCCTATTCTGTCACCCACTCTGTGCTCTTGCTGAGCAATCTGTTATTAACAAAAACTAAATTCACCTCCTTCAAAGGGAAAAGACATGCTATGGCTGAAAAATCTCCACATGCTATCGCAGAGTCCCTTCAAGGAAAAGGTGACCAATTCCAAAGCAAATACCACAAATTGTCAGCAGGCTTCAGCCTTGGGAGCGAGTGTGACAGGCACCAGTGAGTACAGCAGAGTCCCTGAAATTCAAGGATTGTTTTAAGGACATCATAGTCACAATATATACAAATTCTAGTCAGTTTGGTTTTCAAACAGCAGTGGCACTGTTTTATAATCACTTTAAGGTATAATGCTGTGGAATACATCAATTCAAATCTGCTTTTATACTCTGACTTTCAAAAGCAGCGTGGTTTGTATGAAACTGATACTTAAACACTACTGAAAAGTGATGCTACCCTTTAAAACGGCATGATGGCAACATATATCAGGAACCATAAAGATGCAGTACCTTTTAGCTCTATAAGTCTTCTCTGCAGAATTGATGCTAAGGACCCAGTTCAATAGAAGCCAAGAAATACTCCTGAAGATGTTGTACATGGGCACCTTACCTACTGGGGCAAACATTTAAATGACTAAGTCAGTAGAATCTGTATCTGATGGAGTTTGCAAGTCTATGGCATATCATGAAACAACAAGAAAACATTATTACTAATAAAATAGGAGAAAATGTTCATATTAAGAAGAATGGACAATTGTATGAATGGTTACAAATACATACAAGGACCAATAACAAGTAAGAAAAGTTTCTTTTTTAGGATAAGACGATAGGAGGCATCTCTCTTTTAAAATATTCGAAGAGTTAGTAGGTTGTTTTTATCATTAAAAGAAAATCCATCACCACAAAAAAAAAAAAAAAAAAAAAAAACAACAACAAAACATAAACAGTAAGTCTCAGAAAGTTAAGGCTCAATACAGTTGTGTGTTCAGTTTGCACTTTCGGAGTGTATGCCTGGCAGTGTTGCAAAATCTGCCTGGGAAGGTCAGAGCAGGTGAATAGGAGCATTCAGCTTCCCACCTGCCTTTCTCAATCAGAAGGGATGGGTCATAGATTTGGGAGGAGCTTTGTTTTATTTTTGCGCAGAACTGGGGTGTAGGCCAGAGGTGCGGAGCAAGAGGAGGTGTTGAAAGGAGTCATCAGAGAGAGAGTGGTAAGAAGAGATGGATTTACTGAAATACACTGGTGAGGGGAGCAACAGGCGAGGCAGGAGCTTTGTGACTGCACCTTGAAACAAGAGGTAACAGCAGGCTCCTGTGGGATGCAGTCCTGGAGAGCAGCAGGAGGAGGAGAGATGCTCAAGGACACCACTGTAGCAGTTAGGGACAGCCGTGTCTACTAGCCCATTAGCCTGCACAGTGAAGATGCAAAGGCAGGGGGCTCTACGGGTCACGCGCACATGTGTAAATAGACTACACTGCCAAAGACAGGCAGCCACAGCTAGCACGGGGCCACATTACGTAGTGTCTCTAAGTTGTCCATCTCATCTGCTGAAAGGGGACAAAGGCAGTCTGCATGGTTGTAGTGATCAGACAACACACATGACAGGTTAAGACTCAATAAATATCAGCAATCATTGCAGCCATGGTACTGCTTTAAGAACGTTCCTCCATGGTCCATCATTTTATTTGAATTTGCAGCAAGTCCCACATTCAGGGGAACACAGAACAGACAATGCATGTACCAATTCTTTTTTCCAAATTGTTTTGTTTTGCTTTTAAAGCATATTTCTGTTAATCATAGGGTGAAACACTCCAGGGACCATCTTGCCATAATACCCCTGAGAACCAAAAAGTCAAAGTAATTTAGATGCAACAGATGTTTAAAAGTTAGCCATTATGGGCCTCCCCTTGTGGCGCAGCGGTTGAGCACTGGGCTGCGAAGCTGCCTGCAGCCTCTGTAGCGCCGGTTCGATCCCTGGCCACTGGCGAGGGTCCCACATGGTGCGCAGACCTCTCCTGCCACCCGGGGCTCCCCTCAGCAGTGTATTTTGTTGGTCTGCCTGTTCTGTTCCCTGCTCTGGCTCTGGTGAATTCTCTCACCCTCCCACACTTCTGACTGTACCCGGTGCTTGTATAAGTAAATAAATAAATCTTTAAAAAAATAAAAGTTAGCCATTTTCCTGATACTAGAAGTTACTATAAACCCTTAAGTACCAAATCCACATGCCAATCACTATAATATTAAATTACCACAAATACCAGAACATTATTTACATTAGGGCTTTATCTTAAGGCAATACACTGAATATATATTTTCCCACTGTGGTAATTTAAATAATTAAGTAAACCAAAACAATGATTTTCATGCAATTGAAATAAAATTCTTTTTAGAAATTTCTTTCAGAGAAATTGGGGGAGGGTGTCTTGATATCACTGAATGACTAGAAAGAATTCTGTTAGGCAGCAAAATTAAATCACTCTTCTGCAACATGGTATAGACCATCTCTGGCCCAAGACATGGGCCCCAGCAGCTCCAGTAAGAGAGGGGGCCAGACCCTGCCCTTGGGCAGGCAGTGCTCCCCATGTCAGGCTGGTGAGGCTGACGTTCTCCTCTCTGGACACTTTTAAGTGGTTTTCATTTTGTGCAATTACAGTAGTAGTTACTATAATAATATTTTAAAGACAAATTTGAAATCAATGTTTCTTCATTAACACACAAAATAAGAGAGTGTTACAGCAGGTCTAATAACACTATAATTCAAGTCAATGATGAGATCTGTTCAGATCTCAACATATCTGTAACCAAGAGTGTTTGCAACCACTGATGTAATAGAAAATACCTGCCTCTGCTGTGCTGGGTGTGCTACCTGTGCTCCTCACAATGAAAGGAAACAGGAATTTTCAGTGAAAAGCTAGTGGACATCAAAATATTAAGTTTTTCCATCTCAGGTTCACAGGCCCCCTGATGTACATTCACTCACAGCCCAGAGCCCTGGGTTAAGGAATCCCATTTGGGAGAATCACTCAGAATTCTCATTAAGTCATGGACACAGGCCATCATCTTCAACAAAGTCCTGGACCCAGATTTTTTTTTTGAGGGGGGGGGAGTGCATGCAAAGGGAGTTTTCAGAGCAAGGGGATCCTTTGTCCAAGCTGATGTGAGGAGCCAGCCCCAAAGCAGAGGGAGACCAGGCTCTGACCCTGCCCCCATGTTGTGAGGTTTTGCCTAGACTTGCTAGAGGCTTCTTGGGCAAGGCCTCTTGCAACTTGAGAGCTGGAAGAAAGCTTCAGAGATTACCTTGTTCAACCCCACTCTTACACAGGGAAACTGCCCCCAACAGACATGTTGTAAAGAAAGTCCAGGACTACCCAATTCTGAAAATGCTGTCCATAAATGTTTTCCAGCAGAGTGGGAGTCCTCATTTTCATGCCAAATGATTCTTCTACATACAGCCACCAAAACTCATATAAACACCCTTAAATTTGTCAAAACAAAAATTCAGAAAAAAAGATAAGATTTCCCAAAAAAATAACCAAAAATCTATAGGTCAAAATACAAATCATAGATTATACTTAAACAGAGGCATGGATTTAAAAGGCAATAATATTCGTAAAGCCACTGCAGATGTTTGTATTCATTATTTATAATAAAATGCACTCATACAAATTATATGCATGTGAGTAAGTGCAATTGAATCCCTCTAACCCAAGTATAGCTTTGAAGGGGAGAATGGAACAATAAACAGTGTCCTCATAGGGTCCTTCTAAGCCCCTCCCCACCACGCTCAAATCATACCATTAATGGGCAAGAGAAGAAGGTAAAAGTAGGTTAAGTAAAATAGGCTACCCGCCTTCATTCTGACCCTTTCTACACCCAAGAGAAAGGATGTAGGAAGATACCATTCCTCTCCCTCCCAAGATAGAGTCTCTACAATCTTCACTTGGCCACTGAAGGCAAAGGGGTCCTTCCAAGTTCCTCCCCAAGTCAGTTTCTAAGCCAACTCCCCATGGGCCATTACTTCTGTCACTCACACATTTGATGCTCTGTCACAGTACCTGGGCAGGCAACCAGTGTGAACTGAGTCTACCGTCAAGGTGCTCGCTCCTTCCCTGGGCTGAGAGCACCCCACAAGGCCCCACACCACTCAGAGCTTCCTCCAGCTGGAGAAACCACTGCAGGTCACTGCCCTCCCACTTCAACCAGGAAGTTCAATGTCAAGTTCTTCTCCTTGCTACAGCTATGGCCAGTTCAAAGCATAGGCTATCAAGCACATTTGGAAACCACGAAAATATGCTGGTGGGTTTTATCTGCCTGAACGTGGACAGAATGCAGGGGATAGTCTCACCACCGTCACATGCTCTCTGGCTGTCTCACACACACACAACACGACAAACTACTTTCAGACAAACCTGGATTTGAGGACCTCCCTCTCTGGCCCAGACTGGATGTACAAGGACGGGTTCACAGCTGTCACTATGACACTTTCTTCCTCTACTGGAGCTCTGAGGCTATCCGACTGAAGATGCGGTTATCCAGAAAGCAAAGGATGGCCTTGAGTTTATACAAAGTAAGCCAATCAAAATAGATATCCAGGAGGGGTTAAAATCCTGGGGGAAGGTGGGGTCAGGACAGAGGCCTTTTGCAGGGGAGTCAAGGGACAAAATGCTCCTGGCTGGGAAGAGATGTAGACAGCAAGGGCTGCGGGCCTGGCTCTGGGCACACACACACATTCAAGAGGAATTAGGACGGTTCAACTGCTAATACAAAGCAGTGATTCTCAACCTTGAAAATGTACCAGAAGCCTCTGGGTTTAACAGGACAAATTCCAAGCCCAGGAGACTGAGTCAGCAGGTCTAAGGTGATCCGGGAATCTGCATTCCTAATAAGTATCTCAGGACCACATTCTACAAACACTGTGCTGGGGAGCTCCTCACATCCCTCACCTGGAACAGAGTCCCAGGGATGGTGCTGCTATGCCTTCTAAGACCAATGAAAAATCTTCCTCCTTTCAAGTAGAACAGAAAAATTTCCCATGCAGATTCTAAATAACTAAAATAGATACAGCACCCTTAAAGAGGTAGAACGTAACAAAGGACAAAGGAAAAACCAGCTAACTTTTTAGTAGAGAACCAGCCAGGGCAACAACAACTATGAAGATCATCTGTTAATAATATGTACTATTGGTGTGATGCCATGAAAATGGCACTGTGCCTCTGAGGTCTTCCTCATCCAAAACCAGAAATGCTGTTTAATCATGAGATTACCTGCCTGGGAGTCTCAAAATGTAAAGGTCATCAAATAAGGAAAGGCTGAGAAGCTGTCACAGCCAAGAAAAGCCCAAGTAGATATGACAACTAAATGTATTGATAATATGGTACCTTGGATGGGAAAAAGGATATGCAGTAGAAATGAAAATCCAAATAAAGTATGAACTTTAGTTAACAATAAAGTGCCAATACTGGTTTATTAGTTGTGATCAATGTGCCACAGTAATGCAAGATACCACTGAAAAGGGAAACTGGATACTAGATATATGAGAACTCTCTATCCCACCTTTGGAATTTTCTGAAAAATCTAAAACTATCCTAAAATTAAAGTTTATTTTAAAATATGTGTGTACTATATATACTATCCATAAAAACGTACAAAGCGTAACATAGATCACTTTCAACAATTATAAACTGTACTTTGGAAAAGTTGGTAAAAACTGTGTGTGCTCAGCAAAAGAGATAAACACACTTACTGATTAGCTTAACATTACAGAATAAGGTTGGTTCATGGCTGAAACGCAGTAGAATCTTTGCTGTTCTTAAAAAAGAAAAGACAATATTTGTACTTGAATTTGTAAAATAATAACTAGTTTGTATATGAAAGAAATCTCTGCCTTGCTTTTTTTTTTTTTTTAAATTTTTTTTTAAGATTTATTTATTTATTTATTTATTCATACAAGCACTGGGTACAGTCAGAAGCGCGGGAGGGTGAGAGAATTCACCAGAGCCAGAGCAGGATGCAGAACAGGCAGAAGGACCGAAGTACACTGCTGAGGGGAGCAGCGGGCGGCAGGAGAGGTCTGCGCGCCATGTGGGACCCTCCTCTGGTGGCCGGGGAGCAGCCGGGGATCAAACCGGCACTGCAGAGGCTGCGGGCAGCTTCGCAACCCCGCGCTCAACCACTGCGCCACCGGGGAAGCCCTCTGCCTTGCTTTTTGAATGAGATCTAACACAAGTTTATTTAACACACATTAAATTCTCACCTACCAAGGCCCCTGAGAGCCAGGAATCAATGAATTCCAATTAATCTTTAAAACTGCATCACAAAACTCATATCTCAAATTAAATTCTCATTATTCTCAAATTAAGTTCATTGGAACACTAAGCATTAATTACAGTGTATCACAAATTAATTACAGTAGATAACAAAAACTATTTTACACAAATCCACATCATCAAAAATTAAGTGAAAGATAAATTGTTTCAGTGTGAAATGAAGGAAAATCACTAATTACGACTTTAATTGTTTTAAAAGCTAGCATTCAGTTATTTCCAGATGCTAAACAGAGAGAAAACAGAACACTGATATTGGCCCACCTTTGGAATATAGGTTCATACCAAGTTGTGGCCAAGTTTGAGCACTACATTAAGCTGAAGTCAACGCAATTGAAACACTGTGTTTAAAAAACACAAAAAAAGAACATCTATAGTGGAATGCAAAATAGTTCATGTTTCAAAGGAAACACACTTCAAACTAGATTACCAGGAGGATTAAAAAAAAAATAAACCTGTAAAATGTCTGGACAGGACTGTTTTACAATAATCATTACTAATCCAAGCAAAGTAGTGATTTGACTGAATAAATCTTTCCCAGCATTTATGCATTAAATGCATTTATGCCATTATCAATTAAAAAGGGGTGGTAAAGAGGTATCATGTGCTAATGACAGCAGTGTTCATCAAAAGTATCAACGCATAGTTTTAATAATTATTAAGAGCTAAAGATCTTAAGCACAGCATGTAAGTAGACATTACATATTTTGAAAATTATGAACAAGTTGACCCAAAATTCAAGGGCTCATCCTAAACAAACTGACTGCATGACCCCACCCAAGCACTGAAAGAACAGCGGCAACTCTGGTGAGGAGAGCAGGGTGCTGGCCCCACCTGCAGTGTTAACAGAGGTCCACATCTGTCTGTTCAGATGGCATCCGCTGTCCCCAGGGCTGCCTGTACCCTGAAGGGTTGAAGAAAATATCCACCCCTGGGATATGTGGAATGAATTCTACCTGGCTTTAGGGACTGTCCATGGGTCTTCCCTTGTATTTCCTACAGCACATGAGATAGAGGCAGCAAACAGGTATTTTATACATATGTTAACTGAGATTAGTGTCAACTGCAAGCTTGTAAAATCAATCTGCACATTGGTTTATAAGCCCCTGGAGGGCAGGCCTTTGTCCGGTGTGCATCTGTATTCCCACGGTGCCTGGCACAGGCTTCCCACATAGCTGATACTCAGTATTAAAAGTCAGTAAGTTACTATATGACGGCACCTATTTTGTTTTGATGGAGATTTCAATAACATAAAATTCAAAGCTCTATAAGTTCCAGGGTGTACATCCCAACCCTGACTGCTGAGTGCATCTGTGCTGAGGTCTCCACTCTCTCACCAACAGGACCCCTACAGCCCACTGTGTCCCTTGGCCCACATTTTCCTCATCTACAAAGTGGTTGAAGAACAACACTTGTACACCTTCACCAACACTGTAAGAGTCAGATGACACCGCCACAGTGCCACACTGCACACACAGGCAATGATTAGCTACAAAGAGCTTCACAACACACAACTTAAGAACTTATGATTCTGTTCAAAGAGTTATTGTTAATTTTTCAGAGGTCCTTCTCAGTTCATGTGAGAATGGAAGGACTAAGAAAAAAAAAAGGATGACTGTATGTTTATCTCTACCAAAATAAGTTCAAAATTTTGCAAAGTGCTGATTTTTTGTTTATCCTAGTAACAGAACAAAAAGGGAGGCAATAAGAAGTAACACAGTAAGAAGGAAGTGCAAAGAACAGGAAGTGATTGCTATAAAATATATCCTGATAAAGCCAGGAAACTTCTAATTGACAGTTCTCTTAATTTAAGATTATCCTCCTTTTTCCAGTAAGTGCCTACTTATAAGGAAAAAGAAGTGTGGATGGCAACATTATGGTCCAGGCCAGTTAGAAGGCAGCTTTGCCTCCAACCTCAACACTGGCAGTCAGAGACTAACAGCCAAATTATAATTTTCTCTTTCCTTTTCCCTAGAGAAGGTCTAATTTGTGATATTTTTGTCCTCTCACCCCTGAAGTTTAGAGTTACACAAAGAAGGGAATAAAACATTTGAAAGCTAACAGATGCAACCAGCTCAAAAATTATCAGGTTGAACCTATGAACTTTAATAATAACAAAACATTCTTTTCTATAGACGATCACCAACTATAAGGATTATAAGCTAAGTAAACAAGTGTCTTAGACTCAAACTCTAAAAATCAATTACTCATCAAAAGTAAATGAGGGACCCCCCCCCATTACTTCCTTGTAAATAGACATCCTAAAAAGAATGTTTTTATCACCTTCCAGTCAAATGTGAAAATGTTTCCTACAAATCAACATTTCATAGTTGTATGGCCCAAAATACACAATAATAGAAAATTTAGAAAGCAATATATGATTTCCGAAAGGGCAACTACATGAAAGTGTATACATGCCGTTAATTTACAGGATGAAACAAAGTCAGCCAGCATTCATTTCTATCAGGGTGGCTGAAATATTGACATTTGGGGCCAATTAATTCCCAGTGGCGGGGGCTGTGTTACGCACTACAGGATGCTCAGGCAGCATCCCTGGCCTGTACCCTCTAGATATCAGGAGCACTCCCCAGTTATGACAATTAGAAAGGTCTCCAGACATTGCCAGATGTCCATATGGGCAAAATTGCCTCGAGTTCAGAATTTCTAATTTACACACAGGAGTGGAAGTTCAAGTCTCAATAAAGCTGTTAAAAATATTAACCTTTAACTGGGTATTTTTATACTTGCATAAATGAACTGCTTCTATTTCTACATCCAAATCTAACAGCAAGTCAGATCCAAAACTGAATGGGAAATTGCATGTATTAATGAGCAGTATGTCGGAAGCCTATCTTTTTTGACATGTTAACCCTCACCAACCTGGGACAAAAAGAAAGAGAATCTACTTCTTAGAGAAGGTGGCATCAGCTTTGCTGACCTGGGCTGAGTACAGTAAGTGCATGGCACGTCAAGTTTAAGCAGCAACACGTAAACACTCAAACCTCAATCCATGATATATGGCCTGATTCCATCTAGACTTGCTTCAAACTGAAAATTACAACCACAGAGTACCTACTGTGCCCTCTCCTTTTTTAGAGGATAATGGTATGACTTCTTTAGAATCAACACTAGGTCTTATCAGCTGAACCACATAAAACAAACCCACTGAGGAAGCGACGAGAAGGTAATAAAAGCAAGACAGATGACTTCATATAGGGAAAAGAACCTCTAAATACAAAAGAGGTAGGTCCAGAGAAGGCAATCACTGAAATATGCAAAGGAAAACTCAAATTTGAGTGCAGGTAATGAAGACAGATGGAAAACAGACAATTTTAAGGTAAAGGGTCAGGGTTGGGAGTGTGTTGAATCAGTCTCATATAAAAGCAAAACACAGGAGAGAGACGAAAGAAAGAAAAATTTGTTTTTATACATCTTGCCAGATTCTGCCCCTAAATATATTACTTTAAAAAAAGTAGTTTGAAGAAAATGCACTATTCTCCTGCATAAAATTTCCTGAAACTATGTCTAAAAAAACTCCTTGAATCCTTTGTTATTTCTTGGTCTCTTAAAAATACTCAAGCAGCTTGCAGGGTTTTTTTGTCAATATTCCCAAACTGGCTTCCATCTTTCAGAGCAATGAGAGAGGGCTGTTTATCAGCAATTCAGACATCTCCCTGCTCCCCCCCCCACACCACACACACACACACACACACACACACACACACACACACACACACACGCTATAAGCTTTTAAAGTGATTTTCTTTAAAATGAATACAGCTGGCAAGAAGGAAGGAGCTCTCATCTGTGGTCATGCTCATAAATGACACAATTAAAATATTTGTTGACTTGAAGATATCCTTACTCAGTTAAAATTCATAAGCTCTACCAAGGCACATCATATTTCAGGAAAATCAATGTAGACACTGATGACCTTTGTCCCATAAGACGGCTACTGGCGCGTTTCGAAGCATTTTCACTTTCCTAGGCATTTCCTCTTTTAACAGTTCTCAGACTAGCTGGCCACCCCAGTGCTGTTGGGAGCAGTATTACGTTTATTTAAGTCAATAAATCCTTGCTGTCTCTTCTTCTAAAACATGCTACCTATAGAGCTGGCCATATTAGAAATAGTTTGACTGTATACCTAAGCCTGGAAATTGAAAGAAACTGTCCCAGTTGTAAGTATTTGAAATCCTTGTGTTCAAAAGTCTTGGAACACATAGACTCACCCCCCAACAGAGATAGCAGACTGCTCTGGGGGCAGGCTGTCCAATGCTTCCACAGCCTCAAAGGTCCTCCCAAAATGGAAGGGTAGATTAGGGATGGCCTGGCAAAATGGCAGCCAATGTCAAACCTTGTTTCCATCAAACCTTGTAACAGCTGTCTTCCAAAAATCCAGATTGAGACTTGACCTGGCCGCTTTCATGACCTGAGAAGTAGATTTTCATTGCCATTTTGAAATTCTTCAAGACCTGCACAGATGTCATAAGAGCACAAAGGAAAAGGATTTAGTGTATTTGGTTCCAAGGTTTTCCACAAGCACCTACCTACCTACACTTTACAAACAGTAACTAACTCATTAAGAAAAAAACAGCAGCAGTTGAAAACAGACTTTTGCTTGCAGACCGTGGTAAAGAAAAAAAATACTGTGGCTACAAAACAACAAAACAGAAAAGGCTCCTCAATCAGCTGTGGTTCTCAAAGTATGGTTCCCAGCCCCAACATGGTCACCTGAGAACTCATCAGAAAAGCAAATTCTCAGGCCCCACTTCAGCTCTTTCCATCACACAGTAGGGGGAGGCCAGCCACTGAGTTTTAAGGAGTTCTCTAAGGGATGCAAATGCCTATCTCATAGCTAGGGCACTGGCCTGCAGCATACAGTAAGGGGGTGGGCGCAGCAAGATGGCTGGGTTCGGTGACCCTCCTCCGTGACTCTCCTCAGCCACTCAAGATCACTGGAGCAGTTAATTATTAATGATTCACTAAATCCTTCCAAAGTTTGGAGTTTCCTATACAAGTTGGCTGATAAGAATGAACTGGTATCCCAGCTCCCTTCCCTATCAGTGGTTTCGCATCTATGGTCTCAAGTCTTGGCATGACAAAAGCTTATGAATCTGTTTATATAAATTCAGACATATTTAATGAAGAAATGGTGGCTGTGCTTAGTGAGTAAGAGCAGAGAAGGTCACTGGTTTGAATGCTAGATCTGCATTCACCAGCCCAGCAACCTCAGACAAGGTAACCTTATGGAAAAGACAAAGCCACAGAGTAACCAATCTCAATTTTTGAGAGGATTCACTGTTACTATTTTGTATAAAGTCTTCATAGTAGTAATTACAATGTGTGATATGTATGTTAGGGGAGAAGCTAATGATAACTTAAAAATATATGAACTTAGCTTCTATACTTCTATCAGAAATATGTTAAATACAAATATCAACAAAATTATTTTGCACTGGTAAATTAGACAACAGAATTAAAAATGCATTAAAATATTTACAAAATGTGCAGGATATTTTGATTATATGTAACCAGATCTGATATTGATATGTAACCAAATCTAAAATTGCTTGAGTGCATGAAATAACACAGTATTCCTTATCACTACATAGATTAAACCTTTCTCACTAAAAAATAATTATTATTATTATTATTATTCTAAGTTATTTTCACTATGTCTTTTCAGCTCCTCAACTCTGGAAAATACAGAACAAAGGGGGCTTAAATCAGGACAAGTGCAAAGACTTGCACTCTCCAAATGGCAGCCACAAGCCTCCTGTGGCTACTGAGCACACCAGCATCAAGAGGGGACTGAAAGAGGCAGTAACATAATACACACTGGCTTTCAAAGACTTCCCGCAATTAATAGAATGGAAACTGCTTTGTTAATGTGTTTGATACTGATTATAAGTAGAAATATTTTAGATCTACAGGGTAAAATAAAATATATGATGAAAATCAATCCTTTGTTTAGTTTCACATTGTGAGTGGAGCTACTGGAATATCTGCATCACATCTGTGGTTCACATGACATTTCAGTGGGCCAGCACTGCTCTTGACAAACAATCACTTCAAGTGGCATTTGCAGGGAAACAGTCCACATTAAAAAAAGACACACAGCATTTGCTATACTTTCTCGAGTAGAGCTACGTACAATGGCCAAGGTACAAAGCTATAGTTTTTAGCGATGTCACTGTCACAAAGACAACTCTATATCAGCTCCAATGTACAGATATCTTTAAAAACAAACTGCTTATAAACTTTGGTCTTCTGTTACTACAATTAGCAAGCTGCCATTCAGTGTGGAGCCATAGGTGACTGCAGTGGCAGGGGAGGGGTTGGGATATCTAGAAGCAGGGGGCAATACACAGGTGCCTACTCATGCAAGGCTACACCTACCATACCGAGGACTTGGAATGCTGATGTGAGAGCCATGAAGCCACCAATGTGGACTGTGGCCAGATCTGGATCTTAGGGTGCAATGAGCAGGATCAACTGGGAAGAGTGGTTAGAAAAAGGTATTACTATGGTCTAAGTGAAAGAGAGGAGAAATGTACAGCAAGGTTCAGAGACCTTTTAGAAGTATAAGCCACAGCAGATGGGATGTGGGAGATGAGAGAGAACTCAAGGATGACTGAGAAAGTTGATGATATTCACTAGAAGTCAGGCAAGGCAGGGGATGGCACTTGAAGTTTGACATTCGGAGTCCCAATACACACATTACGCAGGAGCAAACACTCCTTAATTTGAGGAGACTGTCAGGATAATGCAGGATCATAACAATGAATCAGGAACAAAAGTTCAAGGAAACAGTTCCTGCCTGTCGACCCCAAAACAGGTCATCTTCAGTCAACTCACATATAGAATCTGTTCCCATCGTAACTGTTCACACCTGCCACCATGCAGACATGTGCTCAAGGTCTGCGACAGTGCATCCGCAGATGCTAGATCAACAGTCTCATGACAAACTATATCCTGCATCATTTTGGTGTTCCTTATCTAGTACCTGCTGAGCAGAAGTGCAGGGCTCTGAATAAGCTCTTGCACCTAAGTTCAAGATGTCATCCCTCGGGTCATCCCTGAGTCCCAAAACCTTCTGAAATGAAGGCCTGAGACCCTTTCACCTTGTTATTTCAAATTTTAACATGATGACACATGTAAAAAGCACTTCGTAAATTATAAATCACCAAACAAGCACTCGTATCTTATCTATGGCATTTAAGAGCTTCATCAAAAACTGACCAGTAAAATCATCCCACCTTCTAAAAACATTTCAAATAGGGAAATCACAGAATTTAAATTCTGCATGTACTTCCAGCTTTTTTTAAAAACATCAAAAAATAAAAGTGGTAGAAAAACATAAGGTGGCACTAAATTACTAACTTACCAAGATAACAAATGCTTTGCTAGAGTTTTCAGTTCAGGTTGACAAGAACAGAGACAACCGACCGAAGTGTAATATATGTAGCCAACCAACCAGGTGGTTATGTAGTAAGGTGTGTTTTGTTTTGCTTATGTGGAGCTTCAGGACTATGAATGCTTCATCTGATAGAGAATTTATCAAAGAGAAAGGTCACCAGATGAAATTCTCCCATCTTCTGATCTTCTGGACATCCTGGGATGTCCAGTGTTAGGGATTCTGGGCAGAGTTACAGGGTTTCTGGAAGTCTCTTTTTCACAACCCAGTAGGAAACTCAAGCTGCAATAACTCTACGGGCTCAGAATTCAGTATCTAATCAGTATTTGTTGCATCCATGTGTGTAAGGTATGAGAACACAATGAGCCCACAGGGCAGACTGTAACAAATGTCAAGCCGCACACACAAAGAAAATGCGCAGAAAGGTCAAAGGCAAAGTCATCATCATCACCTTCCTTGGGAGGGAGCTGGTGTGAAGAGATGTGGAGAAGATGCGAATAGGGGCAGCCAAATGGATTGCTGAGAATCTCACATGCAGAGGGGACTGAGCAAAGGGAGTGGAGGGGAAACACAGAGGCTGGAGGGGGCAATGACATGGCTATAACACAAGTCTGCACTGTTCGTAATAATGAAAGAGGGAAAGGCATTGAATTCAAGTTATTTTTTACCAATAGCCACAAACATGTCTCAGGTGGGGTAATAAGATAGAATTTAATAACGCAGAGAGCACTCTAAAAAAAATGGCATAATCAAGAGTATCTTTTCACTGTCTTGAAGATATGAGATTGAGATAAAAATGTTTGAGAGAGAGAGAGAGAGAGAGAGAGAGTGTTTTGGAGGGAGAGTATTACTTGTCAACAATGAATATACCTTCAAAAATAATCCACTCAAAGTGAAATGTAGGAAAAAAGTCTTATTTTTAAAATCAGGCTACCAAAATGCTCCAAAGAAATAAGAAACTATTTTTACTTGTGCTCATGCTTTTGATAACCCATTAAAAGGCTGTCTTGACCTCCTTTTAAATTGCCTTAATTCAAACACTTAACAATATGTATTATATTGTTTTTTGTTTAGACCCTTTGAAAACTTGCCATGAAGGGTTTCCATCACTCATTTTAGGAAAAGGAAACAGTTTGAAAGTGCCATTTGCAACCCCTCTGGATGGAGAAAGGCAATTTCCTAAACCTCTGGGGTGAGTTGCAGGGAGTTTCCAGTCCATCTTGCTTGCTAGTTTTCCTAAACAGCAACCGACATCCTCCCCTGCAGTTCCAGCAAGAAATCTTGTTCCCTTCATTTAGTCAGCCTCATGTTTAATGTCAGAGAACCATTCCACAAATCCAATCTTCCCCCACCCGGCATGATGAGCCAGTCTGGGTAGTTAAAGTAACACATTTCTCAGAGAGTGGCACAGCCTCAACTAGCCAGCACAAATTAAGTCAATGTGATCAAGGAAAGGACTCCTGCTCTTTCCAGACAATCAGGGAACCTTTAGGGTATCATAAAAGGTTATCTGATACATGTACACATAAGGAAGATTTTTGATGTTTTTAATATGGACCTTAGTGTACTTCTCAAATACTTTGTACATAGATTTGCTATTTGTTGGAAAATCTTAATCCTCCAATGCAAAGGACAGAGGTTGGGAATATGATCATAGAGATCAAGGATAAAGAAAATTTAATATGTAGCATTAATAAAGTAAAATTCAATGCTTGAAAAATGAACACCTTCAACAACCCACAACCATTTAAAATGGGCGAGTTTCTCCACAGGTGAGTAGAGGGAGTATGGAGCAGTCAGGTCTACGGATGGCAATTTGGCACCTAATTTCATACTGTGTTCATGATCAATTCTGTTGCCTGTTTGTGAGGCAACTGAGAGAGTGTGAGACCAGCACCTCCACAAGCTCACCACTGCTTACAGTTCTCAATCTCAGCCTCAAGGAGTTGCCAAAAGACCACTAAGATCGGACCATTTCTTCAACCCAAACTACATCTTGCCAATCTCCAGAAGAGAAATACTGAGGGAGGATTTTCCCTTGTAGTCACTGCTTTACAAGCCTGGTCAACACCCATTACTGGAGAAATTATTGCAAACATCTAAAAATCTACACCTACATCCCAATCTCTAGGTTAATTTATTTCTTTTCCACATGTCCACTGCCATTCTCTTTACAAAAACAGTACACACATGCTTGAATCCTGCTATTAATTCACCGGTGTATCAAGGAACACTGGGTTAGTGAATGAAGGGGGTGTCGAGATGCAAAGTTTAGATCTGTTTTGATAAGTTAAAGCAGTCCAGGTTCATTTCATTTACAGTCATTTCAAGACTTGAAAAACACTGTTGCTAACAATATCAAATGCAATGGTATGAAACACACCCTGAATTACTCTCATTCCTATCAAAATCCTTACAGGGAGGCCAGGGAGAAGCCAGGACCCGGCCTGAACCAGGAAGGAACTCCCCTACCTGTAGGTCAGGCACAAGCCACGCCCACTGGCCTCTGGATTGTTTCTTTTTGGGTTAAAGGAAGGAACCGGGCCTGTGCGAGGTTTTAAGTTCCTCAGGTCCAACAGGACCTGCTCATCCCATTAGAAGGACGCAAACTTGGCAGATTCAGCCTTAAATCTGTACGTTAAAACAACAAAGCCAAATAGAGGGGAAACCGACAACCTGGATTGCCTTAAGTGACTGAGAGGGACTTCACACACGTTCCTGCTTTGTCCCTGAAGCTGCACCCAAGCCAAGTCAGGTGTCTGAGGTGCATCAGCAATGCCCAACCCCGGCATCTCGCACACACCCCTCTCAGAGATCCTTATTGTCTACAAATTAAAACAGTTTGCAAATTAAACCCCTCCACACAAAGCCAAGCTAAATGCATTCACAAGGGAGTTACTGTCAATGCCTTAGAAGTCACACATCAAATTCTTCTAAACCACTTGGTGGTTAAATCGCCCTGAATAAGCCAAGAGGGCACAGCAATTCTGAGAAACTTTGTTTCAGGTGCCTGCAAGAAAGTCATGTAAATCTGGGACAGGACGCAGACTGCAAGGCGGCACAAAGCGCCCTTCGACCAGGCGAGGAGCTCCTTTATGCGACGTGACAGCAGCTTTGTGCGGGATCATAAATAGTTCCAATAAACACATAAGTTCTGCGGGTCCAGCTCGGCCTCCGCGTCCCTACGCTGCGCGGGGCGATCTGCGGCTATTTTTCCCCAGGACTCGCGCCCCAGCGACCCCAGCCACCGCGCGGTCCCCCCCCCCCGGCCCGGGGCTCTGCGCCCGTCGCGGGGACGCAGGCCGGGCGCTCCCCGTGGACACGGGGTCCCCTGTCCCGGGTCCCAGCCGCCCAGGCCCCTGCCCCCGCTCGCGTCCTTGGTTGCACCCCGGCCCCCCGCGCCGGCCTCGGAGGAGGGGGGACCAGCAGGGCGGGCGGGATGGTGCGGGGCCGGAGGATGCGGAGTCCGAAGGTGCCAGGCTGCCCGCGGCCATCGGGGGCCAGGCCGCGGCGGGGCCGAGGGCGCCGGAGGGCGCGGAGCGGACCGGGTCCCCGAGCCCCTTCCCGGGTGCGCCCCGCCCCGCTCGCCCCGCCGCGCTCCCAACTCCGCGGAGCGGCCCAAGTTTTGGGCGCCCACCCCCGGCCCGCCGGCCGCGCTCACCTCGCCGTGGGCCGCCGCCGAGGCCGGAGGGCAGCGGCGCGGGTCCCGGGGCGGCGGCCGCGCTGCGCCCGCCCAGGCGCCGCTCTTTGTCTGCGCCGCTCCCTCCTCCCGCCGCTCGGCGGACGCTGCCGGTCGGGCGGACCCCGCCGGCCCCGGCGCCGCGAGCCTGGCCGCCGCCGATCCCTTCCCGCCGCCCGCCGCCCGCTCGGCCGCGCGGCTACGGCCTGAAGATCCCCGCGGCGGCGACCCCTCCCCCGGCGCAGCGCCGCCTCCTCGCGCGGGTCCTCCCCGCCCGCCGCTCCTCCCCGCCGCGCCGTGACACCGCCCAGAGGCGGCTCGGGCCGGCGGCCGGGCGGGGGCCCCGAGCCACCTGGGGGCGTGCGGGCCGCTCCCCGCCCCGCGCCGCGGCCGGGCCCCGGGATGGTGCCGGGGTCGGAGGCGCCGGGAAGGCTCGGCCCGAGGGGGCGCGCGCGGCCGCCGGCCACCGGGAGACTCGGGACTCGGCGCAGGGCCGGGCGCCGAGGGGGCGGGAGGGGTCCCTGCCCCTAAAACTTGCTCCGGTGCGGGGAAGGGTGGGCAGAAGGGGCCGAGGAAATAAAGGCAGCAACTTCTAGTTTCAAATTACGAGTGAGTGGGCTTTCCAGCCTCTTTTTGTTTGTTTGATTTTCTTATCACGATGCTCCGGCTGCTGGGCGACTGCCCCCGCCCTGCGGAAGCATTCCCACGGCACTCTCTGCAAAGCAGGCCTGTTGTCCATCAAAAAAGTGACTTACATAAAAATGTGGCTTCCTCTCAGCAATTGCTCGAGGGTATTTTTATTTATTTGCATTGTATGTATTTATTTTCCCAACCAGACACGTTTTTACTCCACTATTTCCGATGGCGGAAGCATTTCCTAAGAGGAGGAGAGGAATCCCAACCTCTGGTCTCCCTGGAACCCTGGCCAACTCAAGCAAACCCAAGGGGCAGAACCCCTAAAGAGCTGCCTGAATGCGGAACCCAGAAGGAGTTGTCGCTGGTAATGGGACTGGCCACGGGTTGTGATTTACCTGTAAATAAATTTGGAGGATTGAACCCCAAAAGGAAGGGGGTAAGACACAAATTTTCCTTTGACAAGCACATACATCCAGAGGTCTGTTTTTCAATCTCTTTCCCATGTAGCTTACCAAAAGGAAATCCTACTATTCAAGTGATTCCGATTTCCTGGTGGAAGAGCAGGGATCCATGTTAATGAGATTCTTCCTTAAGCTCCAAACCTTTTCTTAGTAAGACAATAATAACTGACCCAAGGTGACAAGGCAGTGTCATTTATTCCCTCATACCCTGCCTTGTTCCCAAAAGGAAGTTCTCACAAAGGGTAAGTAGAAACAGTATAAAATAAGCAGTAAAGTCACAGTTGAGTGTTTGACTATCTGCGTCCTCAGTTCTCTATTGTGGAATCTTGCACAGGTGTTTCTTTATCTGAAATCTGTTAAATGGTGAGATTATGTTTACCTACAAACGTATAAAGTCCGTGGCCTTGGGAGCACTCAGTAGATCACTAGGTGGGAAGAGGTGCCATGCACTGCCAGGGGTATGGGTCCACCATCAGGGGATCAAGGACGGCCTCCTTCTCTGTTTTGACCTTGGAAAAGAAGTTTCCTCAATGATTCTGCCTCCTGGAGATTCATGAACATCTCTGCAACTTTTTTTTCTATTTCCATTGACATAATCCTATTTTTTACATTATTACTAATACAGTGTACCATTTTGAATTTTGTACATGTACTATTTCAAACACACACAATAGTATTATTCTCACTTTACATACAATAAAACAAATAGTAAGTAACTTGAAACAGAAACTCCTGTTGGTTCCTCCTTCCCACTACCTTCCAACTGGTCCCAGTAACTTTCTGCCACCCCCCATCTACACTGGAGTCAACGTCATCCTAACCTTCCGAAAAAATTGCTTCTACATTTCCACTCCCCTATTGAGAGCTTCCATGGCTCCCTATCGCACACTGTAGTTCCTTAGAAGTCCTGTGATGGCAGCAGACTTGAGCAAATGCTCCTAGGAAGGCTGCAGAATTGAGCCCCAGAAACCCACAATTGTTTCCTGGGGTCACCTTGACAAATCACCACCAACATGGTGGCTTAAAACAGAGAAGTGTATTCGCTCAGAGTTCTGAAAGCCAGAGACTGAAATGAAGATGTCAGCAGGACAGAGCTTGCTCTAAAGACTCTAGACAGCCCTCCTCCTCCCTTCCAGCTTTTGGTGACCCCAGATATCCCTCGACTTGGAACAGCATCACTCCAGTCCTGCCTCCGTCTTTCCACAGCCAGGCCCCTTACTTGACTTCTCTCCCTCTTTCTTCTTATAAGGACACCTATCATTGATTTGGGGGTCCACCCCAATCCATGATGATCTCATCTGACCATCTTGTAATGTCTATAAAGACTCTTTCCAAATAAGGTCACAGTGACAGGTTCTGGGTGAACAAATCTCCGGGGTCCCCCACCAGACCCACTACAAGACTCAGCATTGGGGAGCTGTTTCTTCAAAACCAATGTTTTATCCAAAAGTGTATATGCTTCTGAAACCTACTCTGCAAGTATATCCATGTTTGTGTTACTGTTACAATGTCTTCAATAACACTCGTTAAAAGTGCCAAAACATAAACACTCGAAATCACATCAGCATTAAATCCTAACATTTATCTTCCAAAGACTTCTGAACTAAGTCTTGCTGTTTACTCTGCCCCAATATAAGAGATTTGCTAAGGTTACTCTGCCCTCCCTTCTATGTCCCATTTTCAAAGAGTTCCAGCATTTACAGTGGGGACACAGGGAGGAATTCCCTGCCCCCTTCCTATGCCTTCAGTGTCCCATCCAGGCCTACCATTAACTCCCTCGGACTCTTGGAAAGAGGAAGGCTGAGAGTGTTGGCTAGTCAGCACCTGCACAAACCTATGATATGAGATCTTCCAACCTCTCTGGGACTTGTTCAGTTATCGTGCAAAGAATCCTAAGGATTCAATGAGAAAGCAGAAACGTGTCTCAACTGTATGTTTGGCATATGATAGACATCAACTTTCATGACCTTCTATCTTAACCCTCAATTCAATATGGCTAGTATATTTGTTATTAATATAGCTAGTAGATTTCTATTGGAAGTCATTGTCAAAGTCAATTGAGTTTTTAATTTCACAGGAAGGATAAGACCAGTACATTAATAACTGTAATATAAAACAAAACATGGAAAATACCAAACAAAATATGTTCTGAAAATCAGAAGAGGTATTAAGCTTTATGAAAGGTGGTACATTAGGAATGGACCTTAAGAGATAACATGATGGGAAACTGTCACAATTTGGCTACCCTGTATCCCCTCCCCTCCTTGGTTTTAGGTCTGATAGTAGCATCTGTCCACTCCCAGATGCTCTGTGAGAGTGAATGCGCTGGGACTGACCAATGGCATTTCCCACTCAGGACTTGGAAACTGGAGATGCAAAAAGGAGGAAGAATAAGATTAATTTGCCATGCTGGAGGGAGCCCAGAACTTCCCTGCAAAGGTCATTAACCTTCTGGGTTCTCCTCCCTGCTCCCTACTCCCCTCCTTGGAGCTGCATGACATCCTTCCAATAAATTCATGTTCTGCTTAGGGTAGCCAGGGGCACTTTCTCTTCCTGGAACAAAACCCTCAAGTGATACAAATCATAGGATTTTGAAATGTGGAGATGGACAGGGAAGAAATTCCAGTGGAGAGAGTCTATCAATACAACATTGAGGACAGAAAGAGGGAATGTGGAATGCCTTGGTTTGCCTAACTGGAGCAGAGGCTCTCTGTGGAGGATGCCGAGGAGACTAAGAGATACAGTAGTAAGTGTGGGCTTCGTCAGGAGGGCTTGGCCTCAGGAGAACTCATTTGGCTTGTGTACCCCAAAACACCTTTAGGTAGGAAGAGCATTTAGAGGTTTGCATCACTTTGAGAGATAATAACCCAAACAAGACCGGAGTGAGTGGATGGGAAAATATTTTAGGAGAAACGAAAAGGAAAGGCTCAAAAGGAATTGGCAGCTGATTGGATGTGGGGGCCAGAGAGACTGGGCACCAAATAGAACATAAAAGTTTGAATGTGGTGAAGGCAAAGGTGCTGATGTCAATGCCAGAAATAGAAAAGTTGAGTAAACTGGTTTGTGAGGGCTAAACAGTTCTGGTTTTGCCCATTCAGTTAAATTTAATGAATATTTATTGCCAACTTGCTTCTTGGAGAGGGCTCTACAGGAGGTACAGAAACAAAAGCAAGTCATAGTTCCTGCCCGCAAGTGACTTTTTGCTAGAAAAGTAGCTATTAGTGCCCTAAATATTCCATCAGAGTAATGAGCCTTAGTGCTCTTTAATTGTCTCATCCATCTTAGTTTCAATATAAACACCCTGAGGGTAGGCACCAAGTCTGATTTCCTCTGCAGAACCAGCACTTTTCCCTGTCTACCCAGTATGGAATAGACATTTAATAAATCTTTAATGATCGATGGAAATCCCACATATTTATGAGCTTGCCAAAGGGAATAGGTACGGAAGTATTAGTAGTGAACAGACCTAAAAGGAGGCCCTTATGCACTTGCTAGAAGAGTTTCAAAACAAATACTGCTGGACTTGCAGATTTCAGTATTTTGTTTTATTTACATTAGCATAGGGAGAACGAACAGAAACACAAGTCGTAAGATGGCATAATTTCTTACCAGAAGTCTTAAGTACCTCCTCATAGCCTTGTTAGATGCAAGAAAGGACAGGCTAGAAACCCATGAAATTTGTCTCTCAGTGACTGACAGAACTAACTTTAAAAAGAAAAAGAAAACACAAATACAAAGAGGACAGTTCATAATTAACTGAAAAAGTGAGATGTCTTCTATGAGTGATAAATATAATTCTCAGGCTTCCAGCTCTGAATTACGATCTGGTTTTCAAGAAACAGCTATGCCTTTTTAATTGTATGAATAAAGGGAAAACAGATGAAGTGACATGAAATGTTGAGTGCAATTTAGGGTAAAAAGAAAATTAGAGGAAAGAAATTGTGCTTAAATAATCTCCAATCTTCAGTATGCATTTTATCATGGAACACTTATTGTGGTTATAGGCATACACATCATAACTTTAAAACCTTCTGAAAAATAAAAATGATCACACTTTAAATTCTTTTTGATTATTAGCAACAAGGTAGAATTAATTTTAGGTAAGAAAATTTTAAGAGCTCCATAACTTAAAAAAAAAGCTAAGAGGATTTTACTCAAATTTCCATTTTGAAATCTGCCTTTAGGTGAACATCATATATGAAACATTTCTGTTAAATACAATAAGTCCTCAATTAATCAACATGCTTCAGGAAGGAGCTGTTCTGCTAAATTAAATTTTCATTTTGGTTAAGGATTAACTAGAAAGTCCCCTTAGCTGGACATAAGCTGATTAAATATATATGTAAATATATATATATTTTTACATGTGATATCTCACCTTAAAAAGTGAAGTATAGTAAGTGAAATGAGTCTTTTTGATGTTGGGGTGCTTAGAATGCCTTAGAGTCATCTTGGGCACACATTCCTGATTTTGTAGTGGTGAGTATAGAAGATTGGGTGGAATCCACACTAAGTCAGTCATATGGTAAAATTACTTTTTAAAAAGTTGATAATATTCATCTGTTTTCTTGTACTTTGCTACTTTATTATCCTAAAAGTGGAGTCCCAAGCATGGAGATTTCCAGTTAATGAGGTTTCCAGTTACTTGAGGTCTAGTCAGTCACTGCTTTACATGCATTTTTAAAAAGGGATGACTTCTAAAACACAGTCAATCTCAACTAGAAAATTGGTGAAGAAGGGTGCTTTTATTAATCACAATCTTCACTAAAGCAAAACTAAGTAAATGAGAAATGCTCTAATGTGATTCTTTCTTCACTTTGCTCTTTGTGCTGTACTGCCTGGTATAGCTCTCTGCTCTGTGAATTTGATGATATTTTAAACTGGAAATGGGCTGTTTGAGGAATACCCCTGTGTTGTTCACTGCTTTGTAGTCTGGGACACACTGCCTCCCAAACAGCACCCTCCATTCTTTCTCATTCAACAAGTTCTTTCCTTGAGTACTTCTCATTGTCCACACCTTTGCTGGAGCACTTAGCCTAAAATGCCTTGATTTGGAGCAATTTATGTCTACATGATATTAAAGATGACAAACTAATTCTTTGATGATTCAAAGAATGGTTTCTTTGAATTCCCCAAAGTGTCTCATACAAAGTCGGCAGTTAATGATGGTTTTTTTGAAGGAAAGGTATGAGATAAAAATCAACTATTTGGAAATAGTTGGCTTTTAATGCAATTATGTTTAGCATTGGTATTATTATTAAAGCTATAGTTACTCATTCTGTGTGCTTACCACTTGTAAAGCACATTATCTGATGCTCACAACCAGCGAGGGATTCACAATGATCACCTCTTATAAATAAGAAAAGTGAGGCATAAAAATGTCTAAAACTTGTCTAAGATCATAAAGCTAGCCAGTGACTGAAATTACTGTGATCTCTCCTACCTGTGTCCTGGGTCACAAGGTGACTTTGAAACACAACCAAACTGAATGATTTGCACTTCCTAAAATCTCCCTTTAAGTCATGTTGAATCCTTAACAGAGTTCCTGATTCTTCCCCATTTCACTCTAATTTTAATAAACACTTGTGATGTTTGAACTGGGCTGTGTAGCATTGAGAAAAGTGAGATGCCTTTACCCACATGGAATCAGGAAGGAATGCACTGAGGTGGACCTGGGCGCCAAAATGGATGGGATATTAATTTCCTGTGGCTGTTGTAGCAAATTACTATATACTCAGGACCTTAAACTACACAGATTTATTATCCTGCAGTCTACAAGTCAGAAATCCAACTGTAGTTCTCATTGGACTAAAGTTGAGGCATCTGTAGAGCTTTTATAGACTTTAGGGGATAGTTCATTTCCCTGCTTTTCAGGTATCTAGAGGCTGCTCACTTCTCTTGGCTTCTGGCCCCTTTTTCCATCTTCCAAGCCAGCAGTAATGCACGTCTGTGACCCTTTTGGCATTTTGAATCTCTTCCCCTCCACACAGAAAAGGTTATTCTTTTTTTAAGGACTGGTGTGATTCCATTGGTCCCACATGGATATCATATAGATAATCCAGAAATATCTCCCCATTTCAAGGTTTGTACTTTTAATCACCTCGGTAAAATCCATTTGCCAGGTTAAGCAATCTATCTAGGTTCTGGGGATGAGAGTAGAAGCAAATTAGAGAGGCTGTTACTCTGGAACTTATTTTGGAACACTTGATGGGATGCAGTGACTGGTACATACAGGGGTTAAAAGAGGGTGATGTTTATTTGTTGTTCCACTTATCTCAGAAGCATGAAAAGCTGAAAAACTCTTTTGCCCCACTGAAAGTTCTACCTCTTCATGAACCATCAGTAGCTTCTTCAGATGTCCTGACATAGGTTCCCAAAAAGGAGAACTGAGGGCCTCCCCGGTGGCGCAGCGGTTGAGCGCTGGGTTGCGAAGCTGCCCGCAGCCTCTGCAGCGCCAGTTTGATGCCCGGCTGCTCCCCGGTAGCGCGCAGACCTCTCCTGTCTCGCCTGCTGCTCCCCTCAGCAGTGTACTTCGGTCCTTCTGCCTGCTCTGCTCCCCACTCTGGCTCTGGTGAATTCTCTCACCCTCCCACGCTTCTGACTGTACCCAGTGCTTGTATAAATAAACAAACAAACAAACAAACAAATAAATAAATAAATAAATCTTAAAAAAAAAAGGAGAACTGAGACAAGAGTTGGCATGCCCTTGTTTAGGGAAAGATGCCAACAGAGAGGAATGGCAGAGTGGAACATGGGGGGATGAAAGTCCAGTCCTTTAAGAATGTTCCCTCTAAGATGTTGGCCACACGGTTTCTCACGGACTCCATAGCTCTCCCTATCTTCAGACAAAAGCTCCTTGAGTTGCTCTCAATGGAGAATTGCTCATCTGAGTTGATGATACCAAGTCCAAGCTGCAGATGCTTAAAGGTATTCATTCTGGAAATCAGCAGCCAGAGCCCCAATAACTGACGTGCTTAGGTACTACCAGATCCCCTCCCCACCCAGGACCCTCAGACTCCACCTCAAAGTTGTCTCTCAATAGATCAAGTCTCTCATAAGGCTGTACTATGACGAAAACAAAAAACAAGCAAAAACCCAAAACTTGTTTTCTAAATTGTGCTTATACCATTTTAAACCTGACTTCACCAACAGCCACATATTCCCCATGTGATTTGCCTTAAACCCTGAAGTCTCTAAATTCCTGTAATTCTCAAGTGGATTCCCCAGGTAGCATAGGAGCAAACAGATTATATTTCAACAAACCATCTTTCCTATCCAGTTGGTGTATGTAGAGGGGGAAATATGGGATGCTATTGGAGAAACTGGTCTAAAACCTGTACTAATTTGATCAATACCAAAGCAACGTGAAAGCAATACTATTGTGTAATTCATCCAAATTATTGTAGCAGATGTTGTCAGTGGCCTGCCCATGTGCCCCTAAGGGCCACTTGCAGCTTATCAGACACACCTCCTTCTTTACAAGCTGGTAGCCTCAAGCCATAAGAAGAGTGGGCCCTCATGTGGGGGCAGGACAGAGTGCCAGTTAACCCCTCACCACCCTCACCCCCAAATAACCAAACCCTTGGGGAAGTGCATCTGTAGATGGATACCTTTAGCTCTCCTAACTCTTTGTGGGACAATTCTGAAATGTGTTCTGCACAGTCTACCACACCCCAGCAGAGCAGAGCCCAGTGGCCTTCTGTAGTGATGTGCTGGTTAATTTCCTTCCTCCCCATCTCATGTCCTGTGCTTCCTGGAACACCCTGCTGTCTCAGTCTGCTAGGTTGCCATAACAAAATAACAGACTGGGGAATTTAAACTAAAGAAATTTATTTTCACACAGTTTTGGAGACTAGATATCCAAGATCAAGATGCCAGCAAGGATGGTTTCTCCTGAGACATCTCCTTGGCTTGTGGATGTCACTTCTCACTGTCCTCATATGGCCTTTTCTCTGTGTACACCCCCAAGCCCACCATCTCTACGTTTTCTTATAAAGAAACCAGTCTTATAGGATTAAAGTTCCACCCTATGGCCTCGTTCAGCCATAATCACCACTTTCAACTCCCTATCTTCAAATATAATCAAATTAGGAGTTAGGACTTCAGCATATGGATATTGGGAGAGACACAATATTGTCCATAACACCTACCAAATAAATTACTTACACTCAAATCTTTATCTCAGGTCTGAACCCAAATTAAGACAGTCATATATCAATCCAAAGGTGTATAAAGAATAAATAAACACACACATACACACACACACCTTACTCATCTCCACGTCCATAAGCAACTGTTTTACAAATATATGCAGGTGCTGCACACAAATTTGTTTTGCAGTGTTGTGAAGTCATTGTAGCATTTAGTAAATGTAGTCATATAGTTGCCTGGTTTTCTAATCAAAGGCTATTTAAACTACTGCCACTAAAACATGAACATTGGAAAAACTGTGTTTATGTAAAATGGGATCCTGGCAATCAAAATTTTAGAGTTGTTCTAATCTGTAACAAAGAGATGTTATTAATTCAGCTCAACCTCCTAAAAAATCCCAGAAGAGAGTCTCTAATCTGCTCCCTGGTCTCTGCCTCTTTGTCCCTAGAAAAGTTTCCTTAACTGGAATTGCCTATGTGCCTGGTTCTTGGGGCTAGTTGCCCTTGTCCTCTGCTTCCTCTTCTCTGTCTTGCTGTCTTCTCCTGCCAGCATTTTTAATTCTATTCAGGTAGACTTTCCCTTCTCACTTTGATCAATACTTTTTGTATTCTTTAATTGCTTCTTGTACTCCAAACCCTTGTCTCAGAGATTGCTTATGGGGAAAACTAAATTAAGATGTCCCGGGAAGTTCTTTGCTTTTCTACATTTTAAACAATCTATGTCTACATTAAAGAAAGAACTCTGTTGACTGCCATCTAATACTGTTTAGATTTGTAATTCCATTACCTGCAACTGACACTTAAAAATGTGTGACTTGGACAAACCACTGAACCTCTTCATGCCCTCGTTTCCTTGTCATGGAAGAATCTGACCTGGAGCAGTGATATTTAAAATGTGGAATTCCTCTAAGTACCTGAAGGATTCTCCAGACAGAAGTGAAATCTGAAAATGAAAAGGCTTTCATAGAACCATTCAAATTAAATTACAAAATTGCAGGGGAAGGAGAAGAATACATTATTGGCTATTGGGGCACAATTCTTGATGGATTTCTCAGGTTTCTGCTCATTTGGCAAACAAAGGCACTAACAGCCTTTATTCAGACTGTCATTGTATAGCAAAGAACTGTAGGAAATAGAGGTGGGATCTCCCAGCGGCCAGTGGCACATTAGTCTACTGTCCAGTAGAATAAAGACAATGTTTCCCTCCAGTGCAGTGGTTAAGCAGATTTGTTTGCTTGTAACCCATTATAAGAAACCCAAGTGCTCAGAGCTTTAGGTTTGTCGTCTCTGATGAGCTTACCTACTGCAAGCACAGCATCTGCTGGGCCACTTCAAGTCATCCCCAGGAGACTTGGGAGGCACAGGGAACCAAAGCGCACTTGAAAAACTCATGCTACTTGCGGACTGGGAGTACTAAAACCCTTTGTTTCTGACCCAGGAGTTGCACAGCTTCTGCCAGCATTTTTGAAACTATGGCAAGCTAACATTTTAGCTCACAAGTCAGGTAACACCTCAGATCTTTCACTATACTTAACATTTGGGAAATGTTCCTGAATCTTGCCTTGGTGTTGCCAATAAAATGTAGGCTGATAGAAGGTTTGTACAATACAGTGACTACCACTGTCCAACAACAAAGAATCTAAAATAAAATCTATAAATCTAGACTCAAGATTCTGAAATGATTGAAGACTGAGATTAAGAACATTTTTACACTTGAAATAGGTATGTATAAGGATGTTGGTGGATTTCTCCATTTGGATTGTTTTTGTATATGTGCTTACAGACAAATAAAAGGGATATTTGTCACTTTACAAACATTTATCACTGGCATATTAGGAAAAGACATTGTTGCTTAGAACAGAAATAACACATCACAGACAACCTTATTAAAATGGAGCAGTGTCTGTATAGTGAGTGATAGTAATGCTAGAAAAACTGTGCAACTAAAAATTACTGCCAATATGTGTGCAAAGTGGTGTATTTGCATAACAAATCCTGGTTGTCAGGAAAAAGGCAACTTTGTTTTTTAAGTGTTGGATAATGTCATACAAATGGACAACTTTATTAAATGATTGTATTCTCATTGCAAACTTTTCAGTTATTTACAGTGACAAATGTGATCAATTTCAGAATTTACTTTTCATATTGAAGTTCAGTGGTTATTCTGAGGTGAGGCATTAGTATAAATATTTCAAAGATGACAGAAAATTACTACTGTATGGTAGAATAATCTTTAGCTAAAACTCTCAAATATAGCATGACAGTGCTGGTTTGTGTATCTTGCTAATATGTTTCAAGAACTAAATCTCGCAATGCAAAGCCCCTGTTTACCATGCCTAAAACAACAGCTAAAAGTCAGTAATGAAACCAAAAACTAAAGTTTGGACTCAACATGCAAAACAAGGTAAATTAGATTGTTTAGAAACTTCAAATTACTATCTGATAAAGAACTGTGTATTAAAATAGCTAACTGAAAAAATTAATACTGTTTTATGTTCTTAAGGTTACAAATGAAAAGTACTGCCTGCCCAGTGATAATTAAACCGGGTTGAGGTGTTAGATTAATCATCTTTATATTTAACAACTCTCAGTTAAGGAATAACATTTATATGATACTGTTAAAAATTGCCTTACTATTTGTCTATAAAGTTTCTGAATTAATTTAGTTGTGATACAGACTAGATTGCAGGAAAATTGTTCTGAAAACGTTTCCCATTTGGAATTGCTTGTCTTTGAATTATATTTTTTGAATATTGTACAACTCTAATAAGGGGGCATAAAACTGTACCAGACAGCCTTAAATCCAAATTCCTGAATTTTATATTTGTATTATTGGTTTCAATGATTTTTTGAGTGCTATTGATTTGAATATGTAAACTAAATCTGTGCAAACAAAATACCACGTTTTTTTCTTTTGCTTATTAGAGGTCTGCCTAAGATTCCATTTTTGTAAGATGTTTCAAGGCTAAAATAATATTTTGAAAATCCCTAGATTAATTGATTTTTAAGGTTCTTTTATTTCTTAAGACCCTATTCCTCTAGCTTGAACTTAAAACAAACTTCATTGTTATTCAAAATTACTGAACCAGAAGAGTGAAATATTACCCAAATTAGATATGAATCCAAAAAATACACACAGTCAAACACATACACCTTTGTCTATTGCCCCAGAATTACCTTCTGTAATGCAATCCAATTGCATTCCTTAGTCATCATGTGAATCAGACGTGCCAACTTTTCAGGTTATTCCCCTTGTCAGTTCTCCTTTCTCTCCCCTCAAGCTAGTTATTTTTAGGCCAGTTCATTGCTCATCTCTGCTTTGGATTAAGGGTGGATGAAATAATTTTTAAATACTACAACAGGGGCTCCCCGGTGGCGCAGCAGGTTGAGCGCAGAGCTGTGAAGCTGTCCACAGCCTCTGAAGCATGGGTTCAATTCCTGGCCGGCCAGGGAGAAACCCATATGGGGCGGCAGACCTCTCCTGTCACACCTGCTGCTCCCCTCAGTAGTGCTTTCAATCTGTCTGCCTGTTCTGTTCCCCACTCTGTCTCTGGTGAATCCTCTCACCATCCCACACCTCTGGCCTGTACCCCAGCTATTGTACAAATCAAAAAAATAAATCTTAAAAAAAATACTACAACAAAAATAAAAAGCAGGTATTTTTGGTATTTTTTTTATAGAGGCATGTTTTATTTATTTATTTATTTATTTGTTTGTTTGTTTGTTTTGTTTATACATGCACTGGGTACAGTCAGAAGCGCAGGAGGGTGAGAGAATTCACCAGAGCCAGAGCGGGGAGCAGAGCAGGCAGAAGGACTGAAGTACACTGCTGAGGGGAGCAGCGGGCGGCAGGAGAGGTCTGCGCGCCATGTGGGACCCTCCTCTGGTGGCCGGGGAGCAGCCGGGGATCGAACTGGCGCCGCAGAGGCCGCGGGCAGCATAGCAACCCAGCGCTCAACCGCTGCACCACCGGGGAGGCCCAGGTATTTTTGGTATTTTGATAACGGATAAAAAGCTTTCAGTGGAGTAAATATTTAGAATTACTAGGTGAAATAGCACTTTGTTATTTCATGCTGCAATATGAAGATAGCTGTAGGATTAGAGATTCTGGGACAACCTTGTAACAATTAAATACGCTACACCACAAATTAGGTGTTGTGCCCAATATTATCTCTTATTATATAGCAAATTAACCCCAAATTTAGCTCTTAAAGCACAATTCCGGCATTATCTCACAGCTTTTGTGGGTCAGAATTCCCAGGACAGTTTAGCTGGGTGTTTCTGAGTCCACCTAGCTCATATGGTTACATTCAAGCTGTTGTCTGGGCTATGGTCTCATCTGAAGGCTCTGCTGGAAGATGAGGATATGCTTCCATGCTGACCATGTGGTAGTTGGCAAGCTTCAGTTCCATACCAGTTTTGGGATTGAGGGTCTATGTTCCTTGCTGGCTATTGGCTGGAGAATGCCCTTGGTCCCCTTTGAGGTGGGCCTCCTGGGGGCTCAGCTCACAGCATGTGGCTAATTTCCTTCAGCAGGTACAAGACAAAGACCAAGAGAGGATGCCCAAGACACAAGCTTTTTGTAACTTCATTTCAAAAGTGGCATACTATTACTTTCTCCATATTCTGTTTTAGAAGCAAGACCTAGGCCCAGCCGACACTCAAAGGGAGGGTATTATACAAAAGCATTAACACGCGGGCATCTTAGTCATGGGTGAGAGTTGGGGGTGTAAGTGGGGGGCTGGGGAGGGTATCATCTTGGAGATCACCTACCACAGGATTCTATGCAGAAACTGCACATTCCTGTCCAGTCCCCAGTCTCCCAGTAAATCCAGCTGCTGCTTGGGTAGCAGCCGAGTGAATCTCCACATAGTTGGTCAGCACATGCCATCACTCTGTTCCTGAAATGAGAAAGAAATGACAGCTTCTCTCCTGTTATCTTGCCAGTATTTTGTGGTCATCCAAGCCCAAATATGGAGAGGGTAGTGGCAATGATGGGGCTCAGCTGCTCCTGTCACCACAGACTGAGAATCTTATAATATGTGAAACAGAAGTGCAAATAGTGAGCCAGAGGCTGCCCCATGGAAACTGCAGGGCACATGGTGAGAGGCCCAAAACACCTCACTTCCTCTGTAATCATATCATGTCCCTACCTGTCAGGGTGTTACCATGCCTTACTGCATATAAAGTGACTTTTTAAGGTTAAAAGCACTCTTTCCCCAAATTGGGGTTGACATGCAGCTGAGCTTTCACTGCCCCAAGAGCTGTGTGGCATTTTCTGCAGCTTGCTAATTGGTGTGCACCCGGTTTTCAGTACTTCAGGTGCTCCTGAAAGCAGCAGCTGACAACACCAAGACCTCTGCACAGACCTAGTCCTGGCCTCACCCATTAGCAGCAGCTGTATGGAGAGCCACCTGGGCAGAGCTCAGTTACCTGTCAGCTGCCACTGCTAATAAAAATAACATCTGCAGGGCCTCCCTGGTGGTGCAGGCAGTTGAGTGCAGCACTGTGAAGCTGTCTGCAGCCTCTGCAGTGCCAGTTCCCCGCCGGCCTCAGAGCAACCCACGTGGCGAGCAGACCTCTCCTGTCTCTCCTGCTGCTCCCCTCAGCAGTGTATTGTCAGTCTGGCTGTTCTGGTTCCCACTCTGTCTCTCGTGAATCCTCTCACCCTCCTGTGCATCTGGCCTGTACTCTGGCTCTTGTATTAAAAAAAAAAAAAATCTTAAAAAAAAAATAACACCTGCACAATGGGATGAAATAAAGCACTGACTATATAGGTGGAACTGTATGATGCATTAACCTACATCCTGAAATGCCGAGTAGAAAGAGGAGACAGCATTGTGGTGGGATCTCAATTTGGATCCAAGGTGGAGTGTCACTCCTCTTAAGATACACCTAAGAAGGGTGACTTAGAACAATGAGCAAGGAAAGCTCTGGCTTTCATCAGTTAGTGTAATATTTCAATATATATGTAGTTTTAGTCTCATTTCAAGTGCAGATTGTTTTTTGCTAAATATTGAGTTAGGATCCCAGTCTTTACCAGCCCATATGGAACCTCACTGGGGAAACGTTCAGAGTTCTGCAGAGAAGCTAATGATTGCAGGGGCAGCAGTAATTCGACTCCCTGAAAAATTTCCATTCCTCCTCAGTACAGATTGCAGGGGGAGGAGGGGGTCAAGCCAAGATTATTTTAATGCTATGTGTGTTAATCAAAGGGGCACACTGATTTTTAGTTTGAATTTATAAACTTTTATTTACCTTAGATCTAAGACTGAGGATGAAACTAAGTTGATGGGTCCTACTCTTCCATCTTAATCATTCTTTTAAAGTCTTGTAAATCTTTCATGACTTAAAATACAGAGAATTCTGATATATGATAATTAGTTGTAATTACAATGCAAACAATTGGCAGCCTCTCCTCAATCATATTCTCCATATGAATTCTCCAAGCAACTCTTCAAACAGACATTATTTTCGATTTTTCTTTCTTTTTTAAAGATTTATTTATTTATTTATATAAGAACTGGGGTACAGTCAAAGGTGCGGAAGGGTCAGAGAATTCACCAGTGACAGCGGGGAGCAGAACAGGCAAATGGACTGAAGACACTGCTAAGGGGAGCAGCAGGTGTGACAGAAGAGGTCTGCTGCACCATGTGGGTTTTTCCCTGGCTGGCCGGGAATCAAACCTGTGCTGCAGAGGTTGCGGACAGCTTTACAGCGCAGCGCTCAATCCGCTGTGCCACTGGGGAGGCCCCTTATTTTTGATTTCTAAACTCTGCCAGTAGATAGGAGACACCCCACTTTCCTATTCCCAGGTCATAAACTCAGGGAATTTATCTTTCACTTCGAATGAATTTTTCTTTTATCTTGAATGACATAAGCTCAGGGAAAGAGCTTAGAGGTAAAACTAAGGAAATTTAAAATGCAGACCTCTGATAGAGGGAGACAGAGGGTAGACACAGAGTTTGATCAGACTACTGGCATTTGAGTTGCCTCTATTATACCTAGTGATTCTAAGTAGGTGTCTCCACTTCCATCGTTTTTTAAATTTTTTAAAATTTTATATATATTTTACACCATTTTTCATTTTTGCACAATGTATGCATTTTCATCTTGGTTATATTCCCCATACAATTCCCACCCCCCTTGTTTTGCTCCTACTTCCTTCTCCCCCCACCCCCAGTAGTGTGTCTCTGGTTTATAGTTGCTTGATGATTTTGATTTTTACTTTATTATAATTAGTCTATGGAGCTTCCATATGATCCAGCAATTCCACTCCTAGGTATTTACCCAAAGGACACAGAAAATCATTTCAAAAGGGCACCTGCACCCTTATCTTTATAGCAGCACTATTTACAATAGATAAGCTATGGAAACAACCCAAATGCCCCCAAATAGATGACTGGATCAAGAAGATGCGGTACATATACACAACGGAATATTACTCAGCAATCCACTTCTGATCTTAATATTACAAAATAAACAATAATAATAATCAATAGTAAAACAGATTTTTTCTTTCAATACAATTATATACTTAAGTACAGTAAATGCGATGTGACAAACTTCAAATTTTCAGGGTTGACAAACAATTAGTCTTACCTAATACCTTCAACTTGAATCATTTTTAGAATGTAATCTATTAGGAGTTAACATCTGTTTTCCTCTTTCCCCTAATGTCTTCTGTCCAATATTTCTAAGGATCTGTCTTTCCTTGGAAACATTTCTTTGGCTTGGTGACAGAGATCAATGGATACAGACTTTACAGTCAATGGATACTTGCTTTACAAGCTCCTGAGGTCAAACTCTGTCCCAAGGTATAAATGGAGGCAGTGTGGCACATGCGCACCACGGCTCATCACAGGTCAGTGCTGTGAAGCGCTTGCCAGGGTTTCCCGCCAGCCCTTCCCCCATTGACTTGTGCCCCCTCATTGTGGGGCGCTCCCATGCAAGGCCTGTGGCAAGGACCGTAGAACATGGGCAGCGTGTTGAAATCTGACGCCGCTCTCAACAAACCCAATGTGTTGTGGCTTTAGGCTCCTAGCAAAGAGGAGAGTGAGAAGAGAGTGAGAAGTGGAGAATCCTGCACCATGCTGCTTCTGAGTCTTGTCAGCCAGGAGAGGTGTCACCGCTAGAGAGGTACCTTCCTCTGGCCTAACCCCATGTGCACATCAACCTCAGAAAAGCTCTCTCCCTTCTTCTCTCTCTCTCTCTCTCTCTCTCTCTCTCTCTCTCTCTCTCTCTCTCTCTCTTTCTCTCTCTCGTCTGAGGGGACGAGAAGTCACTGAGGTTAAGTTCCTATCACTTGCGGGACTGTACACTGCAAAGAGAACTAAATTCAGTTACAGACTAATTAAGACCCTCATGGGCTTCTGAATGCTGGTTTTTTCCTGATGTTCCCGTGGGCTCCTATGTGAAGCTATACTTCCTAAAGTCCCCCAGCTTCCTAAAATAATACAAAACTGATCCCAAAAGGACATTTTGATATTTGCTCAGTGAATATTTATCATGTACTATGAAATAGCACTTTGTAACAGCTTCATTGAGGTATAATTGACATTTTATGAATTGTACCTGCTTGAACTGTATAATTTTCTAACACACACAAGAAACCATCACCACCATCAAGAAAACTGTGCATCTCCATCATGACCGACAGTCCTTTATTCTTCAACATTTACAATGGCTGCAAGTGGGAGGCTGGGAATGGCTGCAAAGACTATTATATGCTAAAAGGGTATTTGCAGATCTGATTAGAATGAGGATCTTGAGATGGGAGATTATCCTGAATTATCAGAGAGAGCCTCAAATGCAATGACATATGTACTTAGAGGAGGGAGGGTGCAGGGGGAGATTTGACCAGCGACAGATGAGAAAGCTGTGGGATGGACGAGCCAGCGTATGCTCTGGGCTGACTTTGAAGGAAGAAGGGACCAAGGAACCAAGGAAGGCAGAGAATGAAGCTCTAGGAGGCAAGGAAAAGGCGAAGGCAACAGAACAGATTCTCTTCTAGAGCCACCAGAGGGAACTTGCCCTGTGATACCTTGCTTTGAC
Organism: Talpa occidentalis; assembly: GCF_014898055.3. NCBI lineage: Eukaryota > Metazoa > Chordata > Mammalia > Eulipotyphla > Talpidae > Talpa > Talpa occidentalis. The sequence continues at coordinate 104,982,903 of NW_023604861.1, read as the reverse complement.
CTCATAAAACTCATGTCAGACTGCTGGTCTCCAGAACCTAAAAGAATACATTTCTGTTGCTTTAAGTCATGGAATAAAAGGTAATTATTGCAGCAGTTATGGGAAACCATCAGATATCTTTAATTCATTTTCAGTAACAATTTTATAGTGATTACATTGGAGCTGAAGATAGAATGGACCAAATACATAGGTCACTTGAGATGCCTAATCAGGTGGTTCCTTACTCCCAGGTGCTCTGATTATCTAACTTACTGTGCCAACCTTCATGGAATTTCCACCTATCAAGTATCTACTATGTAAGTCTCTTTTTAAAAATCGGATGTCTTATTAACCTTACATGAAATTTTTGAAAGGAAAGCAATCGTACACCATCCTATGGTACAACCCAGATATTATCTTTTTATTATATTTCTTTCCAGGCTCTTTTGCAAATGCATATTTTACTTTTATAGCTGGTTTTGCTTTTGATTTTTATGCAATTTTTCACAGCTTGTTTCACTCACTAATATTGCCTTCATGTTACATTATAATTTTTATAATTACTGCTCACAATATATAGCATGGCAGTAAGCAACTATGCCAGCCTCCCACTGCTGGACTTGCTTTTGACTCCTTCATATAAATTCCTTTTCTTGAATCCATGTTTTTTCATATTTGCTTAAACTAGAATTTTATAAATGGTTTTATTAGAACTAAGAAAACATTTTTTATTTTTAATGTTTAATTTACTACAATTTTACTATTATTTTTTATTTTCTAAAATCGTTGTTCATTTTTGTACAATATTTTATTTCTTCCCTCAGATGTATTCCTCATTAATCACCCATTACCATATTACTCGTGAATGGTCACCATAGTCTACAAATTTCTAAAGAACTTTTTATATCCATAGCCAAATTTCTTTTAAAAAGTGGATAAGAATCAGAAATGGGTAACATGTATTTTTAAATTGAATTTAAAAAGTGAAAGATATGGACACTTTTTTCCATTTACCTAACTTCAATTACCAGTGAGACACTGGTAATGTTTTTTTCTGTATATTTTTCTGATCATTAATTCTATTTCCCCAACCTTAAATTATTTGCCCATGTTATTTTGCATTTTACTACCAAGGTTTCAATGTTCTTACTTAGTCCTGTGGCCTCTACTCAATAAATTTATCTGGCTGCTTTCTACTGATGTTGCCCCAGCCTATAGTTTTCTTTCTTGCCTTGAATTTCCCATAAAAGCACTAAAATGCTTACATAACCCTTTCTTTCATGACTCACTGTGTTACTTCTGTCCTTGGAACACTGTTGTACCTTTGGGATTTTGTTAAATTAAATTATATTCATTTTATTTAAGGTTCTTCTGTGGTTAGTTGTTTACATTTTCTAAAATTTCAAATAAAATCTGAAGTAAATGGAAGCACAATTATTCTTTCTCAAACCCTAACTCCAGTTCCTGTCCTTGACCCCCACCTCCACCAGCTGCACTCTTGTCTGCTTCACCAGCATCCTGCAGCAAAAACGGGAACAATTTTGTGGCAGGCGAAGAGAAGCACTGATGCACCATTCGGTCCTTTGGCTTTCTTTGTGTTCTCTTAAATAAATGCTGCTCACCTTTCCCTAGTTATACCAGAAACCACCAGAATGTTCTGGTGCCATCATGGACTATGTTAGACACCTTTCTAATTGACAAAGGAGATGTGAGGGGAGTTGCAGCAGCTGGGATGTGTCCGACGAGGATCCACCTCTGACTGGGCACTGGCAGTTGCCTGCTCTCTGTTGTGGGCACTCCCACGAGTCCTGCAGCCTTCTGTTGAGGGAAAGACAAGGTCAGGAAGTGCGTGAGGAATTCAGATGGCCAAGAAATTTCCCATTACTTTCTTTTCTGCCTTTCCCCATTCCAATGGCCAGAACTTTCTGCACCCCTAAGTGTGGAGACTTTAGCTTTCAATAAAATTCTCATGGACTGTTCTTCTCTGAAGAACTTCAAGCAGAAAACAGAAGCCACTTTTCTCTGAGAGAGTTTACTTATTACCCTCCTGTTCCATGGCAGCAAGATGAAGTGATGACATATTGAAATCTTTCTAAAGGAGTGACTTTGGGATATCTAAGTTCATTTTTCCTGACTGGGAACTTAATGTAGAGACAAGTCCACGAAGTTACATTTTTCAAAATTGTATTTAGTTTGTCACAGGAAATTGACTGCTACTTTAATGCTTTTGATTGTACTTAGTCCCTGCCACACCACCCCATGTAGTTCAAGAAGGGAGTTCTCAGTAAGAATGTGTCCCTCTGTGCAAAGATGGTAAGCACTGGCAAGGATGAAGTTTTCATGAGCTGTGGAAATCACCAAGACAGACATGAGCCCTAGCATCTCAGGAGAAACACAATTTGATTTTCTATTAATTTTTTATCATCCCTTACCCTTTGCTCCTGAAATTTCAAATCTTATCTCTTCTTCACCTTTCACTCACTATTTTCAGTGTAGAGGGAAATGAGACCTCTGTTCTCTCACATAATGAAAGTTAATTTAGCCTGTTTATATCATGCTTTTGTTTAGATTCCAATATATTAAATTTAGTTTTATCAAGTCTTGAGTAGAGAAATCTAATATCTACCTGAAACATGGTCTTACATTTATTTAATTCATGTTATTCTTTTCTTGGCAAGACGAGCTTGGAATCTTAACACGTCTTTGAAACTTTATATCATTCATTGAGATTAAAACGATGCTTTAGTTTTTTAATGCTTCTGTAAAAAGGGGTAAATGTGCTGTACTTCCAAGCTGAATTTAATTTAGGCGACTTAGTAATATGCTCATGCACAATTTGATAAGTCGAAAATGTATTTATCTTTTGATTGATAAATATTAATAAATAATTAAAACAGCATGGGCCTTCACATAACAAAGATATGCAAGAAAACTTTTGGAGTCAATTTTATATGAAAAGAGGGCCATTCCTGAACAATGTAAAAAAGGCATGTCATAGTTAATAAATGGTGTTAGGATTAGTGCATGGTAGTTTTGAAGAGGAGCTACTTAAACCTTGTAGCAAAGGCTGGTTCTCTCTTGGAATCCCATCTCCCCTTCTTTAATAGTACACACTTCTGCAGGCCTTTGATATTGAAAGGTGTTCCCCAGTTCCCTAAGAGGCAGGTAAGTTGTATGACTATCTAGGCACTTACTTCAAAACAGAAAACTGATTGTTTTTTATTCTTTCTCCCTTCCAGTCTACTAAAAGTAGAGTTAGCTGTGGCAAACTAGGGATAGCCTTGAGGACCAAGGACAAAAACCTGGGGCCTGACCTTGCCACTGAAGGGAAAGAGCCTGGTTCCCTGATGACGTTGTGGAGAAGAGCTTCTTGCCCTACCCTGCCCTCCCCTGGGCAAATGACCTTGGCTCTCATATGAGAAGGTGATTATCAAGTGGAACAAATAACTGAATATCAAAAATGGCAAAGGCAAAAGATAAATGAAGTTCACTGGACATAGAATGAATGTTCAAATGACTTTTAAGAAAAAGCAAACTAAAATAACATTTTAACCACTCAGATTGATAAAGAACACATATTGATAAAACAAAAATATCTTCAAAAAAATAAGCAAGGAATGGATGCAAATGAAAATCACACAGGGAAGGAAATACATATAGAAAACAACAAACCAACATTTCTGTACATTAGTTGGTAATGTTGCCAATATGATAGTAAAACATATACATTCCAGCAGTGTCAAGATGATGAAATTGGGCACAAGTCTTGTTTTTTGCTAGCTTTTGCCAGCCTGTTCTAATAAAAATGATTAAAAGTATAGCAAAGGCTATATACATACATACATACATACATATATAGAGAGATAAATAGATACTGTGAATCTATACACAAATACAGTCACAGAAATAGCATTAATAATAGTGAAAAATTGGAATCAAGATGCCCAAGAAAAGGGAAATGGTGCTGTATCTACTCACTGGAATAGAGCAATCATTTAAAATGATGCTTATGAAAACTTCAATAACCAGAAGATTGATATTTTAATCAAAAAAAGCAAGCTTAAGAACTACACATTTTAATTTTCATATTACTATTTCTATGTCTACATTGTCCAGCTCTGTATTTTCAGCCTAGATCTATCTTTTCCGTGTAAACCTGAATTTCAGATGGGTATCTCTACTTGTATGATGTTTACTCTCTCCAATAAATCTTCCACGACTTTGCCAAATTAATTAATTCACTGTTTATGCAATGAATATTTATTGAGTGCCAATCACTAGTCAGTAGTTCCAGAAGCTTGGGATACTCCACTGAACAAAACAGAACCTTGCTCTGCAGAGTTTATGCTCCAGTCTGGGGAGACAATAAACAACCGACATAAATCAATAAACTACACAGTATGCTAAAAGGTGGTTCGTGCTAGGGTAAAAAGGGAAAATAGAGCATTGCGAGGGGTGCGGGGTGTGGGATGAGCAGGATGCAGAATTAAATAGACCACTCAGAATAGGAACTTCTTAAGGGGAGGCTTGAGCAAACTATGAAGGGAGGGATGGAGCTAAGTGGATATTTGGGATGAAAGCATGCCAAGTAGAGGAATGGGAACAAAGGTGCCAAGGTAGGAGTGTGCCACATTGACGACTCATGGTGACTGAGGGGGTGCAGCTGGTTGGATGAGGGGGTGTGTTGTGAGAGGCGGGAGCAGCTCATGTAGGCTGTTATAAGGTAGTTTCTCTGATCTGAGTGAGACGGGCAAGATTTGCAAGGGGCAGGCTATAACTTGGTTTTAGAAGAGTTTCTTTTTTTTAAATTTACATTTTAAAAAATTTTTATATATTTTTTACATCATTTTTCATTTTTTGCACAATGTATGCATTTTCATCTTGGTTATAGTCCCCACACAATTTCCACCCCCCCTTGTTTTGATCCCACTCTCTCCTCCCCCCACTGCAGTGTGTCTCTGGTTTATAGTTGCTTGTTGATTTTGATTTTTACTTTATTATAATTAGTCTTTTTCCTGGTCCCTTATTTAGGTTTTCTAAATTCCTGCTATAAGTGAGACCATCCAGTATTTTTCTTTTTCTTTCTGGCTTATTTCTCTGAGCATGATCCCTTCCAGCTCCGTCCATGTTGCTGCAAATCGCATGAGTTTATCTTTTTTGATTGCTGAGTAATATTCCATGGTGTATATATACCACATCTTCTTGATCCAGTCATCTATTTTTGGGCATTTGGGTTGTTTCCATAGCTTAGCTATTGTAAATAGCGCTGCTATAAACATAGGGGTGCAGGTGCCCTTTTGAATTAATGTTTCTGTGTCCTTTGGGTAAATGCCTAGGAGTGGAATTGCTGGATCATGTGGAAGCTCCATCTTTAGCAGGTTGAGGAATCTCCACACAGCTTTCCATGAAGCTTGACTACTACCTCAAACCATGCACAAAAAGCAACTCAAAATGGATTAAAGATCTAGACATAAGACCTGAAACCATAAAATATATAGAAGGAAATATAGGCGAAACACTACATGACATGCACCTCAGAAACATCTTTAAAGACACATCACCACCCAAAGCAGTGATAGTGAAGGCAAAGATAAACAGCTGGGACCACATCAAATTATAGAAGAGTTTCTTTCCTGAGCTAAGAATGGAATATGTAAGCAACAGTAGAAGCTGCGAAACCAATCAGAAAACTTTCCAGTCATCCTAGTGAAAGAGGAGAGTGGTTAACACTGGGGAAGTAAGAAGTACACAGGATTTGTTGATGGTCAAGTTGCCTAAACTTTTGCCCTGGTTTCTAAATAAACAGGCTGCACATTTCTATAATAATAGCTTGCAGTCGGACAGTGCCATTCAGGGGTCTAGACACTTGATGTCTATTTACACAACAGCAGGGACTGTGTTTGTCATCCCCTCTGACAGTGTGAAATAAGAACCACAGAGAGCAGAGGCAGAGCCACCTAACAGCACAGTCTTAACTCTGAGAGGCAGATTTCAAAGTCGGGCTGTGCTGGCCTTTCCCCACCACACACACTGCCTTTCTCCAGGTCTATCTACGCCGTGCAGGCGGCCATCCCTATCGAAGGTCTCCCACATCCTAAATACACAAGCAGCTCCTGCTGAGTCAGCCCCGTTAGGAGGCTGACGAAAGATCTTAATGCACTGTGACTCCAGCATGGCTATTTTCACTCTTCCTGTGTGATTACGCTGCTCACAATGACATTGGCAAACACAGACTGGGAATGAAACAAAGCATTCCTGGAAGCTAGATTTGCAGCGGAACAGTCCTTGTCTCCCAGTTTCCTCTCATCAACCCTAGAAAGCTTCCAGGCGCAGGCGAGTGCCTCCTTTGGAGATCCTCATTTGCACTCTCTGCCAACCAGCTCACACACAGGCTTGCCACTTTGGCTCAATTGACTTAGTCAATACCTTGAATCCTTGAATAGGAGTGTTAGGATGTCAAAGTCAGTTACTTATGTGGGAAAATGCTACATTTCCGGGAATTCCTGTAAGGACAACTCTTAGATCTTTAAGGCTTTGAAATGTCAAGTCACCTTATTCATCTATTTTGCCACAGTTGACATCTGACAGACTAACAATTGCTTTTGAATGTTGTTCAAACATTTGAACTCCATCTTATTGCCTGTGGCGCTCAAGAGAGTGGCAACAAATAGCACAAATCCCACGGCAAAATTGTAAATTCCTGGGCTTCCTCTTCTTTGTGAGGAGTCTGCCTTAAGCGCCATGCACAGACAGAAACAAAATCTTTGTTCAAAAATTCTGGTGTGTGTGTAAAAAGAAGGCAAAGGAATGTTTGCTGACGAAACTGGCATTCCTGAAAGATGGAAGGTAGTATCTATTCAATGCCGCTAGCCTGAGGTAATTCACTGCAGGAAGTGACAGCTGGGCAGGGAAGGAGGAGGAGGGTAATTGGCTAAATTAAAATTTAGATCAGAGTTAGCACTCTTCCACTTGTGAAACTCACAATGCAATATAAATGAGCTAAAACTTTTTGGGATGAAAATATTGTCTGTCCTATATTTGAATTTCCCTTCTCCCACCTCCAACCCTTGCCATTTTCATGTACCCAGCATTCTGTTACCTGCATGATACGAGACACAAATATCCACTGCTTCCCTCATCAGATCCTCCTGCTTGAGTCGACACTGGAGTCCTGGGAGGGCTTATTAAGGCACAGGTTGCTCAGCCCCCTCACTCCTAACCACCAATGATTGACTCAAAACTCTGGGATAGGCCTGTAAATTTACATTGCCAGGATTTCCCAGGTGATTCTGATATGTCAGTAGACCACACTTTGAGAATCACTGGTCTATGTAACATGGACTTTGACTTTTTCGTAATTTCTGTCAATCTACTAAAGCTGGGTTAAGGATAGGAAAGGAATTGGCTTTGGATTAAATCAAACCTGGCTAGAGTCCCAGCTTTGCCACCACCAACTTCATGAACTTGGGGAAATTATGTAATCTCCTTACTGGCAAGATAGGGATGATAAAACTATCTGTAAAAACTATCTGGTAGAGTTGTTGTAAGGATACAAAGACTGTAAGGATTCCACAAGTATTAGTTAATAGGATCTTTGCTACCCCAAACCTTGCTCCCTACATAAGACTTGATTGCAGAGTATGCAGTCTTCCAAAGCTCTAGCCTTCTCAGCATCAATCCACACTAATAGGGCCTCTCTGGTGGTGCAAGGGATTAAGACACAGCACTGTGAAGCTATCAGCAGTCACCGTAGCATGAGTTCAATGCCCGGCCGGGGAGCTAACCCACATGACACAGCAGACCTCTTCTGACTTGCCTGCTGCTCTCCTCAGCAGTGTATTTATGTTCCCCACTCTGTCTTTGGTAAATCCTCTCACCCCTCCCCCCACCTCTGGCCTGTACCCAGTTCTTTTATGCATAAATAAATATCTAATAAAAAATAGCAGTCCAAACCACAGTGGCACATGGCCTAGGATCACAGTGCAGAAACACTAAGTGTCTCATATCTAATATGTCATCTGTTAAATTTTGGTCTGAAAGTCCTCAGTGTCTCACAAATACAACCATGCCTCTACTATAATAGATAGATCATGACTCTATCTAGAACTTTGTTTCTAGTCAATTCTGGGTTTTGCTGACATTGCACATAGCTATGTGGGAGCCTCATGAGTAGATCAGCTATTAAGCCTCCCCGAGAAAATTCTCTCCTATGGTAATTTCCAAGAGAGAATTAGGACCTGGCCAGGGGTGAGTCAACTGCAGTAAGTACAAAGCCTCAAGATGTGGCTGATTCCCCTCCAAGCGGGGGCCTGTGAGTTCAGGTCCCATGTCCCATTTGATTAAACACTGCTCAAATAAATGAGTTTTAAAAATACATTTCAAATTCTTACCTACGTTCATTCAAAACTCAGGTGACATGTTCATAGCGGCATTATTACAATACCCAAGTGGTGGAAACCACCCAAATAGCTACTGGCCAAGTGACAAATGGATAAAATATGGTCTATAAATTGGAATACTATTCAATCTTAAAAAGAAAGGAGATTTTGACATATGCCACAACACAGACTATCCTTGGGGACATTGTGCTAAGTGAAATAAGCCACTCACAAAAAGACAAACTACATTATTCCCCTTATTTGAGTTACTAGAGTCAAATTTGGAGGGAAAGTAGAATGGTGGTTGCCAGGAGCTGAGTGAAGGGGCTTGGGGATTTAATGTTTACTAGGTTTAAAGTTTCCACTTGGAACAATGAAATAGTTGGGAGATAATGGCAGTGATGGTAGCACAACACTGCATATACATTTTGACACTGAACCGAACAATTAAAAATGGTTAAAATGATACATTTCATATTATATGTGTTTTGTCACCAAAAAAGTAATGAAAAAGAAAATGAGTTGAGCTCTGGGTCGAGGTGGTCACTAGATAAATTCTGAGACTGAATAGAGGCTGGAACAGCTTCTAAGCTACTCTCCAACATGGGTTACTCCACCGTGGTGGCTGGAGACTGCGCTACCCTCCCTACCAGCACCTTTAAATCCAGACTGCAAGTGAATGGCAGAAGGAAATCTTTAATAAATGAGTGAAGGATCTTGTTCTGATGAAACCATTGGGCTCTAATATAGGCAATGTCAAATGAGACCCCCAGAATTTTCTCCAGTGTCACGGAAACAGGAAGTCACTGTTGAGAGGCGGTGGGAATTAAATCATCTATTTTCCCTCCTATTGCTCTTTTCAGGCAACACATTTTTTACATTCACCGGCAAATTCTGTTCCATATAAATGAATCTATGGGGAGTCTTTGGACATTCTATAAAATGACTTTTACAGACAAATTCATTTTACAAAGGGGTAGGAGAAGGGTCTGCTCCCAACTTCCCCCTGTGCTCTTTTAGGTAGATGAGTTCTGGGAGAGAGGCTGCAGGAACTCAGAACCCCCACCCCCTGCTCCCCATGTTTCCCTTCTCAGCCACGTTTTCACTTTGGCACCTCCCTGTCTGCACACAATTTCTTTCTCTTACATTCTTTTCATAACTTATGCAAACCTAGGCACAACTGGAAGCACAAGGAGATGTTAACCCCCATTGCTGGTTACAGGGTGCATTAAGCACTTTCAGAATTGCAGGGGGTGGTGAGGAGGGATGACAGCGTGAGAGAAAGGAAACTTTTAGGAGATGTAGTGGCAGGTGCTCTACGCGGAGGTTCCTCATGTGCTCCTCACACCATTCTTGTATAGTTGTCACCTTTATTTTACTGCTGAGTGAATTAAGACTCAGAAAAGTTCTCCAATTTGATATGATCCCACAGGTAGTAAATGGAAGAAGCAGAATTTGAAACTAGATCCTTTGCATTTTTCCCTCCCCACCACCAAGGTGAGGGAGGGTCACTTGTCTATTGTTTTCTAATTTCATCATTTCTTATCATCTCTGCATACCCATTGAAAAGGATAGATTGGTCAGCACAGCAAGTTACCACAGTATTGTTTTAAATTATAACAAAGCAAGTGGGAAAATGGAAAGAATTCATTGTGCTTTTTACAGGAATGGGCAAATGTAAAATGATGAATGGGGACCAAGGTATGAACAGGTTATTTGTGAAGAGTGAATGGTACAGAAATAGAAATGGTGAAATATTCAGAGGTAGATGTGGGAAAGTTATGTAAAGATGAAGAAGCACTATTTGGATGCAAGTTCTTTTTGAAGAGCAGAGAATGACGTATCTCTGTCCCATTTTCCTCTTGGAATTCCCCCCTTCCCCCAAACAAAAGAACAATGAAGAAAATGCAAAAGAATAGGAAACTTAGTAAATGCCACTTAAAATTTATGATTGAGAGTTACAAAATTCATTGACATTAAATTAGGGGTAGATATGACAGAGACATGATTTCTGGCATTGTGTCTTGGGTAAAGACAGCATCACGTAATTTGCCCATCAGGGAGGGTAAATGGCAAGTTCTTGCTTGAGCTACCTTTGTCCAAGATGGAAGCAGACGCAGAGAAAGGGCATAAAGACGCCATCTTGGTTGGAAGCAGGTTGCCTAAGGAAGAGAGTTTGAATTATGACTAGCTTTATAATTATTGATTCCTGTTGGCTGATTCCTCTCATATATATATATATATACATATATATATATACATATATATATATACACACACACACACACATGTGTTTTATAGGACCTTCATTTTGACTGAGATAAAGTATTTTTCTAGACCACCCTCCCTCTCACACAATTCTCCTGCAAATAGCTCATAAAAATAATGAAGAAAAAAGAAAAAGAAGGCAGCTAGTCATTCTATTTGGGCTGCTATAACATCACAGATGAGGTGGTTTTAACAACAGAAATTAATTTTCTTACAGCTCTGGAGACCCGAAGTGCAAGGTCAAGTTGTTATTAGGGTTGATTTCTGATGAGACCTCTCTTCCTAGCTTATAAATGCTGGATCCTTGCTGTGTTCTCATACAGTCTTTTTTCCATGTGTGCAGTTCCTGGTATCTCTTCTTATATGGACACTAGTCTCATTGAATTAGGGGCCTACCCTTTTGACCTCATTAAACCATATAACTAAATACAGTCAAATACTATCTCCAATATATTCATAATCAGGGGCTGGGGCTTTAATTTATTAATTTTGGGAGGGATGCAATCCAACCCAAAACAGATAATAAAAATACAAAGTCAGAAAAGTTGACTAAAAAGAAATAGAAAACTGGAATTATCTTAGTGAGAAACTGAATCAATAGTTAAAGCTTCCTGCAAAATGAACTAATCCCATATGGTTTTTACAGGTAGTTTCTACCATGTATGCAAAAAATTCTATTCTTACATGAACTTTTTCTGAAAACTGAAAAAAAAAATGCATTTTTGAGTTAACATAAAATTTATACTAAAATTTGGCAAGGCTAGTGAAAGAAAGGAGGTTATAAATCAAATTCATTTATTATCATAGATACTAGTGTTTTATATTAACAGTTTAAGAAGAAAAACAAACTTTTAAAATGTAAATACAAAAATCATACATTATAATTTAATACCTATTTGTTATATAAACTTTTGGCAATAGTTAGAGCAGTTACCAAAACCCTAAAGAAAACATCATATTAGTGGTGAAATTACATGAATATTCCTTTAAAATTAGAAAGAAGGATGTTCATTATCTCTTCTACATTGTACTAGAAGGCCTAGCCAGTGCAGTAGGAAAAAAATAACAAGTTTAAGGATTTGAAAGAAAAAAATGTCATTCATACATAATTTGAGTTCATATGGAAAAAAGGGTAAGTAAAGTTGGCAAACAGAAGATCCATATTTAAAAATATTTCATCATTCTATAAAAGCAACAAATAGAAAGTATAACTTAGGAAAGAAGTTATTTAAAATAGCAAAAAATTTAACATACCCAGGAGTGAATCAATCAAAAGATGTGCAAGAATACTACAAAAAAAAATTGTTTTATTCAAAGACTTTCTGGAACATCTACATAAAATAGATAAATATATCATGTTTGTGGAAGAATCAGTCTTGTAAAAATATGAGTTATTTCTATGCTATTCAATAAATTCCATATAACTCCAATAAATTCCAATTACTGTCTTCATGGATCTTGATGAGCTGAAATATATCTATATTAACATATGTCCATATCCATTCTGTTCTTCTTCAAGTGTCTCAGCTTCTTTGTTGCATAGATACAGCTAGATATATAAACAAATCAAAGACACCGAGACACTTTTGAAGAAAAATCTATTTCCTCATGTCCAATACTGTTATCTTTATAATGGACACATGGTACATACTTATTTTAGTTTATATTGTGTGTTTTATTTCCGCTGAATGTTAACATATGTTCACATGCTTAGTTGTTATCCACATTTCTTCATTTCATTCATTACTTTTATTTATATTCTTGCCCACTTTTATAGTATGATGTTCTTAAGTTTTAAGAACTCCCATCTATTAAGAGCACTAATCATTTCCACCACATTATACTGATCTTCTAATTTTCCTTCTGCTGCTTTTTTTTCCCCCACATATACATCAACTATTTCCATGTTAGTTGATGTGTATGCACACACATATTTGTGAAATTATGCTCGTGTATCTGTAATATAAATTCCTGCAAATAGAATTACCGGGTTAAAGAGTACGTATGTTTTGGGCCTCCCTAATGATGCAAGGGGTTAAGTACTACACTATGAAACAATCCGCAGCCTCTGCAGCATGAGTTTGATCCCTGGCGAGCCAGGGAGCAACCCACATGGTGAAGCAGACCTCTCCTGTCTAGCCTGCTGCTCCCCTCAGCAGTGCATTTCACTCAGTCTGCCTGTTCTATTCCCCACTCTGTCTCTGGAGAATCCTCTCACCCCCTGCATCTCTGGACTGTACCCCGGCTCTTGTATGCATAAATAATCTTTAAAAAAAAAACAGTAGGTACATTTTAAATGTTGATAGCTGTTACTAATTATCTAGCTCACTTAATATTCTCAACAGTCCTCTGAGAGACTTATTATTGTCACCCATTGTAAAGATCAAGAAATGGGAACTATGACAGTAACTTGCTCACTGGTACCCAGGTAGTAGCTGGAAAAACTCAGGATGGAATCCAGGTCTGTGACTCTTAGCTACTATGTGTAGTGTTGCTGGTATATTCTCCAAGGGGGGAAAAAAAATACTTTATTTTCAAGTTCTCAGATTTTTCCTCTAGCAGAAATTAGGGTTGTAGAGACCAAATTAAACAGTTTATTTTAAACATCAAAAAAGAACATGACCTAAGTTAGAAAGGGAAAATCTAAATTTGCTGACAAGTGATGGTCTCAATGCTGAAGTTGCTCCAGCATCTAATGCATCACATTGCTTATCATAGGCATCAAGTTCTATTTTAGGGGGATGGCCCCTCCATGTCAAATCACAGAAAACACATTCCTATGTCCTAAGTATCTTTGAAAAATGTCTCTGAGCATTTTAGAGCTGGTGGGAAATCTTGTAAGAAAAAAAATTGCAGGCATTGAAAAAAATAGATTTTCTATTATATTCTGCACAGTAAAATAGTTTAGATGAAAACAATTGAACCTAAAAAATTATTTCAGCTTGTGGGTAACATGAGAATATATGCAATACTATTTATTGCTCTTTTTCAACTCAGAAAGAATGTGGCATTTCAAAATGGTATAAAATAATGAACTTTTATGGCAGAGTAAATAACTTTAGCTACTGTCATTGAAGTAATTGAGTATTTCAGAAAAAGCTCCCAGAAGGACTGATAGATGCCAATATACTTGACTATTTCAAAGACAATGTCTCCTAGTTCCTTGGTTACACTATAACTACCTGATAGAGGCTTCTTGTGCCAGTAAAAAAGCCACCTCTTAAAGACTGGAAATGCCCCTTGGGGTACAAAGGAACCTAATGAGATAGGATAGATGGGAGGAAGAGAGGGAAATAGCCACAGTTGAACTGGTGTGGAGGGTCCACATGGGATGATCACAGGATGCAGAAATGGGATTAATGTGTACTTCAGAGGGGGAATGCATGATCCCTGGAATGTCTTATTTCACAAGAGTCACATCTTTTCATATACTAACATCTCTGATATTTGCATAGGTGGTTGGAGCAATGACATCTTACACATCAAAAGCCTGTCTCCTTTCATTTCTTCCTTAGTGCTGTGTCTCCCAGCCTCTGATGTCCTTGATTAGATGAAGTAAGTTACCTATAAACAAAAGGGTCAAGTATGGCGAACATTGTGGAGGGTCCATGTCCATCATTCACACCCACCGTTTTCAGGTAATTGCAATTATAGAATGAAGGGCTAGCACATAAGACTTCAAAGCAAGGCTAAGGAGATGTAAGGTGTTGGGGAGAAGAAGGAAAGTGAACAGGGTTGACAGGGCTGTCCAATTCACTGCAAACTGAGAAGTTAAAGCTGGGCCCATTGTGGGAAATTATCACATTACTTCATCTTCCCGAAGCAAAGCAATTTATTTTTAAAGAGTACTTTCTGTGTATTGGCATTAGAGCCTGAAATCCAAGTAAATCAGGTCTTTATGGAAAATATTGGATTGTTTTGAACACAGTGTTTGTATCTATTGATTGTGATTTGTAACAATTAATTCTCAGAATAATATCTAAACAAAACACTTTTGTTCTACAACATGATTATAGCACTGATTTTATAAAACAAATGATGAGGGGTGACACAGCTAGGAAGATGTAAAGAGAGCAGGTTTAGAGCTTAACTGAATCAATTCCAGCTTTGTTCATTTGGAAAAATGATAATGAACATCAAAACTGTGAACCCGGAGACCCCAGACCTACTATGGCCTGAAACTTGCTCCCTGAGTGCGAAGTTGAACAAGATGACCATGAGGTTATTCCAAACACACTTCTAGAGCTGCTCACGTGGACTTTGTGTGGCCAGACCACCTGGCCTAACAACTGTCCTAGAATATCCGAGAAGAGAAAGGGAGGAATATAGACCAATGGTGATTTAAAGACTGAGATGTCAGAACCTGCTAGGAATGGGGAAGAAGTCGGAGAATGGAATCCAGGTTTCTGACTTTTAACAGCTGTGTATACTGTTTCTGGTATATTCTCTGAAGGAGAAGAAAGGACTTTATTTTCAAGTTCTCATACTTTTCCTCTACCAGAAATTAGAATTGTGGAGACCAAATTAAACAGTTTATTTTAGACATCAAAAGAGAGTGTGACCTAAGTTAGAAAAGGAAAATCTAAATAAGCTGCCAAGTGATAGTCTCAGTGGGGAAAGGCATTATAGCAAAGTCACAGGAGATGGCCCTTGAAGGTGGATTTCATATGTAGCAATGGAAGGGGACTGGTGGGGCTTTTTCCATGCAGAAGGGAAAGCTTGTGCTGAGGCAAAGAGGCAGGAACGTGATGCTTAGGACTGTGACTCTCACCTCTGGCTGTGTTCACGCTGTGTAAGGCCAAGTGAATCTTCCCCACACAGGTCAACAGAGTCAGAATTTCTAAGGCTGGGGCTCAGACGGTGATGTCTTACTTGTTTATTTTCTTGATGGTTCGCTTGCTCATTCATTTATTCTTTCTTTCATTTCTAACCACCATCCCCTGTACTCCCTTGACCTTTCTCCCTCTCCCTTTCTTATTTTTTAATATTTATTTATTTACACCTTTAATTTTGAATTACATTTGATTTTTCCCAGTGTAGTCCCTGTAGTTCTCCTACCACCACATCACCTGTGATCCCTCACCAGAGTCCCTTGTGCTCTTCCCTCTCCTGTTTTGCCCCCTCTCCCTTGCCCTCCCCTGCTGTATGCCTCAGCTCTGTGTTCAGCTTGCAAGTTTTGTCTCTTTTTGTTTGTTTTTCCTGACACTTTGTTTGGTTTCTCTATATTCCCCCTCTTCTTAACCCCAGAACCTCACCTCCTTTATTAGTGTCAGCTAGTTTTTCCCAGTATTTTGCTTTGTCAAATTGACTGCTGTGTAAACATCCAGTATTTGTCTTTGTCATTCTGACTAGCTTTACTGCACAAAAGTCCCTCAAAACCTTCCCATTTTGCTGTAAATAACTTATCTTCTTTCCTTATGTGTGGAAAGTCTTTCATTGCATGGATATACCAGCTCTTCTTGATCCAACCCTGTACCACTGGGCAGTTAGCTTGTCTCTGTGTGCTAGATATTGTAAATAATGCCACAATAAACATTGTAGAGCATGAAGTTTTCAGTTGATGGTTTCATGTCCTTCGGATAGAATCCCAAGAGTGGAATTGCTTGGTCATATGGTGTTTCCATTTTTTATTTTTTTAAGGTAAATCCAAGTTGTTTTCCAAAATGGCCACACCACTTTACACCAAGAATATACTAGAACTCCTCTCTTGCTACACCGTCTCTGGCACTTGTTGGGGTCTTTTCAATTTGAGCCATTCTTACAGGTGTGAGATGATATCTCATTGGGGTTTTTATTTGCATCTTCCATATTAAAAGTGATGATTTTCCATTTCCATGTGGCTATTGGCCATTTGACTAACCTCTTTTGTGAATTGTTTCCTTAGATCTATGGCCCATTTATTAATTGGGCTGTTTGTTTTTTAAATGTTGAATTTAATATATTTTATAACCATTGTCAGTTGTTTAATGTATGAATATTTTTTTCCATTTGGTAGGATGTCTTTTTAATATATTTATATTTTCTTACACTGTGTAAAAGTTTTTTAATTTGAGGTAATCTCAATTGTTTATCTTTGATTTTGTTTTTCTTGTAGGGGTCAATTCTCCAATGACATATTTAATCATTGATGTCATGCAACAC
The DNA here is from genome assembly GCF_014898055.3 of Talpa occidentalis. Classification (NCBI taxonomy): domain Eukaryota; kingdom Metazoa; phylum Chordata; class Mammalia; order Eulipotyphla; family Talpidae; genus Talpa; species Talpa occidentalis. The sequence continues at coordinate 104,966,137 of NW_023604861.1, read as the reverse complement.
AATTCCAATGTTTTTCTTCTAAAATGTTACTGTTGTAGGTCTTATATCTGTCTTTAATCCATCTAGAATTTATTTTTATACATGGAGTTAGAGACTGATCCAACTTCATTCTTTTACATGCGGTTGTCCAATTTTCACAGCCATTTGTCAAAGTCACCCTTTCCTCATTACAAGGTTAAAGTTCCTTTATCATGGATTAAGTATTGACATATACATGGATTTATTTCTGGACTTTTGGTTCTATTCTATTAATCCATGTGTCAATTTTCATTGCAAAACCATATTGTTTTCATTGCTATTATTTTATATTACAGAGTCAGTTCCAGTTTGGGATCCTCAGGCTCAAGTCAGTAATTATCACCCTGCATCCTTAGTATAATCGCTCTCCAGTGGCCCATCCTCTGTCTTGCACATCAACTCTGTGCATCCCTTTCTCCAGTGTAGTGCCCAGTTTTTAAAGTCCCCAATGTGTGTTTGTGCCCCCGATAGCAAAGGGACTCCATGCAAAAACCACCCCTCCCTATTATGGGTTGTATTGCTCCAGGATCACTCTAAACAAGTTCATTTACAGTTTTTCCCTAAGGTTTATATTGTGAGTGTGGAGGGTCAGGAGAATGACAGAGAAGTAAAAAGGATCTTTTCTGTTTGGCACTTGTATTAGCATTCTGGTGAAACAGAACCCAGTTAGTCAGATCAAAAGGCTGTGGACAAAGATAAGGGGTCAACAAGAGATATGACAGCCATTATTCCTAGATCTGGAGAAGGGAGGAACCCACCAGAAGCTGAATCCTGGAGAAAGGACCAGTTAAAAAGAAGCTGGAATCTTGGAGTGACACAGCCACTTCAATATCTTGCTGCTTCTTGCCATTGTCCAAACCCAAAATGAAGCTCCTGGGCCAGAAAGCCATGGATACGGTCTCAGCTCTCAGTCTCTGAGTGAGAATGGGATCTTGGGGGTGGGTAAGAAGATGGCAAATTGAATATATAATCATCACAGAGTTGAAAGGCTTTAGAAATTTTGACTGAATTTGGAAGGCAATGGTGAGCCACTGGAAGAAGAAGGAAGTTTCTTGCATGCATGCTGGTCATGGTGCTGCAGTCCTGGGTCACAGGCTCTCCCCGGGCTGGAAATGATGCCCAAGAGTGGTGGGTGAGCTGCCTGCAGCTGCCTTGACCTTGACCTGCCTGTACAGTTTTTGCTTGAAAATATTCTATTCTGAGGAACAAAAGCCTGTCTGTTCATAAACCAAATTTATGGGATTGATTCATCCCCTGTCAACATTTTAAAACTATGAAAATATTGGTCAACACTCAGGCATAAGTACATTTTGAATTCCTGCGTGGGACTCAGGAATGGATAATTCCTTGATGGTTATGTGGGAGCAAAGGGGGCAATTTCCAACTGCACACCCCTGGGAAAATACAGTGGTGAGAAGAGAATCCTGGTCCAGTAACTTACTTTTTTACTTTTGCATAAGAAAATGTTCTTTCCAAACTTTGCACCGTTCCAAATTTGGAATAAGATTCGGAATTAATGCGGTTCCTTTGGGGTCCAGTCAAGGCATGCTCTTCTGTCTATTGTGGGTCAACGGTGAAACTGAGTCTATAAATAAAAAGCTAACATGAGGTTGGGGAAGCAGACCCACTTCCCCTTGCTATCTCAAGAAGTCCAAAGGTGGACATTATGAGATGCTTGGGTTAGTGCAACATGTACAAAAATTCTAGTATGCAAAGTTGCACAACTAAGGAATGGGCTGTCCTGTGAAGTGGTGATCTCACCATCCTTACAATACCCAAGTGGGTGCTTCGTGGTATGTTTATACTGATATTTTAGGAAACATTCCTGCAAAGGGACCAGAGCAAGTTTGGATTAAGTAACTCCCTGTATACCCCCACCATTGACATTCATATATTGAAGTCCAGATAATCCCCAGAATGTATCTGTATTTGGAGATAATGTCTTAGCAGTGGCGTTTAAGGTAAATGAGGTCTGTAGAGTGAATCCTAATCCAATATGACTGGTACTATTGTAAGAGAGAAAATTTGGACGCAGACACACAGGCACAGAGAGAAAAGGCCACATGAGGACACAGCAAGAAAGTAGCATCTGCACGCCAAGGAGAGAGGCCTCATTAGAAACCCAATCAGCCAACACCTTGATCTTGAACTTGTAGCCTCTAGGGCTATAAGACAGCAAAATTCTGTTTAAGTCATCCAGCCTGTGTTATTTTGTTATGCCAACATTACAAAACTAATGCACACATAAGCTCTCTAAGATTCTACCATTTAATTTGAAAATTAAAAAAAAATATTCACTGGAGTTTAGAATAACACTTAGGATAACCAGTCTTGGCATTTAGTAAAACAGCAGGAGGTTCAAGCTGCAGTTCCACATTACTTATCTTAAATAATTTAAATAGGAGGGTATTATAGAGGAGAAATCTCATGCAGGATATGCTTATTCTTTAATGAATATCTGTTGAGGGTTTCTGTGTATCAAGAACAGCAAATCAAATTAATAAGCAAACATCTGGCCTGCTTCCAGAATGCAGGGTTACTGCAGTGGGGCAAGTGGGGCTTCCCCAGAAGTTAGGCAGGTAGGAAGCATCCAGAAGGGTCACTGGGTATCTGGGTATTGGAATGTAGAAACAGTGGTTCTTGTGTATGAGAGAGATTTGATTTTGCCCTTCACTTTTACAACTCAGAACAATGAATGGAAGTTTATGAGAAGCAGATTTCAGTGGAAAACTCAGAGACCTACCAACTCACAAGTTTTTCAAGTTGAAATGGCTTTTCATTAGAAGTGAAGAGGTATTCAAGCATTGGTTTCACAATCACTATGGGACTATTCTAGTGGGATTCACGCATCAAAAAGTGAGATAAAGTAGAACACTGTAAGGATATTTTGCAACCGTGACACCTGCCATGTTTTAGGACAGTTGATTGCCCAATAATATAACATAGGAGAACCTGTTATGAAGCCATTGAAAACATTCAACGCTGAGAGATTATAGATCTTAGTGAGGCTGTGTCATGGCAAGTGAGCCAGAAAACATTGATTTATTCCTTGGGTTCCATCTCCACGGTTACTCTGCTCTTTTCCATTATGCTGATATATTTGCAATGCATTCAGGTACTTTCTCTGGCATCTGGTCGGGTTTAACTAGTGGGGAGCACAGCAGGAGATGTGAGGGACAGAGGAAGGAGAAGGATCACAGTGTTTATTCCCTGGTCCCCCCTTCTACCATGACAGATAACATTGGCTGTCTCAGAAGGCTCTTTCCCTACAGGTGCTGCTGCCTCTCGCTTGCCTTCTCCTCCTAGGCCTAGGGATCACAGCAGTCCTGCTGTTGGCCTGAATTCCAATAGTTTCCCTTAGGGCTCCTCTACACATTCCACACCTTTGTAAATAAAGCCCCCTTCTAGCCCCCCTCAAATTATCCTAATTGATCATACCATCTCTTTTCTTTCTTCTTTTCCCTGGCATATACAAATTACATCATTAGATTTGTCAAATGATAAATTTTCGGTAAATCCAAGCATTTCCAAACATACTTTAAAGGTGGGGGAAGTGTTTTGTGTGTGTTCACATATACCTCTCATGCTTTCCTCCCAGCTTTTGTTTCTATAAGGGATTTCAGGGATTTCGCAGCTAAGAGTCAGTTTGAATACCTCAGGGGAAATGAAAATGGTTCCCTAATTCTGAGCTTGGATCAAGAATTGAAGTTCTTGAACAATCCTTCCATGGACCTCAAGCAAACTAGGATCTAATCTGCTTCTTGGTCTGTAACTTCACAGTCCAGCACCAAATGGAGTCTTGGCATTTTTCCATTTAATTTGATAAATGTATATGACTAGCACAGGAGAGTGGTGTAGTGTCTAACAAATCCACTTTACAATCTAAATTATTCAGGTAGCCTGCCTATATTAATAACATCAGCTGGGCAATTGCAAAAATCTCTACTCCTGTTGGTATTATTGCTTAGGGCCCATGGTCATACAAAGATGACCAGTGGTGGGGGGAAGGCAGGGGCAGTGGACTCTACCTACATCTTCATAGAGATGCTATAAGAGAAGTGTATTTAAAGCCAGAAGGAAAAAGAAAAACACTGGATGGTCTCACTCATAGCAGGAAACTAGAAAACTTAAATAAGGGACCAGGAAAATGAATAACTATAAGAAAGAAAATATCAAAATCAACAAACAACTATGCACCAGAGACACTCTATGGGGGTGGGGGGCGGGGAGGGGAGGGATTGGGGTTGAAAATAAGGGGCTTGCAATTGTATGGGGAATATAAAAATAAAATTTATAAAAAAAAAAAGAAGCTTATTTAGACATGTCTAATAGGCCCATGAGAATCTGGCAGCAAATACTTGTTTTTAAGATGGCTCCAAATGTGAACATTGAGACTAGCAGTGCATCTTCAAGACTAGACTCTGCAGTAAGAACATGCTCTATTCATCTGTGAAGGACCGGTCCCAGAGGCCACAAACTGTCTTCCTCCCCGTGTGGGGCTCTGTCAAGCATAACGGTAGGCAGCACCTGTCCTCTCAGAAGAAGCCAAAGCAGAAGTGCAAACTAATTGAAAAAGCAGATGTCAAGAGGGGGGTTCCCGAAAATACTCTGATAACAATCGTTTAGGATAATGTCAAGAATCTTAGTGTAATTGGAACCATTTGGCTCCAACACATTTCTGATTTCTAGAAAAAACAAAACACTTGTGCTTCACCAGCTATAAGACTCGTGTAACATGGAGGCTGGGGGACGGAGTGCCATCAGGCAGGGCAGACACAATGACTCATTTTGAAGTCTGATGGCAGTTTCTAGGATGGGTTGCAAGAGTGGATTTTTAGAAAGAAGTCTTTCAATTGTTGAAGGGACATCTGCTCACTCCATGGCTCCATGCCTGTTTACTGCTTTTTCTCCAACAGAATGGCAGTTTGGAAGGAGCAGGATTGGACCTTAGATTTGTGTTCCACTGGATGCCACTTACTTGGAGCGGGATGCTAGTGGCACAGGGTCTACAAGAGGGACAGACAGTGGGCCATGACAGGGACTCTTTGGTTTGAAAAGCGTTAGTTTGCAAGCAAATTTGAGCATGGAGGTAGGATGAGGCCTCTTAAAAAATACTGATCCTCTGTGATTGAATTTCAAGATGGATCTGAGATGGATGGAGGAATGCGAGACTAGTAAGGCCTTGCTGGTGTCCCTGCTGTCCCTCCACTGGAGAAGAGGGCTTGAATTAAAGGATTTTGCAATCTCTTCCAATCCTAATGCTTAATAATTTTATATCTACTCATCTATGAAGCACCAATTCTCCTCTCTGAACTAATTGCCTAGAAAATATTAATAGAGTTCTTAACATCCTCTGTAATCTTTCCTTTTCTTACATTAAAAAAATTGAGACATAGATGACTGGTTTTCGTATGCAACTACTCTCAGCTTAAAACCTTTTTCTAATCAACTTAATGTGTAGCTTTGAGTTAATGCATTTTATGTAGAAAACAGTTTCTTAAGGATGGTCCTTGAGCCCAGATGAGCTAGAACATTACCTACTATGCTTCAGTGTTTCCATGGACAAAGGATGGAAAAGCCCCAACTCTATTGGACTGATTTAATCTAAAATTTAAAGGTCAAAATTCACTTAAAATCCTCATTAAAGGTTAAAAAAAAAAAACAAAAAACTAGGTGGGATTGCCAAAAGATAAAGACCATTACACCATTCTCATGGGACTCTTTCCAAGTTTTATCCAACCAGATGTCCATCCAGAAGCTGTCATATGGACCTAGAAACTTATATTTTCTGTTTTTTAGATCCTAAGCCAAAGGCAAGTGGGACAAATTAATAAGGGTAAGAGGCACAAAACTCTTACTATTAGAATTTTAGTATGAAATTAGAGGCCAGGAAATTTCAGGAAATTCTGAAATTTCTCTTAAAAATGGCAGTTAAGACCAAGAAGATTCCTAAGCTAGGAAAATGTTCTTAAAATAAGAACCAAAATGGCTCCTTGAACCTGCCACATCTGATTGAAAAATTCCCTCAAATTTAGATCTCCCTGGTCCTATCTGATCCTATAAAGACAAACATCCCTCAGACAGCAGTGACGTTTCACCAGCCTGGAAGAGCAATTTAAAGAATATCAGACACTTGCAAACTGGCAACATGGGAAACACTGATCAGTGTGACACTAATGACATAAACTGAGTGAGAGGGCTTTCCCAGTGCCACAGAGCGCCCTGTCTCATTATTTCAAGTGAACAGCAACGTCCAAGTCATTAAAAGATGTCCTGATTACATGTCTTTTACAGGATGACTTATCGCAAAAATATGAAAAAATTGCAATGAACTCTCTCATGTAACAGGGAATTCAGCATTTTTCTAGAGATGAATTGTATAGAAACAGGTAGCGCCTGAAATGCACTGTATCTACATGCAGAATCCAGAAGGGCAAGTATAACACGCTCCAGAACACTAGACTTGATAAAGTCGGTCTTAGTTTCACCTTTCTAATGCTCACACAGAGGCTGTGATTTGCTTTGCTTTGTTTTGGTCAGCAATAAATTAGGAGCTGAGGGTCATTCCAACCTTCCAGCCTGTAGGGTTAAATTTTCATTTGTCACATACGCTTATTTTCCTGGACAAGTTCCACGTCATCACCAACAGGAGTTGATCCTTGGTACCCCCAGTTCCTATGATCCATCCCACAGGCAGCATCCTTGCCATTCTCTTCTTAGAGGGAAGAAGTGATGTGGGGGTATCTCTCTAGGAGCTCTTATGGGAAACCCCACCCTTAAGAAGTGAACACTAGACACAGCTCTGAATTTTGATGTCCTGCTGGAGCAGAGTAGAGGGCAGAATGTACTCGCCCCAACATATCTTCACACACAGAGGCCAGGGTCTTGCACTCCACTCTCTGAACACCAATTGCTGTCTTCCCAGCTTTGTTCTTCAAGTCCCTTGAAAATTCCCCACTAGGAGCTGCAATCCACTGATTCTAGTGCCCTCTTCCCAGGCCCCGCCTCATGATGCCCCCTCTCCAATTTTAGGGCTTTGCCCACTGACTGTTCCTTCTAGGTGATTCTTCCCCTGAATCCACTCATCTCATTCAAGCCATGGCTTAAATGTCACCTTGAATATCACCTGTCCTAATCCCTTTTAAATAATTACATCCCATGTCTGTCCCCAGTTTCTACTCTCTCTGACCTACTTTTTAAAAATGTTCTTCTTATAGCATGGGGTCCACAGGCAATAGTGGAAATTTGAAAAACTGCTAAGAATAGATGTAAAATAGACTATTATGGTGATCATTTTACAGTGTATACAATGCCAAATCATTATGCTGTACACCTGTCACAGACATAATGCTGTATGCCAATTATGCATCTATTAAAAAAAATTCTTCTAACACATATCAATTTCCAACATAAAATCTCAAGTGCATTTTTTACTTGTTATGTTTACTATCGTTTCTTGTCCTCCCTTCTCAGCCCAAAGGACAGCTCCGAGAACGACAGGGATTTTCTGTCTGCACTGACTTATTGCAAATACCAAAGCTTGTTGTAGTGAATGCATAAAGGGATCCCGCAGAGATTCTCTGAACCTGCAGCTCTTCTTTTAGAAAAGAAGGATACTTGGCTCTCTAAAAAAATCTGATCTGGAAAATCAGTGTGAATGTATTCACTTCTTAGTGAACATATTTTAACTTCCCTGTTTCAGAATGCCAAGCACATTATTTTAGATCTATTTTGCCACTAGCAAAATTGAATCCAGATTATGACTCAAGGGTTAGTTATTCCCTCTCTTTTCATTGAAGTCTTAGCATGTAAATCTTTATCAGGGATTACACCACAGGTATACAATTTCCACTAGGAAGTTGCTTACGTCTATCGGTCCTTATGTTGGATAGTTTTGGAAAACATGAGACACATTACATATGCATAGATGATTTGCTATGTGCTTTTATGTTTATAGTCCCCTGGAAAGGGCCACCTTACCCTGGTGGATCTTGTCCTGCCATCCTGGTCTCCTGTTGACAGTAAGGAAAACATCTTTGGGAAACGAAGCTGCTTCTCCCATTAGGGCAGATGAGGCACTGAGCATGGCTCCTGCATGGCCTCACAGGATGGGTACCAGGCTTCTGCTAGGGTCACAGAGCAGCCGTAGTATCTGTGCTAACAGTTCACAGTCATAGAAGTCTTGCATGATTAGTCATCTCTCGATTTACGTGAGTTCTTAAGCCAATGACCGAGTAACATGAATCAGAGAAGAATGCATCTGAACTGGCCCAGAAGCACACTGTCAACAAGGCAGAAAAAGGGAAGACTTATGGGAAAAGAGGACCAATTCTCCACTGCACAGCAATGTGTGAATGGTGGTGTATCATTGAGAAATACCTAAGAATGAGAACGATAACTTTTTCTACATCAGAGACCTACTGAAGTGAAAGTTGTCACTTTCAATGTTCTAAAAATAGTCTTGAATGAACAGAATGCTTAGAGCCTGTTAAGCAGTAAGAATGGTATTAAAATGTATTTCCTAAAACAATGACTGATTTAAAAAATAAACATAGTAGGCAGGTATGAAAGTATGTGGTGTCTGCTTACAAAGGCATCCACAGAATTCATGCCTTCATCTATGCACTCATTCAGAAGTGATTAAGTTCATTAATCACCATTGGACACTGCACATGGAGCAGCAGTGAGAATAAAAGGAATACTCTTCATCCTCTTGGATCAAAAGAGGGAAATACATTAACAAATGGACACAGAAATAACACATACTTACCCAAACCTGACAGAGGGTGAAGGCATTGCAAGGGGATGTCACCTGCCTGGTTTCAGAGTTAGAAAACTAGGGTTCAGCTAAAAGTCAAGTAGGAGGCAGAACACCTCAATCACCACATGCTAGATGCACACACATGTTATATACACACACACTCATATATGACACACACTTGTGCACACACTGAGGCCTTTTTGGACTTCTGGGATGGTCATGGGAGACTTGGCTCTGGGTATGGGGTAGAAATGGGGTTCCCAGCAACCCTACAGAGGCAAAGAGTGGTGACCAGACAGTTGAAGTGTGAACATGTGGGAAGGCATGGTGAAGCCACATCTGAGTGCAGGAAGAAAGCTAAGGCCCCAGGTTCTGCTTACACTGGGCTGCTATAGGCCTCCTTATAGGCTTTAGATTTGTTCAGTGCACTGTGGGAAGTCTCAGGTTTGAGGCTGGCAAGTGACCTGATCAAAGTGGGGAGGCACAGATGTGAGAGATGAGGAAGGACCCCAAACTTTTAGCATGGTTAACTTCTTGGGTGGCTCTTATATTGTCACCAATTGCTTTTTTGTGTGACTTTCAGATGATGTGAAATAAACTGGAAATATTAATACTGTTCCGGTCATACTATAATACTAAAATCAAGTTCTACTTAATGGTATCCAGCAAATAAACTCTATCGACATCAAGACTTTACATTTTCCAGTTTAAAGTTAAAGTTAGTTTACCTGTTTTTCTTCTGAAACCGTACCAGGCTTCAGTTGCTGCAGGCCTCAAGTTAAGGCTGATCAGAAAGCTCTGAGAGTGATCACCCAAGGACTAAGTCTATGGCTCCTGCTGTGATCCCATGTTTGTGGGGAAAAATCCAAATTCTTTTTCCGCAGACAAAACAGATCAACTGTTATGTGATTTCATTCACATTTAGTGTGAGTCATTCAGTAAGATATTTAAAACATATTTTATAGAAAATTTCATAAGCTATTTATTCCAATATCTTGTTGTGTCTTTGAGGCATGAAGGAATATGAGGGTTTCATTAAGAAAATCTTCAACATAGTACATGGTTTCAGACTCCCATTACATAATATGAGTAATATGCTCCTGCTCTACTTGTTCCAAAAGAAGTTTTAAGGCCTTTATAGATTTGTAGGTACGAATTAATTTTGGAATTCCTGACAAATCTAAAACTATAATAAAATAAATAACTCCTGGGGATGTGATGTGCTGCATGTTGGTTATAGTCAATAATAAGCTAGCATATATTTGAAAATTGCTAAGAGAGTAGATCTTAAAGGCTCTTATCACAAGAAAAGAACTGTAACTTTATGTGGCAACAGATGTTAAACTAGACTACTGGGGTGTCATTTTGCAATATATACAAATATTAAATCATCATGTCATACACCTTAAACTGCTATAATAATAATATTGCATGTCAATTATAGCTCAATAATTTTTTTAATTTGAATACATTCACATCTATTAAATGTCATTTATTAAAATATTTTTATCATCCTACTTTTGAAATTATTTATCCTCACATAATCATGTTAACTTCCAGGGGGGTTCTTGCAAAGAGAAAAATCTACAAATTGTTTTCAAGTGTATTAGAATTTTTATGCATATTGAATTTAATAATTAATGATGTTGACATAGTGATATGTTTTGTAGACATTTAATGAATCATTTATAAATGTTAATTTGGCTGCTTTCTTTTTGATTTTTGTTTTGTTCTGTTTGAAAGTGTAGCTTAGGGTCTGGGAGCTGTGGAATTGTTAGCATGGCTTCCCCCATACGTGCTCTCTCCACGATCGTGAGTTTGGGCACTTCGCAAGTCATCTTTGCACCTCCATTGCATAATTTGTAAAATGGGGATACTGATATCCTCTAATCCATCATCTGCGATTTTGAAATCCAAAATGCTTGAAAATAGAATTATCAGCTGAATCTGGCCTGTGCGAGGCTATTCACCCTCTTTGCTTATTCCAGTGAATGTGAAAATCATGTTTCAGTCCCTATATGTTATTTGATTGAGTTGCTGCCCTGTACAGGGTTTGGGTAATATGGGATATACATTCAACTTCTGTCCTAAAACTGGAATAGTTCTGAAATCTGAAACATCTCGGCTTAAAAAGTTTCTATCTCACTGGGCTGATAAAAAGATGGAATAAATGAACACACCATTTTAACTATCCAGTTGGTGGTTATTTATGTAGCTACCAATGCACTTCTAAATAGTAGGTTTTGAACAAGATTTTTTTATTTAGCAACTTTTTTCCAGTTGTGAGATATCTTTGACATACAAGATTATATTCACCACTCTGCCTCTGTGGGGTTGCTGGGACCTGCCTCTCTATCTACAGCAATTGCCATCCTGGTCTCCCTCAGCTGTCTCTGCTGTCTCTATGATAGCTCACGTGCTGCGGAATCTCCACTTCTGGGGTGCAAACACCTCCTTTAGAGACATGCCAAGTAGAAGATTACTATTCCCATTTAATATAAAGTGTATATACATAACTTCTATTTCCACGATTTCGTGGGGGTGTCCATATCTCTTCAAAATAGTAATTTCATTTCCTTTGGATGAATACCCAGAAGTGAGGCTGTTGGATTATCTGGCAATTTTACATTTAATTTATTGAGGAACCCAAATGATCACAACATTGTGGAAAATGTATCTACAGAATATTTTCCCTGCAAAAATTTGAAAAAATTCAAATTTTTTCCATATGAAGCTAAAGACCATTTCTATCAAGATACAGGCATTTTTCTACTGTATAGAATATTGACAGGCTGTATTTTGGTTTACAACAAACAAAAGAAGCTGACCATTGCTACATATTTATCCTTCAATGATTGGAGACAGGATGGAAGATTATCCTGTCTGGAGCATTTAAGTGCAACCCTAAAAGACAGAGTTTAAAAAAAAATGGTGGGAGGGAAGTAGCACCTGCTTGCAGAGACAAAGCTTTTATTCACCCCAATGGGGCTAGAAGTCAGCAGTTGGTAAGGGCAGGGCCTTCCCTACCCAACCCTAGGCCTTATGCTGGATGCTGCAGGCAGCACACACAGGTATTATCCTATAGCATAGAGACCAAACGTAAAACTAAAGGCTGGCACATAATCTGAGAGTCATAATGTCCTTAAAATGCTCCCCAGGAGCCCCCACTGGCAGCTGAAGTTCTCCTTACAGCTTCTGAAGGGAAAAGTGGGCAGAATATAAACAGCTAGCTGCTGTTCTAAATTTACTGATGTTGGTGATAAGGAATGACTTATTTACACTCCTCACCCTGGCATTTAGAAAATGATTAGGTGAATATTCAAGAGTGAGCTAAAGTTAAATGGAAATGTGTTCTTTAAATGCCTCAGAGAAACGAGGACAGAAACTGAGGACTGAAAGACTATTACCATTAATTCCTATCCGAGAATAAATGATTTAAAAGCATCTCTCTTCTTACATGACAGGAGTGAGAATCACTGGGCTCTAAATGCTTCTGTGGTTTAAGTCTGCCCAGGAGATGCCCTGTGGCTGTCCAGGAGATCCCCTGTGGCTGTGGAGGTGGGGGTTCAGGCAACACCCAAGGTAATCCTATTCCCAGGACAAGGCAAAGATGGCCTGGAGAATGCAAGAGAAGACCTGACTGGGTGAAGTGTGGCTCCACATTTATGCTCTAAAATGCTGAGCTGCAAATTCAACATGAACATAAAATGAATGATCACTCACATTTTCCTGCAAACCCTGGGCGGTCTTCATGAACAAAGCATAGTAAAACCCGTGAGAGGTCAGGGAGCTGCATTCCTGGGCAGACTCATGCCTCGATGTGATTCCTGGTCACCTAGGAGCCAACATTTAATAAATGGTGATAAATGGTGAGTGCAGCTGCCAAGGCAAGAAGGTGTGTATTATTCAACACACACAGAGCCCTGGAAGGCCCCGGCAGTGTGGGGGAGATGAAATCAGACAGGCACAACCACTTGACAGTGAAGAGCATGAGAGAGGTGCTCTACAGACACATGCAAAATTTGCTCAGTGCTCCCCACACCCTAATGACCGGGCCACCTGGTTACACAGGTCATCCAAACACAATGTGTCAGAAAATGGATTTATTCTCTAGTCTTTAACACAAAATTTAATTCCTCTCTGTTTTCTTAGAGATGTTACTATTGTCCTAGTCACCTGCATTAGAAACCTGGGAAATATGTTCAAATCTTTTGTTACTGCTAATTCCCCTTATGCCCCCCAAAATGCACACATAAGACCTGCTGGTTTTCCCTAAGACCTGTTCTCCTTATTTCCACCCTCAGATCCCCTGCCTTGACTTAGGGTCTCATTGTCGCTGGCTTGGAAAGAGCCACCCGGGTGGACCCTGGCTCCTGACGTGACTGCCTACTACTCCCTGTATTTATTTTATATTGTAACAGTGAACAATGTGCAGCTATAGGATGAAAAATGTTTCTCAGGTCTCAGTGTTTTTGTGTCTCTGCTCCATCAGTACAGAATCAAGATGTCTTTTTTACCTACTCCCCAGCACCCTATTTACTATTCCCCTCTGCTCATCCTTTAAGATCAAGTGTCTTCTATTCGTCTTCCTGCGACGTCCCAGCAAAGAAGGTGCTGAATCCTCCCTGGTCCCCAACTACTTCCTCAAGCTATGATAGCATTTATCACAGAGTATAATAACTATTTACTTACCAGTCTGTCCTTTTCACCCCCTAAAGTAATATTTCTTGGAGACAGTGTTTTATATTGCAAATACAGTGTTGGTGACAGACTAAGCTGGGATTTAATTTTGTCTTTTTTTTTCATTTTAGGGAAATACAGGGAGTAGTAGGCAGTCACGTCAGGAGCCAGGGTCCACCCGGGTGGCTCTTTCCAAGCCAGCGACAATGAGACCCTAAGTCAAGGCAGGGGATCTGAGGGTGGAAATAAGGAGAACAGGTCTTAGGGAAAACCAGCAGGTCTTATGTGTGCATTTTGGGGGGCATAAGGGGAATTAGCAGTAACAAAAGATTTGAACATATTTCCCAGGTTTCTAATGCAGGTGACTAGGACAATAGTAACATCTCTAAGGCTAAATAAATAGTAACATCTCTAAGGTTACCTTAGAGTAGCCACTCCCCATTCTTGGGGGGGATTCATTCCAAGACTCCTGAAATCTTGGATAGTACCCAAGCCTTTATGTATTATGGTTATTTCTGTGTATAAACATCTGTGATTAAGTTTAATATCTAAATTAGACACGAGGTCTCACTAAGACATTAATAGTAAGAGATTACCAACAACTAATACTAAAATAGAGCAATTATAAAAATGTACTGTAACAAAAATTATGTGACTGTGCTATTGCTCAGTTCTCACACTCATTGTGGCTCAGGGTGAATACATCCAGTTAATCACCAGCTCCCCACTCCTATGCCTGGTCCTTTTTGGTTCTGGGGCAGCCTGTAGATAGACCACTCGCACACCATGGGTTCACATACTCCTGTCTATCTTGCAGCCCTTTTGTCTCTGAGAGCTTCTTTCTCTACCTCACAATGCACTTCTCTGCTCTGAATTCCCCTGGCACTTCAAATCATACTGTCCACACTTCATTATGCAGTGCTTCTTAGCATTACTTGCACATATGGAAAGCTTGATTTCATGTATGCAAGGAAACATTATTTTTTTTTAAAGATTTATTTATTTATTTATACAAGCACTGGACACGGTCAGAAGTGCGGGAGGGTGAGAGAATTCACCAGAGCCAGAGCGGGGAGCAGAGCAGGCAGAAGGACCGAAGTACACTGCTGAGGGGAGCAGCGGGCAGCAGGAGAGGTCTGCGCGCCATGTGGGACCCTCGCCCAGTGGCCGGGGATTGAACTGGTGCTGCAGAGGCTGCGGGCAGCCTCGCAGCCAGCGCTCAACCGCTGAGCCACCAGGGGAGGCCCCAAGGGAACTTTATTTTATTGTGCTTCACTTTATTGTACTTTGCAGGTATTTAGTGGCAGGCTTGGGTCAAGCGAGTCCATTGGCGCATGGTTCCAATAGCACATGCTCACTTGTCTCTGTGTTACATTTTGTTGATTCTCATAATATTTCAAATTTTTTGCACGATTATTATATCTGTGATCATCTGTGCTCATTGATCCTTGATGTTCCTATTGTCATGCTCCATCAACAAAAAGATTAGGACTTGGTAACGGCGAGGAGGTTAGTGTTTTTTAATTAAGGTATATACACATTTTAGACATAATGCTATTGCACGCTTAATAGACTTTATAGTGTAAACAGAACTTTTATATGCACTGGGAAGCCAACAAAATCATGTGACTCTCTTTACTGTGGTATTTGCTTTTACTGGAGTGGTCTGGAACCAAGCCCGCGGCATCTCTGAGGTTTGCCAGTACATTTCATGTTCATAAGACACAGGTTATGCTTCAAACTTCTGTTTTACTGATGTGAAGTCTCCACCCTCACCTGGGCATGGGGCTGACACTTCGTAATCTCCTCTGGTCGATCCCGCAGTATCGTTTCCCTGAGCAGGCTGTCCTGGTAGTCTTGGTTTGGAGCTTTCTCAACCATATTCATCAACAAAATGGCTAGACCTGAAAGCAAAGCCTGGTGGTATTAAGTCTTAAGCAACACACCCTCTGTTTCCTGGAGTCCACACCTCTTCTCACCACTATCACTCCATCCTGACCTTCCTTGGGAGGAACGTGACTCCCCAAGTCTCCTATTGCCTCTCAGGGGCAGACTCCGGCACTGTAGGAGCAACGGTCTTCCATGGGGGTGAACACGAGGGACCCCATGCAGCCTGCAACAAAAACTGCAGTTCTCACATGAGGGCCAGCTGATGCAGCACAACCCTAAGGCAATGACTTCCATACGGGATGAAAGGAGAGAATTAACTGGGGAGAAAAAGCTGTAATTTAGAAGGCAAACCCCTGTGAGTGTCAGCAAGCAGGAAAGCAACAGGTGAAATGCAGATTAAAGGTGAGCACATTCACCTTGTAGGATGACATGTTTGAAAGGCTTTTTTATGTGAAGTTTCCGATCTCGGCCTTGCTTTCTAGAATCACACCTCACCCCACCACCTCCTGCCCACCTGCCATGACACGTAGAGCATTTGAGGCACAACCTGCGAAGGTTTGACACGAACAGGGAAATATCAGCCACAATAGACCAACTTGGCAATTCCTCCAGTTAGCTCAAATATATTGACAGGACATACGTTTTGGGGATGAAATACATAAAACCTCTCACTTTTTTCCTTTTTCTTTTAATTTCGTTGTGATAACATCGGTTTACAACACTGTAAGTTTCAGCTGCACACCTAGCCAATTGGGCCTCCTTTCCTTCTGGAACCTGTGGTTCCACTGTCAGAATCTAAGCGTTGTTTTTGCCTCACTATATTCCACATAGGAATAAATTCATATGGTATTTGTCTTTTTCCTTCTGATTATTTCATTTAGTATAACCCCATCAAGGTCATTCATATCTTTTACAAATTTTACTTTCAGTTATTTTTTAAATCGAGGTAGTGTGGGTTTACAGACCTGTATATGTTTCAGGGGTACAGGTTGTCACATCTAACTATAGGCTCACCACACACTCTGTGAGTGAGCAGACAGGTTTATAGAAAAAGCAAATAGTCATCTCATTTCCCAAAAGAGGAAACTGAGGCCTTAAGAATCTTCAGTTACTTAAAAAACCCTTGATTTTTTAAAAAATAAAAACAAGCCATGGCAGCTGGGATGACTGTTGTCACCATGTGGATCATGTGTCTGAAGATGGTGAGCCCCATGTGGACTTTGATTTCTGACATCTTCTCAGTCTTGGCTGCTGGGCATTCACCTTGTGATTACCGAGGGTGTTTGAAGTGCTGACTTTTGGACCTCAGGCACCACACATTTATAAACTAACCTTGGAGTCTCGCAAAACATTCAAGTTTGAGAAACACTTCTCCAGGTGCATACTTTCTGGGTTTTGAATTCACTTAGAGACATACAAGAGCACACCAGGAGGCTTTGATGGGCAGAAGAGAAGGAGAGGGATGGAAAAGTCAGTGAATGAGGAAAGCCAAAAGAAGGAAAATCAAGGTCTTCAAGCCATTTCTTTTCCAACAGGATACTTTTCTATTCAGCAACCCCTCCACCCTATGCCGCCAACCATGCATGAGTCTCCTGGCCACCAGCTCCTGTGGACGTTCTGGCCCCACTACAGGTGGGCTTGGCCAAGGTTTGCTTCTTGGCTGGCTGCTCCCTTTCATCCCTGAGATGCAGGCACAGCTCAGTTCAGAAGCAGGAAGCCCTGGAGTGCAGGCTCCAAGCTAAGGCACACAGCTTAGCAGATAACCACCATCTGCTGTGGTCATGGGTGTGGCGCACACCACAGGGAAACTTAAGCGCTTAAGTGCACGGTGACATTCTTAAAAAGTTATAATATTAATATGCTTACTGCAAAAACCATCAAGCAATACAGAATGATATTAGCACCATTACATCCTCTGGAAACCTCTTAACACCATGTGTATAGCCTTCTGGGAATTTGCTACATATATAGAAATCTATGCATGCAGAGCCAGTTGATAGATTTGTTATGTGATGGGAGAGATTGTGGTGCTATGAGAGCAGGCGTTCCCCTCCCTCCTTGCATATTCTCATAGAGAAAGTCAGCGTAGCTGTCCCTTGGCTACCAGGTGGTGTATTTACCAAATGCTCTGCAACTCTAAGCCCAGCCTCTGCTGTGTGATGCTGGGGCTGGACCTTGGCAATCTACATTTTCCACGCTCCATCTCCAGTGAACTTCGAGATGGTTCTGCCAGAGGGAAGCTCTATGGAAGCTGGCAGGTGGGAAGAGGCAGAATTTCCATTCTGTTTATAACATCAGCCTTGTCCAGCAGCAGAGGACAGTGGTTCCAGCTTTGGGTTTTTCTGGGTCCATTCAGAGCTGCCAAGACAGCTGTGCTACATTCCCTCATTCTCGAGTCACGTCCCTTCCTCTGAGTCCTGAGTACCAGTTACAAAGACCTTTCCAACCCAGAGCCCTGGCTCCTGTTTCTCCGACCGGCACTTTTGATCTCATGGCCCCTTAATCTTAGGGACACCAATGTTCTCACACTCTGTTTGCCTCAGCATCCCCCTGATGCTTTCTTCAGCCTTCTAACACCCACATAACCAATTTTCCATATTATATCTTCAAGGTTTGAAATAGCTAATGTTTCTGTTTTCCTGAGTGGTTTTGACGGCCGCTGATAAGCAGGTTTTGTAAAGTCAAAACAAATATGACAGTTTGGTTTTGCATGAGCCAGACTTAGTTCTGAGAAATAAGCCTTTGGGTATAAAGAGTAAAGGTTGTGAAAGATCGAACATAGAATGGAAAACGGCCATGGAAGAAAAAACATCAATGAGGCAACAGACATTTTCTCTTTGAAAAGAAAACAAGAATTGCAGGGCCATGGAAGGAATAAATCTACATGCTGAAGTAGGAAGCAGTGGGGGGGAGACCCGAGAGAAGACCCATTTCTTGCTGCTCTAGACCCAGAACCCACTGGTAGGTTGTAGCAGAAATTCTGGGTAAGTTTGGATGACAAATAGTTGACTTCCCAGGGTAAGGCCTGAGAGGCTGAAAATTTCAGTGTGATTTCCCATATCTAAAATAACAGCTGCTAAGCTTCTGTCTCAGCAGAGGCTTCCTGGGTAGCTGCTAGACTCTTTCTTCTTGTGGGGCAAGAGTCAGGTTGAGTCAAGTCCTTTTCTGGGGGCCAGAAAGAGGTCTGTGTCAGAGTTCTGTGGGACCCAGTGCAGGACAATGTCAAGGTCAATGTATCTTCTATAATGTTCAATATAATTAAAAAAATATTCAGCATATGAAGAAACAAAAAAGTGAACTACAGTCAAAACAAAAGTAGAAAACAGAAAGACAACGTGAACTTGAGATGGCTCCAACATCCAGCAGTAGAGGACTTTAAAGTTGTTAATCTAAAGATGTAATAGGAACTCAAGAAGGAGATGGTCTTAGTGAGTGAACAAATAGAAAAACTCAGTAGAAACACACAAATTAAAAAAGAAAAAATGAAAATTCTAGAGTCAAAAGCTATAATATCTAAATGAAAATTTCAGTGGAAGCAATTAGAAGGGCATTGTAGACAGATAAATAATAATTATTCAATCTAAAGAATAGAAAGTTTGAAAAATAAACGAGATCTTGGTATTATGGGATATTACCTGTGGGATATAATGAACCAATTGAACATGTAATTACAGTCTCAAACTGTGAGGAGAGAAAATAGGGCAGGAAAAGTGTTTGCAGAAATAATGGTTGAAAACATCTCAAATCTGATGAAAAACCTCAATTTTGAGATCATCAGAATGATAAAAGAAAAAGCAAAGTACAACTATATGCTATTTACTAGAAACGCACTAAAGACACTAATAGGCTAAGAGTAAAAGGATGGAAGAAGATATACCAGGCAAAACATAAAATACACATAATAAATCTGTGTGGCTATATGGGCAGCAGAACAAATAGACTTTAATATATGCTTATCACCAAATATAGAGGGGTACACTTCATGAATGTGTATGCATCTGATAGGAAAGTGCCAAAATATGTGACAAAACTAAAAAGACAAACAGAAAATGCACCACTGTCAGAAACTAATAGAACAACTAGATAAGGAATAAATATGGGTATAACAAATTTAACAACAGTATCAACCAACTTGACTTAAATTGACAGCAACTGTGCAATATCATCTATTTCAGTACATGTGGAATGTTCATGAAGCTAGATCTCATACCAAGCTTAGAAACTTTCAAAGGATTAAAATTACTTTTCCTAATAACAATTAAATTAGTAATTGACAAAGATGGGATACCTAGAAAAGTCCCAAAGATTTAAAATTAAATGGCACACTTCTATATAACCTATGTGTCAAAGAAGAGATCACAGTGAAATTAGAAAATACTTTGAACTGAATAATGATTAAGACATGGCATATCTATTTTGGGGGGAAGCAGATAAAGTAATGCTTACAGGGAAATCTATAGCTTTAAATGTCTATGTTAGAAAAGAAAAAAGTTCTACAATCAATCACCTAAAGTTCTACCTCAAGAAGCCATAAAAAGAAAAGCAAATTAAGCCAAAGTCAACAGAAGAAAGGAAGTAATAAAGGTCAATGCAGACGTCAATTAAGTAGAAAACAAAAAACAATGAAAGTAAATGAAGTGACAAGTTAGTTCTTCAAAAGGTTTTAAAAGGTTTAAAACACCTAGCACAAATAATCCTGAAGAAATCATACAAAACATAAATCATGAATACTGGGAATGCTACCATTACACATTCATCAGATATTTGAAGAGTGATAAGGAAAGATTATAAATAACCGCATGTCAATAATTTTGATAACATGGATGAAATAGTCAAATTCTTTGAAAACACAACATGAAATAACTGATAACTGAATAGAAAATCTAAATAGTGCTATAAGTACTAACACAAAAAATTAACATGCAAATTGATAATCAAAAGCATACCCACTTAAAAACATAAACCTTTCAGGTTCAGATAGTTGCACTAATAAATTAGGGTAGACAGATAATGAAAACTAATGTCAATCTTACAGTTTCAGAAAAAAGAAATGAAAGTAACATTTCCCATCACTTTATGGGCCAATGTTAACCTGATACTAAAACTTGACACATATACAAAAAGAAAATTACAGACTTTTATCCTGTATGAATATAGATACAAGATTCACTAATAAAATACTAACAAATCAAGTCTAGCAACATATAAAAAGAAGATGTATCATGAACAAGAAAGGGCTTGTCCCATCAGGGTTTACAGCAGGAAATGAATCAATGGAATTTAGCATATTATCAGGCTAGAGGGGGACAAGCAGAGGGCCATCCTTATACAGATGAAGCAATGAACAAAATCTAACACTATGTATGATAAAATATTCCCAGTAAACTAGGAGTAGAAGGAAACTTTCTTAAATTCATAAAAGAAATCTACAGAAATCCTGTAGCTAGTATACTTACAGGTGAAATAATTGAATATTGGGAATAAGCCAGCAGTGTGCCAAAGCTCCTCGCCAGTGTGTGAAGGCAAGAAAAAGAAATGAGAAAAAAAAGGCATACAACTGACTAATCACAGATGATCTATTATTTATGAAGAAAATTGCCACAGAATCTCCAAAATCACTAGAACTAATGAATTTTTCAAGTCCCCAAATACAAGGTTAGTAATTAAAAATAATTTTGTATCTTTACACTTCATTAATTATATAGGTGCCATTTTATTTCTACATTAAGTTCCATCAAATAAAACACTATAAAATACACTAGATATCACAAAAGGTTTATAAACTCTCTATACTGAAAACAGCAATATATTGCTAAAAGAAATTAAAGAAGATCTAGATAACTGGAGACAAATGTCATGCTTATGAATTAGATAACAAAAAATTGATTAAGTGGCTATTCTCTCCATATTGATCAGTAAGTTCAATTTATCCTCAATCAAAATCCCATGGACTTTATTCTAGAATTTAGCAAGTTGATCCTAAGCATAAGAATTAGATTATAATCCTTTGTATGCTTGCACATTTGTGTACTGATTAGATTAATTAGGAGGATGATAATTACAGCAGTCAAATTTGTGAAATAAAGAACAACATTGAAGGACTTACTATCTGAATTCAAGACTTTCTATAAAACTACATTAATTAAGGTATGTGATTTTGGCAGATATGTGATAATGGCAGATCTATGATAGACATAGATTAAAGGCACAGAAAAGAGTCCAGAATTAGATTCACATTTAGGTAGTCAATTGATTTTTGATCAATATGCCCAATTGTTTTGATCAAAAACAATTTATTGAGGAAACAATGGCCTCTTCTTAAAAACAAAAACAAAAACAAAAACAAAAAAACCCAGAAAACACTAATGCTGGGATAACTGGATAAATGTGAGAAGCGAGGTTTCACCTAGGCAAGATCAGCTCCCAGAAAGGAATCCATGCTCATTACAAACAAGTGAAAATTGCTAGGTATCAGTTTCTCTCTTACTGACCCTGGGCCATGTCTGAAGACTTGTATCTAAGGAACAAAAAATAAATAAAAGCCATACTCTCTTCTAACAGACTGGGAGCAATCTTCACATTGCTCAGTCAGGCTGCATTCTATTTAGTCATACCTGTGTCCGATTCTGAATGGAGGGTCTGGGTGTCCACCCTGATGTCTACTTCAGCAACTCTGCACTGTTCTCTCAGACATTTGGTTCCCCCTTTTCTTCTGGGTACCTGATGCTCTGGCCCCTGTCTTCTTCCAGCTGTCTCAGTCCCACCCCAAGTCCCACCTCACACCAAACCATTAAGACACACATAGGAAAAGATCCTGGCAAATTGTTTTATAAGAAAAGGTATATTTGCAATGTGCACAAGGGATCCAATTTCTCTACATCCTGACCAACACTTTGTTATTTTGCTTTTGTGATAGTAATCTTCCTAGTTGGTGTGAAGTCATTGTAGCTTTGAGTTCCAGTTCTCTAATGATTAATGATGCTGAATATCTTTCCACGTATTGATCGATCATTTGTATATGTCCTATGGAGTCTTTTGTTCATTTTTTATTGGATCGTTTGTTTTTTGTTGCTGTAGTTGCTGAGTTATAGGAGTTCTTTATATACTCTGAATATTAACTCCTTATCAGATTTTCCATATACTTTATTACGTTGAAGTAATTTACTTTTTCAATATCTATGCATATAAGAACCAGGGTAGAGGCCAGGGCTGTGTGGGTGGGAGAGGGTGAGAGGATTCACCAGAGACAGAGTAGGGAGCAGAACAGGTGGATCTACTGAAATACACTGCTGAGGGGAGCAGTGGGTGAGACAGGAGAGGTCTTCTGTGACATGTGCGTAGCTCCCTGGCTGGGGCTCGAACTCATGCTGCAGTGGCTGGCAATAGCTTGATAGTGCTGAGACTTTAACCCCTGTGCCAACAGGGAGGCCCCTGAAGTAGTTTAGTTTTATTACTACTTTGTTGAATGTTTTTTATCATGAGAAAATTATCAGATAAAATTATCATGGAGGTTTTTCCTTTATTCTGTTAATAGGGTATCTTATCTTGACTGATTTTGATATGTTAAAACCAGCTCTTCAAACAATAAAAAGAAAATTGACTTCCCTTATAACTAAAAGCTGCAATAAATTGTACAACAAAAACATATTCTATCCACAAATATGGAATGCCTCTGATTCTAAACTAACATCTTGGATTCCTGTCTGACTCTTTTAGCTTCTTTTATACAATGCATGCCTCCTTACACTAACTCCCTGCCTTCCAACCTTCACTTTCCCTTAGCAAAGCTAAGGTCTGCCAAGTTTAACATAGACAGAAAAGAATGACTTAGAAGCTATTGTCCAGTCAGAGATTAATCTGCAAGTGGGTTTACTTTATTTGCTGCATTATTTCATATTTTGGTTATTTTGAAGTAGAATAGAATTTTACCACTGGAAAGATCCTCAGGAAAGATCTAAACCTAGCCCTCATTTTACAGATTTAAAAACCAAGATTCTCAAGGAGTTAAGTTCTTGGCCAAAGGCACATGTATAATTAAATGCTGGAAAAGGGACTAGACTCAGATCTTCTGCCTCCCACTGGACTACTGCTCCCAGCTGGCCACTTTCCATGTGTAATGTCAGCACAGGCTCACCTCCTGTTATAAAGAAGCAGCTGGTTAAGACCTCAACAGGTTTGCAGAGATTTGGGATTCTAGTCAAACCAGCTCTCTCAGAGGCTGCTCCCTTCCTTCTGGTCTGACTGGGGGTGGTAGAAAACCACACAGGCGTCTACCCGCCTCTGCCACAGCCCAGACTGCAGCGTGACACAGAGACATCCTTGTCGATTGTTGCGTTCTGTCAGCTCATTAGAGAAAGCTTCCCAGTCCATGTCCAGCAATCAAGAGGTCAGGGATGATGCCATCTTCCATTAGTTCATTTCCCAATCTTTCTCAAAGTGTCCTAGGTCTCTCAAACAAGTTAGGTCTGAGAACATGGAGTTGAATTTTCCCTCCTCTCCTGTTGCAACCCAACAAACACACTAATACTCTCCATCTGCCTCAATTTGCATATCATGGAAAAGTGTAACATTCAAATACTGACTTTAGTCAGCTGGGGCTGCTTGAACAAAATACCAGAGATTGAGTGGCTTAGAACGAGAGCAACATTTCTCAGTGTTCTGGAGGCTGGAAGTCCAAGACCAGGTGCTAGCAGATTCAGAGTCAGGTGCGAGCTCTTTCTGGGTCATATATGTCTACTTTCATGGCTGTGCCCTCACATGGTGGAAGAGGTGAGGGAGCTCTCTGGAGTTTCTATTATAAATGTACTAACTCCACTCAGGAACACATCCCCTCATGTTCTATCCAGCTTCTGAGGGTCTACCTACGTGTTATCACATGGGGGATTAGTAATTTAATATACAAATTTTGGGTGAATACAAGTATTCAGTCCATTGCAAATACAATTTTCATACAATCCATGGAGTCATTCAATACTTTTTTGATCTTAAAAGTGTTAGTCACTCTTTCTGTGGCTGTACTTTTCTGTAATTATATGGTTTTTGCTTCTTAGGAGTTTTAATTATAATGTAAAGGTAAATTTTTCTAAGTAAGAAGGAGAAAGACTAGAATATCCTTGACATTATGGTATTTTACTAGCTTGAAATTCATCTGAGAAGTGACTTTTAAAAATGTATTATTATGGAGCTCAGAGGTTTATTTTGTTAAAATGCATTCTATATTTATGGCCTTATTGAATTAAAAAATGTTATCCCTTTTCAAAGTACCCTTCAAGACAGGAAATTTATGAAGACAATTATTTTGGTCACTTTAAAGAGTTATACATATTTCCAAATATTTAATTATATGCTTATGCAAACAGCCCATACTTAATTGATTTTTAAAGCTTGTGCTTTAGTTTTCAAACAATAATAGGACATGCTATGAAAAACATTATTTATCAAATACTTAGTCAAAATGCAATACAACTTTAGAACAGAGAGTAGGTTCTTTAAGTCAGAGAAAATAGAAATCAGACTAAGATTTTCCCCTCACATAGGGCCATGCTACCACACAATGCAAATTTTTATGCCAAAACCCTTAAGACACAATAAAAACAAAGGGACTCTCTTTGATCATATAATCATAATCACAAAGTCTTTCTCTAAATATTGAGATTTGCACAATAAGATAATCTAAAAAATTTAGTTTGCAGCCTCTAGTCATAGTGCCAACCACTTCCTCATGAGCCAATTATTTGTATAAAGCTGGCTTTTGCCTGGGTTTCCCATAACGGTGCTCCTATCACTCCCCAAATGAATAGACTAGTTTCAAGAAGGAAGATTTTTCTCATGTTAATCACCAAGCATAGAGTTGACATTTGTAGATCTTCCATGTGGAAATCAAGAGGAATCTCTACAAATACAGATCACACAAAAAAAATAGCAAACAGTCCACTATCTTGTGACTTGCCACCCTGGTAGGGGTAGACTTGCAATTTACCAGTGGAGGTTTGTCATTGATAACATTATATTTTCGGATGATCAGAGTACCTCCTAATACTTGACTCGGGGAGGAAAATAGGCTTAGATATTCTACCATTGCTTTGTCTGGATGGGTGCAAACTTAAGACATTTTTACCATTTTTATTTTGAAAGACAATTCATTTTCCTCCTCTGTAGATTATCTCCTGGTGGTCATCGTGTCGGTATCTGGTTTCCTTTATCCACAGAAACCACATCTGTTTCTTGGGATTGGCTACCCCAAGAGCGTATTCAATTTGACACCTTATCTTCCCAGCCTTAGGCCATTGCAACTTTCTGGTGGACAGAAGTCTCAGGTTCCAGCAAAGAATCTGTTCTTAATTACAGCTATCCACTGCTCAGGATGTTATGACACCAATCTTATATGCCTTCCAGACCTAGCCACTGCTCTGCATATGCACATGCACCATATAAACTGTATGACACACACATATACTATAAACGCATCCTATATAGACTACATAACATATACACATTACATGAATATAAACTTTATAACACACAACCTCATAAACTGTATGACACACATATACACACCTACTATAAAAATTGCATAACGTACATACCCACAATATATGCACATATGCACGTACTTACTGTGTAAACAATGTAACACATACATGCACACTATGTAACTATATAATACACCGTACACATACTGTATAAAAATAAGACCCACTTGTAGAACACACTTGCTAAGTGCTACAGTCACAATAATAATTCTCCAGTCACTCTTGGAATGTAATTTAGAATCTCCCCATCCCCTGCATTTTTAATTAAAATAATATTTATAAGTAACATAGAGTAAATATGCTTTATTTAAGGGGCCATAAGACTTCATACCATATTTAGCCCTAGGATGTGCATCTCCAAAAAGTTGTCACTTGAAGGAAAAGAAGAAGGAAAGAGCCACTGGTACAGCAGGAGGAAGGTTATCCCCAGGGACATCCATAAGGAAAGAGGAGTGGTAGCCAGTTGGCCAATCTTTGGTGATAAAAGAACAGGAATAGGACAAAGGACATGGATAGAAGGGCCTTTTACAAATTTGTACTTCTGCCATAGAGAGACTCAAACTGAGCTAGGGTTCATGAGGCCCCCACACTTGATATGTTGGGATAGGGGCTGGGGCAGAGACAGGAGCTGGGGTATTCAACCCAAACCAATCCCTCAGGTTGGTGAGCACCCTCTTCCAGTTGGTTCGAAGGAATAGTTGAGGTCCCTGATGGAAACAGAAAATTCATATAGATTCATCTAAGCCTGAACCACTCCTGGGCACCAGAGTGCTGCTCCAGTTAAGGCATCCCTGCTTCTCTGCCTCTTAACTAATACTCCAATTCAAAGAAAAGTCTCCTTTAGTTTTTTTATAGATCATGGGACTGCAGGGACTCAGCCCCCATCCTTGACTGCTGGCTGCCTCCTGTTGTATTATTTCTTGTATGAGGAGATCTTTCAATCAAGTGAATGCCATGTTTTAAGACATGTCAGATATTTTGGTTGACTCTTAATGGGAGTTTTTTTTCTCCTGTAAATAGGATAAAATCCCCTCTCCCTGGGTTTGTGGTGGGAGGAAGCCTGGAGCACATACTCTCCACAGTAAGTCAGGGCCCTTCCCATGACTTGAATTCATTCGTCATGAATGAAATGGATGATGGGCATGGATTCTTCTCTAGGAGCTGATCTAGTGTGGTGAGACCTCGCTAATCAGGGCTAAGGGGTTTGCAATGTCCATATCTAGCCAGACGACTGGGGAGCAGGAGGTCAAGAGAAGTAGAGAGGTAGAGGCAGGGCAGGCAGCAGGCTGCCCCAGAGGGCACATCCAGATGCAGTCCCAGGGGCTAGAATCACCACTCCCATGGCAGAGGGAGGGAAGATGGGCCAGGTTCAGAGATAACTTGGGGGAAAGAACTTGATCAGGAGTTAGAAGCCCTGGGCCTTAAGCTTGTCTCTGTCCTCAACCGTGCAGGCTCATGTAAGTTAGAAAGGCTTGCTGGGCCCTGTGTCTTCTCTGAGAAGTGAGACACCAGACAGACATCCAGTCCCTTCCAGCCTGAGCCGGTGAGGTCCAACCAGGTGGTATTTAGACCTCACTCAGCTCATCTGGTCACAGTCTGTAGCCAGGCTATGGGCCCAATTTTAACTGAAATAGAGTGGACAGGATGTAAACTTCACAGATCACATGAACAATAACAACAACAAAACTACAAAAGAATTTCCCAGAACAACTCAAGAGAAAATTCAAGTGCCTAAATGTACCAGAAGGAACGCCTCTCAAAAATGATCAAGAGTCAGCCAAACCACCTAAGAAGCCGTTCCCTTAAACCACACGGGAGAAGCAGACAGACAGCAGAAGAAAATACAGGTTAGGTCTGGGGGGAATAGAAATTCTAGCTCTTTGCTCAAACTGAATCATTGTCACGGCTGGAGGAAACACACTTGTTTACCCCAAGGTGCCTAGTGATCTCAGTCAATGACTCACTGTTTGTTTACTGATGGTGAGGAGCAGACACTTTCAGTTTTCTGTAATAAACCTCAGCTGCATCCCACGGAGACAGCACAGTCAGCCACTTGTCATACATGCAGAGCAGTGGCAAATGCTTCCAGAATCTTCTACCACCTCAGAAATGGCCCAGATGCCTTTTTATTTTTTTTAAAGAACACCACTTTTTGTAGCCTGTGGCGTCAGTACTTTCTGTGTGACTTCCAGCAAGTTTCTAACCCTCTCTCAGCCCCCGTTTCCATATTTGTACAACAGGAGTGATAACACAGGCATTGCTGGGATTAAATGAGATAATGTACCCAGAGTGCTTTATATGAAGACATAAGAATGTTCTTAATACACATTAGCTAGTATATTCTTTTTAAAAAATAGGTTATTTTCCAGAGTAGTTTTAGGTTCATAGTAAAGCTGAGGGGAAGGTACAGAGATTTCCATATTCTCCCTGTCCCACACAGTCATAGCCTCCTCACTATCAACTTTCCCACCAGGGCAGTACAGTTTTACAATTTCTAATCCTTCACTGACATAACATTATCACACCAAATCCCTAGCTTATTTGTATTCAGGTTCATTCTTGGTTCAGTCTGTGGAGTTTGATAAATATATAATGATATGTATCTAGCATGATCCTAAAAAGCCTGTACTCTATCTACTCACTCCTCTCCCCGCAACCCCCCATCCCTCCCTGGCAACCACTGACCGTTTTACCACCTCCACAATTTTGCCTTTTCCAGAGTGTCACACAGCTGGACTCACACAGGCTGTAGCTTCTTCAGATTGACTTCTTTCATGTAGTAATGTGCTTTTAAGTTCCTCCATGTCTTTTCACGGTTTGATAGCTCATTTTGTTTTAGCACTGAATAATAGTCCATTGATTGGATAGAACACAGTTTATTTACCCGGCCACTATATTATTTTTATTCTTACTTTTCACATTTATGCTAGCTCTTAGCAAGGACACTCTTGGAGGCAATTAGGAACGAACTGGTTACATAAGACACACATGTGAAATAAGCACCGAGTAAGATGACAAAGGATTGATCTGCCTGGTGCAGCTGCACATAACTAGCTGGGCAAGACAGCATCCCCAATAGGGCATGCAGAGAACAGGAAGGAGCTATGGTGTGTTTTTTTATTTATTTATTTATTTATTTATTTATTTATTTATTTATTTATTTATTTATTTATTTATTTATTTATTTATTTATTTATTTATACAAGCACTGGGTACAGTCAGAAGCGCGGGAGGGTGAGAGAATTCACCAGAGCCAGAGCGGGGAGCAGAGCAGGCAGAAGGACCGAAGTACACTGCTGAGGGGAGCAGCGGGCAGCAGGAGAGGTCTGCGCGCCATGTGGGACCCTCCTCCGGTGGCCGGAGAGCAGCTGGGGATCAAACCTGCGCTGCAGAGGCTGCGGGCAGCTTCACAACCCAGCGCTCAACCGCTGCGCCACCGGGGAGGCCCTATGGTGTGTTTTGTGGAAGAGATGCGTGTGGTCCTGGCTGGTATCGTCAAAAGCAACTTTTCCCAGAGATGATGGGTCCTGGGACAATGAGCTGGGCAGAAAGTGGATAGACAGAGGATTTGAGGTGTGAAGCCAAGGCCATGGTCACCTGAGAAATAAGCCTAGTGCAGGCTTGCTAGAGAGGCACTGAGGAGGTGGGACAGAAGGAAGCCGGGGGAAAGACTGCACACCAGGCAGGGAATCTAGGCGGTGTCCCCTAAACACTCCGGAGAAGGTGGCAGAGGGTAAGGGGAGAGCTAGTAGCCTGAGGGGAGTGGAGCTCTGAGAAGGTGGGGAGGGGAGGGCATATCTGGTCTCACAGGGGGACTGGGGAGGGAGAAGGCCCTGAGGCTGGAGGAGACATCATTTCAGGGGATGGCAAATAATGCTTACTCCAGAAAGCTACAGATGGGAACGGAGCAAGGAGTCGAATGCACATTTTGGGAAAAAATGATTAATAGCATTTAGTTGTAGACACTTTAAGGTAAAATTGCTTATAATAAATCAGCCTGAAATATTTATAAATAGAGTTGGTGCTCCAGAAGAAACAGAGGTGAAGATAGATGATAGAGTTAATAAGTAGCTGATAAATAGATCATAGATAAGTTTATAGACATCAATAGATAGATAGAGGATAAGTAGTGATAAATAGGTGATAGATACATAGATAAAAGACAATGTTGATAAAAACAAATGGCAGATAGATAGAGGATATGGAGATACAGAGAGATATAAGAGCATGCATGTGCTTGCATACACACACACACACACACACACACACACACCCCCAGCTCCTTCCATAGAGGAAGGTTGACTAATTATAAAACAATGTGGGCTGGGCCTCCCTGGTGGTGCAAGGGGTTAAGACACAACCTATCGCAGCGGTTGAGCGCTGGGTTGCGAAGCTGCCAGCAGCCTCTGTAGCGCCGGTTCGATCCCCGGCTGCTCCCCAGCCACCGGAGGAGGGTCCCACATGGCGCGCAGACCTCTCCTGCTGCCCACTGCTCCCCTCAGCAGTGTACTTTGGTCCTTCTGCCTGCTCTGCTCCCCGCTCTGGCTCTGGTGAATTCTCTCACCCTCCCGCGCTTCTGACTGTACCCAGTGCATGTATAAACAAAACAAACTAATGAATAAATAAATAAATAAATAAAACATGCCTCTATTAAAAAAAAAAAAATTTAAAAAAAAAAAAAAGACACAACCTATGAAGCTATCGCAGCCTCTGCAGCACAAGTTCTATCCTCAACCAGCCGGGGAGCAACACACATGGCCCAGCAGACCTCTCTCCTGACTCACCCGCTGCTCCCCTCAGCCATGTATTTCAGTCTGCCTGTTCTGTTCCCCACTCTGTCTCTGGTGGATCCTCTCACCCCCCCCACCTCTGGCCTGTACCCTAGTTCTTGTATGCATAAATAAATAAATCTTAAAAAAAAACAATGTGGGGAGGGTGATTTCAGAGCTCATTAGCAGACTGAGGGCTGAGTGCCAGGAGCTCCAGGTGGGAGCTAGCTGAACTCCCTTCCTGCAGCACACCTGACCCCACCTGCTGTCACTTCCTCCCCTGGTGGGCTCTTGACTTTTCAGCCTTATGAAGTTTAAGCCAGGGAACAGAGTGAGACCTTTGTGGTCTTTGCTACTCATTAACAAGGCATATTTCTGTAGTCTACTTGCTAAAGGGCCCAGTGTAGGCAGATGCTTAAATGAAGATAGTGGCTTATTTTCTTTTTAATGTGCTGCCACTCCTCCAGACACCCTGGCCCTGTCTTACTACAACTCTGGTTCAGTTGACTCCTCTAACAGGACTGACTGATACCCCTTTTGTCTCTGAGCAAAGGCTGGGTAAGTTAAGAAGGATTTCCTCCCACTGTCCCTTCTCTGTCCCTTTCCTGCCCTATATGCCCCCAGGCCTGAGGCCCCGCCCTCACATCGCTGCCTCCATCCTTAGGAATGGCATGTCTCCTTATATTGCACTCCCCACTCCAGCTGGCGTCCTCCGTGTTCACTTCCTAGAACTCCAGAGGCCTAAGAGGTCATCTAATTCAACCTCCTCATTTGGGATGAGAATATTTCATTCTAGAGACTTCAAGGGATCAGGGTGCTTAGCTGGTCACAATGAGGCTGAGTCAGAGCCCAGGTCTATTGGTCCATGAGGCTGTGGTCCTTTGCCAGCACATGTCTTCCCAAGAGACTCCCACACATCTTGCTGGGCTCTCAGGGAATGGGACCTTCCTGAGTTTTGTTATCTGCCTGGCCTTTGACCTTACCCTCATCCTCACCTCATGCCACTAAACCCACTGGACTTGGGGTACCAAAACTGGGGTCCCTGGGCCAGCTGCAGTGATACCAGCAGGGAACTTGTTAGAAAGGCACTCTTCCAGCCCATTCCCAATCTGCTAAGTCAGAGATCTGAGAGTGAGGGACTGCACTGCATTTTTATAGCCCCCCCTCCTTGATTCTGATGGGTTCATTAAAATCTAGAACCCACAACAGTTGGCTGTAGAGTTGCCCCTTGGGGATACTGGCCATCCCAGGAACACTGCAGTTCATCAGTTTAGCAAATCTGTACTGTGTGCAAACACTTCACTCTTGCCATTTCATAACTACACATCCAGAACTTTGAGATTTTCCCACACTCTACTAAAAGGTGGAGAGGCCCAGTCTGGGGGCAGAGCCTGGAAGCTCTCTCTCTAGGTAGTTTTTAACCACTTGGTATCAGTTCTTCTCTTTCTGGCCCTGGGCCAGGCCTGAAGATAAATAACTGAGGATCTTAAGTAAATGAAAGCCACACTTTCTCCAAATAGATGAGTAATGTTCTCTGCTCACACACGGCTCTGCTGGGCAGGCTGGGAACAGGCCCTTGCTAGCACTTATTTTAACAGAAATGTGGAGTTCCTCCTGCCCTTCCTAAATATTCCCATTTTTATCCATCAACTGGTCTTGAGAAATCAATGATCTTATGGGAGTGGAGAGATGTTCGATTTCCCTGCTGCCCTTCACTGAAGACACCCAATTTATGGAGGTACCTGTCATGCCATTGATCTGTTTATATACCTGTTGCTGAAATAACAGTGTATGTGGGTGCATTTCCATGCGGAACAAATTCTAACCCCCTCACCACCAGAGAAAAAGAACAGGCAAGGTTCATTTCCCATATCAAATCAGGTGTGCCGAGAGCTTGATGAGAAGCAGCTTCATTTAGTCCAACGGAGTCTTAAAATAGATTCTGTAACAGATGAGTGACTTTCCAGTGTTTCTTTTTCACTCCTCTCTGCCTGGCTCCCAACCCTCAGACACATTATGGAAATACCTCCTCCAGGCCACAGTGAGAAGCCAGTGTGACAGAAATGCTTTAGAAACACTGTTATTTGGAAAACTTAGGTTTGAGCCACATAAGAGGAACCCAATGCCTTTTTGGTTTTGTGTAATATGTCTGCACGTAGTAAGTGCACATTAAAGAGGCATATTGACTGCTGTGTTCCCTCCCGTCTCATTTGATTGGCAAGGACATGAGCTTGCTCCTGTTTGTATTCCATTTTTCTTTTATAACAACAGTTCTATTCATCTGGGTACTCCATTATTTATTCATTCATTACTTATCTCTCTGTGCTGTGTCTGTGCTAGAAAATGGAAACCAAAAATGAATCAGAATCCTCCACCTCTACCTTGCCTTCCAGGAACTGGTCATTTAGAGAGGGAGATGGACCAGCAACCATGACCCCCCAGTGACAAGGAGATGAGCAGGGTTATTTGCTAATGCCCTGCAGTTCCAGAGCCCTCATCTTGTGATCTTGTGAGGAAGACTTTAAGACTGTTGGCAATTTTAAAGACAAGGAAAAGCTGAAAGTTCCCTGGTTAAAAGACAACGTGTCGTATAAGATTTCTCCAGAAGCTTTCAGATTGTGCACCAAGTTCTGCTTTCTGTGCAAGTTTCCTCCCACTCGCCCATCCCCCAGCCACCTGCTGAGGAGCAGGTTCTTGACCAGCTAACAGGCTTGGGGGGCTGGGGTGCTCTATAGAGCGGATGTCAGAATTTGCTTACCTTCTGGGCAGGTTTATGCTTTCAAAGTAGACACCTTTGGGACTCAAAAGCAACATCATGGCTTCCACTAAATTCATGAGGAAAATAAAGTGGGTAAATGTTCCAGGTGGTGCCTGAGTAGGGAGGGTAAGAGACAGAGCTGGGGCCGGTCACTCCAGCAACCTGAAGGAGTGGAGGGGCCATCTGCCTGTCTCTCCTGGCAGTGGCAACACCACAGGCATCCCCAAGCCAGTGCAAGCCACAAAGACCTGAGTCCCAGGGGCAGGGAGGCTGAAAAGGGACCACTCTTCTTGGCTTATCCTGGTTCCTGAGGACCAAAGGCACAAGTAAAACATGTGACTTCTCTCCTGCTCCGAGGTGACCTTCACAGCAGAGTAGCCCTGGAATGGGCGGGCCCCTTTTTTCTTTTTTGATGCCCACATGTCCTACGTACATAGCAGAGTCCCTTAGATGTGCACAACAGCACGTCAGACTGTCAGACTGATCTCTGTGACCCTCCACAGTCCCATCTGGGAGGTGCTTTTAATCACATTTTCAGCAGAGAAGGAACCGGGGCCTGGGAAGTTGGAGGTCCTGATTCCCTCAGCTGGAAAGTGGCTAGTCAGCTCTGAATGCAGTCTTACTCCTTGTGAAACCAAGCAGATCAGACAGAACCCAAGAAGCACTTGCTGATTAGCCTTGGAAGAGAAAGGGCTGCAACATTATGTATTTAAAATTGGGAAAAGCTGAATAAAAAGGAAACATCTCCGAGTCATCCGGTTTGGTATTTTGTTTGTTTTTCTCTAAAAATGTGAATTTTTATGCCTTCTCTGTTGACATTATTTTGTTTGAATTAAACATCTGCTGTGTGCCAGGCACTGTTTGGCACTCAGGTTTCCTGCCGCCAAATCTAGTGAATTTTTCATTTAGGCACAGCTGCTTTAACCCACTGCCTGGCTCTTTATTCTCCCCTCTGTTTCTCATGCTGTAATTCATTCCAAACAATAAAGGACACAGAGTTTGCAGCAGCTCTTTGAGCAAGTGGGTCTGTCTTTCAGTGCAGCCGTTATGAGAAAATGTAAAACAACACATATTTAGGCAAGTCAAGTTCCTCTCTGCCTCTGGGCTTATCCACCAACCCAGGCTGGATAAGTAGCAACCCTGGGGCGCAACAGTTTCACCTGCAATAGAGAAATCTCACACCAGAGCTCTCTGATCAGCAAAAACTGGAAATTTCCCCTTTCTCAGGAGTTGCAGAAATGTCAGTCTCCAAAGTCATTAATTTCCTCTCCAAGCTGTCAGGCATGTGAACAGGGGACTACAATAGCGCACTCTCTCCCTGGAATCTGGACCCTTTTGAAGCTGCAATTTTGATTGTCACCGAATAAACCACCACTGTGTCATTTGGGGATAAACACAAACAAGTGCATTGAAACAAAGAGAAAACTGCCTTTCTCAAGAAGCTAGGAGTCCTAAAAGGTGACTGTAGAAGTCACCCCCTTTAGGATCTTCCGAGGGGTCGAGTGAGGGTATAAACAAGGCCCTTATTAATTTTTTTTTTGTTTCCAGAACAAAAAATATGAATTTTGTCTAGAAAAAAATCCCAAGTTTAGGTAGCAGCATCTGAGGACTCCAGAAGTTGTTTGCTGTTCATTTGCAAGCATTTCCTCCTAGCTCACAGCTATTTTGCAGATCTCAGTTCCTCTGTCCTGAATCCACTGAGAAGTTTACCTGGCACTGTACTTCCTGTGACTTCGTTATAAAGAGGGTATGAGGAGGTCATGGTCCCCTCAGTTTGGAAGAAAGAAAATGCAGCAAATGAGAGTGGTGGTTTGTGCAGTCCAAACCTACAGTCTCTGCTCTCATTCTACATACTCAGAGAAAGAAAGAACTCCCACAAAGAAGGACTCTCATGGTTCCTGCTCATGCTGCTCCCCTGGACTCTCAGGGGAGCATATATTCTCTACTCCACCTCTTTCTGGATGAATAAGGTGCAACAGTGGCCTTCCTTTGGCTGTACTCCATGTCCAGACAGACACATTTTTGCTAGGCACAGCCCAAGTTGTGAATTCATTTCGGAAGTCCCACAAGAAAACTTCTTCAGAGTTCCCACTTCAGAGGACCACAAGCCCTTCTCTCCCCTGCACTGAGTGGGGGGAGGAGGGGGATGTCTATTTTCCACGTGCCAGTCCTTTTCTCTGATTTCTCCCCGCTGGGCTGAGTGGGTATAGTGGCAGGATGGCATAGAGCGGAATCTCTATGATCCGAGCAGACTGGTAAAGGAGAGTCCTGGAGCCCTTGGTGGATTTCTCAGGCTTTTATTGAGCATTTTACATCTTCTGTAGTGTGGCAGCCAGGTACGTGGCAGGCGGGGACCAGCTTCCCAGACCCCAGTGAGTCTTCACTCTTTCTGGGCTCTCTGGCATTTTTTCGTGGTCTCTGCTGCTCTGCTGGCTTCTGCTCTCATTCTGCTGTTGCTCTTTCTTGTTCTGCTCTCTTTCTGCTGCTTGTTCTCTGCTGGCATCCCAGTGATGCCTCCCTTATAAGCCCCGTCTCTCAGCCCAGGTGTGCTGAGAGACCCTACTCAGGTACCTACCATCAGGCGTGCATGTAGGACCGCAGGGATCCATCATTAATGCTAATGGCGGGAAGGTGGAAAATCTTGATAATTTGGGCTTGCTTCACCCAGACCCTGGGGTGTCATGACACACTATGCAAATGATCCTCGTGACAATGTCCTATCTCCAAGAGAGAACCCGGCAGAGCAACCCTTGAGGATGTGGTGTGAGGTGTACCTGCACAGATATCCATCCTGGGGGTTAAGTGCTTATAATGAGCGCTTCTAACTAATGATCCCAGGATCGCCAAATATGAAGTGAAGGTACTTGCAGCTGAGCTCTAGTGGTCCAGCTCTCTCCAGCTTCCCTACTACAGACCCCTCTCCCTCATACCTACTCTTTGGTGTCCTATATCTTTTCTGCTCCAGCCAGGCCTCTCTTCCTCAGACTTCTTAGAGCATTTCTCTCCCAAACCAATGATTTTATAAATTGCCTTACAATGGGATTATTTTCACTTGTATATAATTTACCTTACTTTCAACCAGATGATAAATTCTTCAGTGTCAAGGTTGATAACATTTATCTTTCATTCAAATTCATCACAGAGTTGATCAGGCTTTGCAAGCATCAGGGTGACATGTCATAAAATGACATGTTCATACTCAGTTCAACCCACATTTGTGTCGACACTCAGGGTGGAGACACAGGTGGTGTCCATTTCCAGTAAAAATGAAGCGGTCAAGCAGCATGATCAAGGCCACTGCCTTGGCTGCTAGTAAAGGGGCTTTGTCTTCAGCTCTGTGAGTGAATCACCTGTGTGATTTCATCATTACCACCCTGGGCCTCGCAGTTCTCATTTGTAAAATGAGGAGATTGTTGCAGACGACTTGTAAAGCTCTCTTCCAACATTTACATTCTGCCAGCAAGCACTTGCATTTCCCTTATAGCAAAGAAAGATGATTTTATGGAATTAAAGGCCCTCTGAGTTGTAGTACTGAGCCTACCACTCCCCCATCCTGCGGACAATGAAGAGCTCCACAGCACTCCCTTTTCTCTGAGGCTGCGAGGCCGGGAAACGTGGAACTGGATCTTTCTCCTTTTACATTCCATCCTTTGGGTCAACATTGCCTTCTAAAGCCACACATTCAATGAATCTGCCTCTCCCACGACCGACAACTCCTGAGCCTGGAGTACGGATGTCACATGCCACTCGTTTCCCCTTAGCCTTTTCTAGCCTCGCATCTGCTCATCATCTGACACGCTTTCCAGGCTGCCAGCAGGCAGGGCCCTCCACCCAGACGGGCCTGTTGGTCAGAGCTGGCTCAGTACCCCAGATGGGCCGTGCTCCAGCAAGTGCACTGAACAATGGGCCTATTATCACCCTGTAATGGACACTGTACTTTTATTAATACAGCTAAAAATTGCCCTAGATTTTTGGCAGCCATGACCCATTTTTAGTTCCAAATAAGCATATGGTTCATCTAAAACCTCCATGCCCTCTTCAGAGAAAAAGCCAAGTTATCTGACCAGTTCTGTTAACAGGCATTATTTTTTCTAATTTAATTTCTTATTGAATTAAACGTACTCGCTTCTACTGATGATTTGATTTATAAGGGTAGTTATTTTATAAAAGGAAATTTTGTTAAGAAACTTTTTATACTTTTGAATAGTATGCTGCTCAAATAATATTTTAACTTAATTTAAAGGAACAATTTTTTAGTTGTCCTGTGTCTAACAATAATATGTGAATTATTTTCAATGTGAATCAGTGGGAGTTGTGATGTTTGGAATACTGAATTAAAGATGAATATATATTCTATTCACCTAGTTCTCATTCTCTAATGTATTGATTGTTCCAAACTTATCAGACTATTGTGTGGAAAAACCAGGATCCTTTGAACATGGCAACTGTGAGTGATTAAGTGATGTTGATTGGATTGGTTGAGCACTCAACTGATTGTGGGTTTAATTGGAATGAGAGTCACAGAAGAAATTTTGCAGTCATTGAACTTGTAGACAATTTCAAATCCATCTGCACTTTTTGCTAAATGTCATGTTTGGGAGTTTGTCAGGATTTAAGCACTTTATTATTCACCCTAAGCAGGATTTAATTTTGAGCAGCATGCTGAGATCGTCTCATTCCAGCTAGTTAGCTGAAGTCATTTGGACCACACATGTGGGAGTTTCAAGTACAAGGAAAGGACTGGAGGTTGAGAGGGTCCTACTAGGATAATCTGGTGGGATTTAAGACCACAATGCTAATGAAATATGAGGTAGCATCAAAACTTCCATCCATCCAATAATTGGCTTTAACTGTTGTTCTATAAACCCAGTTATATGTGTTTTTCTTAGAGAAAGTGAAATTAATCCAAAAAAGGGAAATATTTTTGAAATCATGTGGTCACCCAGATTAGAGTTAGCCAGTGCTCTTCCCAGCCAAAAACGAGCCTTTCTTCTGACACCTGTCATTTTTAACTGTATTTGGGATTAAGAAACATCAGCCAGCTATTCCTGGAATGGGGTGTGTGTGTGTGTGTGTGTGCGTGTGACTCGTTGCTACTGAGCACTTTTTTTTAAAAGATTTATTTATACTGGGGTACAGGCCAGAGATGTGGGGGGGGGGAAGGATTCACCAGAGACAGAGTGGGGAACAGAACAAGCAGAATGACTGAAATACACTGCTGAGGGGAGCAGCAAGTGAGTCAGGAGAGGTCTGCTGCACCACGTGGGTTCCTCCCTGGCCGGGGAACGAACTCGTGCTGCAGTGGATATCTTCATAGGTGTGTCTGAACCCCTTGTGCCACCAGGGAGAACCATTTCTGAGCACTTTTAAAAAAACAACATATTCTTTTTATAAATGTAAAATATATCTATTCATTGCAGAAAATTAGAAAAGTAAATAAAAACATAAAAGGGAAATAATCTCACAGCCTAATCAACATTCAAGAGAATCAACATTCAAGTGTGTTTCGTTTTACTTGTCTTTTCAAATCATAAATATGAATCTAAAGAGTAATTTTGAAACAAAAGGCATCATTTTGGATGAATAAGATTTTGTAAACTTTTTTCTCTTAAAATTATAAAGCAAGCAATTTCACATAACATTTTCTTTGTTCAATGCTGTCTTAACTGGCTATGAAATTTCCATGTCTGTGCATATATATGTGCATATACATTCTTTTTTTTTTTTTTTTTATAGAGGCATGTTTTATTTTATTTATTTATTTTATTTGTTTGTTTGTTTGTTTTTGTTTATACATGCACTGGGTACAGTCAGAAGCGTGGGAGGGTGAGAGAATTCACCAGAGCCAGAGTGGGGAGCAGAGCAGGCAGAAGGACCGAAGTACACTGCTGAGGGGAGCAGCGGGCGGCAGGAGAGGTCTGCGCACCATGTGGGATCCTCCTCCGGTGTCCGGGGAGCAGCCGGGGATCGAACCGGCGCCGCAGAGGCCGCGGGCAGCTTCGCAACCCAGCGCTCAACCGCTGCGCCACCGGGGAGGCCCGCATATACATTCTTCTAACTTAGCACATTTGGGTGACTTCAAATCTTTGTTATAATAATGCCAGATGAATGTCTTTGTGCATATACTTTTGACTATGTATTTTAAATACTTTTGACTATGTATTTAAAATAAATTACTAGAAGTGTTCAATGAACAGTTTTGTTTTTACTGTTCTTGATATATATAAAACAATTGCTTTTATACAAACTTTTCCAATACAGATTCATTTCAAGAATGAGTAAAAGTAACACTCTCACATCATCCTTTCTGGCTATGAGTTTTATTTTAGTTTTCATCTGTCAATTTTATATGAAACAATAAATTCTACTTTTAATTTGCCTATCTTTGATAACTTTTCTTGTGTTTTTATATATATGTATAATCCTTCTCATTATGAATTTTATTAATCTCTTCCCTCCCCTTTTAAAAGGTCTTAGCCATTCACTTTAATAAACAACTCAATCATAGTGAGAATGGCACATATTAAAAAAACTAGCAACAGCAAATGTTGGCAAGGGTGTGGAGAAAAAGGAACTCTTCTACACTGTTGGTGGGAGTGCAAACTGGTCCAACCACTATGGAGAGCTGTGTGGAGATTTCTGGACCTACTAAACATAGAGCTTCCATATGATCCAGCAATTCCACTCCTAGGTATTTACCCAAAGGACACAGAAACATCAATTCCAAAGGGCACCCGCACCCCTATATTTATAGCAGCACTATTTACAATAGCTAAGCTTTGGAAACAGCCCAAATGCCCAAAAATAGATGACTGGATCAAGAAGATGTGGTACATATACACCATGGAATATTACTCAGCATTCAAAAAAGATAAACACATGCAATTTGCAGCAACATGGATGGCGCTGGAAGGGATCATGCTCAGCAAAATAAGCCAAAAAGAAAAAGAAAAATACTGGATGTTCTCACTCATAGCAGGAATCTAGAAAACTTAAATAAGGGACCAGGAAAATGAATAACCATAAGAAAGTGAAAATCAAAATCAACAAAAACTATGAACCAGAGACACTTTTTGGGGGGTGAGGGGCGGGAGGGGAGGGATTGGGGTCAGAATGGGGGGTTTGCAATTGTATGGGGGAATATAAAAATAAAATTTAAAAAAAAAATAAACAACTCAATTATGTTTGTAAAATATTGTATTTGTAAATATCAATAAATTGTGGATTACAGATGACTTAGGCTAAGGATTTTTCCAAAGCAGTTGGCTTACTTTTCATTCAAGTAACCATTCTCTTTCCTTCATACTCATATTTCATTGGTTTAAATAATGTTCAAACAAATTATGAAATTTCACAAAAGGAAATATTTGGGAACAAAGACAGCTTGCTTCTAGAACATCCACAATTCAATGAGCAGGACCAGACACATCTGGAGAGATGAGTAAGGTCTTCCAGCCTTGAGTATAATGCAGTTTTCCTGGGTCAAGCTAGTGTGTTTTATGGTGGCCTGGAGAGTAACCATTGACCAATGCAGTCAGCCTAGTAAGTGGAGATGGGCTAAAATTTCATGTAAGATGGAGAGGGTCTCAAATTTTATGTTTGAAGGAATTTGACACCAGGTTTTTTACGTTTGAAGGAATTTGACACCAGGTTTCTCTCCATTTCTTCTTTTTACTTCTTTTCCCTGGTTCACCCCTAAGTGTTAGGAAGGTGACTAATTCACATTCCCTTTTATTTTCCTGTCAGCTCTGAGATGCTATCTTCCAGCAAGACTTCTTGAAATTTTTGACAGTGGTTAGTAAAGTCTAATAATGACATGCAGCAAACTCATAAAGGTCTGTTGCATGAATAAGTAAGCAAATGAATAAATGGATGAGCTGCCAACTATGTTAATCATAAAAATCACAACAATTACTACTCAAAGAATGATGTTCAGGCTATAACAAGGGTGGAAAATATCCTTCTAGAAGATAAGCATATCTCTAAGACCCCTTAACGGTCCATGGTTTGATGACTGAAGAAATTTTCTCCAGAGAGGATATAAATCAATGGTGCTGTCACTATGGCATTTGGTGGTTGAAGAAGAACATTGTCCATAATTTGGGAAGTAAGTTTATTAAGTTAAGGAACTTTTGAGATGAAGTTAACTAGGTGATCCTAGTTCACACATCAGGAATTGTGCACGATTAAAAGGAAAAAAATAATGGAAAAAAAGGTTGAATGAAGAGACTAGAGGAAAAAAATATAATTTGGTGGTACTTAAAGAAGTACTTTTTGCTTTGTAAACCAAGAACATATTTAACAAATGCAAAACAAATATTTCCCAAGCATAACATGTTGCCAGTTATTTAAAGACATGCCCAACAGAGCTTGATAAATAGGCAGAACATATACCTCCAAGCAGTAACTCTGTGTTAGGGATGCAGTTTCATATTAACACTCTACTTTCCAAATTTTTTACTCCTTGAGAAATTAACTATTGGGGAATATGTCACATACAACTTCTGAAGAAAAACATTTACAAGGAATTTGCTACAAGTAGTTGTATCACAAAGCCTAAGTTTAAAAAAATCAACAGAAAGTGTCCAAGCATCAAACCATGACAGCAAAAGTTATTTGTTTATCAAAGTTCACCTTATTGGCCTCTGGAATCTTGCTTCCACTACACTTACTACTTCTCTCTAGTAGATTCCTACTAATGCCCAAAAGCCTGAAGGATTGTATTGACAAATGGATGAAGTAGACATTAGTTACTAAAACTTATTTAGAAATTGACAGGCTCATGGAAGGAAAATATTTGAATGGTAGGAAAAATCTTAGTAATGAGTATGACCTCAGTGCTCATGATTGCAGCTCACACTTTAATGTGCATGTCAGTCACCTGCAGATCCTATGATGAAGCAGATTCTGATTTAGTAGTTCTGGGCTATGGCCTGACACTCAGTATTTCTGAAAGCTCTCAGGCACGCTGGTGCTGGTGCTGGTGCTGCTCGTCTGTGAACCACACTGAGAAGCAAGACTCTAGTGTTGGATCCTCACTCATCTTCACAGAGCAGTGGTGCAGACCACGTATTCAGTGAGGTTGTCCAGGAACATATCTTTTGCCGAGATGGCTACAATGTGTGTGAAGCTCAAATCTTGTGAGAAGGGGAATGCTTGGGTATTAAAGTAAAACTAGCTGCTCTAACAGATGAATTGTCACTCATAGTACTGAACACAACAAAAGTCTATTTTTTTATGATGTCATGTCCAGTTGGTGGTGGTGTGGGGATTCAGGTTAATGTCATCATTCAGGAATTCAGGATGGTGGAGACCTGGCCATCTTCAACACAAAGCATTCAAGTAGCTCTGGGTCTTGATAGAAGAGCCTGGGAGAGGAACATTCATTGGTCTAGAAGTAGTAGCTCATTTCTGCTCATTCCATTGGCTAGAACTAGACCCACCACTTCTGGAAACATAAAGGAAAGTGAGTAATGTATTCCCTGACTGGGCAGTCATTTTCCAGGCATTTCTCCACTGTGGAAGTTGAGCTTCTGGCTCTCCCAGCACTGCAAGAACAAACCTCATTTATTGCATTTGCCATTGTGATGTGTGTTGCTTTCCAAATAGAACATTTCCACCTTGAACACCCTTTGATTCTGGGAGAAACTTGCCATTCCAATAGAATAAATTTGCCTTGAAATCCAGGAGTTAGGTGATGAATATATTTAGTACAGTAGATTTTAACCTAAATGAGCATCTTGGAACATAATGGGGTCAGCAGTTCATTCTTTTCCGTGGATTGCTAGCTCCTGGGTACAGGCAGGTATAATTATACTACACTTTTCTCTGTTTTGTTCTTAAACATAAAAACCCAACTTTGAGGATTTCCTGTTTATTCTGTAATGTAGGACTGGCTGAAGGTGCTCTTTTCCCTGGGGGTGGTTTCTTCTGGGTTCAGCACTGACAATCTTCTGACTTGTGCCTTCTCTAAGTGGACAATTCATCTCCACAATATCACCACAAACATAAGTCAAAATTTTCCTGACATAAACAAAAGAAATAATCTCCATAACTAAAGATTTAAGAGCTAAATTCTTCTTATCCATTTAACCCCAATTGTTAAAAAAAAATCTGGATACAAGCATGAATTGCTTCTGGGTTCCCATTTGAGTTCCAGGGGCTGCAGTCAGAGTGCTCAGTGGAGTGGTGGGCAAGAGCTGTGTGCCTCTGCTGTCACCTCATTTTTCTGTTTCACAGTGACGGTGGGTATGTCCCAGAACCTGGGCAGTGAGTGGGCGTGAGTGTGATTCCACTGAATTATCACGGAGGCTGGTGAGGCAGGGCCCAGCCATGTCATCACCTGGTGGTAGATACGGTTCTCTGAGGCCCAGAGATGAGTCTTCTAGAACACTCTCTCCTATCTCACTTCATTCACATTTGGGGATTCATTCACAGTCAGCTAATTAAGATGACAGGAATTCAAATTCTTAAGTTTTGAGGGAATACCTCAGAAGACAGTTTGGTTAAAAGGATTATATGGATAATAAATTTTTCTCCTTTTTATTATCACATATGACAATTTCACCTCAAAGCAGTATTTCTATAAAAATCATCCTGCGGTCTTCCTCAGATTAAACTGTAACTAGAAATTATGTGCCACCCAGGAAGAAGCAGGGATTTGTTTAAGATTTATTATCTGAGTTTCATGAGTAGAGATCAGAGTTAAAAATATTTATGAGGACTCAAAATGGTAGAGTCTTAGTTTGGGTTCCTAGTACATGGACCCTGCGGTAAGGAATCAAAGGGTTTTCTTAAAGGCATTTCCAGAAAACCCCTGGAGGAGGGAGCAGGGGACTGAAGGAAAGAAGGCCAAACAAAACAGCAACATCCACCAGAGCATCTGCTCAGTTCCAGAGCAGGCTCTGGACAGCAAGTTCACATCTCAGAGTCACCATGATTAGAGGATAAGAAAGCTCGCCAGTCTTTACATCCTTCCAACTGTCAGTCACTGGCCACGGTTGGCTGCCTCAGCAGGAGTGATGGCAGGCCTTTGGGGACCTGAGATTCAGGGATAAGGATAAATGCCTATGATATCTCCTACAGATGACATTTCAAGATATGGCAAATCACACCTCTGGGCCCCCAATGACATTCAGAGGTCTGGCTGAGTGTGTGTTGCATTCACTCATTCATTTGTGATGGTTTTGCTTTCCTTCCA
The DNA here is from genome assembly GCF_014898055.3 of Talpa occidentalis. Taxonomy (NCBI): domain Eukaryota; kingdom Metazoa; phylum Chordata; class Mammalia; order Eulipotyphla; family Talpidae; genus Talpa; species Talpa occidentalis. The sequence continues at coordinate 104,921,529 of NW_023604861.1, read as the reverse complement.
CCTTCCCTACTCTTCCACTTCCATTCACCCAGAGCCTGAGCTAGGAAATACAAAGAGAAATATTTGCCACTCTCAACCTCTCCCACAAAGGTTGTCATGATAGACTCAGAGGCCACATTGTTGTGTGGCTCTATCCTCCCGGAGCCCTGGCGGGGGAGGAAGCACATGGGGCAGCAGGGAGGAATAGGAGAGGCTGCCGAGAGGCTGCTGAAGTGTCCCACAAAAGCAGAGGACAGGGTGGTCACCACTCCTAGCTCCTCCAGCACCTCATGCCACCATCCCAAGGCAGCTGACTCACACAAATCAAGTCATTCTACTTACCATAGTTTTGGCTCCAGTGTTCTATCCAAGCCAGGGCTGAAGAGGAGGGAGCAGCTGAGACATGGCAGTGGGCAGTAGTAGATGAACAAAACCCACAAGAGCTATGGGATCTGCTGACAATTTCACCTCAAAGCAGTATTTCTATAAAAATCATCCTGTGGTCTTCCTCAGATTAAACCGTAACTAGAAATTTTGTGCCACTAAGGAATAAGCAGGGATTTGGTTAAGATTTATTATCTGAGTTACATGAGTAGAGATCAGAGTTAAACATATTTATGAGGACTCAAAATGGTAGAGTCTTAGTTTGGGTTCCTAGTACATGGACCCTGCGGCAAGGAATCAAAGAGGTTTCTTAGAGGCATTTCCAGGCAATGGCCGCTGTAGTTGGCTTGGCATTTGGTGCTAAGACTTTCTTGAGAACAGCTTTACAGATAAATTTTCATATAGACTGCACAGAGCCTCCTTGGTGCTCTGTTTTCAGCTCTGGTTTATGCTCCATGGGTGTGGTTTTAGGGAGTCTGTGTTTTACATGAAAAAGAAAAGAAAGGACAAGCTGCCTGTCTCATCTACATACATTCTCATTTAAACCTCAGTGCCACTTTGTGAAAATGTATCACACTGTATTGAATGATTTGTGCCGTTGTCCGTCTTTGTTATTGTTTCTATAATAAAGTGCTGACAAATAGCATCGTACTTTACCTCCAGAACATTGCCAGCATTCCTGAAAATCTTGATTTTTTTCTTGCGTTGCTCTTTAGTTGGAACTCTTGAGTCAATCTGGAAGCACAAAATGGACGCCCTTCATTTGCCCTTGATGTTAAGACCAAAGCTCTTGGGCGTACCAGCAGCCACAGCACCAGGTGAATCCAGAGAGACAGCTGGACATGTCCTGGTGGCCACGGCCTGGGAATACCCAGCTGGGAACATTATTAGGTGGCAGAGAAATGGGGAAAACCCCAGATAAATGAAAAGAAAATACTGTCACTTTTCCAAAACTCTGACTCTCAGATTTATCACTAAAGAAGATTCAAAAACAAAGTAGTGCTCACTCAATTATTCAGGGTACATTTTTTAGCCTGCTGGAAATATTTTGTCAGTTTGTATGCAGAAATAAGTGAACCCTGTTTATTCGGCTTGTTTGTGTGGCCTACATATTCTGAAACACAATTCTGAAGAAAGGTCCTAGAACTTAATCTGAGTCCCAGCCTTTTTGTGTAAAACCCCAAACTCCCCACATTTGACCTCAAATGGTACTCTGGAGAGGGGATTTTGACCGCATGACCTTGAGGAATTCCTTTCTGTTCTAAAATTCTCTCATATATGAAAGGTTTTTGAAGAAGAGAAGCTAAAGAAAAACTGAAAACCAGGTCGAAAAGTGTTTTGAATGTTTAATTGGCAAAGTGTAAACTATCAACAGTCTAAGCACATTTTTAAAAGCTGTCTCCCTTCTCTTTCCTTGGGACATGTGCAGGGATTAAAAATAAGTGAAATCAGCTTTCTTTCATCTCCCCATGACAGACTTGTTCCTTCTTTCAAGGAATGGCTTTTCTAAGACTGATAAGTGTTAATAGGAGTTTTTACCAATTCTGACTGCGAGGATTATTTTTGCCTCCAAGGGGAATATTACTATGTAATTGAGAGCCTTCCGAAGATGCTTCTGCAGCATTCAAACTCTGCTTTAACAGACATTTATAAGGGCCCCCAGACAGCTCATAATTTAACCTGAAAGTGTGATTAAAGCACACACCAATCGAAGATCCAAGAGAATACAGGCTTTCAAATTTAAAACATTTTAACACTTTTTTTTCCCTGATAAGAGCAATGGTATCTTTGTGAGAAGTAAATGAACATGATTCATAATCCCAATACCTAGAGGTAATGACTATGACCATTTTGCTAGTGTGTGTATACATACATTATATCACATGTCAAACAATGTGTCTACACACACAGTAAATAATATATATGTGTATTATATGTGTATATAATAGATCATGCATATAAACACATGTAATACACATACATGCATGTACATGTATACACACATAAAATTCTATTGAATTTAATTTTGTATTTTGCTTTTTTCAGTGGATATTATATCGTGCCTTCTCATACCTCGCATATTTTTAAAAAGTATACATTATTTATTTATTTATTTATTTATTTTGTCAAAATTGGGAATGTACCAAACTCATTTTTATTGCTGTTTCATTAACATTAACCTTGAGAACATTTCCAGAAATAATTATAATAGCTAAAATATTTTCATATATAAAAAGGAATCATAATTTACTTAATTTTTTCTTTTGTTGTATTTTCACTTTACATTATTTATAATAACAAAACGACAGCAGAGACATCCAGAAGAGATTGGTACAGGATGTTTCATCCTCTGGCCCTGACTTGTTCTAGCCATTGGCATCAACCCTTGTCTGTGTCCATCTGCTCTCTCAGGGCTCAGCCATACATCTCTGCTCTCTACTTTTCTATTATGTTCCTGAGAAGAGTCTCTTCACTCTCTATACCTGATTTTGTGCACTGTTCTAATACAGTCCCCTAGGTACCAGAGTCCCCAATATGGCTGTGACCCCTTCTATCACTAAAAAAAGGCTCCATATTCCAACTGTGCCTCCCTCTTTTGGATCTCTGTAGCTGAAGTGATATTACAATATCTTACAGTTATTCCTACCCTCTCTGACATTATTTCCCCTTGTGAAAACACTAATCCACCACTGTTATTTTTGCCTACATGTTATTTCGTTGGTATGTGTGGAGAAGGTGAGCCTGGGGTCTTTACTATGCTGCCATCTTGCCCAGTATTTATCAGTTTAATAGGTGAACAATTTTATCTTGTTTAAATGTGCATGCTACTTCCATAATGGTGAGCTCAGTCTTATTTTTATATAATTGATTTATTTCTTGTTTTGTAAATTATTTCTATTTCTTATTTTGTAAATTTTTAATGCACTTGTTACCTGTTTATATGTTGAATGGCTATAGAATTAGACTGTTTGAAGTATGAAAATACTGTAATTTAAAACAAATTTCTATCAATTGCAGGAAAATTTCCCCTAAGCAAATGAGCTACTTTGTATAATAGTACATGTCCAGAACAGAGTATTAGTAATGAATTCACATGGTATAGTAAGAGGTAATTACATGGAATAAGAAATTTTGGGCTTTTTGCTTTTTATTTCAGTTCAAGCCAAGTCATCTGAAAATGTTTCTAAATAATTATAAGCCTGGCATTAATAGCTTTAATGCTAAAGAAAAATAAAATATATAAAAAAATATTTTCCATAACTCCAGGGTATTTATTTGAGAGAAAGCTCTGGACCAACTAGCTCCTTCCAATGTCTTTCACACAACCTCTTGTCAGATTCATAATTAAATGTGGTTATAGATGAGAACATAATTCAGGGCTGAGACAATGTTCTACTAGAACCCAGAGCCATAGGAAAGAAGTTCACTCTAGTTAAGGGAAAAGTCATAATACAAGCTAGTAATGAAGCTCATTTGCAAGGGAAATGCAGCATTTGTGTGAACTGAGCTGATTGCTTTCCTTAAATGGAAAAAAGATTGTAGTCTTTAAAACCTGATAGGAAGGCTCTTGTTATCTCTCCTGGGAAGAATATATCTCCAATCTTTTCCTCCCCTTCCAATACTGGGGTGAGAAGGCTCAAGATATTGACATGGCACATAATTAAATGGCAATAGATTCATAAATATGTAGGAATTATGAGATAATAGCTAGTCTGAAGTGAAATAATTATAAATCAGGGAGAAATGTAATGTAGAAATTAAAATCCAAAGATCAAGAATAAGCATATATACTATCTAATCTCATTATTTCCAGTACATTGGTTTTAGAAAGTTGCCTGGGATGCTGAATTAGTAAATACTGAGCCCTTGTTCTTAGGAGAAACACAGGGTTTGCTTCCTGTGAGTTTCTAGTCAACTAATCAATACATGACCTTCATTTCCATGTGTTTCTGTTTAAAAACACCTTATTTAATAAACATCATTGATTTATTTGTATTGAACTCAAGGCTAACAGCATGGCAACTCATGCCTGAAGGAAGCTCCTCTAACACATACACATCACAACCTTCTTGTGCTTAGGAATACCAGGCTACACTTAAACAGTTTTTGAGAGGTCATTGTAAAAATGTAATCACCATGAAAAGTACAAAACTGCAAAAAAACAAAAACAAAAAAACAACTTAGTGGTACTAAATAGTGTGGGAAGAGGACACATTCACAGCATCATTGTAGAGACAAGAAGACAGAGCATGGCCTCATTTCACCTCACCTGGGAACACACACACTGGGCAAGACAGTGCCCCCACCCTGTACATGTCTGAATGAGCACGAGAGCACCAGCAGCACTGATTTAGTGATTGCAAATGAATTTGGGGAAGTAGGCGAATTCAGAAGTGCACAATTGATAAATGAGGACTGAGTATTTTTTAAATATACTGCTTCAGCATTACCTTTCCCTAGGCACTAGGGGGATGAAGGAATGTCCTCTCTGGGAATGTGAATCCTGAGCTGAGTGACCCAGAAATTGGTTGATTTGTACAGATAGCAGTCCCTCTAGATCTACCTTCTAGATACCCACTCTGCTTTGGGTCATGTCTATTAAGATTTTCCCCAGATTATCTACTACTTCTCAACCTTCCATTAGATTCCTTTTCTTCTTGATTTTGGCCCAGGGACCTTGGCTAATAAACGTCCTACAAGAGTATGAGGATGTGGACCTATTCCATGTTGGCTCCTTATTCCCAATTATGGCAATTCCTATTCATGGATCAGAGTAGAGCTAACTGAAAGAAGCAGGGTCCTGTTATCTGTATATTTTAGGGCCAGGAAATGTAGCCTTCAATTTTTTTCTATGCATTTTTAGTGCATATACTTGGCAATTATTTTAAAAAATAGGATTAAAAAAAGGACACAAAAACACATGCCTGTCTGACTATCTACAACTTCAATTGTTGACAGTTAAACTTCAATAGACTCTGAGAACCTGACCTCAGATTTCTATCAGTAGCAGGAGCATAAGGCAGAGAACCACTCTCCTCATTTTACTGATGCCCTAACACCAATGACTAAAGTAAGGCCTCTATTATTACTTCATATTAAAATGAATGGCAAAACTCAATATATCTAAAGTTTCTTTAGTTAAATAATTACTACTGAATAATTATTATTACTACTGAAAATAAAATCTGGCTTCTATTATAACATACCAGGTATACTCAGATATTTTTCAAATATCATTTTTTAAAAATGATGACAAAATGAACCCAACCATTTAGTGGTAGCTGTTCCTTAAATTCCACTGAGTCCATCTATTTATCTATTTAATGAACATCTAAGAAGCACTTGCTGTGTTTAGGTGCTGTGCAAAACATTAGAGACACAAAGATCCCCTCTGTCGTTCACAAATGTTGGCTGAGTGCTTCAGAAAACCCAAATTCCTGCCTCTGGGATCTCTCATTATGGTGAAGAGATTTACATATAAATATAATGATAGTCAAATGCACTCAGTTCTTGTTTATTTCATAGACCTTAGCTGCTCATGGTACTTGGAGCTAGCAGCATGAAAACACCTGACAGCTTATTAAAATTACAGGAGGGGATGAAGGAAAAGAGGGTGGTTCAAACATGAGGCTCAAGGGACAATAAGAGTCATACTGTGTAAAACAGGCCAAGATGGGCCTTTAGGAGTGAAGCACTTTGCTCTCTAGAAATACAACCCTGGCAGCTGCAATGAGAATAGACTATAGTAGAAAATCTGGGAAAACTCCAAACAGGACAAAAGACACAAAGACCAACTCAATTATTCCAAGCCCCCATGAGCCTTCTTTCTGCCACACTGAGGTGACTATGTTTTCTAGCTGCCATCTTTTGGGGCTTTGTTGGAATCACCATTGTCAATAAATCTCTAGATTTAGAGATTTATTGAATTTCTTAAATTTATTAAATTTCTAGACTAAATTTCTAGAACCTACCATGTTAGCTGTGGACCCAGGCCATGAAGAGGACTCAAAAGCACAACTCTTGGATTTGCCCTTCTGGCCTTCTACAATCAGATTGGGAAGGAGGAGTGTGCCCATAGAAGAAGATGATAATACAAGAGCATAGACACCTACTGCCAGGAAGTAAGTAAATAAACAAAAGCTGGAGTCAGTAGATGATATGGGGAGGTGTCCTTCTGAGCGGAGTTGTTGGGAAGGGATCTTAGAGAAAATGGGCTTCCAGTTGGGTCTTGAAGGCCTTTCCACCCTTAGCTCAGTAGAAGAAATATCTCAGGTTGATTCTTAACTGCTCGTTCAGGAGCAATTCTACTAGCACAAACTCACCAATGAGGCACAGTAATAGACACGATTTTTATACCAAGATGAGGAATTGCTTAATTAAAACCCTGCTCCACTTCTATTTTCCGGCATGCAGAAATTTTTTCTATCATAAAATATCATATCATTTTGATATTTGATATGATATCTATCCTATTATATTTTCAGTCATAAAAGGGCTTCCTTATCACTATTTGGATTCATACTGAAACTTTGGAAAAAGATTCCTGTTACTCTTCTGTATTCCTCTATCTCCATATATCACCTGCTGATACCTAATTTCTGGCATCCCTTGAAGTGATTCTATATTTCTTCCATGCCAAATTTGGAATTAGGACTTTTTGGACTTAGGTGGGCGCCTCAGGCCTGGAGGAGTTTCCAAGCAGCACCTCCAATCTGAGGCCCCACCTGTTTCTGGGACATGAAGTGTCACATCAGCTTCTTCTATGCCTCCCGGCCAGTCTCCTTCTCCTCTCCCCTGGGGGAGTTCCACCTTATTTCCCTTCAACTTGCCTTCCAAACTAGGGTTGAACTTCTGTGATGAGCAGAGTAGTGACCCCGAAATGTGATGGTATCCTGATCCCTATAACCTATGAATATGTCACCTTAATGAGCAAAAACCTCCTTGTAGATGTGATTAGGATATGCAAGTGGAGAGATTGTCCTGGCTCTTCTGGGTCAACCAATTAATCACAAAAGTCATTACAAGTGACTAAGGGCAACAGGCGCAAGTCTGAGGCAGAGCGATCTGAAGATGCTAAACCACTGATTTTGAAGTTTGAGGAAAGGGCCAGAAACCAAGGGTAGCAGTGGCTGCTAAGAGATGGCAAAGACAAAGGAACAGATTTTCCCTAGAATTTCCAGAAGGAACGTAGTATTTCTACTGACTCCTTAATCTAAGCCAAGTGAAACCCATTTTGAATTTCAGACCTCTGGAACTTTTAGGTAGTAAATTTGTATTGTTTTAAGTCACTAAATTTGTGTTATTTTGCTATAGAAGTAATAGGGAACTATGCTCTCCGAGGAAGGACAGAGTGGAGGAAAGAGGACATCAGACCTCGCAGTTTGTCTTCTTACTACATTAAGATATTAATAAAACTTATTCTACCTTCAAACTAAATGGAGCTGACTACCTCCAAAGACCTATTCCTGTCAGCAAAGGAGTTCAAGGCCTCTCTTCAGAGATGCTTTGGAAAGGATTTCAGCTCATGTGGGCTGGGTTGGAGGTGGGGCACAGCAACAGGATTAGTCTAGAATGTCCTCTTCAATGCTTTCCATATCTGTTTCCATTATTTTGAATTTTAAAGAAAGATGCCTTTCTTTATAGTCAAATAACAAATCCACTGTTCTAAACACTGGATTTTTTTCCTTTTTGCATTCAGAGATGGTAATGTAAGCTGCCAAGATGGCTTTTAATACTTTATTTGAATAACATTCAAATAGCAGAGGGGGGCTGACTTACCCTGCACATGGTATGTAGGTGAATACAGTTTATTTTGCATTTTCAACAATAAGGATTTTTCAGTGTCCAAAGCAAGCCAACCTGTTCCGTGAGAAGGAACAACCTGTGAGCTTATTAACCTCTGCTCCGGTGTATTTGGTCCCCAGTCCTGGAGTGAGAAGTGAGGAATATTTTAGACTCAACAATTACAGAGCACTTTCTGAGAAGAACTAGATCTTGGGTTAATTCCCCTGATGCAGTTGGGTGTGTATTGGGGGACCCATGAGCCTCAATTCCCTCATCTGTAAATGGGAATCGCTAGACCTGGGCTCTTGAGGTGATTAAATGAATATGCAAAGTCCAGCACCTGCAGGTACAAGGCCTTCAGTTTCCTGGACCCTCTTTGTCTAGATTTTAGTACTTCTTCCCCATTTGCAATACGAACATCTCCTTCCCCAGGTGGGCCCGGCCTTCAAATTAAAAGAGTATAGTTGGTTTTAATTTTGAGATGTTGTGTTTTTCCATTTTAGAGGGGAAGAAACTGAGGTTGAGAGAAAGCAAGCTTGCATGGCTGTCAAGTAGCAAGTCTAAGAGTCAAACCTGTGTTGGGCCTCCCTGGTGGCACAGTGGTTGAGCGTAGCGCTGTGAAGCTGTTTGCAGCCTCTGTAGCGTGGGTTCGATTCCCAGCCGGCCAGGGAGATTCCCACATGGCACAGCAGACCTCTCCTGTCTCTCCTGCTGCTCCTCTTAGCAGTGTATTTCAGTCAGTCTACCTGTTCTATTCCCTGCTCTGTCTCTGGTGAATCCTCTCACCCTCCCGCACCTCTGGCCTGTACCCCAGTTCTTGTATAAAAGTAAATCTTAAAAAAAAAAACCAAAAAAACCTGGGTCTCTGTCTGACTTGACTTCTGGGTTAATTATTCTTTTTATTTTTTATATTTGATGATGTTTTGACATTAGGGGGCTGAGCTCACGGACCTGGGGCAGGACTGCCCCTCTCTATTTCCTAGAGATAAAAAACTAGGTTGTGAGCGTGTCTTCAATAGGTAGACTAACCAATCCAGAACCGGATTACGATCTATATAAAAGAAAAAAAAAAAAAAACAGATGGAAAGAGGCAGTTTGAGGGAACGGTCATGGAAGTGTGTGTAGTGGAGAGGAAGGGAAAGCTCATCACTGGCAACTTAGGGGGGATCTTCTCCCCCAGGGTTGACCTGGGAACTGACGTTTTTCCTCCAGAGAACTGGACATCAGGACCCTGCAGCCAGAGGTGGGACCTCTGTGACGAAGTCTGGGAGCCTTTGCTTCCTTCCTAAAATAAGGACGCCATCCTTCAAGCCTCGTGTTCTGGGAGTCACGAAAGCCAAATGAAATCCTTATTACACTACTCCCAGTGTGGGGAAGGAAGACAGAGGTCACAGAAAATAACAGCAGAACCTGAATTGTCACCAAATCAGGCCTGATTCACTGATTCCTCCCGGCATTAAAGGTCATTTTTAGCTTCCCTCACCAAACCTTTATAGTTTCTTTCTAATAATGCTATGAAAAAGCCATGCATAACATTGGCCTAAGCGATGTGAAATATACCAAGGGACTGGAATTCGCTGTTGCCAGAATACCTGTGCATATTTTCCTGTTAAGTGGTCCGTCTCCGTGGTGCTGGGAGACGGTGGGTCACACACTCAGTAGGGCGCCACTTGCTTCCCCCAGCTCTCTCCGGGATGAAATATGGATGCACTGCTCTCTGCTCCCTCAATTTTCCTGATTAATTATGTTTCAAATCACTCCATATCATCTGTGCATTGTCTCACCCCACATCACTTGTGCCTCCTCATTACCGTTTAAACTCTTCTTTAAAATGTCTTCCTTCCTGCACTGTTTGCTCACCAGCTCCTTGGCGGCAGCACTCCAGAGGGGCAGGATGCTGAGAATAGAAAATCCTCAGTCACCTTCTGAAGCATTTCAAGTTCTTCTGCTTGAAATCGCGAATTTGCCTTTCATCGGTTTTGAAGAATGTTCACGAATGTGACAAATGCCAGCAGGATCTCCAGGCTCTCCACTCCTGTGAATGTTTTGGGATATGATTTTCTTTTTAACTTGAGTCTCTGATGCCTCTGCTTTCTGATAAGCTGGTCCGAGCGCTACTGCAATGACATTCCGGGTAACATGAGCAGAGTCCCTAGCACCAGACCCAAAGGGAATACACAACTGCTTCAAAGCACAGGATTCCCTTGTTCCTTTGTTAACACAGTGGCCTCCAAGGTCTGGTCCTTAGAGTCCTGGAGTTCCCTGATTGTTTGAGGGGGTCTCTCCACAAGGAGGGGGAGTCCAGCGGTTGAGAGATTGTCACTTTCTGCTGAGGCAACAGCCACTGCCATGCTTTCTGTGGCCTGGTTCTGAGAGCATATCTGACCAAGGCAGGGAGAAGCAAAGAGATGATTCTCATCTGAATAATTATCTTGGCAGACTTAAAATGCTTTTTTGTTGTTATTAAGCTAGAATACATTCATATGGTTAAAAAAAAAAAAAAACTAAAAGGCACAAGAAAACTTGTAAAGAAAAAGGGTAGGGAGGGAGCAGGTCTATTCACAGCCTGGAGAGCATGTCTGTGCTCAGCTCTGTGTCCTACACTGTGGCTACCTGGGCTTTAGCAGGCACTCTCTGGTTTCTGTCCACTTCCAGATCCTCCTAGAAGTCGGGCCAATGCCTCACTCTGCTTTCCTCCACCAGGGTTTTCTTAAAACGTCTTTTCTGTCAGTGAACTTTGCATTCATTTTGTATTTACATATCATTTATTCCTTTCCTATAATCTTATTAGGATCTCTGGAAGGAGAGCGGAGAAAGCTTATGAGTTCAACCTGCCACCTCTCACTATCTCAGTCCAAATAGCTCTTTCCTTCTCAAATTTCAAACATCTTCAAATTTAGTTCAAGTGTGTTTTATTTAGAGCATGGCCTTGTTGGCCAGCAGAGAAGTCTGTGATGGTAGAAGACATGGCCAGGACCATGCTGGGGCTTAGGTGTGTGGTAATGAATTGTTGTCATAGGTCAAGGTTCTTGGAAAGAGAACTCAGGAGTCCGAGGTTTCTGTGAGGAGGTTCTGTGGTGAGTGCTTTGAAGAACGATGTCCCCAGGGAATGGGGTGGGATTGGGCAGAAGGAGAAGTGACAGCAGAGGCTTCAGCCTGTTCCATGGGGTGCTCTGGGCTGGGATGCCTCACCCAATGAGAGACCATCAGCTTGCATGCCCACACTGATCATTCTTGTGATGCTGTCTCTCCTGGGAGGGAGCATGACTTTGGAGGAGGCAACCAAGAGCAAGTCTGGAGGTGGGAAGGGTCAGCACCCAAGGCCCTGGTGGGCCTGCAGGCAGTTATCACCTTCTCCACCCTGGTCATTATGTCCCAGGACCCAAGGGACTGAGATGGACCTCAGAAGTCCACTGTCATCAGATTTCTCAGTAAGCACCTGTTCCGCCAGTGGTTTCAAACCCTGCTTGAGGGTGTCCTGGGCTCCTATGAGCCCCCCGCAGCTGTTCAATGTATTGGTCAGATTTTCTGGTGGAGTGAGAGGTCTTGTGAGAGACTCCACAATGAGTTTGCTGCTTTTCTCCATTGCTTTAGCGTTACTGATGGCAACCTGGCCCAGTAGGGAGATGACAAGTGTGGAGTTCTGAGGAAGATGGGAGCGTAGCCCTGTGGTCTAGGGGAAGGGAGGGAGGGCAGCTAGAGTCTTTCTGTTTGTCGCTTTACAAGGAAAGGCCAACATCAATTCTGGAAACTGGTTGCATTTACTCAGTGAACATGAACATCTCCAGGCATGGAGAACACATCAGCTAGCTCCCTCCAAGTGGTCACAATCATGGGGAGACAACAAAAGGTAGCACCTCAATATGCAAGTTGTGACTGGATGAGTTTAAAGAAAAGGCTTGCATGCTGGAACTGTAAACCTGCAAGGTAGTGTGCCTTCCTATGGTTTGAATTGTGCCCCCCACCGCCCCAAGATTCATATGCTGAAGACTTAATCCCCAACATGATGATATTTGGTGATGGAGCCTTTGGGAGACAACTAGGATTAGATGAGGTCACGAAGGTGGGGATCCATAATAGGACTAGTGTCCTTATAATAGGAACCTAAGCCTGGTTGTTCGATATCTTTCAATCCCTACCATGTAAGACACAGCACGAAGATGGCCATCTGCAAACCAGGAAGAGCACCCTCACCAGGAATCTGCCCACAACTTGATCTTGGATTTGCAGCCATCAGGACTTTGAGAAATACATTTCTGTTGTTTAAGCCACCCTGTTTGTGCTATGTTGTCAGGGCAGCCCAAGAAGACCAAGACAAACTGTTCCCAGGGAGGAAATATCACACCAAAGGAGGAAAACCGAGGCCAAAGATAAAGATATTATGAGTTTTGAGAATGTCCTGGAAGGCAGAAGACAAAGTTCAGTGTAGAAAAGAACCTCAGAGGCATCCTGGCATCTGCTGGGATTACAGGCATTGATAATGATGGGGAGTGAGCAGGAGGCTGCAAAAGCTTTAAGTTATTGTTGATTGGCCCCTGAGGATAACAGACTAATAAATATTGAAATTAAAAAGCATAAGAGATTGCTTTGGATGAAGAAGCAAAATATGAGCTTCCTGGCACTATATTTCTCTGATCATGGACAAGACTGTGCAGGTACTTTGCTGCACCTATGGAAAGACATGAAAATGAAAATAATGTAGATAGTAATCTAGAAATAAAAGGACTGTCTTGTAAAAGTACACTAACTATTCTCCTCCCCATTAGTGAAAACAATCAACTAAAGGCAGACATGCCACAGAGCACAGTTCAGTCTGGGCAGGAGCAGATTGCTGGGGGAGCCAGGCCCACATCAGCATTCCGAGCAGTTTTGTGATTGTTGAAGGGTGTGGTCCTTTAAAGAAACAACAGTCAGGCGGTACAACAGTCTTTCTAGACAGATGAGAAGAGAGCAGAAGACCTTTGAGCTGCTGCTTCCTTCATTTTGTGAAAGAGTATTTTGTGGGTCCAGAGTAGACATGGCATAAGCAGAAAATGCCAGGCACCACCCACAGCAGCTGAGAAGCCTGGACTAGGAGCAAGAGAAAGTGCTTTCTCCAGTAAAGGAGGTGGCAGTGAGTGTAAGACATGGGCCTAGAATTTTAAGAAGGCAAAATTATGTCTTTGAAAACATATTTATTATGTATGTTTAAAGCACACTCATGGTATCAGGAATGACACAGCGCACACCTATGCTTCTACAGATGAATTTTAAAAGCAAATCACTGCCAACACGGTAAGGGGCTGTGTGCTCTTCTCCCCATGCAGGACCCAGGAAACTGCACATCTTGACTCTAGTATTGGTCACACCCAGGTATATCTCTATTTTCCTAGTAGTCATGTGTATATGAACCACACATATATATATTGGTATGCTTTGAATGGCCAGGGATTGAGAAAAACATCTGGATCCAGTCTGTGGGTGAAAGAAAGAGCAGTTGAGGTCAGTGAAATGGTGCCCAGAACCCCCTGCTCAGGCAGCCCCTTTGTCTTCCCACCTCTTCATATGTGAGCTTTTCACACTGTATGGCAATGGTAACTTTAATACTCTATGGTGGGTTGTTTGTGGATAGGCACCATCGATTCATCAAGAGGTGCTAGCAGATATAAGGAAAGCACTCAAAAAAAACCTGTGGAATTAATGAAAAACATAAAGAAAAAATAGTAGGCTTTAACACCTACTGAAATAGGGGCTTTCAAGGCCAAATTGAGTGGGGGGGGGTGTCTGTATTTTTTCATATGCAACTTATCATGATGATTAATGATGATAATAATGTAAAGAACGAACAGAGAGCAAGTTGAACCAAGCAAGCCAGCCAGAGAGCTTCCCCAATTCAGTTGTGCAAGTAATTATTGAACATTGTCTTTGGGTCAATGGTGGTGATCATAATATAGTATAGACCTGGACAGAGGGACACCTGCACAATTAACCTCATCTTCTTCCCCAAATCTCCTAACAGAACACAGCAAAGATGTAGCCCTACTCATAAAAAGAAGAGTTCAGGCTTCCTGTCCAAGGTTGTCATTGCATACAAAGGTGAACTTAGAAATCCTGCATGCTCATTCTAAGATGGGCCTGCTCACCAATGGGAAGACAGTTACTTCAAACTTGTACACTTGCAAATTATATTGAAAAAATAAAAACCATTATTTGTGACATCTCAATGTTTCTATTATACAATTTATTCCTGCAGCTTGCTAAGGAAAAAGCTACCTGATATAATTGGAAGGCTCTCCTGAGGGCTGTCATTATTGCCTGGGATTATCTCTAACTAGGCAGGACCTCAAGTCCTCATCATCCACAAACATAGCTATTGGCTAAAGATCTAGATCTGGGTCTTCTAGATCTTTATGTCCCATCTTTTCTAATTTTCTAATTTGGAAAGTTAGGAGATTTGGGGAAGAAGATGAGGTTAACTGTGGGAGGGTGGGGCCTATGTCCAGGTCTATAGTATATTATGATCATCACCAGAAGTCTAATTTCCACCCAGCACCACACAACTGATCCCCTTTCATACATCCACTAGTTCCCTTCCCCTCTCATAACCACAGATTTGTTCCCTGTATCTAAGAATTTTGTTTTGTTTTATTCTTTTTTCTTGATTCATCCACATGAGTGGACCCATTTATTGTTCTCTTTCTCTATCTGACTTACTTTATTAAGCAAAATACCCTATAGGTCCACCCCATCGTGTCACAAGTGGCAAGATTTTATATTTTCTTACAGTTGAGTAGTATCCCATTCTGTATGTATACCACATCTTTATCCACTTATGTGCCAATGGGTACTTCCAAATCTTGGCTATTGAAAATAGTCCTGCAATGAATATGATGATGCACATAGCTTTTGTAATTAGTGCAAACCCAGATATATTTCTGATTAAAGTGTCTTTTAAAAAAAAAATTGGGTTATTTTATTAAGGTGATTTGGTTACAACACTGAATATGATTCAAAGAAATAGGTTCACCCTAACTATGAACCAGAGACACTCTATGGGGGGTAGGGGGAGGGAAGGGATTGGGGTCAAAATAAGGGGGTTGCAATTGTATGGGGAATATAAAAATAAAATTTATAAAAAAAAAAAAAGAAATAGGTTCACCCTCCCCAGATGTATGTTGCCACACCCCATCTACTACCAAAGCACACACAGTCCTCCATCATAGACCACTGGGCTCCCTCCCATTCCCTGCATTCTCATCCTCACCTCCCTCCCTCTCTAGTAGCCTCAATTCTGCAGTCATTCCTAGGGTTTCTTGGGTTTAGTTTTGTCAGTTTTCTGATTTTGTTTCTCTATATTCCACATATGAGTGAAAAACCATCTTGTATTTGTCTTTCTCCTCCTGAATTACTTCACTTACTATAACCCCCACCAGTTCCATCTATGTTGTTGCAACAAATTCATCCTTTTTCATGGCTGAGTCATATTCCATTGTGTATACATAACACATCTTAATTCACTCCTCTGTTGTTGGTTACAAGTTACAAGTTATGGGTTGTTTCCATAACTTGGCTATTGCAAATAGTGTTGCACTGAACATACAAGTGCATATACCACTTCAAATGAGCACAAAATAAGATGTTAAAAGCCTGATTCTGAATTGAATTCTCACTGGATTCTAGCTTTTGGGCTTAGAATATGAAATCAGTTATGTAAATTCCATTGTATACTTAACTGAAATATTAAGATTGTTTGAATTTACTCCTTTCCAGTTTGTGGGTCAGCTAGTGAGCAAAGGCAGGACTCATGCCATGCAAGTACAGAAGTTCCCATCCACATAACTAACAAATAAGCCCAGGGATTGAAAATTCACTATAGAAGGAAGGAATTATGCTAAGTGAAGTAAGTCAGAAAGGGGAAAGAAAATACCAGCGATCTCAGTCAAATGTGGAATATAAAGAAACAAAGCAAAGGGACAAAACTCAATTAAAACAAACCCTAGAAATCTGACTGCAGAACTGAGGCTGCCTTCAGGAGAATGAAGGAGGTGAGGAAGAAAGGAGTGAGGGGGCCCAATGGGCAGTGTTAGAGGGCTATTGGTGGCCTGGCGGTAGGTACGGTGTGATAAAATACATTTACAGAGGTGAGAACCTATACCACCAAAACACATACCTCGTTGTAAACCAATATTGCCTCAATAAATAAGGAATAATAGAAAAAAGAAAACTAACCATAAAAATGAAGTTTTTCCAAAAAGTTAAACATTTGAAACTCTGAATCATTGTTGGCTTTACCCTCGAGTCTTTGCACATTTCAAGTATTTCAGTATGACAGCATTACTAAAACATCTGGTAAGTTTATAAGTCAAACATGAAAGAAATTCTATTCTTTTACATTCCACGTTTCAAAAATATCACCTGGGTTAAAATTTTGATATGTCCTTCATTGATGAAGTTTGAAATGATATTAAAGCTCTAAATATTATCAAGCAATACAGAAATATTTAAAAAATATTTTATATGTTTTCCATCTTCGATAATTCACAAATTTTTAACCTACGTGATTGTTTTTATCTCTCACGTGTCAACCCCTTATCTACAGTAATAAGATTTTTCTATAATTTTTGAGCACATTATCTTTTTCATGTTTCTCTGCAGCTTCCTCTGACCCAGTAACCAGATTCTCCTAAATTTTATTGCATTCCTTTCTTGTTATCTCTGGAAACACTTTCTCAAGTCTCCATAATTCCCCCTTTACCTCAATTTCCATATTTATGTCTGATCTTCTGCTTGGAAAGCACAGATGATGAATGAGCAAAGTCTGACAGGTTGATTGAGACACTGTTTTCCTCCATCTCGGAGGGTCAGCCCTTCCATGGCACTGCCTCAGGCGTGGAGGAGGGGCAGGGAGGGAGGCGGGGAAGAATCAGCACAAACAGCGCAGCCCCCACTCCACGGGGGCACCAATCACAGGGAAGCCTTTGTTTTGCTGCCCCCTTTGCACAGACATTGGTGCCTCCACTCCAATTTCATATTCCAGGTGACTCATAGCTGAGGAGATTGCTTCCTACCTAGGGTCAGTGTCCTCTAAAATAGGGGAGCGCCAGCCTCACAGGCAGGAAGAGGAAACAATAACTGGTGATTATCCAATCACCTGTACTCAGTACTCTGTGAGGTGAGGCAACAAACAAAATAAAGTCAACTGAATGCTGTCTGCAAATAGAAAGTTATCCCTCCAATGTTTGCATGGAGAACAGGCTGCCAGAGAAGGGCCACATCTATGCCTGTGGAACATCTCACAGGCCCTGACAAATATTTCCACTGTTTTTAGCCCTTTTACAAAGACTCAATTTAAGTTTGAAACTCTTATTCCTGAAAGATTAGCTATTCCTCTCACAAATAAAAATGTAGCCTCCGGCTCGACACTCTGGGCCTGTTGGTCAGAAGATGGTGTCCGGCGTACCCTTCAGTGTTCTGGGGTGTTTGAAATGAACTGTTGTGAGCTCCAGAATCCTGGTGCCCCTCAAGTGCCTGGTGGCACTCCATCTTCCTTCTACTCAAGTGGCTATAGCAGAGGGCAGGCTGGGGTCAATTTCAAACTAAACTGCTTATCATCCCAAGCCTCTTGTTAGTTTGTTTTTATCATTACCTGCCCCTGGAGACACAGGCATGATGTTGAGCCCTGCCTAGTTTCCTCTGCTTCTCCCTCTCTTTCAAGTCAGTTAAAATTTAAAAACTTATCCTTCAGAAACCTAATGAATCAGTGCGTGGTTAGTTTAACCCAGTATCAGGATTCACTGTATTCCGAATAGTCACACAGCCCACCTCACATATGCACTGTTTTTCCCATTGTGTGCAAAATTTGAATAGGGAGGAAATATTCATTACACAGGTTTAACTATTCACTACTGCTAATTAACAGTGAGGAAAAGGGTGTGGTGCAGCTGAATATTCCAGAATCATATTACAGAGAGCTTCAAATATCTCAGCACTTCTAAAATTAAAAGGCCTGATGGAAGACCTTGAAAATGAAATGAGACCTAGGCAGAGAGTGACAGACTGCCCAGAATGGCAGTTGGTCACACAGTGGGGATAGAATCTTCTGGTTTCAGTATCTGGTGAAATAAAAGTCCTCTTCTGTTAGAAAGGAAGTGAATAGGCAGCTTGCATGAGGCCATACATAAAATGAGAGGAGGGTGAGCTTTCCCAGGGCTTGGGTCAAAGGTCAAGTGGCCAGTCAGCCAAACAGCGTCCACTCACATAGAAACTTGGCAGCTTCCCAGACCTCTGTGCATGTTTCCAGCATCCTCTTTTCAGACCTCCTTACAGTCACAAGCACTTGGAGAAGCAGTTGTTTGATAAGAGACGGCTGTGGGGAATTCAGGGAGGAAAAATGGACAGCTGGAGGCCTGGGCAGCGGGTGACAGCAGGAGCAGCAAGTCCTGGCTTCTGTGGGGACTCTGTGCCTGGGGAGATTGTGTAGTCTAGAACAGAAGAGCCAGTCAGTAACCCCAACTCAGGGCTCAAGAATGCCTTGGGGAAAGATGGAGCTTGGTCTTACTGGGGGAAGTCATAAAACCATCACCTGGCAGGCCAGTTTATTCCCAGCTGAACACAAGGTTTCTTCAAACATTGGGTGGCAGGGCTGGGCCCTGAATTTTGAGTAGAGGCATAGATATGTTCCCTTATAAATGGAAGCAAAAACCATGGTTGTGGGTGGGAAAGAGCTGTGAAGGACGCCACACCTGCTTAAAACCTTTATAAGAATAAAATGTTCTTGGATTAAAAAGAATTCTATGCAATGTTTTGAATATAGTTACAAGAAAGGGGAGTAACTAGTGAATGACTCATGAAGACAGTGCTCTCTGGGGTCTACTAAGACAGTAGTAAATCAATAGATTAAAAATAAAGAGCTGTATATAAGCTACCAGTCATGATTTCAACCCTAACTGAATGAGTTCAGAGGCCCTTATAACAATTATAGCTGCATACAGACATGGGTTGATCTGATTGAAATGAGAAGAGAGACACTCAGACCTGGGGTAATAAAGAAATAAGAAGCCTGGGGGATTGGGCCTCCCCTGGTGGCGCAGCAGTTGAGTGCTGGGCTGCGAAGCTGCCTGCAGCCTCTGCAGCCCCTGCAGCCTCTGCAGCCTCTGCAGCGCCAGTTTGATCCCCGGCCGCAGGCGAGGGTCCCACATGGTGCACAGACCTCTCCTGCCTCCCGCTGCTCCCCTCAGAAGTGTATTTCATCGTTCTGTCTGTTCTGCTCCCCGCTCTGGCTCTGGTGAATTCTCTCACCCTCCCGTGCTTCTGACTGTACCCAGTGCTTGTATAAATAAATAAATAAATCTTTAAAAAAAAAAAAAAAAAAGCCTGGGGGATAAAGAAGAAAATGACATTTGTTTGGGGAGGGAGAGATGGGGAAAGCTGTAGACAACCCCCAATTTTACTGGGAAGCTTGAAATTGAAAAAAATGTCAACATGACACTGTTGTGGTAAAAGTGAGGGATTCAAGGGATTAAATAAGTCTACATTTTTTTGCTAGTATTTTGATACTGTTGTTGGGACCAGAGAAACTTATGGTGCTTTAATGTCCCCAATCTTGCCACTAATTTCAATAAGAATCACCCATCTGCTTCTTATTTGCCTCAGAAGAGAGTCTTCTGAGAAAACCCAGCCCTACAGAAATGCATCTACTCAATCAAGATGAAGAAAACTGTGTTCAAAAGTAAAGTGATATATCAAAAGTCTGATAGAAACCATCTAGCAATTTCTAAACAGGCCATTCTAGAAAATATTTCAGAAGAGCTCCCAGTAATGAAAATTCCAGAAAAGCCATAACAAGGATGGCACTGAGAAAAAAATACATAAATATGCGTGGGGAAGTTAAGAGGAACACAGAGGGCAGGTGAGCAGATGCAGAGACATGAGATAAGGGAGGCCATTCAAGCTGGCTAAAACATGAAACCTCCTTCCGCATAAAGAGAAGAAAAGCCATTGTCCTTTCAATGTAGAACTTTGTATAGATCAAAGGAAATCATGGCTAGATCTGTAAACTCTGTAATCTGAAAAGTGTGATTGAAGCACCAGCATTTAAAAAACAGGGTTGCACTTGAAAGTGTGAAACTAAAAGCCGATACAGAAACACGTGATTTCCTAATCAGTTTGCAAATATTGCCAAAGAACTAGTTATGGAAAAATTATATACTCAAGGTTGTAGGTCAACCCCTTATATTTCCCAATTGAGGATACAACAAATGGAAGATTATCTAGCACATGTCTAAATATTTAAGTTCCATGTCAAACTAATAAGCTGTTAAATAGGCTTTATCTTTTTATCTTCATACCAACCTGAGAGATCAATTTTGGATCTAAGATGTTTAGTTCCTCAGCATCCATGCGAGAATGTGATGGTGGAGGGATAACTTCCCAAATAAAGAAAGACGGGAACCAAACATCTTGGGAAGATTCCTGCCTGTCCCAGTACTGTTCGAAATATGGTGGCTCAAGATCATTGACCTGACATAGATGCCTGGATTATTAAAGGAAAAGGTATGTTTTAAAGTACACCATATACAAAACAATACATTTTGTTAAGAAAAAACTGCAGTAGGGCATAGCTGGTGGCACAAGGGGTTAAGCACAGCACTATGAAGCTATTGGCAACCAGTGCAGCATGAGTTCAATCCCTGGCCAGAAAGCTACCCACATATGCAGCAGACATCTCCTGATTCGCCCACTGCTCCCCTCAACAGTGTATTTCAGTAGATTTGCTGTTCTCCCCCCCATTCTGTCTCTGGTGAATGCTATCATTCCCTGTACCTCTGGCCTGTACCCCAGTTCTTGTATACATAAACAAATAAATCTTTAAAAAAGAAAAAAAACACACAGTAAAAACCCTGGAAATATATACACTAAAATTGGTGTTCATCCTTTCAATGAAGCTATTTCTATCATCTGTCTCTTCTCAAAAATAATTATTTCTTGATGGCTACTATAGTGTGACACTAACGAGAGAGAGAGAAAGAGAGAGAGACATTAGGTGACAGCGAGGGGGCAGAGAGAGAAGATATAGAGATGGACAGATAGTAGATGATCAATGATAATAGGTAGATAGATATAGAAAAGAGAAAGCAGAGACAGAGAGAAGATAGAGATAGACAATAAGTAGGTAGATAGATAGTAGAGACTAACAATTAAGCAATATATTGCATATCAATGTGTGCTATGAGAGGTACACAAATAATTGGATGGCCATGTCTGAGGATTATTCTCAAGAAGTGCTTATTGGTCTGTAGTAAGAGAGGTTGGGGATAGAAGGGAAGGAGTTAAATATTCATTCTTGGCACCCTGATCTGAACAGTCTTCTGAGTAATGAGGATAACAAAAGAGAGCAAATTCATAAAGCTGGTGGGTGGGAGAGCAAAAGACCAGGAAAGACAAGATCCAAAGGCCGTAGGGTCAACCACAGATGAACAGAAGAGCATTTGCAAAAAGTCACACACCCCCAAGCTGACAGCACATCGCACCGTGAGCTTGTGTAGCCAGGAGAGATCTAGGGGCAGAGCAAACACAGGGAATGAAGCAGAGATGGGATGCAGTTATCATAAGTTCATGGATCTGTTGAACAAAGGTGAGGAGAGAGGAAAGGGGCTGTCATTGTCATGGCCTCCTGCCTCCTTCCAGCATGGCCAGGGGTTACCAGAGAGTGTGGGGTGGGGCCTCATACCTGAAGCAAGAGATAATATAGGGCAAAGATCCTCACAGCAGGTTACATGTTTGGGCTTGAGTCCTGTGGCAAGACACCTTCCAAGCAGTATCTTAGCTGAAAGGAAAGAAAGACAAGTCAGGGCTCTTATTAACAAAAATATTTAAAATATGACTAGGGTAGAAAATACTATCACCATCCCACTGCCCAGATTGGAATGAAAATTCCAGATAGAATTAATTGCCTCTGGCAACCTGATCTCATTCCTCTCCTTCCTTTCCTCTAGTAACAAGTGTTCCCAAATTAGTGAATGCTCTCTGGCCACATTTTTCTACCTTTTATATAGATAATATTGTTTGGAGTAATTTTTAAAAATTGGTTTTGATTTAAATGATATAATTTTGCTATGTGCTTTCCCTCTATTAGTCTGGTATTACATTCTTCAGCTTCATACATGATAAAATATGTTGCTTTCGTTCATTCACTTTCAATCCTGTGTAATATACATACTATTCCACTATATAAATATATTCTATTACATTGATCCATTTAAAGTTGATCAACATTTAGAGTTTTCCTTTATTTTTGCTGATTCACACAAGAATGAGCAGCTTCACAAAGCTTCCATCACAGACGTGTGAGTTTCTCTAGGACAGAACCATAAAGCAAGGCAGCAGGGGCAGGATGGATACCATGTTAGTCATCAGTCATGGAGTCTGTATACTCTTCTGTCCACAGTTTAAGCATTCCTGTTTCTCTACACCACTGTCAATACTTCTTGACTATAAAATAATTCCTTGCTATGTAATTGACATTTCCTGGTTATAGGGGGGTAATCAAATCTTCATGTATTTATTACTCACTTTTTCCTTTTCTGTTTTGCTGATTTATATCCTTTGCCCATCTTCTGATCTTCTTATATTTTATTGATTTATAAAAGTTGTTTATATATGCTAGTTCTAGTCTTTTCTGGTCATATGAACTACACATCTTTCCCTAACTTGTCTTTTCATTTAGTTTATGGTGTCTTTTCATATAAAGCTTTTCACCAACTTGTAGTCAAGAACTTGGTTTTCCTTCTTTTTGGGGTATGTTGGTATCTCATTGAATGCCATCTTTCCTAACCTGGTGGCATTAAAAATAGTTTTCTATTTAAAAACTTGGTTGTTTTTATTGAGAACTTTTGCTAATCTGGGAATAGGCTTTCCCCCCACTTTCATGGCTGACTTCCCCTTGCACCATTTATTAAATTGTCTCTCCTTCCTCCAGTGTGCAATATCATTTCTGTTATATCCTGACTTTCCTTATGTTTGAATCTGCTCTCAGATTTTCTGTTCTATTCCACTGATCTTTTTGTGTATACTTTATGTTTTATATTTATGTTTTGTACGTCAAGTCTCCAAACTTTTTTCTTCTTGAATTTTTTGTTAGATTCAGAAATATTTATGAGAACTGTTCACATTTTTCTGTTTCCTTTAAGGGTATGACAAAGCATAAGATAGAAATCTTTATCTTGCAAGGAACAAAAAGAATCTCTCACTATTTTAATCAAAAAGAAGTAGGGAAAAGATTTTTTGGAAAAATATGGGTTTTGTAGTATTGGCTGGGGACTAATATCTGACTTAGAAAATGGGTCAGATGCAAACAGAACCAGGGGTATAAACACAAGGAAATACAACCACAGAGTGGCCAGGATGGTGGTGGTGATGCTACCATGGTGGCTATGAAATGACCCTCTGGGCTATAATGAAACTAATTTTATAAACCTGGTCTTTTGAACATTGAAGATTACCCAACAGTGATTTTATTGGATATTATAGATGTTGAACCACTTCAATTTTCATAACCAAAAGACAATGACATTACATCATCGTAAATGATGAGTATATTTGACTTCTACCCAATGGATCAGGTGAATAAATAGCAAATCTACATCAACTGCATCAAATGATTTGTATATAGGTTCAAATACTTGCTCTTAAGCCTTGATGCGTGTGTGAATCACCTGGAAAGTTTCAAAACTTATTGATGCCCTTGACCCTCCTCAGACCAAGTAAATCAGAATCTCCGGAGTTGGGGTCTGAACTTCAGTACTTCTTTACACCCTCTCGGGTCCAGTGATGCTAAAAGAGCCAGGGATGAATGGTACGGAGTTAAAAGGAAGCAGTTAAGTTGAAACCAGTTCAAAGTGCAACTCTTCCATCTTTGATTGCACAACAGCACCATGATACTAACTCAAAGAGTCATTGGCAGATTAAAGTCTATTCAAAGTCACATAGTTTACTGATAGAGGCAAAGACTGGTGAAAGGTCAACACATTCTTCAGACTCACTTAAATAATCTTGATGAGATGTACCAGCATCTAATAGTGTTCATGGTAAATAATGGTGCTTGCAACCAGCTTCTCTCATGGGCAATATTAATTTTTTTAAGTTTTTCATATCCTGGAGGGAGGGAAATCATATTTTGAAAAGAACTCATTAAATCATGGATTTATAATCTAAGGGAGATTTTTTTAAAAAAATCTTTTTAAAAGAGGCAATATACCAAACTTTATGTTCACTAGGAGGAAACCATATTGATAATCTTAATTACGGTAAACAGTCTGGCAATTAATTTCTATCACTTAGAACAAAATCTGAGTAATTCTGATGACAAATGTGTTGCTCCTGAGGCATATTTTCTTCTCCAATTATGAGGGATTTAATTCTTCAGATTGGTTGGAGTTATGGCTTTCAGAAGAGGAAACTCTAGAACCCATTCTAATGAGGTCTTTGGATGACTTTAGAGTGAATGACTCAGCTTAATGATATAGAGATCTGCATTTCTGCATTTTTTTATTCTAAAAGCTGTACTTTGATCAACATCCTCAGATACATATGTATTACTGATGCCAATATTCGAACCAAGTAACCATTCCCTTTACTAGTGATATGCAGTAGATGTTAAATAACCAGCTCTAGATGAGGGTGGGAGGATCCTGATACATCATGATTTCTACAATATAAGTATTCCCACCATGACTGATTTAATTTCAAGTTACCAAACTGAGACCGCTTAACTCAGGTTTGGGTAGAATAGCACACTACTGCCTAATAATTCTACAGATACAACAGCCATAAGCAAACTTAGGAACATAGATAGTAATGTGTAATAAAAGAGGAGGAAGTGATGAGTTTGAATGGTTATTATCTCTACTTTTAATAAACTTTATTTAATTTAAATTTGGGTAGTTTATCTTTAGTAGACTTTAAGTTCACAGCAGGATTGAGTGGAAGGTAAAAAGATTTCCCATATACCCTCTGCCCCCTCTGACATCCCCACCAGAGTGGAATATTTGCTATGATTGATGAAAATACCCTGACATATCATCACCCAAAATCCATAGTTCACATTAAGGTCGCTCTTGGTGTTGTGATAAAGATATAATGACTTTTCTCATCCTATTGTTTCATATTAAATTGTTTCATGGTCCTAAATATCCTCTGTTCTGTGTTTAGTCATCTCTCCTGACCTAGCGCTGATAATTATTAATTTTTTTACAGTCTCCATAGATTTGCCTTTTCAGAATGTCATATAGTTAGAATCATACTGTATGTAGCCTTTTAAATTGGCTTCTTTCAGAGGTAAAGGACCTATACAAAGAAAACTATAAAACACTGTTAAAAGAAATAGAAGAAGACACAAAGAAATGGAAAGACATCCCCTGCTCATGGATTGGAAGAACAAACATTATTAAAATGGCCATCCTACCAAAAGCAATATACAGATTCAATGCTATTCCAATCAAAATTTCAATGTCATTCTTCAAAGAAATAGAACAATTATTGATGAAATTCATATGGAATCACCAAAAACCCCGAATAGCCAAAGCTCTCCTGAAAAAAAAAGAAGGGAATGGAGGCATCATACTCCCAGACTTCAAACTATACTACAAAGCCATAATCATCAAAACTGCGTGGTATTGGAACAAGAACAGACATACAGACCAATGGAATCGAATAGAAAATCCAGAAATAAACCCACAGATTTATGGTCAACTAATCTTTGACAAAGGAGCAAAGACTATGCATTGGAGCAAAGAAAGTTTGTTCAATAAATGGTGCTGGGAAAACTGGGTCACTACATGCAAAAGAATGAAGCTTGACCACTACCTCACACCATACACAACAATCAACTCAAAATGGATTAAAGAACTAGACATAAGACCTGAAACCATAAAATATATAGAAGGAAATATAGGCAAAACACTATGTGATTTGCACATCAAAGACATCTTTACAGACACATCACCCAAAGCAGTGATAGTGAAGGCAAAGATAAACAGCTGGGACTACATCAAATTAAAGAGCTTCTGCACAGCAAAAGAGACAATAACCAAAACAAAGAGAAACCCCACCAACTGGGAGAACATTTTTGCACCCAACACTAATGATAAAGGACTGATCACAAAAATCTGCAAAGAGCTGATGAGACTCAACAACAACAAAGAAAATAATCCTGTCAAAAAATGGGCAGAAGAGCTAAAAAGAAACTTCTCTGAAGAGGAAATGCAAATGGCCAACAGACATATGAAAAAATGTTCAACATCACTTGTCATTAGGGAAATGCAAATCAAAACTACCATGAGATACCATCTTACACCAGTGAGAATGGCACATATTAAAAAAACTAGCAACAACAAATGTTGGCGAGGGTGTGGAGAAAAAGGAACTCTTCTGCATTGTTGGTGGGAGTGCAAACTGGTCCAACCACTATGGAGAGCTGTGTGGAGATTTCTGGACCTACTAAACATAGAGCTTCCATATGATCCAGCAATTCCACTCCTAGGTATTTACCCAAAGGACACAGAAACATCCATTCCAAAGAACACCTGCACCCCTATGTTTATAGCAGCACTATTTACAATAGCTAAGCTTTGGAAACAGCCCAAATGCCCAAAAATAGATGACTGGATCAAGAAGATGCGGTACATATATACCATGGAATATTACTCAGCATTCAAAAAAGATAAACACATGCAATTTGCAGCAACATGGATGGCGCTGGAAGGGATCATGCTCAGCGAAATAAGCCAAAAAGAAAAAGAAAAATACCGGATGGTCTCACTCATAGCAGGAACCTAGAAAACTTAAATAAGGGACCAGGAAAATGAATAACTATAAGAAAGTGAAAATCAAAATCAACAAAAACTATGAACCAGACACTTTTTGGGGGTGAGGGGTGGGAGGGGAGGGATTGGGGTCAGAATGGGGGGGATGCAATTGTATGGGAAATATGAAAATACAATTTATTATTTTAAAAAAAATGAACAATGATGTAAAAATATATATATATATATCAAAAATAAACTCCCTGAACTTCTAAAAATAAATAAATAAATAAATAAATTGGCTTCTTTCAGCCAGAAAGAAAAGTACCGGATGGTCTCACTCATAGCAGGAATTTAGAAAACCTAAATAAGGGACCAGGAAAAAGACTAATTGCAATAAAGTAAAAATCAAAATCAACAAGCAACTATAGACCAGAGATACACTATAGTGGGGGCGGGGGGAGGAGAAGAGGGATTAGGGTCAGAAAAAGGGGGTGGGAATTGTATGGGGAATATAACCAAAATGAAAATGCATACATCATGCAAAAATGAAAAATGATGTAAGAATTATATAAAATAAAATAATTGATAAAAAATAAATTGGCTTCTTTCACTTAATAATATGCATTTGAGTTTGCTCCATGGCTTGTAAGCTCATTTCTTTTTATTATGAATAATATTCCATTGTCTGTATATACTAAGGTTTATTAATCCAAGTTAGCTCTTGAAGCACATATTGGTAGCTTCCAAATTTTGGCTATACATAACTACATGCAGGTTTTTGTATTGACATGTTTTCAACTCATTTGGATAAGTACCAAGGGGTGTGATTGCTGTGTATATAGTTTGTTTTTTAATAATGTTAGTGTTTAATAATTGTCTCACATAATTCCTGGAAGTGTAACAGCTTTCACTAACTGGTGTGAGCCAGTTTTTACACATCACTGCATTATAATTGTATCCCTAACTTGAGCATTTGGGTGACTCCAGCTGACGTTTGTAATAATGGTCTTTAAACTATTGCTTTGGATATGTATATGTTTATTCCAGTATGTTTACTAAATAAAAAAAAAAAGGTTAGTTCTCAGCTTTCCAAATAAAAATAAGTCTTGTTTCATTCAGTTTTGCTCCCAGAAGTAATATGGACAAAATGTGATGAACTCTAGTGATGAGGTTTACAAATTGTTCACCAAGTGCCTGATTTCTGCAGAAGTGTCCAGCAGGAACCAACCAAATTTCAGTGGAGTCTTCCTTCTGCCTTACCTTAGCCATTCCCCTCTTGGTCTGTTCAGCCAGAGATTCCCTACTTTTCTACCTGATGTATAGGATTTCTACGCTATATTTTGCTTGAAGAAGGATTCCATTACTTTAAAACATTTTGAAATTACTGCATTGGAATTCAAACAATTAACGAAGGAGTAGGATTTTCACTGATTCATCAACCATACTGCTGAAACCAAGCTTGCCTTACAACTCAACAAAATTGCTCTGAGAATCAGAATCTATTTAGAGAGGAAATGCCCCTGGCATCCAGTTCGAGTTATCCATCCTCATAGCAGCGATAAGAAATGGAGAACCAATTATGAAATAGGCCAAGGTGCTGTCCACTTCCTACAGTTATGAGGGGAATTATTTTAGATTCATCCCTGGGGCTACCAATTAGCATTGAAAAGTTGTGAATAGAAACAAGTGTCATCATTTTTTAGTTTTTCCTTTGATTCAATCAGTTCTTCCTGGAGGGAAGCTCCATTAAAATATGACTTGTGTAGTCAAGATTTCATACAATCGAAGTCTTGATAGAGCCATTTGCCAGTCCCATTAGACAAGACTCCCACAATTTGTACTGTTCAGCACAGATTTTCTTTTCCTTTACTATCATTGATCACAGATATTATATATTTACATTATGTTTATAATTACTTGGTAAGAACTGTGTGTCATAAAGCACTCTGGAAGAACTCAGAAATGGAAGCAGTGCAGACACAAGGCATATATCTTGAGGGATCCTGTCTTTGGTTGTTATCACACTTCCTGCTGACTTCTTAGCTCTCATGACAAAATCATGATATGTGACCACAGCTCTGCCCTGTGGGGGAAGAGTCCATTTTTTCAGGTCTGTTTTAGAAGTTAGAGGAAAGTTCACTCACACATTCTTCTTGCTTTTGCAAGCAACCTTCTAGAGCAATTTATACATTTCCTTGTTTTATTTTTGTTCACTTCCTTCATTTGTTCTTAGGGGGGAACTGCAGCTGAGTCAGGCTTGGTAACTGCTATATTCTTGGATTTCTTATTAGACTGACTTATAGCTGCCTTGTGAAGATTATATAAATTGTATACTCTGACAGGAGACACATCAGATGTCTTTGAAGGAACAAAACCTCTTCAGAAACTCTTCCATGCTCTTAGGGACATAGCATTGCTTTTTAGAAAGGATCAATTGATTCCAAATTGTATTCCAAAGGTCTTAGAATCAAAAATATTGACATCTCAGACAATTTTGGAGAATTCTAAGTCCTTTCATTTTATAAGTGAGGCACCCAAAACCCCCAGGGGGTGGCCATCCTGAACACACCACACAGCTCCAAGCATAGAGTTGAGCCAGGGCCTGTGGGGATCCCTTTGGGCTCAGAAGGGTTGTTTTAGCTTTTGCTTTGTTTAGTCTTATATTCCTGAAACTATCCTGGGAGGCAATGGAATATTATTCAGCAATCAAAAAAGATAAACTCATGCCATTCACAGCAACGTGGATGGAGCTAGAAGGAATTATGCTCAGGAGCAAAGCCAGGAGGAAAAAGAAAAATAGCGGATGGTTTCACTTACAGCAGGAAAATAGGGGAACCAAATAAGACATCAGTGTAAAAAAATAATAACATTACAAAACACAACAAAGCAAAAACAGACAATTATAAATCAGAGACATACCGCAGGGGAGGAGGAGGAAGAGGGATCAGAGGGAGGGAGGGAAGAGCACAGGGGACTGAGGTGATGGTGCACGGGTGCATTGAGGAAGGAAACTCTATGGGGACTACACCTGAGGGGGTGGGGGGAAGCAAATATTGTTTAAAAATGAACAATGATGTAAAAAATAAAAAAAATAATATAAAAAAATAAAATTGAACTGGGTTGGGACCCTGGTTGAAAAGCTGTCTTGCTTGCAGCATGACACACTGAAAAGAGGGTTTCCTCTATTTCTCTTTAAGAAAAAATTAAAGAAGAATGTCAAGAGATCAGTTAACAGAATTCTAAATAGTAAAGATTAGCTGAAGTTACCCAAATCCTGAAAGGTGGAATAGAGGCCCATAGTAGCCTCCAGGAGTGTGACAACTGGCTCGAATGGTCTAGAATGTGGAATTTTGCTGGAAATGGACTTTTCTTTGCCTTCAGCCAGGAACTCTCGAGGCTTAGCTGCCCCAGACCTGACTGTGGCTCCCACCCAAGGGTGAGGCATTTTGCACCTGAGAGAGCAAGTAATGGATAGGCGAAAGGTCCAGTTGCAAACACATGGGCTTTTGCAAACCCCAGCAAATAAACAGCCCTTGCCTAGTTTGCTGACAGGTTTATTTCTGGGGAAGTTAAATGCAGGGCTGGCTCTAGGCAAAATTATAAAGTAGGTTAAGTCTGCTTCCAGCACATTCTCCTCTTCCCCATCAGCAGCACCTGCCCCAGCTGTTCAGCCAGCTCTCGCTTCTGGATGCAGGCTCCAGGCTTGTTCCTTTCTTCCCTGTCAGTCAGCAGCTTTCCATTCCTGGTCCCTCACCCCAGG
The DNA here is from genome assembly GCF_014898055.3 of Talpa occidentalis. Classification (NCBI taxonomy): domain Eukaryota; kingdom Metazoa; phylum Chordata; class Mammalia; order Eulipotyphla; family Talpidae; genus Talpa; species Talpa occidentalis. The sequence goes on along the minus strand of NW_023604861.1, from coordinate 104,890,839 downwards.
CACCCTGCCCTCCCCACTTCAAGCCTCGTTTCTCAGATAAACTGACTTGTCTCAATGCATTGGTGACTGTTAATGGATTAGTTCCTCCACTTCTTCCCAGGTAATGGGCTTCTGCTTTAATGGTGGCTGACTGGAGATAACTTAATTGGATCATTCAGAGGCTAGAAATTTCCAGGTGACAGCAAACCACAAAGGGGATGTGGGGCTGGGTCTCTGACCTCTGAGTGGCAGTTGGTTACTCAGTCTGTCTCTGACTGATGAGGAGGAGTCTTGAAATCCTCTTGATGAGGCTCTTCTCTGGTTCAGGCTTCTAAGAAACCCAAAGATCTGCTTTTCTTTTACAGTCTTCAAAGCACAAAATAAATGCTAACAATGCCTGACTGAATTCTGTTGCTATAACCAGGATGGACACACCACATGCCCTTCCAAGCCGTCAGTCTTATAGAACACATGTTCCTGGGGCTGGGGTGCCCAAGCGTAGAACCACCCAGATGAGGAATTAGACACCTGCTCTGATGACAAGGTCTTGTAACAGTGGTCTCCAGGGAAGGGGGTGGTTCCAGGTTCCCTGCCCCACCCAAGGGAGGGTGGAGCTGAGCAGGGAGAGAAGAAGCTGCAGAGGAGACTGAGGAAGGAAGGAAGCAGGATGGAGAGCCAGAAGGAGCCCTAGAGGAGGCACATGGAGCAGAGAGACATGTGAAGAAGCTGTGCTTGCTTCTTGGCCTTGGACTTGTACCAGGAACTTGGGGGGACATAGAAGGGAACACTTGAAACAGATGTGGGTGAGAGACCCCTGAGTTTAACAATGGCAGCCTTTATCTTGATTTTGATTTTGCTCTTTTCCTTCCAGACTTGCCCGGCTCCTTCTGCCCCTTTCCTATAGGCCCCCACCAGGTGCCTTAGACTTGTGGCAAGTTTTTGGGCCTCAGTGACCCTGCTTTGGGCCAACCCTTTTTGGCTGGACAAAGGCTGGACAAAGGGGGTGGGTAATGTTGGTTGTTTTGTGTGAAAACTACTTCATCTATTCTTTCGTTTCTCTTTACTGGACAATAATTTTGTTAAAATTCCTTTCCATAAATCCTTGTGCACTAGAGTATGTTTTGTCCTGATGTAACAGATGGCAGGGCCAATTTAGAGCAGGCAGGTTTGGGAGGCTTGGGGTATCCCCCACCCTGCCCAGTCACAATCTTAGTTCTCTAATCAGCAGCATGAATGGCAAGTTCTGGAGAATTCTGTGTTTCTCTTCCACATTTTTCTCTTCTTGCATGTCATTCTTGGTCCTCAATTTTTTTTTTAAGCAGGGAGTTTTACTGGACTCAAAATTCTTGTTCACCATCATGTTGCATTTTTAGTGTAAACCATTTTCACTGTTTTCTACATCATGGTTTCAATAAGGATGACATTGTGAGAAATGCTTTCTAACTAATATCTGTGGGAAGGAGGGGCCGTTGTAATTGTGCCCAAAGTGTGCCCTGTTGGCATAGTCCTGCAGGCATCACTGCACAGCCATTTGTGCCATGGCATAGCCAAGAGCCCTGGAAATACATCCCTTTACATTTTTATTCCCCTGTGCTTGCTGACTTGAATCCTACCCTCTCACCCACCTGCTCTACTGAGTCAAAGGGTGTTCACACCTGGAGTGGGGCTCTATTTTTTTTTAAATTTTTTTTACTGTAGGCTGGTGTGGGGAGAAGTAGTCCAACCAGAAGGGGCTTATTTGGATCCTGCCTCTCCCCAAGCCCTGTTTGCTAAACCTGTGCAGTGTCTTCCCAGGACAATGTCAGCAACAGCTTAAAGGTGGCCAAAGAGCCCAGGAAATCTTAGGGAGAATGAAAATGATGCTGGGAGGCAACACCCCCACATTCCAAAGCTGGAAAATCATTTCCTCTCCATGGATGACAACCTGAAACCTGGGCTCCTTGGGGGTTGGTGTGAAATGGATGATGGCTGCCCCCAAAGGCGCAAATTCAACTCACCCAGAAAGTGTCTGTTCCCTCCGTCTCCCTGCAAGAATACTCATAGTTCTCAAGGAGGAGAATATTTTCTTTACTCCAGAGTTCTGTAATTTTCTTTTGATAAACCAACTTCACAGAAACAAGACAGGTGCCCTTGCAGGCCATCCACTCACACACGCACAAATAGTCATAAGACTTCATTTTAGCAGCAACCAGAATAATAACTGAAGCATCCAGGAAGAATTTTGAGGAGTGTCTGTGAATGATAATTAAATGTGAGTGCCTCCCACGCCAAGACAGCTTCCCTAGCAGTGACAGCTTTGAATACAATGCCAGCAATGCCTTTTGTGACTCCTTCAATGCCCTTGAGGCCTGGGGTGTGTCAGAGCCTTATGCCTAGTGCTCAAGAATGGACCTTCATAAAACTAGCCACTTATGCCATGGGTGCTCACCATTGAGGGAAGTAGTTTCCAGTGCCCCAGAAGAGGGAAACTTGGAGGGCTCACTGGAAGGCTAAGGCTTTCCCTATCAGTGGAAGTCATAATTTCTTTTCGGACTTCTTTTTGGATGGGGGTTGCTGTTGGACCTCAGTCTGCTTGCTAGTTCCCTTCAAGATAAAAACAAGGTTTTATGCTGATGACACTCTTGGAAATGTGACTTCTGTGGCCTTGACTATAGTCCCTGAGACTTTTCTGATGGTGCTCAAAGCTCCTGCCTGAGCTGTCTATGGAGGATTTCATCGAAGCCCACTGCACTCATCACAGCCACTTCTGGTGGACTTGGGCTCAACAGACATAAGGATTCTGGTCCATTCGATTTGGGGCAATTTCCATCAAAAAGGAAAGGGACCGTATGGTATGCCTGCAATAGCTTAGACTGCATTTGTCCCAGGTGGTAACACCATCCTTGCTGTGGGGCAGGTATGGACTGAGAAGAAGGGTAGACTCCCAGGAGTCAGGCAGAATTCTGGGAGCCAAGGGCAGGTGAAGGCCAGGTGCAACACAGCAGATGGCCCTGTGGGTGTGGGTGGTGAGATCATGAATAAACCTGGTTTTGAGACTGGGCTTTACACCTCATGAACTGTGCAAGCAGTCCTGAGTGTTAGCTCCTCACAGAGGGAACACAATCTATACCCAAAGGCACACACATACACTCACACTACACGTATACCACACACACATACTGAATACTACATGCCCCACCACTCATATACATGACCACATACCATACACTGCACACATTAAACACTACACCCCACACACCCCACACACCACATACTGTATCATACCACTACACACCACACACTGTGTCATAGACACAGTGCAGTTACCACACATACTAAACAATGCACACCATACACATGCCACATGCACACCCACATGATATACACACACAAAGGTTGCTGTGAGAGTCCCTGAAGTTAATGCAACAATGTGTATGAGCATATGGAGGAAATCTGATAAATGTTTATTTCCTCTTCAAACAATAAAATAACGAAATATATTTTTTAATAGAAAGACAATAATTGCACCTGTCTTTTATGATATTTGACTATAAGCTTTAACCTAGATATGATGTTTATCACTTAAACTTTTTCCTGGCAAAAGAAGACCAGTAGCAGAATCATTGACAAACATTAACTTTTTGGCATGTCAGATGCCATTATTGTAAAATGAAAGTGCATTTAATAAACCATGAAAGTACAACTGGGAATAAACTGAGGTAAGTGTCAGAATCAAAGGAGTGTGTGTGTATTTTTAGTGCCTGTGACAGCTTTCATGTGTGGCCCTCATAAGGCCTTATAACTGTTTACTCATTACATACGTTTCTCTGTGAAACAGCTGTTGGTATCATTTCATTGGCAGAAGGGGTGGACTGAGGTCATCACAGCTTGTCCCCCTGGATTTCTCTATTCAAATAAATTAGCCTGCACAAGGAACAGACATAAGTACATCTATAATTTCCTCAGTTAATTGCATATGGAGCCCTCGGCAATTTTGTCAATCCTTCTCTTCTGTTTCTCTGGCTTATGTTGCTGACAATATTGCTGTTTATCCAATAGCTTTTCCTCTGCCCCTTCTTCAGTACTGGTGGAGATGGCCCCCCATTGCAGAGGCTGAGGATACTGGCTGGTCATGTTCCCAGCTTCTCTTGCACCTATGTCAGGACATAAGAGTCAGTCAAGGCCTATAGACAAGAGTGTACATCTGCTAAATGCCCCCTAAGAAAATACAGTAAGTGGGAAGAACTTCTTTCCTACCTTTTTGTGGACTTGTGTGAAAACAATGTTTGGGCTGGTAGTTGACACTTTTTGGTCTCAGAAAGAAGGTGGCAGCGAGAACAACAGCCAGCCTTAGGCAGACCTTTAGTCTCCAGGAGTTTTGATATGTGGGAATATAACTATTTTTTAGGACCATGGAGATGGAATATTCCTTTAATGACTGAAATATTCTGGATAGCATCAAAACCATTCTGTTTTGGGCCTCCCTGGTGGTGTAAGGGGTAAAGACGCAGCAACCTATGAAGCTATCTGCAGCCACTGCAGCAAAAGTTTGATCCCCGGCCAGGGAGCTACCCACATGGTGCAGCAGACCTCTCCTGTCTCGCCCGCTGCTCCCCTCAGCAGTGTATTTCAGTCATTCTGCCTGTTCTGTTCCCCACTCTGTCTCAGTGAGTCTTCTCACCCCCCTACACCTCTGGCCTGTACCCCAGTTCTTGTATGCATAAACAAATAAATCTTTTTTTAAAAAAACCATTCTATGTTTTATGATATGGGCTTGTGTTTATACCTTCTGATATCTTCAGATAAAAGTCTGTGAACACTTTGGCTTTATAGGCCTATAATGTTGACATCTGTCCAGGGTGAGGGAAAGATGTTTGATCTAAGCAGTTAATGACTGTAATCCACACGGTCGTAAATGTTTCTTTCCCAACATACAGTCTCCACTCTTGTCATCCAGCCTGGTTGTGTTAAATAACTTCACCTTTTTCTCTGAAATGAGGCACTACATCTAGGAATTCACTAATGGCTGCATTGTTTCACTCATCAAGCATCTATTAAATGCCTACAAAATACCAGGCCATATTCTAGATGGCAGGGACAGAACACAAAGAAGAACAAGTCAGAACCATTGTCCTCAGGGACCCACAAGTTGGTGGAGAGAGACTGGGCAACAAAGAGCTAAGGCTAACAAGCAGAATCATAGCAGTCATGTTCTTGGGAGAAAGCAGGCAGCACAATCAGTGAGTTTAATTAAGCAACTATGCAGAGTGTAGATGGGTTTCGTGGGACCAACAAAAGCTGGTGACTAGCATCTGCAGGTGCTGTTGCTGCCCTCAGATCTGCAGGAAGCAAGGGAGGGAACAGGTAGTGGGGCCCAGAGCAAGGGCAGCTGCAATGTCTGCTCCCTGCCTGCCTGCCTTCTGCAGACCCAGACATCATCGGAAGTCAGGGCTGAGGAACCAAAGAGTCAACAAAGGTTAAATTTCCAGGGCACAGAGGACAGGGAAAGGCAGAAAATGAGGGAGAGGCTGGACAAATGGGAATAACCGGCACAATACTAAACCTTGTTTTGTCTCATAATTCCTACTTCTGTTGATATTGACAATGCTAATTACCTAATACAATTCTTCTAAAGTGAACACTATTTTGTGCTTTCATTTTTCAGGGAGCCCTATCTCATGCCTTGTTAGAATAGAACAGAAAAACCATTTGAATCTTAGAGACTATGTAACTGCATATACATCATCAAGACTAGTGTAATTAAAAATTCACAATGTTCTGTGTGTGCAGCAGGCCTGAGGGAAAAATGGTGAGGATTAAGGAGATTTCATCAACTGGATGTGCATGGGAATGAAGCAGGACTCTTAGGATGGGAGTGTGGGGAGAGTCTAAGGGGTGCACTTAACCTGCTTTAGCCTGAGCGCAGGGATTTGGGCAGGACACACTAAAGAATAGCAAATCTCGCTTTCCTCAGATAACATTCTGAGGAATAAGAACACTTAACTTTAATGAACTCAAATTTCCTTAATCAAATTCATAATTAATTCTCATGCTACCCAAGCTCACATTGAAATCTTTATTCATTAATTCAAATTATTATCCATATGTCCCATCCTGGAAACATACTCATATGCTTTTCGTTTTTGTTTTTTCTTTTTTTACATCAACAGAGTAGCAGTGCGATTGGAGAGCAGTTGTTCTCTGCACAGAGTGTCAAGTTCTCAAGAGCAAGATCTCTGCGTATCCCTCCACAGACGGAGGCATTATTGAAAATGCCCATCTGCCCCAGCCCCGGCTTCCCCAGTGCCTCTCACACATGAATTACTGCCCTATTTTTCTGCCCTTACCAAGGCCCTGTGGACTGCTCATGGAGTTCAATGTTCTCACCTTTTCCTTACTTAGTTGTGTATTTTTTCTATCAAAATTACATATGTACATATTTTAAAGTCAAACTGTTCTACAAGGATTTTTATAAAAACAGCAGAATCTCCTTAGCATTTTCCACTCCCCAGAGGCAACCCACTAGCCACAAGTTTACCACCTTCTTTTGCTATACCCTTTCCTATCTCCACACAACATACAGATGTCCCCTTCCTGCAGTTTTCCATTTTAGGCACTGTCCCTGGGTCTCCTTTTATGGAGGATGACAAGTCTATTCTCAGGGACCCCCTCCCCACAATGCCCCAGCCCCATTCAGTCACATTTCTTGTCATCTCATCCTCTCAGTATCAATAGTTACAACACAGTCTGGTGAGAGCAGGATTCAGTGTTTATATAATTATGCTTCTAAATGCTAGTCACAGCTGAGTCACAGTATACTATGATTATTTTTTCTTTTTGCACAATATTATGTTTCTCTTTCTTTCTTGCACAATATTTTGTTTTCCCCAGGGCTTATCGTTGTATTGTGTGTGTACATACGCTTGTGCGTGCATACTCATGTGTATCTATGTCACATTTTATTTATTACTACCGTACACCCAAACTCTGCCAACTCTAGTTATGTGGTATCCTCTCACGGTATTCAAATAGGTGAGAACATTTATCCATTGGTCCTGAAGAAACGTCTCCATGACATTTTTTGTTTTCCATATTCCAGCTCTTCCTATTCTGTGGTTCACTTTTGTGTGTTATAGAAGAGTGACTCAAAACACTTCCAGAAACAAGCAAGCAGTTCTCAGAGAAAGAATTGAGAATCAAAATGGCACTAATTTGACATCTTTGTAGAAGACAGTAAAGCAGCTTCCCAAGTACATTCTTCCTCAGGAAAACTTCTCGAAATCTTGCATGTGCTAACAGATTTTTTCTACCCCATCCATTTAGTTGATTTTCTCATTGGGAACAGAATTCTGGGGTAGGAATTATTTCTCCTCAGAATTTTGACTGCATAGATTCACAAAGGAGCATGCATGTAGAAGGAAGGGAGAATCCCACAGAGTCCATGAGGGTGTTTCTCAGTTTTTGCCACCACCATTTGGGGGCTTTTTTTTTCTCCTATCCACTATAAGTCAGGTGCCACTTTTCTATTTCCACCTTCCCATCTCTTCTTTAATTTCCTTGTGGGTTTATGACTTTTAAAGACCCTTTATAGTCTTTTTTGAGGAAGAAACATTTAGGGGGTGGTGGAGCTATCGTTGACATTAGTCCAGTGTTAAGACTAAAGTGCCTTGTGAGCCTTTGTAGCCAAATCTAAGGAGACACCAAAAACTTAGTCACCAATGCAAATAAATATTTAATGCATTTTTTTAATAAATCAAAATGAATCCAAAAAATCCATAATGAGCAAAATGTCACCGAAAGACAGGATCGGATGACTAATTTTTCCTTGAACATTTGTCATGCTCCACTAAGGCTCAGCTCAGCACTGGGGAAATTTATTCCCTTTAACCGGTTGTATTCTTGACCTTTGTATTCTTCATGACCACCACAGACAATAAATGTTACCAGAAACGGCAAATTCTATGTTCATTGTCCATCAATTACTTGACCATCCAAGGAGTAAGGGTGAAATCTAGTCTGGTCTGAAAGCATTTTCACATGATGCTCCACTAGCATTTGACAGATTTGTCCGTTGTTGATGGGCATGTCTATGTGACCTCTAAGTGGGATTTCTTTCATCATAATAAGCAGCTCTTTGAAAGATTTTGGTGAGATAAAAGACATGAGAAAATATCAGCAAGGCAGGAAGGAAGCCCTGAAACTGGTGTTTTCGCTTGACTGGAACATACAGTGTGTGTTCCAGGTTTTAGTAAATAGTAAGGCAGCCTCCACACCCAGCTGAAAAGCAACATAAAGTTCTCAGCCAGAATAGTCAGGAATTTTCTCACGATGTCTCAACCTTAGTATTTTAGTGTAATCCACTTTAGGCTGAACTCAGACACCTCAGCTTTTGTTTGAAAATTGCTGAGCCAATCCAAATCCTCCTTCTCCTTCCTTAACCTTGCGGCCATTTGATCATACACTCTGAACTGGGTTACGCGCTGAGCAACAACAAACTCCTAAGAATTCAGGAAACCCTATTATCTGATATTTGCCAGCTCTTTATCATTTAAGAATGACATTCTCCATCAAATTGTGCTTCAGTCTTCCTCCTGATGGCCACATTCCTGAACACTCTTCAGCTGATGCACTCTGGACCTACTTTCAGAAGCCTGGCCTGCTGGAGGAAAATTCCTACCTAACCTATGTGTCATGTTCAAAGGCAGGGGTGCTGTTCCCCTGGGGATATTATAAAGATAGACCCAGGTTTCTACCTGTACTTTGAGACAAAGAGGAAAGACACTCTTAAATTCCAAGGTAATATTATTAACTTTTGTTAGAAACACTTTGCACTATTACATTGGTCCCTTGAAAAAAATATGGAGCCCCTGACTGGCAATTCTGTTTTCTGAAGGAGCTGGTAATCTTCTTTTACTCAGCTTTTGGAAGGGAGTGTGTGTGTGCATGCCTGTGTACACTCACTTCACCAACAGTGAATTCTATTTGTAAGATGCCAGGTAAGAACAAGGTATCATTATGAAGGGAAGCATTACCTCACAGCTCAGAGACTCAGAAGAGACCACACCTGGAGCACTTTGTCTGTTTCAGGAAGCTTAGTTATAGGAAGATGAGGTGAAGACTGGAAGGATGCCAAGGGAACAGAAAAGCGATAAAGAGATACAGGAAATTAAAGCTGTCAGAACATGGAAAAACATCTCAAGAAAGGGACTATCCCCATCTTTAACAATTTATCATTATTTAGCTAGAGTCTAAACTGCAGAAGTCCTCACATTTTAGAGAATTTGAAGGTGAATAAAATCTAGTTCCTTCCCTCAGAGCACCTAAAATACAAAAATAGGTGCCAGAGTTGTTATAAAATGCAAACAACTCACTTTCTTAGGCTCTGTGCACACGGAAGAGGAGCCTGTTGCTTCATCAGAAATATTGATTAATTTCCTGAGCTCTTGTAATATAAACATGACATCATCAAATGAGATAGATAGGCATTAAACAAGCAAGCACTCCTTCTACCTTCTACCAACAAAAGATAATTGAAAAACAAAGCAAAGTCTAATACAAAGTGACATTGTGCTCGAGTCTCCTGGAGGTGGTAAGGTGAAATATAAGAACTCTAAATATGGTCAAAAGAGGAGTGGCCAAGCAAAATTGCCTCCCAGAGCAAAATCCTTTTTTTTTTTTTTTTTTTTTTAATTTTCTAGAGGCATGTCTTATTTATCTATTTGTTTGTTTGTTTGTTTGGTTTATACATGCACTGGGTACAGTCAGAAGCCGGGAGGGCGAGAGAATTCACCAGAGCCAGAGCAGGGAGCAGAGCAGGCAGAAGGACCAAAGCACACTGCTGAGGAGGGCAGCGGGCGGCAGGAGAGGTCTGCGCACCATGTGGGACCCTCCTCTGGTGGCCGGGGAGCAGCCGGGGATCGAAACGGCGCCGCAGAGGCCGCGGGCAGCTTCGCAACCCAGCGCTCAACCGCTGCGCCACCTGGGAGGCCCAGAGCAAAATCCTTTCTTTCTAAGATTCAGAAACAATAATAAACATAATCATGGGATTAGAAATGACAATGACCATGGGAAAAATATTTATTTGTGGAATACAAGACAATAAAGGAAATAGATGAGGTAATGAAGTTGCATTATCTTAACTGCTGAGCTTGGTGGCTCTCCTGATTTCTTTGGTTAGTATAACACATTACCAAAAATAGTGACTTGAAACAACATAAAGGTATTATTTCTATAAATCAAAAATCTAACAGAGGTCTCAGGAGTTACAATTAAGGTGTGGACGAGGCTGAGCTCCTTCTGAAGGCCCTAGGGGAGAAGCTATTCCTTGATTTTTCTAGCTTCTACAGAATATTGACTTTCTTTGGCTCATGATCTCTTCCTCCATCTTCAAAGCCATCAGGGGTGGCTGACAAGTCATCTCACATTGCAGAGTGCTGACATACTACTTTGTTTCCCGCTTCACTTCCAAAGAACCCTGTAATTACATTGATCCCACATACAAAATCCAAGATAATCCAGTTGGTTAGTAATTTTAATCCCTTTTTTAATGTGTCCCTACCCCAAAATGATTTGTCAAAGTTGTAACCCCAAGTACCTCAACCTGTGACCTTGTTTGGAAATAGGGTCATTGCAAATGTAATTAGTTAAGATGAGCTCATATTGCTAATTCAACATCACAGGAATCCTTATCAGAAGATGGTTCTGTGAAGACAGACATATGGGGAGAATACCAGGTGGCAATGGAAGCAGAGATTGCAGTGATGTATTTGCAAGTCAAGGGACCCCTGGAGCTATCAGAAATTAGAAGAGGCAAGGAAGGATCCTTTCCTAGAAGCTTTAGAGGGAACATGACCTTGCCAACATCTTGATTTTAGCTGTCTTGTCTCCAAAATTGCAAGAAAATACATTTCTGTTGTTTTGTACTATCAAGCATGTGATGTTTTGTTACAGCAGCCTCAGGAGACTAATATACCACAGAAGTTGGCATAGTCAGAGGTAGCAGGGAGGAAGATGTGAACATCTTGTGGGGATGGCAGGGTATTATTTTGCATACCACAATGGCCGTCAAGGACTTTTGTATTTGGCAATTTTCACTGAGAAGGATTGGTAGGAGTACAAGGGTGTTTGGAGATAGTCCTCCAAAGATCTGTCAGGTTCTACACATCTTGAGAGCAGAGGTATATGGTGCCTTTGTTCCAGACTATCTTCAAGACTGTTATATAGCAAGTAGCCTTGAGATATGGAGCTAGGTTCTGTTCCTTGAGCAAAGGTATTTTTATTGTCAGTTTAATAGAGAAATGTGTCCCTCTGGGGCAAAAGTCAGGCAGGCTTACTATCCATTACAAAAGCTTCAGATTCCCTAATGTGGGGTGCCCTGGTCCTTGGCATCACCCTGTGGGAATTAGATCTTGGGGAACCAGCAATTTCTATGTGAACTGTCCTTTGTCTCTGATCCAGGCATCTCATGTCTTCTGCCAGCATCTGTGAATCTGGCAGGCTAACAACTTGGCTTACAAGTAGGATCAGTATCAGGTCTTTCAGTTTTTGAAAAAGGGAAACTTGGACAGTAAAGTGAAATGTTGAAGAAGCTGCTGTGAGAATTGTGACAATTCAACGCATATGTCCAAGAAACCAGGACTCAGCTCACCTGCTCTGGCATCATCTAGTGATTCTCCAAGGGAGGTCTCTGGACTTGCAGCGTCAGTATCACTTGGAACCCTATTAGCAGACCAGATTCTTGGGCCTCAGCCCAGACTAACTGAATCAAAAACTTGGGGTGGGGCCCAGCCAACAGCCCTTGGGTGATGCTGATGCAAAGTTTTAGAAACACTAAGCTGCCTGTGATCAGCACCCCAGCCGCAGGTCCTGTGCATGCACACATGAGCATGTACATGGGGAGACCCTGAAGTCCAAGGTGGGAGTGAGGTCAGGAGAGAGGCATGGCCTATCTGCTTTCTATGATCCTGTCCCCATCTATGCTTCAGTGGGAGAAAATGGGGCTTTCTGCATCTTCCACAGAACCCTCTCTATCCACCCCCTGAAAAGAGTAGGTCTTTTACTTACAGATCATGCTGAAATCATGCTGTGAATGTCAGTCAACTTTAGTAACCATCTCCAGAAACCCTGCTGGACTTGTCTGCTTCCCAGAAAGGGAATGTCAGATGATGGAGAACACTGAGAAAAAAGGACCCCCGTGTCCTTGGCCCAAAGCAGAAAATCCACCCAAAGGAAGAGGCAGGCAAATGCACCTGGATGAGCCATCACAGGTCGAGGGCACCTCTGTGTGTGCTTGGCTGAGAAGGAAAAGCGATTCCTTCTGGTGCGGCAAGAACAAAAGGAAAGAGCAGTCATTCTTACCAAAGGGAGCAAGATGTTCTTTGTACAAAATTCCCGCTTGCAAGTCAGTCTGCAGGAGACACTGAAGGGCTTTAAGAGGACCCAGAAAGACAAGACAGCCTCAGCAATGCAAGGGGAAAATGACAAGTCAGAACCCCAAGTGATGGATACAGTGTTTTTCTCTTTTTTTTCCTTAGAAAAAAATTACCTTGAAAATTCTCTTTAGTTGATCATTCCGAGTGAAAGATGAACATTATTCTTACTGAAGGAAAAAAAAAAAAAAAAGCTGGGGGGGAGGGGGAAACAACCCTGACAGGAATCTTAAGATTTTATTTCTAACCTTTTTTTTTTAACCTTCCCTACTGCCAGATAAATCACAACGTCACAAATATTCTATTCATTACACATGAAAGGCTTTCAAATCTGCTAGTAAATAAAGTGCTGGATACAGCAACACAAAAAACTTCGTTACCAAAACTAATTTATCCACACCCTTTGTTGAATTATAATAGAGGGTTTACAATGACTGCGCTTGCTTTGAATGAGCCTGCCGGTGCCCAGAGACCAGTGCTGTTCAGTCTTCCTGGAGGCTCCTCCCTCCTCTGGGAATATGTCCTGGTTTTTATGGAGCCACACATTAAATCCATTAGTCCTCTAGCTTCCCATGAGCAACCACAGACCACCTGATGATGCCCAGTGGGTACATCTCATAGAGCATTTATAGCACATTTTATTAGTTTATTACCAATGGACCTAACAATCCTTGTGCATGAACAAGCTTTCATCCAGTTTAATTCTCGACTAGATTTTAGGCATCTCTACCCATGTGTCCACCCTCAAAACTGTCTAATTTTGTGTGCTGAGATGATTCTTACTGCAAAAGCAAAAATCTAGACCTTGGTGCCAATATAAAGAAACCCAGATCATGTGGGTAAATTGCCTAAATGATGTTATTATGAGGAACACCTGAAACCTATATAATGTTCTAATCCAGTGTTATTTCAAAAAAATTTTTAAAAAGCGAAAAAAAAAACATGTTTGGTTTTAGGGAGACATGATAGAGGATATGCATGTGACAGGGTGCAGCCCAGTCATCTAGAGTGGTAGACTGTCACCCTAGCTGGGGCAGAAAGGAGCAAGTGCCCCTGTTAGCAACACACTATGAAATTCAGAGCAGTGGCTCAGGAGGCTACTATAAGCCAGGGTGGGAGAGGAAAAACCCAGGCAGGGGAGTCAGGGAAGATGGAGACCCTGCCCTTTATCTATGCTTACAGTAGGGGCAAAGCCAGACACAGAAGGTGTAAGTCATCATGTGCTGAACCCCTGGAAAGGACAGGAGGGTGAGCCCCGGAAGGGGTCAAGGCTGGTTCAGATAGGGGTGGAGACCACAAATAACAAGTGTTTCTGGCTTGTCTTTCAGCTCATCTTGCTTACAGCCTCCACCCTGTGGTCAAATAGAGACCAGAACCTGGGCCTCCCACCAAGGAAGCCAACCCTCATACCAGCTGTGCCCCTATGACTGAGGCCTTGGGAAGGCCCTATCACCTCTGCTTCCCTACCTGGAAAGTCTGGAAAGTTCAGGACTCGCCGAGGTCCTAAGGCTCCCTCTAATATTCTCTCTGTTGGTGCTTCCTCAGCCCTACCTCACAATAGTGATCTCAGTCCTCAGGACGCTAAAGTCTCTACCACTGGTCTCCCAGAGGCATGTCCAACAGATGAAATCTCTCAGCTCAAATATTTCTGAAGCACTCTGCATTAGACATGCATGGTTCACAGCAACAATTAAAACTTCTCATCATGACTGCTTCACTCCCTCACTCCTTCTATGGGTACCCTTGTCCTCCACATCCCTTCAGCCCTAGGCCACAGGCCCTGACCTTTCTTTGCTGGACTGGAAGAGACAAATTATTTATGGAGGGCCAAAGAAAGGGCAGCAGGGAATATACTCACCTCAGTTACCCTCTCACACTCCCATCTAGAATCATCCTTCCTGTCTGTTTGCAACCATTCCAAGCGGGATAGGTTCACTGTGGGTTCTGGCAATTTTAAAGAGAATTTTGGAGCCCTTGGCATCATTTTCACAGGTCTTAGTGGTAAGCAGGGGGGGTACGCCAGCAGGGAGACAGCAACTTGAGCCCCCTGTGAATCTCTACACACTCTTTCTCTGGGCTTTCTCTGGCCGTCTCTAGTGGCCTCTTCCTCTCATAGCTGTTGCTCACCCTCCCATAGCCATTCCACTGCACCCATCTTGCTGTCTCTCAGCGAGCCACTCTTACATCCCTGACTCCAGGCTCAGGTGTGCACACTTGCACATGCGCACACAAGCATGCTCAGGTGTCCATAGTCAGGCATGTGTACCCCACACCCTCACGCCCTCTATATTAACAAGATCAAGGCTGCAGGTGATAGCCATAGATGGTCATGGCATAAAAGCCTGACCATCCTGATTTACCCTACACTGTCCTTCACCCCTTCACTCTAAACTTGCTTGTCAGGTTGATAATAGGAACAAGCAGATGGAGCCAGAGTGGGTGCTTTCTCCCCTCCAGTGAGGTGTGCTCCGAGACAGGGCACACCTGAGGGCAAAGATGCTAATGTATGTCTAGACTAGGGGAATGTAAGCTTTTAAGACTTTCTGTATATGAATTTATGAAACACAATATGTATCTTTATGTATGTTAGGAAAGCAAATAGCCCATATTCTGCATCTGAGACATGGCAAGATATAGAAGTTTTAGCATTTGTCATGGTGATTAGTCCACATAAATGAATTGTAAACATCTCCACAATTTACAAATTTAGTCTTAATTCTTAATGACCTCTAGTGGCAGAAGAAGGACTCAGTCATTTTCACAGGTCGTCTGGTATTGAGTTTGCCTCATCATTTCTCCTATTTCTGCATCCACCCAGCTCTCTATGCCCACAACCTCCGTCCTTGCTCTGGCCTTCCCTCCAAGACAGCATCCTCAAACCTGCCTCTCTTACCCCTCGCAGCTCCTCCCCCTCCTCTAGTCATAGGGCAACAGAGCAGCACCTCAGGGGTGCAGACACCAAGACTTAACTGGCTGTGAAACCTGCCCTCCACTGTAGGGGTGTGTTCAGGGTCTCTATACCATGGCTATGAGAATTCAGGAATTTATGGCAAAATTATTAATGTGTCTGCATATGGGGTACTTCCTTGGAGCCCTCAGGCAGTAGAATGTATTATGAGTTATTGGCACTCTATTAACTTTCTAAAATTAAAAAAAAGTGAATTAAAAATTCTTTCTCTGTAGTTCAAAAGTTGTGGTACTCTGTGGCTGTTATTTAAGGAGTTGGGGCTGGCTGTTTGGACACTGTTGTCCTCCCATGCAATAGTCACCGATCCATCCCTTCAGGAAGAAATTAGCGTCTGCACTTGGAAGAGAAGTTATCTCCCCCTCTTTTTTTCTCTTGCCCCAACCCCCCAGTATTGGGCACACACGGGACATCAAGTGGCCCTACTTGCTACAGGGGGTCATCTTCTGCCCCAGGGAAAGCTGACTTTGGAGCTGGCACAGAGGATGGCAATGCAGAGAAATCAAGGAAATCAGGCCCTTCTGGATAGATTTGAGTCTCCTGGTCTTGCCTAACCCAGACCAACCGAACAGGGACTTGCAGTTGTATGTGACAGTAAGTTATCATCGCTGAGGCCCATTAGAGCATGTCTTCTCCGTTTTCTTTTTAAAGCACAGATCATATCATTCACACACCCAGATTAGAATCACCCCCCCACCCCCCGTGGCCTTCGGGATGAAGTGCTGCCTCCTCTGCGCAGTTCTGGGCGGAGGTCATCCTCCGTCTCCCCCACAGCTCAACCCACTGAGATCCTCAAACGACCTCTCTCCCAGAGACACTCCACTGTTTGCCACTCTCCGCGCTCTGCAGAGTCTCTCTCCTCCATGCCTTTGACCACGATGCCCACCCGTAGTGTGCTCCCTGCTGTCACCCCGCTGCACGCTCACCCTTCAGAGGAACTGAGGGGTTAGTCTTCAGCATATCATTTGGCAAAAGTGGAGGGAAAGACTAAACTTACAATACAGGGGAAAAGGTAAAGCCACTTTTGCCAGTTTTCCCAAGTGTGAACATGGCAGCATAACAGCATCTTCCTTAGTGACCTTACAGGAGGAGTCAAAGACACAGCCCAGGGGACACTGGAGACATGGTGGACATACTAGTTTTGCTTTTGTGATGCCTTCTAAGTGCCAGTACGGTCGCGTCATCATGCATTTAATTTGTGAAATTTCAATTATATTCACTGAGAAGGAGAAAGAGAAAGATTAATTTAAATACATTAAGAGAACTAAGTAACAGGGATTCATTCCAGTCTAAGAAAGAACACCCGGAGTGAGGAGAATGAACACTCTCTGTTTCCTCAGAGAGCCTGGGTCTCCATGTTGCTCACAGGAAAGTTTCTCTCCCCAGGAGAAAGGGTGGAGAGATGTCTATTCTGTGCACAATTTGTCCCTAAATGCAGACCAATCACTTCACCCTTCACAAGTGCCTGAGCTCTGATGAAGCTCCCTGACTGCAGGAGCAGGCCTCTGTGCTGAGACAGGACGCTCCTGGGAAGTGCCCTCAGGCCTATGTGGGAAGGGCCAGTATTCCTGCACTCTTCTCCATGGATCCATGTGGGTGTCTCTAGACCTGTCATCCCACAGCTGGCACCCCCTGCACTCAGCATCAGGTAACCTGCACCTGAATCAGACTTCAGCCTGTCTGACTGGCCACTAGCTGCATGCTGGCGCAGCCTGTGCATGGCACTCAGCTTCTCACAGCTTTCCTCTCACTCTCATATCTCCCTGGGCAGCCTAGCTGCTGAGCAATTTCCACCATCCCTGCCCACAGGCCCCACTTTGTGGAGAGGGAGTTGGTTTCTTGATTGAGATGAAAGGTTTGGAGGAGGACAAAGCTCCGTGAGACCTAGGTGAGGAGTGTGACCTGGTGCAAAGGTAGGAATATTCAAGAATTATAGGAAGGCCCCCTGATGGAGCTGATGAGTAGGAGTTGGGTCTGGAAACAAGTGTGGGCCAGGCATAACCGAGCCCGTGCACACCATACATTCCTGGCTGCCTTTCAGAGGGCATGGGAACCGGCTGATGGTTGTGAGCATGGAGCTCTGGAAACAGAATTTTGCCTTAACAAGCTTCTTCCAGCTGTTGTTTGGAGCCACTGCTGGGAGAGAAAGAGTGAAAATAGAGACCCACGGGTGGCTGGTGCAGCGTTCAGAGGCCTGTGGAGGCTTGGACTACAGTGGCCCTAGGGACAGCAAGACATGGTTAGATTGAGACACCATTTCAAGTTGGAGTCAGCATGAGGAGGAGAAGAGCAGGCATGCTCCAGCGAGCTTTGGCCTAAGCAGCTGGTGATTGCTGCTGCTATTTTCTAAAATCAGGATCCTGGGGAGAGGGGCGGTCCAAGAGGAGACATGCGATGAATGAGGCAGATGAAATATCCAAGACGGGGTAATGTGTCAGGAGTTGGAAACCCGAGTCTGGGGTCAGGGGTGGAGGATGAATATTCCCAGTCACTGCATGGTGATGCCATTAATGATTTAAAGCCATAGAGAGAGAAAGATTTCTATCTTGCTACTAGATCTCAAAACCTCGGGCTCATCAGAGTTCAGATGCCATGTTCTTTTCCTTGTGGGCCAGCTGACCAGTGAGCGCCTGTCCTTCCCTTCAGTCATGGGGGTTGAAGGGTCAAAAACGTCTTGAGGGGGGTCTTGGCCCTGCTCTCTGTACCTCTATGGGTTGCCTCCAGCTCAGATGTTCTCAGCTCTGACACACAATAGAATCACCTAAGCAGCTTTTAAAAAACACCATCACCCTAGTGGGCCCATTCCAGACTAACTGGAGTCTAATCCTTGAGATGGAGCCCCAACATCTGGATATGTTAAAAGGCTATTCTGACACATAGTTATGTTTGAAAACAGAGGGTTCTACATTCCTATGCCCTGGGCCTATACGTGGCTCACACAGATGCATGTGTCCCCCAAACTGCTGCCAAGAAACTCTAGGGCCTTTAGAAACAGCTTCATACAGCTTGTCTACCTGTTTTCAGTTGTCTTTGGTCTTAGACACCAGACTCTGGCGGATTTGAGTGAAACTAGACCAAAGAGAAAACTCTAGATAGATCAGGCTAGGAAACATTTAATTTTTTTCCTCCTCTTTTATATTATATAAATAATACATGAACACATTTCCTTTTAAAAAATTCAAACAAAGCTGATAAAGCAACAGGCTTCCTTGATGTCCTCTGCCTTTCCTCTCCCCCACCCCTACCCCACGGTAATTACACTATTGGTCTGTTGGGTATAATAGCAGCCATTTTCTATGCATTTAAAAGTATTTATACACACAGCTACAAATGTATCATATCATTGCCGTGAATGTATTTTCAAATGGGGGAAAATTCTAAATATATAAAACTGCAATTTGCTTTTTTTTTTCCCACTTTGACAATATGACAGGAGACTCTTTTGACACGGCGTGTATTATTCTAATCTGTGGCCCCTAGCCGCACGTGGCTAAGCTGACATTAATTAAAACTAAATAAACATTAAATTTCAGCACCTCCATCACTCTAGCAGCCATGTTTCTAGTGTTCAGCAGACATCGGTGTCTCACGGCTGCTGTTCTGGGGCAGGGGGTACGAGTTGTCACCCAGGTGTGCTGCAGGCCAGCTGTGGTCCAGAGGTTCATTGGGTGGCTTCTTCCACACTGTAGATTTGTCAGAGTTAGAAAAAGAAGGATTTAAAAACAAGACATTCAGTAAAGAGAGAAGAATACTTCAGTGAGTACATCTTTCATGTGAAAAAGTAGGTCAGTCACAGCAAACGGTTTCTCCAAGGGCTGGAAATCAATTCCGTAAGAGTGTGAGGTGGCAGCAAGGCATTTAAGACTCAAAGACATCTCTGCAAACCATTGCTTTGCCTGGGCTGTTAATGTTGTAGATTCCCTTGCCACCTTTCTCATCTCCAGACTGTAAAAAACACCTCTCGGTCCCGAGTGTTTACTTGACTCTGCCCACGACCCCCTCTGCCTGACTTCAGCTTCACATTCATGGGCCTTACCATGACTCTTCTCTCAGTGGTTTGAGGACATATTCCCCAGGGAGGAGGGGCGGCATTTATTCTAGGTGATGAAGTTAATATTCATGACAGTTCCTCATCAAGAGAGCATAAAGCCATGTTCTTCTATACCCAGAGCCAGCCCAGCGTGAGGATTTAGCATCCCCTGGGAGGGCACAGTGTTCTAAATATATTCCAGGTACTCTGTGATACTGATGATTGAGTCCCTGGGATCACAGCTGGTAGGGTAAGAGGTATTGAACTCTCTGGCTCTCCCTATATACAGAGAAAAGAAAGACACTGGGCGCAGAGGGGAAGAAAGCACACTCAAAGGAAGCCAACGTAGGGAAGAAGTTTAATATTTGCAATACAAATCCATACATTTTTGAACACATTTATTTATTATTTTTCAAAGATTTATTTATTTATACAAAAACCGGGGCACAGCCCAGATGCGTGGGAGGATGAAAGGACTCACCAAAGACAGAGTGGGGAACAGAATAGGCAGACTGACTGAAATACACTGCTGAGGGGAGCAGCAGGCGAGACAGGCATGGTCTGCCGCGCCATGTAGGTATCTCCAAGGCCAGTGTGGATCAAACCGGCACTGCAGAGGCTGCGGACAGCCTCTGCAGTGCTGCGCTCAACCACCTGCGCCACCAGGGAGGCCCTGAACACGTTTATAAGGGGAAAAGGAACTCTAGTACACTGTTGGTGCGAATGTAAGTTAGTGCAGCCATGAAGGAAAATAGCATAGTGGTTTCTCAAAAAATATCAAATAAAATTAGAACTACCATATGATCCAGCAATCCCACTGCTAGGTATCCATCTGAAAATAGTATGAAATGTACATATATGGACAATATGAAAATAGTAATTTGAAAAGATATAGATATAGGCAAATAGACATACATAGATATATCTGGATACGTAGATAAATAAAAGATGTTGCAGCACTATTTATAATTGCCAAGATTTGGAAATAAACTCAGCACCCAGGACAGAGGAGTAGATTAGGAAGATGTAGTATAGACACACGATGGAATACTACTCAGATGAATCTTTCCACTTGTGACAGAATGATTGGAACTGAAGGTGATTATGCTAATAGAAATAAGTCAGAGATAGATAAATACTAGATTGTTTCATTCATAGGTGGAATAGAAAGAAACAAGACAAATAAACAAAACCAAGTCTTTAGGCTCTGATAATAAAATGGTAGTTTCCAGAGGGAGGGGCAGGTGGGTGGAAGGAATGAGTAGAGAGGTCAATTGGATAGTGGTGGGTGGAAATGAGGCCTTTGATGGTGGACATGGTGTGGTGTAGACATTTTTCAAAGTGTGAAACATACAAGTATTACAAGCCAGTGGCATCTCCATAAAAAAATAATTTAAAAAATTCAGTTTTATACTGTTTTGAATTTTTGGTGTAATTACACATGCTTATGTATTTTCACTGAAATTGATTGTTCTCATAATCACTCCTTCATGGTGACCAGGAGGGATGTGTGTGGCATCCTGGGACTTCGCAGTGTTGGAAAGGGACAGTGTCCCGTGGGAGCTAACCGCTCTGCTGGGGGAACCCAGCACCTCTGGGAACATTTGACAGGGGCACTTAACTAGCGTTGGGGTCCCTCCTAGTAAATATTGTTCTTGTATCTCTATTTCATGATGGACATGGCCCTCCCACATGGGCTCTACTCCAAATATGTTGAGGGCTCTCCTGGAGGAGCCAACAGACCACGTGCTTGAAGGGAGACCCTAACTTGGCAGGCACACCTGCTCTCCCGGGCACCTGGCCACTTCATAGACCATGTTGTGTTCTAGCCTCAGGAACAGGCTTGGGGTCAGTATTAAATCCGTTTCTCAAATGCATCAGGTTGGTGCCCCTTCCTGCAGTCTGGGGAGAGGGCATTGGGAAGGAATCCAGCATTGGTGAGCAGCAGTCCTGCTGTCTGAATCTCATAGCCGAGTGCTCCCGTGAATCTACAGCCCACCCAGCAAGACAGTTAGACACTCAGAAGGTACCACTTGAAGGGAACTTTTGCTCATCTTAGACAAAGGTGGTCTCCCTGAATCAGCTAGCTAATGATCAAGAAAAGGTGCCCACTGGAGGCTGGGAGGGGGAGAAAAGAGCTTCTAGATAGGGCCTGGCCTCAGCGTTGGTCGCTAATAGCTGTTAGCTGGGGCTGGGAGGGGGCAAAGGGTGGTGGGGATTGGATCAAAAAGACAATCCAAGTCAATTCTCAGCCCAGATGCACTAGAAATTGCTTGAATGAATTCCAGTTCCATTTATATCATCCCAGAGCACTCTCAGATGCTGTGTCTGTCACCAGAGGGAGTGTTAACTGTCAGGCAGCCAGAATAATGGAATGGACACACTGATGGGAAAACCGCATCTGTACACGAGAAAGGTGTACAGAGGCCCTGAGCGGCAGTGTGTGCCAGGCTTAGGGACCTCTGTGCCTTCGCGCCCTCATTCCTGCCACAGAGCAGGAATTAACACCCCTCTTTACAGACAGGCAAGTCCACATTCAGAAAAGTCAATGTCAAGTCTAAAGCCACAGAACTAGCGGCGCAAGAGACAGGATTTCCCCGATCTCCCTGCAATTTCTGTTATTCTACATGCTTCAGAAGTAATGGTCCCAGAAAGCAGGCCCCATCTCTGCTAAATTGGGAGCCATTTAGAACTGAGATTAGCTGCCGAGCTCTTACTGCAGCAGCTTCTGAACTGCCACGTGGCACCCGGGAGCCACATACACCCCAGTGATCAGCCGTCTGCCCGTCTCTCTCGCTGGATCATCTTCTCACAATTGGCTTCATTTCATCTTAAATTGCTCAAAATAAGGGCAGAGAATATCTCACAGGGAAAATAAGATGAATCCTACATTGCCGATTCTCATCTCCACGCTACCAAGAACTGCTATAGGAGGATAGGCAATGAAGACAACCTAGGTCACAACTATTTATCATAACTAGACACCATTGCTAATACTTAGTTTCAGCTGAAAGACTTAGAGCTTATTGCCATGTTCCTACCCGCCCACCCCCCTCAAAAAAAGAATCTGCAATCCTGCTGTCACACAGTCTGTTGCAGTCTGAGATGCCTGCACACATTGTTGCAGTTCTGTGTACAGGAAAGGAGAGGCAGGATGTGGGAGGGACCGCACCAGCATCAGGCATGGTGTGCGGCTACAGCCAGGGTCTGTGATGCACTGGGCGCCCCGCAGGCCCAGCAAGGTGGATACAGTGCACCCTGTTTGTGAACTAGACATTGGCGCTCACAGAGACTAAGTCACTTGCCAAACGTCACGCACCCTGACGTTCCAAGTCCGAATGCTCTGTTCCTGTTCAACTGCTCTCACCAGAAGAAAGGGACTGGCAGGGTAAACGGAGACACCTCAGAAGCATACCTCTGGGTGTCCTGAGAATGGAAGGGGCAGCAGGGCTTAGCGAGTCCACCTCTGCAGTAGGGAACAAGTCCCTAGGGTCACCTGGAGCCTTCAAGGGAGAGCAGGACCTCACCACAGCTCCCCGACCCTGCAAGGGCAGAACCGGCTACTCTGCACAGAATCACCCCTCAGCCACATCCCATCTGAGAAGAGAGAGGCAATGGTTCCTTTGTTTGCGCCTCTTACCCTTCCCCTTCTTTGAAGGGCTGTTTTGAAGATGTGGACTTCAGCAACCAACACGCAGGCTTGGGTCAGGCTCAGATTCTCACTAGCTGTGGGATTTGGGTGTATTCGTTGGCATTTATGGATAAAGTGGGATGTGGAGGAGATTGAGTAAGATCGTTATAATAAGTGAGGTGGCAGAACCTAGTTGTTAGGGGCAAGATTCTGGAGCTTGACTTGATTTCCCCCACCCCCTTCAGTTCTGCCTAACTATGTCCTGGTGCAAGTTACTTCACCTCATGTAGCTTTAGTTTACCCATTTGTAAATGAGGAATTCATAACACAGCAAAAGATGAGGGTTATATAGGCCCATATATATACATATATATATATATATCGCTAATACTTAGCTCTCTCTCTCTCTATATATATATATATGTAGGCATATATATCGGCATAAATATATAGGCATATATATATATATATATACATATATATATAAATATATATATATAACTTACTGGCACATACAAAATTCTCAGTCAGTGTCAGTGTTGTTCCCCTGTAGACACTTTGAGGCCTGGAGACATTTTGATTAAGGTGGGAGCTACAGGCATCATATGGATAGAATTCAGAGGTGCTGCTAAGTAAACATCCTGCAATGCACAGGATGCCCCCAAACAAAGAACTCTTTTGCCCAAGCTGTCAATAGCACTGAAGTTGAGAGCCTATAGTCTAAGAATCCTGGCCCCTGGGTTCCTCATGTGGTGCCAGCTTTGTACCTTCATGCAAGTAATGTTCCTCTCAGACTGTCGGTTGCCAGGGTCTGGGAGGGTTGGTGTGTAACGGGGCAGTCTTGGTTGGGAAGATATTAATGTTAATGTACTGAAGGTGGGTGGTGGTGAAGTTTGCACAGTGTGAATGTACTTAACACTCCTGGACTGTACCCTTGAAAATCAGGCTGTGTGTATTTCCCCCACAAATTTTAGAGAACAAATAAATAAAAGTAACTAATTAAAGTCAAATGGTTCTCTGTATATATGCCCTCAGAGGCGCACTGCCTGGGAGATCGAACAGACTTGAATGAGCACATCATAAACCCTCCCTCTGAACAGGGAGGATCAGGAGCTGTGTTGTGGGCTTCCCGGCCGCACACATACCCACTCTGAGCAGGCACCGGCTCCTCGTTCCTAGGGTCTGGGCTACCCAAAGTCCATCTTGGGGATGAGGAGAGGGGAATGCGGGCCAATCTCACTCCATTGTACCCAAGCTGAGAGCTGAGCTCCAGGCTTTGTCCCTCCCTGACTGTGCCAGCAGCTGGGTTTCAACCTGCAGGACAGCTGAACACCTCAATGCCTGGACTGGCGCTGCTCACTACAGACTGGAGTAGGTCTGAAAGTGAGGGTCCCAGTGGCCCTTTGATAGAAGCAGGTAGAAAGAGACCCCCTCTTAGGGAGTTTCAGAGTTAGGATCCCACAAATTGAGAAGGAATCGTGAAGACTGGGTGGAGCAATGCTGGTGACAGAGCCCGCCTCAGTAGGGGGCTGCTGGGGGTGGGGAGGGGGTAAGGAGCATGGGGACACGGTGTTATCTATGGGGGGGGGGGAGGTAGACAGATCGGCTTTACCTCAAGTGGGGTTCAAGTGCTACATCCCTTTCTCCCTGACAGTGAGGAAGGGGAAAGGAACGAGCCACTTCCTGAGGTGTGGTCAAGTGACCCCTAGACCTCAGGAGCAGGGAGACCCCAGCCAACTCAGTTGTGAGGCCAAGACACTTTGTGCAGGTTGATCTCAATCTGGAGGAGCAACGTCTGTCCTTGGGAACACCGTTATCTTCTTGGTAGGCTTCATCTGTCCCTGCTATCTCAGATAATAACAGCTGAGCAGACTTTTACTCTCTGGGTCAGAGGGTTTTTGCTGAGAAAGTGTGGAGGCGGCAGCTTGATTTCTGAATCAGAAAAGCCACCAAGAACTTCCAAGCAGTCTCTCAGCAAACCAGCCCTCCATGTGCTGGGTATGCGTGGTGCCCCCTGGCCCCTCTTTTCACACCCAGTAGTTCCTTTGCAAGGACTAAGTCGTCCGGCTGGAGGATGAAGAGACAGGAGATGGCCAACTACAACTTAAAAAGTCTCACAAAATAGCCAACAGGATAGAGAAAAGTGACAAATTAGAGTGAGCTTAGCAAAGAGAACATTCTGAAGGAAAAGAGAAAGCTACTGAATATTATCCACAGTGAAAAAGCAGGTTACCTGCTATGATTCAAGCCCATGCTCTTTTCTGAAATCTTGAGAAAGGCTCATCAAGCAAGAATTGAATAAAACTGACTACCACAAGGCACTGGGGGGGGGGGAGGGCTCTCCACTGACCTTTTCCAAACTTGAGGACCAAGCACGCATTGAATCTGATCACATCAGCTCTACCGAATCCTTGCAAAGAGGGAGCATGTGTAGAATGGCAGTGCATCTGCCGAGAAGGGAGAAAACAGAATTGACCAGGGTTTGGAGGGAAGTCAGAATTGGGTGAGATATATCTGCAGCTGTATTTTCATGAGCTCAAAGCAACGCACGGTCAGATGTCCATGGATCAATCTCAGGTCTGGACTCAGAGGCACCCAGGATTTGTTTGCTGGAAAATCAGAGTTAAGATGGATGTGGAATTTGTGTCTAGTACCCCCTCATCTGAAAGCTTGTCCTTGGAGTGGGAATCAAAGCAGCCTCTGTGTCTGTGACTTAGATCCACGAGCAGAATGCACCTCCTCCTGCTGGAACTTCAGACAGCAGAGTTTCTCCCAGCCTGGGGGTGGACAGAACAGGGTTTTCTGGGCAGTGTTCACTCTCACATATCAGAGCTTCAGCGTGTCCTCGGGAGGAACACTAGCAACTTCCTGGCTGACTTCAGCTGTTTCTATTACCCCAAACTAATGCATGGGCAGGCTGACTTTTACATTCTATTTCTGAACAAATTTTTACATCTCACCCTTCAGATCTGCCCGACACCCTTCTGTACCATGCTCTCTGCCCCCAATGCTGACTGAGGTGAACCACATCAAGAGTTCCCATGCTCCCTGTTTCTGTCTGGGATCCTCCAGCAGACCTGGGGGGAGTGATGGAGGGAGCCAGGAGGAAGAGAGCAGAAATTGTAGCAATAGCTCCCTCCCTCAGGGCAGAGTTGGGATGGTCGCCTCTGAAAGCATTTGCTCTGTGCAACTCTCTCCTCTGGGCTTAGAGGGCCCCTCCTCTCATCTCCTAGGGGGTTGACAACTTGGTTGCTTCCAGCCAGGTATCCTGCTCATGCACACCTTCATCAGAAGTCTCTGTATAAAGAAATCTCCTTGGATTAGCCTAATTTGATCATGCCATCTGTTCCCTACTTCCTGGTATAGGTGCTGTAGTCAGCAAAAAATATTATTTAATACATCAAACTTTTTAATGTGTGTAGGGTAAATGAAGATTGCTCAGGCTTTGCGCCATTGGCCTCTGTGGCTATTGCCTGTGGCCTTGAATGCAGGAGGGGCTTGGAAGCATGGTCTCTCGGTACACATGCCTGATGGTGGACACCTGGAGTATGGTGAGGGCGTGTGTAAGTGGGCACACGTGAGCTGAAAGACTGAGCATATAAGGCAAGCATCACAGAGGATGTGTGTAGCGAAGGACCAGGCAGTGGAGTGCAGTGGAGAGCAGTGGAGCCCACAGGATGAGCCCACGGGACAACGTCAGAGCCCAGAGAGCCCTTCCCCGACCTGTGCAGGAGATGTGCTCCTGCACACCTTGGTGCTGTTTCCATCAACATCTTGGTGCTGCTCTTTGAAAAAGACATTTTTGACTCAACACTTCAGTCCTTCCACTGAGTTTCAACCTCCATGTGGAGACACTCTGATATTTAAAAAAAAAAAATTGCTGGGGGAGATGTCATTTCTATAGCACATCTGGAAAAGAGTCTTGATTCATCAGTTTTCCATTCTCTGGAGAGACAGGATGAGATGCAATGGCCAAGTTTTGCCTTTGGAAATTCTTTAGATACTGTAGCTGGACTGGGCACTCATTGCAAGCTTTAATTCAACCTTAAATCTTTGGTTTCCCACATTCAGTAGTCACCCTTATTTTTAGAGAAAATTGTGAAGGACTCATTGGCTATTCCTTACTACAATAACTAGGTTCATGGGTCCAAAGTGGAAATTTTGCTGTTGGTAATGGTGTGCTTAAAATCCCTGGATTGAACTACTGCTGTGTTCCTATATCATCCAGAATAGTGCCTGACAAATATAAAATGATCAATAACTCCTATGATGAAGTGGACTCTATCTCTAGTTTTCAGGAGAGATTAGGCAACTTGTTTGAGATCAGAATATTCCTAAGAGGCAGTTCAAGACTACTAACCCAGGCCCCTGGACTCTGAGAGTATGACTCATTCTGTGATCCCATGTGTTTACTCAAACACACACACACACACACACACACACACACACACATGTTGCCCCAGAGGCACAAGCACAGCATTGGTACAAAGGATGACTTGTCTCAACTCCTCAGTCCTGAACTCAGGAGGTGGCTTATTTGTAGTCTCTGGGTGTGTAGTTCCATAGTTAAGTACTTCCTTTGGGTGTTCTAGCTCAGGGGCTACTAGGTCACTGTGGAGAGGTGCTTTCTAAGGACACTTAAAGAAAACAATGGACCAAGCAATAATGTATGAAAAGTGGATTTCAATCACCAAGTTTGGGAAAGACAGCATACTATACTGCCCTTAGAAACTTAGAATGCACATTGAATTGCAGAAGGCACTGCGAAGTGCTGCAGGAAACTGAGGACAATCTTGTGGGACTAAGCCCTTTATCTGTGGGGTCTGCACAAACTTTGGACAGTTAGTGTCACAAATGAATCAAATTGTAGGGCATCCAGTTGGTATCAGAGAATTGGAGAATTGGTTAGTGATTGGAAAGACATCATGTGTTTGGTGTTTGAAAAAGCCTTACAGCTTCCATCTTTTAGATTCAGTTAAAATGTTTGCTCCTCCAGCAAGTCCTTCTGGATTTCCCTAGCCAGAAATAAGCTCTCTTTTCAAAAACATGAATGATGCTTCGTATTGCCTGTCTTATAACTCTTACCACTTTAATCAATTTTATTTACCTAACAGATACTATTTCCTACATGTTACTGTAAGATTCTAAAGTATGGGATACTTGCCTGCTTCCATTTCTATTTCCCACAATGCCTTATCATTAAGAAAACTCAGTAAATGTTAGTGAGGTAAGAACATAAAAATATTTGTGTTTCTGTCACAATCCCTCTAAAACATAGATATGATTATTTTAAAAGTTAAAAAAGATATACCAGCTATATCTTTTGAAATCCTTAATGCCTTGCAAAATAAAATGTAATTTTATAGGACAAAACTGTGTTCTTTTTGACTACAGATACTCACCAGAGACAAGCACAGATGGCCCCCCTCTCTGGGCTCCACCCCATGCTGAGAACAGCCCCTTCCCCCTCATTACCAGCAGCAGGAGTCAAACCTGCTTGAAGTTAGGGCACCTTCAGGTGGACAGTGGCATCTCACCTGGACAAATTTATCAGAAGACAATGCAGAGCTTCATTGATGACCACGTGGGATCTTGGGGTAGGTGACCCCCAAAGCGCCAAAGCGGCATTGCGAATCCTCTAAATTAAAGTTGCTTGAGAAAACAGTCAAAGCAGGAATTTCTCTGGCCCCCTCTTTCTCCTAAAAGCTAGAAATAAATCTCTCATGTGAAATATGCACTCCCAGTTCCAACAGGGAAGGAGACATCTTATTGATACAAACAAAGTTTTAAGGACCTGTTTTTTCCTATGTAAATAAGTCCTGTTTGACTCACAACACTAGTTGCTCAAACCAAAAAATTTCAAGAATTTCTTTGCCTAAAATATAAGTATGTAATTTTTTTCTCTGTTTATTATCACAGGCCCCCTATTATACGGCAGCTCCATGCCTATGAGATCAAACTGGTCTTTTTCTTTCGTTAATCTGTCTTTTGTTAATTCGATTATTTCCCAACCATGAGGACCTAGGGGGTAGAGAAAGATTCTTCCTCTTGAAGGATCTTGAAGGAGAGGCCACTTCAAGATGTTTAGAACAGGCTTTCCAGGATGTGTCATCTCAGCATGTGATTATTTTGAAATAAGGTCAATCGAGGTCCTGCTGGCTTCAAAAGAAACTGCTAATGACTTCCTCCCTGAGCCACTAGAAGAATGAAGGAAGGGATGACCCAGATTTAGGGTCCTCTGCACAGAAATAAACTTTCTATTGGAGAAACTTATCTGTATGACAAAGCAAACATCTAGTTACAGAGCTTCTGGGTTTTTGATCATGTGAGTCCTCTCTCCTCTCTCCTTGACGCCCAGGCCTTTATTCCATTCCTTAGCTGGTATAAAAACCCTGTTTGTCCTATTTCCTCAAGAATTTGCCATATTCTAGGTAGATCCTCCATACCTGTGTAATTAAAATTGCTTTTTTTTTTTTTTGGCCTACTAATCAATCTGGTGTTAATTTAATTGCTTGACCAATCTGAGATGAACCCAGAAGGGCACTGAGGAAATTCCTCCTCTCCCCAAAACTCACTATTTTGTCTGGATCTTTAGTAAGGTTCCCTAGGGTCTAGAGCATTAAAAAAACCACCTTCCTGGAATATTGAGGCTGTGACTTATAGGTACAGAAAGGTACATGAAAGAAGCATGGTGCAAAGAAGGAAAAGATCAGCTGTAGGATGGTGGGCTCCTATGAGTAGCTGTGCATTAGGACAGGAAAACTTTTCTCAAGAAACTTTTTTAAAATTACCTTTTAGATGTGGGAAACTCAACACTGTATTGTAAAAATCTCTGAGTAGTCCCTGAAGTAAATTGCTTGTCCTGGTTAAAAAAGAAAATAACTCTCAGTACACTGAAGTGCACAGTAGGGCATTCCAAATTCTAGTGTAGTAAGTTTCATCTCTGAAAAATATCGCTCTTTTGAAGCAGTTTCTGCAGTTGGTCAGAGCAATTCTCAGATAATAGCTGGTGAAAATTCTCACATAATCTTCACAGACATGCTTTTCTCCTTTTGTTAATATTCTGTCAATAACATTTGGCAGGGGAAATGGGAAATTTCTCATTTCCCTCTAAATGTCATTAGATAAGGATTTTCTCCTTTGTTAACAGAAATGATTTTGCCCTATAAAACAGTTCTTATTTTTCCTAAAACCAAGATAACTCCCTAAAAATCTGCAACTTACTGTAGTGACTTGTATTGTACTGATCAAGGGTGTTCATTTTTTTTTTGAAGATGAAGACTACATTATTTTCAACAATTCAATAGAAATCTATGAGCAAAGAACTCTGAAAATTCAGGCCAGAGAAAAAGCAATAATAAAAGCCCACTTTTATTTTTACGGTAAGTTGTGTCATCTTACTATTTAAGGCACTGATCATACAGTAAAATTATGCAAGACTAAAATAATTAAATGGGATATATTTACAGTTTGTCTTCTTTTAGAAAATGCTCTCAGCAAATTGTATATCATTAAACAAATTGGTAAACAGTTGATTTGACAAGTTATTATCACCTTGCCATCTAATTAACATTGATTTTGTTCTAAGCAAGCATTTTGCAGTTGAGGACCATCACAAATTTGATCCGATCTGCTGAAAGTAGTAAATTTCCACATTTCTATTCTTCTTTTACTGCATAAATCATATTGACCGTCTATAGGTATGTGGCCTCTGTGGTCATGCAGGGTCTTGTGCTCAGAACGTCCCAGAATTTTGGTGGACACATTCACGGGGATTCATCAAACTCAAAGTGAGTACAAAATAATTATGTCTATGACTGAGTAAGTGGGGGTGCTTACTGTCCCCCAAAGTCATGCTTTCTATTTGAACTAGAATTTGCCCCCAATGCAGAATGAAGACAATACCATTCTAAGAAAATAATCAACCAATGAACACTATTATCCTTTCTTACTCTTGTCACCACCCACTATTGATCCCAGTAATGATGAAAATGATATCCAAGGAAAGGGCAATCCGTAGTGCTTTTTCCTTCCATCTTTGTTGACTCATTATTAAGCTAGAGAGTATGGTAGGGTGTCCATACATTAAGTGAAATAAAAGCAGTTAAATTAGCTTTGCCCAGTGTTTCTGTTTTTCTGTTAAGAATGAAATGCAGAGCACTTCTGGACAACAGGTTGAGAGCTGTGGGAACTCAGCTTTCTCTCTGCGAATCCCTGTGTCGGGCTGCCTCCACTCCTGGGCACTGCCACTGCTCAGGGGTCCAGAAGCAAGAGGGTTTCTTATAAGGATATGACAATATGCACTCACCTCTTCCAAAGCCTTAACATGAGTCAGACTATTAATCTAATCATTTGCTAGGTTCTATCATATTTTAACCACTGTTTAAAACTTAATCCTTTAGATGAAAGCACTTTATAAAACAAGCAAATAAATGATATAAATGTCCTCTCTCATCCACGGTATGGCATTAAGTTTAAGCAAAGATTTCAAAATACAAAGAATTTGAGATTCTATTTGAGTTGATACTCTGCTTATGTCTCCAAAAAAGCATGTGGTAATAATCATACCTGAATTTCTAACTGAATTCGCAGTTAGAAAGCCCTAAGAAACTACAGGTGTATATTCCCTAAATGGCCAGTAGATGGCGGCCTTGTTAATATTGCAAACCTGCTTGCTGGACGATGGCTGCTGTGAGTCTGGGGCCGAAACTCCACTAAATTGTGACAAAGGGAGGATGAAAAATAATTTCATGGGGTGGGAGAGTTTAAGACATTAATCTCAGGATTTCAACGTTTTATTTGGGGAGACCGCAACGACAACAAGAAAAGCAAAATAAGAAGAGGCAGAAGCTAATGGAAGGAAATGATGTTATCACTCAAAGTGCATTCTGTGTGGAGGGGCTGGACTAGGTGCCTCAGATCAATTTTCTGTAACCCCCACCATCAGGCTTTGAGGTAGACACTAAATGTACTTAGATTAGAACTGCCACCTAAGTGCTCATGGCTGAGAGGCAGTCTGTCTGATGCCTGAACCATTCACTGAGAGACATTTCTTTAAGAAGGAGGAGTTAAAAGGGCTTGTCCACAATATACTCAGGTACTCAATAAAGGAGAATTTTCAAAGATATAATAGGAAATCGATGTCTAATATCTTTAGTACTATTTAACATCAGATATATTCAAATTAAATGAACCAACTCATGAGGTATTACTGCCTGCTTTAGCAATAGGAACTCCCATATGAGAGAGAAATGATGTGTATGGTTAAAAGAAACACTATTTAGGTGGTAAGTATAAGCTTCTACTATACCAAAAAAATAGTGTTTTGCTGATTTTCAGTGACTATCCTAGTGACCAAGAAGAAAAGTGTTCTACCTTTTATGCAAGGAAGGTTCTGCAGTCCTATTACAATCCTCTCACTACATTGAAGTTGCTTCAATTGGTTGCATGTCTTGAATCACAGGAGGTTTATAAATAAATCTGAGTTGAAGTATATTTTGCTACTGGTCAGTTGTACCCAAGTCAATTAATATTGTTTAGAAGTTATAACTAGTCAGAAGGATAATGTTGAACAATTACTGAGTTTCCACTCAGTGCCCAGCTGAGACCTAGGCACTTGGGTACCTTGTTCTCAGGACCGCCTTCCATGCTGACCACACAGGTAAGATGAGGAGAAAGACTCTGGGTCATACCAGGTTGGATCACAGCTGCTGGACTTCCCAGCCACGTGCAAGTTAATCAGCAAGTTAATCAGGGACCTATCTTCTCATTTGTCAACAGTAATTAGTATCTGCCTCAATAGTGGCTGCAGTGATTGAGTGAGCTAAGCTTTGGGGGAAGACTTATTGGTCTGCACTTCCAACTGTACAATGGTACAGTACACTGGAACAGCTGTACAGCCCGTGAAACTATTAGTTATGTAGAATGACCTGGAAATGAGCCCTTTAACTGTAAAGAACCATTTCTACCCCCATGGAGCATTCATGACATGTAACTTTGTTTTCCATCATGCTTTTCAACACATCTTGCCTCATAATGTACCAATTGTAAGGGCAGAAATGGACACAGTGCAGGTTTTCTGACCAGCAGACCGGGTAATGGAGGAGTCAAGAGTCCTCAGTGGTTTTTTGCAGGTCTTTTATTTGGATTTACCCGGTACACAGCAGGCAAGGGTGCTAGCAGGCCTCCAGGCCCCCAGCAAGTCGTCACTCTATCTGGGCTCTCCAGTGTTCTCGGCTTCTCTCTCAGCTTCTGCTACTTCTTTCTCAGCTTCTCTTTTGGCTTCTGCTGGCATCTCCATGACACCGTCCTTAAAAGCCCAGTCTCAGCCCAGGTGAATCCCATCTACCTATGCCCACACCCTACTCCATGTGCCTGCCATCAGGCATGCACTCAGGACCGCAAGGATCCATCATCTATCCTGATGGCAGGAGGGCAGAAAAGCCTGACATTTTCTTTACCCTACAGTCCACCCCCTCAGGGTTTTCTGCCATACAGTCCATATATACAATTTTGTTTCTTAGCAAACAAACAATGCAGTCATGGCCCACAAAAGCAAATACATCACAATATAACAACAAAATACAACAGAACACAAATAAGTCCAGGCAGGGCCCCAACCTAGTGGCAAAAGACAATTATTAGTACCAGCAGATGAGCCACCAAATCTGCTGCTGAAGGCACTGCTCAGATGAGGGAGGGGAATCACTCACGGCATCTACTGTAACACCAGGAGCCGTCAGGCTTCCTGGCCTTCTCTGGCTGTAGTCTCGTCTACAAGCCACACACAGCATCCACCTCCAGGACGCACTCACTCTGGGATTGGCAATTCTATACTGTTGGGGGTAATCGCCAACCTTCAGGGTTTCTGTCTGCAGTCGCTCCAACATTCGGCCTTCATAGGCACCAATGCGACTCGCAGACCCCTGCACTCAGGCCAACCCACTGCACAAGCACATGGGTCGGGGATCCAAACTCTACATTCAGCTTGGGCTCCACCCCAAGCCATGTTCCCCACCCGTCCCCCAAGGACGGGTTCCTTAGCTCCTCACCCTCACTTGACAACGAGCAGGGCATCACCCACAGGTGATTTTACGAGACTCACAGGTCTTCCTCAGCTTTCTTCGTGCTTACCAGTCACTCAGGGCTTCCCAACTTAGCATCAGTACCAGCTTTTGCCTTCTCAGTTGGCTTTTCTCCTCCGCCTGGCTGCTGGGCATGCACAGGCTGCTTTTGGCCATCAAGGCCCACTGGCCACCCCCAGATTCTCAAAAAAACATAACCTGCCAAGGTCCTCCACCTTCTGGCGGGATTGTCAGTCCAAGATCATAGTCCGAGTCCATCCGTCCAAGTCCATTAGGCCAAGTTCATTGGCCTCTCTCTGAATCAGCACTGGCGGGCTCCGAATCATGGTCCTCTCTTCGCCGATGATTCTTGCTGCCTCAGGGTTCGTTGTTTGGTCCTCTTGGGCAACTCCTCCACACGAGGTCTCATCCTGCAGCTCCTGGACCTCGTCCATCTCCTGTGCCGCCATGACACCTCCAGCATCGTCACAGGGAAACAGTCTGTTACTCCTTAGTCCCTCCAAGTCTTCGGAGGGCTCCATACCCATCTGCATGGATCATCTTGCCGACTTAACGCCAATTGCAAGGGCAGGAATGGACACAGTGCAGGTTTTCTGACCAGCAGACCGGGTAAAGGAGGAGCCAAGAGTCCTCAGTGGTTTTTTGCAGGTCTTTTATTGGGATTTACCCGGCACACAGCAGGCAAGGGTGCTGGCAGGCCTCCCGGCCCCCAGCAGGTCGTCACCCTATCTGGGCCTCCGGCAGTCTCTGCTTCTCTCTCGGTTTCTGCTGCTTCTTTCTCGGCTTCTCTTTTGGCTTCTGCTGGCGTCCCCGTGACGCCGTCCTTAAAAGCCCAGTCTCAGCCCAGGTGAATCCCATCTACCTATGCCCACACCCTACTCCAGGTGCCCGCCATCAGGCATGCATTCAGGACCGCAAGGATCCATCATCTATCCTGATGGCAGGAGGGCAGAAAAGCCTGACATTTTCCCTTACCCTACACAAATGAAATAGGTTTTGCAGAAGCCATTATTTTCCTGTTTCAGAGTGTTGAAAATTATGTTGTTGGCTTAGTACTTACAACAACTTAGTCACTGGACATCTGAGCTTCAATCTCCTAGGGTCGATGGAGAGCAGGAACAACAGGCATTTTGGAGTTAGAAAGGCAGGAACTGGTATTGGATATAGTGGGATGGGTTAGGGAAGGGAGGGTGGTTTCCAGCCTGCGCACCAACCTACTCAGTGTCGATGATAAGGTAGCAAGTCTCCCACAATCAAGAGCGGTATCTCACCAGATAGCTCTTCTTCCCTAAACATTTCAACCTCAGAAACTCTTAATTTTTAACAACATCCTCTGGTCCTTGTAAACATTTCTCAAGGTCATTCTCATTTCCAACGGATTTTTTTTACCTGCTTTTTCCAGTGAGGTGAGATGTTTCCTTGACTGGAACACTTTCTAGGCTGGGCTGCACTTAGGATGAAGAGGATATTTGGGAACACCCCACACACGCTAACAAATATCTTCTCTGATCCCAAAGACAGAGATGTAGCTGCCAGAGAAGGAAAATGGGAAAAGAGCCACAGTGATAGGCTCAGGGTGAGGCCAAGCTCCAGAAGGGAAATCGTGTGCTGCTTGTTCTGCTGGTTGTTCCTATTCCCATCCCTGGGCTTCCAAAGTTGGAATGAAGAAAGACCTTTCCCCCACCTCAGTTCTCACCATACCGTGAGAAATGTCTCAGAACAGACTCTGTGAGGCTGAGTCAGGACAATCACCTGGATCCTTGCCAACTAGCTGAGAAGCAGCCAATTTCAAAAGCTGTTCCTTCTGCTCTTCTCCAGGTGATGTCAGGGCTCTGACATCTGGAGTGACTTAGTGATCCACTTACTCATTCATTCATTCATTAATCAAATATTAACTGAGGCCACTCAGGTAGAATGTGGCAGGTCCTGAATTAACTTGCTCGCTAAGGGCTATTTATAAAGAGAAGATGACATCAAAGCTAGACTTCACCATTACATAAAAGTGAAATTGAATTGTTAATGCCTAAGATGGAAACAGGAAAAGCTTCAGATTTATTTTACTCATTCAGTCTACATAATTAAGCATTATTGTGCCAGAAGACACAACATCCTGAAGAATGCTGATCAGCTGGGTTTGAGTCTGTAGAGACGCTGAGGCCCAACACCTGGCCACTGGGACATTAGCCCGAGCTCTACCTTCACGCATTTCCTGTTAAGCTCATTTCCTACGATGACACTATTATTATCATCATTGCATTAAATCAGAATATATGCCAATAAGTAAGAAGTGCGTCAATAAAAGAGGTAAACAAAATAATTGAAGATATATTTCCCTTGATTATCTACGTGTTTTATAAAGTTGTTATTTTAAACAAAAGCTTTGTTAGAAAATTGATTCAATTCTTTCCTTCATTTTGCGTTGTGTTTAGCTTCTGTGCACAGAGTTTATACCAGCCAGGAGAAAAGAGGTGTCCCGACCTGAGGTTTTGGAGAGAGAGGCACTGAGACTCTAGGAGCTGAAGTGTTATGGCTTCAGTAAATACCATCTACAAACACAGTGATCTTGTTCTCGCCAATTGAAGTATTTATCCAGGCTGGCATTAAGGATATTTAAGGCTCCTCCATATCCTATATCAAATGCATTCTTTCCACTACAGGGGATCCGTCTATCAACTAGTTGGAGAGTCACTCCATAATTGTGGCCTTAGTCTCCTTGGCAAAGAGGCCAGAACCTGGCACAGAAGACCCCTGGTGTGATGGTATTTGGAGCTGGGCCCTTTGGGAGGTAATTAGGTCATGAGGGACCCTAATTAGTGCCCTTATAAGAACAGACATTAGAGAAATAAGGTTCCTCTCCAGCTGTGTGAAGATACAACAAGAAGACAGCTGTCTGCATACCCAGCAGTGGGCCCTCCCCAGACATTGGATCTGCCAGTAATCTGACCTTTGACACTCCAGCTTTTAGAACTGTGAGAAATAAGTGGTCACTGTTTAAGACCCCAGGTCCATGGTATTCTCATCAGACCAGCTTGAGCTAAGACAAAACCCAAAATGCTGAGCAAATTAAGGAGAATGGCAGTGGTGTTTGCATGACAAGTGAGAAGAGCCTTATTTCTGTCCTTAAAATTTTCTCTTCTGCTACTGATGATGAGGAGAAGGGAGGAAGCTTATTAAATGTATCTGACACAAGCACATGAACAATGGGAGGGCTGTCCAGCTCATTGTCCTTTAAACTCTGCTTGAAGAGCAACTGTTTGCCTCCTAGTTGTCCCTGTCACGCTCTTGAGGGACAGGAATAGACTAAGCAATTTAGTGACGCAAATGCCCACTTGCTTTCTATAGCATAAGATGCACACATTTAGATGGCAGTGGGGAGCCACAGGGTGCCCCACAGTGTACCCCACGCCATGCAACTCCTGTTGAGGAAAGCGTGGGTTGCAGAGATGATCAGAATCAAGAGGCTGTTATCCAATCTGCTGATTTCCCTGAGTGTCACTCTTCTCATCTGCAAATGCATATACAGTCGCACCTGCTTTCCTAGGTTTATCAGCCTGGGTCCAGTCAGGAGACAGGAGCACACAGTGATTTAAACAGAGGATATTTAAGTGAAAGAATTATTAAGCTGACATTAGAAAGCAAATATAAAAGGTAAAGAGATCTCTCTGTGGCTCCCCGGGATTGTAGGGGCATGCCCAAGAAAGGACAAACCTGGTGGGGAGCCCCCACCCCAAGACACAGTGCATACATCCATGGAAATGGTATGATTGCAACCCATGGATGGCAGAGAGGTTAGCAAGGTGGGCAGGGAGGAGCTGGTCCACAGTTCTTGGGCAGGCAGGAAGTGACGGTGGGGCAGCCGCAGCCAGTAGACATGTTCAAGGGTTGCAGAGCATGTGGGGCAGCTGCGATGGGTAGCACACTGGGGTGTCCTGGCATCGCGTCCAGGGAGCTGCAGTGAGATGGTCAACAGGCAATTAGGGTTGCCAAGTCACATTCCAGGTGTGTGGCTGGGACAGAGCAACACAATGTCATCACTGGCCCTGAATGCAGGCACCAGCCCAAGGAGAGAGAAGCCCCTCCTTGGTACTGTCCCTCCAGAGCCCCCTAACATGAAAGCTGGACCTTGTGCTCACCCTGGAGAGAAATGCTTTGAGGAATTCTGCCCGTTGCTTCAGAGCAGGTCCTGAAGGATGGGTTTGGAGCTGAAGGATGCTTTTAATAACTTGTATGTGGCGGGGGGGCAGGGTGGGTGCGCAGGGGAAGGATGGGGGGGTGATGTTTAAAGCACTGGGCGTGACCCAGAGTTTGCACATGCTGCTGGCAAGTGGCTGCAGCTTCCCCTCAGTGTGGCTTCCTGTGTCCTTTTCTTTAACCTGAGTTTTCAGTGGGCAAGTCTAGGCCTCCTCAGTTACAGCAGATGACAGTCAGCTATTTCTGGAAGTCTAACGTTGTCCTCCCAGAAACCTGTATGTGGACAGAATAACAGGGGAGGAAGCAAGAAGCCAGCCCCAGGTCACAGCACATCTCTCAGCTCATGGCTGCCTTGGCGCCCCTGCCGCGCTCGAGTGTTGAAAATGCCAGCGTACAGCCACGGTGCAGGAGAAAGGGCAGAGGCCTAATCATTTTTGTCTCTCTCTCTCCTTCCCATCTGTGGTATTTGCTAGGGCTGCTGTGACAAAGCACCAGACTGGTGGCTTAGATAACAGAAGTGTATTGTCTTGCCATTCTGGAAGCTGAAGTCTAATATCAAACTGTGGTTTACACAGTTGGTTCCTTCTGAGGGCTCTGAGGGAGAACGTACCAGCCTCTCTCCCAGCATCTGGAGGTTTGCTGGAAAATGTTGGCATGCCTTGGCTTGTAGCTGTATCACCCCCATCTCTGCCTTCCTGCTCACATACTGTTCTCCTGTGCTTGTTTGTGTCCAAATTTCTCCTTCTTATAAGGAAACCAGTCTTAGGGCTTTAGGTACTCACCCTTCCCCAGCATGACCTCATCTTACCTGAGCTAATTACATCTGCAATCACTCTATTTCCAAATAAGGTTACAGCCTGAGGAGCTGGGGGGTTAGAATTTCAACAGATGACTTTGGTGGGTCACAATTCAACCCATAACATCACCCTCTTCCATTTTTAATTTATTTACTCAATGGCTTTTTATCTAGGCTGAACTCATTTGACAGCAAATGCCATGTCCAGAGTCCAGCACTGTATGTCAAGCACCTTGCTGGGCACTGAACACAGCTGGGAGCAGACAGCCTGGACCCTGTGCCCACAGAGTTTTCTGAAAAATGCAAGCAAATATTCTGTTATTACAAAATGTGATGCAATTACAATAGAGACAGTATAGGGTGTCATCAAAAGGTCTAGACGGGACTTGTAATTTGGGTTTTGGAGATAATTAGGGAAAGAGATTCCAGACAGAAGGGAGAGGGAGAGGATATGCTGGAGTTTTGGAGGACTGAAGGGCACCTGGGGTTAGCCGTGAGCTCAAACTGGGTTGGGCAGCCGGACACCAGGGGAAGGCCTATGAGTGCCTCCTAATTCAAGCTAAGAAGTTCTGACCCATCTTGCAGGCAGAGGAGTCAAGCAAGGGCTCAACAGCGGGGTGCCTTCAAAAGGTAAGCTGGATGTTCTTGAGTTCAAAGAGCAAGAGAAGCAGCATGGAAGGGATAAACAAGGAAATCTTTTAACTCTAACTTAGGGAACAAATGGATAGTTCTATATATGTTTAGTTTACTGATTCAGCAGTAGAAAGTCTACAGTTTCTTGTTTTATTAGGTTACTCTAAAATTAAACACTTCTATTACCTATAACTATATAAAAAACTATGTTCTCCATGCAGAACAAGAAAACATACCGCATACCAGCAACATCTACCCTGAAAGGACACAAAAAGCTTTTAAAAGTTGAATATAGGGGCCTCCCTGGTGGTGCAGCGCTATCAAGCTATTGCCAGCCACTGCTGCATGAGTTCAATACCCAGCCAGGGAGCTGACCCTCATAGTGCAACAGACCTCTCCTGTCTCTGGGGATGCCTCTCACCTCCCCCTGCCTGCACCTCTATTTTGTCAACTATAAGACCAATTAATGATTAGGAAAGGGAGGGGAGAAATGTGGGTGTGTGGGGCAAAGAGGACAATGATAAGGCAGAGGGTAAAACTGGACCTTCAGTGGTGAACTTAATATAGTATATCCACATGCTGATTTTCGAAATTTGTGTAATATTATATATAGTACAACGTTACTTCAATGTCAAAAAAAAAAAAAGAAAAAAAGAAAAAACTGCAATGACCTATTTTTACACCAGATGGCACAGTTGATTTTCCTTTAGATTTTTTTTCTTTAAATTGACTGCGAAATAACCAGCTGCCCATTTTATATACACAGCTTATGATGA
The DNA here is from genome assembly GCF_014898055.3 of Talpa occidentalis. Classification (NCBI taxonomy): domain Eukaryota; kingdom Metazoa; phylum Chordata; class Mammalia; order Eulipotyphla; family Talpidae; genus Talpa; species Talpa occidentalis. The sequence goes on along the minus strand of NW_023604861.1, from coordinate 104,850,347 downwards.
GTTGGCTCACAGCTTGGTGGTATAATTTGGGCAACACCTTTTCATGCAGTAACATAGGGCATAGTGGAATTACTTTCCCCGAAGTCCTTTCCTGGAGAAGTAGGATTTTAGGCTACATCCAAAAGATGTAATTTGCTAGTTTACACCTATTTTGTCAAAAGAATAAGTGTTTAAATGATACCTGTGGTTACTTTCAAATTCATAGAATTTCCTGTGTAATTCTAAATTATTTTGTGCAGGTAAACAACCTAGTGACATATCATTCTAATAGTTTGTAGATCTTCAGTTATATAGTTCCCCAATTGGATTTCTAAAAAAGTGTCTACTACTCTTAACATTGAGGAAGTAACTTGTACTTTTACTGTTTCTTTTTTATGTTATTTATCTTGTCTTCATTTTATTTTTCCCTATTTAATTTGAAGAACAAAAACTGAAATATAAGACAGAAATTATTTTTTAAGACCTAGTCTAATAAGAACTCAATATGCCTGCTGTGATAAGATAGACCTTCTCTCTAGTTATGGCAACAAGTGACTATTTGGCACATATGAATATACCTGGAGGTTATACTAAATTTCAGAATTTAGCGCTAGATTTCAAAAGGGTAATTACAACCAACTTTGGGACTCTGAATGTCTTGGTGTATATGTCAAATGCTGCCACTCATAGTATTTGTGAACTCATCTTAGCAGTTCCCTCAATATAAAGTGTGGTGTGTGGAGACAATCACTCTATCCTGATGCACACGACACCCGCTTGTTATGGCAGGGGCAGATCAGAATGGATGGGGCACTGACCTGCAGTGTCATAGGCTCCCGACACATTTAAATTCCATCTCACATATTTAACACTTTCGCCCTTATTTATCCCACATGCTACATGAGGTCACATAAGCAAGGGGCCCTGGTCTCTTCCCCAGTATGACTGGAGTCCTCAGTGGACTAAAATGCAGAGGTCATATTAAAAAAAAGTAATTTGTCCCCCCATCACTGAAAAACAATTGAAAACTCTGATCTCATCAAAACTAAAACTAATTTGAGCAAAACAAGCCCAAAATATACTCAAGGGACAGCTTTCTCTGACAGCACCAGTGCAAATCTGTTAATTTTTCCAATGCAAGTTCTTTACTGTCAGTTAAGAAATAAGATTTTTATTTAAAGACAAACTAAACTTTAATGATGGCATATGGTTTGGAAGCCTGACATCTTCCAGTAAGCAATGTTGTGTGATTTAGCATGCTACTTTTTTCCTGTGGTATTTAAATTAATTCATCCCTTACATTCAATCAATAGCCACTTTGGACAGAAAGTTTATTATCTGAAGAAATGAAAGAAAGGAAACCAAAAGTATATGAGAGGCAAAAGGCTAAACTGGGAGCCTTTTCATTTTACTTCCATATATTAATTTAACCTCTGCTGCGAGTAAAATGTTAATAACAGTCAAGCCTTATTAGCTCTCACTGTGAGCTAAGAATTATACTAAGTACTTTACCCATATTAACTCACTTAATTTTTACAAAAACTATTGTGCAAGGGAGAGCCAGTGAGTATTGGTTGTGATGAATTTTCTCTAATAGCACATAGCTCCCACAGGAAAACTGCTCCATTGTAACACCAGGAAGTGAGTGCTGGCAGAGAAGGAGAAGCTTCTGAGATGACACTTAACTGGGGCTTTGGGGCGGGGTACAGTGGGGAGAAGAGCAGAGTACAGAGGGGCACAGGCAGACCAACCAGCTGGTCCCAACAACCTGGGGCGGGGAGGCGACCGAGTGGGGCTACAGCTATATGGGGTGTAAAGAGTCCTTGTCTGGCACTGCACTAAAGGCTAGGAATTCATCTTCTACAGCAAATGGTGGTTTTCAGGGGGCAAGTAATTCTGAATGTGGATGTAGATGACAAAGGGCAGTCATATGGGAAATGAGGTATGTGGGTGGAAAGAGGGTCTTTGAGACAGATTGAGAAGACAGTTGTGGGCTTGAATCTGCTCATTGGCTGGGCGACCTTGCTGAGGTTTACCTTCCTCTGGAGTGAGCTGGGAAACCAAATTCCTAAATTCGTGGAGAGGAATGAATGTGAACCGTGCTCATGCAGGGCCATGTACAAAGCAGGGGCTCATCTGTCAGAAACCACTGCCCCCTGGCCCTCTCCCCAGCTTACCTCCACCTGCAAGTCCAGGCCCATCACTCAGGGCACTAACAACAGCACAGCAGGCGCTGATGAGACGTAAGCATGCTGCCTTGTGCTGGCCTGCTCTCAGTCAACCAACACCCTGCAAAACAGGTGCTATTCTTGTTACATTTACTCACAAGGATTCTGACTGGGTGTCAGTTGCCTACCCACTTCTCACAGGTCTGATTCACGGGGTCAGGGATCCAATCCAGCTCTATCTATTAATTACATCTTCACACTTGCACTCTCCGTGCATGTATTGCTTGTTTTTTGACTCAGTTGTGGAAGTGTTTCCAAATTCTTTTCCCAGCTGCTTGTCTGGGGAAGACAGGCATCAGAGGGCATCAGAGAGAAAATGCACCTGCCTGGAGCAGGCACTGCAGCTCCTCGGGGCCATCATCAAGGTGCCGGGCACACTGGCCATGGGAGCTGCACCGCTCGGCCTGCCTGGCTGGCTGGAGGCAGCTAGTGCAAGTCCCCTGGGACAGCTTAAGCCTACACAGCATTCCGCAGAGGGCAGAGGGCAGTTCTAGAAGGCAGCATGGGAAGGGCACCAAAACCTGGCTGCAAGCCCCAGGTACACACCCCACATGCTCCCAGCCCTGGGCCAGCCAAGTCTGTGGGTGCCTGCCAGACCCATGAAGTGGAGGTGCCCGGAGCGCAGTCAGAGGAGAACTGAAGAGCTCAGAAGAAAAAGCACATTATGCCTTGTCAGAGCTTTCGGAGACCTGGAAGACAGGAAGTTTGAAACTGCTCTGCGGCTCTGCTGTCTGGGCTCTTGAGGGGAGCTTGAGCTTGCTTTTCAGGGAATCAGAAAACTTGTGTCAAATCACATCAGTGGGGACCATCAAGCCATGCTGTGAGCGTACGCCCCTTCATCACACATGGCCAAATTTCTTTACAGAATCCTTTCTTCCTAATTTCTATTTGGGAACCCCACATGTGGTGGGTGCAGTTGTCCAGGCCTTCATTTGCCCTCTTGTGGCCACTGCATAAAGCCTCCCTCAGGTCTGACCCTTTCTTATCTGAAAACATTCACGTTCCCATCCCCCCAGAGCCCAGTATTCTGTTATTCACTTGATAAATAGACTCATACTAAGGTGGCAACTTACTAGTTGTGGCTTAATAAATCTCTCAAAGACCATCTATTTGTTGTTCTCTCTCCTGCCAAAATTACTTACTTTGTAATGGGGCTATAATTAACATGACAGTATGTTACTTTTGGGTATACAACATAATGGTTCAATATTTGTATATTCCACAAAATGGCAACCATAAAAAGTCTAGTTAACATTCATCCCCATCCATACAGAAACTGTTTTTCTTGTGATGAGGTTTTATTTTTTTTAATAATTTTCTTTTTTTAAGATTTATTTATGCATATAAGAACTGGGGTACAGGCCAGAGGTGTGGGGGGTGAGAGGATTCACCAGAGACAGAGTTGGGAACAGAACAGGCAGATTGACTGAAATACACTGCTGAAGGAAGCAGCAGGCGAGTCAGGAGAGGTCTGCTGTGCCATGTGGGTAGCTCTAGGCTGGGGATCGAACTCATGCTTTAGTAGCTGCAGAAATCTTCATAGGTTGCATCTTTTTTTTTTTTTTTATTATTTGTTTGTTTTGTTTGTTTGTTTGTTTATACATGCACTGGGTACAGTCAGAAGCGTGGGAGGGTGAGAGAATCCACCAGAGCCAGAGCGGGGAGCAGAGCAGGCAGAAGGACCGAAGTACACTGCTGAGGGGAGCAGCGGGCGGCAGGAGAGGTCTGCGCACCATGTGGGACCCTCCTCTGGTGGCTGGGGAGCAGCCGGGGATCGAACCGGCGCCGCCGAGGCTGCGGGCAGCTTCACAACCCAGCGCTCAACCGCTGCGCCACCGGGGAGGCCCCATAGGTTGCATCTTAATCCCTTGTATCACCAGGCAGGTCCCTTGTGATGAGGTATTAACATCTACTCTCTGAGCAACTTTCATATATGCAATACAATATTGCTAACTACAGTCACTAGACTATATTACATCCCCAGGACTTATTTGTACATTTTGACCCTCTTCACCCATTTTGTCTAACCTACGCCCACCTCCCCCAACCCCTGGCCCTGGTAACCACCAATCTGTTCTCTGTATATATGAGCTTGGTGTGTGGTTTTGTTTGGTTTTAGATTTCACATATAAGTGAGACCACATGTATTTGTCTTCCCTTGTCTGACTCATTTCACATAGTATAATGCCCTCAAGGTTCATCCATGTTATTGAAACGGCAAGTTTGCCTTCTCTTTATGCCTGAATAATATTCCATTGTGTGTTATGCCACCCTTTCTTTATCAGTTCATCCATCAGTGGACACTTAGATTGTGCCCATGTCTTGGTGATTATAAATAATGCAGCACAAAACAGGGGGATGCTGACATATTTTCAATTTAGTGTTTTCATTTTCTTCACATAAAACATACTTTCTTCTAGCAAATTTTAACAGAGCACTGAATGCATTAAACAGAGGGACGGCCAGCTGTGATGCAGGGACAGTGCAATGTCTTTGAGAGAATCACGGTTACTAGCATGAGCATCTTGATGCCGCCCAGGAGGGTGGGCAAGGCCTGACCTGAGACCCCTGGCGAGCTGCTCTCTGTCCTTGGTGAACCTGACTCTGCTCTTTCATCTAAACAAGATTGGCTGCTGACTACACACCACTACCCCCACTCCTGTGAGACTCTGGTCCAAATTCTGTCTTCAGCCCACGTCTGCTCCAAGCAGGACAATGATAGTTTAGGGGAGGCAGGAGCTGCTCTGATGGCAGCCTGTTCAGAGTGCTGGAGGGCAGGGGCACCAGCTCCATTTGGGGTGACTCTTCCTCTGAATAGAGTCTTGAAAAATGAGTGGAAGTTTTTTCAGGTTGGAAAACAATTTTCTAAGGGGGGATGTGTATGCCTGTGCATGCACACCCCCCGGGGTTAGGGCAGTATGTAATTAAAAAATTAGGATTTAATATGCAATAAGGCTATTAATAAATGACCCCCAAAGTCAATGGCTTACATAGTAAGCATTCCTGTCTCATTCCCCAGTTAGCAGGACTTTGCTGGACTTGGCGGATCTCTTTCTAGGCTATGGACAAAATGTAGTGGTGTTTCCCATATCTCCCAGTTTGGGGAGCAGCAGATGAGGGCATGTTCTCCTCTTGATGGATGAGAGAAGCAAAAGGACAGAAGCCCATGGTACCTTTTAAGAACTTGACCCAGAACATGCACCTTGTCTTTCTGTCCCCATTCCCTTGCCTAAGCAAGTCAGTGACCAGGGTCAGCAACGACAGTCCATTGCACCCACACTGACCAGGGTGAGGGAGGAAAGGACGGAGTGTGAGCTGTGATACAATGGGCTACGATGGGCAGGCTTACAGGAGCATGGCTGCAGTTTAGAGCTGTGTTGGGAACAGGAAAATGGGGGGGGGGTGGCAGGTGATGGGTTTAGAGAAAGAAGTTTGAGCTATTAGTGAATGGCTTGACTTCCTCCTAAGGAGCATGGCTTTTATTCTGTAGTCGGCAGAGTGAAATTCAGGGGCATGGACTGGTTGGCCTGCCTTTCCCTTCACCCCAGCAGCTGTTTTTGCCCAGAGAACACAGGGGATGAATGGAAACTGCCTCCTGCTGCCAGGGACAGAGCAGGAGAGAGTGGGGACAGGCCACGGCCCATTGCCAGCATCACCCTGGCATGCATGTGCCGACACGCACACTCAGCTCTGAGCAGCCAGGCTTGCAAAGTGTAATTGAATGCCCTGAAAGTGTTTCACTACAAAAGGGCAAAAGTCTTAAATCACAGGACTCTTGCTCCAAAAATAAATGATTAGTTTGAAAGGAATTGAGGAAAGAACCTGAAATCCTTAGATTTGACCTCAGTACCACTGAGCTTAGTTGTACATTCATTTTCCATATCCATAACATGCTTCTATTAATTCCCATGCGTCACAGAATATGTCAGGCTTCAATATAGTCATATATGCCAAATGCAGTCGTTATAGGAACACAAGTTACGTATCACCAAGGTAGCCAAAGCCAAGAGAACAGCTGCGTATCTGCCAGGGTGGACCCTGGTGCCACCAGGTATGTGAGTGGATGAGAGAAAAATGCCCTTGGAGATCAGGAGAGGCCTGGCAATGCCATTCTCCTTAATGGAGCACATGAGGCAAATGGCACCTAATAAAAGTCCCCAAGAAAGACCTGGTGCCTGAGAAATGACTCCGATAAAACTGACAAGTATGGCTCCTGCTTCACTCATTTCGACAGATAGGAGGCATTGCTATGAACTCACCTTTGGTTCCTCTGGAACCAGATGAAACTTTGTATTTAATCCTCCATGTACTTGAAAAATGAGTGCGACGACATCTTAAAGCATGTTGGCAATGAACCCAGAAAGAGACAGGAAGAGAGGTAGGAAGGGAGATGAACGAGTGCCTTGGAAACAGAGCATTGGAGAAGATGCTTATTTTAACCAAAAATAATCTTTGGAAATAAGACACCCTGAAGTGAAATTTGTTTGGCTGTTTTGTACCTGACAACAGAGTCTGGGAGCCCAGGGACGCAGCTGGGAGATTTGATTCTGGACCTACTAGTGTGAGGCAGACCAAAGGAGGCTTCATTCTGAAGCCAGAAATAGGCTGAAAGCCAAGTTTGTAAATGGAAACCAGTAAAAGTCAGCTGGATCTTATTGCCCGGCTTCATGCACTGCGCGTGAGATCCGCCCCTCTGACAGGGGCGCCAGGGCAGTGGGCTGGCTTTAGAAACCTGCCTGGGGAGGGCCAAGCCATCATCTTGGGGAGCATAGGCCTGAAGAAGTTCTGTGTGCTCTTGGTCAGTTAACTACATGAGATCTGGGTTGCTGAAAAAAAAAAAAAAGGCGTTAGGAAAGTGTATTTCTAGCCTCTTTATTTCGATGGCTTAAATACACTCAAAAGAAGGCCAACAATCAATTTTCCCTTCCATTATCAGCAAAGTGAGAAGCATCCAAAGCATTAAAACTCTATATTTAGCAGAGTCTGTACTGTGGAAAATTACCACGCTAAATTGGCTTGTTACAAGGCCCAAGGGAATAGATACTTATCTTCAGCCGATTGATTTCCACAAAGACTACTTGGCATACACACAAAGTTAATTTATGTAATATTTGGTAAAATGAGATGTGTGTAAAAAGTAAAGAAATGGGGAAAAGTTGGAAAGATTTTTACTTAGTTCAGGCACACACAAGCACTGCAGAGCCACATTCTGTAGCATTTAGATCAAATTTTGCATGTTGCACTCATATGTGGCTGACAGAAAACACAGCAATTCAGCAGAGATGATGGAGTCAAAATAGCCATTCCCCTGGAGAAGAGTCACAGCCCGGGATTCTGGAATACGTTAATGTAGCCACAGCCTTGTTATCCCTATAGTAGAAAGCACTTGGCTAAGTACCACATGTGCATGCACACACATATATACACATTTATCTAGAAAGGATGCTCCTTGCAAAGTGCTCCATGACCAGGACTGTGTGGTAAGGAGGGAGATGAGTGTGGCACAGAATGAAGATAAGAGAGTGAAATTGTAGGGAGATTATAGCCTTTCCTTCATGGAAGTCTGAAATGAATATCAAGTCCTACAATGTAAGGAAGCATCTAGTACAAATATTAGAAGGGCAACATTTTATGCTTAACCTTTCCAGACATATTCCTTTAATTGCATAATAAAGTGATCCTACATAATCATCTTTATGGTCTCAATTTTGTGGTGGTTCATCCAGTGGCTCTAGCTATAGGTAATATCACAAAGTTCAGGGGGTTCTACTCTAAAAAGGCTAGGCTGGCTGGGGTGGACAATGGTGATTCTTCTGGCCAAGGAGAATCATATTTAACCCTGGACAATTGAGAGGGCAAGTAGTTCTTCAAACAGAAGGAAAGCCATAGATAGGGAAATGAAAGTGACATCCTATTTCTGTTTTCACCATTTCAAAGTATTGAGATTAAAGATCATCAAGAACAAAGACAATTTTTAAATCATGGTATGGTGGATGAAATTTAACAAATTATCTAAAACAATAAAAATAGTGCAGAAAAGATCTGATGAAGAAACATGGAGACAGACCAGAAATGCTTTGAAATAATCTGCAGGTGTTAATTGAGATAAGAGACTATCTTATTTCCCATCTTATTATATTCCAGGCAACCTCAGATGCTGGTGGATATATTATTATATTGTTGTTGCTGTTATCATCAGCAGCAGTAGCTTCTCCTACCCCCACAGCCCCCATTTAGTTCTATAGTCAGCTTTCCAGCATTGTTCTTAGTTTAACTGTACCTGAGCTTTTATTGTTTGCCTATATTCCACATATAAGTGAAACCACCTGGTATTTGTCTTTCTCCTTCTGGCTTATTTTGTTAAGCATAATCTATTCCAACTCTATCCATCTTGCTGCAAATGGCAAGAATTTTTTCTTTTTTGATAGCTGAGTAGTATTCCATTGTATATGTATACCACATCTTCCTGATCTACTCATTTGTATATGCTTAATTTCATAGACCAAGGTTTAGAAAGTCTGTATATTTACTTGTAATTTATTTTAAAAATATATTATGAGGGATTTAGAAAAGTAAATTCCTGATCCAGCTATCCTTGAGAACTGAGCTAGAAGATCCATTTCGAAAGAGGTCATTTAGGGGATGTACTGTGGTAACAGCACAGCTCTGTCTGGAGGGAAAACATGGACAGAGTTGTCAAGAACTGCAGATAGTAGAATATTCTGTTTACATCTTCTGATGAGCTTTCTCCTGCTATAGCATTTGTATGTTTCCCTTTCTCTTTTCTTGCCTTTTTTGGATTAATTATTCTTCTATTTATTTGGATACTACTTTGCTTTTAATTTGATATTACTATAAAGATTATAGTATCCATGCTTGATTTATCAAATCAAATATTGATGTACTCTCTGTCCAGACACCTCAATAAAAAAAAAAAGAAATTTTATAAAAAGAGGGAGGAAAACTAAAAGTGGTGGCATAGAAAATGAGGGGGAAATTTCAAGAAGGAGGAAGTATTCACTAAGGTCAAATACTGCAAATGTGATTGGATTTAGCAATAACATCAATGGTCATCCTGATAAGATTTGATTTTTCAGGAATGAGGTTGAATATTACTCAGCAATCAAAAAAGATAAACTCATGCCATTTGCAGCAACATGGATGGAGCTGGAAAGGATCATGCTCAGTGAAATAAGCCAGAAAGAAAAAGAATACCGGATGGTCTCACTCATAGCAGGAATTTAGAAAACCTAAATAAGGGACCAGGAAAAAGACTAATTATAATAAAGTAAAAATCAAAATCAACAAGCAGCTATAAACCAGAGACATACTACAGGGGGATGGAGAAGGGAGTAGGATCAAAACAAGGGTGGTGGGAGTTGTACGGGGACTATGCATACATTATTCAAAAATGAAAAATGCTTTAAAAAATACATAAAATGAAAAAATAATAAAATGAAATATTAGGACTCCAGTGTTTGTGGGTTCATTAGTAGAAGTCAGGCACATGATGTGCAATGCCTTCAGCTGGCCTTTGGGACATATTTTCAAGGAAAATCATTCTCTGGTAGAACACCTGTCATCCTCCTTCTCTATGCCATTCAACCCCCTCCTTCATGCACAAATTTGGATTAAGAGAGAAGAAAGTGTGTGTATGTGTGTGTGTGTATGCATGTGTGTGTAAGCAGACTCATCCATCCATCCATCCTCAAATTGCAGGAAGTTCTAATTCAACTAATTGAGTTAATAATCCTCTGAAAAATTTTAAGTACTTTAAAAAAGGCTAATCATTACCATTCACAGCAAAATGAATTAGCTGGCTAAATTTACATTTCTTCTATTTTCCAGTAGCATGTACATGATGGGTAGAAGAGGGAACTGGACAATAGGTGAAGGGTATGGATCATGGAAGATAATGTGTGGGGTCAGGTTCTCTGGAAACAGTGCCTGAGATGGAGATTCTAATGTAAGAGTAATGTGTTGAGAATTTTCCAGTGAAAGCTGTTTTACGTGTGAGAAGCAGGAGAGGGCAGGGAAGGTCCTAAGTAAGATGCAGGCTCAGTAGACATCCATCAGCTGTCAGCCCAATTCCATGGAGAACTCTAGAGTAGGAATACATCACAGAGTTGTCACCTTTTTTGTCCAGGAGCCCACTCATTGTACCCGGTACCCATCAGTCGTTGGCTGAAGGCTGCCCCAGAGGGAGGGCTTGGCAGCTCCCACTGACTGAGGGTGATTATCTGAAAAGGGCTGTGAGCTTTCAGTGTCAGTGATCACAGCAGCTCAGGGGCAGTTGTGCAGATGCCAAAACACTCCAAACTATCCCTGTTTCCAAAGTCATTTAGGGTCAGTCTTGCCTATAGAAAGAGAAACAAAAACTGTTTTTTCTTCACTCAGGTCTCCACCCTCTTGACACCATGATCAAAGAAGCAACAGGCCTATGATTCAAAGACAACAGGGTTAGGGCTGGATTTTGTGGGCTATCCCAAGAATTTCTCCAGTTTTACAGTTTCTTAAATGGGAAGGTATAATTATTTATTGAGACAAGCATTACATTTTAGAACTGAATTATTGTTGAAAAATCTAGAACGTATGGCTATTCTATTGATATATGCACTTTACTCATCTAGTCAAATGAAATTACAAAAGCATTAATCAGACATGCATAGAATGCTGTAGAATTATTACTCTGTTAAATAGATATGAAGAGTTTATATAAATAAAATTTAACATTACTTTGATAAAGCAAAGTCAAAATTTTAGGAGTTTTCTTACCTTGTCCTCCAATAGTTATATAGCCAGGATCATGAAATAAGTATTTTAAGAGATAAGCAAAAAATCGAATGGGGGTAGAAGAGCAATTCAATCAACGATAATTCCTTTTAGCTACATTTGAAAAAATTCACAGTATCATGGAGAGTTATGCCTTTTTGCTTTTAAAATGTCAACTGGCTAATGAGAACAAGGATGCTGGGGGGACGAGCCTAGATCTCTAAAGGGGAGTAAAAGAATAATAAAGAACAGTAAGAATATCAGGTGCTGGGCCTCCCTGGTGGCACAAGGGGTTAAGTACAGCACTCTGAAGCAATCCACAGCCTCTGCAGCATGAGTTCGATCCCTGGCCAGGGAGCAAATCACATGGTGCAGCGGACCTCTCCTGTCTCACCCACTGCTCCCCTCAGCAGTGTATTTCAGTCAGTCTGCCTGTTCTGTTCCCCACTCTGTCTCTGGTGGATCCTCTCACCCCTCCGCCCTGCATCTCTGGCCTGTACCCCAGCTCTTGTATGCATAAATAAATAAATCTTTAAAATATATATATATATATATATTTAAAAAATGAATATCAGGTGACTGCTAACAACCAGGTCTCCAGTAGATATTCTTCTATGGCCAACACTATAGCAATGGAGAAACTTAGGAAAACCTGGGCAGTGTGATGATAGTGCTACAACAGGGGAGTCCAGAATTACAGATTAATGTTTAGTCCAAGGATAGACTCAGCTGGTCCAAATATTTATTTGTTATTTGGAAGCATGAACCCTCTCCTTTGTGAAAGACATAAGACATATTTGTTCACCATTTAATTTCAACATCTAAAACAGTGTCTGGCATATAGAAGTCCAATAAATACTTGAAAAGCTACTGAATGATTTGTATTAAGTTCCCACCAAAAGAATGTATTTATCTAATAAATTTTCTTTCCATATCTAGCCATTTAAGGACTAATCTTTGACTTATTTTTTAAAGGCACAAAATGGTCATATTTTGTGAATTTGTCATATGTATAGTCTAAGTTAAATATAATACGCAGTACTTCGCCTGAAATTTTCCAGAGTGACTATACTCTAGTACATTACACCAAAAATCCATGAGAGATTCAGATTCCCCATACCATCACAGGCAATTAATATTGCCATTTTTTTATATTTTGATTTCCACAGGTTCAAAACTAGTATAAAAGAAATGCAATTGATTTTTGTATATTGATACTGCAAGCTGAAACTTTGCCAAACTCACTTATTACTTATAAATTGTTTTTTTAATATAAATCCTTGGGATTTCCTACATTGACATACCTTTCTCCCTTTTAAGATTATCTATTTTTCTTCACATATTTTGTGGTACTATTATTTGGTGCATGCACACCTGAGATTACTATGTATTGATACAACTTTTATCTTCTTTTATCTTTCTTTGTCTCATAATTTTCTCTGCTCTGAAATCTATACTATCTTGTATTAATACTGTCAACTTCTTTAGTGTCTGTTTTGGGGTATATGAAGCAAAAAAACCCTCAGTAACTCATTGCTGAGTTGCTCTTCAGGTTCTGAGGTCTACAGTAGGAGCCAAGGGAGACTAAGTAGTCCAGAGACATCACCACGTTCTACATGAGAAACAAATCACAAGTCATATCACTGCAGACAAAACAACTATGAACATCCACAAGACATGTAGCAACAGGTGGGCAAGATACACTCCCTAGCAACTAGAGTTTAGAAAAAGAGCAAGATCAACACTCTGACGTCCCCCAGGGCCAGGAGGTTGATTCGTAAATGAGCTCCTACTATAGAGAAGCAGATGAGGAAAGAGGAAGCTGTCTGAGAGAATGTGACTTTTACTGAGACTGGATGCATCTTACATGAAATGATTGAAATATTGGCTTAGACTAAGCTTTTAACCAAATTTGATGTTGAAATAATTGGGTCTCACTAACTTAGGTGGGATTTCAGAAGAAAACTTTATTTCATGTAAGTGAATTTAAAACATTACATTTTTGTACATTCCAGATCAGATATCTGTTATCCAGTTAGCATGAACACCTAAATGGTGACATGAATTCTGTCTCACATATTTTTGGTGATTATTTTGTGATTTTACATCCATTACTTTTTTTCATAGGTTGTTCCCATTCTTGTCTTTCTTTAAAAAAAAAATCTGAATTCTCAGAATCTTCACAGTGTTTCCCAGTCCCTTTTAAAATTAAGAGCTTGGAGATGAAATCTTGCAAAATGTTTCACATATTAGATCACAGGCTCCCTTATGCTATGAAATGTCTTATTTACAAGCTAAGTGGACTCAGAAATTTCCAGCATTTCAGCTCTGTCAAGGACCAGAGACTAATTCTGGTTGATTTATGATTCAACAAGGACCATTGAGGTAGGCACTGGACCAAGTGCTTTCCATATTATCTCAGCTAAACATCACAATATCCTTTGAAAACTGTATTGTCAGCCCAAATTTCAGATGAAGAAACTGAAAGATAAATGGACATATTCTAGTTCATCTCAATAGTGAGTGGCAATGCGGCACATATCCCAGGTCCAGGCCTCTTTCTGTCCTCCAAACAATCTCCCTTGGATAAAGCAGAAGGACTGACTGTGTTCCCTGATACCATGTCCTCCCCTGCTGTTTCCATTTCAAAACCCTTTAACAGTTCAGAACTGACAAGGAAAGTGCCTCCCGGACAGGAGCCAGGAGCTATTCTCAGAGCCGGGCACTTGCACTGGCTGACATTGGCAAGTATGTTCCTACAGGCCTGTTTTCCTGCACCTGGACAATAGAAGAGAGCCCCAACTTTGAGATATTCTCTTCTGGGTCTTTGATGACCCCTTTAAGTCAGTTTCTTTTTATATGTGATTTTCAAATGGTATTTTTCCATCTTTTTTCTATGCAAAAATTTTCCTACTAAAAGTGTGTTCCTGATATGTTGAATTATTTAATTTGCCTGACTATTTCATTGTCGATTTTGCCTAAGTTACTACCAACATGTCTGCTTTTTTCCTCTCTTATGTATTTCAACCTCTAAATGAGGAAATAGAATCATTCATCTCCATTGTGAACTCTGAGATCACAAGACATCAAAGTGCCCTATTTGGATTTGGAGGTGTTGATCACTTGGCTGGGGAAGGGGTGGGCAGAGGAAGTAACCAAAATGAAGATCTACATGTAAAAATTTTCCAAAGTTTATTTGAGATAAATTCTTAGGAGTATTTTCCTCCAGGAAGCTAGCTCTGTGTGTGTGTGTGTGTGTTGGGGTTGGGGGAAGTTGCAGAGGGAGAAGGAAAAGGAGAGGAAGAGGAACAGGATCTTAAATGAGAAATTGGGAGGGAACTTTAGAGATAGTGCAACCAAGCAGTAAAAAAAAAAAAAAAATTATGTTGTACTTCATGAAATTCTGAATATTTTACCATTTTGACTTTCAGAAATGGCAATTGTAAATGATTCAATTGCATTGAAAGTGTAATTAGTGGAAAAGGATAAAGACTGGGAGAGGGTGGTAGAGTAAGGGAAGACAGGGGTGACAAAGTTGTCCCTATTGATGCTCATTCCCACTGACAGCAGTTTGATCCAGAGGGTATTATGTCCTCACATTTATGAAAAAGTCAGTTCAGAAAACTTTTTGAGGATTTATTCAGGAAATACCAAGGGAATGAAGATAATTCAAAAGTTTCAGAAGAGTCACTTGCTCCTAAAATCAGAGAGTGGATTTTAGGCCCAGTGAAAACATGTCCCTTTGTATTTAATGACTTTTGGATCTTAGAGAAATAACTATAATTCAAGAGTGGACATTTGATGAAGGAAGATGCCATACCCAAGATTGTCAAATACAGTGACAATAATCAATGCCTTGGAGACCACATACTGACACACACACACACACGTGCACACACACACGCACATGCACACAAGCACACACATGCGTGCGTGCACACACACACGTACCCCAATTGCCCTGGATAGCATGTAACTGGGGAAGTGTAGTTTACTAATTAAATAAACCTTGTTTCAAGATTCCTTCTCTCCAGTGAAAGACTTGCTTATATGTGCACTGGGCATCAGTGGACTGGATAGCTCAAACCAATGAGCAATTGAAAGATGACAGAGCAGAAATCAGGGCTATGCACTTCAAAAGAGCTCTCTTGTCCCTTTCTCTACCCTATCCTTATCACCGCAGGTATAGCAGGGAATGTCATTTCTGAGAGAAGGTGATGGGTGGGAAGTTTCATGCTCTGGGACCCAGCTTCTCCCCTGATTTAGTCGTCGTTGAATAAATATTGATCAAGTTAAAGTCTCACTCTTCACTCCTGAGGATTAAATTAGAGGGTACTTCAAATTATGGGAACAAAGAGTGCAGGCAGATGGCTTCAGATTTGCTCAAAATATCCTCTCCAGGGTCCTTCATTAGGTAGCAGGCTGCCCTTTCCAAGAATGTGTTTATCAGAGAGGCGACTGGAAACTGCTTTCTCTAGAACTCTGTTAACATGCAACTTGAGATAGCCACGCAGGCTTCTGTTTGGAAAGCAGAGGTTGACTATTTATAATAATAACGCAGAGGCCATCACCTCCCCTCCTGGGCCTGCCCTGGCAGCAAGGTCAGGATGCATTCATTGCCCCCAGTTGGGGTGAGAGCTTTTTATTGGAAAAGCTGCAGTGTAGGGGGTCATAGAGTCTAACTGCAAACTCGGAATGTGGGCCTGGTTGTTCAGATTATCTTAAGCCAAAGTCAAATTTCCAGGAAGAACAGTCTAATGAATCCATGAGAGACAGTAATTTTACCCTCCAAGGGAAACCTCTGTTGGTGTCAAGAGCTCTCTACCCAAGAAGCAATGGAAGGGGACTGGACTGGTTTCTACTATGGGGTCCAGCAGAACACCGAGGAAAATATAGATGATCTGTATTGTAATTTAAAAACTTCAAAATAAGGCTTCATCGGCATGTCTTAATTTTCTAGGACAAAAAAAAAAAAAAAGGGACCCTTCCATCTAATAAACAACACAAAGGGAAGAAAGAAGAAATTGATTCTCCTTTGTCAGCTGCTATATATGCTTCAAGAATTTGATCTCAGTTCAATGTGCAATTGACTATAAACCTGAGTTGTGAAATAACATGAGTGAAAATACTATAAACTGGTAATTCAAAAATGCAAAGTCATCTAAAACTATGCAGGTTTTCCTTATCGTGGTATTCTCATAAGTGCAACCACTGTGCTTAAAATGGGTTTTTGCTTTCATATTTTACATCTTTGAGTAGAGAGAAACATACATGAAGATTGTAATCCCAGCATACATGCATAATGGGGAATGCTTCCTGCTACCATGGTCTGATGGGGTCTTCATGCACAGCTCTCCATATGTAAAGAGCTGCCATAAAGCAACCAACCCCAGACTCCAGCTGCCTGTGGAGAGTCCAAGGAGTGTGGACTTGTGCATGCAACACCCCAGATCACTGGCAATAAAAAGATGCTGATTGTCTAAAAGAAGATTCAAGCATAATCATAATTAAAACTGCTTCTTTTATTTAAAGAATACAATGCTTCAGTTGACTAGATTGAAAGCTAGTACAACCTGACTCAGACCAGAAGTCTGAAAGTAAAAAATTATGAAAGTAAAAAATTATGAAAACATACTTTTCTGAATAAGGAATCAGACTTAAAACCACAGTTCTATTTTTAGTTCTTTTTTCTGAAGTCACCACTATAGAAATCTATTTTATAATTCAGTCTGGAGATTAGCCTGTGTTCCAGAATTTGAGTTTGGACTCCGTGAAAACTAAGTTTGAATGTCAAGTTTAGTAGTTCTGTCACTATTTCTTATGTAAAATTAAACATTTTACATCATATGTCTGAGCTGCGGTTTCCATATTTCTTAAACAAAGAAAACATCATAAAATTGTAAAGATGAAATAAGATAATGTATATAAAGAGTGTATTGCACACAGTTCTGGGTACATAAGTTTTTCCTGATGGTACCTATTATCGCCAATTCTACATGGGAATAAAACTTCTAATTCAGTCAAACTACTACACACTCATTTCCAGAAATAATTTCTAAGCCTTCACCCTATCCCAGCTTCATTATCTTCTCTCCTATTTCCCGTTCTATATTTCTTTGCACAATAATAAGCTGCATATTTTCTGCAAGATGTCTCTGACACTAAACAAACACTAAATTTTATATAAAGATCAATTATTGATTTGTCTTTGTCTTCTTGAAAACATTTGAGAGTCTAGTACTATAAATATGTCCTTCAGACTTTTAAAAATTCTAAAAATACTTTCAAGTAGTACCAGGTATTTAATACTCAATTAAAACAGAATTAAAGTGGATCAAATGTGGAATCTGATTTTCTTTTCCAAAGGAAATTTTGGCCTAGGTAGAATGAATAACTGTGCTGGCACGGTTCTGGCATTCATGCTGGCACGATGACAAACAAAGAAAATTCCCGTTAAGTCTTCCAAAACCTTAAAGTTTATGAATGTACAACCAACAGCCAAAGATTTAAGAAAAATCTCTAACATGAAAGGCAATAATACCCAAAAGCAGAAAATCATGTTCATAAGAGTCAGAGAAATGGAAGGGAAAAAGAACATTTTAAAAAATTACTAAATATACTGAGAGGGAAGATATTATATTCATGAAACAAGAACAACACACAATGAAAAGGAAATAACAAGGCATGGACATGAATAAAATTATGACCACAACAATAAAAATTCATTTAGAAGGGCTGGAAATTGAAACTTAAAAAAATCTTATAAAGAAATAAAAAGACAAAAGAAGGAAATCTAGGAAAGAAAAAATAAGAATATTAGTGAATCCTCTCAACTTTACAGATGTTCCAGAAAGTGTGAAGAGAGAAAATGTGAGAATATTATCAAAGATATAATACAGGAACTCTATGCTGATATCAGGATATAGAGAATTGAGGAGAAGAAATAAAGGAAACGATAGGTTTTAGAGTTGCTGCATTGCATGAAACAAGGAGACACCATTAACCTCATAGTCATGAGAAAGGTGCCTTCTGCTCTTGAGCAGTGCCCACTCTGAACAGCAGGTCATGGTGACCTAATGAGGCCAGAATGCTGGCTGCATGAGGATTTCTTTTATACTTGCTCAAAAAAATGAGGAGGGAGAAATTTGTATCAAAATTCGCAGAAAAACAAGAGTTACCTCAAAACCTCATCAAATTTAAGATATCACTACTGCTAAGATGTTCTAAGTTATATTGCATTCTCCTAATCTTGGAGTCGATTGTATGTGTAGACCTTGCCATATCATTTTTCCAAAGAATAAATTTCTAAATTGATGTCCCTTAGTCTTTCAAACACTAGACATTGGAAAAACTGATGGCAGTGGGGTTTTTTTGTTCCTTACACAGGATTTATTTAGGGATGCAGCATGAGAACAAGTGGAGTTAAGTGGGAAGTGGATAATAGGGAGTAGGTGGGACATCAGAGGCCAGAGGAGCTGACAGTTGCCAGGAGGTGGTGAGCATGTGTCAGGACCAAGTGCAGACCACTCATACCTGTCTATTTTTATGCAAACTCTTAGCTGCTTATGTCACTGCACTTTGAGGGTATCAGTGTCCAGTGTCCCCAAAGCCTATTTTAAGAAACTTTGTTTCAATGGCTGATATAACAACATGCAAATTCTGCCAAATGACTTAACAGAAAGGATGTCTGTAGCTACTTTCATAATCAGAAAAGCAGAAATATTGTCTCACAAGTGTGTAGACTTCAATAAGGGGCACTAGTAAAATAATCTCAAAGAGAAAGTTCTCCCAGGGAAAAGGTTCATTAGGTCCTGAGATATATATTTTTTAATTGATTTATTCATTTATGCATACAAGAACTGGGGTACAGGCCAGAGGTATTGGGGTATGTGTGAGAGGATTCACCATAGACAGAGTGGGGAACAGAGCAGGTAGAATGACTGAAATACACTGCTGAGGGGAGCAGTGGGTGAGACAGGAGAGGTCTGCTGAGCCATGTGGGTAGCTCCCTGCCCAGAGATCAAACTCATGTTGCAGTGGCTGCAGATAGCTTCATAATACTGTCTTAATCCCTTGCACCACCAAGGAGGTCCCCTTGTGATATATTTTATACATTTCCACCCTTCCCCAACATGGACTAAGAATCTATGGTTTTTATTTTCCTGTTACTTTTAAGTCTTTCTTCATAAGTGGTCTGTGTCCTTTGGGGGCAAGTGTTTTATATTTATAAGAAAGAATAAAGGTAGAAGAAAGAACTTTGCCTACCCTCCTAACCCTGTCTGAGAAAGATGGCAGGAGGGGTGATAGTTGAAGAGTTCTGATGGCTTACAGGTGATATTCTCATCATAATCCAGGGGACAGCAGATTATATTCCTAGAATAGCTCACACACCAATTGCTCCTTTATCCATTAATAGCTTCGCATATCCTGTGCACTTTTAATCACAAAACTTTGTTGGTGAGATTCCCTTTAGATTTGGGAAGGGGGCCTCCCTGGTGGCTCAAAGGGTTAAGCAATCCGCAGCATCTGCAACAGGAGTTCCATCCCCGGCTGGCCAGGGAGCAACCCACATGGCATAGCAGACCTGACTAGCCCCCTGCTCCCCTCAGCAGTGTATTTCAGTCAGTCTGCTTGTTCTGTTCCCTACTCTGTCTCTGTTGAATCCTTTCACCTCCCGCATCACTGGCCTGTACCCCAGGTCTTGTGTGCATTAATAAATAAATCTTTAAAAAAAATAGATTTGAGAAGAAGATACCCTTTTAATAGAAGCCAAATGAAGTTCAATAGTGCCATTTCACCATCCTTAAGGCAGGTTCTGATTTTTAAGATCCTTCCTAATGCACACGAAATATTGGGAGCCTGGGAGTGACTTGTGACCAACAGTGGAGAAGCACCATTAGGCAAATATCATTGAGTTACCTGCAAGGAATTGGAGTGATCTGGTTCTTCTCCCCAGTCCTTCACACACCATGCCAGGCAGATCTTTGAAATAAGGTGGGGGACCCTTGTAGCTGTTGAACATTAAAGTCATTTGCTAACCTTTTAGCCCACCAGCTGGTCTTCAGATCCCAACCAAGGAAAATATTCCTGACCCTCAATGGCTTTGCTGCCCCATACAAACCCAAGTGACTCAAATTGAATACTTGGAAAGAAAAAGGGCAACAAAACAGAATTTGGATAATTGTGGTTAGAAAAATGGCTTTGGGATCATTTGGCCTTAGTGTTTAGAAGACTCAGAGGGCCCAAAGAATGCAATGGATTCCGGGAAGTTGGATGTGAACACACATTCCTTTAGAACACCCCGTTACCAAGTTTCTGCTTGTTTTCTTGAAATCTGTAGTGTCTGAAGAGAGATCATCTTCTTTAGGCTGGAGAACAGAGAAATACTCTAAGATCAGATGAGGGAATGGAAGAATATCTAATACTCATTAGACTATCATTTCTAGCAAATGCTAAGTCAGCCAGAGGCAGGCAAGAAATACTCTAATGCAGGAGTCCTCATAGGAACCTTACAAAATATCCAGCCCCATCATGGAATGCAGGCGACCCCACAAGAGGCCTGACTGTTTATGCAAATCAGCAAAGTCAGCGAGGGGAGAACAGAGGGTGGTGGGGATTCATGTGAGCTGGCAAGGGCACATCCGATCTAAGAGCAGTCCACCCTGGCACAGATGTCTGTGGGATGCTCAAAGCAGGCCCAGTGTTGCCAGACCTCCTGCTCTTTCAAGAGGTACCAAATCTACAATATTATGTGCAATCTCATGTACCATATTATATATTATGCTGAAAACACAATTTTTTAAATTATTTTATTCAAACTGGAAAAAATGTCTCCTGGCTAGATTCTTCCAATGGACTTCTTCCATACAATTTCTGACCTGTGAAAGTAATCTAAAACTTTGTGAGACAAAATATAGATAGATAGATAGATAGATAGATAGATAGATAGATAGATAGATAGATAGATAGATCGATCTCTAGGAAATGATGTATAAATGATATTAATGATTTGGGAATTAAAGATTACTTAGTGATCAAATCAGTCCAATTTTTGGATGAGAAACTGAAGATCAGAGAACTGAGCAAGCCTGTGAACTAGCTGCGGGCAGATGGAGAACGAAAAAGTCTGTCATTTGGCTCCCAGTCCAGTGTGCTTTCCTACCTGGTAACGTCCTAGCCTGTCACCCACACCTTTTGCCCTTCTCTTCTCAAAACTCAGCTCAGGGCTAAGCCCATCATTTCCCGACTCCCCGCCCCCGTCCCTGTGTAGCGCCCCCACCCATGAGCCCATAATTTTATCTTCCACAATCTTTACATCTTCATTACAAGAGCAAATGAGAGGTATTATGCTGCTTTATAAGAGAATACAAAAGATGGCTGGGGGAGCAGGAAACTGTGGCTACTTTTCCAGTCAGAGGGATTCAGCTCCTAAGTCCACATGGTGCCCCTTCCTGTATGCTGTCACACCGTACATTTGATTCCTACCCATAAACTCAAGACAACGTTCATCCCTACAAACATACTTTGACCAACCAGCTGAAAGAAATCTCTTTATCTTCTAAGCCCTCCAGATGTTCTGCAGACCACTCATTTGGCACTACTTCTCCAACTTGAGCTGTGATTCCTGAGCTGGACTGAGAATTAGAATCATCTGGAAGCTTATCTTCACCATAATTAGGCTTCCTCCCTGTCCAGCTAGCTCTGAATCTCTAGGACTTAAGCCTTTCTAATGTGCAACCACAGTTGAAACCTCTGAACTAATCTGTAAAGCATTTGAAGATGAAATGCCTGACAGTAAGATCAGTTGAGTAATTTGAAGGGCCCAATGCAAAACAGACATGGAGGTTCTTGTTTAAAAATTAAGAAAGGGCTTCCCTGGTGGCACAAGGGGTTACACACCATACTATGAAGCAATCCACAGCCTTTGCAGCATGAGTTTGATCCCCGGCCAGCCAGGGAGCGACCCACATGGCGAGGCAGACCTCTCCTGTCTCACCCACTGCTCCCCTCAGCAGTGTATTTCAATTAGTCTACCTGTTCTCTTTCCCACTCTGTCTCTGGTGAGTCCTCTCACACCGCCCCCCAGCATCTCTGGCCTGTACCCCAGCTCTTGTACACATAAATAAATCTTTAAAAAAAAATTAAGAAATTCAAGATGGTGACCAAAGGGTCCTATATGAAGAATTATACACTCTGAACTACAGTAATGAATGGCTTTATAAAACCTGCTTTGATGCTTATAAATGACATTTTGTTTAATTGAATTTTCTAATTGTTTATTGTTAATTAAGGAATATAATACAATTTGTAGGCTGATTTTATAATCACATAAATTTTAATATTTTATCTATAGTTCTAGATTTTTTATATAAACACTCAAATAATCTGAAAGTAGTAATATTTTTATTTCATCTTCAATATTTATAACTTTTATTCTCTGTCATGTTTATCACTCTAAGCCCTCTAGCACAATGTCAAGTGATGTTAGTGAGCATGCTTCACTCAAACTCAGGAGGAGGAAAGTGTTCAGCATTTCACCATTGCTTATAATATTTGCTGTAGGTATTTGATAGATTTTCTGCTTCATAGTAGGAAATATTCCTTCTTTTAGTTATGAATTTTTATTTTTTATAATAATAATGATATAAAATTTATATTTATGAAGGGTAATATAGTAAAGTGGATATAACTAAAGCATCAAAATGTGCACACCAAGAACTGACTACCATTATGTTTGTCTATAATAATAATTAGGAAGAACACAAATGTCCAACATTAGAATTTCTTCTAATATATTATGTACGTATACATATACTTGGATACATAATCAAAATTCAGAAAACTGAAGATAAGATTTTTATCTTAACTTTGGTTATCCCTAGAAAATAATTTATTTTTTTTCCTTTTTATTTTTTCTTTTTAATTTTTTAATTTTTTTTAAATAATAAATTTTATTTTTATATTCCCCCATACAATTGCAAACCCCCCATTCTGACCCCAATCCCTCCCCTGCCGCCCCCCACCCCCCAAAGAGTGTCTCTGGTTCATAGTTTTTTGTTGATTTTGATTTTCACTTTCTTATATTCATTTTCCTGGTCCCTTATTTAAGTTTTCTAGATTCCTGCTATGAGTGAGACCATCCGGTATTTTTCTTTTTCTTTTTGGCTTATTTCGCTGAGCATGATCCCTTCCAGCGCCATCCATGTTGCTGCAAATTGCATGTGTTTATCTTTTTTGAATGCTGAGTAATATTCCATGGTATATATGTACCACATCTTCTTGATCCAGTCATCTATTTTTGGGCATTTGGGCTGTTTCCAAAGCTTAGCTATTGTAAATAGTGCTGCTATAAACATAGGGGTGCAGGTGTTCTTTGGAATTGATGTTTCTGTGTCCTTTGGGTAAATCTCTGGGAGTGGAATTGCTGGATCATATCATTTTAATTTTTAATTTTTCTCTAAGAGTAGTAAAATTTATTTAAATTGGGTATTAAGATTTATTTAAAATATGCTAAAATTATAATTTCCCTTTTTCCTATCATTTATCTTTTTCTTTTTAAATCATGATTAGTTTTTAGAACATTTGAAATGATCATATGGTTTGTATCCTTTATTCAACTAATATGGTGAATTATATTGATTTATTTTGAATAATTCTTTTTTATATTTTATTCCTGGAATTAACCCTACTTTGTCTGCTGTATCATCTTTTTAAATATTACTGTATTCAATTTGATATTTTGGTCAGTATTTTGTGTTTATAGAGATCTTGTCTATAATTTTCCTTTTGTAATGTCCATGTCTTATATTGGTAATGGGTTATATTGGCCTCAAGACATTAAGGAAAAAAGTATATTATTAAAGAAAAAGAGAAATATTTACAATGATAAAAACATCAATTTACAAGAAGCAATAACAATGCTAAATATCTTTTTAAAAAAGATTTATTTTTATTTATTTATGCATAAAATAACTGGGGTCTAGGCCAGAGGTTCAGGGGTGAGAGGATTCACCAGAGACAGAGTGGGGAACAAAATAGGCATATCTACTGAAATACACTGCTGAGGGGAGCAGTGGGTAAGACAGGAAAGGTCTGCTGCACCAAGCGTGTTAGCTCCCTGGCCAGCCATCCAACTCATGCCAGAGTGGCTAATAGCTTAATAGCACTGAGACATTAACCCCTGAGCCACCAGAGAGGCCCCAACAATGCTAAGAATCTATCCACTGAATAACATAGCCTAAAACTACACAAAGAAAAGGTGACTGGAGAAATCTTTTCAGTGTCAATTATTTGATTATGAAGTTACCAGACATGGTTATCTTTATCTACTGATATTTCCCAAGTTTCTTAAATCTATGGTTTTAAGAATATTATTAATTTTATAAATAGTATTTTAAAAAAAACACTTTTAAAAACACTGTTTCTGTCCCATTTTCTCTCTCTTCTGGGAATCCAATTGCTCATACTTTAAACTTTTCAAACCCAAAGGAATCAAAGGCAGGAATTCAAACACATATTTGCACACCGTATTCATAGCAACACATTCCCAAGAGGTAAAAGATGGAAGCTCAGTGTGCACTGAGGAATGAATGGATAAACGAATGTGGGATACACCTATGATGGAGCATTATTCAGTCTTGAAAAGGAAGGAAATACTGACACTTGCTACAACATGGATGAACCTTGGTGTCATTATGCTACATGAAGTCAGTCTGTCATAAAATGACAAATACTGTATAATTCCACTTATTAGGTACTAGAGCAGTCAAAATCATAGAGAAAGAACGTAGACTCGTTATTTCCAGGTATTGGGGGGAGGGGAGAAAAGTGAATTACTGATTAATGGGGACATAATTTCTGTTTGGAAAGATGAACAAGTTCTGGAGAGGATGGTTTGATGGTTGCAAAAACAATGTGTATATGTATTTAAAACCACTGAATTATACACTCAGAAAATACTTAATGGTAAATTTTATGTGTTGTTTACTATAATTTTTAAAATGCACAAATGGGAAACCAGTGGAAGGAGGCTGTTTGAGAAGATTCTTGGCCCAGATGTGTGTGGGTCTCTTAGGTGAGGCCAGATATCACCGATACCTTAGGGAGAGTGTGTTCCTGATTCTCTTTACATCATCCAAATAAAAGAAACAGAGAAATATATTTTTCCTTAGTTGCTTAAAAATAGAGAAGTCATTCTAGGCCTATGTTCTTGATGGCTCTGTTTACTTTCCAACTAAAAGAATCCCTTCCTGTTATGAGAAAAGCGAACACTTTGCATGCACTTCCATGTGGGCTGAGTTGAGGCATGTGATTGATGATGGCCAGAATTTAAACTGCAGTTCTTAGAAAAGGTAACTTTGTAAACCAAACACCACAGCCCAGAGCCCTTTTCCTCAAATTTCCGCTGAGACTCAAAGGTAACTGAATTTACTATCTATTTGGAAATCATCAGTTCCTCTCTCCGCCTCCCTTGGGTCATGTCTTCTACACTTCCACTGTTCTGTGACAGAGAATATCAGGAATGGCTTGACCTAGACATATTTTTTTGCATAAAAATTAATATCTGGGCCCCAATTCCATGAACTTGAAGTCAGATTTTCCATGCCAGGGCTTTGGAAAAAGTATTTGATGACCAAATATTTGATGTGGTTTTGTAGTCCAAATCTTACCCACACACTCTACCAGCTATTTTCATCTCAAAAAGAGCTATTTTATTGATCCACATGTGAACTTGGAAAGGCAGAACCTCTGCAGGCACAGAATATGAGCTGCTTAGAAACCATGGAAATGCCCTGAGGCAATGTGGCCAAAATGCACAGTTAAGGGAATGTTTTAGTCATCTCTTTTCTGTTTGGTTCTAAAACTGGGAGTTGAAAGAGCTTCTAATGTTAGCGAAAGCAGAGAGTCAGTCTTGAAAAAAATGGCTGTCCCTATGCCAGAGCTGAGGTAGGACCCCTGTAGATGTGCCTCTTTCACACTGACTGCTGCAGGGGGAAGGGAACCAGGCAGAGTAGGGGCATTCTCACTAGAAGACAGCCTGGCATGGTGCAAGAGCTGGAATCCCCTTCAAGGACATAAACATCTGTGAATGCAGATTCTCTTGACTTCATTCTCCTTACTTTCTACCCTGTGGTCTTCCTAAAACACCCCATGTGACAGAAGAGTTTACTACAACTGCCATTGTTACTATTGTGGGGTACAGAGGGCCACCAAAGAGAGAAGGCAGAATGGCTAGAGATTTAGAAACTTGGTTTCAGCCTCTGTCATTTATGACTGCATGACAATGAAGAAGTTACAGGAGTTTCCTCACTCTGGTTTCATGGTCTATAAAATGGGGAGGGAGATACTACCTGGCCTGTGAGCGAAGTGTCTGGATGGGAGGAAGCAGTGCAGGTAAACACAGCTGAGCGACTGGTGTATGGGGTGTGTGGGTTATGACTCTGATGTTCCTGCTGCCCTGGACCATGGACAGCTGCCTGTCTGCTAGTAAGCTGGGGTTCACAGAGTGACTCTTGTACCCCCAACATCCTGGGAGATGCTGAGAGATGCATCCCTGTAAGATAGGTGATCTTGGACTTCACAAACTAAGGAAAGAGGAACACACATTAAAATGATGTTTCTTGGTGTGTCCGAGATTAGATTAACTGTAGTTTTTGAGCCACATTTCGAAGAGCAGCTAGAATTTGGGAAAGACCTTCAGAGTAAGCATATATGCCCCCCAGTCTGCAGGCCTGTTTCTCCTGATCTCACCTCACATCCCTCATTTAGACTTGGCAAAGCTGCTTTGATATCAGGACAAATAAGGTCACCTTTAGGGTGAAAATCCCAGATGAGGAGGTGAGGGCCTGAGAAAAATGTGTTCTTGGCTTTACCTAGGGTCACCCTCCTGGAGCATGAACACGGGAGGAACAAGAGACTGGAGGCTGGTCTATTTTCATTTCTCCAATTTGCTGCCAAAGAAATGATGCTCAAATTATATGATCTTCTTCCCTGTTTCTTGTGTTTTGCTTGCTCAGCATGTCTATGAAATCAGGCTGAATAAGATTGTCTTTATCCAGAGAAGGTGACTCTTTAATCCTATGCTTTCCCTTGTGTGTAGCGTTAGTCTTTCTCCAACATCTGGTTTGCATGAGGTAGAATCGCTTTCCCTCGCCACTCCCCTGAGTGTATGTTGATGGATGAGTAGGGACTGGGCTACTAGATGAACTGTGTCAGGCAGGGGCTAGGCCCAGCAGACAATACTGGGAAAGAGGGTAGTTTGCAGTGAGTTTAATGAAGGAACTTTTTCTTTATCATACTTTGGGGGCACATTTCTTGCCTCCATACATGCATATGCTTCATTCATCAACAAAAGAACTATGTTTAAAAGGATCAGTGAAAAATGGTGATGCTCCTCACACCAGCATAAGGGCAGTCGGTTAGTGCTCCAGAGCTTGAAAGGACCAGGAATATGTGAACCCCAGAACTCAGAGAGAGGGATGATGGTTTTGTAGGGGCCTACCTGACAGGGTTGTGGATTTCCATAAAGAAATAGAAAAACATTTTGAGCTTCCTAGTAGACATGGATTTGGGGTTGTGGGGGGCAATATTCAGCTCACTACAGTAAATTGAGATCTTCCTTGGTATTTACATTTACTAAATACCCAAGCTACTAGTGATTCATCTATAAGGTCTCAAGGAGTTTTAAGTTTTTCAAGATCTTCCTATAAAAAAATTTCATAAATTGATGGAACCAATCATGTATGACATTCTCTATCTATAAACTCAAATGTGCACAAATGTATCTTCTTTTGCTTTCTTAAATGTGATTTTTAAGTTTTATCTTGGGTTCCCAGTTCTGCCTACAAACTCCTGTGGCTTAAGAAATTCTGGTAAAAAAGAGAAGTTCTGGTCAAGATTCCAGAACAAATGTGCAGAGCTAAAAAGAATGTGTGCATTGGATGGCTGTGTCTCTGAGAAAGTCAAGCAAACAAACAAAAACAAATTAGGAATGTCTGCAGCGCCCCAGTTATCATGTTCTCTCATTTATAAATGGTGAGTAAGGAAAGATCAAACTAGCCACTTCAGATATTTCAGTCATTTCCTCAATCATTTCAGGCTGAAACACATTGAGTTCTAATTTCCACACCACCACCATCTCCTCCAGTCCTGCTTTCATCCACAGGCCTGGCTGCTGCTGTGAGCTGGATTTAGAGTCTTATTTGCACTCCTGGGCTGTCACTCAGAACCAAGCAAACAGACCCCAGATTTCCTGGTACATTCTGGGCAAGGACTTCACACCAGTATCCAGCCACCTTCTGTGGGCTCCCTTCTACTTCCTTAACTTTATCTGGGGAAGGAGAGTATGAGTAGGAGACACGCTAAGTGTCTTTGTGCTAGGCACAGAATTCTCATTTCCTAAAACTGGATGGAGGTGTTTTTATTTTGCTTTGGCTTAGTTTTCATTTTTTTAACTTGTCTTTCTTTCCTCTCAGTTTCTACCAGTCACCTTTCCTCCCAGGGCATGACTCATGTTTGACAGCCTGTGTAAAGCTCAGGCCCTTAGGACATGAGAGAGAAAGTTCAGGACTTGATTCCCTTGCCCCATGCCAACTGCAAATGCTGGAAAAGATTGTCCTCAGACTGGACCCAGCGTTCTGTACTTGTAGTGCCCTAAGGGGCTCAGAAATTGTTTCATGGTGTTTCTAGGCTAAAGAGATACCTAATAGTTCTGTTTACTAAGTAGTTAAATTCAAACAACTTGAGAAGTATTTATGCCCTAACAGCATTGTAGCCACATAAAAATAATAATAATATACACACATTTAAAAAAATAATATTTTTTTTCTTTAATAACCATAATTTCTTCTTATTTGGATTGGGTTCCCAACATCTCTTCCAACATGAGAATCACATTGGACACCACCTGTATTCAACTGACCTGTGTCCCCAAATTCATATGTTGAAATCCTAATCCTCAATATAACTGTGTTTGGAGACAAGACATTTAAAGAGGCAGGTAACTTTCTGCCCCTGTTGTGTTTTTTTTTTTTTTTTTAAGATTTATTCATTTATGCATACAAGAACTGGGGTGTAAGTCAGAGGTGTGGGGGATGAGAGGATTCACCAGAGAGGGTAGGGAGCAGAACAGACATATCTACTGAAATAAACTGCTGAGGGGAGCAGCAGGCAAGCCGGAGAGGTCTGCTGTGCCATATGGGTAGCTCCCTGGCCAGCTGGGGATTGAACTCATGCTGCGGTGGCTGGCAATAGCTTGATAGTGCTGTCTTTAACCCATGAGCCACCAGGGAGGCCCCTCTGTCCCTGTTTGATGTCCCTTTGGCGGAAGTGTCTCAGAATGAATTCACTTCTGAACCTACAACCTTTAAGAGAGAGTTCAAGAGATGCAAAAGTGCCTACAGCAGCCAGGCAGGTACACAAATGTATAAAAACAGGCACTTAAAGCAACAGAGGCCAGTGAGGGAGACAGTGAGTGAGCTGAATGGATAGAACCACAGAAAGCATGTGCAGCGGGACACTGCCTTCAGGTTGCAGATGGGCAGTCCTGGATGAGAATCCAAAACCCCAGTCTGATCAATTCAGATCTTAAAGCCACTAGGAAATCATGCCAGGATTGGAGACTTTGGTCCCAGCAATGTTAGCCGAAGTTTCCAGACAAAACCTTAACAGGAATACAAGCTCTGTCAAATCAGGTTACAATTATCAGTCTCTTTGCTCAATTGTTTACTCCACTTTTTTCCCTTTCCCTCTCCCTCCGACATTTTTCTTTTCAATTTAAGCAAAACAGACCTTGAGTTTCCTGCTTCTGGAATGTTACAGAAAACAGATTACTTAGAAAAGCTTGCTACCATTTATAAATGAGAGACCATGATAACTGGGGCGCTGCAGACATTCCTAATTTGTTTTTGTTTGTTTGCTTGACTTTCTCAGAGACACAGCCATCCAATGCACACATTCTTTTTAGCTCTGCACATTTGTTCTGGAATCTTGACCAGAATTTCTCTTTTTTACCAGAATTTCTTAAGCCACAGGAGTTTGCAATCAATGATCTTTCCAGAACACACTACAAAGGAAAAATTATAACACTCAGGGTTAAAGTTCTTATTTTTGGTTCTGTCTAAATATGTCAACACGAAAGACTAAAGTAGTAAAAATCAGTTATATGATACCTTCACCTACCTACCCATGATGTGCCTACATGGTTGGAGAATAGAGACTTAGAGCTTCTAGAATAAAGACTTGACAGAATTAGCCAATGAAGCCATCTGGTTCTGGACTTTTCTTCTGGGTGATATTTTTGATTGATTCAATCATCCTACTAATTATAGATCTATTTAGATTTTCCATTTCTTCATGGCTTAGGCGTGGTAGGCTATACATTCCTAAGAATTTATCCATTTCTATTTATTAGTGTGCAATTGCTTGTAATAGTTACTATGATCTTTAGATCACAAATCCTTCCTAAAATCTTCCAAAAATTGAAGAGGAGGAAGCACTTCTAAACTTATTTTTTGAAGCCAACATTATTCTGATACCAAAGTCAGACAAAGATACTACAAGAAAAGTAAACTACAGAAGCATGCATGGAAATAACTTTTAAAAATATTAGCAAATCAGGGCCTCCCCTGGTGACGCAGCGGTTGAGCGCTGGGCTGCGAGGCTGCCCACGGCCTCTGCAGCGCCAGTTCATTCCCCAGCCCCCGGCGAGGGTCTCACAAAAAAAAAAAAAAAAATTAGCAAATCAAATCCAACACATATTAAAAAGATCAGACATTATCACCAACTGAAAGGTAAGGATGTTTCAACATATGAAAAGCAGTTCATATTATATACTACATTAATAAAGATTTAAAAAATCACATGATAAATTTAATGTAAAAAATCATCTGACAAAAGTCAACCTTTCATAAAAATTCAACAAACTAGGAAAGAAACAAATTACAAGGAAATTATCTCAACAAAATAAAAATTATCTCAACAAAAAAGTTCACAATAACATCATATTCAATGGTGAAAAATTGAAAGTTCTTCCTTTAAGATCAGGAACAAGACAGGGACGCCCACTCTCACCATTTTTATTCAACATAGTACTGGAAGTTCTTGCCAGAGCAATTAAATTTTACAAAGAGAGAGAGGGGGGCCTCCCTGGTGGCACAGGGATTAAGTTTCATACTATCACAGCAATGGCCTAAGTTCCAGCCCAGGCCAGGTAGCCAACCCACATGGCACAGTAGACCTCTCCTGTCTTGCCTGCTGCTCCCCTCAGTAGTTATTTCAGCCTGTTCTGCTCCCCACTCGGTCTCTGGTGAATCCTCTCACTCCCTGCACCTCTGCCTATACACCAGTTCTTGTATGTGTAAATAAAAATAAATATTTTTTTAAGAAAGGTATCCAAATTGGAAAGTAAGAAGTAAAATAGTCTGTTGCAGATGGCATGATTTTATGTAGAGAAACTTCTAAAAACTCCATAAAAAATTGTTAGAATGGCTTTTAAAACCTAGTAAATTTGCAGAATACAAAATCAACATAAATAAGTTGATTTTTGTAAACCAACAGCAAACTATCTGAAAATGTAATTAAGAAATCTATCCCACTTGCAATTCTACTTTCTCTTCAATTTTATAATATGCCTTTTTTACTTAAGATATGTTGTAGATATTTTACTCAGTCAATGTACATAAAATTCTATTTCATCTTAAAGAATAAAGTATGCTCAAATCTTCACATTGTTTCATGCCCAGCATTTATTTAAGTAAAACTTTGTAGCTAAGCATTCAGGTGGTTCTCATTTTTCCCACTATATATCTGTGGTAAACATCCTTGTAAACATACTTTTGACAATTTTCAAACATCTTTGAACAAATTTCTATATTAAATGGCACACTCATTTTTATTAACATTGTTAACTTGCCATCCAGAAATTTGACTTAATTCATACTCCCACCAACAGTGCATTGGAGTTGCTATTTGATTCCAACCTCTTCATCTCTGAGTAATATCAATTTTTATTTTTTTAATTTTTTTAAAGATTTGTTTGTACATATAAGAATTGGGATACAGGTCAGAGTTGTAGGGTATGAAAGGATTCACCAGAGACAGAGTGGGGAACAGAACAGGTGCATTGACTGAAATACACTGCTGAGTGGAGCAGCGGGCGAGTCAGGGGAGGTCTGCTGTGCCGTGTGGGTAGCTCCCTGGCCAGGGATCAAAGTCATGCTGCAGTGGCTGCAGATAGCTTCATGGGTTGCATCTTAACCCCCTGAGCCACCCAGGAGGCCCTGATGTCAATTTTTAATCTTTACCAATCTGATAGAAAAAAGATGTTTCAATTTTTCTTTTATTTTGCACACTTATATTACTAGTAGGGTCAGCCACATTTCAATAAGGTCATTGACCTCTTTTTTGCTGTTGCTTGGTAAATTACAAGCTTTATGTATTTGGCCTCCTATTGGATTATCTACGTTATCATATTAATTTATACAAACTCTATATTAGGAATATTACTTTGTCATATATGTTGTAAACATCTCTTCCATTTTTGTTTCCTTTTTCATCTTTGCATATGATATTTTCTGCCATTTTACATAGCCCAGTTCAATGTTTTCCATGGTTGTTTCAATTTTTCATGTCTTCCCTGATCTCAAGATTATGAAAATAATGCACTGGGTGTGTTTCAGCATTTGACAATTTGTATTCCAAATTCAGAGATTCTGTGTGTTTGACTCGGTAACTTAACAATCACCCTACTCTTAGCCTGCTGGAGCAGTTTCCTCTCCCATTCCTAAATTCTCTTCATAGTGCTAAAGCGATCAAAATCAACCTCTCCCTCTCACAGCTCTAGAAGCTCTTCATCAGCACTTGGCCAGGATGGTGCCAGAACTAGGGTTACCAGCGAGACGCCAGGAGTGACTTTGACATGATCACAGAAAAATAAACATTAGTTATCACAGCAACAGCTGCTGTGGCTGCACTCCCAAGCCTTCTTTCTCACTTGGGTCCACATGTCTTGAGTTGTGCACATGTGCTGAACACCCGTTGCTACCAGAGATGGCAGTCTGGAAAGGCAGCCCTTCCTGGCACACCCTGGCAGCTCATTCTGTCTACAAAAGTCTTATTCACTGATAAAGGTTAAATAAGGAACTCACCTCACTCAGTCTCTCTCCTAGTTTTGGAGAACAAAGAACTCATTTAAATATGAAAAGATAAATTAGGTCCATTCAGAGGACTGGGATACATATTTAATTAATTTGTCTGGACATTTGTACAGAATGAAATTTTAATTAACATAAAAATCTGTGTTCCTCTAGAAACTGTTTAAAAGATTTAACTAGAAAAAGACAATCTATTTCAAGTAATTTCTTCAGAGGGAATGTAACAGTGAGAACTAGTGACATTGTGGTTTGGTGCTAAGAATCCAAGCTGGGAAGAAGTGAGTAAGAAGCCACTGTAGGGTTAGCAGGAGCCTGTGTTACAGGGCCCAGGAGTTAGGGTCACCTAGCAGATCCTGGAGCCATGCCAAGAGCTGCAGCTGCTGCCCAATCACTACCATAATCCCAGGGGAGAAACCGCTGCTTCTCCCTCTTCCAGTCAGCTCCTCCTCAGGGCCTGCTCAGCACCTTCGCAGTAGCTGGAAGCACCAACCACAAAGGGTTTCCAGGGGGACACGGTTCTGGGGATGCCTAGTGGAGCAGGCAAGGGGAGCGTGGAGAAGTGGACCTGGGACTGGGAGACCTTTTCTCATGAACCAGTGTGGTCACTGCCCTAAGTCTTTCTCCCATCTACCTGATACTGAGTTGTATCTTTCTTAATAAACAGGTAAGTGTAAGTAAAGTGTTTCTGTGAGTTCTTTGAGCAGATTCTAGAACCCAAAGAGGAGGTTGTGGGCCCCACTGATATAGAGCTGGTTGACCAGAAGGCAAAAGGGAGGCTGGATTTGAGCCTGGCATCTGAAGTGGGGCAGTCCTGTGGGACCTGATGCTAACCACAGGTAAATATCATCAGAACTGAATTGAAGGCAGGACATTCGGTTGATGTCCACAGAGAATTGGAGAGTTGACTGGTGTGAGAAAAAAAATCACACATCTGAGGCAGAAATGAAGTGTCATGAAAGTACAAAGGAAAAGCAGTGCCATTCCCTTTAGCCAGTGCCAAATGGACAAATACTGCAAGATACCACCACATGACATACCCTGATTGGACAAGCTCAGAGAGACAGTGCAATGGTGTTTGCTGGGGCTGAGTGAAAGAGAAATGGGAGTTAATATTTAATGCATGGAGAGTTTCAGTTAGGGAAGATGGAAATTTCTGGAGATAGACAGTGGTAGCGGTAGCACAACAATGCCACTGAAATGTCTACCTTAAAGTGATTAAAATGGTCAATGTATATTATATATATTTTACTACAATAAAAAATTTTTAAATGTATTTACCTTGTGATTTTCTTCTTGAATTTGTAATTGATAAGTCTGGGCATTTAGGACATTTAAAAATAACTTTTGCAAGTGCAGTGTGAATCATAAGGGGTGTGCGTTGAGTGACTCAGAAAACAATCTTGCCTTACTATCAGTTGGGTACTTTGGTCTTTTGAAATTACTGGACTGTAATGCAGGCAGGTTAATCTAGACAGGATGGATATGTGGGTTCAAGTTCAGAGGGAAACTTCCTTTAACTCTTAGGGCAGAACCAATACCAACTTGAGTCATCTGGGAGAAGAATATATCTCATCTGATAACGCAGAGATAAAAGTGATGCAACATTTTCCTAGTTCTATATGCACTTTTGTTTTCATTTTTATGACTGAGAGTGAGCAGACCTAAATGGAGGGTAGACTAGCTCAGCGGAGGAGAGAGGGTGTTGTTTGCTGAAAAGCAGGTTGCTACGGGTCTGCTCTTTCCCAGGCACCATCTTTTGCATCTTGCCTTGAGTCTGGCACTAAGATATCACCCCCTTGAGCTTGACAATGAGCACTCAAAAACAGAAAATTTCAGCGAAGGGTGGGGGCTGGGTGTCAGGGAACCAACCATATGATAGAGGTTTGGAATTTCCAGGCCCATCCCTAGACCTCCAGGGAGGGGAGAGGGGCTGGAGGTTGCATCCAGTCACCAATGGCCAGTGAATTCTCCATCATGCCAATGTAATGAAGCCTCCATAAAACTCAAGCTGGGGTTTGGAGGAGATTTGGAGAACTTCCGGGATGAATATGTGGAGATTTTGGGGGAGAAGGGGTGCCTGGAGAGGGCATGGATGTTCTGTGCTCTCTTTCCATACTGTATCTTAGGAAAGGCAAGGTATGCCCTGCCTGGTTTCCCGAGTTATATTATTTTAATAAACTGATGATCTAGTAAGTAAATGGGTTTCCTGAGTTCTGTGAGTAATTCTAGAAAATTAATAGAACCTGAGGAGGGGGTTGTGAGAACCTTTGATCTGGACCTAGTCAGTCATACACACAGGCTGCAACTGGCCTCTGCGGTGGTCATAGGAGACCCTGACCAAAGTTAGATACTGTCTCATGATAGATACTGTCTCCTGGTAGATCTGTGGGGTCTGATACTGTCTCCTGGTAGATCTCCAGTTGGGGTCCAAGAATTGCTTGTGGTGTAAGGAAACCTCCATACACACTCACATGGAAGTTGGGTCCAAGACATAAGACAGTGCCTCACACATCGTAAGAGCTCAATAAATGGCAGGTATCATTATTAAAGCAGGTGTGTAGCTTAGTCTAAAAATGCAGGTGCACAGAAATATCAATTTGTTTCCCTTAAAACAGCTTAGTGAGGACTGTGAGTGCCCACTCCACCCA
The DNA here is from genome assembly GCF_014898055.3 of Talpa occidentalis. NCBI lineage: Eukaryota > Metazoa > Chordata > Mammalia > Eulipotyphla > Talpidae > Talpa > Talpa occidentalis. Next base: position 104,814,569 of record NW_023604861.1, on the reverse strand, counting down.
CATAGTAGGAAACTCCCCTGACCATCACTGTACAGGGTCTGGAGACTCATGTGGTTCACACAGTACAGGCCAGATGACCCCGACATCTATGGCAATCTCCCTGTGGTGGCAGCCATGCAGGGGTTCCCACCAGACCTTTCATCCACAGTCCCTTAGGCTAAGATCTAGGGGTGGGGCCAGGTACTAATTCTCTCTCTGCTTGCTCTGAAAACACTCAGTCTTTCCCTTTGTACCAGTCAGGGTCCAGGCAGGAAAGAGAAGCCACATCCAGGCCAGGTAATAGGAGTGACCACAAAGGGACTATTTAGAAAAGTGTAGGCAGCATTTAGGGAAATTGATAAGGAACAGAGCAGCTTGGAGCTGGCAATTGTGGGAAGTGATTACAGCCCTAGGCTAAGGAAGAGGAACTGTCTCCAGAGCCAAGAAAGTGCAGACAAGCACTATGGCCTTCCCTAGAGGAGTGCAGCCAACCAGCAGGAACCTTGCAGGGGGATTAGCAGGCCTCACTCTCCTATCTTCTGATCTCCAGCTGCATCTTTCCACTGTCTAAACCAAAACCAGAGAACAAAGCAGCCCTTTGACCTTATTCACACCAGCTATGTAGGCCTGGAGCCAGAAGGGGTGATGGGGAGCTAACAGAAGCCGGTCCTGTGTCCTTCCACTCTGGGATCCTAACATCCCTCGTTGGGCAGGACAGGGGAGTAGAATTTTCCAACAGTCCTTTGTAACTGTAAGTAGCTTTAGAATTACAGTCTTATTGACCTGACTGGAGCCCATAACACAGCAACAGGCAGGGGACGTGGGGGAGTGGCTTCATTCTAAACTCAAGGACTGGGAGGCATTCATTCCTTCAAATTCTCCCTCAGCTTCTATTTGAGGTTTGATATGGCATCAATTAGTATTATCCCTTTGATTAAAAATTGTGCTCTCTGCTGAGCTACAAATAACTGTAGGCAGACAATCTCCTTGTAGGCAGACAATCGTCACGATGTGAGTTGACGTGGCTTCAGATTCTGAGAGCAGATTTGATAGGAAATTAAGGAAGAGAACATCAGAGAACACAGCATCTGGAGCTCGGGAGTGGTGACAGACTGTTCTGTTGCATTTTTGCGTGTTTCTGTTATGCCACTTGAAGCAAAGCGACATGTTGGATCCAGCAAATCCTGACTGAGGCAAGTATAGGCCCCTCCTCAGCACCGTGTGCTTACCCGTGACAAGTGGGACAGCTAACAGGACACGGGTCTCCAGCCATTATTGGGTTAACTCTGCCTCGGTAATTCAGTTCACATCAACACCCACACTAGTTCAGCAGAAGCCAAGTTCAAAAAGAAGAGATGCCTGGATTCTCTCACACCAACAAATAGTGATGCTATTTCTCAGGTTGAAGCTTTCCAGGACTATTCACAGGCATATTTATCCTAGCGGAGGCTTATGCTGTCCTTCTTGCCTGTTTATTGTTCTGGGAAGTACGGAAGGAATGTTTATGTGGGGATTTCAGTAACAGCCAGTGGAGTAGTGAGATAATGAAAAGTTTTCATTTCAAAACACAGGCATGGCTGCGAATGCCGGTCTTGTGCTCCCAGCTTCTGTGGAGAGAGACTCCGTAGGGAAACATGCCATAAACCCCTCCCCATGGGCACTCCTAACACACGCTGGTTCTGCCTCTGAGGACTCCCCAAGACAGGCTCTCCTCCATCCTCATTCTTTTGAGTCTACAAGTTAATGTTCTTCTGTGAAACTTTACTTCCTGTGGGCTTCTGGTCTCAGCTCTAAGTGCTTCTCCTCCTGCTCTCTGCTTGTCCTTCTCTGTCTCACTGGTCCGCTCATCTTCTCTGTCATGGAATTGGCTAATGCGACAAGGGGAAATCTGCCTGGGGCAGAAGAGACCTAGCTCCCTCCAGCTAGGGGCAGATGCATGGCACCTCCATCTTTCCATCTAGGGGAGGGTGAGGAGGAGAAAGCAGTTCTAGCTGCCATCAAATGGGCCTTACTTGCCCCCATGACAGATGAGGAAAGCACATGTGCCTTACATCAGGCTCAGCAGCAGGGCCTGGGCTGCTTTCAGGTGGCTGCTTTCAGGCTGCTTTCCCGCTGACAAAATTCAGCTCTGGAAATTTCCATACCAGGTTCACAAAAGATCGAGGCTACCCAACCCAGAGCAAGGAGCATTGTGTGCGTGATGCCACAGAGATGGCTGAGGTAACAGCAGCTGTAAATGACATCTGTTCAGTTTGTGACCAGAAGAGAAAGTTGCTTCAGGTTCAAGGTGAGAGACTCATACTGTGTCTACCACACACAAAAGAGTAAGCTTCCTGGGACAAGGATCTTCTATTCTGTTCAGGGCAGAGGTGCCAGGATCTAGCCACTGTGTTTGAAACACAGAATACTGAAAAAAAGGAATGAAACATACCAATAAATAAGCAGGAGATTTTATGACCTCATGGATAAATGCCTGCAAGCATTTGCCTGGTGAGCTGAGATGCTCATAAGACTCTAAAATCAGTGACTCTGAGATCAGAGGTTCAGTGCTGCAGGTCATTAGCAGGTACTGGATATATCTGATGTATTCTCGCTAAAAGATACACTGAGCTTAAAGGAACAAAGATAACTGGACCAAGAAAGATCTGCCAAGCTTTCCTCTGTTGTAATACAGAAGAGAGGCAAGTGCCACTTTCACCTCCCATTCTATTCCCCGGCACTCCCATGCTGACCACCTCCCAGGATCCTAGGTCACAGCCCCCAGGAACAGATGCTGTTCCTTCCCATACATGTGTGCTCCGGGGGTGAATGTCAATAGGCACAGTCTGTTGCATCCCACCCACCCATGACAGTGTGAGTCAGCATGCAGGAAGGAGCCTGTCGCTCCAGGATGGCTTTGAGAGTTCTTCTTGGAACAGAGGGAAGAGCCCATAGGCCCCTGAGCCTTTACGCCAGCCCTTACAGAATTTCCTTGCCTCAGGCCCAGTTTCACAAGAAGAGTCCCCTCTCAACCCTTCCCTGCACTGATCTCTCCCTTGTTTAGGGAAACTCCAGCCTTACCCAAGGAGACCATCTGACCTGAGGCTGGAGTCACCCCTTAACACCTGACATATCCATGAGTGGGCTGGCTGAAACCTGAGGCAAAGCTGGCAGTTAGAACTAACCCAGGGGTGCTCCCGGGCAACAATCCAAGAAAGCTTTTGGCTCCAAAGATTCCAACAATCAGTCAAAGGACTGCACACCCTCAGCCTCTAGACACTGCCCCAGGTGGGGTCTGTTCTAGAGCCCTCTCCTGTAACAAGTTTTCTAGGCCTTAGATCAGGTCCGATCAACTGTTCTAGGTCCTTCATCAGGAGAGGAAACTGAGATTTAGGACCCTGCTGTACCAGGGAAGTCCCTCTTCCAATTATCTATATCAATGAAATGTACTCACTTTTACACTGCCAGATTTGTAGGTCGAAAACATTATTTAAGTCACTAGCAGGACATACTTATCCTTTAAATAATAGGTGCACATTCCCTTGTTATATCCTAATCAGAGCATAAAGTGGGATGTGTTAAGTCTGATAAAGATGATCTATGGATATTTTCTATGCCTTTCTTACAAAAATTTTTATTTTCGAACAACTTTCTCAGACTCTCTTCTCTCAGACTATTCTGATTGCTACATTAAAAACAACAACAACAAAAAAAAAACCCACCATGGGTCTCTCCAAAGATTAGGGAGACCCCAAAGAATTTGGTGATCCCAAAATAAATCTGGGTTCATTAATGTAGAAACACAGAAAGTTTTCTTCTGTTTCTCAGAAACCTACATTTTAAATAAAATGAATGTCCTCATAAAAGTAATGCAAGATCAGATAAACATTTTAGAGATTACATATAAACTAATGAAGCAGATAAAATCAGTTCTAATTCCACAATTTAGTCATAACCACATTTTATATTTGCTGTATATCCTTTCAGAGACTATGTGTGGAATGAATTATACACAAACCATTTTCTTCGCTTCAAGTGACCTGCTTTTTTATTGCCAATATATAAATTTGCTTCAGTGTCACTAAGTGTGCTCCTATGACAGTCCTGAAGGCTGCAGAGTGCATCTTCACTTAGCCAGCCTGATGGTGTTAGCCACTAAAGTTGTGTCCAACTTTTCCCACTTATAAAAGAACTGTAAGACATGTCCCAGAATTGCAGACAACAAGAACCAGACCAGAGGGATCCAGACAGCTATTGCCCAAAAGTCCTTGAGGAAGGTCTTGGTTCTCCTCCTCCACCTCATCACCAACCATGGGTGAAATGTCTTTCAGATATAAGAGATAAAATAAAAATGAAACGTAAAGGTGAATTAGGAATTGTTAACCCTGTTACTCCCCCAAATCCCTCTCTCCTCTTCCAGCTTATGGTTTTAAAAGGCTCTAGGAAGCTTATTCTATTTTATTTCTGTAGAGAAAATCATCACATGTGAGCGAGGGAGAGGAGTGAGGAGCTTCTGTAAATGTGTCTTCTACTTGCTTCCCACATGCCCTGGTTTTATTAAGCTGATCCCTTGGTTTTCCCTGGGATTTCCCTGGGTTTTCCCTGGGAATCTTTTTCACCCCAACAGATGCCCCTGAAGTCAGGGAGAGAGAGTTAACTCTGTTCCAAGAGGCAGCCAGAGGCGCTGTGTGGCCTAAGGACAGTCTCCTGTCTGTGCCTCTATACCAGCCATCTAACCCCCGGGGGTTCACGGCCCTGAGCCACAGGCAGCCTGAGGAGGCTCTGCTTCTGGTCTGACAAAGTGAGATCCTCCAGGCACTGTGGCAGGCCCTTCGCTGCTCTTTGGATCATTGGAATATATGAGAGGCCTGGGATGTCCTTGAAGTGTGCAAGGCAAATAGTGAGCTGGCAGTCTCTGCCCATCTGGAGCTGAGTCTCCCTTCATTTGGATACCTTAAAAGGCCTTCAAGAGTGATGGATGCGTTCTTATCTCCAGTGCTCTGGATGGGCCTTATTTATAGCCCTGCTGACAAGAGCTGTGCAGCTGGCTGGCAGCTGCATATTCAATTGGGATAATCCACCAGGGTGATTGGTCCATGCTGCCACTATCCCCTCTCATCAGGTTGGAGGGCAGAAGACAGGACAGGTAAGGGCCCCAGTGTCCTCTCCTTTGCATCTTGCATGGACATCAGCTATACAGGCTTCTTGCTGTGTGCAGCAGCTGTGCCAGCCCTGGGGAAGTTCTCTGGCATGGAGGACTTTGTAGACCTGGAGCAGAGACACAGTGGCACTGGCACTCGGTCCCCACCAGTTGCACCATTCCTGTCCCGCAGGCTGAGGGGACAGAACAAAACCTGCCCCCACAAAGCTGCAGCAGTGCCTGATGGTTCACCTCATCCTTAGTGGAATCAGGAATTTACTGTTTTGAATGCCAGAAAACTTTTTATAAAAGAGGAAAGCAAAAAAGCATATAAAATAAACATTGGAAGGGAGAAAATTCAAAGTGTACTTGAGTATTTTCTCCCTAACAGAATTTCCAGAAGGCCTGGGGTGAAAGGACCAATTACTGGTGAATTTGATAGTGTTGGGAAAGTGTTTACATAAACTGACTTGTTACAGCTGATATTTCTAAAAGTTCAAATAGCTGTAATGTGCTTTATAAAAAAAATGCATTTTATATTTTACTAATTTCTAGAGCAGGACATATGCAAAATGTACAATTCTGAGTAATGTGTGGGGCATAATGATGTCAAAACTGATGGAATAATGTAATATGATAATGTGTATATGATAATGTAATATGATAATGGGTAATATATTCTGTAGCCAGACTGCTTTATCGAGTCTACTGAAAAAAGAAAAAATGTCAGATCAGCTTTTATTTTTAATAATTCTGAAATTCCAAGTGTGATATTAACACGGTGTTATAGGCTCATGTTATTTTCCCATGGACATAGATATGCTTGCTGTTTTACTTCTTAAGGAATGTTTTTTGATTTTTGTTTATTTGCTAGGTTTATAATAATAAGATGTGCTATAATAAAGTCAATATCTTGAGATCCATCTTAAGAATTTTTTTTGAAAATTTTATTTATTTTTGTGTAGAAGAACTGGGGTGTAGGCCAGAGGTACAGGCGTGGTAGTAAGGGGATTCCCCAGAGACAGACTTGGGAGCAGCACAGGCAGATCTACTGAAATATACTGCTGAGGGGAGCTGCAGGTGAGACAGAAGAGGTCTGCTGCGTGATGTGGGTCAGCCCCCTGGCGGGGAATGGAACTCAAGCCACCACAATGGGGAGGGTCATCTTAGTGGTAACAGTGTGACTTAACCCCTAGGCCACCAGAGACCCCAAAAGAGTTTTTATTTTTTATGTAGTAGTCAACTAATCAACTCAAATGATTATATTTTGAAAGCTTTTCCTAAAATTAAGAAACTAAAATAATGTGTGACTTCCATGAAAACTGCATATTTTCCAATAGTGGATGCCCTGACTCACCCACTAGCCTGTCTGTCTTTGAGCACATTTCACACTTTCAGACTTCAGTCCTGTTTAGTATTTCAAGCTCTCCATTGATGTCAGATCCCCAAGGCCAGATCACATTACACTTCTGCACACAACCTTTGCAAACCCAGCTTCTAACACGGGGACTTACACACTTTCTACTGGTCTCTCCAACATCTCATATTTAAAACTGATGACCAAGAGATGATGACTTGAAATTGTCTTGCCCCCATGTTCAAAAAACAAAATTCAACTGAGTAAATTCTAAAGCTCTTAATCAATAACATATGAAGTTGGCAGACTCCTAACTTAGCAGATGGAAAGGAGGTCTGAGAAACTGAAATCAAAGACTTTTAAAGCAGAAGGGGGCAGGAAGAGGGATGTAGAGTAGGCAGAAAACAGGTTGTTTTTTTAAAGTTTTCTTTCTTTGAGGGGATTTTAGGAGTCCATCAGACAGATTACCTAACTAGTTAATGTTCATTGGGCAATTCCTCATCGACTGGTTTAAGATTCCATTCCTGGGAGAGTCTCAGTTCACAGTGACATCAGGGTTAGCATAAGTGACTCCATTTTAGACTTGTTTTCCTGTTTTTAATGCCACCAAATAAGGTGAAATCATAGTCATAGCCTTCATATTTTCTATTGCTTTTTCTTACTGTGATGTATGTTTACCACAGTAAATACAAACCAGCAGAGAAGAAAATGGAAAATAATTTGTAGTCCTACTACACAAAGATAACTACTTCTAGCATTTTATTGTTTATTTTAACTCCTTGTAAATTCTAAAAGCTTCTTGATTGTAAGCTCAACCATTAATTTAATGTTAGCTTTACGAGTAGAGAGTATTTCCAGCATGTTGTCTAGATCAATGGATTTCAAGATGAATCCCAAATATTAAATTATTGAGGAATGTATAAATTATAACTAGGGAAAAATAATATATCAACAGTTTACTTGACAATCTACTTTCTATCCAATTTGTGGTCAATGTACTTTTACTGTGTAACCAAAGTATAATTTGAAAGTTAATTATTTCTATATGACATTGAGTTTTTTCATTTAAGTAGAATATTAAAATATCCATAATAGACAAATAGGAAGTAAAAAGTATAAACTGAGAGTTAGATAGGTAAATTTTTTCAGAATATACATTTCAAAGTGTGATTTGCTAATTTCTACACTATTGATGTTACCTATTGAATAAGGTAGTCCTCACCCAGCTTATGTCTGGGTAAGTCCTCACCCAGCTTATGTCTTTTCTTCTATGTCTTCAAAAAACTTCTTTAACTGATTGCTTTCTTCATTGTCATTGATTTGCCAGTATTTCATCACTAAATCTCCAAAATACCAAAATAAGGATGAAAAATAGAAAGGAACTAACATAAGTTCTAAGCAACTTGATATTTAACAGATGTGTTTCATCAATATCATTAATTCTTTAAAATGCAAGCTTGTGAAAGTAAAATCTATTTTAACATTGAGAGAATTTATAATTTGGGGCTTTTTAAATTTATAAAGAAAAAAGTTTTGATAGCAGAAGGATAAAAATTCATTATGCTGAAGACTTTCATTAGAGTTAAAACGTAATGCTGAAAAAATAAATAAAACTGCATCAACTCAATAACATAGAATATGCTCAATAGGTTTTATTAAGTTGTATAAGTATATATCAAGGAGAAAGAGTAAGAATTTCATTTTGGTTTTTAAGAATTGAGTCATTTTCTCTCCCTGGAAACTATCTAACATAGCCAGTATGAAAAGAGCAGGGAGTCTCTGAAGCAGACAGGGGAACCCACTATTTTCTTGAGAGGTGAAGGTCATGGTAGTGTTTTCTGCTGTTTAGGTCTATGTGGGTGAATCTAGAATAATCTCAAAATGTCAGACCTTGGCTTAGCATGAAAACTAAAGAGAAAATACATGATGTTGATTATTCTACTTCTCTCTAATTCATATACTTTGTAGGAAGATAAAACAGATAATACAAAGGCACAAAAAAGTTATATGATGATGCTATATGTAACAATTAACATGATAAGCAGTACAGTTATTTAGAAGTAAAGTACAGCTAAATAAATTGTGATATGGCCATAGTATAGCATATACACAGCCATCAAAAATAAAATTTGCATAGAATTTATACTTTAAAAAATTAGAAAAGCTTTATTCATATTAAATAAACTTAACTGTGCAATATATAAATATTTTTTTCAGTCTTTTTATATTCTGATCTGAAAATACACCAAAATATACAAAATAATCATTTCTGAGGAATAAGTTCAATAGTAATTTTATATTTTCCTCTACATTACAAAAAGTCTATCAAATTTTCTATGCTGAAGGTAATCATGAAAGATTTTTATTGCAAAATTCCATTCAAAAATAAAGCAATCTAATTATTATCACCAATTATAAAATCTGTAAATAAGCAACCAGGATGGCCAATCTCTTAAAAATAATAGCTAAAATGTATTGAGTGATTGCTATATCAGGAACTCTGCATTAGCTCATTTAGCATTCATTACTGTTTCACACGTAGATATTATTATTACTACCATTTTCAGATAAAGCTGAAGCTCAGAATCATGTTATCCATTGCACCCCAGGTCTTTGTGGGATTCCCAGATGTATAAAATTATTTTCTCCTGCTAATCTGTCTTAAGTCATTTCAATTATTAGACCAGTGAAAGAAGTTAGAAGGATAGTAAGAAAAATTTTCCTCTCTTGCAGTATGAATGTGTGTGTGTGTGTGTAGGGGGTGTGTAATATAAATATGGGTGTAAATGTGCTTGAAGGATGGGAAAGAAAATATAAATACTAAACAAGTTTTAAGCTCTGTAAGCTTCCTTATTGAAAAGCTCTCCTATTTTGTCAGAATCTCAATAAATTATCAGACAACATTTTGCTCTCTTTAGATATAATTCAGGAAACAAGAAGTTAACAGAGAATAGTCTCCTCTCAAAACCCTACCTTTAATTACAGTGAATTATAGACCATACGTTATGCCTTTCCAACCCCTAACTTGCAAGACAGAGGTCAACAAGACATTAAAATCAGTTAGGTTCTGTGAAAAAAAAAAAAAATAACATGTGTGCAACACAAAGGAAGCATAGATGCCCTTTAGGCATCTCTCTATACATACAAGTTGAAAACTCAAAAGTTTTATGAGCAGGTATCGGTCTGCATTCAACTCAACCAGCAGGGGCAACCATCCGAGAGAGGGAGGAAACATTCACCACCACAGTTCCATGTCTCAAATATGCACAGATGGAAAAACTGAGGACAACAAGAAGGGTGGAGTGAAGATCTTCTAATTCAGAGTTTTCAAAACTAGAAATTCACAGTGGCAAGTTCATTTGAATAATGAAATTTGAATAGAAACACTGATCGAGTCTTCAGTCACTGTTACTAAGCAGTCACGGCAGCATGTCCTTCTATCTGGCTGGGATCTGTTCTGGCAGGATCCTGGCACCTTGCCCTGAGATGTTTCTACTTTTGTGCACTGCAGCTCTCTGCCTCCTGGACAGTGTCAGCAAGTCTCCAGTCCAGGAACCAACATAAGCTCAATTTAACCACAACTCTTGTTTAAAATGTGCTATAACATTCATGACTTAAATCAGATGGTGTTTGTCTAGCTCAATATTCTCCATTGGCTTCCCACATCAAAATAAAATCTTCCCTCTGCATAATTTATAGAGCTCTACTGCCCTCCTCTCCTCTCTTTTTCCTCCATCTAGGATACTCAGTCACGCTGCCCTTCCCCACTGTGCCAAGGTCCACGTTGCCCCAGGACCTTTGCTCGTGCCTGTGCCACTATCACTTCTTCCCCTCTTCATTCACCATATCTGAGAGCCACCCCAGAGCATTCCATTTAGCATTTATATGCTCTGTCGTGCTCTAACTCCCTGACTTACTGCACCTCCCCTTTCTTCAAATCACTTATCATCTCACACAAACATAAAAACCCACAAATATACATATGTATCCTTGTTTGTCTCTCCTACAATAAATGCAAGCTCTAATGAAAGCAGAGACTGTTTAGTCCAGGGAGAGATCCCCAGTACCTACAACAGGAAATGGTACAGTGCAGGTGATAAATCAGTATCTACTTGATGGTGGAGTCTTGGATCAGCCATTTCCATATACCTAATTCGAATACTTACAAACTTTTCCACTGCAATTAGTATATTGCCACCCATCAGAAAATGTTCTTTTTAGGGTCCAACAGTAATGCTTGGCTGTCTACTGCTTAAGTCTTGTTTCAAAACTTTCATTGTGCTTGCATTTTGGTAAGGCAGAAAAGCAGGAGCCAGGGAGTCCACAGACCCTAGCACTGCCACTCACAATGTGCCCACACGAGATATCACCCTCCCAGAACCTCATCTTTGCAATGGGGCAATGGGGATAACAGCAATAATCTCTTCAGGCACGTAAAGCTGCACCAAGGCAACCACACCAACGGGCACCACTGACTGAGCACATACCATGTGTTGGGAAACATATGTGCTTTTGGCTGGCTTCATGTAGTCCCATCTGCATCGTAACCATATGGTGTAGGTACTATTATTACAGTTGATGAGAAGTGAAATCCAGAAAAGCATCTTCACTAAGGAGACTGTTGCTCTATCCATTTCCTTTGACTGCTATAACAAATTATCCCAAACTTTTTGTGTGAAGGAAACACAAATTATTAGCCTTGTTCTAGAGGTTGGAAGTCTGGTATTATTTTGTTTGGAGCTCTGTGGGCCTCTTGGGTCAGGACAACTGGTTCATTTCCCGGATTGAGATGGTTCTCAGCAATTAGTTCTTTCAATAAATTTTCTGTTTTTCTTTTTCTCTTCTCCTTCTGGGAAACCCAGGATCCACATGTTATTTCTCTTTAGGTTATCCCAAAGGGCCTTTACACTATTTTCATTTTTTTCGTTTTTTTTTTTAATTGTTCTATTTGTGTGTTCTTGACATTACACTTTCGAATTCACTCATTCTCTCCATTGTTTGTGGTTACCTGCTACTAACACCCTCTAGCGTGGTTTTTAAATCTGACTATAGCAGTTTTCAGATCCATCAGTTTTTATTGTAGTTGTCTCATATTTTCTTTTTTTTTTCTTTAAAGATTTATTTATGCATATAAAAGCTGGGGTGTAGGGGTGAGAATTCACCAGAGACAGAGTGGGGAGCAGGACAGACTGAAATACACTGCTGAGGGGAGCAGCAGGTGAGACAGGAGAGGTCTGCTGCACCATGTGGGTCAATTCCCTTGCAGGGGCTCGAACTTGTGAGATCTTCCTAGTGCTGAGACTTAATCCTTTGTGCCACCAGGAAGGCCCTTGCCTCATATTTTCTTGATCTCTATTTTGTTTGTTTTATATCATTTTTTTTTTCTTTTCAGTTCTCCAAGCAATGCTGTAACTATTACCTTGAACTCCTCTGCAGGCATATTCCACAGTTCTGTTGGAGTGAGACTTTAGCATTACATTTGCATTTTTTCCAGTATTTGTGGAGAAAATGCAAATTTTCTATTCTTCTGTCTCTTCATTTCCAGTTTTTTTGAATGTAATAGGGATAGACTTTCGGACTACTACCTTTGCACCCATTGAAGTGACCAGAGACAAGGGGTACTAGGGAGAAAGGAACCAGGCAATAGGCCACTAACGGGTTACCTCCATGAGCATCAGGGATTCAAGCTTTCTGCTGTGCTGTGGGTGCCCAGGCTGTGTGGTGGATAACCACAGGGATCCCCTCCTTTAGGCCAGCTCCTCAGTCATGTTTGGTACATCCATGGTCAGTTTCTACCTCCAGGCTATGTTTGAGCACTGGATGCAATGCTGGGCATGGTTTGTAGCTGAGACTCCCAGTCACCAGCTGGGAGTTGTTTTCATCTCTTTTTCAGTACAAAACCTTTTCCTGGGTGTTTACTTTTATTCTTGACAGGTGCTTAAACTCTAGTTCCTGAATGTTCAATTGTCTCAGTTTTAGCCTTAGGGGAGGGGTGGCAGGTGTTTTGAATATCCAGGCTCAGACTGGAGATGCAGGGGAATCACCTTGTTCTCCCTGCCAGTTTGAGCTCCAGCTGCTCTATATTGGTAGCTCCAGGTTCAAGCCCATAGTCATCGCCCTGTTCTCTTGTTCCTGTGGTTCTCCAGCAGTGCACCCTTTGTCCTCAATGTCAATCTGGTCATCCCCTTCTCCAGCACAGTGCCTGGGCTCAGTTCCCCAATGTGGGTACATGCCTCTGGGTCAACCACTTCGGGGGACTCCATACTGCGCCTTCCTTTCTCTGGTGGCTTAAACTGTTTTTTTAAGATTTATTTATTTATAAAAGAACTAGGGTACAGGACAGAGGCGCGGGAGGGTGAGAGGATTCACCAGAGACAGAGTGGGGAGCAGAACAGGCAGATGACCGAAAACACTGCTGAGGGGAGCAGCAGTCGCGACAGAAGTCTGTCATGCCATGTGGGTTTCTCCCTGGCCGGCCATCGAACCCGGGCTGCAGAGGCTGCAGACAGCTTCACGGTGCTGCACTCAACCCGCTGCACCACCAGAGAGGCCCAAACTGCCCGGTATTGCTGTGACCACAATTCAGTTACGTTTTCCCACCCTTTCTGCCTGGTTGTTGCTCCCTGTGTGCACCACAATCGCCTGTTCATTTCTCAAGGGTTACTGGCTTTGCTGTGCTGTGATTAGCAGTGCGCTTGTGCAGGGGGAGCCTGGTGTCTTTACCCACAGCCATCTTACTGGACGCTAAGGTCAGAAGTCTGAAATGGATCCTACTGGGTTAATATCGAGGTGTTGTAGAACCATCTCAGGCCAGATAGGTTCACTGTCGGTTCAGGTAACTTAAAAGAGAAACTTGGAGCCCTTGGCATCATCCTCACAGGTTTTTTAACAGTACACAGGGGAAACAAGCCAGCAGGGAGGCAGCAACTAGGGCGCCCTGCGAATCTCTAGACTCTCTTACCTCTGGGCTTCCTCTTACAGCCCTGCTCGCACCTTGTAGCTGTTCGCCTGCTCTCCGCCTAGCGGCCTCTAAGTGACACCTCCCTTATATTCCTGACCTGCAGGCTCAGGTGTGCCAACTTACGCATGCCTACACCATTCTCCAGGTGTCCACCATCAGGCACTCTTACCCCGGGCCCATGTTCCCTAGCACCTTCTGCATGCAAGGCCACAGGTGATAGCCACAGAGGCCAGCGGCGTGAAAGCCTGAACATCTTCATTTACCCTGCACTAGGTGTTGGCAGGGGTTTGTTCCTTGTGGACTCTTTGTCCAAATTTTCCAGCCTCCAGAGGCTCCCTGCATTCTTTGGCTCATGACCCGGTCCTTCACCTTCAAAGCCAGCAGTGTAACATCAGTCTGATTCCGACCTTCCTGCCTCCTCTTCCCCATAAAAGGACTATGTCCAGGAAAATGTCCCCTCTCAAGAACTTTAATTTCATCACCTATGTGAAGTCCTTTCATAAATTCAGCGGATAAGGGTGTGAACAGCTTTGTGAACCTATGTGAAGCTGTGTGAATGGCTTTCAACCTGCCCACCAGGTACTACGAGGCAGAGCTGGGATTTGAACCTCATCTGATTTCTTGGCCACTAACCACACTATGTTGTACATAGTAAAGCTTCTGATGTTTAATAGACCCTTTCCCCCTTTGTTGTAGTGAAGGGAGGATGGAACGTTTGGATTCCAGAATATATATAACTTGAAACAAGATAGTTCATCCCCTTCTGCACTATTCAGTTGCAGTATAAGGTGCCAACAATTCACAGTTAACTTTACAAGTTGATCTAACGTACCAAGGTAAGTTTAAAAATAACCAATAATATGTTCATCCTCAAACATATGTTCAGCCTCAAGCATATTATTGACTTTGAAGAAACCACAGACATTCATAAAAACAGGTTGCAAAGCAGAAATGAAAGCCCTGCCTGGAGACAGGCCTCGCTGTCTGCCTGCCACAGGTCAGGGGCTTGGGAGAAGAATGCCGAGCAGGCAGCAGCGTGAAGCACACCTGGATCCAGGACGCCCATAATAAAAGCAGGCAAGGAAGAGCCCTTAACCCCTGGCAGCCGCTGGGGCAGGGCACAAGTAATTCATTGAGTACTGTACACCATGGAGCTCCAGTTATTTTCTCTCATAGTCCCCATACAGATGACCAGAGACAGGGACAGAGGTGGCACAGGCCACGCAACAGACCCTAAACTGTCAGCCAGTGGTAGCAGTTTGAAGCACAGGGAGCAAAGGGACAGAGCAGGCGAGGCAATGTGTCAGACACAGGAGGTGGTGGTCAGTGGACCTTTTAACCAGGCTGTGGCCTCTGATGATTCCAGCCTCTCGGGGACTGGAAAACAGTCCCTGATCCAGCAGAAGAGATAGTTCAGGACAGAGCACCAATCCCCCAGGGAAGCAAGCAAACAAGAAGAGGTCATATGTGGGTATGAAGAAGCAGGATAGGGAGAGACCGGAGTTGGGAATGGACCGCAGTTTGGGGGAGATGGGGGGGTCCACAGCTGGACAAGTCCTTGGTTCCCAAAGCTGTCCTAGTGACCTATGTCCAGATCTCACTTTGAGTGGCACAGGGCTGCCCCTAAATATTCACGTGTACCCTCCTCCCCAGGTGGGGGTGGCTCAGGAACCTCCAGCATACAAGTGCCTGCCCACCAGGCACCCAAAGGACTAGTTGCTCCGGGTGGGCAGGATGGGGGAAACAGCTTGTGCAGGCCTTAAACCACAAGAAAATGTCCAGACTTTGTGTTTTAGGGGCAGGTACCCAGCTGCATTATTCTGATCCTTAATGTGTACATCACAGCATGAGAAATTACACATGAATACACACAAACTTTTTTTTTCAGCAAATCAATAACAATAAAAGGTTGTATGCTATTGGCCAGGGCCCTGACTTACAAATGGTTTGGCTTTACAGTGGTGCAAGAGCAATATGTGTTCAGTAGAAACTCTCCCTTGAATTTAGGGTTTTGATCATTTCCTAAGCTCACATATGCCATGCGATCCTCCCTTGTGGTGCCAGGCAGCTCCCCTTCAGCCCCGAGATCACAAGCGGGAATGACTGATGCATGAGATGTACAGTGTTCAGTCAATTATGTAAGATGCTCAACACTGTATCATAAAATAAGCCTTGCATTAGGTGATTTTGTCCAACACCATGCTAATGTCAGCGTCCTCAGCACATTTAAGGTAGGCTAGGCTAAGTTTTTTTTTTTTAAGATTTATTTATTTATACAAGCACTGGGGTACAGGCCAGAGGCACGGGAGGGTGAGAGGATTCACCAGAGACAGAGCGGGAAGCAGAATAGGCAGACGGACCAAAGACACTGCTGAGAGGAGCAGCGGGTGAGTCAGGAGACGCCTGCCGCTCCCTGGCCGGCGGGGAATCGAATCAGCGCTGCAGAGGCTGTGGATAGCTTCACAGCGCTGTGCTCAACCCGCTGTGCCACCAGGGAGGCCCAGGCTAAGTTATGATTTCAGTAGGTTAAGTGCATAAATGCATTTTTGACTTAAGGTATTTCCAACACACAAGAGTTAAGTGGGTCACTGCCCTATCTTCAGTTGAAAAAGAGCTGCCCTTCACTCAATTACTCACACTTAGGGTGATGACGTAAACTCTGGTCCACACGGGGGGACTATGAGACAGAGGGTACTTTTAATAAGTATGTCAGGTCAACAGGTATAAACAGGCTGGTGTGGGGACCCCTGCCCAGAGCACCCCTGTCTGGTCTCCGGGCCAGAAGCCTCCTTCATAAGCACCAAGGCCCTGGTGGAACTGCTTTGCCTGTTCCATAATAAACCCCATGAATGTCCTACAACCTCAGACATCTTTTTACCTTTCGTAGGCTCTTAGGTACATCTGTGTGACCTTCTGCCTCCATGTTAGTCTGAAGAGCTTTTCTCTCAGAGCGACTCTAGAGAAATGAGAGGTGCAGGCCCCTCCTTGTATCTCTGTTAGCTTCTGTGACATTTTCCTAAATCATGATGCTCTTCTCCGCCATTGCTGCACAAGCTCATGAGGCCACCACGAGGCCACAGGAAAGCCTCTTGAGTCTGATCCTCCCTCAAATTAAAGTTTTTCATATGAGGGATCACCTCATAGTTCTCCTCATGCCAGAAAATCCACATAGTGGGTTGAGGCCCACACATTTCCAACAATAAAGTAAAATTGACTAGAATAAGAAAAAACCTGGAATATTAGGACACGCTTCATATCAAATAGTAAAGAGAAGAAGTACTTCTTGACAATATTTCTCCAGCAGCATAAGTGAGACTGTATGAAGTGGTTGTTAGGTGGAAATGTACTTCCTAGTGTAGGTTGGTCTGAGATTTCTAGACTCACTACCAAAAACTTACCTGCAGTCTTCCCTTTTTCTTTCACCTGGATCCTTATGGCCCCCATGCAGCTCACCTATCCCTCCGTGTCCTCTGTAACATCCTTCTCTCTCTATGCATGGCCTACTTTGGTCTTTCAGGCTACAGTCCATGACATTGCTTCCTATCTGATCAGTTATGTAAACGTGAATCTGTGGAAAAAATAAATACTTGTGCTGTTCCCCAAAGAGAAAAGGTCATGTGAGTGGGGATCACCAAGGACACTAAAAGCAATGTGGCTGTTTTTCAGAACTCCATCCCTGTTCTGCAGCATCCACCACCCCAGCACCCCTTGTGCCCAAGTGTGGAAGAGCAAATCATTTATGTGTGTGTATTCTGATTCACTCCCTTCTGTGCCATAAGATATGTTAAAAAATCACCGCCTGAGAACCTGGCCCCTTTTGCACTGTTTCCGGTTCTGGGCTTCTAACCACTTCCTTTGATTTAGCAAAAGGGCTGTGGGGGCCCTTAACTGGTTAACCCCACATCAAAGGTTACCTTTCAAGACTGCTTGGTAGAGAAGGGGGAAGAGGAACCCTGGTGCTGATCAGAAACCCTAGGCAGGATGTCCGGAAGAAGAGATAAAGGAAACAGCAAAGATATTTTAATAGACATGCTGTTTCCATTTTTCACCATGTGTTTTTCATTCTATGTTTGGTTACTTTTGAATTGAATTATGGCGCTCTGTCTCTTGGTCAAGGTAACTTAGAGGCAATAATTTTTATGCATCAACAATGAATATCACCTTATTTTGAGTGGGACTGGGGATAATGATGAGCAGTGAGGACAGAAAACACATTGCCTTCCAGAAGGCTAGAAAATGTGTCTCTTCCCTCTTCCTTCCAAATGAGAATGCAAAACATCACATCCGCTGTGGAAAGTCAGCTCTTGGTTTTGAAGTAGTGTGGACTTCATACAGCCAGAGAAGGAGCAGATACATTTTACCCAGA
The DNA here is from genome assembly GCF_014898055.3 of Talpa occidentalis. Taxonomy (NCBI): domain Eukaryota; kingdom Metazoa; phylum Chordata; class Mammalia; order Eulipotyphla; family Talpidae; genus Talpa; species Talpa occidentalis. Next base: position 104,796,787 of record NW_023604861.1, on the reverse strand, counting down.
GGAAGAGGACATACTGCTAGAGAAATGGGTTCAATTCCTCCGAGGTCTCAAGCAAATACTTCCTCTCTTTGTACCCCAATCTATCCTGTCAAACCAGATGATTTCATTTGTAAGGGGTTACTGTTAGAGTGTATGAAGCATGTTTTTGAAATCTCTGGTGGCTTCCAACTTGAAAATTGAGCTACAATTTGCAATCATTCAAAAAGCTACACCTTGCCTTTGTTGGAGCCATGTTCTTTGCTGGCCTTGCCTAGCACTGGATGTCACACACCACCTCTGCTCTGGAGTAAAATACGAAAGAACCCTCATTCCTCTGGGACAGAGATCAGAGAGGGCAAGGGAAGAGCTGCTGAGGAACCTGGCGGGAAACACTGCCCGAGTCAGGCCCAGTGCCCAGCCTTGGTCAGTCTACAAGGCTCTCTGGTTCTCCCACTTCATCCAGGCTGCAGGAAAAGTGCTCAGATGTTGTTAACTAAAGTCCTTGCTCCTGTATTCTAGTTATCTGAGAGACATGGTATCTACTGTATGAAGAAAGTCAGACTGAAAAGCAGTGATTTGTGTACCTGGCCAGTGCAAACAATTGGTTAGCTGATCCAGCCATTGTTTTCTCAGCCAACCCACAATCAATCAATCAAATTAAAAATGAGCCTAAAGATGTGGCAGAATCTTCAGCGCAGACAGTATTTCATTACAATTTCTGTTATCTGGGGCATTTTGTTGTCAAAAATAGTCACATCTGCCAGGTCAAAAAAAAAAAAAGCCAGAAATCTTATTTTAATAGTTCTGATGTTTTTAAGGCTTGCTCTTCAATTTGTAGATAGTATCTAATCTAGAGCTATAATCCTGTGATGAAAAAGTAAATAACACCACAAGGAAACTATAAATTTAAAAAATGTTTGTCCTTGTATCTGACCCAATGTTCCCATCACAATTTTGCTTCCTCAGTAGCTTTATCTTATCTAAGAAGCCCCAACCCTGTGTCTACACTGGACCCAGGCAACCCTGCATATGTGTCCATATATGGCATTCCTCACACCCATCTCACCACCAACTTGAAAAGCCAAGAATTAGCTACAGTTCACAGGATTTCTTGTAATTCTCACCAATGACATCAGCATCTTCAAAATCCAGAGCAATAAAGCAAGCAAGTTACAAACATGAGCAAACCGAAGTATCTTTAAGCCAAAGCAGCTGTTTCTCACCATTGCTTTTCCTTCCTGATGCACATCACAGTCTGGATCATTGAGCTTCATGTTCACTGTGTGGCCTGGGAATGGCAGCCGTCCACTGTCATTCTTTGTGGGGCCTGCCTCTAGACAGACCTGGACCCATCAACCCCAGCACCCCAAGAGAAGCACATTGCTGATGAGAACAAAAAAGACTTAATATTGAATCATGGTCCAAATATAAAATAGCATGCTGGGAGAATACAAATGTCTTTACCATTAACTCAAAGAAACAAACTCAGAAAAATGGAATCTCAGAATGGTGAGTCCCCAACTGCAGAGACTGTGATTTAGAGGCCACAAAGAGTCATGCCTGTGGTAGAGATGCCTTGAATTGACAGAACAACATCAATGTTACAAAGAGGGAATAAATTTGTCTGGCTGCTCAGAAGAATGAGTTTATTTTCTTCACCTCAAGCACTGGGCTTTCTATAGAGTAGTTGTCAGTACTTCAACCTAGCATTTAGGCATTCATGTCTCTGGTCTTCTCCAAATCCTGGGCTGGAAGCAAGCAGAGCAGAACACTATCACCAAGTCCCAGATATCAGGCTACTTTCATTTTATTCCCACTTGAAAGCCTGGTTTATCGTTGGGGGACCATACCACATAGAGTCTGATTAGAACCTACATCTTTCTATGAAACAACTTATGCATAAGATAGGACCAGCAGGCCATGGGCCACCTCTGTCTTTGTACACCAGGGCCCCATTTTTGAGTATGGGTGGAGCACTTGCAATTGGGTGGCTTGGCAGCACAGAGAGACATGGCTTTACCTTTTCTCCTGTCCTTGCTCCTCTAGATTTTCTCCTCAGCCATCCCTCTTTCTGCCCATGTCCAGAAGATACTTCCTCATATCACATTACTTATAAGGAATCTATAAGTAAGGCCAACTATATTTGTTGATAAAATCCGAAGTGACTCACCCAGGTCAAATCTGTGTTGTTCAAGGGTAACCTCTATCTTCTTATGGCAATTCTGGCAAACTAATATGAAGGGCATCTTCTTTTGGAAGATGGGGATTTCTCTTGCAACCTTGGCCAGTACTGCCCCTACCACCCCCCACTGAACACTCTCCCTTGGACAGTGTGTTTGTCAAGTGAGCAGGACTATGCAACCTTCCACAGATCCATGTGTCAGTCTTTCTGATGTATGAGTACAGGAAATGCTGCTTTACAGACAGACATACATGAAGTACTAGAACTAGGCTAGCCATCTACATCTATACCAAGAAACTGAATATATAAATATACCAAATAGACAATCATTAAAGAGGACACAGAATTCTATCTGTCTGCACAAACCTTGTCCATAGTCAATGAAAGCTGCTCACTGCGTCATCTTAACTTTGATGGAGAATGGTACCTGGTTTTACAGACCCAGTATCTTGATAGCTGAAACTCTGACCTACTCACTCATGAAATCATATTGCTCTTTCAGTTCTTGTTCATATTTAACCCCAACAGTCTCTGTGGCAAGGCAGTGGTTTCTTTTGGGGGAGTGTACCCTGTGGTGCAGGCAGTGGTTTCTTTTGGGGGAGTGTACCCTGTGGTGCAGGCAGTTTGCTCTAGTGCTCAATGTCCTGACTACCACACCTTTCAGCAAGAAGGGCAAGAGCCCAAGAAGGTCAACCCAGCATCATCTCCCTGGTCAGCCCTGGTGGTTTTCCATAGTCACTCAAAGAGTCCAAATGAGTCCAGCTCTCCAGCTGCCTTCTATTAAGCCAAATATTAAAGAGACTTGCAAAAATGTCAAGTATGCTACTCTTCTGTTTATTTTGTTTTGGAAAATATAGTCGTTTTCATGAAAAAATTTTTTACCTAACATGTAGTGGATTTATTATTGCTATTTTTAAATAAATTATTTGGGGGGAGTTCTAAATTATAGTGTGTAGTAACAGTAAAAATTGATAGCGATAACTTACATAAACAAAAACCCTTTTGGGTCCTGAATAATATTTAAGTAAGTGAAGGTGTTCTGAGAACAATAAGGTTGAGAATAGCTGGTGTAATTAAACTTGAAATTGATTGACTACAATTCTGCAGTTGCTCTTCTCCTTAGTTCCTCCCCTGCTCCACCCGGTTTAAAATTCTGAGTCACAATTGTAACTTTTGGCTTAAATAATCGAGGTGATAGCACTGTGTGTTCTGTACTCCCACCGTGGGGCAGCATTCTATTCCAAGGACCCCTGCTGCTTAACTTGGGGGTAGGACAACAGAGAAATCATTTAGAGCTACATGAATCACTTGTGCTTTAAGAAATTTGCTTTGGTTACGGTTTTGTTGTTATTGTTCTATATTAGGATCAACTTTCCATTGGGCTCATTTTCCCAACACATGCTAATTGGGTTTTCACAGACCTTTTTCGTCTTATAAACTGTCTCATGAACTATTCCACTGATAATAATGAAGTCACTTTCAAACTTATTATAAAGCATTATTGAATTTTATTAAATAAAGGCATCATTTAAACTGTCTTTCTTGTGATAAGGGATGTTAAATTTTTATTTATTTAATTTTATTTTATTTACTGTTCATCGATGCGCTTGGTACAAAATTCAAAATGTTCAAAACAGCATCTCCTTCACCTCCTAAACCAGCCCTTGGTAGATTTCTATACCAGCCAGATTAGTCTCCCACTTAAGCCCTTTCAATGACTTCCAGTATCTAAAACTGCTTTATTCCCTATCTTAGTAAGGGGCAGTGCATGTAGGAAGAGGTCTTTGTTAAAATCTGAGATCATTTCCTGATGGTTCAAGCTGCACACTGGTTTGTTAAAGACTCTGAAAAGACATCTGTTACCTTGTTTAAACTGGGGAATATTTGCTTTCTCTGACCTTCACCTGTGGGATTGCTTGTGTTTGATGTGAAGCATAGGTCTGTCTACAGACCTGAGTGGGAGATGCTGGCATTGAAGATAAAGTGACTCCTCGCGGCCAAGGTCCTCCACAGCTGCCCCTACACCATCTTTTCCTCATCCCTAGCTCCAATAGTGCTGAACCATGTGTCAAGCCTCGACACAGGCCTGGTATGTCACAGGGGCTTCTGTGTCCCATTCATGCTGTCCAACTGGCCATCTCTTATCTATCTGTCAACCCTCAGTCCAATGAGCCTTCCAGGTAACTCCTAGTACTGCATTTATCAGTCAGGATTTTCTAGAGAAACAGAACCAATAGGCATTGGATTAGATAGAAAGGTTAATTATAAGAAAGTGGTGCACATGATTATGGAGAAATTCCAATATCTGCAGGGCAAGTTGGCAAACTAGACCAGCAAAAGTTGGTGTTTCAGTAAGGGTCTGAGGTCAAAACAGAAAAAAAAATATCATATTTCTCAGCTTGAAGGTAGGCAGCAGTAAATTCTCTCTTACTAAAAATGAGTCAGCTTTTTTATTCTATGCAAGCTTTCAATTGAGAGGGCAATATGCTTTTTCAGTTGACCATACTAATTATATCCAAACGCTCCCTCACATAAATACCCAGAATAATGTTTGACCAAATAATGCAGAGCTAACACATAACCCATGTCTCTAATTCCTGGCCTGTCTTTGAATTCTTTTTCCCTACTCAAAATTCAATCTATATTCTTCCAGATTGCGACCATTATACATATGAACTGACATATAAAATAAATCATCATAGACCCCCCCCCCCAAGTTGGGTTAAGTGTTTTTCTTGTGTCTTTATCACTTTCTACACAAGCATTTTCCATATTTTTTTTAAATCATCTTAACTATTTTTAAGTGTACAGTTCAGTAATGTTAACTATATTCTCATTGTTGTGCAGTAGATCTCCAGTATATTTTCTTTTTTCAAAACTGGAACTGTGTATCCATTAAACAACTCCTTATCTCCCCAAGCCCAGCCCCGCAAGGCTGTCTGCTTTCCCTATGAATGTGACTACTCTAGGAACCTCTTGTAAGTGAACTTCTGCATTGTTTGCCTTTTGTTATTCACTATTTCACTAGCATAATGTCCTCAGGATTCCTCTACATTGCATGTAACAGAATTTCCTTCCTTTTGAAGCCTGAATGATATTCCATTATGTGGCTATATCCTATTTTGTAATCCATTCATTCATTGGCGGCTTCCACGTCTTGACTATTGTGAATAGTGCTGTAATGGGCATGAAAATATTTCTTCAAGATTCTGTTTTCAATTCTTTTGGCTAGATACCCAGAAGTGGGATAAATTTTCCATATCTTAACTCTGACTAGATCTTAATGGGATTTCATCTTCATCAAGCTGGTTCCCTCCCTTCCTGTGACACTGGACTTTAAGTTTTGTAAGGGATAGGCTCAACTTTTTTCATTGTGGTGGAATTGTGAGGATGAATCACTTAGCAAATAGCAAATTCCTGCCCAATAGTTTCCACCTCCTTCATTTGCTATGAGAAGAACATCACATGAGATTTTACTGCCAAAATGGCCCTAACTTCTGGACCCTTCACAAATTCTTCATTTCATTCGGGTTGAATAAGGAAAAAGAATTCTAAGACAGACCAGGAATTAGAGACATGGGTTATTTAATTGTATTTGCAAAGAATTAGTGAGAAAGAACTGTTGTACGTCATACTCACTTCATGTTTACTGTAAATGTGACAGTACAGAGCTTTGACAATACTGTTTCTAAAGTTATAATTCATTTTTATTTTTAAAAACTACAATTAAAATTTCTTTTTTTTTGTTTCAAAGTCTCAGGTTTCCAATTTTATTTAGGAATTTTAAAATTCCCATATACAATTATTTGTGGATACAGCTTATTTTTAACCACTCTTGATTTCTGTATTAGAACAATCAAAATTCAATATATATTCTTCCAGATTGCAACCATTTATACACAGAATACTTTTCATCTAAAAACTGAATCTGTCCCCAATAACTCCACATTTCTCATCCCCCAGATCATGGCAACCACCACTCCACTTTTTGTTTTTATGGTTTTGATTACTCTAGGTAGCTCATATAAATAGACTAAAACAATATTTTTAGTACTGAGTTATTTCACTCACTATGATGTACTCAAGATTCATCTATGCTATAGGATGTATCAGAATCTCCTTGCTTTTTAAGGCTGAATAATATTCCACTGTTTGCATAGACCACATGTTGCTTATCCATTCATCCATTGTAAAAATTTCTTTTTTTTTTTTTTTTTTAAATATTAAATTTTATTTTTATATTCCCCCATACAATTGCAAACGCCCCATTCTGACCCCAATCCTTCCCCTCCCGCCCCCCACCCCCCAAAAAGTGTCTCTGGTTCATAGTTTTTTTGTTGATTTTGATTTTCACTTTCTTATATTCATTTTCCTGGTCCCTTATTTAAGTTTTCTAGATTCCTGCTATGAGTGAGACCATCCGGTATTTTTCTTTTTCTTTTTGGCTTATTTCACTGAGCATGATCCCTTCCAGTGCCATCCATGTTGCTGCAAATTGCATGTGTTTATCTTTTTTGAATGCTGAGTAATATTCCATGGTATATATGTACCACATCTTCTTGATCCAGTCATCTATTTTTGGGCATTTGGGTTGTTTCCAAAGCTTAGCTATTGTAAACAGTGCTGCTATAAACATAGGAGTGCAGGTGCTCTTTGGAATTGATGTTTCTGTGTCCTTTGGGTAAATACCTAGGAGTGGAATTGCTGGATCATATGGAAGCTCTATGTTTAGTAGGTCCAGAAATCTCCACACAGCTCTCCATAGTGGTTGGACCAGTTTGCACTCCCACCAACAGTGCACAAGAGTTCCTTTTTCTCCACATCCTCGCCAACATTTGTTGTTGCTAGTTTTTTTAATATGTGCCATTCTCACTGGTGTGAGATGGTATCTCATGGTAGTTTTGATTTGCATTTCCCTGATTACAAGTGATGTTGAACATTTTTTCATATGTCTGTTGGCCATTTTCATTTCCTCTTCAGAGAAGTTTCTTTTTAGCTCTTCTGCCCATTTTTTGACTGGATTATTTTCTTTGTTGTTGCTGAGTCTCATCAGCTCTTTGCAGATTTTTGTGATCAGTCCTTTATCATTAGTGTTGGGTGCAAAAATGTTCTCCCAGTTGGTGGGGTTTCTCTTTGTTTTTGTTATTGTCTCTTTTGCTGTGCAGAAGCTCTTTAATTTGATGTAGTCCCAGCTGTTTATCTTTCTCTTCACTATCACTGCTTTGGGTGATGTGTCTGTAAAGATGTCTTTGATGTGCAAATCCCGTAGTGTTTCGCCTATATTTCCTTCTATGTATTTTATGGTTTCAGTTCTTATGTCTAGTTCTTTAATCCATTTTGAGTTGATTTTTGTGTATGGTGTGAGGTAGTGGTCAAGCTTCATTCTTTTGCATGTAGCGACCCAGTTTTCCCAGCACCATTTATTGAACAAACTTTCTTTGCTCCAATGCATAGTCTTTGCTCCTTTGTCAAAGATTAGTTGACCATAAATCTGTGGGTTTATTTCTGGATTTTCTATTCGATTCCATTGGTCTGTATGTCTGTTCTTGTTCCAATACCATGCAGTTTTGATGATTATGGCTTTGTAGTATAGTTTGAAGTCTGGGAGTGTGATGCCTCCATTTCCTTCTTTTTTTTTCAGTAGAGCTTTGGCTATTCGGGGTTTTTGGTGATTCCATATGAATTTCATCAATAATTGTTCTATTTCTTTGAAGAATGCCATTGAGATTTTGATTGGAATAGCATTGAATCTGTATATTGCTTTTGGTAGGATGGCCATTTTAATAATGTTTATTCTTCCAATCCATGAGCAGGGGATGTCTTTCCATTTCTTTGTGTCTTCTTCTATTTCTTTTAACAGTGTTTTATAGTTTTCTTTGTATAGGTCCTTTACCTCTTTTGTTAGATTTATTCCCAAATATTTGATTTTTTTTGTTTCGATAATAAAAGGGGTGGTTTTTTTGATTTCTTCTTCTTCAGATTTATTGTTTGTGTATAGGAAGGCTACTGACTTTTGCGTGTTGATTTTGTATCCTGCCACTTTACTGAATTGATTGATGAGTTGAATTAGTTTTTCTGTGGAGATTTTGGGGTTCTCTATGTATATTATCATATCATCTGCAAATAGTGATAGTTTGACTTCTTCTTTTCCTATTTGGATTCCTTGGATGTCTTTCTCTTGTCTTATTGCTCTGGCTAGGACTTCCAGTATTATATTGAAAAGCAGTGGTGAGAGTGGACATCCTTGTCTTGTTCCAGATCTTAATGGAATTGCTTTCAGCTTTTCACCATTGAGAATGATACTGGCTGTTGGCTTGTCATAGATGGCCTTTATGATGTTGAGGTATGTTCCTTGTATCCCAAGAATTTCAAGGGCTTTTATCATGAATGGGTGTTGCACTTTGTCGAAAGCTTTCTCAGCATCTATTGATATTATCATATGGTTTTTATATTTCTTTTTGTTGATGTGTTGGATAACGTTGATTGATTTTCGGATGTTAAACCATCCTTGTGCCCCTGGAATGAATCCAACTTGGTCGTGGTGAATTATCTTATGGATACATTGTTGGATTCTGATAGCTAAAATTTTATTGAGGATTTTTGCATCAGTGTTCATTAGGGAGATTGGCCTATAGTTTTCCTTTTTTGTGTTGTCCTTATTCGGTTTTGGTATTAGTGTAATATTGGCTTCATAGAACGTGTTTGGTATTGTCCCTTCCTTCTCAATTTTTTGGAAGAGTTTGTGAAGGATAGGCACTAATTCGTCTCTGAATGTTTGGTAGAATTCATTTGTAAATCCATCAGGTCCTGGGCTTTTGTTTTTGGGGAGGTTTTTAATTACCATTTCAATTTCGCTGCTTGTAATTGGTCTGTTTAGGTGTTCTATTTCTTCTTTATCTAGCTTTGGGTGATTGTAGAGTTGTAGGAATTTGTCCATCTCCTCTAGATTGTTGAACTTGTTTCCATATAACTGTTCATAGTAGTTACTGATTATTCTTTTGATTTCTGCTGTGTCCGTTGTGATTTCTCCTCTTTCATTTATGATTCTGTGTATTTGTGCTTTCTCCCTTTTTTCCTTTGTGAGCCTGGCTAGGGGTTTGTCTATTTTATTTATTTTTTCAAAGAACCAGCTCTTGGTTTCATTGATCTTTTGGATTGTTTTTTTAGTTTCAATTTCATTTATTTCTGCTTTGGTTTTTATTATTTCTTTTCTTCTACTGGTTCTGGGTTTTTTTTGTTGTTCTTTTTCTAGATCTTTGAGCTTCGAGATTAGGTTGTTTCTTTGAGTTCTTTCTTGTTTTTTGATGTGAGCTTCTATTGCTATATATTTTCCTCTTATTACTGCTTTTGCTGCATCCCATACATTTAGGATATTGGTGTCCTCCTTGTCATTCAATTCAAAGAATTTTTTAATTTCTTCTTTGATCTCCTCGTTAGTCCAGTGGTCTTCCAGTAGTGTGGCTTTTAATCTCCATGAGGTAGGATAGTTCCTTGCCTTCTTTTTATGATTTATTTCTAGTTTGATGCCTTCGTGGTCAGAAAAGATGGTTGGTATGATTTCAATCTTGGTGTATCTGTTGATGTTTGTCTTGTGCCCCAGTATGTGATCGATCCTGGAGAATGATCCGTGTGCGCTTGAGAAAAATGTATACTCCATTTTTTTTGGGTTTAGTGTTCTATAGATGTCTGTTAAGCCCAAATGCTCTAGGTCCTTATTTAGAGCTTTAGTTTCTTTACTTATTTTTTGTCTTGTTGATCTATCCATTGTTGATAGTGGTGTGTTGAAGTCTCCCACTACATATGTGTTTTCTCTGATGTCTGTTTTCAGAGAGGACAACAGTTGTCTGATATATTTTGGTGCTCTTTCGTTTGGTGAGTATATGTTAATGAGTGTTATTTCTTCTTGAAGTATTGTCCCCTTAATCATAATGTAGTGACCATTGGGGTCTCTTTTTATTTTTTTGAGTTTGAAGTCTGTTTTATCTGATATAAGTATAGCTGTTCCTGCTTTCTTTTTTGGCCCATTTGCTTGTAGGATTGTTTTCCATCCTTTGACTTTGAGCCTATTTTTATCTTTTGTAGCTAAATGTGTTTCCTGGAGACAGCAAAAGGTTGGGTTTTGTTCCTTAATCCAGGCTGCAACTCTGTGTCTTTTTATTGAAGAGTTTAGTCCATTTACATTTAGAGTTAATATTGATATGTTAGCATCTGTATTTGCCATTATGTTTGTCTTTCCTTTGATTTTATTTATTTATTCTTTTAATAACTTTTTTTTTTTTTGGTCTTCTTTTGTTGTTATTCGTCCCTCTGAGGTTCTGGCTTTAGGATTCCTTGTAGTATTTTTTGGAGTGGGGGTTTAGTCGCAATGAAATTCCGGAGTTTCTCTTTGTCTGGGAAGGTCCATATTCTTTCTTCATGGAGGAAAGAGAGCTTTGCGGGATAGAGTATTCTTGGTTGGCATCTGTTTTCTTGGAGTCTGTTGACTATGTCCCTCCACTCTCTCCTTGCCCGTAGTGTTTCTTCAGAGAAGTCTGATGTCAGCCTGATTGGTTTTCCTTTGAATGTTATCTGTTTCTTCCCTCTTGTCAGCTTCATTATTTTTTCCTTGTCCTGGATTCTTGGGAGCTTTACTATTATGTGTCTTGCTGTGTTTTTCCTTTCGTCGTGGAAGTTTGGTGTTCTTCTTGCTTCTTGTATATCAATTTTCAGCTCCTTCTTCTCATTTGGGAAGTTCTCTTCAATTATATCCATGAATATTTTCTCTGTTCCTACATCTCTCTCCTCTCCTTCTGGAATTCCTATAACTCTTATATTTCCTTTCCTCATGGAGTCAGATAGTTCCCGAAGTCTTTCTTCATTCTTTTTCCTTCGTACTTCTCTTTCCTTTTCTGTTTTGGTTCTTTTTATTTCTGTGTCTTCAAGATTACTTATTCGTTCTTCCATTTCATCTATTCTGCTTTCATTGCTTTTCCCAGAGTTCTTTAGTTCCTCCATTAATTCTTTGATCTCCCGCATTTCTCTTACTTCCCTCTTTAGGGACTCAATTTCCTTCTTCTGATCTATCACTTTTTTAATCATGGCAATTTTAAATTCTCTTTCTGGAAGGCTCAGAAGTTCTTCCAAGTTGCTGTCGTTGCAATCTGGGGAGTGGTTTTCTTTTTGTGGTGTGCTTCTTTCCTGAGGAGTTTTTAGGTTGCGTGTGGTTCTTCTACTCCCTACTGTCTGTTTTCTAATTTGTCGTATGCGTTGGGACACTGTGTTGCTCGGACTGACTGACATCTTGGGTGAACTTCTCCGCTCCCCTCTGGCTCTTCCAGGAGCCATCTCTGTCTTCTGGGGGAGCTTTCTGCTGGTTTTAGGCAGTTTTTACTGAAGAAATGTCCCTGTTCTCAAATGGCGAAGCGGGATGCAGTCCCTGCGCCTCCGGTTTCAGGCACACTCTTCTGCGCACCCGGTCTGCCCCGGACGTGGGTGCCTGCTCCCTCTGTGGGCTCAGACTGCTGGTCGGAAGGGGCCTGGTGTGGAATAACTTCCCGGCTGGCCACTGGGTCCTCCAGAAACCTTCTGCCCTTTTCAAGCAGACTTAAGAGATGTCCTGTTTTATAGGGTGTTAGTGACTTTTTTTTTCCTGGTCGCTAGGTGGCGCCAGAGATCTCTCCTATTGTCCTTGGGGGGCTGTTTTTCGCCTCCCCCCACCCCGTGGGACAGAGAACAGAGCGGGAATGGTAGGGTACACCTCAACAGCTTTGGGGTGCTGTGTCTGCCTTGTGCCCCACCGTCGTGGAGAACCCACGCCCCGAATTTTCGTGCCGCGGGTCTCAGTTCAAAGCCCTCAGGTCCAGGACGCGGGCTGTAGCCCAGTTCAGTGGCGCGGGAATGGCGCCTTTTGCACCCGGCTCCCGTGCCTGGGCGCCTGGTTCCTGCTTACTCAGGGAGGGACCTTCACCTCAGTGAGGACCTCCGTGCGTCTCCCCGCAAGCCTAGGTCGTCTCCCCGCAAGCCTAGGTCGCAGGCGCGGGGACCTGGGCAGCCGCGATCCCGGTCTGCACTTGCTTTTCAAGTGCGCCAGGCGCGCCGCGTTTCCCGCGCAGGCTTACCGGCAGCCCGGGCTGTGTGCACGTCTCCCGGGGTCTTTGTTCTTCTCTAATGGCGCCCGGAGCCGTTCGCTCACCGCAGCGGCGGATCCTGCAGGGTTCGCCTCAGCTCCCGTTCACGGGGTGTGGTGGCTGCAATAGTTCCTTTCCGCTCACAGTCCCGCTTGCTGCGTCGTTTGTTCTTGTTGGTTGTTTTGGTTTGTTGTTTCCTCCTCTCTGCCGGTCGGAGAGTGCCGCCTCTGTGGGCGGGGGAGGGGAGCAGGGTTCTGCGCTTCCCTCCCTTCTAGTCCTCTTTTATGGCCACTTTCTTCTTCGGGCAGTTCGCTGGCGTCACCCGTTTATCTTCCGTGTCCCAGTTCTCACTGGGACCTGCCGCTTTTCCTCCCTATTCACTTTTTTTAATGGGAGATCTTACTCGCAGCGTCTCCTCGCCGCCATGTTGCTCCGCCCCCCTCGTAAAAATTTCTTAACTCAATAATGCGATTGGCTCTTGAACAACATGGGTTTGACCTGAGCAGATTCACTTATACTCAGATTTTCTTAGAAACAAATGACATGAATTTAGGTTATTGACAAATAAAGTACAGTACTGCACAGACACTCCTCTTCCTTAGATTTTCTTTTCCCTGGCTTTCTGTATTATAAAAATATGGTATACAATGCATATAAGTTACAATCTATGTGTTAATCAACAGTTTATATTACTGATAAGACTTCCAGTCAATAGTGGCTATTAGTTAAGTGTTATTAGTTAAGCTTTAGGGGAACCAAAAGCAATACATGGATTTTCCACTGTTAGAGGGAACGTGTCCCTAAGGGCTAAGTGCCCCTAATCCCCACATTGCTCAAGGGTCAATTGTGCTAGAATATCATGCTAATGTCTTCTAACTTTGTCATATCATGGATATCAGTCTGCCTTAATTTTACAATCAGTTTTGTTGACTGAAATGCGAATGAAGGCATCTAAATATGTAGAGTGAGCACAGAGGCTTATTTGTAATCCTTGTATGTTAGTTCACGTTACTGCTCCGCCCTTTAAATTTCACCAGGCTTTAAACACCTATACTCCGGGTCAAAATGGCAGACGTTTTTTGAAGGATGAAATGGAACTTGCAAACCTTACGTGAAAACCATCTAGGTATTGGTCCCTGACATCTTACCTGAGGCTCTTTGAGATGTAGCAAGTCACTTCCTGAGATAACTAAGCATATTTTTATCACTTAACTTTCTAAATGCTCACAGCCATCACTGCCACCTCCTACATTCAGCTTTGCAGCCCTGTTAGCTTCTAGCTGAAAGGATTACTTGCTTCACAGCTCCTCACTTAAATCTTGAAGCATTTCTTCCACCTATGGGAACCCCTGTGATTGCCAGCATACTGGAAACACAAGCTGATACAAGAAGACACACCTACCACACACTCCCCTTTGGTCACCCATGCCAAGAAAGCCTTCTAGTCTGAGTAAGACAATCCAAGGTGTTGGTTCTGGACACCACCAGCTAGAACATAATATATGACACATTTCCCAGAGATTAGCAGTGAAGATAGATTTCAAAAGGCAATGCCCTAATAAATTTGCTGGCAGTCACTAACCAACACTCAGAGCTGTGTCTGCTGAGGGATAGCAGTAGGCTCATGACGGCCAGCTGGGGCCCTGACCTGCACTCTATTTGGTTAACTCTCTTCTCTCCCAGGAACTCAGAGCTCATGCTCCCCTCCTGCTTTCCTGTGTCCTTTTTTCGAGCACTCAACTCTGATCCTGTCTCGCAAGTCACAGACTCTGCTTCTAGCTCTCCAAATGATAATCCAGGTTCCCCACCCAACCTGGTAGCCAGGCTGGGCTCCTTGGTGTTCCTCTCCATCTGGTATGTTCCCTCATTCTGGTTAACTTGGCTGGGAGCCTCTGGTAACAAGCAGGCAGGTGTTGGCTTGCTCCCCTTCTTGGCAGAGACTAGAGGCAAGCCTCCCACTGAGCTGGAGCTTTGTTCCCTTCTCCCTTGGGAAAGTGCAGTGGTGCTTTTCCAGTTCAACTCACACAGCAGTTCTAGAACTCCAGGGGAGTCAAAAATGGACTTGAGATGGTTCCAGGGCAGATTTTCTATCCCCTCCCTACCTCCTGTTTCTGGGACTAAGAGCCTTGATAGGTTTTAAAAAAAAAATATGATCACTTTATTAACTATGCATCGTACAGGACTCTGTAACAGTCAAGGAAATGGTAGCCATTATTGTTCCTAGGCACACATTAATAAACTGTATTGAACAAAAATGTCAAATATATTATTAACTTGGAGGCTGAGCTAAGGGTAAATCCCCTCTGCCCTTCTCTAGTTTGCTCTCTTGCCTGGCTTATCAGGGTCATGGCCACATTTGGAAAGACCCAAGACAAATGTGAAGCTAAGTCATGGGGAGAGTTGATGGGTAATTTCAGCTTCTTCCTTTGGAATTATTCCCCAGTTCTGGGAATTAAAACAAGTGACTAACATGCAATCAGCACCTGCTTTGCCCACATAAACTAACCAGCCTCTATGTTTCCTCAACAGGCACTTCTTTTTATCTGCTCTCCCCATAATCTCCTCCTTCTTGTCCTCTCTTTTTGTTTTTCCTACAGACTCCTTTTTTCCCCCCAAAGACAGTTTCCCTTTTTTCTCATTGGGATGGTTTTTCTAACAGGCCTCCGTGCCGCAAAACTTTATCTCAAGTAAACTCCTCCTCCTTTGGGCCATACTCCTTTCTCAATTTTTCCTACCACCACCTCCAATTGTTTCCTTGGCCCACAAGGGGTGCTCCCAGTCCTGGGGGCTGTTGCAGACTCTCCCAATCTCCCCTCCACTTTTGCTCTGTTACCCCTGTACCATGTTGGATGTGAGTACCTCTAAACCTGCCTCTCCTTTTTACAGTTCCATGTAGGAAGGGGAAAATGAATCTTCCAAGATTCTAGGTTCTAAATTCACACCCATCTCACCTTATATAAAAAAAAATGACATCATGTCAGCAACTAAGAAAGAGAGAGAACAAAAACATTTGTTGTAATAGTGATAACAAATGATTGCCCCTCTAAACTCCACATTGTCGAATCAGGAATGTCAAGTTAATATTCATTGACCAGCAGAACGATGAGTTCTGCTCAGCAAGGAGACACTGTCCTCTCTCGGTTTGTGTGTACCCGTTACAAATGAGCAAGAGAGACCTGTGCAAAAGGAATTAATTCTCACTGTTGATCCAGCTGGCTAGTGACGGTACACTTCTCATACGAGGTGCCTGGCAGTGATTTGCCACTGGAGCCCCCTCGGCCCTGCAAGTGGTGTGTGACTAATCGAGCACTGTTACAGTGGAATTGCTAGGGATCTCCAACTGTGCAGAAATTTTCAAAGATATTTGTGCTGTTAGGCTAGCCCAAAATTTTAAAAGATTTTTTTGGCAAATACTATTGCTGGGATACATGGAAAGTCAGACATTTTAGGGAAAATATTCCCGTTATTTTAATAGTCAAGCAACATTGCAATGATAAAGAACTTGACTGTTCCAGAAAGCTCTGTCATGGCTTTTAGCTTCAGTGTTATAGCACTGTCTGAAACAGGTGGAAGATGCTCCTTGGTTTTTTGGGCAGAACGCAAAGCAACATAAAATAAGCTTTTCATCACACACAAATCCCTACCATAGTACAGAAATCTCCAGAAGAGACATTCTGGAAATTTTTCAATTCTTGATTGGCCATAAAAATGACTTGAAGGAATACTAGGTAATTTGAAATAATGCTTTAAGGTAAGATGAGAGGGAATACATTTTTTACTTCACATATAAGGTAGCAAAAACACACACAGTTAAGGGTGTTTGCTACCTCTGGTCACACATGCTACCCCATAGATGTCCTGGGGCCACAAGCAAAAGCCCTCCCTCCAAAGACCTATCTGACCCAGAGTCTTCCTAGCTCAGCTACAGGTCTTTCTGTTAGTGATCCTGACCAAAGCGGAAATAGTACAAAAGGACTCTGGTGGCAGGGTGAGAAATTGAGATTTTAAAGTACAGTTTTGACTCACAGAGTTAATTCATAAGGAATCACTGCAATCTCAGTGTGGTTTAAAATCAACATTCTGAGAAGTAAGTGAGGCATGAGACACTCCCATTTCAGGGAAACCTGGATGAATTGTCAGAGGTCACACGTGAAAGTGCCTCAGATATTTTAGGGAAGCAAATACTGTTCATTCAAAATAGGATATTGCCAAGCCTCACAGACCTTGATATTCATACTTCTTTCAAATGGTTTGGAAGAGCTGGTGAGGGCGGGTGGGGGGTGCAAAAAGCTTGCAAGCAGAGAAGTGAATGGATTATTGCAGAAAAAGACAGTAATCAGACATGAGATCTCAAATAAGAAGCAAATTTTGGCAGGCTCTATGTTAGCAACAATTTTCATCTGAAACATTCCAGCAATGTTTCCTGATTCAACTGCCCTCTGAGCCTGATGGAATGAACTGTGGTTTTTATTAGTGATAAAGCTGCCAAATAGAACCTTTCTTGAGTTATCAAAGCCACAATGGAAACTTGTACCAAACGCTCCAAATAAGCATTAACCAATGATGCAAATTTGGAATCATGACGTTTTTGTGGATTTGGCTCCAAGTCACACATGCTTTGAGGCTTTGAACATGGACTATTTGCATGTATTAAATCCGTTTCTGAAGAAGAGAGCTCAAAAAAACGGGATAGGAAACTTTGCATCTCGAGAGAGAGCCAAGCACTTTGTCTCATAACCAGAACATGACAAAGGAGGAGGGGAAGAAAAGAGACTGACTTTTGTGGA
Source organism: Talpa occidentalis (assembly GCF_014898055.3). NCBI lineage: Eukaryota > Metazoa > Chordata > Mammalia > Eulipotyphla > Talpidae > Talpa > Talpa occidentalis. Next base: position 104,779,733 of record NW_023604861.1, on the reverse strand, counting down.
AGACTGAACTTTTCCTGAAAGTTTAACAAGGCAAAGGAACAATGTTTGGGTCATATAAGAACAAAGCTGTAACTAGGCCAAGTTCCTTCCATTTGCTGGCGGGGACATTTGCGCCAAACTCCCGTGCACAGAAAGGTCAGCCTCCTGCCTGCGGGTCATCATCCACCTAGGTTAGGTTTCCTCCTCAGATCCAGTCAAATGGCAAATGCGTCCTCTGCAATTTGAAAATGTGTATACTTTCCTGGGCACCACACTGGAGTCTGGTGCTGTGTCATGCGGGAGATTTGCAGGGACCCCTCTCCCCTTTCAAGAACCTGCAGAGAACATGCCCTCTTACCACCAGTTTTTATGATCTTAGACACTTACTCACCCTCCAACCATCTCAGACAATTAAGAATGATTACCTCTGAATCAAGGGCAAATCATCCACCAGTTTCCTGCCCAGGATTTGAGTGGGCAGAACTGCCCCTAAGAAACTCTATTTGTTAAATTAGATAAATGTGCACTAAAATTCTTCACTGAAACAGCTAGGGTAACCAAGGTGGGAAGATACGATCCATCACTCATGTTTTTGTAGATTCCCTTTCTTCCTGGCAGGGGGCAGATCTCCAAGTGCCTGGAGGATAGCCCAGGTCAAGAGAAGGAGACCCTGATCTGCCAGCCTTCCAGGCATACCAGACAATATCCGACCCTGGGGGCAGAGGTGCCTGCAGTCCTGTACCCATTCCTAAAATTGCTGCCCTTCCTCTTAAGGCTTCTTGGAGGACTTACATCACTTACAGCCCTTACATCACTGAAACACAGTAAGGGACTTTCTACTTGTACGACTTGCCCTGTGCCTCCATCCCATGAAGTAACCAACAGAGTAATTAATACTTGAGATTGGATTTTAAGTTCCTTAGTCTGGTCTATGTTTAGTCTATCTCTGTTCACACTCCCTTCTCCATGGAAACTGACATCTCCTAATTTTCTCGTAAAGGACTTAGTCCAGAATTGGAATCCCTAAGAGGTATTTACCTCAAAGCATTATCTGTCATCAGAAATACCTGGAAGGCTTGTTAAAACATAGCTAGCCTGAGAATGTTTACTTCTAACAAGTTTCCTGGTGATTCCGGTCGGGGACCACACTTTGAGAACCAAAGCCTACACCACAAAGTATTCACTTTCCTCCAGTGCCTCACTGTGCCTATCCCTGAATGCCCCCTCTTCCCAGCCCAAGAAAAGGAAAAGGGGAAGTTAGAGGCAGTGCTGGAGGCGAAAGGATTATAGGAGAATTGAAATAAACAAGAACACTTGAATATCTCCTAAGAATTGCTACTTGATCTCTTTCCCAGGAAATACAATTTCTTAATTTTTATTCCCTTCATGTATGAGTCTTATATACACAGCAAAGAATTTTTCTCTCAAAAAGACAATTTTTAATCTTTAAAACAGGACCTAAACCTTAATATTTCCTTCTGATGAGAATTAAGTTGGGGGGAGTTGGGTGAGATTCATCTCCCCTTTATTGTCAAATAAAATACCATGGAATAAAAGTTCAGTATTTACTGGGGGCCTACTTATGTGGCAAGGACAATATTAATAGAGCTAAGCGGTTTATATGCATCTTCTCAAAGGATTTTCCCAACCAATTTGAGAAATATGTTATTAGCCCATTTTACATATGCGGAAACTGAGAGTTAGGGAGGTGTTGTGGTAGCTAAAGACATAGAGCTAATCATTGGTAGGACAGGGATTCAAACCCAGGTCTGATTCCAGAGATCAAACTTTTCTGCCATAGATATTGGCATATTTTTCATAAATTTTATCTGTTATAATGTAAAATAATCAATTACAAAATTAAAGCATTGTACACATTATTAAACAATTCTACTGTGATACATCCAATCATTCGACATTCTTATTTATTAAGCACATAGTATGTGCCACCCACTATCGTTGGGTCCTGGGAACACAATGGTGTGTAAGATAGAACACTTCAAAATATATTTTCCCAGAATGTTTCAAGAAAAATTTTTTTTAGTTTGTCCTTTGATTAAAATTGTTCAGAAAGTACATGAGATTAAGTCCAGAATTTCACTCCTCCCTCATTTCTAGCAAATCTTTGACTTTCTAGAAATCTCAGTTTAACAAATTTATTTCTTGATTTTTCTTAAAGGAGCATGTGTTACTCCAGCTTTTAAAATATTGTTATGTAGATCGACTAATACATTTATAAAGTGCGAAGTTCAAAAGAAAAAAGGGCATCTAAGAAAAATTAATTTCCTTTTCACTCCTGACACGTGGTTACCATATCTTCATGGAGACCCACTATGCACAGAGTCTTCTTTCCTTCCTGTCTTTGCATATTAACACCATCTACAAAGTGCTAGTTTCTATTCTCCAGTTGATCTTGCAAATCATGTCATATCATTACCTACTTTGTTCTTTGTTCTTTTGAACCACCGTGTATGGATATAAATCTAAAATACGTACCATGGTATTTAATTAGGCTCTGTTGATGAACATATAACATGGTCCAATATTCTGCTATTACAAATAATTCTACAAAGTCTCCTTTCGTGTGTATATCAATTTAGATATGAGCAAGTCTATCTGGAAGAGAATTTTCCTGCAAGGAAAAATGCTGGGTTAAGGGCAAATGGTATGAACAGTTTTAACTCAAAAACTTTGTTACAATGGCATTTTTCAAAAAATTACAGATGGATATCACAAGTATAATGGCCCCCCACATTGAAGTTGGTCTGCCCAACTTCAATGGGTAGTGTTGAGCCACAACTGATACTACATCATCTGATATGGGCCCTATCTACTCCCCTCACCTCATGCTATTTTGAAACACTCCCTCCCCTACCCCGCACCAGACATGCTAATTCATTGGTGAATATTTTGGCACTGTTTCTGAAAACTAAGGGTGTTGATAATGTGCATATGTGTGTAATTTTATCATCATACCTAAAACAAATTATGGTTTATTAATGGCAAATATCTTGGTAATGCCACATTTCCCCAGATTATCTCATGAAAATTTGTGTTTTAATAGTTTATTCTTTGATTAAAAATCTAAGTTAGGTACATCCATTCATTCATTGCAGTTTGTTAAATTTTTTTTCAAATCTGTTTCCACTTCTATCTCTCTCCTTTTTTTCTTTCCTTTTTTCCTAAGCATTATTGTGGATATGGGGTAAATTTGCCTCCAAAATCTAGATTTTGCTTATTACATCCCCTTAGAGTCATTTACTATGTTCTTCTATTTAGTTCAAAGGAGAAATGTAAAGTTAAATTATAGAATTTCTTAAAAATAAGTTAAGGGGGCCTCCCTGGTAGCGCAAGGGGTTGAGCCTCAGCACGATGAAGCTCCGGCCAGCCACTGAAGCACAAGTTGGATCCCTGGCCAGCGAGCTGGCCCACATGGTGCAGCAGACCTCTCCTGTTTCTCCCATTGCTCCCCTCAGCAGTGTATTTCAGTCAATCTGCCTGTTCTGCTCCCCACTCTGTCTCTTGTGAATCTTCCCAACCCCTGCACCTCTGGCCTGTACCCCAGCTCTTGTATGCATAAATAAATAAATCTTTAAAAAATAATAATGATAATTTTTAAAACATTTCAGAATCTGTGCGATGCAGCTAAAGCAGTTATTAGAATAAAACACAGAGCTTAAGGAGTACTGTAAATAAAAATAAAATAAAAATAAAAATTATACATACAATTCAGGAAGCTTAAAAAATTAACTAAAAGCAAATAAGCTGAAAGAAGATAAACACAGAAATAATTCGTGTTTATTTTTTTCAATTTGTTTTTTCAATTGAAGCTTTAGATTTATTCTTTGAAAACTAGGAGATCATTTGTAATTTGCAGCTATAATGACAACAAATTTAGATAACTATCAGAGGGAAAAGACTTTTTTATATGCATCTTGCTCTGAATGTCAAGACACTGACTGCCTAGACTGTGGGTGGGAATTCAGACCTGGCCCAAACTTCCCTTCTGGGGGGAAGTTGGAGGGTCAGGAAGGGAAAGCTATATCCCTCATATCCAATCTAGCTAGGATTAGGTCAATGGCCAGTGTCAGCCCTCTGGACCTGGCTGGAGAGATGCAGGTTTTGGGGGCATTTCCTATCCTGTAAGATACTGGCAGGGCTTTTTCATATGTTCGAATCTCAGCTCGCATAGTTATTATTCAGGAGACATTAGGCAACTATCTCTGAGCTGAAATTTCCTCACCATAAAGCTGGGGTGAAAATCTTTACCTAAGAGGGATGAGGCTCATGTGGAGTTAATGCCAAGTGAGTGGAAGCCAATTTGGCAATTGTCAGGTTCTATGCTTTCAGGATGGAGACCCATGGAGAGCCTCCAAAGTATGGTGTAGGCTGAATGTCAAACTAGAGAAAGCAATGAAATAGTTCTTCCTTCCCAGAAGCCTACTGAAGTTTCAAAACAACATGCTGGGCCTCCCTGGTGGCACAACGGGTTGAGCACTGCACTATGGGGCAGTCTACAGCCTCTGTATTACCAGCCAGGGAGAAACCCACATAGCAAGGCAGACCTCTCCTGTCTCGCCCGCTGCTCCTCTCAGCAGTGTATTTCAGTCAGTCTGCCTGTTCTGTTCCCTGCTCTGTCTCTGGTGGATCCTCTCACCCCCCTCATCTCAGCCTGTACCCCTGCTCTTGTATACATAAATAAATAAATCTTTCAAAATAATGTGCCTGCCCACCATTTCTCCTAAGCCTCTGTGGGCCATCAGCTCATCCTCTGTGGTAACCACGCCTGCTTGCAGGAGTTGGTCACCTACTCAAATCAGACACTTCTATCCCTCTGCCCCCTTTCCTAGCTGTGGGGCCCAGTCTGTGTGTTCTCTCTTGAACAATACCATCTGTTTTGTGTGTGGGCGATGTTTTTCCACATCACTTTTGTCTCTCCCTGTCCCCCACCAGGCATCTAAACAGTCCTCTTGCCCTGAAGTGTCTGGTGTTGGAGATTGGGCCTTTGTTAGTTCCCTCCCTAGGGGAGCAAAGAACCTGGCATTCTTCATTTTTTTTGGTCATCTGTGGGGTTCCTTTTCTGTAATTTTAAAAAAAGATTTATTTATTTATGCACACAAGAGTTGGGGTATAGGCCAGAGATGAGGGGGGTGAGAGGATCCACCAGAGACAGAGTGAGGAACAGAACAGGCAGACTGACTGAAATACACTGCTGAGGGGAGAGGTTTGCTGTGCCATGTGGGTCACCTCCCTGGAGGGCCTGGGGATCGAACTCGTGCTGCAGAGGCTGTGGCTTGCTTCCTAGTGTGGTGCTTAACCCCTTGCGCCACTAGGGAGGCCCCTTTTCTGTAATTTAAGACAGAAAAAAAGCAAATGCATCCTAGGAGCTAGCTTCTGCCTTCCCTGGACTTGGTAAGCAGCCCTATTCCAAACCTCCTGCCTCTCCTACCACCTTCCCGGCTTTGCCAGCCTGGGTTCCCAGGTGAGTAGGGACGCCCGTCGGGTTCCTTTCACTCGGCCGCGGCAGGTCCTGGGCGGGCCCGCGGTCCTCGCCGAAACTCGCCCCTGTGAGTGGACTCTGGGGGCGAAGGTCTTGGCAACCACGCGGCGCTGAAGACCAAGGTGGAACCAAGGGGGCAAACAAAGAATCGGGTCCAGAGCGCGGCAGCCCCGGGAGGTGGCGCGGCCACCAGGAGCCAAGGGGCACCCTCGCCCCCTCAACAGGGTACCCTCCCCCCTCCAAGGGGTACCCTCCCCCTCAGCGCCCCGCGCCCCCGGGGCCCCTAGCCGGTGCCAGCGCGCCGAGCCCGCGCGGCGCAGAGGAGGCGTGCGTCTCCTTATATGGTCAAATGACACGGCGGGGGTTCTCCGGGGCGGGAGCTCGCCGCGCTCCACTCGCCCGGCCGAGCCGCCGCAGCCTGCAGCGCCCGGCAGCTGCCGCCGCCCGGGACGCCTGCCCGCCCGCCCCGTCTGGGACACCGGCTCCTGCGAGCGGTGAGTGCCCTCCGCCCGCTGCCGCGGGAGGGAGACTGGAGTCTCCACCGGGAGGCTTGAAAAGAAGGGAGCAGAGCCGTGGGGACACCCGGGGAGAGGGGAGCCGAGCCGTGGGGAGACCCCGGGAAAGGAAAACCGAGCCGTGGGGGCACCCGCAGAGAGGGGAATCCAGTCGTGGGAGACACCCAGAGAGAGGGGAGCCGAGTCGTGGGGGCACCCCGAGAAATGGGAGCAGAGCTGTGGGAGAAAGCCAGAGATGAGAAATCTCAACCCTGATGGACGATGTGGGCTGGAGAACCCACCGCCTGGTCTCGGGAGGAAGCACCCTCAGGTGGCCGGGCGGGGCTGTGCCACCCGCAGCTGAGCCCTGAGCTAAGGCTGGTCTTGTGTGGAGCACCAGGAGGTGACCGCCTCTCGCTCCTGGGGCCTCCGCTCCCTAGTGAGTGGTGTGGCTCCGTGGTGGCCCCTCTCTGTCAGGGGTGTCCCTGGTAGCATCCTGCAGTAAGAAGAGAACTTGCCTTGTGGCCTCACTCACTGTTTCCTGCGGAAATTCAAAAACACCACCAGGTCTTTTTAAAAATGGGCTTATTTTAAATGAAAAAAAAAATTCTTATCGCAAATTGCTCTCCTGTGATAACCTAGCATGATATTTCGGAAGAGAGTGTTAATCATTTCTGATTTTAAATGAGGAGGGGGATCATATTTATATTCAAATTCCCCTTGTGATTTCCATTAGGAGTCTAAGCCAGGTTAAGTGAAATATACACATGCACTCCCTTTCACTTATCTGGGAAGTAATAAATTAAAGCTAGAGCTAATAATCAGGAGTACTGAGTTCCAAACACAATGCCAAATAAGTCTGGCACCTTTGCCTGTGCTTTATAACAGCAGGAGGCAGCTTTGGTCTCCTGAAGGTGATTTAGACCAGAAAATATTTGAAGCAAATCTTAGTAGGACATGAATTCCTAGTCTGACCATTAAACTTTCATAAAACTAAACTTAATGAGGAATGTTTCATTGTGCACTCATGTGAAATGTTCTCAAGGTGTTTTTCAGATATAGCTCACCCTGACTTTTTAAGGCTTATCATTTAATGTATAGAATTGTTTGTGGTGCTTCAAAATGCTTTTAAACAACTGCATGTAGATAAAGCCAAAATGGAATTTCCTGACCAGCAGGCACAGCTCTAGGCACTTAGAGTTTCATTTGGTCCTCACAAGTATGCCACGAGGTGAGGGGGAATAGGCCAGGGTGCAGGCATGGACTGGAGCTAAGCTGCCTGCCTGATGTCCCCATCTCTCAGCCTGGAGTTGTGCAACCTTGTCCTAACAGACACCTAATAGCTTGGTGTCTGTTTCAACTGGAAAACAGGAGTATGGTGGTAGCTTCAGGATTGTTATAAACCAGCACTTCATAAGCAGTAAATACATACTTGATATTATCCTAGTTTTTACAAATAAACTGAAGCACAGGGAGATGAGAGTAACTTTTTCTCAAGGTTTCCCAGCCAGCAAATGGTGGCTCCAAGTTCTGACCTCAGACAACTTAACTGGAGAGTTGAGTTGTAACCACTAAACTATTAGGGGCACACCTAAATATTTCAGTGAAGCCTTAGGCTGCCTACTTTGACCCAAGATTGCTTGTTAAATCACTTCCTGCCCAGCAGGATACTGAAAAAAATTAGACTGGGCATAAGGTGGCTTGGATTCTATCCCTGTCATGCCCCGAGGTCAGTTGCTCAGCCCCATGACATGAGCTACCTCAACTGTCTTCAAGGGGGTGAAGTATGTAAGCTTCTCTCTGACTCAGATACTATGGGAAAAAAAGCTCCATAAGCCTGAGTGAACAGAAACATAAGATGTTCGATACTTCCTTGGTCATTTTAGAATGAAAATGTTATCAAAGCTACAGAGAGGCCACTTTCTCAAGGAGCCCACATTGCACAAAATGCACGGATTGAGAGCCTGGTCTTCCAGGAGGCCAATCCTTGTGCCTTTGGGTTAGTCAAGGCAGTTGCTTTTGTCATCCAGAATTGTGGATTTCAACTTTAGCTCCTGTCACAGTTCTTTACATTTCAATTTGACTGGGCCACTGGACACCCAGGCATTTGACCAAATCACTTTCTGGGTGTGCCAGTGACAGTGTTTCAGGATGAAATTAGCATTTGAATCAGGAAACTGAGTAAAACTCATTGCCTTCCCCACTGTGGATGGGCCTCACCCAATCTTTTGCAGACCTGAATAGTACAAGGTGGAGCAGGTAGAACTTTTGAGCTGGAATATTGGTCCTTTCCAGCCTTAAGACTCAGATAGAATCATCCGTTCTCCTTGGGTTTTGAGACGGCAGCTTATGAACTTACACCATGTGCCCCCCTGGTTCTCAGACCTTCAGATTCAGACTGGGTCTAGCATTCTAAGGTTCCAACTTGCTAGCTTCAGGTCTTGAGGTTTCTCAGCCTCCAATATTATGAACCAGTTCCTTATAACAAATTTTGCAGATAGGTATAGATACGTGTATATAATGTCCCACTGGTTCTGGAGATCCTCTGAAGAAACCTAACCAATACTTTGCTTAAAAATTTTCCCCATCATCTCCAGTCTCACTTTTTAAAGATGCCACCACTACTTTGCCACATCAGGTGGTCCAGATTTTCCTCTTGCTGTAAACTGTGGTTGACCACCAGGAAATATAACAGAGGTCTGGGGCAGCATCTGGTCTCTCCACTGTCAGTCCAGTTCTCATGGGATAATCTCATGCTTAATCTGAGCCTGGAGATCATGTGCCATCACACTCTTTTGCCTACATAATCATACCTTTATTGCTCCAATTTAGCATATGAGGTTAAATAAGAGAAGCATTTGTGCCTTGTTTTTATAGGTAAATAAAATTAATGTCAAAGGGTATCCCAGAATATAATCTTGTAAATTTGTAGGTTGTAAACATACCCTATAAATTTCTAGGTTTTCAGATCTATGATGATAGACCTTTTGGAACAAGAATTAACCGGTCCAGGAAGGAAGCAGCAGGGAATGTTCGAATCTGTCATGACAATATGTTGATGCTGAAACCAAGCCCCATGAAGGGGCAGAACTGGAGGGAGAAAGAAGAGGCAAGTCTTTTGTGCAAGTTGGAGGTGGTCAGAGGAAAAGGCCAGTCAGGGTCAAAGCAAATGAATTCCATACATGGGCTAGTAACAGGTTGCCTTTTGGAGACTGGAGGAGACTGGTGACAGAGAATGAGTGAGCAGTTGTCATTGTTCTTATAGAAATTGAGAATAGGGGCCTCCCTGGTGGCGCAGGGGTTAAAGTTTCAGGGCTATCAAGCTATTGCCCGCAATCACTGCATGAGTTCGATCTCTGACCAGGACTAGGGAGCTGACCCACATGGCGCAGCAGACCTCTCTTTGCCCACTGCTCCCCTCAGCAGTGTGTTTCAGTGGATCTGGCTGTTGTGCTCCTCACTCTGTCTCTAGTGAATCCTCTCACCCCTAGCACTTCTGGCCTAGACCCCAGTTCTTGTACGCATAAATAAATAAAAATAAAACTTAAAAAAAAAAGAAAGAAAGAACCCAAGAATAAATAACTTGCTGGCATGTTCCCAGAAAAGCAATGATAGAGCTGGCAGTGGGATCTTCCTCTGAGCCTCCTCCACTCACACCGGTGCGATTTATGAGACGCCCACCATTCTAACCTGCTTATCTTGCTTCACCTGAACTGACACATTCTCAGATTAAATTACAAGATAGTATCTCAAAGGTGATTTAAATTCTTTGGAGCTGGAACCTGACTGGACCTTTTTCAGAAATTCTGTTTTATCTTAGTCCCGGTGCTAAGACAGCACTTGGGAAATAGTGGTTACTTTCCACTTTCTGTCGCCTGAATTTGAATGTCTACATGACATTAGAACAACTATCACTATTCTTATATATATGGATTTAAGATCACATATTTTACATTTCTGATTTTCCCATTCCTTTTCATTGTTCAAGATCTAAAAAGCTAATTCAGAAGACAGCGGATTGCCTTATTCAAGCATTGCCTCTCATACAAAACATTTCTTCAAACTATTAGACAAATCAAGACTTTTTAAAATCTGAGAGTTACCAGTTTGCAGACCAAATTATAATATATCCCTGCCGCTGCCCATAGGTGTATTCTATAAGGCTCATTCAATGGATCCATGAATATGTTATATAGCAGTAGATATAGCAGTCTCACCTCTTACCAGCAATCATAAAATCAGTCTCAGATGGACTCTAAACACATCATTACATATTTTTAAATAACAATATCCGTCACAACCAGTGTCCCTCTCCCTGTCACCAGAATTATTATTTAAAAGAAATAGTTGGATTGGACCTATGAAAAGAGATTTGGGTGAGTCGTGTTTCTGTGTCTGCATTTCCATTGGAGCAAGTTGTTCCAGTTCCTAGTTGGAGTATATACTTTTGAATAGATGATCTTTTACTTACAGGCATGTTGTATCTGTGTAGAACATTCTGGGTCTTTTACTGATACTCTTGAGTTGGATTCTAGCATATTCTTTACAGAGATGCTCGGAAGAGTCTACTGGCTGGCTTTCTGTCTCTTGATCTCCAGGTCTCATCCTGGACCTCACAGCTGTGTGTGTTCACATGGGTTTCGAATTCAAATATAGTAAGAAAAATTCTGCCTGCTGTGGAAGCAGCAGTTTATCTGGAAAATAAAGAGGTCAGAGACAGAAGGAAAGGAATGAAGTTCAGCATCTGTTATGTTAGAAATTTTAATTGCATAAGATGCCAAACCACATTACATTTTGGGTTTGCTATCAAAATGGATCACTGAAATAAAACATTCCTTATTTCCATACTTGATTTTTGCTCATATGTTTGTGCTCTGGAATGTTTGTATTCATCTGCCCACCCATCCATTTGTATACTCATTCTACCAATGCTTGTGAAGAACCTGACCTGCATTTGTCACCTGCCAGCGAGGTCGCAGCAATGCACAGTGTTCACCTTCACAGCAGGTATGGCTTGGTGGGTGACACATTGTCCCGAACACACTGTGTTTTTAACTAGAATCTTAAATAGAGCCCACATGCCACAGACTGATTTTCTTAACTCTGTCTACAAACCTCCGGCTGATTATTAATAAGCCACATTTTTCCCACCTTCGTCCCTGGTGGCATTTCAGAATGAGCATGGCTTTGTCAGAGACACACTGCAGCTGCTCATGCTGTTTCTTCCAAAGTCTGGGAGCACTTGCAGATTTCTCTTTAGGAGGTGAATGTTAGTGGTCTCACAAGGCATGCAGGGCTGATGAAAAACACTTGGGTTTTTAGAAGAGGAAAATGGGCACCTTTGGTTCAATTCAAAGTAGGTCGTTGAAGGAAGGTAACATTGAAAGGGATGCTTAATGGAAACTTTTCTTGCAAATTTGGACTTGTTAGGTGTGCGTGGCCCCCCAGACCTCCCATTTGGGAAACTGGGTCCACCTGCCCAGCAGAGGCTGCCCACTAGGCCAATTCACAGCCCGCCCCCAAACACACCCCGTTGTCAAGAACTGTCTCGGCCTCTCTTCAACCTCATCTACTGTCCTTCCTCTCTCTCTCGATTAGCTCCACCGTCTCTACTTCCCTTTTCTCATTTTGCTTTTCCCTTCTCTCTTTCTCATATTTTTCTCCTCTCTTCCTAGCTCTGATACTGCCCCCATCAAACTTTATTTTACAGTTTTTCAATCTGAGAAGGTAAAATAACGGATATTTATAGATCTGTGCTTCTAAAAGAACCATAGTTTTCAGTAGTGAGCCCTGTGCCTTCTTGCTCTAGGACCCTCTTGGTCTTCCTCTCACATCTGACTCTGTGTCTGTCAGCCGCAGGGAGATCCAGGTGCCATCCTGGCCACCCCAGCCCCCCAGCTACCAGGGACATGCTTTCCTGGAGCTAGGTCTTACCTTGGCCTTGCTGGGACTGAGCGCCCGCTTTTTCAGACACTCTGGTTATTCAGATCTGAAAGGGAAATGACATCAGAGCAATACCTCTCCCTGCTGGAGACGGAGAACCCAGGTGCTGTAATCTGGAGCTGATTCACTGAAATAAGGAGTTAGCAGTAACACCTTGGGCTCAGGTGTCTTTTGGTCTGCTCTCTCTCTACCCTTTCAGCATTTCTGGGTACAGTCACGGGCACAGAGCATACATAGCCTGTTGGGGCCAGGGGATCGGAGGGGAGGGGGACCAAGATAACCTGTTTTTATCTGAAGAAGCAATTCAGAAGTTGTCTCCAAGTCCTGGAAAAGAGCGCTCCCTTGGCTGTGTCCCCACAACCCTCCACAGCAGAATCGGGGCTTATACAGTAAACTTCCAGCAGGGCTCGCGTCTCCCCTGAGCACAGCCTGCTGGGAGGTACCGAGCCAGTCTGCCAGGGCAAATACACAGCCGCTGTCTGGGGCACAGGCTGCCCTTTTCTTGACCTTTTGACTGTCTTTTCAGCTTCATCTTTGCTGTTCCTGGACTAATCAAGGTCACTCCCATTTCCTGGGGTGTCTGCTCAGCCTGCCTGTTTCTTATCTCCATGACTAACTTCTGCCCTTGGCCTTGCCCTCACCTAGCTAATCCTTTCCCAGCACAGGTTGCTTCTCCTCCAGGACTCTGCCCTGCCCTCCCCTGGCTCTCCTATACCTGTGTGTCTCCCCATTATTCCACCGAGTGTGGAGCTTTCCAGGCTGGGTGATATGTTTTCCTCATTCACTGCACATTTCTTCAGGGAGGGGGTCTGCGTCTTATACACCTTTGTATCTCACACAGTTCTAGCTCAGTGATGCTTCTCGAGTGAATGAACCAAGTCTGTAGAGGGGTGACACAAGCAGGTTATTGGGGGCTTCCATTCGTGGACTGTGGATAATATTTCCCCATTAAACAGAAGCTTAAGATTGATAGTATAGGGCCTACCTGGTGGCGCAAGGGATAAAGCACCGCACTATGAAGCAATCAACAGCCTCTACAGCACAAGTTCGATCCCCAGCCACCAGGAAGCATACCCACATGGCGCAGCAGACCTCTCCTGACTCGCCCGCTGCTCCCCTCAGCAGTGTATTTCATTCAGACTGCCTGTTCTGTTCCCTACTCTGTCTCTGGTGAATCATCTCACCCCCTGCATCTCTGACCTATACCCCAGCTCTTGTATGCAAAAATAAAAAAATAAAATATTTTAAAAAAAGATTGAGAGTATAACTGTAAATATACATTTTTTTTTTTTAAAGAATCTTCTATTGGTAGTGTTTAATTAGAGGAAGATTGGCTTTAAACACTTGGCTAATTAAAAGGAGCTGTTCATTTTCTCATTAGCTTATGGGCTACTTATTCTGCCTCTCAGGTCTTGTGTGTTATGTGATTCTCTGGAAATCATAAGAGGAATTTCTCAGATAAAGTGTATCCTGCTCTGTCCCTAATAGTATGGTACTCATTTTATACCCTAACTGGTTGATTTGAGAAGTACTCTCTAAGCACTAAAACTGTAGTGACTTCTGAGAGAAGATAAGGAACAAGGTGGGAACTAGATCCCCCATTATCGGAAATGGTTCTACAAAAACAAGAACCCAAACCCAAGTGCCGCCTCCCAGTCAGACCTGTGGAGCCGGTCACAGCCGCTGCACTGTTCCCGCCAGGAGTCATTTCAATGGTGGGGATGTCGCTGTTTGAGCAGATATGGATCTGCTTGTTCACAGGGCTTAACCCCGTAGGTGATTTCTGTCCTGGTGCTGTGCACTTGGAAAGGAGAGAAAATACATACCAGGAAGATGAGTGTAATGAGCTTCCCTTGGATACAAAAAGCTCTTTTCAGGAGCTTGAGAACACAGAAATGGTGTCTGTCCTTTCTCCAGCAGAGCCTGTTCAAACTCACATGGAACCACCTTTTGATTTGAGCTGGGAGGTTGTCTTTTCTGAGTTAGAGGGTTATTTGGGAAAGCGTGTGTGAAGGTTTTGTTTTCATTAGTATTTCTGGGTTCCAATTTTTCCATCCATAAAATGAGCTCATTGTCATAGATAATCTCAGGAAACCTTTTCAGTTTTTAAAGTTCTGATTTATGGTTCTGCAATTCTACAATCATTGTTCTTACATTTGTGTGGAGAGATTAGGCTACAAGACTCCGCAGGTATATGGCAGCCTTAACTGGAAAAATACATATGCTGAAGACAGCTCTCCATTGTGATGAAATGAATGATGACCCCTTTCAAGGCCAATAACTTGAGAGTTACAGGAAAGCATTGACGCGTTGGCCAACGTAGCGGCTGCAACCTGAGATGGCCTTAGTGCAAAGGATATTTATATGTTGGGCTTCAGAATAATAATTCCAATGCTCAAGAGCCTCATTTTGTGATGTTATCACAAGAATATCCAGACAGTGTTTTCTTTAACCCCAGGAAGAGCGATTCAGAAGGATGGAACTTGCCACGTGTGTCCAGCTGCCTGTTTAATACTCTTAGGAAAAATTGTTCTATAAACATAAAAATAAGCAAGTATGGATGGTGGAAAGATGTTCATTTCTTTGTTTACAGTTGTTAGAATTGTGTATACGTAAGAGTAGGAAATTAATAAACACTATCAAATTTGCTGTTTTTGTAAGCCAAGCAGCAATATTTAATTTGTATCATAGGATGTTCTTCTGGAATTTCGCTCTTTAATGGTTGGAAATGACTGAAACTGAGCCAAGTTTAATTGGAGTTCATGAAACATTGCATAGAGTTACCTAGCCAGTCTACATATTTAACAACTTATAAAATTTTTCACGTTTAGCAAATTAAATATTGGCCACAGGAAATATTCCTCAAGATCGACTCTATGTTTTTAACACCCTGGAGGTGTTTCTGCACATCAAGTGCCCTCACAGTAGATTCATTCTTTCTGGATCATTCTAACATGTTTGTATAAGAATGGCAGGTGAGAAGGCAGAGAAACAAAAGGCTCTTGCCTCCCTCCATCCCCACCCCCTCTCTTACTGCTCACACACTCTTATGAGCTCACTCTGGAAAATGCAGGGTCTCTGGCACAGAGCAGCATTCTTGTTCCTCTTTGAAAGGTGCAAGGTGCTGCCTGGGAGGCCATGGATGGCGGACGCTGCATTTCCCACCGTGTGTTAATTCTTGTTCTTGGAAGCCAGTCTTTTTCTTTCTCCTCTCTGGATACCTTGGCAGTGGAAAGATCATCTTTTCATCTTGGAGATATGACATGCCCTGAGGGACGTGTGGCAGCCCTGCTTGTGCCAGGGCAGGCTGTGCTTTCCAGGGCCATGTCAAGGTCAAGAGTCAATATTCTTGGCATCTGTCAGGTTACCAACACAGATCCCCATCCCTTTTGCCACTGGTTTCTTACTATTAAAATTTACAAATCACAAAGGTAAGCTCAAGAAAATCTCCTTATAGAAAATGGGGAGGGGGGCGGTGGGAGAAAGAGATATGAAAATTTAAAAGGAGGGATGAGGGCTCTTACTTGCATCTAAAATTGACATTTTTTTTTTTTTACAAAGTCAACAATAATTGTACTTTTCAAGAGGTGGAATGCATTCAAACACAACACCGCCCACAATTAACTAAAAAAAAAATGTGTGATGGAAAATTATGAACATGTAAAGGATGAGTTTCTGTGATTCACCCAGAGTTGCTAGCTACCCATGGGCTACAGCTGGCATATCAGGGGGATGGTCACTGCCTCCGTGCACACAGCATTGGGGGTGGGGGCATGCTCTCTGCAACCTGTATTCTCTCTTTTTTTCGGACAGGTTGTTGAAAAGCTGGATGTCAAAATGACTGAGCGCTTTGACTGCCACCACTGCGAAGAGTCTCTCTTTGGCAAGAAGTACATCCTGAGGGAGGAGAGCCCCTACTGCGTGGCATGCTTTGAGGCTCTCTACGCCAGTACATGTGAAGAATGTGGCAAGCCCATTGGCTGTGACTGCAAGGTACCCTGGGGCCCCCTCCTCAGCAGTACCCCATAACTCCTAGACCCTTTGGTGCTCCCCAGGCACCCTCCACAAGCCTCTGCAGGCTTTGTGCTAAAGTCCTAATTCTCATCACCTCTTGGAATTCCATCTGATGGACTTGGATCCTTCAAATAACCTTTCTGATCCATTTCACTCTGGCTGATTTGGTCTCTGCCCACTCCTGACTTTAGGGTGCTTGGTTAGTGCTTTTCCAGGAGGTTTGTGCTTAGCTTCCCAAGTTCTCCTCTAATATTCTAGCTATTAGTGTTCTTATCAAACCACCAACCCCACCTCCCAATACTGTTGATGTTACTGTGCTCATGCCGACTCACAGGTGGCAGATACTGATCCATCAATGTTTGATGAATGTGCCCATGACTGAACCTGAGCTCCAGATATATGGATGCATACAAGCATTCGGTTCACTGGAGCATTAAGGGGTCTTTTCTTTTTATGGAGAAGATCAGGATTTGCATTGCTCCTTTCATGAGGGGTAGGGCACAAGGAATGACCACTTTTCCTGCTGCGGATGACACAGCAGTTTCAGCAGACACACCCAGTAATTTGTGCCACTAGCTGTGGCTGAGTGTTGGGAATCCTGGCCTATACTCAGCATTTAATTAGTCCAACCTGGACCTCGAAAGGATGCCCCAGGATCTACCTATGTCTCTAAGATCTCCAGTAACTTCACCTACAAAACATGCTTGATAATCCTGAGAGCCACAGAACTGGTAGGAGATGGAGTCACTGTGGAATCTCTAAAGGAACTCCCAACTTAATAGACTCTGGGGTGACTCATGGCATTTTATGATCTCTTTCCTGCTTTCATTGCTTTGTACTCTTTGGGGATTTCTGCCACTCTCCTCAATGGTTATAAATACCAATATCTATCTCTGATTGACTGAGTTAGGCTGCGTTGTTTGCACGTGGACAGTTCTCACACACCCAAGGCATCTTGCTGACTCTCTTTGATCATCTTTCCTAAGAAAGGCAGTAAGCAATAAACGGCCCCGCCAGCTTCTGTTGCTAGGTGTTCGGTGACAACTGAGGAATAATTTCCGCCTTGTGTGGAAAGAAGCCTTTGCCTTCGGTAGAGCAAAGGAGGTGCAACCTGGGCCATTTGACACCAGGCTGCAGCCACGTATTTTCCAGCTTCAGAGGAATGGCACACCACTCCTAAAAGAAGTAAAACTCACCAGCTGTCCTGTGTAAAAAGCAGAATTGGCCACCATGAGCAAAAAGTAGCTGAACTTGCTAGTCTAACTTTCCTGTCTCTAGCTTTGCCTGATGCAAAATCCCGCCGTGTTTAATGGACTTTCTTATCCCCTCCATTTTTCCACAACAAGCTGCCTGGCTCCAGTCCTGGCTCTGTATCCCCCTGGCCATACGCACTTGGGCTAGCCCTTGACTCCTCTGTGCACACCTTCACATCTACAAAGTGGAGAACAAACAAGTGTGCCCACTTCATCAGTTACTGTGTTATAGAGACACAAAACCCTCCACATGCCAAAGGCCAGTCAGTGGCATAAACTCCAACCTTCTACTTTTCTTCTGACTGCTTCCTATTCTTTCTACAACACATTCCCTCCACACACCTTTCAGAAGCTTCACCTCTTTATCAGTCTCATTATAGAACCAGTGCCTCCCTGGTGGCGCAGTGGATTGAGCACTGTGAAGCTGTGAAGCTGTCCGCAGCCTCTGCAGCACCGGTTCGATTCCCGGCCGGCCAGGGAGATTCCCACATGGTGGGGCAGACCTCTCCTACTTTGTCTGCTGCTCCCTTTAGCAGTGTATGTTGGTCCTTCTGCCTGTTCTGTTCCCTGCTCTGTCTCTGGTGAATTCTCTTACCCCTCTGGTGCCTCTGGACTATACCCCAGTGCTTGTATAAATAAATAAAAATAAATAAAAAATAAATAAAAAAAGAACCATAACAATGTCTAGTTTGAAGAAAAACCTGAGACAGAGAAAGACATGTCTGTAAAAGTTTTACCTGAAAAAGATGTAAGGAGGTGAGAGGTTCATATATTATTCTGACACAGAACAAGTCTGATTTAAAGGAAGCACATTGGATATTTGGGGTTAATCATTCTTAACCAGTGGCTGAAGTCAAAACAAAGTAAAAATCACTTATCATTTCTTCAATGTGATTTAATGGAAAGATCCTCAGACTCTCAAAACTAGTTATTCTTCAGCACATACTTTGTGAGCAAATAAGCAAGAATCCCCTAAATGGGGCCAAAATCAACAAAATCAACTGCTGTAAAGTCAGGAGTTAATTGTGCTGAACTTTTCAACCAAGATGAATGGTTTACTATATGTGGAGTTATGCCTTGTGATTTTCTACATTTTGGAAGAAAAAGAGATGTTGATTTGAAGTGAGACCTTGCCATTTGGGGCTTTTCAATAGTTGGAATGGTTTTCTTGACTTTCAGAAATAATTGTGGAGTTGACTTTGGGAAGGAAACAATGATAGAAAAAATGTTCCTGTTATTTCAGGAGGGATAGCCAAAGTCCTGGCAGGCGGGCTCAGGCCTGAGCGACTGGCTTGTCAGATCTGGTGCCATTCTCCTTTCTTAAAATAGCTCAGGCACCAGAAGCCTCACTTCCCTCTCCTGCCGAAGGACATGTGTGTATAATTTTTAAATATTCATAAGACCATAGAAATTTCACTAATTTTGTGGGTATTTACTGACTATTAAATGAGATCGATGATACTTCAGGCTGTTTTCATAGTTAGCTTTCATGTTTGAAAGTCATTTCTAGGCAGTGACTTAATTATATCCTTTATTTCTATTCGTTCCTTAGAGAAAATGCTGTGATCTCCAAGAGGAAAATCAGTCATTTTTCTGGCTAGTAGAATCGTTGAGAACAAATAATACAAATAAAATTTCATGATTTGCTGGCATGTTTTTTCTGAAATTTTTCTTGGATACTTGTTGATATCAGTAAAATACTTTTTTAGCCAGATTACAGATGGTTCTTGGATAGGTCTACCTAAGTCCTGGGCTTCAGAATTACAAGAAACAAAGAAAAGATAGATTGGCCAATAACTCCAGAGATGGCTGGAGGGACCATACATTTAACAAATCAGTGACTTTAACAAATGGGGCCCTACATCTAACTCGGGCTTGAATTTTCCATGTCTCTGCCAGTAAGTACCAGGCAGTCAAATAGGCTCACAAGCCCACCTGTGTGCCAGGGAAAGCAGAAGACATGGTCATGAACAAAAAACCATCTGCAGACCTGAAAGTGGCATTGAGCTTCCAACCAGGCTTAAAAGCTCCACACATGGAGTGGTTCCTTTGTCCAGGCGCTGCAAAATGTCTTCATTGCCTGATCTCAATTCCCCATAATTCCCTTTGGAGAGGAACTTTTTGTGTTATGTTTTTTGGAAGAATCACAGAGGCTTACAGAGGGCGAAAGTGTTGCACAGAGTTATATCCTGTCCACAATAGGGATCCCTATCTCACAGGACTGTGAGGAGTCAGAAGTTCAGGAGAGGGGACACCTGAGAGCAGTACATTAAGTGCTCTCACCTCTGCCATCTCTTCTTCCTGACCATTGTTTTTATGCAGTTGAAGAATACACAGTTGCTGCCCGCAGGCACTTGTAGCTGGCTGAGGGGTTGAGGGGCCCTCAGGCCACTTCCTCTAGCCCATGGCTGAGCTGAAGTCTTGACAAAGGAGCCTTCAGGCACTTCTCATATTAGGAATGTTTCTGAAATGGAAAAATATAAAATCAGAAAGGAAGTGTTTGGGCCTTATCTTACATTGTTTATCAACATTTTTGCTGAAATTTATGACATTTCTGTGAGCACAAGATTAGCCTTGGTATTTTTTCTGGGACATGTAAAAGATTTTTTCCTTTCTTTTTTTCCTCTGCACTCTTTCCCTAGAGGACTTGGAAGCCAGGGTCTTTTTAGGACAATTTAAAGCTCTGGAAAATTGATCTGTGAGTCTATACTTTTAGCCACGTACCTCCAACATCTAGATGACATCTTCGGAGGTCCAGATGATGTACTCTGTATAGAACAAAGTTAAACTAGATGAGACCAGCTCAGTATTAAGAACCAAAACTACAGATCTATTTCTAGCTGTGAACGCAAGAGATGAAAAAGGCAATTCAGCACCAAGTCTTTACAAGTAAATATTCAGAGCATGATTTGACACTCGGCTTCAAGTGCACGGATCTAATCAATTATAACCCAACTTCTTGGCTTATTTTGTGCCATTTTCCAATCTCTCACTAATCTCCAGAGTATCGGCCTAAAATCCTGCCTCACACTGAGACTCAGAGAATGGCCTGTTGGCCCACAGCCTCAGTGTGCCCTAAAAAAGCAAAGCCGGCAGTATTTAGTTACCTTCCTCTTGCCATAAAGACTTTTCTCACTTCCTAGGTATTGTAAATTTCTTAAGATGTGAGCCCAGAAGGAAGCTGTGACATGAATTAATTAACTTAACCCAGACTTCCAAAGAGAACCCAATTGGAGAGCCTGAGGGAGACAACTTCAGGAAACCTGAGAGCATATTTGGTTAGATAGGACTTCCATGTGCGATTTTATTTTTCCTTTTTTTAAAGATTTATTTATTTATGCATATAAGAACTGGGAGAACTGGGGTGCAGGCCAGAGGTACAAGGGGTGAGCGGATTCACCAGAGACAAAGTGGGGAACAGAACAGGTAGACTGAGTGAAATGCACTGCTGAGGGGAGCATCAGGCGAGGTAGGAGAGATCTGCTGGACTATGTGGGTAGCTCCCTAGCTGATCGGGGATCGATCTCATGCTCCAGAAGCTACGGATAGCTTCACTGTGCTGTGTTTAACCCCTTGCACCACCAGGGAGGCCCCCACATATGATTTTAAAGAGAAGTGTAACATAGGCTCTTTACTGTGTTAACTAGGGTGTGGGGGCACATGCCTGTCCTGCAGCCAACATCACTTATGGCTGGAGAAGCTTCGCAGAGCTGGGGATATTCCTGCTGAGTGGAGTTGCCTACTTCAGAGAAGGGGCCTTCCAAGGCGAGGGGCAGCATAGGCAGGGGCACGGAAGGCACCAGGGCAGAACGTGAGGCTGGGTAAGCATGTTGGGAGCAATTTGTAAAGAAACTGCTCTGCCAGGTAAAAAAAAAAAATGAGCAAAACATGCATATCTGAGTTTTGTTGGATCTCTGAAGGCTGAAAGGCAATGAGAATGTTCCAGAAAATGTAGCTCACAGCTTTTTCACATGGTTGTAAATGTGTTCATCTATAAAAAAATCAAACCTTATCTCATAGGGCTATTGGATGACTCAAAATAAGTAAGAAAGGATTAAGAAAAAATTTTAGACTGAAAAGGGCTAAGGAAGTGAAAAACACTATTCATAAATAGAGTGATAGCGTTGTTAACATGGGAGTTTGAAGGCAAGGGAAGTTCTAACACATTACTATCTTCATGAGTAATTGTTTCAGCCAGGGACACTTTGAGACAACTGTTTTCACTATTAGCTATGATCTGAGTGTTAGTTAATATTAACATTAATTGAGCAATCACAATATACCAAGTTACATATGCTTAGTAAAAATATTTTCTTATATGTTAAAATGTTTTACATGCAATAGCCGTACCACTCAATCTTCATAGCAAAATGGTCACTGCTATTATTCCTATTTGACAAATGAGAAGCTGAGGCAGGAAAGGACTTGTCCTATGAAGTAAGTGGTACATGGCCAGGATTTGAATTGAGAGCCCTTTAGTTTAATCAATGGAATTGATTACAATGTTCCTAGGGTGCCAGGAACATTGCTGCTCATAACACAGGGGGTGAGGGTGAGCCACCCAAGGCCCCCTACTGCCTGCATGCACAGCTGCTTCCCCAAGAAGGTCAGCGCTGTCTCCAGCTAGGAGGGGTGGGTCAATTATATGCCCACTGAGGACCCACCACCAACAGTAATGATGTAAAGTTAGTTTACAGACTATTTTTACTTATTGCACACCATGAAATTTAAGAGAATGAACATATTGATCTATAGGGAAACCATTTCCATTTCTTGTCAGGAGCTTTCGAGAAATAACAAATATCTTTGAATAAACCAAATCAGGAATTGTGTATAAAGGCAAAAATACATGTGTGTGCATGCATTTGCCAGAGAGGGAAGAGGACTTTGAGGGAGACGTGTGGGTGACTCACAACAGCCCCAGGAAAGGGAAGCAGGGCTAGCTCAGCCCAGGTCATCTTGTGGAAGGTGCCCCGACCAAGTTCTCCAGGGTGGAGGATGGGACGGGAAGCATTTCCCAGCATCTACTCTGAAGGCGAAAGCTGAGGTGAGGAGTGAACATCGGGGGATGTTCTAGATCACCCACTCAGAGGAATGTGCATTCCTTGAAAGGAGCAGGGATTAGTGAACCGGAGCGAGGACCGGAGGAGCAGCGTCAAAAGGGTGGCCTTGGGAAAGACCACAAGTCTCAAATTGATGCTTATGGTCTAGTAAGGACATGTCAACAGTCCCTAAATTTAGAGGGGCCCTTTCTCGTATCAAATGTCTGTCAACAAATCAGCCTTCAACTGATTTAAAGCCTTAACGATAGACACGGTGTTTTCATGCCAGAAATGTTAACTGGAGTTAAAATTGATCCCTGCAGTGCTTTAGATCCACATGAACGTTTTAACATTAGCTTTTCCATGACTGCTCAGTCATATTAACCACCTTGCTCACACTTCCCTCCTCCCAGGGACATGCTAGGCAGGGTGGAGAAAGTGGTGACATTCTTTCGTCATCCATGGAGGTTCCTCCCTCAGTGTTCTGGAAGGTCAGCCCCAAAAGGCAAATTTCCTTGAATTCTTATTTTCTTGCCTTCTCTTTTCACTGTCAGCCTGTAGCCCCCATGTGTGGTGTCAGCTCCCTGGGCAGGGCAGCAACAGTGACCCCTAGAGTGTCTCCAGGAAAGCTGCCATACCCCTTCTCCCCACTCCCCAGCCTCTGGGTTCTCCTTTTACCCAGGCAGTGATTCACAGAATGTGGAAAACATTGTGCAACTTTTCCACAATAGCAGTCTTTTCTGAGGTGACCAGTCTGTACAGAGGGAGCCCGACTAACTTCTCAAAAAAATGTTTTGACCAACTACATGACAGTCACAGCTCATTTTTTTAACTGTGGCAAAATACACATAACACAAAATTCACCATCATAGCCCTTTTTAATTGTATGGCTCAGCACTGCCAAGTACATTTGCATTGTTGTGAAACCGCTCTCTAGAACGCTTTCCATCTTGCAAAACTGAAACTCTGTACCCAGTAAACAGCAGCTCCCCATTTTCCTCTCAGTCCCTGACAACCACCCTTCTACTTTCTGTCTTTATGGGTTTGACTGCTGCAGAGTCCCGTCTGCATTGTATCACACAGGATGTGTCTTCTTGCCACTGGCTTGTTTCACTTGGCTTGCTGGCCTCCAGGTTTGTTGATGTTGTAGCAAGTATCAGAATTTGCTTCCTTTATGAGATGAAATATACTCCATTGTGTGTGCAGCTGCATTTCTTTATCCCTCATCTCTTTGTGGACACTTGGGTTGCTATTGTGAATAAATGCTGCTATGAACATGGGTCTGTCTACAAATACAAACAATTTGGGGCATATACTCAAAAGTGCTCTTGCTGGGTCACGTGGTAGTTGTGTGTTCAATTTTTGGATGAGCTATAGTACTGTTTTCCATACAGTTCTTAATACATTTATTCTGCAGTCAGCATTATGACAGTGATAGCAAGACCAAGGACCTCAACTCTTTTATGTTACTCCAATTGCTGTTCTTGTTGGATAGGGTTTTAAATGCTTCCTTTGACTATATTGGAAGTCTAAACCAAGGTATTGCTGAATTGCATTCATATGGCATTGTTTCTGAATTTTTTCAGTGGGTGTATGCAGAGCTCATAAAGGGTTAACTTTTGGAAGCAAAGCATAACACACAGATTTTACCAGGATTTTACCTGGTATGGTTGACAGCTTTCAAATCAGAAGGACTTGAACTCAAACCCTAGTTTAGCTACTGGCCAGCTGTGTGAGTAGGAGCAACTTATTGACCTTTAGAACCTCAGTAATAATATTTACCTTACAGGGCTGCACAGTGCCTTTAACTCACAGTGGGGTAATAATTATCAACATCCAGGATGAGAAAAATAATGATTTATTTTTGAAGAAGGGATGTACGCAGAGTATAGTTGTCACTGTATAATGATTTGCATTTATAGTCATTAGCTCAAAACAGCTTATATTTTATTTCATTGCCAAAATAACCAGTAAAGCCAAATAACCAATAAAGCAAAGGTGATTTTCCTCTCCAAATTTCTCCAAAGTCTTTAGGCTAGAAATGTAAGAGGCAGACAGTGGTCTGCCCGGCTCACAGGCCCCAAAGTTTGGCCTCACCAAATGGAAAGGGGAACATTTCAGTAAACGAAATCAGTCTCACAGAAAGAAATCCCTGCTCCCCTGGCCAAGAAGATTCTGCACTTCGTTCCTTATCTCTCGTTGGCTGTAATTCTGCTCCCAGGTGTTTGAGGACACAAACTGCTAACAGGAGCCATGTTCGAGGGAGCAAGGTCAGGCACACCCTTCCCTGCAACCCAACTGCTTTCAAAGCATTCAACATTTATATTTTTAAAAATTCCCTCAACTAAAACAGTATACAAAAAGATCACCAAATCAAACAACTTCAGTTTGCTTCAAGGTTCTGGGAAAACACACCCCGGTACTTCATCAAAAGGGAACTGCTTGTTCTCATTTGGACTCCGAGTTGACTTGTATTTCAGGACTTTCTAATCAAATCCAAGATGAGTGCTTTCCCGTCCTACACTCGGCCTCGCTCCAGCTGCGACTGTGGTGTTGGGAACAGATATCTTGGGAAGGATGTTTCCGAGGGCGTCTGTGGGAGCAGCTGGGGTTCAGAATGCCACAGGTCTGGAAGCCCGCCCAGGAAACCAAACAGTGGCCCCCAATTCTGTGTCTGCCTCATTAATAAACGAATGATGGTTTCAGATTACAGTTGGGTATACGAAGGGCAACAGAAAAAAAATCCCATTTATGATAAAGCTAGATAGGAATTGGTTGTGTTAACTTTGTATTGGCACTTTCAAAAAGCCATATGCCACTTTAAAAAGGCGATTTTTACATTTCTTCTTCTCCCTTAGGCAGGATCACAGGTAGTGTAGAGTCGACACGGTTTCCTACCCTGTGCTCACATCTCTTTTTCACCCTTCACTAAAGTGTGTGGACTGTCTTTGCCACGCCTGCCTCTGTTTCCCGCCTGTATGTCCAAAGAGGCCCCTGCTTCTCTGTGGTGGTTCTGCACTGTCCTCTTCCCAACCTGATGTCCTGGTCCACCTGTCACACGCAACCTCAGCACTGCACTCTCCACTAGGTCCGCCTTTGTCCACTACCCTGAAGATAAATTTCAGTTCTACTCCTTGCAGACATGAAGGTGCCTCCCGCTCCAGCCTGAGCCTGGTGGGCCCCTCTAGCCTCACGCACAGCTCCACAAAGCACCCCTCTCTCCCACCTCACCCCTGCTCATGCTCTCTCGGCTCACTTTCCTCTCTGTCCCCTCTACTCTGCTCTCTGCCATCCCTGGGTTTTGACAGCAGCAGGTAGCACCTCCATGGGGCCACACCCGGCTTGCTTTGTACCAGGTTAAACCAGAGCCCTGTCCTCAGGGACCCTCTGAATGTCCCCACTCAGGGCTTCCCTTCCCATCAGTGACCACCACGATCCTGCTGTCAGGATTGAGTCTGCTGAGCTCCCTTTGCTCAGAAGCATCAGTGAGAAGTCATGTTTTTTGTTCTTTTTCTTAGGCACAATACCTAAGGGAAATGCACTTGTTTTTCAAAAGCTCCTCTCTCTCTGCCTTGCTCCTTCTTTCTCCACCCCTCAACCTCCCCACCGGCCACACACACACATATACACACCTGTCTAAATGGTTCCAAATGCAACAAGAAAACAGTCTAACCTTCCTCATCTGGGCAGCTGCTATCATGATCCAGGTGCAATCACAGGCCTCTACCCCCCTCCCAATTCCCTTTGCCACCTGCACCACATCCTGGGGGTCAGGCAGGGCAGCCTGGAGCCCCCATGGCCTCCTCTCACTGTCCCGTGTGGTCTGGGTCTGCAGGACTTGTCCTACAAGGACCGGCACTGGCATGAGGCCTGTTTCCACTGCTCGCGGTGCAAGAGTTCACTGGTGGACAAGCCCTTCGCGGCCAAGGAGGACCAGCTGCTCTGCACAGACTGCTACTCCCACGAGTACTCGTCGAAGTGCCAGGAATGCAAGAAGACCATCATGCCAGGTCAGCCCTCCAGAGGCCACGCAAAGTCTCTCGCGTTCCTTCTGTTGCTGAATTTTACTCCTTTGTGATTTCAGCAAATAGGCACTGTCCCCTCCCGAGTGTTAGGCAGTGCCATTTAGAGCAGTGAGCCAAGGGGAGGTCTGTCCTTTGCCCTCGTGGAGTTTACACTCTGACCAGGCAGGCATGATGTTCCAGACAGAACCACAGTTGCCCTTGAAGTGGCCCAGGTAAGAAGGTGATGTACCTGTTGACAGGGAAGGACAGGATTGTGTGTCCCTTGCTAATTGGGGGGATGTTTGTTTTGTTCTTCGTGAGAGAAGAATCTTATTTTAAAAGGAGTCAACAAAAATATATGTGGAATTTGTAAATCCAAAACTTACAAAATAAATTTTGTTGCATGCATATAGAAATAGGGCGAGGAGAGGCCCTTGCAGAAGCATGTAGAGTGTGGACCCCAAGACACAGCACAGACCTGGGCCCTGCTAGTGCTTAGGACAGATCCCGTCAGCAACATCCCTCGTGTGACCAGGCCGAGCGGTGGCCTTGCCAGGTTTAGCAAAATATGACTCCCAGTTAAATCAACTTTCTTAGCATCTGTCCCATTTGAGACTCTTTCATTTGGCATCCCGACGAGAGCCACATAAAAACAGGAGAGAAACTCTATCCACTGAACATCTTAGAAGGTGTGCCTTCGCAGAAAGCAGGATAGGATGAAGCCGTAGACGACCTGGGAGCCAGTCCGGAGGAGTAGCACTTAGGATGCACACTGCCGTGATTTAATAGAGGATTGGGGAGTTCAAACAGAAGCACCTGAGTTCTGGGGCTCTCATCAGCCCAGCAGTGACAGTGATGATCAAATAAGAATAAGGCTCAGGTTGGCAGGAGCGGCAGGGCCAGGCCAGGGGACCTCCTTGCTCTCAAGAAGACTGTGGGCTCTTCAAGAGCTGCGGGTGTGAGAGATGAGGGGCCTGAAGGTGCTGACAGCAGGAATGACTGGAAACCCACACAGAGCCGGGCTGACCACAAGGAGTCACACAGGCATGCACGACAGGCCCAGAGCAAGAGGGACACAAAAGTGGTTGAGCAACAAATTAAATCTTAACTAGGTTGTCATGACAAGCGCCCAAAGAAGGTTCCATCATGACTCATAGCAGAGCTCCCTCAGCCCTCCTTCCCAGCTCCTTTCACACCTCCCACTTGGTGTATCTGCCAGAGTGTCTCCTCCCGCACGCACTCTCCACAATTCCCCTGCTGCCAGGCCTCTCTGGGCCTGGCACGTCCTCGTCCGTGTCCACCTTCTGCTCTGTTGGTTTGTTAGCTCCTCAGCAGTGTTCTGCCCTTCTGTGCACCCATCCTGCAGGCCTCCTTGTCCAGTTGTCCCTCCTTCCTTACTCCATGGGTGGCCATCAGGACAGTGAGACAGGGCCCCAAGGAGGTGGCTTCGGGTGGTAGGGTCTCGATCCTGAGGGTGGTGCGAGTACACACTGGACTCAGCATCTGCCTAGCTGGCTGCACACCCTGGGGCAGAACCTTTGGGAAGGGAGTTTCTTGTTCACTTTGCTGTCCTTGTGTTGAGGAAGATGCCCCAGCTCAGGCACTTGCAGTGAGGATGCAGTTAAATCACAGGAAAAGGAACGGCATTGATGAGTTTAAGCTTAAATGACCTTCAAGTTCACCTGTCTGATCTCACCAGCAAAGAAATGTAAAGGCAGCCCTGGTTCCTGGTCTAGCAGGATCGGGTTCATCCAACGCTTTCCCTGAAGCCTTGTGGTCTCAGCCTCACCACCTTCTCCCTAGGGAAGGAGAGGTGGGCCTTTTGGGCTTGGAGGGTCACCAGCTCCCACTTGGTGAAGGTGGTTATTTCTGGAGGAGGAGGAGTAGAGGACACACAAGATGAACGTTCGTGGTGTCGGGCACACACAGCCTCACTAGTAGGAATGCAAAGTAGCAGTGCCGGGACCATCTCTGATGAAATCACTCAGCAGTTTCAGTGCGTTGGACTAGGAGCCAGAAAACCCAGGTCCTCGCTCTGCTTCTCAGAGGTCCTGTGATCCCAGCCACCAACAACTGTTGGGGCCCTGGTGACCCCTTCCCGAACCCCAGGCTATTACTTTAAGTTCAACAGCAGTTTGGCCAATGTGACATTGTAGTTTCTTTCTCTCGGGGCCACCAGCAGAAGCATGCTTCCTTCGCGAGAGAGTGAGCTCCTGCAGGGCCCCAGGCAGACTCTGCAGTCTGCTTCCTCTTCTGAAGTCTCCCCAGGGAGGTGAATGGCAGCGAGATGGGGGTACAGGAGGGAACAAGGCGGGTTTATTATAGTGCCTGGTTTATAACAGTGCCAAGGAATTCTCCCTTGATGTCATCTGTGGGTTCAGAACACAATGTGGTCAAATATTTGTTTCAGCTCTACAGCCAGGCAGATGTTTGCTTTGTGCCTCTTTCCTGACATCGGTGGGGTCAGAACCCAACTCCTGGACACTGTCACCCAGTGAGGACAGCAACGGGAGCCACACGGGCTAGCCCAGGAGAAGGCAGAGCCAGGTGCAGGGATGGAGGACACAGAGAGTTGGTTGGTCCAGGGCAGAGCATTTTCTAACATTATCCACCCCCGCTTCACACACACACACACACACACATACACACGCGCATCAGTGAACAATATTCCACTGTCATCTCTTTAGAATTTTTAGGTGGGAATGCTGTAGAAACCTGGCTGATACCTGCTGTTAGGCAGACACATGCCCTGGGCGGGGGAGGCGGGCAGGGGGACCCTCAATATTGTCACCTTTGAGCAGTCTTCGAGAATGAGCTGTGTTTTGTTGGATGAAATAAGAAATAGAGGGAATGGATGGCCACCAAAGGCAGGGTATCAAGAAAAAGCCTGGTGTTTGCAAAAAAGGAAGAAGGAAGCCAGCCCTAAGTCATGTAGTTCTTCCTTACTTTGGTTTGATTTCTGAACGTGCTACAACCAGATCAAGGTGAATAGCAATACAGTATCAGCACAGCTTTGTACTGAAATTCAATATGTATTAGGCAAGAGACAAGTCCTAAATGAAAATCATGTCCTCTGGCTCCACCTTCGATGAAAGCCCATTTCTTGATGAAGTCAAGAAACTAGAACCAGCACAAACCATAGATAGCCCTAAGGCTCACCTGTTCTTTACCAAAGGAACTTCTGCAAACAGGCAGAAGTTTCTCACAGATGCACTGCGGACTTTGAGCCGACTCACACTGTCCATTAATCCTTCACCAAGTTTCTGGTTCCTTGCTTGCTTATGGAATCAGTAAAAGGGGGGCCTCCCTGGTGGCATGGGGGTTAAGACACAGCCTATGAAGTTGTCCGCAGCCGCTGCAGCATGAGCTTGATCCCCGACCAGGGAGCTACCTACATGGCGCAGCAGACCTCTCCTGACTCACCCGCTGCTCCCCTCAACAATGTGCTTTGGTCAATCTGCCTGTTCTGTTCCCTGCTCTGTCTCTGCCCGAATCTCTGGCCTGTACCCCATTCTTGTATGCATAAGGAAATAAATCTTTTTTTAAAAAAGAAAAAAAGAAAAAAGAGAGAGAGAAGGCACACCTTTAAACTGTGCTTCCATCTGCTGGAGAATTGTTGGAAAATGCAGATCTGTTACAAGGAGTTTTGCTGCCACCTGCTGGCAGTGCACAATACTTACACAAGTGTCTGATGCAGGGCAGGAAATGGCCTGGTGGATTCTTGGCGGGCGGCAGGACAGTTCTGTTATTTTAGAACACACCAAGATGCACTTTTGTGTCCTTGCATAGAGTCTTAAATGAGAATCATAATTTCCCTCTTTTCACTGATAAAATCCATTGGTTCTTTATCAAAGGGAAGTTCAGAGATTAAAAAAGCAAGTAACGAATCAAGAGTACATGGGGGAAAAAATTGACATGAAAAACATTCCACCGTTTTCACCTGAAATTCAGTTGCTTGAGGTAGTTTTCCTTTTTCAGGATTCTTCACCCTACGAATAAATTCTATAGTTTTGAGGATAACTGTGCCGCTCCAGCTCCCCGAATTCCCTCTCGTACCAGCCTCCCAACCCACACACATCCTTTGAGTGTGTGGACAGTGTGACTATGCGCATGTCACTTCTGCAGGACACAGGAGTGTGGTCCCAGCCACACGCAGCATGCTGGCCCCAAGCAGCCCCAGTGTCTGGGGCATTTTACTATTTCTTCATCCTTTATGCACCTTTCCCCCAAATTTTTCTTGTTTCATCCAAAGGGTGCTCATATATCTTTCTTAAACCCTCTCATCCTATAAATCTATGCCCTTTTTTGGTGAAGTATGAGAAAAACATAAATCAACAAATAGTGAGTATTTGCTGTGAATCAAGTTTGAGGGTAGTGGGTGTGAGGAAGGTTTGGGGTGGCCAGTAGTAGTGAACCAAAACTATTTCCATTCATTAGGACTTTTTTTTTTTAAATCATCGATCAAAGGAAAAGCCAATGAAGATAATTTTTTTTTCAAAGCATTTTTGGGGAAATAAAATCTAGAATCAGAGACCAAAAAATTGAATAGGAATTTAAAGGTCATCTTATCCTGCATTCATAGTCTCTAAGCAGTCCTTATTGCTGTTTCATTTTCCCTAATGTTGAGTTAAAAACAGAATCCAATTAACTCTAAGAAAGTAAATAATAAACTTTTATTCCTTTGCTTTTTCTTTCCTTCTTTTGGTTATTTTTCCCTACCACCGTCTCTTATAAATTCCCTTTTCCCTCTCTCTCCTTTTTTCTAAGATTTACTTATTTATACAAGAGCTGGGATACAGGCCAGAAGTTGGGGAGGGTGAGAGGATTCACCAGAGACAGGGAGGGGAACAGAACTTGCAGACAGAACGAAAACACTGCTGAGGGGAGCAGTGGACGAGACAGGAGAGGTCTGCTGCTCCATGTGGGTATCCGGCCGGGAATTGAACCCGCTTTGCAGAGGCTGTGGACAGCTTCACAGCACTGCGCTCAACCTGCTGCACCACTGGGGAGGCCCTCTCTCTCCTTCTTAACCCAGAACCCTTAAGGTGTTTATTGACATTCACTGATTTTTCTAAGTATTTTGCATTATTGGATTATCTTTTATATGAATGTCTGGGATTTGTTTGTATCCTTTGGACTTGTGTTACTACATACACGTAATTCTCTCAAACTCCCTCCATCGTGTTGAAAATGACCACATCTTGTCCTTTCTTATGGCTACATAGTACTCCACGTGTGGCTGTTCCTTATCTTCTCCGTGCAGATTGCTGGGACTCCAAGGCAGCCCTTGTTAACAGCCCTGTGCTTTATTTCTTGACTCGCATGACAGGTACCCGCAAAATGGAGTATAAGGGCAGCAGCTGGCACGAGACCTGCTTCATGTGCCATCGGTGCCAGCAGCCCATTGGAACCAAGAGCTTCATCCCTAAAGACAATCAGAATTTCTGTGTGCCCTGCTACGAGAAACAATACGCTCTGCAATGTGTTCAGTGCAACAAGGTATCTTGTTCTTCCCAGGCTTTGCGCTTCCCAGTCAGTTTGCTGTTGTGGCCCCTGTCAGTTCGCCTTTCCAAAAGAGGTTGCTCGTATAAGATGGAGTGGAATGAAACCTATGCCTGCCTCACCTCGCATCCCATAGTTCTTTCTTCTGTAGATTGTATCCATTGGGCCTGTGTTCCAGGTCTTGCTTTCAAAGACATGAGCTGTGATCTAGGTGAAATCGCCTTATTCCTTCTTTTTCCTAGAACTTTCCAAATGTTTGCTCATGTTTGTAATTTGATGTTAAAGGAAAGGGGAACTTACTGTCCCAGAGCTCTTTGTCACACTGGTCTCCTTGAATAACAAAATCCACTGCTAAACTGGACAGAAGGAAGAAGAGGAGGGAGAGAGAAAGATTGGGGGGGTGGAAGGGGTGTGAGAAGTAAAGGGGAAACTCACCCAGTTGATTATGTGCTGTTTCTGTTAGTGAAATAAAGAAAAGGCCTATAGGAAGCGGCCTCACAGCTGCTCACCCTGTTGCCCCCACACCTGTGCCCTTTCGGAGCAGAGCTCCTTTGCTGCATGTGGGTTTGCCCTGACAGATGCAGCCTTGGCATCCTGAGCACCTGTGCTCACCCATCGGGCTGCCCTGAGCAGTGCAGCTGTAGAACTTTGTCCCGACTCCACCGCCTGCTCTTTGGCGCCCTGGCTGGTCTCCATCTGCAGGGGAAGGCCTGGCTGCTGTTCCCTGAGCCTGGTTAACTTTAGTCTTAATGACTGGCCTGTCTGTAACTTTTCTGTAACTTTTCAAAGGCAGACATCCCACATTCACTCACCTCCTGTAGCACACAGATACCTTGCAACTCAACATATTTTGCGTAAATTCTGCTCCTTCCTGCTTAGAGGAAGTTTTTTGTTGGTTTGTGGCTCAATGAAAAGAATAAAGTCCTGAGTGCTAGAGCCCCTGCTTTGCCATGAGCTGTGAATTCACTTAACCTGCGGAGGTCTGTTCACACATCTGTAGATGGAAACAGTATCTGCCCTACTGTAAGGACTTTTTCAGCCTCTGTGAAGATAAGGGGGATCCTGGGTGACACAGCAGTGTTTACAGAATAAAATGTGTGAAGGTGGGATGTTACTGCTTCTTCCCTGTCACCATTTTTCTGTTATGCTGGCTCCTCTGATATCTTAGTCAATTCCATTGTTCATCCATTTCTAAAATGAATATAAAAGGCAACACTCTGGGAAAAAAAAAAGAAACTAGATAAAATTGAGAGGTTGAAGGCCAGTTCTATTGCATCTGCCTTTGAAGCTTCTTCTCACAAACGTCTATGACCACAAGACAGAATGAGAGGCAGGCATTGGGCGTATTTTCCCCAAACCTCCCAGGATGCCCGTCCCCTCACTAGGGAATCAGCAACTGCCAAACTTGCTCTTTCTCCCACCATCAGCAAATGATTAGACTGAGTTGTAAGTGATATTTGAGAGGCTACCACCTACCAGATTTCCTCATGAGGACTTCCCAAAGATTCTCTCGTGTAGTCTCACCAGATGAGGCACAGAGGTCCTTACAGAAGACCTGCCAACAGGCACAGACTGGCAACGAGCAGGGTTAGGATTCAAATGCGGGTCTCCCTGCTAGTTTCCCCTTTTAACCTCCTGGCACTGCCTCCAGGCTGCAGGCGGAAGCGATGCAGCCTGACCACCAACACCTGTGCTTTACGTTCCCCAGGATCCTTGCCTCAAGCAGGAAAGCCAGGGCCTGCAGTATGTTGCGGGGAGGACCAAGAGGCCAGCATGAGGCCAGGCTCTCGGTGACTTTTAACACAAACTGGGTCTTTTCTGGATGAGGCTCTTGCATTGTCCTGAGGTACTAGCTGAGACTGGGAAGTATATGGAGAATGTCCTCAGGAAGCTGACCCTCTTCCTCTTGCGTCCCCCAGCCCATCACCACAGGGGGAGTCACTTACCGGGACCAGCCCTGGCACAAGGAGTGCTTCGTGTGCACGGCCTGCAAGAAACCGCTGTCTGGGCAGCGCTTCACGTCCCGGGATGAGTTTGCCTACTGCCTGAGCTGCTTCTGCGACTTGTATGCCAAGAAGTGTGCTGGGTGCACCCACCCCATCAGCGGTGAGTGTCCCAGGGACCCTCCCTTCCGGTGCGCCCCCACCGTGCCTTCACACAGCGAGGGAAGGTTCCGCCTTTGAGCAAGGGCAGGTTGATCTACCTAGACGCTAAAGGAGCACAGCAATTAAACTTTCCTGTGCCAAGATGTGCCATTCCAGTCATTTATATACATTTCCCTTGGCATCATTTAGAGAAGGGAAATACAATCTTTTGCCCCAGCATATTAATTTTTAATGCTGTTGCACAGTAATTATCATGGAAAGTCGATGTTTATAAAATTAAACTTTATAAAGTGACAATCTACATAAAAGCACTTTTAAACATAAAGTATGAGATATGCATGTCAATGGTAGTTACTACCATTCCATCACTGGAAAAAAAAAAATACAACACTAGAAAAACTAAACGGAAACTTCCCTCCAAATAGGAGAGTTAATTCTCTGAATGCAGAGACAAATGTTCAGGAACCTGCAGGGGAATTTTGGAATTACTACCTGGATTCCCAGTTGTGCATGGTTGCTGGTGTAGATTAAATTGGAATAGCTCCCTACTTAGTATTTTTTCTCTTTAACAAACTTTAAATGATTTTTAAAATAAATTTAATTTGATATTTTCTAATTTTTTGTGTATGGTGGTTCTTAATTCACACATACAATCCATCCCCATTATTGAGTCCATACTGTCATTTGCCTACTCAGTAACATTTATTTGTAATTCCAAAATTAATACTCATGGTACTTTTGTGGTCATTGGCTGACCCGCAGAGAGGTGACAGACTAGTCATCTGTCTCATACATTCCCAGCCCAGATGGAACAAGGAGACGTTCTGCCTCCTTTTCTCAACTCTTACATTGTAAACGATGGTTCTTTTCACAAATTTTTTAGGCCTTGTTTTTTGCATTTTCATGCTTTTGTCAGCAATTTTGCTGTTCAGAATGACCCCCAAGCACAGTGTGAAGTGCTATCTACATTCCTAAGTGCAGGAAGCAATGATGTGCTTCACGGAGGAAATACACATAAGCTTCCTCCAGGCATGAGTTATGGGATGATTGGCCATAAGTTCAGTTAATGAGTCAGCAATACTTACTGCGTTAAATAAGGTATCTTTAAGCAGAAACACACAATAGTTATGTATATTTGTTGATGAAAATGTAGTGACCAGAAGCTCATAGGAACCTAACCCCTGTGTTTCTTTCAGGAGCAATGATTCAGAATTTACTGTATTCAGAATCTTTTAAAACATAACTCCCTCAGATAATGAGAAGCGACTATATATATACATCTTCCACTTAGGAGGATTCATCCCCTGTGGGCCGCCTTTGGCTCTCATTTCTACCACTTGCCCTACTTGCTGCTCAAAGGAACACCGAGCTTCTCAAACAGGATTTCAGCCTGGAACAGCTGCCCAGCAGAACTTCTATCACTAACTGCTCAGCCTCTCTCCACCAATGTTCCTCCTCACCACAGATCTGCAAGGTCATAGGACTTACTAAAAGTGAGAGGAAGGAGAAACATAGCATGGTAGAAATGCTGGGGCATCCATCCTAGCACCTTCTTGCTTTTCTACTAACTCCGAGTTTTGAGAAGAAAAACAGCTGTCTTCCGATCACTCTGCAGTCTCTGCCCCTAAATCAAGTTTACAGCTAACTATTGCCTAAACCACAGGTTTTCAAACGTGGCTGCATATTGGAAATACCTAGGGGGCTTTAAAAATTTCTGCCTTCTGGGTCATGTTTCTTGGTACTAACTAGCTGCAGGGAACTAGTGTTAAGGTCTCTCCCTAAATGAAAGTATTTAATGCCCAGTGTCAGTCTAGTCACTTAGTTTACATAAAAAATTGACTTATTAGTGAATTCCAGACTACTCATGCAAGTCTGAGACCTCATATTATTGTAAATGATTATTTACTTTTCAATATAGTAGTTTGAACCACTATTTAAGGAAAGAACCCTTTGTAAGTTGGATTCATGGTCCAAATTTGACCAAAATCCATTCCAACTCTAAGATAAGCCTATATATTTGATTCTGTTCTATTTCAGGAGCTCAGTGGCAGTATAAACCAAATATATTGTAATAGGTGACCAATGCACCTTGAACATTTGATAAGAATTAGCATCAAACAAGAGTCAAGCAATTCAATTAAAATGAATTACTATTTTTCCTGTTTAAAATATAAAAAGGCTTTCTCCACTGGCATCTTCATCATTTTCTCCCAGCTATTTCAGTGGCAGCATCATCCACCACCCTCACTAAACTTCTAACTTGTCCAACTCTGTCCCCTAAGCTCCTGCTTCCATAGCTTGTTTCACGATGCTCCATTTGCAAGAGTATCCATCCTCCCACTCACCCACATTATCACCTCTTGTGAAGTCTGCAGTGGGTGTCCCAGAGAAAAGTAACATTTCCTTCTTCTGCACTCCCTTTAGCCTTTCATTCATCAAATCAGGAAATATTTGAGCAGTAGACATGAGGAACCCAGTGAAGGAGTAAAAGAAACCAACTCCCTCTCTCATGGAGTTTCATGCCGGTAGGAAAAACACTTAAGAAAACAAATACAAACAAGAAGGTAGTCATAATTATAGTATTTATCATATAGCTCAAGAGCCGGCTTATATGTTTCTTGATAGTTATGAGTTCAAGATTGTTTGGTGTATGACTTATGCCTGTGTAAATAGTGTATACCAACACCCACTTACAAAATACGCACTGTCCACATTACGCAATCCAAGCTTTGAAACGGATCAAGCCAGGACTCAGTCCCAGTAGCCCAGTTCTAACTGAGCAATATTCCCTTTCTTTCTTCATCCAATATTCTTTTTCTCCGTTAACAGGACTTGGTGGCACAAAGTACATTTCCTTTGAGGAACGGCAGTGGCATAACGATTGCTTTAACTGCAAGAAGTGCTCGCTGTCCCTGGTGGGGCGCGGCTTCCTCACAGAGAGTGATGACATCCTTTGCCCCGACTGTGGAAAGGACATCTGAATTCAGCACCGTCTGGCCTCGCGATGCTCACTCATTCATATATTTTCTTTTTCCACCAGGCAGTAGTATATCCTGGTTCCACCAGCCATTTTGAGACTTTCCCCATGTGCTTCTCAGTGATAGTCACATTTGTTTAAATCCTTTCATTTCTTTGTACAAACCATTTCTTTGTAATAAATAGTTCTACCCCAAGGAAGAAGAAGACACTTAGATAAAACCTAGGTGGGAAAATTGTTTTGAATTTTTGTAATCAAGCAAGGCAAATCCAAGTGTAAAATCCTTTTGAATGATGTCTTTATAAATGTATCTTTCTTTCACTGTGTATTTAATTTTTAAGTGCAATGAATGTCACAAACTTGAAAGTATTCCTAACTACTTAAGGTAATGAGCAAGTTATAGCTGTATAACTTTCTATCATGTAAGGTCTAAAGCAAGATTATGTGATTTACAATAAAGTTATCCAGAAAAAAAATCCTTTGCCAGGCACAGTGTGTAAAATAAATAATGGTTAAACTTTGACGTCCTAAGTACAAACAACACTTTATTGCATGTCTGCCTCATACCTGTGTGAAGAGCAAGTTCTGATAGGTCAGGTCAGTTTCAATGAAATTGCTTCACACCTTTCATTTAAAAGAAATCTTTCAGTCAACACCACCACGTCTCCCTTTGTATCTTCTCTTTGCTCCCCCTCCCAAGTTCTCTTTCTCTTGGAATATAGTGTTCTGCTCTTGATGCCATAACATAAGCTCCAGGAAGTGAGTAGGAGAACAGGAGCTAATTGAACATGAAGATGGTGTAGAGTCACTATTCATGGCTGAGCTCTGGCATTCCCCACTGTCACAGACCCATGTCTTACGATGACCTGCCTTCTTTAACATTATGTGAAAGATTGCAAAAAGAGAAGAGCACCTGAAGGACAGACAACATACGTTCATGTCTCAATATCCGAGCAATGTAGGGCATGTAGGAAACCTTCAGTGTTTCTGAAAAGATAAGAAAACAGTCAAGAAAAAGAGATGGAGAGAATCACTGCTATAAAATAACACTCAGAGCTCCTAGCTTGGCAGTTGTCAGCAAAATCATTTTGGCACAGTATGCAATTGGAAAGCACAGCACCAGTTTATAAGATCTGACGTTGCACATTTCTCATTTTAGGACAACAATAGTGACTTTTGGCCCTTAGTTTTCTAAAACCATGCAACATGATCAAATCACAGGCTGTGCAACAGAAAAATCTGGTGGGAATCAAGTCCTATCTATGCTGAGTAGATGCAGTCAGATTCTTAATCTGAATCATAGTCAATATGATAAAATCTGACACAGGCCTTCTGGATTTATAGTTGGCTTGCGGCTGTGTTTAAAAAGTCTAATTCCAAGGCACGCAGCAAGGGAGTGGGGAAGGAGCCAAAGTGGAAGGGAAGAGCACGGGGAATATGATGATGGTCACAGGTGATACGGTGGTGGAGAACTACAGGGACTACACCTGAGGGGAGAAACCAGTTACTGTACAAAAATGAACAATGATGTAAGAAACTATATTTAGAGAAAAAAATATGAAAAGCAAAAAATAAATAAAAAGATTAATTCTACCCCTTTTAGTTGTTTTGCCATCTTCTGCTTTACAATATGAAAGGAAAAGAATTCCTAACTTCATCATGGAACATCTAACTCATTCTTCTTTAAACTACAGATAGGTTAGTCGTATTCCACACTAGAATTCAACCTTAAGGATTGGGGGATTTCCCCCTAGAAAGTAGCTCCTATTGGACTAATCCTCACATTAGCAACCGTTTTTGACAAAATATATATATTTTTAATTTTAAAAGCACTGGAGGATGACCAAAGGCAGGAAGGCTATGGAAGAAGAGATGCTTACAGGAAAAGAATAGCATTGGGGGGATATCCCATTTTTATGGATTTTATCCAAAAGCAAATCCCAGTAGGGCAGCTAAACCTGTTAGAAAACCTACAGTCTTACTGATTTGAAGAACCAAAGGCCAGGGATTTGAACAAACAGCCTTTAAAGTAAGAAGAAAAACCTGGAAAAAAGAATCCCAAGTTCTTTGTATGAAACCCCTGTAAGTCTCGGGTTGACAACTGAACTACAACTGCATATAAAAGATTCCTGCAGCCCAGTCAAGGTTCAGAGAACTGGCTGGAACGGTGGTGTGCAGAACTCAGTTGTCCACCTTCCCAGTGAAACCACCACTTAACTGAGGGAAATTAGAGAAGAGAAATAGAGATAGATTGAATAACAAAAAGTCTGAAAATTCCCCTAAAGGCATTCAGCAAACTGAGATATTTGTTCAGGAAAATCTGTGACCAAATATTAACAGACAGTGAAAGTCTGTGGTATTTGAGCCAAGGCGTGATTCTATCCCAACCCCAGCATTTTTACAGACTAATTCATAAGAGGCAGCTTCCCCAGAGACCAACATGACACATCTTAGGGGGTCTCATGTCGGTAGGAAACTGATTCTGGCTCTTTTGGGGGAATGGGGCGAGCAGCATGCAGGCACAGAAGGCCAGATGTTTGAAATCTTTGGTCCTGAGACTTCTGAGGGCCCTCAACTCACTGTTTACTGTATTTTATCTGGGGGACCTTAGAATAATTCCCCACAGAGAGCTAGAAATAATTCACCACTGCATCTACAGTCAACTCACTGGTCTTCAGGAATTGAGATTTTGTACCGTATATTAATTTAAGCCCCCTTTTCATCTCTGAACTTTTTCTGTTCTGCTTAGTCCTGGCTGTACTTAGAATCAACCTGATATTATGACCACATCCAAAATTTATTTTTCTAGTCAGCATCCTATGCATAGGCACATAGTCTTTGGGGATTGTAAAAGTTTAAAATTGAAAAGTGAAGATCAAGATGCTGTTGGAACTTCAAAGTCTCAAGGAGAAATGATGAGGACGTGTCACCAAAGAGGATGAAGGCACCATTTGCGTGAGCCCCTTGGGCTTTCAGAGTTTGGAACAATCAGACTTGCTCTGGTGAGTCTCTTTCTCAATTTTTGCTAGGACTCTCTCAACTCTTGTTGACTATCATGCCCTGATTTGGGGGATTATGAAAGAGGGCTAAGGACATCTTTGTCCTATTTTGGTAAAGGATAAAGGGGTAGAGGAAGGAAGAAAGTGGGTGTGTGGCTTGCTGAATGAATAGCTTGCCTCTAAAAGTTGAGACCATAAGGTACGACTCAGGCTGCACCCAGAGGAATGAAAAATATTTTCTCACCCAAAAGATAAATGAATGAAAAGACATATCTGAGGGAGTTTCCCGAGGCTTGAATAAGCATGTCTTCCTGCAGAGATGATTTTGTAGTCTCTGCCAGGTGACTGGTGTACCCCAGACCACAGTTCCTCCCAAGTCACTTCTTGTATCTCTTTCACCATGCTAGGAATGTAAATTTTGGCTACAAATCTGGCAGCCTGCCTGCTTGCTTCCAGCCTCCGCCCCACGGCATCCCTTTTCCTTTACCTTCCCTATACTTCCTTCCTATTTTCCTGTTTTTTTTTTTCTTTCCTCCCTCCCTCAACAGCACAGGTTACCTTCCAATTCATCTTTACCATGTGGGTTTTCTATCTTCAGAGGCACAGGGCTTTGACCTCTTTGTTGAGGGAGGTCATCAAGAAGGCGTGACCACCACAGGTTGGACCCAGGCAATTGGAGGGTCCTCACCAAACTGCCCTGGAATGTGTGTAGTTTACCTTCCTTGCTCCCAGAAACTGCCCCAAGGATATAGCCCTGAGATAGTAATGTGGTGTTGAGACTATCTGGATGGTGTACATGAGTGAATCTAGCTAAAGCCTCTTATTTAGACTTACTATAACGTTTAAGATTTGGTGGGTGGGTATGGAAAACTACTTATCTTGCTGCCACCCAAGACAAGCCTCATAAGTTCTTTTGTTTATTAAAACTGTTGCCTACCAGACTTCCCTGGTGGCGCAGGGGTTAAGTCTCAGCACTATCAAGCTATCACCAGCCACTGCAGCCTGAGTGGCCTGAGTTCGATCCCCAGCCACAGAGCACAGCAGACCTCTCCTGTCCTGCCTGCTGCTCCCCTCATCA
Organism: Talpa occidentalis; assembly: GCF_014898055.3. NCBI lineage: Eukaryota > Metazoa > Chordata > Mammalia > Eulipotyphla > Talpidae > Talpa > Talpa occidentalis. Next base: position 104,738,843 of record NW_023604861.1, on the reverse strand, counting down.
GTGTATTTCAGTAGATCTGCCTGTTCTGCTCCCCACTCTGTCTCTGGTGAATCCTCTCATCCCCCACACCCCTGGCCTACACTCCAGTTCTTGTATGCATAAATAAATTAAAATAAATCTTTAAAAAATAATAAAATTTTTAAAAAAAAAACAAAAACTGTCACCTACCAATCTAGAGTGATCTCTTCCTGTCCTCCATGCTGGGGGCTAGCTGAGAAGTTCCCCAGGTTGCAACCCAACACTCTATTACATCAGCCACCTGAACCACAGCTCAGTTTCAATAAAGCATCAGGCAAACTGGCCTGCTTCTCTGGGTTCCATGCTTTCTGATTTTTGCCTTCATATTTAGTTCTTCAATGATTTTATGGTTCTTTAGAAGCTATTTTCTCCAGAAGAACTCTTCTTTATATGTAAGAAATCAGAGCAAGCTTTTTCCCTAATGTTCAACATGAGAAAGAGAAAACCTAACTATAAATAATGTTACTTCCTCCTGTGACAGCCTGCAATATAAAGACTTGGATTCATTTTATCTATTTTGTTGTCCTAAATTTTGCTTTTAGTACAAAACTCCCTTGTAGAAAAAAAACTATATACTTAATTTATTGGAATAAATTATGTAAACTGCAGCAATATTTAATGCTTGAAATATTATAAAATTCTAAATAAATTAGCCTATTTTCAACCCAAACCATGAAAATCCAGTCACTAAAGTAACTGAAAGCCATTTCCCTTATGCAGAATCACCCTGCAAGGATCGCAAACATAGCAAGTAGCTCAGTAAATGTGTCTGTGTGATGTGAGTCCAAGAACTGGACTGATAACTACTGTCTCCATGTTGTCCTCATGAAAGCTTACTTAATCTCTGGAAAAATTTTTTTTTAATTTTGTATTTTAATGCAAAAAGAACTCAGTGCTATTGGGAAGCAAAAGTTCAGAGGCTAGCAGAGCAAATACTTGTCATCAACAAATATGAAGCCTAGGGCACATGGCGCACACCTCACCGACTCCCCACAAATGGCCAGTCCAATTTATAAGCAGGGGGCTGCCATTAAGTCAAAAATCAGCAAATAAAGCCAAATTTCCTTGAGATAAAAAATTAGCCACAATAAAGCAGAATAAAAGTGGTACTGTCACCTAACAATCATATTATTGTACTTTTGAAATTTACAATATGTAAATTCAATTCTCAATCACCTCTAGTGGTGCTCATTCAGACTTGAGGACACTCCTCATTTGCCTGGTCATTAAATAAGAGATGAGGGGACTCAGGCAAGATAAGCCTAAGGTAAAAATACAAAGAAAATCTGCAACCAAAGGATCCGAATGAAACTCACCTGCTGGCCAGAGGAGGAAATGGAAGCCCAGAAAGCTGGAAGCTTACTCACGACTACAGAGGCCAACACATTGGAAATCAGACTCCCGATCCCAGTGAATTCCAGCCCATTAGCGTTCTTGAGGGAAATTTTCTGACAATGTAAAACCAGCTGCTGTACATTTTAATAATACTTACCTCTCTTTTCTCTTCATTAGCAAAGTTGACTGCCCTTCTAAAGGACAAGTTGGAAACATAATATGCTTTACTACCTGAGAGGTTGGGGGCGAGGGTTCCAGAAAGGACACCGTCTCTGGTTTAATGGAAAAGAGCAAGAGACCTAGGTTTTACTCACCACTCTGCCCCAACTAACTGAATGCTTCCAGAGAAGATGCCTCCTCTCTCTGGGTACATTTCCTCTTCATAAAATAAGAGTGCTGGGTTAGATTGTGTTTCAGTCTGAATGACCTCCACCAGAAAAAAGCTAGAAAAATCCATAATTTCAACCATCTAATAATGCATTCGAGGGCATTGTATATGAAATAAATTTTCTTACACATAGAGATAATGATGGGGCAAATGACATCTCTAAACACAGTTTTATTGCAACACAGAGAAGAAACCATCCAGGCAGTGCACATGCAAAAATGTACATAAATGAAAAAACTAAAAGGAAATGAGAATAAAACTGACCACCCAAGTAACTATTGCAACTCCCTAGAGCATGAAAACATAGTAAACTAACCTGTTGAAAGAATGAATTGTTCAGGGTGCTTTGTTTTTTATTAAGAAATGAGAATCAGGGCCTCCCCAGTGGCACAGCGGGTTGAGCGCAGCGCTGTGAAGCTTCCGCAGCCTCCGCGGCACGGGTTCTATTCCCAGCTGGCCAGGGAGAATCCCACATGGAGAGACAGACCTCTCCTGTCTCACCCGCTGCTCCCCTCAGCAGTGTATTTCGGTCCTGCCTGTTTTGCTCCCTGCTCTGTCTCTGGTGAATGTTCTCACCCTCCCGCACCTCTGGCTTGTACCCCAGTGCTTGTATAAATAAATCTTTAAAAAAAAATAAATAATTCTGCAACTGCTGTGGATGTATACCAGAATTGAACAATTAAGGAAACCTGGTGGGAGCCAGGTTTCTCACTGTTGAGGTGGGAGTTATAAACAAGAAAGGGAAGTCTAGAATGTTCTACATGGTAATTGATTAAGAGGTAATGAACCCATGTTCATCTTACTATAAATACAAATATTTTTAGAAATATTTAGTTATGCGTATATTCAGGGGTTAGTACACATATGTATATGTCCTTGTTCTGTTGGTTGCAAAGGACTGGAAGCAATGATACCCAAGTAGTATGAGCATACCTAGTGCCTAGATCTTTCTAATATCATTTGATATCATTGATATTAATATCATTGATATTGATATCATTGATATCATTAATATCATCTATATTAATATCTAATATCAATGATACTTCTAATATCATTCAATAAAAGTAACTAAGATTCCTTGGGATAAGATTGAGTCTAGAACAAGGCCAGGAAATAGACAAATGGCCCCAGGGCATCTTGTAGTACTTAAGTGTTCAAAAGAAATCACAACTGTGAGGTAGATCAAAGGGACACAGGAGCCAACAGTTTTCAATGGTCAAAGCTAAAACAATGAAAATCACTCATGATTCTGAGTCAGCTGTGTGACTGGTCTCACCTGGGACATGCATACAGCTACTGGACAGCTAGTCTGGGGATGGGTGACTTCTGATGGGTCGTGCTGGCTTTCAGGTGAGACTTATTTTTCTATAAGCTTTTTATTTGGCTTCTGCAGGGGTCCATGAGTGAGAGTAGAACATAGAAACAAGGTACAAGACCAATCTATATTTGAGAGTTGGGAAAGACTTCACCACTGATGGGAACAATAAAGATATGTCACCATTTAACAACTACAAGTAGGACGCTTTTCCCAAAAGCTTTCCATAATTCTCCTTAAAATATAATCTCCTCAAAGAGGGTTTTCCTAATATGTTTAAAATAGCACTGACCATTACCTTTTCCATCCTTCACTATCTCACGTCACGGCTTGATTTTCTGTCATGATTCCCATTATTTCATTGTCCATTTGTTTGTCTTTTCTATAGAAACAGGAATTTGATTCACATCTTTACTTTTTCTACCACAATAGGGTACCAAATTTAACAGTAACTGACAGAGAAGAGCACTTCAGTTAGTAAGAAGCACTTAGTGAAATAATCCAAATGGAAATAAGAGTGTTATTGTCTCTCCTCTGCAGATAAAAACTGAAGGATCTACTTCTTAAGTTCAAAGTAGAAAGTTACTCATGTGTTTTTCTCATTTGTTAATTTAGTGCTACAGTTAGTCTCCAACACTAAGATAGCAGTTTAGAAATGAACAATTTTTAAGGTTACCCAGATGCAAATAATCCTTTCAACCAAACTTTCGGATTGTCTGAGATTGTTAAGAAAACTTACATGGGATAGATTTGCGGTTCTGTTGCCATCCTCCAGTGTAGTAAGTCAACATGTTAGTCTCTGTGGGATCAGGACATCCCATACACCAAGCCACTGGCCCCCTCCTCTTTCACAGCTGGGGCCCCCAAATGTGGCTGGTCTGTTGAGTTCATGTCTGATACCAATCAATCCAGGTTCAAAAAATTGCACCATGAACAATAATACTTTTGACATAGTTTACTCAAATAAAAAGAGAACAAGCCATTAGTTATTTTTCCATTTTATTTTTTTATAAATGACAGACCAACTCAATACTTTTATTCAGTTTAATTAAATAAGGATAAGGCTACTTAAAAGACTTTTACATACAAAAATGTACATTACAAGGTTAAACTTTTCTGTACTGTATTACAAAACCTGCACAAGCATTTAATAAAAGAGCACACTTAGAAACAATCTATTTTGTAGCCTCTAAAAATTACTGAAGTTCCACAGTAGTAAATAGAGGAAACAATTATATACATGTGATTTAATCTACTGGCAGTTTTACTTAATGTAAGTTTTTAAAAGGTCATTGCTACTGAATGAGTCTATAGATCATTTTAGAATCGTCTCTTAAAACTTAAGTCAACCAAAATATTATTTCAAATAATAATTACAATTCTGAAGAATTTTAATAGTAGCAAAAATATTACGGCCTCATCATAGTTGAACCAACTTTCCAAAGTGCCTGGAAGTTGTCTACATAAATACAGCTACTTTGGTAAACTGTACTGCCTTTACAACCACTGGGAAGCAATGTAGTACCATGGTACTGTGGGGTCTTACAACTTTCCAGAATTCACATGGTAATCTATGATCCTCAAATGTGAGGCTTGGGGGTTAGCCCATCTTCACCCCTCAGTGGATGATGAATGGGGGCAAGCAATGTAACTCGCAAACCTAAGCATGAAACTTAGGATCGACAGAAAGGAGGAAGGAGAATGGAAAAGCAAATAAAGTAAAAATATGAAAAAGGAGGGTAAGAAAACAGAAAACAGAGAGGAAGAAAAGAACAAGGTACACTGCCAATGGCAGGAAGTGGTAAAGCACCCGCTAACCATACCTCAGAAGCCACTCACTGACTCAAATGCCACTCATTTGCTTACCCCAATAAGAAAAGCTGCTTTACTGGAATACAGAATCAAGAGCCACAAAATTCACTCATGTTAATGAGTAAAGAGTATCCCAAAGTTTTCTGTTGTTCAAATCAAGACCTTCTAACTGTTAAAGCACATCAAAGCAACACTTCAAAACATAAGATCCCTGTGCCTCAGACTTCCATCATTCAGCAGACTTATGTAAAGAAAGTCTTTTCAAGAAGAGCTGTATCTATATACCTTGAGAAGGCACAGCCCTCTTAAGATGTTAGTATTATGTAATACATAGTACATGCTTTAGTGCTTCTCCACATTTCTAACTCAAAATAGCTCAGTAAGATGCTGCTATATGAGCACTGATTTTGAATGTTCATAATTTAAACTTCAATTTGAAGCAACAATGTTACACAGTTCAGCTGTTAGCAACCTACTCTGTAAGTTAAATATACAAATTAAAAATTAATTTTATTGAATAACTAAAAATAAGTTTCCACTGACTTAAAATTGTCAAATGGCTAGCTCTCTCTTAACTAAGAGAGAAATACAGATGGAAGCAGAGGGGACAACTGAATATAAAATATAATTTGTCATTCTACCCTAAAATCTGCACTTTAAAAATATCCCTTAACAAATAGTTATGTATAGGATCACAGTTATCCTTCAACAATATTACATGTATCAGCCCGGCAGGTAACTATATAATTGCCAATTTACTATAACATTAACAATTTATGCAACATTTAGTATGCATCAGTTTTGTCTTATATGTACAGATTTATAATTTGGAAAAAGGTAGAATGACTAAAAACTGTAGGGTTAAAGTTTTAGTACAGTACTTACCTGCAGGGCTGAATTAATTTTTTATAAGGCTAGTCAATAGCTGAACTAAAATGCTTGCTTTAACAATCAAAAGAGGAATTAGACTCCTCTAAAAGCTACTGAAAAGGCAAACCCCAATTTGAAAATCACACAAGGGAAAAAAGTATAAAGTATTCTTTGTACTTGGTTAGAAATAGCTAACAGAAAAGAGCACACTAGGATTCATGAATATAAGGTATATTCTATTTTCCCACTAACTTCCACTACACAATTGAAATGATAACACTTTAATAAGAATAAACACAAAACCTCATTAGATACTTGTTTGTGTGACAGCCCTGTGGGAGATGGTCCATGTCACACCAGCAAGGAGCCCCTTCCAGCTGGTCTACTTTCTCTGTGCTATACGCTCTGTAGTCATTTCTGACATCAGTATCTCCTCTGCCGCCTACTCCAGGTGACACTGAGTTTCCCCATTCAGTGCTATACTTCCCGGTCTTTGTAAAGTTCTAGAATTCTATCTGCCCTCTTCCATTCCTCCAAACCTTCTGCCATCGAGTAGCATCTCTGACATGATTATCTTACCTGAAGAGTTTAAAGTCATCTTCATTCTGAAAATATTAAGCTCCCAGGAAGAAGTGATACACGAACTCACAGAGACCAGACTGCTCTGGAAACAGCAGGTAGGACTGCTGGCATGACAAGAACATTCTACAGGATGGACTAGGTACATGATTGACTGCTCCACTCATAATACATCATGTCATGTTATGACTCAAGGGGAGACGTGATAGCAAGCACTGATTCCCTTTTGGTTTTTATGGGAAGAAGCTATGTAAGCACTTTAGAGAACAGCTATTTTAGCTGTATATTCTGAGTATTTTTTTTTTTTTTTTTGCCAGCACTACAAATATGCTTTTCTTGGTGAACCTTGAAGATGAGTTTGGCTAATACTAAAATATTGTGATGAACTGTTATATTCTTTCGCTTTGGAAAATAAATAAAAATTACGAACTACTAAAATATCCAAGTTAAAAAGAAAATCTCAAATTTCCCCAAAGACTAAAACAGACTAATGAGAATAATTTCTAAAATGCACCAAATGCTTTATAGCAGACTTGCAGCTGATGATTTGACTAGAGCCAATATAAATGACTTATACCCAGTCATTTGTTTAAAAAGAAATTCTTTCCTAGTCAGGATGAACAAGGCAAGTTTTCTTCTAGAAAGAGAAGGAAAGAAAGGGGAAGGAAAGGAAAGGAAAAAACCTTTATTTTTTAAACCTAATTTTAAACCTCTTGAGAAAATTCCGTAATAATTAGGATCTGTAAATACTGTCAATATATGTGAATTTGTTTGAAAAACTACAGTTATGGTTATATTTACATTTTGGGAAACTCTCCTTCACGGCCATGTAACATGTTGTATCTTCCTCTTCACTTCTGGGGGCTTCAGGTTATTCTGGAAAGACATAAACAGAAATAGTTTATACTTGCAGAAACATCAGCAATAACAGAAATCAATAATTTAAACCACCCAGGTTGACTACTAATATGTGAATAGCAGATTACTCCTGCCACCTGGTGGAAAAAAGATTTTAGGAGATTAGGGGAACAAGCAAACTTCCCTCGGCTCCCATTTTTCTGGCTGTGGTTCTCAAATGTTACACTGTAAAATCACTCAGACAACTTATATACATGTCCATGCCAGGATCTTATCCCTGAACCAATGACGTCATAACTGATGGGACGATGACACGGCTGGAACTCTGTTTTCTGTCTGGGTTTTTTGGAAGTTCTTCCAGATGATTCTAAGGTAACTTCAGAGTTGAAAACTGCTCCAGACCTGCTTCCTCCCTCCTTGTCCACTATACTTCCTGAACCTTACAATCCAAGATCTTACTGAGAAAAGATTAAAAAAAAAAATCACATCTGTGAAAGAATAAGATGCCCTTGGATAAGAGAAATGCTGTTTAAAATAATGGAAGGAAAAAAAACCAAAACCAACACTAAGGCTTACCTCTTTATTGCAGTATTTGAGATGTGGATTATTCTTCCCATGCTTAGCCAATACCCACTCTCCCATAGAGGTGACTGACAAGTATGAAGGCAGTGAGGGATTATAGGAAGTGTGTATTCAGGGATCTAATAGATTTGAATTCAAACGAAATCCTGGACATCTATTAACTCTGGAACCCTGAACAAAGTATAATTTAAATCTCTAAGTTTTTATTTCCTCACCTGTAAAATGGAAATAACTACTGTACCTACTTTACAGGGCTGTTGAAAGGATTCAATGAGCTAATACAAGAACCTTGAGCCGGTCAGACAGTAGTTTTCTATTTCCAGGGTCTACTAGTTGGACTGTCTGTTCTCTTTTGTTCCCTTTAATACACAATTTGAAAATGACAATAAAGTATACTACATTAATGCTTTATTCTGAATGTTTGTGTCCCCTCAATATTCATATATTGAAATTTAATCCCCAATGTAATATTTGGAAATGGGGCCTTTGAGAGGTGATTAAGTCATGAGGGTAAAGACCTCACGGATGGAATTAGTGTCCTTATAAGAGACCTCAAAGGGAGCCCTGCCCCTTCTGTCAAATGTAAGAGGAGTCAATTATGAACTAAAAGTGGATTCTCTCTGACACTGAACTTGCCAGTGTCTTGATTTTGAACTTCTCAGCCTCCAAAACTCTTAAGAAAAAAATGTCTGCTTCTTGAGTAAAAGATCTAAATGAGAAAAATCCAGGAAAAGCACCTGAGAGACTCTACATATTTTAAGCACAAATAAATTGAATGTGCTTTAAAACACATTAACTTATCATCACGGATTTTAAAATTTCAGAGTTTAAGATTTCATGATATTAAATGTAAAAATAAGACAGACCTTTACACATTTCCAGAACAGCTAGTAACACAAATGACCCATTTCAGGTAAAGCCAATCACTCAGATGTCACTCACATCTCTCCCGAGTGGGGAAACACCCAGACTCACCACAGCCTCCACTTCTTCTTTAGGAGCGGCTCGCTTTAACTTCACTGGAGTAGTTCCAACAGGGGACAAAGGTGGTGACTTCACAGGGCCTGAAGGACTTTTCCTATGCATTAAGTCATGGTTCTGTTTAGTATCATTATTACTGTGTTCCATTTTATTGTTCGTAGGCAAATTGGAAGACAGAAGTAGGGGTGATACACTTGAAGAGGAATTTGATAATTTTCTAAATGCATTACTGGTAAAGCTTGCCTGAGGGGGAGGCTTGAGTCGATCATTATCGCCATTCTCTGTCCTTTTCACTTTTATACTTGTACTTGTTGAACTTCCATCAAACACAATGAGGGGTCTTTTCCTTAACCCATCTACAGTGTTACTCCTAAAATCAAAGAAATGTAGTTATGAAAAATACCATCAGGAATGGTCAAACAGTTCAAGTGGAACTCCAAGTTAAAATAAACAATGACCAAAAATGATTTCTTGATAAGGCTAATCTACTCTCAGCAGAACTACTGGAAATCACCAACTTATTGATAGGGTTATTTTAACCATGTATCAATTATTATTTAAAAAGGATAAAGTTTTTTTTAAAGGAAGGTATAGCTGTTTTGAAAGTTTTAAGATGTGTCTGAACGTGCAGAACCAAGCAGTGCCTTGATAAGCAAAAACTAAAATAAACTAAAGATATCTATGGCAGAATCCAAAGATTTATGAGTTAACCTTCATATACAGCCTTTACCGGTATGCAACAATCCAGCTAAAATGATGCTCAAACTAAACTGAAGGTGTTCCTGATATAAGAAAGACTGTACATGTTGTATTCTTCAACTATTCTCATATTCTCATAATCTCCCCATTAATCAAGTTCTCTTCATAACTAGAAATTAAAAATACTAATGAACTCAGACCTACATGTTTTCCCCTTACCCTGAAATCTCACTCCATCTTTTCCCACTGTACACAGTACATTATCTGCAAGAATCTTACACACAAAAATTTCTAAAAAAAAAAATGAGCAATTAATCAATTGGCAATAAAATAGACACAGGAGAAGAAATAACTAGCCTATGTAGAGCTCTTAGGACACACAGTCTTCATTAACTAGCCAACTACACTGACCACCCAGATGCAACTTTCTTTAAAAACTAAAATTCATTTATTCATGGTTTGATGAAAATTTTTATGAAATTTCACACTGTTTAAATAGTGTGCCTGAAGCTATATGACAGTCTCTTCATTTCTGTATCATTCAAGGACCTTAAAATCTTACTTGAGTCTACTTTTCTCTCACAAATTATTTCAGCAAATCTTGTTTGATCTACAAGAGCAAACAAAAATATCTACAAAAATATATCTAGACCCCAATCACTTCTTACCAAGTCCACTACCTCAGTTAAAGCCACCACCAGGGTGCTGGATTATAGCACAGGCAGTTTCCACCTTCTCCCAGCCCCCATCATAAATCATTTTTCAGTACAGCAAGCAGAGTGCTCCTGTTAACATGCACATCAAAGGTTGTCATCACTCTACTCAATATCCTCCAACGATTTTAATCTCAGAGCAAAGTCAGGTCTTACAAAAGCCTACAAAGCTTTACATGATCTAAAAGTCTCCTCCCAATCACCGCCCCCCCCCCCGCCCCCAACAAACTTCTTCCCCCTGCTCTCTTGATTCTCTTTGCTGTTCTTGGTAATGTGATGGGTATATTCCTGACCCAGGCTCTTGCATCCTGCCTGGAATGCTAGCTTGCTCTCTACTTCATAAAATTCTCTCTACTGAAATGTTATTTTCCAGTGATGTTTTTCCTGGCCATTATACCTAAATTGTAATTCCTCTCCCTATTTTACTTTTATCTTTAGCCTTTCTCAATATGTAAATACCACAGTTTCTACTTAACTTTGTAATTATGTTTCACACAATTAAAATCAGGACAAGAAATTCTGTCAATTTTATACACTGCTATAAGCACAGAGCTTGGTGCTCAATAGATAACTGCTTAAGTCATTTTTTTAACCTAAGTTTACCTGAGGTAATAAAGCAAAAGCTAAATTGTTATGTCAAATGAAAACAGAACCACTAAAAAGTACCTTTTAGTTTCATTTTTTATCTCATGTTGTTCTCTTTTCTTTTCCATCATTTTCCCCCATCTATTCTTTGGCAGATCTCTCTGAGGCAATGGTATTGCATGCTGGACATAAAGGTCAGTAAGATTGTCTTTGTTTATTCTTTTGTCATTTTCAACAGCTATGTTCTTCTGTGGGAAAGGAAACAAAATCAACTTCAAAACAACATCTTTCATTTTAATAACTAAGTACCCACCTAAGGAGGCAAAATATTACTTCTTAAATAAGGAATCATAAAACAACTAGATACACGTTTACAAATGCTATAAGATACAGCAAGAAGAGGCATTAAAACAGGTAAATTTCTGCAACTATTAAGTTCAGCCTCATCTTAAAGGAAATGATCATATGTCCTCATTGTGCCAAGGACTGCTGTCCACAACTGCTCAGCCAATATACCAGCCTGAAGACCATTTCCAGCAGCAAACATCATTTTAACCTATGAAGGAAACCGATACAGGGAGACTTAATGCAAGGCAACAAAAGAAAGCTAACAATTGTAACACTTACTAGTGTCCACACAACACCTCATCTAGAATGTTACTACCATGATCAGATTGGGCTGGAGGTCTCACCCTGTATAGTACTTTCCATATTTCTCTAATAGTGCTTTTTCTAAAAATTTTTTATAGCATTCTTCATTTTTATACAATGTATGCTTTATGATCTCCGGTACAGTCGTGAGATTCCCACCACCAATTCACCTGTGTACCATCATCATAGTCACTTGTGCTCTTCCCACCCCTGTTTTGATACAACTCCCTCCTCCTCCCCTATACAATGTCTCTGGTTTATAGTTGCCTGTTGATTTTGATTTTTACTTCTCTAACAGTCCTTCTTAAACTGAGGTGAACTACCAAGATTTCAAAGGACCCTACAGATACAAACTGCAGTCCCTACTGATGTCCATTGCAGTTTATCATTAGAACCTGTCCCTCATTTTCCACCAGTCCCTTCAAGTATATTCCAGTCAATGTGCAATCACCAGTCCTATCTAAATCGCTTCATTCTCCCTCATTTTCCAATTTGTTCTCAACATCAAAAGAAGCAACTAGCATAAAACATAGGAATAATTATGGATACAGAGTTTGCATTCAGGGAGAAAAATCAGAATGAAAATGAGACCACAAGCTCTTCAATAGAAATTCAGAAAGGTTTGGAGATACCTGTATTTAATAAACTGACAAAAGGTCAATCTGTTCTCTGACAAACTTAGTCAAATTAATTTTATTTTTGAAATTTAAAAGTTCAAATTTTATAACTTTTCTGTCATATACTGTTCCATCTTATCAATTTTCAACCTGTACTTACTCACAGGTATGGGAAAACACTGGGATTCTTTTCCAAAACGTTCCCAAAGAATTCATGGGCCTGTTATTTTTGGAAGCACTGCTCCTGGGCAGTGGCTCTCAAAGTGTGATCCCTGGATCAGCAGCAAGAACTTATCAAAAATTAAAATTTCTGGGGCCTCCCTGGTGGCACAAGGAGTTAAGACTCAACCTATGAAGCTGTCTGCAGCCTCTGCAGCGCAAGTTCGATTCCCCAGCCTTCCAGGGAGCAACCCACATGGCCCAGCAGACCTCACCTGACTCACCCGCTGCTCCCCTCAGCAATGGATTTCAGTCAATCTGCCTGTTCTGTTCCCCACTCTGTTTCTGGTGAATCCTCTCACCGCCCCCGCCCCCCACACACACACCTCTGGCCTGTACCCCAGCTCTTGTATGCATAAATAAATAAATCTTTTAAAAATATATGTTTAAAAAAAATTAAAATTTCTGGTCACATTCCATACCTACTGAATCTGAAACTCTGAGTATGAAATGCAGTTATCTGTGTTTTAACAAGCCTTAGGGTGACTCTGACGTACCTAAAAAGTTTGAGAACCACAGGTAGTAATAGATAATTGAAGTCACCAAAATAATGTGCTTAGCAGGGGGGACTTGAACAAAATTTAAGAATACAGAAGAAAACACAACAAAACATGCTATATAAATAAGCCCCCAAGAATTCTTTCAGTAAACAAATCACTTTTTTATCCCCTTTGGTCATCTTTTTTTTTTTTTTTTTTTTTTTTTAACCTTCTCAGAGGTAACATCAGCTGAAAGCAAGCACCCCTTACTGAGTCAGAAGCCCTGAGTTTTTCTCCTGGCTGCACCATTCATCGATTGTGTGACCTAAAATAAGTCACGTCGACTCTCTGGGGCTCGGTTTCTTCATCTTTAAATGAGGTGAGTGTGGAGAATGGCTATTTCTCCGATGCTTTCAGTCACGACAGCCCCTGATTATTACCCTTCGTTTCCATTCTCTAAGCTTCTTCGCCAGGCCCTCACTTCCTCCGGTCCTTGCTTACCTACAACCACGGGGATCACCTAGGACGCCTCTGTCCATGCCATCAGAGACCCCCCAAAAAATGAGTTCTAATTGCTAGGAATTTCTGACACTCTGAGGACGTCTCTTTCCCGGATAGAGGCCGAGGCGTGGGGACGCAGGGAGACCCAGTGGGTATGTGTTGGGTGGAGGGTGGCGCAAACCGCAAGGAGGGGCGACGACGACGGGGGAGTGTCCGTCGCCCCTGAGGAATACTTGGGCCAGCTCAGGTCCGAGCACTTCTCCTAAGCAGGCCCACCCGCCCCGGTGCGTCCGACCTGCTCCAGGGTGAGGAGAAGGAACTCCTGGGACAGCAGCTCCGGGTGCAGCAGGAGCTCCGAGTCCGTGCAGCTGCGACCGCCCACATCCCCCGCCATCGTCGTCGCCAGGAGACCCCAGGTCGGCTACCCACAAGGCTCCGCGAAGGAAGTGTCCCGGAAGCGACGTGAGCGGGGCGGGGCTCGTGTCGTCGCTCTGGACGCGCCGCGCGTCCTAGTGTGTCTCTCGCGATGAGTCCGGGGCTGGCGGTCCGGGGAGAAAGCTCCCCGGAGCCAAAAGAATGAAGGGGATGTCGGCTGAACAAAAGACTGGCTTTTTAAGTCTTACAGAAGAGAGGGGAAGGCGGAGTTCACGGAGCCGCCCGCGATGGTCGCGCTTACTGTGACGTCCAATGGCAGAGGCCAAAGGGATTCCCAGGGCAGCCTCGCGGGAGAGAGGCAGAGATGTCTAAACACGGCACTTGTCACGTCTGAAATTATCTTGGTTTGTCTTTTGATCCTCTATTATGTCAGGCCGGGGACTTTAAATCTCTTAACCCCGGCATTTCTCACGTAGTAGGCACTCAAGTATTTGTTCCCTGAAATAATACTCCTGACCTGCTCACTTATGAAAATAATAACCAACAGAGAAACGACGGTGACATCAGCCAAACGTTTGTTAGACATTTAACTATGTGCCAGGTACTGCATTTTACTTGGACTATCTCATTTCTCTGAACAGCTCTTTTTCGGCATATATATGTATAGTATTAGAATAGTTACTTTTCAGGTAAGGAAACAGGCTTAGGGTAATTTGATCAAGGTCAGAAGGAGAAAGTAGCAAGAATGACATTCAAGTACTTTTCCTCTGCACTTACAAATACACTTAAGTAGCAGGTTAGTTTAAATAAATTGTTGCAGGTGTCAATTGCGATCTAATCCCTTCATTTACTAAGAAGCCTTTTCTACTGTCATCTTTTATGGAAGAGACAGATCCCCAAATATTTTACACATCTGAAATTTGTTGACAAGTTCCAAAGACTTATAGTTTGCATCCAATCTGATGTATCATTTTGCTGGAAATTATTGCATTGTCTACAAAAAATACAACTAAGATTGTACAGATGAGAGCTGTATTGGGAAATAAATGAGATGCTAAATCAAAAAGACAAAGCTGAGAGGTGTTTTGCGATTTTTCTTAATCATTGATGTATATGATAATTTAGAAATTGAATTTCAGAGCTGGGTAGAAACTTAAGTTACTCAATTCACTTCTTTCATTTTAGTGCTGAGGAAATTGATTCAAAAGGACATTAAGTGACTTGTCCTAAGCGAAGGCTGAACCCTGAATTATAATCCAAAACTGGACCATTCCAAAACCCATGAACATCCAAATTGGATGTCCTAATTTGGAATTAAGTGTATGAGCTTCCTGGTACTAACATCATGATATTCCATATCCAAAATCTGATTTGATTTTCATAGCAATAGTGAAGTGTGACTTGTATTATTATCCCCATTTTCTTTACTGGAAAACACATTGTTTTAGTGCGTTGGGTGGAGTCTAGATTTGAAAGCTAGATGTCAATTCATATTTTACTGTGCTGCACAGAACACCTTGGCTGAGTTACTCAAATCAACCTCAGTCTTACCATCAGAATACTTATGAACTAACACCTTCTGTGAAGAACCATCAAAGGAGTAGAGATTAAATAACACAACTGCCACAGAGAACTTGCTTACTAACTGGTGGTAGTTTTTAGAAAGATTTTGTTTACAGAAGCAGTCCAGAAAATTGAAGAAAGGGCAGATTTTGAAGTGACCCAGTCTGGAATTATAACCTTGGCTTTAGGACTTACCTACGACAAATACTTCATGAAGTTTTCACTTTTGGTCCTCACCTGTGAAATGGAAATTACAAAGACACTTCATAGTGTTGTCAGTGAGATGGGAGCCAAATTTTGTAAAACTTCTCCCCTATTGCCTCTACTTAGAGAGATGTTACAGTCTGTTAACTGTCATCAAAGGAGATGTTGATGTAGGTGAGAAAAAAATGAATTTTTTAAGATAAAATATTATTACAGGTCCTTGCTGTATTCTTTCTCCTGGTGATTTTCTGGCTAATAATCTAATCTGAAGCCTTATGCTCTTCATCAGAAAAAATGTTTTGTGGCAGGTAAGATCTGTATTTTTTTTCCTCCCAATTCAAATGTAACTAAAATTAACTCCATTAGTATTATGACCAATGGGGTCCCCTAGCTGACATGCATAGATCAGATAATGACATCAGGGATTTGAGAAAAGAAATCGGCTTTATTTTCAAGTTAATTGGCCAGGAGGTAAGAGATAAACTCATATCTACCCCTCATATTAAGAAAATGAATGAGGTTTTCGGGACCAGTGTTGAGAACAAAGTTGTTAAATTTTATTGACTAGAAAGTGGGTTTGGGCAAAGAAATGTGGACTTGATTATAAAATTTACTGGCAAGTCATGAGACTCTTTATACATGAAGAAAAAAAGACTTTTCCTCAGCTATCTGGCATCTTGAATTTCTGTCAATGTGTCCCTCCCTCTCTGGGGGGCCCCTTCTGCCTTCTCAGTTCCCAGCTAGCCTTGGAGCTCAGCTCAAGGTTGTCAGTTGTCAATAAATTTTCAACCTTTGCTTCTTAAAGCAAGTGTCAGAAAAAAGTTCTTTCTTTCAGATCTAAGACCAGTTTAACCACTTTGCCTTGTCATTAAGACAATTCTAGACAATTTTGAAGCAAAAGTGCAGAATTGATGGTGTCTCTTGAGACAGGGGGAAAAAAATCAAGTTTTAGAGAGCAGGAATAAGATTCTAACACCTTCCTTCTGCCTTAAAAGAAGAGACCATTTGGTAATGCCTGTCCCCACTCCATGCAGGGCAGAGCCTTGGAGCGGTGGTGCCTTGGAGAAGTTTCAGTGGACTTACTGTCTTTAATAATTAAAGTTTCTGATGTAGGAAGTTCTTACTTCTAACAAGTCCTGAGGTGATGTTTCAAATATATCTAGGAGGAAGGGCCACCTCATGGAGATATCTGCCATATCACCAGGAAAGGAAACCATGTACTATCCCAAACTCACAAACCTGGCACCCATCATAATTGGAGGGGCAGGCCTGTGAGCACTGAAACCAAAATATTGAAAATGATAACCCAGAGTGGAAAAAGAACATCTCAGAAGCCTTATGGGAAAGTTGATGTCTTGCTCTCCTCCCTTAGCACTAAAGCATTTCCTTAACCTGGGAATGGGGAGGGTTTCATTGATAAGATTATTATCACTGCAGCTGAAGGGGGGCTGAAAATAAAAATAAAGCTCAGTCACAAAAAAAATCCTACTTGCCATATATTTGAGCTTGTAGACAGGAAGTTTATTCTCATTTCAGTACTATCTGTGAGTATTATATAGTCACCATAAATTTTTAGGTTTACTATAATGAGTAAATCCTATTTTTAGATTTACTATTATAGACTTTTCCCTTCATTCAAAGTTTACAGGGTTTTATTCATTAACATCTTTATTTGGTACCTATCAATGACAAGAACAAAACTGAGGGAAAGCAACAAATACTGCCCAGCCTGGCATCGTCTCCTCACTAGATTCTAAGTTCCTCTTGGACAGGAGCCATATATTGTGTTTGCATTTTCCACCTGGTCACTAGCATGCAATGCATAGTGCATGCACTTAGGAGGTTCGTTATACATGTTTTATGAATGAATATATTGAGAAGTTTGGGTTTTCGATTTCTCTTGTTGGTAGTGTAATGCTTATGATATTTATGTTTCATATATTTTATCATTAGTTGTCAAAAATATATCTGAGTATAGTTAAAATTCAGGAGTTTCAAAGTGAAGGTAACAGTTTAAAAAATACTTTTTGGACCTGTGTTTTTGTTGTTTTGAGCCACATTTCTGCTTTGCATTTCATAGAGCTACCCTCAAATGATAACTATGATTTTATTATTGTCTTTCTCCTTCACAATCAACCAGATCATAATAAAGATGCATTTGCATATTTAAACTACTGACTTTCTGGTAAAAGGCTTTCATAGGTCACCTCTTTCATGAGCAGCTTGAAACTGTTTCATCTTTGTATTCTCTGCACCTACCACAGGGCCTGGCAAATAGTGTAAGAACAATAAGTGTGTATGGAATGAATGTGAATAAACTGTTCCTTAATCTCAGATACTTCTTAACTGAGCTTTACACTAGAGTTTATTTTTTGCCTTAGATCCTGGTCAGGTGGATATTTCTTCTACACAGTCTACTAGATAGATCAGTGGTTCTCAGAATTGAGTGAGCACTAAAGTGACATAGAGAGTTTGTAAAAAACAGTTTACTAGGTCCCACCCCTACTGGGTCAGAGCTGAAGTACTGTCTTTAGGGGAGGTATATGTATGGGGAGGGGGTAAAAGCAAGATTACAGAAGATTAATTCTTAATAGCATTGTTGTTATCCCTTTAAAACAGACCAGAATAGAATCTGGTATCTGCCTCCTAGCTGGGGATCACATCTATGTTTTATAATCTGCAGGGGCTGGAAGAAAGCTGAGACCACAAGTCACTGGTGAGTTTTAAAGAGAGGGAAAAATCACTGAGAAATTTTTTTTATATGCTAATAAATGAGTGTGAACAACTCTGGAGCGACAGTTTATCATGAGATTGGATTTTGGTAACCTAGGATTTCTCAGAGTGGCTTCACACAAAGGAGTAACTAATAATGGGCTTTCCTAAAAGTAGTGGGTAAAACACTCAGAAAAAACACCCTTCTTAAGTGCAGGCTAAATATACATACCTTATCCCCTAGGGAATTCCTTTTAGGCCCAGGGGCTCCGGATTAGTTGAGGGCCTGGTAGGTGGGCCATTCCTGGCCTACAATCCATTTCAGCTCTGGTTAGGGAATGCCACTAGCAAAGCAACTCCTCAAGGCCCACTCAGGTGGCATCCTGGTGCTAGCTTTCCCAGGATTAACAGACAACTGATTCATTCATTCTTTCACGCATTCACCAGGTAAGTTCCTGAGTGCCTGCACTATGCTCAACCCTATTTTGGCATTAGAAATAGTGGTGAGCAAATCGGGCAAGGCCCTTGTTTTCAGTGGGTGAAGAGAAAATACATCACCACCACCACCAACAGTCATCATTAACATTTGCTGAGCACCGACCCCTTACCATGCAGTGTTCCAAGGGCTTTGAAGGAATTAACTCCTTTTACCCTACAGGCCGCTCCGGGGGCGTGCCCCACCCGGGCCCTGGGCACCCGTGGGCTTCCTGACCGAACGCAGGAAAGCCGGGGTGCTGGGGACCCGCAGGCCGGGGCCGGGCGGCGCGGACAGAGCCGCGCTCCCGCCCTCCGCGGGTGCCGGGCGGCCGCCCCACGTGACGGGAAGCGGCGGCGGCGGGGTCGGGCCAGCCCAGGAGCCGCGGGCCGGGAGCGGGCGGCGCGGGCCCCAGGCCGCAGGGCCGGCACCGGGACGGCGAAGGCCGGCGGGCGCCGAGCCCTGGTGAGTGCGGAGGGCGGCGGCCTGCCCGGAGCCGGGCGCAGGCCGGGGTCCAGCGCACAGGGTGGGCCGGAGGGCGGGGGCCGTGCCGCGGGGGGAGGGGGCGAGCGAGCGAGTTCCCTGCGGGTGGGGACGGCGGTGCGCGGGCTGGGGAGGGTGCGCGCGCGCCGACCGGAGTGCAGGGGGCGGGGAGCAAGTGCCGGTAAAATCGGGGGCAGGTGTGCAAGTGTGGGGGACCCGGTGCTTAGCGGGGTGAGCGAGTGTGCTGGGGCAGGTGTCCCCGAGCGAGTGTGAGGTCTGCGGGTGTGGATGCCGTAGCGTGCAAGGAGGGTGTGGAGTGTGTGTGTTTATTGTAGAAGAGCTGAGAGATCTAGCCCTTGATTTGCTGTAGGCATTTGGTTGGGGGGCGGGAGGGGGTGGGGTAGGGGCCCAGAACTGCACCCCCAGAGCCCCTGTCTCTGGATCCCTCCGTTCCTTGTATGGAGTGGTTTTGTCGCTGCAGTTGATGTTTCCTGGTCCTCGTGGGATTTGAGAGCTAAAATTCCGGATGACATTTGGGCCTGATGTTGCCATGAGCTGAGAGACTAGGCAAGGATATGATGGGGAGGAGAGAGGAGGCCTGGCACCCCCTGTTGCCAACACAGGTAATGGGTAGGGAGGCTGTCACCCCCATAGGATTTTTCCTTTCCATTAAAGGTGCACGTGGAAGTTGAGTTTTCTTCTCTCCCTTTGCTGTGTGCCTGTATTTGGAGATGACTTTAAAGACAAGCTGTAATCTCCAGTTGCACCTGTCATTGCTTCTCACTGTTGGGCAGACCTTATGAAACTGCCCCCCCCCCCCCGCCTTTCTTGGCTATCGGAAATGGGGGTTCACACAGTGCTTCCTAATGCACAGGGACTGTATAGCATGCTGGGGTCAGAATCTGTGCCAGCAGGGTTTAATCCGGGATGAAATGCTGGGGCAGATGCCTGTTTGCCTGGATGGAAGGCAGCTTCAGCTTCTGAGGTGCTAATGTGGTGACAATTTAAAGCACTGAGAGAACTGTTGAAGGAGGGTCCTACTGCAAATAAGCTTGTTTTTCTCAGATCAGAACATACCACAGAGGGACCTGCCAGAGACCATTTCTCTCTCTTTGTGCATGAGCTTCCTGGTTAGTCAGAAGCTGGTGAGCCACTGGGGCTCTGGTCAGATAGGAAGTAACAATCTGGTCAGCTCCTTTTCTTTTTCCTTCCACTTCTGCCAGCTAAGCAGCCCCAACAATCATAAAAGTGGCCTCTGATGTGTAGGGAAGCCTGCTTATGGCACTAGAAAGCACTGGCTGGAATCCCCTGTAACATCTAGAGCTGGGCCTTTCCAGGCCCAAGATCCTGTGTGCAGTGGAGACTGAGCTGCTCCATAGTGATGACAAGCACTGAGCAGTAGATTCACATCCTGCCTCTGTCACTCCTGTGAGCTTTGCACAATTTATTACACTTTCTAGTCTCAATCAAATCTTTTCCTCAATCAAAACAGGGGTGATGTTAGAAAAAAACATGCATTTTAATATGTGCGTTTGCAGGTGGTGGTGGTGGGAAAACTATGGGGACTACACCTCAGGGGAGAAATCAAATATTGCACAAAAATGAACAATGATGTAAAAAAATAAAATAAATAAAAATTGTGCATTTGGCTCAGGACTTGGCACTTAGTATAGATACTTGTTGAATTACTATTAATCAATATAAATGCATTTGTAGCATTATATCTCAGCTCTAACATCAATGGTGTTATGAGTAACTTTGAACCCAATGAATGCTCTTCCTTGGAATTAGACTTGTAGGTTCTGAATTCCAGTTTGCTACACACATCATGGTATATATTTTACAAAGAAATCGGGTGAGCGGTATTATAATGCCCTTCACCTTCATGTACTTGGCCTTTTCTGCTCCACTTACAACCCTAAACAATGAGACAAGAATGTCCTTGTGTGGAGGGAGTTTGCCCACTATTGCAGGACTCCCAGATGCTCCTGCCTCAGTCTAAGTCTAATTTGACAGCTAAAGGGATTTATTACGGACCTCTTCTTTAGTGAGGCCCCACCAGTTCACAAGTTTTTAAAAGTACACAGTTTTAACAATACTAAATTTTTTAGGCCTTATTTGTAGCTAGCATTTCTGTGAAGGGGGAAAAAATAGAGATTATGGCCTATTCTTCCATGTTTAATATAAAATTTTCTGATCCTTTAAGAGAACCTGAGGACATTTTACTTACCAAGTTAAGCATCTTCATCTTGGTCTGAATCCAGTCTTCATTAGGAATGCATTAAAGGAATCATTCGTGACAATCAGGTGTTTGGATACTGCTGAATAAATTAAACCATACTTTATAACTCATCTCCTCTATGGCACATCTGACCCATTTTTTTTATTAAAAAACACATAACTACTAAATTAATGTAGAAGTAATGACTTAATTTGAGGCTTCGCCAAGTGAGCTCAAATACTTCAAGTACAATACGCTTAATCATTGAATATGTGGTGAAATTTTGTAGATGATTTGATATGAAATTCTTTTCTTGATAGTCAAGTTGGTAATAAATTCAAGATTCAAGGAAAACAATGTATGTAAAAGGGGACAATTACCTGTCAGTCAAGGTACTTGATGATTCCTCATGGGTGTTTGAAGGTGGGTATTGAAGTGGTGTTATGAAAGAAAGGCTAGAGACCCACACTTGCATGCTGCTCCTTTTCCAGCCCCTTCCCTCCTTCTTCAGTTGTAACTGTAGTTGTTACTATTATAGGATGCATAGACATATATGCACATGCACTGTACACATACACACCATCTACATATACACACATGCACATACCATCTCTATTCTAGGTGGTATGTATGTTATATATACATATGTATGTGTTCACATGTATATGTATTAGAATAATTTCTATTAGTATTGCACAGGAAAAAGGATGTCAACCATGAATAGTTACATATATATACCAGGGTAATATCTAGCCTACAAGTTAGACTTTAATTGTCTTCTTTTTCATCTTTTTTCCGATACTCTTTCAGGTCATTGAAATAGGTTTATTGTGGTATAACTTGTCTTATGCTACCTCTGCCACATGAGTGTATAAGGTAACATTAAACGATTGACAAGTAGTATCTTAATTTTCATAAAGGGGAAAAGCTGTCTTTGGAGCAAATCAATAAGTTTGTTATTCTGGCAGGTTTTTTTTAAAGATTTATTTATTTATGCATACAAGAACTGGGGTACAGGCCAGAGGTGTGGGGGGTGGGTTGAGAGGATTCACCAGAGACAGAGTGGGAAACAGAACAGGCGGGTTGACTGAAGTACACTGCTGAGGGGACCAGCAGGGGAGACAGGAGAGGTCTGCTGCACCATGTGGGTAGCTCCCTGGCAGGCCAGGGATCAAACTCGTGCTGCAGTGGCTGCGAATAGCTTCATAGATTGTGTCTTAACCCCTTGCGCCACCAGGGAGGCCCTCTCATTAAGCAGATGACTGTGGGAACTTAGAGAAGGCATGGTTTGGGTGCATTTCCGTAATAACAATTTATGACAAGGAAACCTGTATCCTGTTTTGATAAGATCACTCAGTTAGCAGAGGAATGTGTAAATGCATTCTATATCAGAGATTCAGGTGCTGGCCTGGACCCTGTTTGGCAAGAAGCATTTACTTGGGCACAAATTTTTAGGGGGCATAGGGCAGGAGTAAGCCTTTTGGCAATAGAGAAACCTAAGGATAATAGGATTTCTCTTTTAGACTCAGGATGGGGAAGCAGTGGCCCTGCTGTTGACACCTGTTCTTCAGGAGGAGCTGTGGCAGGAGAGCCATCTGTAGGCCTCCTACCACAGTGGCCTCATGTTTGGAATTCAGTTAGCACTGAATTCTAAGAGGATCTGTGATCACCCTTGCCACCTTCCTTCAGTAGGGTGGGAAGAATATGGCCTTGAAGTAAGAAACAGAAACTCCAACCTCTGGAATGATCAATCTCTGGAGCATAGATAACTGCATAGGGTTCTAAAGAGTTTGTTTCATTTCAAAGTAGCAAGGTAATGAAATGCAGATTTTTGCTAATACATAGAATACCACACCCATCTTAAGACTTCTCTTGTATTGTATGCACTTTCTGTGATAGGAAATAACACCAAAAATAATTACTGGTAAAGATTCCATCTTAATCAATGAATGATACTTCATCATATATTCTTTCAGCAGAATATATTTCTGTCTAAGGTCACAGGTCTCTTGCATATACTTTTTTCTTTAATCTTGTAGTGTTGGATCTACAAACCTCTTTCTACATCTGGGTACTATCTACCTGAAACATTGCTCTTGTTCTGTGTCTATTTTCTTAGCTTCGTGTGTGTGTGTTTTGAGGCCTGGCCTTGGTGAGATTTAGTACAGAAGACATGAGAAAGGCATTTACTAACACCAGTCTTGAACTGGTAGAAAAATAAGAAGATACTTCATGGAAGCTGAATAAGCTGCAGCTAAGTAGAGATCCAGGGGTAAGGAGCTGACCTCTTGGGAACTGTAACTCCAGAAGGTGCAGATTCTGCCCTGGGGCGGGACAGTTACTCTCCTGGGCATTCTACCATATGTCAGTGTTTTCCTTTATCTTTTATTTTTATTCATTTATTTTTAAAAGATTTTATTTATTTATTTTTGTGAAGAAGATCTGGGGTAAGATCAGAGGTGCAGGGGGTGAGAGGATTCACCAGGCAGAGTGGGGAACTGAACAGGCAGATCTACTGAAATACACTGCTAAGGAGAACAACAGGCGAGAAACAGGAGAGGTGTGCTATGCCATGTGGATTAGCTCCCTGACTCAGACCATGAGACTTAACCCTTAGGCCACCAGGGAGGCCCATTATCTTTTAATGATCTAGGGAGATTTTGGAGAAATAATTGATGGGATAGCCTATGTTGGACATTGTAAATATGGATACAGTATTAGCCAAGCAAGGGATTTAGATGAATTAAGAAATTACAGGTAAATCACTTGTGTAAATGATGTATGTTTCTATTAAATAAAATCTTAAATAAGAAACATGTATTTTGTGAATCCTACTGCATTTCCTAAATTGAAGTTCTGGTTTGGGGAAATGAGTAGGATTATATATAATTTTAATTAGCATGTAATATTTAATACATATAAAGGATATTTCTAGTCTATATATGCTATAGAGAATAACAATAAAAACAGCCTCAGCTTAAGAACGTAATACCTTTGAAATCCAGCATACACCCATTCTCAGCTCTACCCTCCCTGCATTTGTGTTTATCATTTCCTTATTTTTCTTCACAATCTTCTGGTCTATGACTGAAACCCCAAGTGTTATATTGGTTAGATTTTCTTCTTTGTGAATCTTATACAAAAACTCTATGTCATTCAGGATATAATATTCTACAGCTTTCCCCCCTCACATTAAAATTTATCCTTGCAGATAGCTGTAGTTCATTCTCTTGCTACTGTCTAATACTTCCCATCCAGACTTGAGTTGTTTCATTTTCCCCTACCTGAAACAAGATTGCTGCAACCTTCCTTGCTTATGCCTTGAACATAGGCAAGAATATAAATTCTGTAGACTATATGCGTACATGTAGAATTGTCAGTTTACTCAGTAATGTCAAGGGCTTCTTACATAAAGTCAAGAATGTTCTTGCCAGTTTAGAAGCTTCTACCAACAATGTATGAGTTTTCATTGCTCCATTTTCTTGCAAACACCTGATATTATCAGACTTTAAATATTTTGTCAATTTAATGGGTATAAAATGAAGTTTCATTATAGTTATTTGCAATTTCAGATAGTTAATCATGTTGAATATTCTTCCATGTTTTTTGGTTATTCATATTTCCTCCTCTATGACAGTCAATTTATGTATTTTATTTATTCTTCCATTAGATTATGTGTTCTCTTCTGTCTGTAGGTGGTCCCTGTATTATCCAGGTGTGTTTGTCATGTGTAATATCAGTATTTCCTCTTCCTATCAGCCATCAGCCCCCCTTCTTTTTCCCTCTTAAGTTTTCATCTTATTGTGTCTTTTGAAGAACAAAGGTTTCACATTTTAGCGTAGATAAATTTATCTTTTTCCCTAGGATTTATACTTTTGTGTATAATTTTAGAAATTCTTCCTGACATTGAGGTCATAAGCATATTTTTCTGTTCTCTTCTCAAAGTTTTAAAGTTATGCCTTCCATACTTAAGGATCTCAGTTCATCTGGAATAACTTTGATGCAGAGTATAAGGTAGGAGTTTAATTTGTTTTTTTTTTTTTCTTCTATATGGTTAGCCCGTTGTCCCAGCACTGTGTATTGAACATGCACATACCCTATCTATACCCCATGATGTAAGTGCCACACTTGTCATACTTCAAGGTTCTGTATGTTTCTAGACACCCAGATACGTTCTCTTGTTCTCTCGCCTCATACCAGCTATGTTATCTTAATAACCATAGCTTAATACTACATCTTATCTGTCAAGTCAAAAGTCCCATACCTTATCTTTTTCAGAAGTATCTTGCTTTGTTTTGGCTCTTTTCTGCCATATGAAATTTAGAATCTGCTTGTTGAGTTGTACTGTTGTACACACAAACACATGTATACACACACACACACAGAGAACTCCTAGAATTTTTAGAGGAATTGTGTGTTTTTTCTGCATCAGTTACAGGAAGTTGTTTTTTTTATTTATTACAGCATAATTGACATACAATAAAATATATAATACAATGTAAGTGCAGAATCAGCAAATTTTTTTTTCATTATGAATTATGATTTTTATGGTGATCATTTCAGATTCTGGATAATCCCTAAGAACATTGCAGAGATACATTCATACATTTACTCACTCAATATGTATTGAATACTTGCTGTATACCAGATATTGAATTTTATGTAAATTCAATGCCACATAGGCATTATGTATATGGTTTCTTTCACTCAGTCTGCTTGAGATTCATCCACATTGTTGCTTTTATCAGTAGTTTCTTCCAAATACCATTTTACTGTATGAATATACACCACAATTAAACAGGTACAAGTGGGTAAAACTAAGATGTTTCCTGTTTAGGACTATTATGAATTAGGCTACTACAAAAGTTTTTTAGTATATAGGTATATTCTGAAGAGAAATGGTGATATTAGGTGTGGAATTGTGGGATAACAGGATAAATGCATCCTTAATTTAAAAAGAGACAAACAGCGGGCCTCCCTGGTGGCTCAAGGGGTTAAGACAAAACCTATGAAGCAATCTGCAGTCACTGCAGCATGAGTTCGATCCCCCGGCCAGCCAGCAAGCAACCCACATGGTGCAGCAGACCTCTCCTGACTCGCCCGCTTCTCCCCTCAGCAGTGTATTTCAGTTAATCTGCCTCTTCTGTTCCCCACTCTGTCTGGTGAATCCTCTCACCATCCACATTTCTGGCCTGTACCCCAGTTCTTGTATGCATAAATAAATCTTTAAAAAAAAAAGTCAAACAGGTTTCCAAAGTGATGATGCCCTTTTATATTCCTTCCAACAAAGTATGAGATTTCCAGTTGTTCTTCATCCTCATTAACATTTCATGTTGTCAGTCTTTTTAATGATAGCCATTCTAATAAGTGTGAAATGGTATTGCACTGTGACTTAAATAAGTTTCTCTGATGACTAATGATGGTGAGCATTTTTTTCATGTTCTTATTGGTCATTTGTATGCCTTCTTTTGTGACATATCTATTCAAATCTTTTGCTTATTTTAAAAATAAATTTATCTTTTTGTTATTAGTTTGTAGATTTTTTTATATAGTCTAGATATAGCCCTTTGCCAGATATATGTGCTGCAAATTTGTCTCCCAGACTGGGGCTTTCATTTCAAGTTTTTAATTTTTATGAAGTCCAACTTATCAACTATAAAGTTAATGCTTTTTGTATCCTAAGTAATCTTTGTGTGCCTCCAGGTTCCAAAGATACTCTCTTATGTTTTCTTTTAGAAAGTTTTATATTTTAGCTTTTATTTGATGGATCTCAGATTTTTATATATGGTGTGAGGTATAGATAATTAAGGTTAAGTATTCCCCCCCCAAAGGTTACCCAATTGTTGCAGCACCATTTATTGAAGTGATTTTCCTTTCCCTATCCAATAATAGCATTGGAGCCTTTGTCAAGAACAATTCAGTATATATGTGTGGATCTAAATTTGGACTTCTTCTTCTGTTCCATTGATCAACTTGATATCTTAATCACTGTAGTTTTTATAGTAATTTCTGAAATCAGTTAGTATAGGTTATTTCAAGTTTGTTCTTCATTATCAAGATCATTTTCACCATTCTAGATCCTTTCATTTCCATTTAATTTTTTAAATTAAGGTATAATTGGCATATAACTTTTATTAGTCTCAGGTTTTCAACATCTGTATATTTTGGGAAGTGATCACCACAATAAATTTAGTTAACAGCCATCACTGCACAGTTACCTTTTTTCCATGTGCTATTGCTAAGATCTACTCTTTTAGCAACTTTGAAATATGTAATACGGTATCATTAATTATTATGACCACACTGTACATTACTGCCCAAGGACTTATTTATTTTGTAGCTAAAGGTTTGTATGTTTTGATCCCTTCTCCCTTTCCATCCACACCCACTCTCATCTCTGGCAACACACAAATCTGATTTCTGCATTTATGAGTCTTTTTTTTTTTAATTTCACATGTAAGGATGTCATGCAGTATTTGTCTTTCTCTGTTTGAATTATTTCATTTAGCATAGTATCCTCAAGGTCCACCCATGTTGTCACAAATGTTACAATTTCCTTTTTTATGGTTGAATAATATTCCATAGTATGTATATATATATATATATGTATGTGTACTTACATATATATACATTATGTGTACTTACATACATATACATATATAACCACATTTTCTTTATCCATTCATTTGTTAATGAACACTTAAGTTGCTTCCCTATTTTGGCTATTGTAAATGATACTGCTGTGAACATGGGGTGACAACATGAAATGTTAATGAAGATGAAGAACAATTGGAAATCTCATACTTTGTTGGAAGGAATATAAAAGGGCATCATCACTTTGGAAACCTGTTTGGCTTTTTTTTTTTTTTTTAATTAATTTATTTATGCATACAAGAACTGAGGCACAGACCAGAGGTGTGGGGGGTGAGAGTATTCACCAAAGAGAGAGTGGGGAGCAGAACAGGGGGATCTACTGAAATATACTGCTGAGGGAAGCAGTGGGCAAGTCGAGAGGTCTGCTGCACCATGTGGGTATCTCCCTGGCCGGGGATCGAACTTGTGCTGCAGTGGCTGCAAATAGCTTCATAGGTTGTGTCTTAACCCCTTGTGCCACCAGGGAGGCCCTGACTTTTTTTTTTTTTTTGAAGATTTATTTATTTATGCATACAAGAACTGGGGTACAGGCCAGAAGTGTGGATGGTGAGAGGATTCACCAAAGAGAGAGTGGGGAGCAGAACAGGAGGATCTACTGAAATATACTGCTAAGGGAAGCAGTGGGCAAGTCGAGAGGTCTGCTGCACCATGTGGGTATCTCCCTGGCCGGGGATCGAACTTGTGCTGCAGTGGCTGCGAATAGCTTCATAGGTTGTGTCTTAACCCCTTGCCCCACCAGGGAGGCCCTGGCTTTTTTTTTTTGAAGATTTATTTATTTATGCATACAAGAACTGGGGTACAGGCCAGAAGTGTGGATAGTGAGAGGATTCACCAGAGACAGAGTGGGAAACAGAACAGGCAAACCAAACATGGTTTGCCTTTAATTTTGTTGATGGTTTCTTTTAAAAGTCATTAAAAATTTAAAACCAACTTGTTAATTTTTGCAGCAGAGTCTGCAGATTATTTAAATCTTCCTTAATGTCTGCTAATAAAATTTTATATTTCTCCATAAAGATTTTGTACATCTTTGTTAAAGAATTCCTTCATGACTAATTTTTATACCATTAAAAATGTCTTTTTAAAAAAAGAAAGCATGTATATAGGTAAGTGCACTAACATTTAATACTTTTGCTAATCGTATGATCTCCCTTTTCCCTTTGTTTTTATCTGATCTGGATATCAAAGTTATACTTTATACTGGCTTCGTAAAATAAAGTTGGATGTTTCCCCCTCCCTTTTTTATTCTCAAGAAAATTTATTATGTAAAACTGGAATTATGTGATTTTTAAATGCCCAGTAGAATTTGCTAGGGGGACCATTTGTACCTGGGACACGGTTATAGGACCATGTCCTTGAAATCATAATATAGCTGGTACATTTCCAAATCAGTTATCCTGGGCTTAGTTATCTTCTCTGATAAGAAGTAGAAGTTCTGGAAGTGTGCAAAGCTGTTGTAACAGGTCTTCAAGTAAAGAACACAGGAAAACAATGTTGAAATTTATGGATTATATAAAAATCTCTGTTACTGAGCACCAGAAAGAATGGAACTGGTGGTTTTTGAGCTGAGGATTAGGAAACCTACAGAATCTAAGGGAAGATGTCAAAAGCAACAGGTTCTTTTAACAGTGGCTATAGGTGTTAACTAAAAGATAATGTTTCTGTATACATTTGTAGAAAAAGTTACAATTTTTATGTTAGCATTTTCAAAGACACTCAGATAATTAGATATCATAGAGATCATCACAGAATCTTTAAAATAAGTGTATATTCTTAATTTGGTAGAAAATAATTACTAATATTCTTATGTTAGGCTTCATGCGTAGTATTTTATACTGTTGCTTGTTTATTTTTCTAGTCTTATTCCCTTAATGAGATTGGGAGACTCTTGGGAAATGAACAGTGTCTTGTAAAAATTTTTTTTTTTTGTACTCTTAGAGATGTTGACTGCATTTGTCTCTATTTGTACTATTATCCATTAATGTACTATTATTTTTCAGTCTATTTTTCTAACTACATAATGTATTTTGTAACTTTGAGAACAAATTTAAAACATTGATCTTTAAATTATAGCCATGTTTTTAAGGTGAAGTTTTAACAAAAGTCATTTTGTTACATTTTAGATTGAATCAGTTTGCAATCATACAATGAAGTATGAATTATTCACCTTAGGGAAATTTTTAATTTCATGATGTTAAAACTTCTCTGAATTCAAAACACAGTAAGTTGGACTTAATGATAATATCGCGAAGTATGGTCTAAAGTTTGTTTTTATGATTCCTATTTTACCTAAGTAATTATATTACATGAACTAAATGATGTAAAGAATTTTCCCTCTGCTTAAAAGAATAAACCCTTTTTTTTTTTTTTTGTGGGACCCTCGCTGGCGGCTGGGGAACGAACCGGCGCTGCAGAGGCTGTGGGCAGCCTCGCAGCCCAGCGCACAACTGCTGGGCCACCAGGGGAGGCCCAAGAATAAACCCTTTTTAAGTAACAGAATGTTATCTTTTCAGCTTTTATTTACCTCCATGCCATTCTATTTTAGCAACTTCCAAGTTTATAATATGTTATTGTTGGTGATCACTATGCTGTACATTAGCTTGCTCTAGTACCGATTTACCTAATAGCTACAAATCTGAACCCCTAAGCAACGTTTGTCCAATTCCCTCAACTCCCAGCCTCTGTAACCACAATTCTATTCTGTTTTTATGAGCTGGCTTTTTTAGATGCCACATGTAAGTGATGTCATACAGTATTTATCTTTCTCTGTCTGATTTATCTTAACATAATGCCGCCAAGGTCTAGCCATGTCACAAATCATAAGATATCCTTCTTTCTTATGGCAAAATAATATTTTACCGTGTGTTTGTACACATGCATGTGTGTGTATGCTTCACAACTTCTGTATTCATTTATCTGTTGACAGACACTTAAGTTGTTTCCACATCTTTGACCATTATGAATAAAATTGCAATAAACATGAGAGTGTGTGTTTCTCCTTGAAATCTTGTTTTACTTTCCTTTAGGAGTATACCCAAATGTGTAACCGATGAATCATAATTCTATTTCTAACTTTGTGAGGAACCTCCAAACTGTTTTCCATATTGTCTGCACAAATTTACATTCCCACTAAGTGTGCAAGAATTTCCATATCGCCACATCTTTGCCAATATTTGTTGACTTTTTCTTCTTGCTGATTATTGTGGTCTTGATTTGTATGTCCCTGATAATTAGCGATGAACATCATTTTATGTAGCTGTTGACCATCTGTATTTTTCTTTGGGTAAATGTCTAATCAAGTTCTTTGCCCATTTTTAATGGAATTTTTTTTTAGATATGAGTTTTCCTTATATATTAAACATTAACCCTTTGTCTAATATGTGGTTTGCAAATATTTTCTACCATTCCATAGGTTTCATTTGGTTGAATGTGTCTTTTCCTGTGCAGAATCTGCTAGTATTTGAACTTACTGATTTTTGCTTTTGTTATGTTTCTGGTATCATATCCAAGAAAAAAAATCATTGTCTTATCCAGTGTCAAGGAGTATTCTTCCCTATGTTTTCTTCTAGGATTTCTCGGGTCTCAGATGTTTTATTTTATTGTTTTTGATGTTATTGTGAATGGTATTGTCTATTGCTTCTGATTTTTTGTATAGTAATAACTAGTTTCTGTATGTTGATCTTTATGTCCTGCAACTTTACTGAACACTTTGATTACTGCTAATACTTTCTTGGTTGGATCTTTGTAATTTTTTATATCTAAGATACCATCTGCAATTAACAACAATTTACTTTTTCCTTTCTGATTTTTTTTCTGCCTTCTATTTCTTTGTCTTGCCTGATTATGGCTAGGACTTTCTTACTCTGTTGAGTAAGAGTGGTGAAACTGAGTACCCTTGTTTTGTTCCTCATTTTAGAAGAAAATCTTTCATTTTTTCACCATTGAGTATGTTAGCTGTCAGTTTATTGTAGATTACTTTCATGATATTGAGGTGTGTTCCTTCTGTACCCAGCTTGTTGAGGTTTTTAATCATGAAACAATGTTGTATTTTGTCAAATGTTTATTCTGCATTTAGTGAGGTCACCATGTGGCTTTTATCTTTCATTCTATTAGTATGTTGTGTTACCTTTAGTGCTTTGCATATGTTAAACCATACTTTTATCTCAGGAATAAGTCCCACTTGGTCATGATGTGCAATCCTTCAATATATTATTGAATTCAATTGAGAATTTTTACATCTCTATTCGTCAGCAATACCTGTCAGTAGTTTTCTTTCTTTGTGGTGTCTTTATCTGGGTTTAGTTATCAGGGTAATGTTGGCCTTTCTAAAATGAGTTTGGAATATTCTCTCCTCTGTAGTTTTTTGGAAAATTTTGATAAGAATTGGTGTTAGTTCTTTAAATGTTTGGTAGATTTTACCAGTGAAGCCACTATTTTTGGGCTTTCCTGTTTTGGGTTTTTGATTACTGATTCAAACTCCTTAATCACTAGTGGTTTATTCATATTTTCTATTTCTTCCTGATTCAGTCTTTGTAGGTTGTGTTTCTAAGAATTTGTTCTTTTCTTATGGCCTATCCAAGTTGTTGGCATGTAATTGTTCATGATAGTAGTCTCTTATAATTTTATGTATTTCCGTAGTATGAGTTGTAATGTCTCCTCTTTTATTTCTGATTTTATTTATTTGTGTCATTTTTTTCTTGCTAAAGGTTTGTCATTTTGTTTATCTTTTGAAAAACTAGATTGTGAAGTTGTTGATTTTTGTTTTGTTTTTTGCTGTTATTTTTCTGGTCTCATTTATTTCTGCTCTCTACTTTGCTATTTCTTTCCTTTTGCTCACTTTGGGCTTATAACGTTAAGTTGTTCATTTTAGATCTTTCATTTTCTTAGTATATGTATTTATGGATTTAAACTTTTCTCTCTAATCTCCTTTTTGGGCATCCCATAGTTTTAGCATATTTTTTAAAAGATTTTATTTATTTATTTTTGTGTAGAAGCAGTGGGGTGTAGGCCAGAGGTGAGGGTGGTGAGAGGTTTCACCAGAGACAGAGTAGGGAACAGAGCAGGTAGATTTACTGAAATACGCTGTTAAGGGGAGCAATGGGCAAGACAGGAGAGGTCTGCTGTGCCATATGTGAGTCAGCTTCCAGGGATCGAACTCATGTCATCACAGTGATAGTGCTGAATCTTAATCCTTAGGCCACCAGGGAGGCCCAGTTTTAGCATGTTGTGTTTGCATTTTCTCTTGTTTTGAGAAAAAAATTTATGTCATTTTATTTCTTCTTTTACCTATTGACTGTTCAGGAGTGTTTTGTTTAATTTCTACACATTTGAAGATCTTCCAACTTTCCTCTTGTTGATTTCTAGATTCACACCATTGTGGTTAGAAAAGACACTTACCATGGCTCAGTCTTCTTAAGTTCCCTAAGACTTGTTTTTTTTTATTCTTTCCTTTGATCTATCCTGGACAATGTTCTGGTGCACTTCAGAAAACATGTATTTTATTTCTGATGGGTGGAAAGTTTCACAAATGTCCATTATGTCCTTTTGATCTAATGCATTATTCAGTTTCATCATTCCTATTGATTTTCTGGGTATGTCCATTGCTCAAAGTAGTATGTTGAGGTCTCCTACTATTATTTTATTGTTGTCTATTTCTCACTATATATGTTTGTATTTACTTAATACATTTAGGTGCTCCAATGTTGGGCTTTATATATTTATGATTGCCATATTTTGATGAATTAAATCCCTTAATCATTATAAAATGATCTTCTTGTCTCTTGTTACTCTTATTGGCTTAAAGTCTATTTTTTTTATAGACTATTATATCTGTCCCACTTTTTTTGTGCTCTATCTGCTTAGACTATTTTTTCCCATTCCTTCTCTTTGAGCCTGTATGAGTCTTTAAAGCTAAGTGACTCTTTTGCAGGCAGCATATTCTTGAATCATTTAAAAATCTAACTAGCCACTGTGTGCTTTTTGAATGAAGAATTTAGTCTTTTTACATTTAGAGTTGTTATTAATATGTGAGGACTTACTAATGCCATCTTATTAATTGCTTTTTTTTTTTTTTTTTCAAACGTTTTATTTATTCATACAAGCACTGGTACAGTCAGAAGTACGGGATGAGAGAATTCACCAGAGCCAGAGCGGGGAGCAGAGCAGGCAGAAGGAACGAAGTACACTGCTGAGGGGAGCAGCGGGCGGCAGGAGAGGTCTGCGCGCCATGTGGGACCCTCGCAGGCAGTGGGGGATTGAACCGGCGCTGCAGAGGCTGCGGGCAGCTTCGCAACCCAGCGCCCAACCGCTGCGCCACCGGGAGGCCCTTATTAATTGCTTTTTTTCTTCTTTTTGTATTTCATTGTTTCTTTTCCCCTTTATTTCTGCTTACTATGTAAATTGGTGGTTTTCTGTGGAAGTGTCCTGTTTCCCCTTTCTTTATCTTATGTGCATCTGCTCTAGGTCTTACTTTGTGGTTACAATGAGGCTTACATAAGACATCTAGAGATAAAATAATCCATTTGAACCTCATAGTCTTAAAAATCTTACTCTTTTACTCTCCCTCTTTCATATTTTTGATCATTTATCTATCTCCTTTTCTATTATTCATTAACACATTATAGTTGGGCCACTATTTTCAGTAGTCTTGATTCGGTCTTTGAAGTATAAGTAAGCAACTGAGACACCATTACATTTCATATGAAGTTTTCTAAGTTTGACTATATATTTACCTTTTCCAGTATGTATTGTATACTTCTATATGTTTTCATTGTTGCTGATCATTTAACTTAAAGAACTTTCAGCATTTCTTGCAAGGCAAGTCTAGGGGTGATAAACTCCATCAGCGTTTGTTTGTCTAGGAAAGTAGTTCTCTTTATTATCTGAAGGACAAAGTTGCCAGATAGAATGTTCAATATTCTTGACTGGTAACTTTTTTCCCCAACACTTTGAATGTGTCATTCCACAATCTTCTGGTCTGTAGGGTTCCTACTAACTAATTGCTGATAGCCTAATGGGAGGTTCCTTTGTATATAATTTCTAGGCCTTAATTGCTTTTAGAATTTTTTCTTTATCCTTAATCTTTTCATTTTGTTATAGTGTATCTTTAAAAAGGTCATTTTGCATTGAGATAATAGAGTAATCTATTAGCTTCATGAACTTGAATCTCTAATTTCTCCAGTTTTGGTAAATTTTCAACTGTTACTTCTTTTAAATAAATTTTCTCAACCCTTCCTTCTTCTCCTTCTATCATCCCAATTATTATAATATTTTTGTTGTTGTTGTTGTTGTAGAATCCCTTTAGCTCATGCCAGATGTCTTTGTTCTTTTTCATTCTTTTTTCTTTGTTCTCCTTTTATTGGCTGTTTCAAAATTCCTAGCCTCTGACTCACTTATTCTATCTTCCATTCATTATGCTCCCTATTTTATTTTGCATTCATTAGAGTTTGAGTCTTTTTCATGATTTCTATCTTTTAGATAAAAGGTAAAAATCTCCTGTTGACCATATATATTTTTCAAGATTTTGTTTAGTTTTCTTATAGCTTGTTGAGTTTCTTCAAAAAATTCCTTACCAATTAGATCACTAATTTCATGCCTTTGAGCTCAGTTATTGGAGAATTATTATTTTTTCTTTATGATGTCATGTTTTCTTGATCTTTTGTGTTTCTGGTAGTTTTGTGTTGCTGTCTCATTTGAAGTAACAGACACTGTAAATCTTCATTAGTTGCCTTCAGCTAGGGTAATCTGCTCCATTCTCTTGGCCCGTCTTGTGACAAAATCTTTTGCGATTATGTCTTTTCTGCTTATTTCCAACTCACCAGGCTGGCTAGTGGAAACTTCTCTTTTGTTTTCCAAAGGTGATGCTGTAATTCAAGTTTATGGTTTCCTAGGCCCACAGTTTTCTAAGGGTGCTCCCAGTCTACTGGAGCTCACTCTCCAGCCATCCAGAGAAATGCACCCAAGAAGTGAGCTGCAGAGTGTGGGGAGATATGGGTTTAGCACGTGGACACTGAGGGTGATTGTTGATTGAGTAGGGAGCTACTGGGTATGGAACTCTCACGGGACTGTGGGTAGGCTTACTACTGTACACAATACCTTTTATACCTTTTGAGATTATTAATTGCCTCTTTCCCAATGTCCTTTGTTACCCAAATCATGGAGATTTCCCCTCAATATCTCAGGTCCTGTTTCCTGAAGAGAAATAGGTTTCTTCAGCCAAGTCTCCCATAACTTGGGTGTCCAGCTACTCATTCACTGCTGTCATTTTCCCCCATGAGGGAGGTTACCACCTCAGGATAAGTCAGCCAGCCCCTTGCAATGTTTGCTTGGAGTCATTTGGCAGTGGAAAATTTTTTCTTAACCCCTATTCTGCTGTGATCAAACTCATATATTTCTTTTTTCTTTTTTTTGCTTCAATGGCATGCTGGAATCTGCCCCCAGGAAGACTGGACTCCTACAAATTCTCTCTCTTGTATGCATATCTGCCCAGATCAGAATTCTCCAGGTTTTTTGTTGTTTTTTTTTCCACTGTGGTGAGACTGGTTTGGGAAGATTTGCTGGCTCCACTGGTTTTACAGCCCTTGCTAAGTTCTGTTTGACTATTACTGTATTATTACCATATGTATAGGGCGGCATGATTCTTCCCAGCCTCTTGGCATATAGTGGTAGATCCCACAAGGTGATTTTGTTCTTGGATAATGTCTAATTTACTGCTTAAAAAGAGGGATGAGAAAGAGGAACATTGTGTATCATCATAATGCTGACATCACTCTCCTGCTTTTTATAAGTTACTATTTAATTATTAGAGCAGGCCCTTTATTTAAAGTCCTAGTAGGAAACTTTTCTTTAGCAAGACTTAAGTAACTGTAAGTACCAGGTAATGAAATAATACTGTACTTTCAAAATATTATAGAATTAGAACTTTTTAAGAAACCAAATGCTTTTCTTTCATACCACCCTCCTTCTCTGCCCATCCCACTACTGAGACTACACGTGAAGTGTTTAGTTCTTTCCATATATTCTTTACTACAAATGTGCTTAGTTTTTTCATTATACTGAATGAAGACAGAGGCTGGAATTATGGACCACATACATTTTAAAAAGTTAAAGAAGAAGAGTTTGATTATGAGTGCCTGAAGCTCATTTCTCTGTTGAGCCAGAGCCGGGAGCAGAGCAGGCAGAAGGACCGAAGTACACTGCTGAGGGGAGCAGCGGGCGGCAGGAGAGGTCTGCGCGCCATGTGGGACCCTCCTCCAGTGGCCGGGGAGGCTGCGGGCAGCTTCACAACCCAGCGCTCAACCGCTGCGCCACCGGAGAGGCCCTACCCTACCATTTTAAAAGACAGCCCTGACTGATCACTCAATGAAAGAAGCATTTCATTATTACTTTGCTTTCACAGACTTGGATGTTTCCAAGTCTACACTTCAATATCTAGGTCTTATTCATTAGCATTTAAATGGAAAACAATAGCATCTAGGTTGGACTTGGTGATACTGTTTGGCCATGACAAATAGATGGTGGTGTCTAAAACTTGTTTGTGTCAGAGATTAAAAGTATGCACAAGTTCTTACCCAACCATAATCTTCCCCTGGTCCCTGGAGTTGGAGTTGTGGGCCTTTTAAACCCCCAGATAGTTGGGCACGATTGCTCATCTTTGATGCCTTCTCTCCTCACAACTTCACTTTCCCACCTCTTTTCCTTGTCTCTGTGGAGATGAGCATTTGTGAGTGAGTATGGAGCTGCATGGGGGAGGGATTGTGTGTGAGTGTGTTGACTTACATTTCAGTCTGTCTTTCAGAGGAGGGAGACAGGTTAACCATAGCTAAAGGCAGAAGAGAATGTTGTTTCATCTGTTGGTGTCCACCTTGGGAAATAAAATGTAAAGTCGGCCAGGGTCTTAGAGGGACACATTAATCATAATCTTGAAAATCAGATTTTACTGAGGGCTGTGCAAGATAGTAAGCTTTTTACATAATTTACTTAATCCTCAAAGAAATGTCTGAACTAAGTGCCCTTAATTAGACTCATTTTACAGATAAGGAAATTGAGGCATGGAGAAACTGAGTTTCCCAAGGTCGCATAGCTAGTAAATGACAGAAAGGAGTAGAAGGAACTCTGATGGTATCATCCCCAGACCTGGATACCTTCCTTCCTGGGATTTTATTGAGGGGGGAAATTTGTGTGTAACAGTCACTGCCCCAGTTGTCAAAGGATACTAGAAATTGTAGAGTTCTAAAAATCTTTGAGTTGAAAGGCACCTGAGACATTACTTGATTCCTTCCCTTTGCTGATATGTGACTCTTGAATATTCCCAAGAGGTCTTCCAGCCTTTGCTGGAATGTCTCAAAGGAGTAAGGAATTTATTCTCACATGAGGAAACCTATTTTTGGATAACTTGACATGATAGACTATCCAGCCAGCCAGACTCCCTCCAACTTTCATCAGTCTCATTAGAGCTATACAGTCTCCTCTCCCCAGAGATTACCAGGTGAGCCTGCCTTCCAGCTGTGAGATCAAGGATGGCCATGCTGTCCATTTCTACTACCTTTGACTTTGTGGCATGTGAAACTAGAGTTCTTTTGAAAAGAAGCAGAAAGTTAAGGGTTAGAGTATGGGGCAGTCTCTCTCCCAGGGAGTGTCATCTATTATGTGACATGTTGCTAACCTTCTCCCAATCCCACTGAATTTCCCAGCTCTCCCCCTGAAAGCCTTGGAGATTCGAGATACATCATCACTATTCCACATCAACATTATTTACTCTAGGAGCCAAATACAGTATTTACTCTAGGAGCCAAATACCTGCTTCATTGGGAAGTACACCAAGGAATTCAAGGTGTGGTTCCTACTTCAGTATTTTTGGCAAGCTGCCAAGGGCAGGATTGAACAACATGACGTAGTTGTACCCCCACGTTCACGTAAATGCAAAATCCAGTGACTAGAGAAATTTAGGCGAAGACCATGAAGATCATTTTTTCCTTTTTCTGAAATATTTTTTCTTAATTTTTTACTGACACGATGTTGTTTTATAACATAGATGTACATTTACACAAATCACTATCTGTATATACTACATTAATTTCACCACCAAAAGTCTGATTCCAGCCTCCAAAATCTTTTTATCATGATGTCGTATGAGTGAATACCTATGCTTGTCTCCTCTAGGACAATGTAAGGAAACGCCACGTAAATCTCAGCTCTGTGGAGAACAAGCGGACAGCCCTAAGTGAGAAGCTTTCCTCTGGGTCTCCCCCTTGTCTGGCAGGAGGAGACCAAGTGGGAAATCTTTTCTTTCCTTTAAAATGTTTAAAACAGGGCCTCCCCGGTGGCGCAGCTGTTGAGCACTGGGTTGCGAAGTTGCCCACGGCCTCTGAGGCGCTGGTTCGATCCCCGGCTGCTCCCCGGCCACCGGAGGAGGGTCCCACATGGCGGCAGACCTCTCTGCTGCCCGCTGCTCCCCTCAGCAGTGTACTTCGGTCCTTCTGCCTGCTCTGCTCCCCGCTCTGGCTCTGGTGAATTCTCTCACCCTCCCGCGCTTCTAACTGTACCCAGTGCTTGCATAAATAAATAAATAAATAAATACATAAATAAATACATAAATAAATAAATAAATCTTTAAAAAAAAGATAAAGAAAATTTTGAAATAAAAATAAAAATAAAATAAAATGTTTAAAACAGTGTTGAATGATTTTCTGTTACCAGATAGCTGAGGAATTGATTTCTTGTGACTGGAATGGTTCTGCGGATCTCTGATGACCCTGGATTTTTTTTCTTTTCCCTCCCTCAGATCAGCCGGCAGACATGATGAGCACCAAGGCTTTTACACTGGTCTCTGCTGTGGAGCGGGAGCTGCTGATGGGCGACAAGGAGCGTGTTAACATAGAATGCGTGGAGTGCTGCGGCAAGCACCTGTACGTGGGCACCAATGACTGTTTCATCTACCACTTC
This sequence comes from Talpa occidentalis, assembly GCF_014898055.3. Classification (NCBI taxonomy): domain Eukaryota; kingdom Metazoa; phylum Chordata; class Mammalia; order Eulipotyphla; family Talpidae; genus Talpa; species Talpa occidentalis. Next base: position 104,699,011 of record NW_023604861.1, on the reverse strand, counting down.
CTGCTGGAGGAGAAAACTCTGCCCTCTGGGACAGCCTCCTTCACTGCCACTAAGCAGCTGCACAGACACCTGGGTTTCAAGAAGCCAGTGAATGAGCTGCGGGCGGCGTCAGCCCTCAACAGGCTGCTGGTGCTGTGTGACAACTGCATAACACTGGTCAACATGATGAGCCTGGAGCCCGTGCCCTCGGGGGCCCGCATCAAGGGGGCCGTGGCTTTCGCCTTGAACGAGAACCCTGTGAGCGGCGACCCGTTTTGTGTGGAAGTCTGCATCATCTCTGTCAAACGCAGAACCATCCAGGTGTTCTTGGTGTATGAGGACCGAGTTCAGATCGTCAGGGAGGTGTCGACGCCGGAGCAGCCCCTGGCCGTGGCTGTGGACGGCCACTTCTTGTGCCTGGCCCTGACCACCCAGTACATCATACTGAACTACAACACGGGTGTTGCCCAGGACCTGTTTCCTTACTGCAGCGAGGAGAAGCACCCGATTGTCAAGAGGATAGGGAGACAGGAGTTCCTGCTGGCGGGCCCCGGAGGGCTGGGTGAGCAGGATGCATTAGTGTCTCTGCTTCCCACTGCCTTTTCTCTTTGCATCATCTCCTTGAATTTATGCTGAAATCTGAGAGAGAAATTTAGTTGTGAAAATGGAGAGTCGTGAAAAGTATTTGTCAGCACTAACAATAATGTGGGAACATGTAACTGCATAGCCACTGTTTACTAAAATTTCCTGATACTGTCTTGTGAATGTGGGGTTAATGGAATAAAAATAGGCCAGTCTCAAAACTAGTTTTATGTTGTGTGAAAGTAGAACCTGAAGATGGCTCTAAGGAGAAAATTCCTTTAAGTAAATAACTAAAAATATAATTCTCTCTTTTCAATTTCCCCAATGGGTGGGTTTGTTCGTTGCTTACTATTACTATGCATTCTAGAAAGGAGTTGAAGTAGCTCACTTACTGGGTATTTGCAAGTCTAGAGACTTCAGTGCTGTGTCCTTGATTTTTTCTTTTATTGACTGCAATTTCATCCCACCAAAAAGTTTTGGTAGCTAGAGCCTTGAAGGGGGTTTGACCTCTCTGTATGGACTTATGAAATAATCGGCGCTGCCCTATCAAAATTAAGAATCGACGTTGTTAACCTCAGTAATATCTGGGCTGTTTTCTGTGAGTTGTGTATGACTGAGGTTAGAATTAGTACAGGAGTCTTGTGAGAGCTAGGAGTGCTTTAGCCTTAGACAGTTTGGGTGTGGCCATCTCATTTCAAAGTTATGTGTACAAGCACATGTTCTTGTAATCAGAAGTTATTTACTTCTTAGTTTTTACTTAATTTTTTTAAAGAGACTTTTTTTTTTAGATCAGGCTCATAGCAATATTGACTGGAAATTGGAGTTCTTATATTACCATCTGGCCCCCACATATTCACAGTCTCCCACAATGTCAACATCCTGCCCAGAGTGGGCCATTTGTTATAATCCATGAGCCTACATGGACATTCAGAGTCACCCAAAGTCCATAATTTACATTAGGGGGTCACTTTAATTCTATGGGATTGGGAAAATGAATAATAATATGTACTAACCATTACAATAGAATATGGAATATTTTCAATACCCTAAAAATCCTCTGTGCTCCACCTAGTCATGCTCTCAACATCTGGTGGACACTGGTCTTCTGGTGTGATGTGGTTGGAATCATGCAGTATGAAACCTCTTCTCACTGGTCTGTCCACTGTGCAAGGTGCACATAAGCCTTCTTCATGTCTTGTCATGTCTTGATAGCTCAGATTTTTAATTTTTGAAAAAAAAAATTCTTTACTCCAAGTGGGTTTAAAGAGATATGACATGTTTTGGTCCATCTGTTCTGGGTGAGAGTCTATTCAGGCTTACTGCTGAGCCCCTTTTATGTGACCCTTGAACTTTGATAGCCATCTTGCCTTCTGATATAACAAGGTGTTCCAGGTTCACCTCTTGAGTTTCCTGTCTTTGATCTGATTCTAACTGTTTCTCCAAGACCCCCAATGTTAAGAAGCCACAATCTGGGTGCTCAAGATTCTTATGGTTCATCATCTGAAGGCCTCTTCAGTAAACAAAGCTAGGAAGCGTGCTTTTTTTTTTTTTTTTGTATATTTAATTCTTACATCATTTTTCATCTTTGCACAATGCAAGCATTTTCATTTTGGTTATATTCCCCATACAATTGCACCCCCCTCCTTATTTTGACTCTAGTTCTTCCTCTCCCCGCCCCTCCCTCCACCCACCCCCCACCCCCGCCCCATAGTGTGTCTCTGGTTTATAGTTGCTTGTTGATTTCGATTTATTACTTTTTTTTTTAAGATTTATTTATTTATACAAGCACTGGGTACAGTCAGAAGCGCGGGAGGGTGAGAGAATTCACCAGAGCCAGAGCGGGGAACAGAACAGGCAGATTGATGAAGTACACTGCTGAGGGGAGCAGTGGGCGGCAGGAGAGGTCTGCATGTGATGTGGGACCCTCGCCTGTGACTGGGGATCGAACTGGCGCTGCAGAGGCCACAGGCAGCTTCGCAGGCCAGCACTCAACCACTGCGCCACCAGGGAGGCCCTAATTTATTACTTTGTATTGATTAGTCTTTTTCCTGGTCTCTTATTTAGGTTTTCTAAATTCCAGCTATGAGTGAGACCATCCGGTATTTTTCTTTTTCTTTCTGACTTATTTCTCTGAGCATGATCCCTTCCAGTTCCATCCATGTTGCTGCAAATTGTATGAGTTTATCTTTTTTGATTGCTGAGTAATATTCCATTGTGTGTATATACCACATCTTTTTGATCCAGTCATCTATTTTTGGGCATTTGAGTTGTTTCCATAGCTTATCTATTGTAAATAGTGCTGCTATAAACATAGGCATGCAGGTGCCCTTTGGAATTACTGTTTCTGTGTCATTTGGGTAAATACCTAGGAGTGGAATTGCTGAATCATATGGAAGCTCTATGTTTAGTAGGTCCAGAAATCTCCACACAGCTCTCCATAGTGGTGGTACCAGTTCGCACTCCCACCAGCAGTGCAGGAGAGGAAGTGTGCATTTTTTAAAGATGAAATTCATTATGAGATCACATTGATAGAACCAATTCAAAATCCGGGCTGCAGGCCATTGATCTCATCTGTTTATAAACCCAGATCTCCCTTTGATCACACCAAAAATCTTAGTAAATGACTACCCCAGCATGATAATTCTATTGATTTGTCTCACATTACACAGAACAGAATAATAAAGTCAGCACTGCTATTCCCACAATATAGTTACTGAGAGAACGTTGATTATACTTCTTTGACCTTAGACTATATGTAACCTATTAGGAACTTACAGTCACATTACTATTTTAAATAAATCACTCTGTGTGGTTATACCAGCAACTGTATGTACAGTTAGGTGGATTTGCTTAAATTTACTTTAGAATTTTAGAAATTGCTTTATTTTTTCATTATATAAATATTTGCAAGTTTCCATGTCAGGCCAGTAATGCAAGGCAGACTCAAAGAACTTACAGCCTATCCCCTAGAGAGTTCTCTCTATCCCCCATGGATAACCTTCATTTCTATGACTTATCCTTTTATTTTTAAATTAAAAATATAAACAAATACGTAAATATTTGTATCTCCCTTTTTCTTAGCTTTTTACTTAGCACAAGATACTGTGGAGATCACCTCACAGCATAAGATAGGGATAGTTATCATTTGTTTTTATATCTGTGGGCTACTTGGTCTTGTGGGGGTACTATAATTTATTCAATTAGACCCCCCATTGGTGGGCATTTGGATTTTTCCAGTCTTATGATATTTATAGGGACTTATCTTTCACTCTATGGGCAACTTTCTAGAAGTGGGATGTCTATGAATTTTGCTAGATATTGCCTATTCTCCTTGACAGAGGTTGTACTATTTTATATTCTCCCCAGTAAATATTTCCCTTCACATTGCCAACAGGCTAGATACAGTATGTTGTCAGAGTTCATTATAGTAAAGAAATGGATTTAATTTGATCTTTTTCTATATGGCTGGCTGACCGTTATCCCAACAAACTGATTAGAAAGAGTCCATTTTTTCCTCACGGGTTAGTGTCTGCTTTCAATGTACACTAAATTTCCTCATGCCATTGGGTCTATTGCTGGATGTGCTGTTTTGTTCCATTAGTCTGTTTGCCTATTCATGTGTAACCATTTATGTAAAGGAGTATAATTTTGTTAGTTTTAATATTATGATTGAAGGAAAGTGACAGGCAGTCATATTTAGGATGCATTTTCTCCAGGCTTACTAGGTTTCAACTCCATGGACAGCATGCAAAATGAACCAACCTTCTTAATTGTTCTCCTTGTAAGAAGTACAATTTTAAGCAAATTGGAAGATCATCTATCAGCCTCTTATACATCATCTATACACAGATTCTCTGAACAACATAGTAATATTACACCACCATCATTGTATGATCTCAGAAATTAAGTTCAGATTGCTAGAATGAAAACAAATTTCCCATGAAACTTGAAAGCTATGTATTTTCATCTTACTGTCTCCTTGAGGATTACCTGTGTCCATTTCTATGTCATGAGAAATGATGCTTACCTTTCTACCTAGTTCAAATTTTACTATTTTAAAGAATTCTTGATTGAAAACTTCATAGTACAATTGAGCATTATAACTTTATTTCTACCCCTTGATAATGCGTCTTGAAGAATGCAAATAATTCAGCTACTCCTCACTTCACACAGCACCTTCTCCCAACTCAAATAAGAGGGTTGATGGTATTTTAGAGGATGTACAATGAATTTAGTGGTGGCTGAAGGTGTACCATTTACATATTTGTTGCATTTGCATATTAACAGCACTTACACTCCTTCAGCGGTATAGCAGGTTCTTGAGTGATGTTTCATTCATTGCTGTTTTGTTAAAATGTTGATCAGAAAAAAAGATTGCTTCTGGCAGGGCCACTGTCAATGTGGAGTTTGCATGGCCTCCCCAGGTCTGCCTGGGTTTTCTCCGGGTGCTCTTATTTTCCTCCCATATCCCAAAGATGTGCATGATCAGTAACAGGCCTCACAGTCATCCCAGTCAGAGTAGATATGAGTGTGGGTGAGTGTGCCCTGTGATGGAAGAGCATCCCACCCACCATAGGGTCCTGCCTTGTGCCCTGAGCTTCTGAGTTGTCCTCTGACCACCAGAGCTCCTGAACTAAAATAAGCCAGTTGCAGAATGAAAGAACAAATGAATACAAATGATTTTTTAACTTTACAAGTGTTTTGAGTCTGTTAGAAGTTTGGTGATGTTTTTGTACTGTAGGAACTTAACTTTTGCTTATATCAAGTTGGTTTTGTTGTGCACTGTTTCACTTATAGTTTCCAAGAACCTATGGATTTCTTAAGTGAGGATATACTATAATAGAAACAATAGAGTGGTGGATAATAGGGTGTGGATAACAGTTCTCTGTGTTCCAAGTGTATCCTACAGCACTTTATACAACTTCACCTGGGCCCCCCAATTGCCAGATAGTACTCTGCTCTTTTGTCCTAGTGAAATCTGCTTTTCTTTCTCTGTAGCATGTCTATTCTTGATCTCTGGGCTCCATACTTTTTATTTCAAGAACATTCACGTCGGCACCCCTACATTCACAGTTCTTGGGTCTAACTGTGCACAAATGTGGTGACCCTGGTTTATTTAATTCCAGGATAAGGCTACTTTCCCATGAGAGTTGTGCCATATGTGGCTATTTGACCAGAAATTCAGAGGAATCCTCAGGATTGTTCCATGCCTGTCCCTTTATGAGTGTATATTTTGCCAAACACCTGGGTAAGGAGGGCCACACAGTGCATGATGCCCCTGATTTGTTTTTCTTTTCTTTTTAGACTCTTTTTAGCTTGCTGGTTCCAAACGCATGAAAAATTAAAGGTAGTGCTAGCTTAATTTCCTCCTGCAAAGCTCAGTCTTAATTTCAGATTCTTAATGCTTCCCATAGCTCTGTATTTGTTTGTCTCCTTTAGCATCTTTAATGCAGGTGGAAACATAGGTGTTAACAATTGTTGGGTTAATTCAGACTTCAATTGCGTCCTCTCTGCCCAGCCTCCCTTCAGTTGTGCACATTGTCCCACCTCAGTATTGTTCAGTCTTATCTCTTAGTGCTGAGGCATCTGGGGTAGTTTTCCACATTTCCATTGAGCTCTTTGGCTTCTTATCTCCTCTGGAAAGGAATTAGAACAAAAGATCTTCTCCAGACCATGGCTGTGTTCTGCAGAAACATTTCCTCTTATGTCATCTTGTATTTGCCTCTGGCTTTCAGGGCACTCCATGGAACAACCCGTTCCCCTCAGGAAGGAACCTTTTATCCTCTGAGAAAGCACTTGAACTGCAGTCTCCCCTGTCCCAAATCCTGTGACTCCCAAGTGTTGCCGAGTGCACGCTGCCTCCTCAGCAACTGGTATCCTGAGCCCTGTTTTGTTTCAGAGTCAGCCCTGTCCTCCTAATCCTGAGGCTAACAGCCCCATGGTGGTAGCCTTTGACTCACCCTTTCTCTTGCTCCACTGAGTCACGTGTCAGTTTCCTTGAGGCACTTCTGTTACTCCTCTTTTGGCTCTCCAGCCCTGTCTTTCCTGATCGTGAGTAGCTGGCTGTCCCCCACCACCACACACAGTGTCTGAGTCCCTCCTTCACCACAGCCTCCACACTGACCCTTCTAAAACATCTGTGATCCTGTGACAGGCTGCTCTCTTCAGCCTGCATGTCCAGGTCCAGTGCTTCTGACTTAACTTTCCAACCTCCTTTATGCAGTATATGGTATTTGCATGCATTCTGGGTTCCAAAGACAACCCCCACTTCTCTGCCTCCCAAGGGACCCTCCTCTTTTTATTGCCAGAGGCCCATCAGTCCTGGTGTCACCTGCTCCTTGCAGGCCACTGTCCCTGATCACTCAGCTCTGTCAGGACTTTACCTACCCATAGGGTTTCCAGAGCCCTGTAGACCTTTCTAAATCCCTGCTTTATATCTCTTGTATTGTGACTCTTTATGTATTTCCCTACACCCCTTCATGTGTCTCTAAGTCTCTCAGTACCAAACTCAGTGTTTGCCATATAATAAATACCTAGTAAATGTTTGTTGAATTTAAGTTGAGGCTAATGCAAATTTATAGTTTTTCTTTTTGTACATACTTGGTTAATACATTAGGTTTGGTTTTTTTCCCCTATTGTTGATATACTCTTTTAGGGCATTATATTTAACACACTGCTATTAAAATTGTGTCATCCTTGTATTTAGCATTTGGACAGTTTGAAAGTAGACTCACTAAATAAAGTGTAAATGTACAGTTTGGATAGATAATAACAAACTATTCTGCCAAAAGTTTTCCTTACACTGTTCTAATACTCAGGACTATAAGTTTACAAACTGGCTAATGTGACAGGTAAAACTTGGTTATTTTTTGTCCTTTAAATTTGTGTTTCTTGGTTACTAGTGAAGATAGAAATCTCTTAACAAATTTGTCAGTTGTTAGCATTTTGTCTTCTATGAATTACTGTTTTGTATCCTTTGTCTATTTTTCTATTGAGTTGTTAGGTTTTTTTTATAATGAATTTGAGAGATTTTAAATAATTTTCACTTACTATGAAAGTCTGGTTCAAAATAGGCAACTGTGACTCCTTTAGGGGAGTCACACACACTCTTACACACTGACACTCATTGTTTTGTCATTGTGGCACAGTTTCAGTTTGGTGCCATTTCAATGCCAAGATGCAGTATTTAAAATGCTAAGCAGGGACAAAAAAGTACTGTTAGTGTCATTCTGCAGGGAGGGCCTCTGAGTGTCAGGCAAGAGCAAAGCAGGTACAGGTGTGACTCCATTCAAGATGCCCATTTTCCCGAACATCTTGATTTATAAGAAGAGAACTACATTTGTGCTTGATAAGTTCTCAGCATTTCAGTCTTTGCAACCACAGAAAATTGAGAAGGATCAATGATTTCACAAGTTTAGCAATTTTGCTCATGTGATATTTTTAGGTACTTTGTTTTAACAGATTTGCGCTATCATTTTCTGTTTTTCTCCTACTTACCCTTTCTCTGTTGTGTGTAGTAGAAACCAGTTGTCTACTGCAGTAGCATCTATTTGCTGTTGACATCATGTTGTTTTTAAAGGTGTTTTATTTACATCAACTACTTTGAAAACTAAGTTAAAGTGGATCGACTTTACTTGGTGAAGGTGTTAATGTGGGTAACCACAGTTTCTGGACTACATACAGCTCATGTGAAAATGACTATGATGTACAAGATGGATAAACTGTCATTTAATATGGAGGTTATTATTGACAAACATTTAGTAATAGTCTGTCTTGAATTGCAAAATTGATTCTATCCCTGTTTTATAGAGTATGTGTTTCCAAAATTAGACTATAACTCTGAGCAGGGACAGTTCCTGATAAGACACCTTATAGAATGCCTGGTACATCATAGATGTTTGATAAATATTTAAATGAATTATATTCAGTATCCATTGAGCAATACTTGTTGAATGAATTTGTAAGGGAAGATTTGAAGCAGTGGATATGGAAAGTGCTTACAAAGCTTAAATTCTTTGAAAGTAACCTTTCCCCACCTGTGAGGACGTGTGCTTTCCTGTCAACATATGTAAACATTTTTTCACCTTATTTTAATTGGAGGTAAATACATATGTTCTCTTCACAACAATAAAATGTACGGTTGTTCACACATCTAGCATATTATCATTCTATTTTTGAAATATAATGATGGTGACTCTGTATTTAGGTCTGCCTACTCGTCACTGGTAAGTCAAATGTAAGAGATATAGGGATTTAGGAAAGCAAAGGTTTATTCAAGGCTGGTACCCTTCAGACAGTAGCCTGTCCAAAGATACCATCTCCCTGATAAAATAAATAAGGTTTTATAGATTTTTGGACCAGGATTGAGAACAAAGGAATTCAATTTTAATGGTTGAAGAGCACGTTAGGGGCAAAGAAATGTGGACTTGGCTGAAGTTCATTGACCCGTCATAGGGCACTTCATAATGGAAATAAGAAGATACTTCAGATAACTGGAGTTTTGAAGATCTTTTTGTGAGGCCCCCCCCCTTCTGGGTTTTCAGTTCCCAGTTGGTCTTGGAGCTCAGCTCAAGGTTGTTGATAAACTTTCAGATTTGCTGAGTGTGTGAAAGCGAGTCTCAGAAAAAGTTGAGATGAGTTTTTTATTTTGTGGTCTTAGCAACTTAACCCTTTATACTTGTTCTCAAAGGAAGAGGGTATCTGCAGTTATCTGAAGGGCCCTCTAACTCTACTATGTTTATTTTATAGGCATGTTTGCCACAGTCGCTGGGATATCTCAACGAGCCCCTGTGCACTGGTCGGAGAATGTGATCGGGGCAGCCATTTGCTTTCCCTATGTCATAGCACTCGATGAGGAGTTCATCACAGTTCACAGCATGCTAGATCAGCAGCAGAAGCAGACCCTGCCCTTTAAGGAAGGCCACATTCTACAGGATTTTGAAGGTACTAGTTTACATAAGAAATCTAAGTCAAATTTAGGTGCCAACTTTTTATTGACAATATTTCTTCAGTAAATGTCATTAAGGGTCCATTAGGAGGCAGGCCTTGTGTTTATCATGGGAGATACACCGATGATGGTAATATAGTCCCCAGACTTCAGGAACTTCAAGATTAATAGGAAGATCGATTTTTAAGAAATAGCTATGGCAGTTTAAGAGTTTGATGGAAAGGAGATAAAGCCATTGGCAGAGTAGAAGAGGGTGGGTTTCGGGAACTATCAGGGAGGGCTTCTTGAAGTAGATGAGCCGAACTTTAAGGATGAGTAGGAGTCAGCCAACCAGTTGCATTCTAAAAGAAACCTTCAGATAGAGAGAAAAGTGCATGAATGTCTGGACTTGGGGCTACACAACAGTTCAGTGTGACCTATTGCAAAGTGTCTGAGGAAGGCCATGTGAGATGAGGCTCCAGCAGACCAGGACACTTAGGGGAGAACTTCCTCTTGTCTGCAGTGGTGAACCAATGGAGGAATTTACTTTACTTCTACTAATTTTTATTATGAACATTTTCCAACATACTGAAAAGTTGAAAGAAAAATAGAGTGAACCACAATATACCATTCACCTAAATTCAACATTTGCTAATATTTTGCTGAATTGTTCAAAAGTAAGTAGACGATTCACATTTTATCTGAAATACACATATTTTAAAAATGAGGACATTTTTCTACATAATTATATGTACTTTTCACACTTTGCACAATAGGCTCTAGTATCCTGTGTGTGTTCAGATTTCCTTGGTTATCCCAACAGTGCCTTATGTTGATTTTTTTCTTCATACCTGGAACTAATCTAGATTTATTCTTTGCATTTGCCTTTTAAGGATTATAGCTCAGCAAACGTCACCTCCTTTTTTTGATGTTAGGGTTATAAACTCAGTAATTCTCACAGTCCCTACATTTAACATGACTCTCTGGTTGGGGGCCCTCGCACCAGAAGAGCACATTTATTCATAACAGTATTACAGTGCTGTGGCCATTGAGTGCTGGGGGCAGGCCCGGGGTCATGAGCACATAGAGGCTGATGACATGACCCACTCATCCTTGCTGGGAACAAGGAGAGGATTCCCCACATAGAGAAGGGACAGAACTTCACCTGAGTATGAGAAAAATTCCTTTGGTTGTGATCTAAGCAACAGATCATCCAGATGAGAGCATGTAGCAGGAAGAGCAGATGGAAGATGTGGTGGCAATCCAGACCCGGAAAGCCCAGGGCTACAGTTAAACTAGGCAGTGCGGCTGGGGTGGGAGCTCCACTGGGCTAGAGTGGAAAGGTTTGGCTGCCTTTCATTTTCCCTCAAGCAGAAAGAAAAGATCTTTCCGTCACTTCCTGTAGTAGCTTAGAAAGTGTCTCCAGGGCTTCACTGGTGGCGCAAGGGGTTAAGCACCACATTGTGAAGCAATCCGCAATCTCTGTAGCACGAGTTCAGTCCCCAGCCAGCCAGGGAGAAATCCACATGGCGCAGCAGACCTCTCCTGCCTCTCCCGCTGCTCCCCCCAGCAGTGTATTTCAGTCAGTATGCCTGTTCTGCTCCCCTCTCTGCCTCTGGTGGATCCCCTCACCCACCCACCCCTGCATCTCTGGCGTACCCCAGCTCTTGTATGCATAAATAAATAAATCTTTAAAAAAAAAAAAAAAGTGTCTTCAAAAAGGAGCTCAATTCCAAAGCTTCACAGTAGGAGCGCCTCTTGCATTGAAGTTCTGACTCTTTGGTGGGCTCCCTGTACAAGATCTCCCAAGTAAAATGAGGCAGGTAGGATGATAGCTACATTAACTCACAGGATTGTGGGGAGATTAGTTAAGGCCACACCAAGACAGTGTACTTGGAGGTAGGTGAATATGAAATACTATCTTGTGGTTCCAAATATTACATTATAATCTTAATTTTCTGTAAACTAATTAACATGGAGAGAAAAAAAATGTCTTATATAAGGTATATCAATTCTTATTGATAATATTATATAAGTGACCTCTACAACCTCATTGGACCATATATTATGTATTTATGAAGTGGATTTTAAATTATTAGCACTTTCAAGTTAAAAAAGGTAAAAAAGCAAATTTTATACTTTGGAAATATATTAAGCTATATAATACTAATATTAACTGACCTTTTCTGATGGTTGGCAATATAGGAAGAAGAAAAGGGAAGCATAATCATTTATAATTTCTCTAGGAATTCTGTGTTGGGAAAACTATGATGAGATTGATCAACAGATCAGATAATGATCCTGTTTGGGGGAAGCAATATGCTTTCTTGCAGGCATTATGTTTTTTCCCTTTTCCAACAATATTGAATTTCTTCCCAGGAAGAGTGATTGTCGCCACAAGTAAAGGAGTTTACATCTTGGTTCCATTACCTCTGGAAAAACAAATACAGGATCTTCTAGCAAGCCGTAGAGTGGAAGAGGCTTTGGTTTTAGCAAAAGGAGCCCGGAGGAACATTCCAAAAGAAAAATTTCAGGTTTGTAATTAGCTAGTCACAAGAAAACAGGCCCCTAAGCCCCAGCTAGAAAACATTTGGATTTAACTAACATACATTGGCCTTCCCTGTGCAGTAGGCCTTGCAGATCACTTTAATATCTCTTATTTAGTTTTCCCAACACATCCTCATTGTACAGATGGGGAAACAGGTAGCAGAGCAGTCAAACAGCAGTTGGACTGAGGTTACAACTGCTAACAAAGTCAGATTTGAGCCTCTAACTTATTTCTCATACTTCATATTATCAAGTTATATTTCTAATCAACTTTCTTCTTTGGTGGACCTTCAGAGAAGAATCAGGGTGTATAGTTCTTATAAACCAAAAGTGTGGCATCAGATTAATCTGTCTTCTAATTCACAATTTGTGTTTGCTGGGATGGCGCTGAATTTAGAAAGTTTAGACTCATACTATTTACAGGAAAAGCTTTGCTAACCATACCAATAACTACCTAATATTACATGAATCCATCTAAATTTCCTCAGGAGAAAATTTTTTGATCCATCTATGAAGCACAAACTTTAATGTATAATAAATTATATTGATAGGATAATCTCAAATTATTATATCTGATGAAATTAGCATCTCTAAAAATTGCTACTTATATAATCACTTACTGGTTTAGTTCAGGTAACTTTACGTATTTGAAAGTAATAAATCATTATGTGGGGGGTGTTTGACTTCATATGAATATCTAAATCAGTTGTTGAAAGTACTCATGAATTAATAATGATACCCTTGATTGTTACCAGTTGCTCAGATTTTCACCTTGACTGTGTGATTGTGAAATAAAATAATGATTTTTGGCCTTGCTTGCTTTGTGTAGCAGAGAGTGGATTCTGGAAGAAAGGATGTGTAATTGATGGTTATGAGATTTAAAAGAGGGCATCTTTTCTACATTCCAACATGAGTTTATTAACTTTTCCTCTCTCTCTGTTCTTGTTTCTTTTTAAATAAAATTGGTTTTTAGCATTCAGCAGGGGGCAGCAAAAGCAAAAAGAAGACTGCTTCTGGTAGTTCAGGGCCCTTGGCTGTGCGGAGAACACTTACTTCTGCAGTGTTTTCTTTCTACTTACGTGAGGTAGAGGGCTGGAGAATCAGAATGAGTGCAGTCTAAGGTGATATTTAACTTTGACGATGCAGCCTTGAAAGCAGGTTTAGAAATCTTTAGATTAGAATCTTCTGTTTCACAAAATTTCCAGTTCCCCAAATGACAAGTTAGAAATCTCAATTCAGAAATATAATACTAATAACATAGGTTTTGACTTAAGTTTCATCTTGTTCCCAGAACATGGGGGACCTCTTCTGCCTGGCTTGTGTTGGGCCCTCAGCCTTTGTACAGGGAGATACTGAGTGGCCTTATTTAGAAGTCTATTTGCTAATTTACTCTCTTTACCTGAAAATTTGATATAACTGCTTTCTGAAGGACAGACTAGTAAATTCAAAAGACAGCAGAAGATTGTTCTTGAATTAGCTCCAGCTCCATAGAGATATGAGCAGGAAGCAAGAGGAGACGGCAATAATAGAGGACAATCTGGAAAGGTGACCCTTCTAAGGGGCCAAGTATGGACTATGCTTGGTAAAGTCTCTGATCAGCTATTTCTAGTTCGGATTCAGTGTTGTCCTCTAGATCTTCTGTGGTCAACATCCGCCTCATATTTGGGGTGAAGGAATCCTTTGCAAGCTGCTTCCAGGTCTCCATGTATCATCTGCAGACTACAATACAGAAACTAACCCCTCTACTTTTGGAGATGAGAAGCATAAGGAAAAGTTGTTTCATTTCCCTTTAGCAAGGGCAGGAATAGATGATATTTGAATCCTGCAGCCACGAAGAACAAATTGCCATTTGGCTGATTTCTCAGCAACAAGTCTGAGTGTGATTCTTCTTCACAGTGGATGGATCCTTTTTATTGTCTTTTTTTTTTTTTAATACAATCACTGGGTACAGTCAGAAGCGTGGGAGGGTGAGAATTCACCAGAGCCAGAGTGGAGAGGAGAACAGGCAGATTGACGAAGTACACTGCTGAGGGGAGCAGCGGACAGCAGGAGAGGTCTGCGGTCTCTTTGGGACGCTTGCCCAGCAGCCAGGGATCGAACTGGCGCTGCAGAGGCTGTGTGCAACTTCGCAACCCAGCGCTCATCCTCTGCACCACCAGGGAGGCCCTCCTTTTTATTGTCTTTACAAAAGAGACAATCTTAATTTTTTCTACATTTGGAAACGTAACTGGCACACAACAGAACTTTGATCCACTTCCTTTTGTTTATTGTCAGGTAGTAAAATAAAATTTTGAGTTGGAAATGGCTGGCACCAGAGTAGAAACAGAAAGGCAGCTATGAGACCTTATGGACACCTGCCTTTTCTGACATGACTGAGGAACTTCTATGGGGACGGAGGGGACTGTTATTATGCTTTTGAAACTCTATCATAAAAGCCCCTTTGATAGCTAATTTGAGAGACTAATTGATGACTTTTAGGTGCCAACTATCTCCCCCTAGAATTCGCCATTTATTCAGTGTCCAGCAGCACTGGCTTGCCTACTCTGTCCCTGGATGAACCACCTGAATGGAAAGAATTGGATTCCAGAATCAGAAATACCTGGTTTAGCTCAGTCATCTGATTATCTGATAACTCTGGCCAGATAGTTCTTCAGATTAGTAAGCATCTATTAAGAGGCAAATAACATGCTTGCAATAAAAGGGTATGGAGAGACTAAGATGAATAATGTGTGTGCCATGCCTTCAGGGAACTTAGGGTTTTATAAACAGTATGATGGATTGGAAGGAGGAGGAATTAAGAAGCTGTGGAGTCTTAATTGTGTGTTGATGAGGGCCTGGGCCATGTTGATGGGATCAGTAAGAACAGAGTGAAGCGTTACATCCAAATACTATTTCAGACCAAGGATGGGTGAGACGTGAATATTGACCAAGCTAGACAGTGAGACAGGGAAGGGGTGGAATTACAGAAACTGCCAGACAATTTCCAAAAGTGTGTTTTGCTATTGCCGGGTGCTGTCAGAACCAAGGGGTTCTGTGGTCAAGGGAATTTGGGTCGTAATGCCTTAAAGAAAGATAAACTTGCACCTTTATTCAGGGAGTTCTTATTATCAGGGTGGGTTTGTGCAGCACCAGGGGGAAAGAGAATGCAGAGTGTTTCCTCAACTCTGGCTGGGAAACCCTGTCTGTCTATTTATTAAATGTTGGCTTTGTGCTCTGAGAGATTCTCAGAAATGCTGCTATGAGGTGTCAATTCCAGAACAGTGACAGAAGGATTAGCGGCTTCTAGACCGCCAGGAGCTCTGGAGTTGTTCATTTCTATCTGAGCAATCAGAAGTGGAAGCAATCATTGAAGCCCTTCAAGTTAATGAGGAGAATAGAAGATAAAAGAATGCATTTGGGAAAGATTGGGGTTTTATTGGGGGGGGAATCCCATGAAGATGAGGGAAGAATTAAATAGTGAACAACTTTATTTCAAGAATGGGGGTGGCTGATTGTGTGTGTGTGTGATCTCATGTATGTCTTGTTTGTTCTTTACCTTGTAATTCCACATTTCTTTGTGTAGTTTGGGTCATAATTCTGTTTCACTCTCCTATGATGGTTTTGAAGACCTAAGAGATTTGTCTTTCCTTGCAGGTAATGTACAGAAGGATCCTACAGCAGGCTGGGTTTATACAGTTTGCACAACTTCAGTTCCTGGAAGCTAAAGAGCTCTTCAGGTAATTTGAGGTGTTGGTAGCAAGACTTCCAAGTGCCCCTCTGTGGTGAAAACCTCCCTCTCAACTGTGATACTGTGATGGGCAGTATGGCACTGGGTAGACAGGGCTCTAGGAAGAGAGACAAGGCTTGTTTCTAACAGCAAACACCATCAATGCTCATTCTTTCCTTTCACTGTGCCTGTGTAACAGTCCTGTGAAGAGAGGTTAAGGCATCAAGACCATTGAGACCAGAGAAGGGAATACTCAACAGTGGACTGATAACGTGTGAAGGAGTCCTAGGAAAATACTATCAGAGATTTTGCAGAAAGCTCTGAGTTCACAGAAAAAGCAGATGCTTCTGGGAAGAGTTAAGAAAACTATTGTTCTTCTAAAGACTTTTTCTTTCTTCTAAAGACTTTTCTTAAATCGCACATTTCCAGGTAGTTCTCTGAGAGAGTTTTTCAGAGGTCCCTCTGGTATTAAGAGGAATCCTGTGCCCTATGTCCTGGTTCTCCCTCCCTGGCCCCACCTGCCTCGTGCATACTGTTGCTGTCACACTGCTTTTCTCCCAGACTGTTGTGCTTGGCAAAATGAAATTGTTCACACGCTTGCTCAGCACTCCCTGCAGAAGTGAGTTGAACCTGCTCTGATAGTCTTTCAGGATCCTGCTAAAGCACTGCCAGCAGAATGAGTTTTCAAAATGCCTAACTCAAATAGATTCTGCACAGTTTAGAGCCGTGAAAGATAAGATGTATACAAAGACTCCAAATAGATCCTTTCCATTCTTGTAACAGAGGAGACTGCCTCTCTGCAGCAGGCTCTCCAGTGCTGTTATCCGGGTGTTTTATTAAAGCCACCACAGCTCTGATCTCTTGCTCTGCCATAAAATTGGTGGTGACATATAGATTTGTGTATAAAGGAGTCATTTATTGAGTAATGATGCCCAATATAACTTCTACTTAGGAATTTCTGTGCTGTGCTCATCTGTTCCTGGAACAATCCATAGCTTTGGAGCTGAAATGGTTCTTTGCCCCTTTGAACGTAGGTGTTTTTCATCCTGTCTGGTGTCATTCCTGCAGTGTCAAGACCTCCCCACTCAGGTCATGGCTATTTCCCATTACATCTTCTTTTTCTTATGGGTTGATTTGAAACACTAGGTCAGTGACTAAGGATGCATTCCTAGTAAAGTTCACTGTTTGTGTAAGAGAATAAACAGAGATCCTGTCAATCTTTTATAAAGTGTCCCTCTACTTTGTGAGTCAGCCTCTTAATAGCTTAACCTTAAATTGACTGCTGCTCAGCTTTGGGAAATTTGAAATTTGAAGATGCTCCAAAGACAAGAATGGTTGTACTTTCCTTCATGTGCAATAGCAAATGCTGCTAATAACTCATTTTTCTTTTCCTCATTGATCTGGGATTTGTCCTCAGATTCCTTCTCAGTTCAGTGTGAAAACCACAACTGCCAATTAATCATCATTGACACCTAAGAGAGGCCCGCTGTACGATTCATATCCCAGAGTCATATGCCCTATCTCTTCCCGTCGATGTCATGCAGCCTGTCTGTTTCCAGCCAGGCTGGGCACCCCTTTCCTTTGGCAATCTTGACCTGAGTATTAGGGTGAGGATGGAAGAATAAGAGTGTGTTCCTGTTTTTGTGGTGTGTCTGTACTAATTTGCAAAAGGGTGTGCAGTATAAGTGATATGGTGGGAGTACACCAGAGCAGGAACTAGATCGGGGTTTGTCTTGGATCTTAAATGACAGAAGTTTCCCAAACTGAGAATCATGCTTTAGACCAGAGATGCTCAGTGTAGCATTGACATTCTTGGCTGGATAGTTCCTGTTGTAGGGGCAGTCTTGTGCACTGTAGAATGTATGGCATCAGCCCTGGCCTTCACCCACAGGATGCCATTAGCACCCTCCAGTCATGACAAAAATATCTTCAGACGTTGCCAAATGTTCCTATTAAGAACCACTCCTATAGGCAAAGGAACAGTGGCAACAAAGGCTAAGAGGCACAAAATTATATAAATGGACAACATAAGGAGGTAGAAAGTATAGAAAAGATGGTTGAAATTGAAGTTATAAGGCAATTTGGGATCAGTTTAGGAAGGGTCTTGAATGCCAAGTAAGAGGTCTGAAATTTATGCTGAGGGTAGTGCAGGATCATTGAAGATCAGGACAAGGTGAGGGTGCGAAGAGTGAAGTGCATGGAGATTAGAGGCAGGAAGCCAGGGGAGCAGAGGAGCGGCATCTGCGTGAGAGAGGTGGATGCAGTAAACCCTGAAGGAAGTGTAGATACTGATCCTGAGGAGAGATTCTGATCTGTGTGTCTAAAGGGAGCTTCTGTTTCCTCAAGAGGTTTCCCAGAGGTGGGAACCCTGGGCCAGGGTTGAGATCCACAATTTAATAATGTGAACTGTTCCCATTGTAGACACGATGAGCAGGCTGCACGGGGAAGAGGCAGGACAGGGACCAGCACATTAGAGAGAGGACATCCCTAAATCTGGCTTCCTGAGCCTCATGAGGCTGGGACACTACACTAGCTGAGTTGAGTTACACCTTAATGTTGTGCTCTGAATCGCTATCAAGTCATCACAGAAATGGCTGCTTGATGCCTTCATGTCTTCAGTTGCAAGATCATTAATGGGGAAATGGTAAGCTACATTCTTGTAGGGACCATTCAATCTGTTGACAATGTAGGGCCAGAAAAGTGCTGGTTTCAGAAGGACATCATCTGCCTTTGGTGAGTCCTGTGTTTCCTTTGTCTTCCTTTCTTTGCCTCGGTTTCCAGGGAGTTCAGTGCTGCCTTGTGGTGCAGATCATCTTAGGTGTTTTCATATTTCTCCTTGACGCTGTGTGCGAGCTTCACTGTGGTCCCAACTGTTCTTTCTTGGAATTGGCTGGTGGTGTCTTAGTGCTTTACCAGGCTTGCAAATTAGGATGGTCACTCTGACATGCTCACCCAGAGGACCAGCTCCCAGTTAGTGTGTGCACATGTGCTCAGCCCTCCAGTGTTGTTTTGTGTGCCTATGTGTACTCTTTCTCTCTTTTTGCTTCATTTAGTTTGACACTGTAATTGCAGAAGCGGCCAGCTTGACGTCCGGGAGCTGATCTCTCTCTACCCCTTCCTGTTGCCCACCTCCTCTTCATTCACACGGTCTCATCCTCCTCTCCACGAGTATGCAGACCTGAACCAGCTGACCCAAGGGGACCAGGAGAAGATGGCCAAGTGTAAGCGTTTCCTCATGAGCTACTTGAATGAAGTCCGCAGCACGGAGGTGGCAAATGGCTACAAAGAAGACATTGACACAGCCTTGCTCAAGCTGTACGCGGAGGCTGACCACGACAGCCTACTGGACCTGCTGGTCACAGAGAACTTCTGTCTTCTAACAGACAGTGCTGCCTGGCTGGAGAAGCACAAAAAGTGAGTGTTCTCTTCTGGGATGCAACCAGGGGCTTCAGGCCCGGCCCTTCCCCAACACCCAGTGAGGAGACAGTTGTGAAGCTGATGTGACCACTGTGGTGTTTTGAATTCCCAAGAGACTCAAGTGACTACCTTGAAATCATAGTGCCGGCCCCTCAGGTTAGAGCACTTGTCATAGTCTGAAGACCATGGCAGGGGTCTTGGGGAGTATTGACTCTCATACCAATTCTTTAATGACAGAGATGACAGTTTGAAGCTATCACAGGCCTTGATAGTGAATGAAGTGTTTCTTATATATCCTCTGAATTCCATCTAGAATGTTCCTTGTAAGATACCACTGGTATGTTGGTAAAATTATCATGGAAATGGATAGAGAGTTCAGAAGGGAGGCTTTTGGTCTTGTTGAGAAAAGATTATGGCTTGAGATGGATTCATTATATGTGTGAGCTGGTGGGGAGTGCCCTGTGCTCAGGGGTAATCCATAAAGGCCAACCTGATACAAATAAGAGCAGCAGCATCTTCATCCTGAACAGGTGGTCAGGTTTTCTAAACCATATGGTCCTTGAGAATTTTGGTTTTTTGTTTTTTAAGTGACAGGAGTTGGCTGATCCCTAAACTCCATTAGGCAGTAAGATTCTTTGTCTGTAGTTTTTGTTATATATTTGAAATGGCTAATGTACTGAGGAAATCCCACAGAGACCGTGGGGGTGATGATGCTAGTTCCCTGTCAGGTGCTGAGACCATGCAGTCTTGGGATTGATCACCAAATGGGTGTTGACTCTTTACAAAGTTTCCTGTCATTTCTAGAATACACTATGAACGAGTAATTTTGTTTAGAAGCCAGAAAATGCAGAGGCCTCATTGGGATGGTAGATCTGGAGAGTCACAGTGTACCTTTTTGAAAGGTTAAGGGAGAGAGAGGGATTCCAATAAATCTTAGCGTTTGTTCTTTGAGGGAAGAAATTTGAACCCTCCACTGGTCAGCTTGTTGCAGTCACTGCCTTGGGAGGAGGACCTGCCTCACTCACCTGCAGAACTTGCCTGCTGAGTGGGAATGACTCACTGCCCAGGCAATGCCCATGATTTTTGCTAATCCTTTCTTCCTATGAGTGAGGAAATGGAGGGCCAAAGAAGCTGATCTACTTGTTCACAGTTCTACAGTCCATACATAGTGAAACTCAGGACCTTGAACTCTGGGTGTCCTACCCAGGACTCTCACTGACTGCTGTCCTCTGTGATGCCTGGATACTGTTGGCCTTCAGTGCTGTTTGTGTTCAGTGCTGTTCTTCTTTCAGTAGTTGCTCAGACAGCATTCCTTCTGACTATTCCATTAATAGCTCATCATGGCTTAATAATGATGACTAACTGAAGAGATAAGAAATTAATATTTGTAGCAAATTGTAAAGCAATTCCAAAAGTGATTTTCCCTAGTATAATTATAGTTGTATTTTCAGCTTATCTTTGACTTCAATATGATCCATTTTTTGAAACTGACAGGACATACATTTTAACACCATAAATATAATGGGGAGGGTAGGTCCAGGGGAGGTCACTATGGGGGTGCCACCCACAGTAGATGGTGGGAGAGGGTACACTTACCACGCTGTTTTCTTTCAGGTATTTTGCACTTGGGCTGCTCTATCATTATAATAACCAAGACGCTGCGGCAGTTCAGGTTAGTTCTAAAGCGTTTTAGAATTATTTAAAAATCAGCACCATGTAGCTTAGTATTACTTGAAAATAAATCACAAATCAATAGAGACCACTTTGGCCTAATCTACACCTTGGTTACAGAACACATTTAATACTGGTTTAGAGAGAGAATTCCTTCAGTATTGTTAACCAACAGTTTTCTTTACCTTTACCTCTTTCTAAAGAACATTATCAAAATTGAGTTTTTGAAAGTTTAAGAAATAAAAACATTTCTTGCTGAGCCACAGGGCATATGCCATCACTGCATTATCCAAAAATCAAGGCTGTGAATATAACAATTTGTAAGTCTTGCCAATGAGCTAGGTAAATTATTATCCCTATGTCAACTGTGATATAAACAAAGCTAATCAGGGCCACTTGCTTGTCTGGGGTCATGCTCTTGGTCGGGGTGGGCTTCGACGTAGGGCCTGGCAGGGGTGCAGGGCCTGCATTGACAGTGGCACAGAGTTTTAGCTGCTCTCTGGTCTTGCGTCTTCATCTTATGACTGAGCTCATCTCACACTCCCAGGAAATTTTGTCCCCTTCTGCTCCTGTTATCCACTGGTTTTGCTTGTGTCATAGTTTTCTGTGCTTTTTTTGTGTTTTGTGAGGCCAGGGACATCAGCAGTCCTCACAGTCAACTCTGTGACTTTGGCAAAGCCACACATGGCATTTTGTTGTTTCAAGAAACTGTTATGGTAACAGGGTTGCAAGAGAGAGTTAAAAACAAAACTGAGTTCCCATCAACATGTACCCAATAACTAGGAGGAGATAATATTTTATTTTTTAAAGCACGGTGTTCAAAGAATTATACCTTGATGTGGGTGTATTACAACACTAGGGGAGCTGTAGAGAGAGAAAGATTACCAAAATTGAAATATGGAATAAATCTCTATATGGCAAGTTGCACTAATTAAATGACACATTTCAGTGTGTGATCAGGTTCTGACTTCTTGGAGAAGTCAGTGTTGAGATAACTAGTTCCATAAAAAGCATTCGTATGCTGATATGGGAGTGGAGTTTATGCTGCCTGCCGTGTTACTTGGACCTCCTGCTGGCAGCGTGCTTCAGGAGGGCAGAGCACTGGATAGGTGGGTGAGGGTCACCCACAGGTGATGCCCAGCAGGCTTCAGGCAGTCTCTATCTCTTCTACCCCAAACCGGGTGGCTTCCCTTTACACAGCAGGGAGGTTTCTGGATGAAATAGCAAAGGACTTTTATTATTAGAGTCTGTCATGAGCCCCTGTGCATAACACACAACAGTAGGGGACAGAATCACCAAAGATTTTGAAAGCGTAGTATCTGATTTCAGAATCAAGAATCCTTGTGATGGAGAAGATGGAAACAGCCTAGCTGATGGATGCTGGTGAATTTCTTCTGTGATCATTTTGCTTAGTTCTTGAAAAAACATTTTTAGTACGCCTATCTCTTCCCATATATTATATTACTATTTGTATTACTGTGATATCATTAAAAAGGAAAGAAAAAGAACTTGGTGCTTTATTTTTTTGATTTCCTGGACCATGTTGTCTACATTTCTTTATTTTCTCTGAAAGAATTAGAATTGATGCAATCATTTAATAGTTTTCCTACTACTTTTAAGTACAGCCATCCCTCATTATTCATAGGTGATTGGTTTCAGAACCTTCACAGATACCAAAATCTTTAATGCTCAAGTCCTTTCTATACAATGGAGTAGTAGTTGCATATCACCCACACGCAATCCTCCCGTGTACTTTAAATCATCTCTAGATTACTTATAATACCTAGGGCAGTTTAAAGGCTACATAAAAAGTTGTGAGGCTGTATTGTCTAGGGACTATGGCAAGAGAATAAAGGTCTGTACATGCTGTGCAGACGAAAGCATCACATGCATCATAGGCCTGACTACAAGTTCACATTTCCCATCCGTGGCTGGTCGAATCCTCAGATGGAGAACCTGAGGTTATGGGGGGTGGAGGGGGGTGGTTTGATTTATGAAAAGGATTAGTAAATAAATGCTTTCTCTAAGCTAATTCTAAAAAGTATATAACCTTCCGTTTTTTATTCTTGCTCCTTTTCAGTTGTGGGTGAACATTGTGAATGGGGATGTTCACGATCCCACTCGCTCAGACCTGTACGAATATGTTGTCGATTTCCTTACCTACAGCTTAGACCAAGAACTAGTGTGGAAGTATGCTGATTGGGTCCTGCAGAAAAGTGAGGAGGTTTGTACTTTTTTTTTTTTTTTTAAAGATTTGTTTATTTATGCATACAAGAGCTGGGGTACAGGCCAGAGATGCGGGGGTGAGAGGATTCACCAGAGACAGAGTGGGGAACAGAAACAGGAGACTGACTGAAACACACTGCTAAGGGTAGCAGCTGGCGAGACAGGGAAGGTCTGCTGCGCCATGTGGGTTTCTCTCTGGCCGGCTGGGAATCAAACTCATGCTGCAGAGGCTGCGGATTGCTCATAGTATGGTGCTTAACCCCTTGAGCCACCAGGGAGGCCTGGTTTGTACTTTCTAAATGCATTCTTTCTGGGAGGGTCTAGGAGGGGAGGGTAAAAGCAGAGTACTTGATTTTAGGTGGGAAGAACAAGCTGGGCTTCAACCACTTTCTCTGTTCCCCTTTTAACACCTTCCCTGAGAGCTACCCCAGTCCCAGCTCTTAGCGAAGTTCTATATTTCAGTGCTCCCGAGACAAACTGTCTAGCATTCTTTGTCTGGGGCAAACCACTTTTGTGGAAAAAACAAAAGGCACTAGTCAGGGCACATTCTTAACATCATCTTAAAAACCTGTTTGGCAAATTCCCACCCTTAACCACCTTGGGCAATTTTATGTTCTGTGAGCTGCCCCAGGCTCAGATAGCTCTGCAGGACTTGCTGCCTGCAAACGGGCTGCACCAGTCAACTCATTGCACCCTTGTCTGTGCTCCCACCACCCCAAACTCATTTAATCTCTGATCCTTTTGAAAGAAAAGTCACTTGGATGTGGGAGGTGGGTTTTGCCTTTAGCCGTCTTTGCTTCATGCTCTCTGGTCTCTGTGACCTCTTCATGCCGTGTTGTTTTTCTGTATCACTGTGTTTTTGACAATGATTTTTGCCCAAAGTATGAATGTGCAGTGCTAAGAAAAAGGTAAGATGGTGGCTTTGAAAAGCATAATAATGAAATTGCCACTCTTCTTTCAGGTTGGAGTGAAAGTTTTCACCAAGAGACCTTTGGATGAACAGAAGAATAGTTTTAATCCCAACGATATTATCACTTGCCTTAAGAAATACCCCAAAGCACTTGTTAAATATCTGGAATATCTAGTTGTTGACCGGAGACTGCAGGTGAGCACTTAGACTAAAGTGTGTGGGCTGCCGTGTCACAGTAGTAACTGTATATGTGGAACTGAACTATAAAATTGGCAGGCAGCCAGTGCTAATGTAAGTCTTTATGCTCCCCGGGTGCTCAGTCTGGACTTGATGATCTGATGGGGAATGGATGTTTCTGGAAGAAAGTGGAGGATTAAGCTCATTGTTTTATGCCCCCTCACTCTACCACCTCATGTTTGCTCAGCTTATATTTCTCTTTTCCTTCTTTGTTATTATCCTTAAAGGAAATGAGATAAGCTATACCTTTTTAGAGATAACTAAATTTTGTAGCTTTTCCTTCTTAAAATGTGAAGCAACCTGGGATCTCCCGGGTGGTGCAAGGGGTTAAGACGCAACTTATGAAGCTGTGCGCATCCATGAGTTTGATTTCCCCAGCCAGCCAGGGAGGTGACCCACATGGTGCAGCAGACCTCTCCTGCTCGCCCGCTGCTCCCCTCAGCAGTGTATTTCAGTCAGTGTGCCTGTTCTGTTCCCCACTCTGTCTCTGGTGAATCCTCTCACCCCCCCGCATCTGTGGCCTGTTCTTGTATGCATAAATAAATAAATCTTAAAAAAAAAAATGTGGAGCAACCCTTTTATACTTTTCCCATCACTTTTATTTTTTAAAATTTTTTTTAAAAATTCTTTTTTTTTTTTTAAAGATTTATTTATTTATTTATACAAGCACTGGGTACTGTCAGAAGTGCGGGAGGGCGAGAGAATTCACTAGAGCCAGAGCGGGGAACAGAACAAGGAGACTGATGAAGTACACTGCTGAGGGTAGCAGCGGGTGGCAGGAGAGGTCTGCGTGCCATGTGGGACCCTCACGTGGTAGCCGGGGATCGAACCGGTGCTGCAGAGGCTGCGGGCAGCTTCGCAACCCATCGCTCAACCGCTGCGCCACCAAGGAGGCCCTCCCATCACTTTTAAATTTCCCTTCTTTACATTTGTGGTTTCTGAAAGGTTTGATGTGCCCTGTTAGTTATCCTTGAGAATCCCTGCTCACCTCTGTGCAGTTCTAGCCTGGGACTTCTTGCTACCGGGAGGACCTCCAGGTTTCCTGTTTGCAAACGTGGTCTGTGTACTTGGCTCTGTCCCCCGCAGAAGGAAGAGTACCATACGCAGCTCGCTGTGCTGTATCTGGACCAGGTGCTGCAGCAGCGGCCCGCCGGCAACAGCAAGGACACAGAAACCACGGAGACGCAGGTGAAACTGCGCCGCCTACTCCAGAAATCTGATTTGTACCGAGTCCGCTTTCTGCTAGGTGAGGAGGCTCCGGGTTATCTCTCCATGGGTAATGTCCCCATGATGGGGGTTGGGGGGGGCGCAGAGATGGCATTAGGCATAACTCCCTCTTTTATGTCCATGCACTCAGTCCTTGAACCTGTTGGTGTGAAGTCAGCCTTCCTGGAGGGTAGGATGCAGCTTCTCGTGCCTCTACCCTCTAGAGACGGACATTGGCTCTTTCACTGATGGCTCACAGGCTGCCCTAGTGGGAGTGGAAGTCTGTATCTACAGCATGCTAGGGGCATCCCTTTACTTAAACATGCTTACTTGGCTTCAGGGAACTCAAATCAGAATTCTTCCTTCTGTTGATCATGACTACGCCCCCTGGCACTGCCCCTGCAGCATCTCCAGGATAGCTCAGAGCCTGAGCCCCAGAAAACCAGGGAAGTCTGGCTTTCATTTCCTCAGGGTACAAAGACCAGTGTTTCTGCATTGTGTAAAATACCATACAGCAACACATGCTTGCACCCAACAGAACTGACAGTAGATCTGCTATTCATGGGATTAATAACATATTTCTCTTTAGCAGCATTTTACTCTGGGTTTTTTTTTTTTTTTTTTTTTTTTTGTCGTTAGTCCAATCGACTACAGTCGATTCTCATTATGCACAGTAGTTATGATCTCCCAAGTATCTGTGAACATTGAGTACTCAATCATTGCACGTATTGAGAAATACAGGGTTAGGTTCCTGCAAACCTCTGATCATATTTTCATCAAGCAATCAATGTATCCCATTTTATGAGTGTTTCTGTTTGAAGGAAACTTGTTTAAGTGTATTATTGATGTATCACGTTGAATTCACAACCAACAGCACCACAAGTCAGGCCAGAACGAAGTTCATGTAGAGCGTGAATTTTCTGTATAAGGCATATCACAGCTTCTTATGCTTAGGAACACTAGACAGCACTTAGGCACATTTTAATGGTGAATTCAATAAAAAGCCAAAAAATGCAAAAAGCATGGCAGTATTTCTTGAAAAGGACCTTTCTTTACAAACTGAGAGCTGCCATAGGCAGGTATACCTTACCTTGTTTGACCCCAGCTGGGGACATGTGTAGCAGGCAACTCCAATTTTTTTGCCACTCTGCATACCCACAAATGACCTCCTACACAGCACAAGATACTGTTTGGGATCACAAATAAATTTTGGCAAGTAGACAAATTTGCAAATACAGAATCTGAATAATGAGCATCAACCGAAAATGCCAGACATAGGTTAAAAGGCTTTGTGTGCATCATGAATCATTTCTACCACAACACTATGAAGTCAGTCCTGTTATTATTCTCATTTTTATAGGCAGGTAGATAGAAGCTTAGAGGCTGCCCACGTTGCCCCAAGCCATAATGCTCATGAACAGTAGAGACAGAGCAAGAACTGGGGTTGACCATTCACCTGCCAGCAAGTACTGGTTGTAGCTTTGCGCTTGCCCCAGGATGAGGACAGTCACTGTGACTGCAGCTACACAGCCGCAGCTACACTGCAGCTCACAGCCACTGGGGATTGGTTGGTGCCTATGCCATATCATTTGAGAGACATTTTCACTACCAGCCCTGACTTAGGTCATACTTGATGCTTCATAGACCCCTTTATGAAAGCCCAGTGCTGGTCATGAGTTTGTCAAGCAATGTTTTTCTTTTGGAGCATGGGGAGCAATGAGCCCTGCCTTGGAGTGGGGGGTGGATGGACAGCCTTCCAAAGGAGGGACTGTGGAAACCATCATAAAGGATAAGTCTAGGTTGCATATAAGGCTGGAGAACTTCCAGGAAGTGGGTGCCCCTCAAGGAACTGTGGAAAAGCACTGGAAATTCTGAACCCCACACTGTACCCCGTAGGTGACCTGGGGTGTGTCATTTTGGCACATTGCAATAGAGTTCCTACAAAGCCTCACCATTGGGGGTGACTATGAGAATCAGATATAAATGAGATGACAGATGTGAAATGTGGAATCACTGCAGTGACCTTTTCTTAACTATCTTTGCAGCATTCCTTGTGCCTTGAATAGGTAGCCACTTAGAAATGCTTTGCTTACCTTTCTTGAGTATGGCAGGGATGCATTTTGCAGCTTCTGAACCTCATAGTACTGGTGACATACATTGGAAGGCCTTTGCTAGAGGATTAGTGGTGTCTGCCATGTTTATTAGGCCTAAGTGTGGCCAAACTTCACATGCAAAATGTCTATAATCTGTGCTATTAATCTTGGCCCCTGAAATAGGATTGTTCTCAGAATAAATCCTTCACAGGAGAAAGAAACCTTGGGCCTCCCCGATGGCGCAGTGGTTGAGCGCTGGGTTGCGAAGCTGCCCCCAGTCTCTGCAGCGCCGGTTCGATCCCTGGCAGCGGGGCGAGGGTCCCACAGGGTGCACAGACCTCTCCTGCCGCCCGCTGCTCCCCTCAGCAGTGTGCTTTGTCAGTCTGCCTGCTCTGCTATCCCCTCTGGCTCTGGTGAATTCTCTCACCCTCCCATGCTTCTGACTGTACCCAGTGCTTGTATAAATAAATAAATAAATCTTTAAAAAAAGAAAAAAAGAAACCTTATGTTATCTTCCTATTTTACAGAGGAAGTAGGAGGCAAAGGGACTTGACCAGTGTCCCAGCCCAATGAGGACATGGCCTTGGTTTGAACTCATGCTTCCTTCCCAGGTTATTTATAATCTAGGGACTTAAATTGCAGGAGAAACAAAAATCTTAGAGTAATGTAAATAGGAGTTTTAACAATATGAATTTATATTCCTTTCAATGAAAAATATTTTGAAATCAGGTTACAGGGGTTCAGCACACTTTTGGGAGAAAGAAGTATTGTCTCTATTTAAGATAACATAATGCTTCAGCTTTTGTAGGAAGATACCATACCAGGGAAACAGGACTAATGATGAATTAATTAGAAGTCTGGAACTGGTTACTCACAGCTTCGTGGTGACCTCTGAGATCATAGGTCATTTGGTTTTTTCATTCTCTCAACATTGTTAAAATTCTATTCTGAGATCTGGCTGTATTTACAAGCATAGTCTGTCTTCTGTTTCCCAAATACATTTGAAACATAAAAGTACAAGAAAGCCATCTCTTTATCATCAAATCGCAGCATGTGGCAATGTCTCAGTAGCCAGGCTTTAAGCTAAAAGCACTGGTGAGGTGGTCGCTGTGGTGCCACCCTGAGCACCTCTGAGCCAGCTGTTTCTAACTGGTGGACTCTGCCTACAGATAGGATCCAGGGTGCCAACCTGCCCATGGAGAGTGCCATCCTGCACGGGAAGTTGGAGGAGCATGAGGAAGCCCTGCGCATTCTGGTACATGAACTGGGGGACTTCTCGGCTGCCAAGGACTACTGCCTGTGGCGCTCTGAGGGCAGAGACCTGTCCTACCGGCAGCGGCTCTTCCACACACTGCTGGCCATGTACCTCAGTGCTGGCCCCACTGCGCAGGAGCTGACCGTGGCCGCCGTGGACCTCCTGAACCACCATGCCACTGAATTTGACACAGCCCAAGTCCTGCAGCAGCTGCCGGGCACCTGGTCAGTGCAACTGCTCTGCCCGTTCCTGACAGGGGCCATGAGGGACAGTGTCCACACCAGGAGGACCACTCAGGTGGCTCTTGGCCTGGCCAAGTCTGAAAACTTAATTTACAAATATGATAAGGTGAGTGCCCTTCCAGGCAAGCTAACTTCTTGACCAGTCAACATTTTGGTTAAGGTAGATTTTGCCTATGGAAAAACTGTCAGTTTTCTTTATGACTTAGAACATCAAAAGTATGAGAGTCTGTTCACATAGAAGCTGAGAGAGACTCACGACAGAAGCAGAAGCTGGGCTGGTAGGTGTAACTGGGTGTAGTTTTCCTTCCCTTTTAAAGAGACACTAATGCTCAAGAGATGGTAGGGGAAAGCCAATACTGTGTTCCACTTCCAGAAACTTCCTAGTGTTTGCGACATTGTTCTACACTTAACAGCAGGTCATTTCATCACAACAATGTTGTGCAGTATCTATTATTGTCTGCATGTCACAGAAGAGAAAACATGCACTGAGAAGCCACAAAGTTAGTAAATGCAGCAGCCTGGCTGTGAATTCCCAGGCTATTTCAGATCTCCAGGTCTCGGTCCCTGTATCAGTCAGCACTGGCTACTATAACACATGCCATAGTCTGAGTCATTTAAACCACAGACATTGATTTCTACAGTTATGAAGTTGGAAGTTCAAGGTTAGTATGCCGGCAGACATGTGTGTTAGTATGCCAGTGCCTGGCATGCAGCCAGCTCCCTTTTCTCTGCAGGGAGAATGAGCTCTGGTCTCTCTTCCTCTTCTTCAGTAACTGTAATGCCACCAAAGGAGCACCACCCTCATGACTCAGCTCAACTTAATTATTTTCCAAAGGCCCCACCTCCAAATATCATCATTCTGGGAGTTAGGGCTTCAACATAGGAATCTGGGGAATGGCGCAAGCATTCAGTTCAAGACAGTCCCCCAGCTTACCCCCCTCTGAGACAGCTCTCTTGTGACGGTCATATTCCTGCAATTGGTAGCGTGACTTGCACAGCAGAGTTCCATGTAGAAGCCTTCACTATTCCCCACTGGAGTAGTCAGCCTCACCTCAGACCCATCCTTGTCACCATCACCAAGACACATGTGTCCTCCAGGACATGACAGGCTGTTTCAGGCCTCCTTGCCTTTGTATTTGTTATTCCCTCTGCCTGAGCTAGTTTTACCTTTCTCTTTAATGCCTGATAAACACCTACCGAAAACTTACACTAAGCATTTCTTTTGTGAAACCTTTGTATCCCTTTAAGCAGATGTGTCACCTCTTTTGCCCACTCATCTGCTGTGTGCTTGCATTTGTAATCTCTTCCCTTTATTAGTAGACTTTGGGTTCTTTGAGGGCAGGAAACTTCATTTTTTTCAGTATCCCTAGAGCCCAGACTGGTATCATCTATAAGGCAGATAATAAATATTTCTTGAATGACAGATGAAGCCAGGGAGCACATTCACTAAGTTCCTATTCAATCCTGCCAACAGACTGGCTTGACTGATAGACGTGAGTGAGTAGCGCAGAATAACTTTTTAACTTGCAAAACTTAAATCTCACAAGACAGGGAAAATGGAGTTACAGCTCAACTCATTCGTTACCTTTAAAGAAATGAAACGTTTCCCAGTACCAGCCAGGAATGTGCCATTCATCAAATATATGGCTTTGACTAAGTCACTGATTTGTGCCTTGTTCTTCTTGTTTGCAAATGAGAGGACCAGGGAATTAGATAAATTCTATGGTCTGTTCAGCTCTGACATTACTGGACTCTATAATAGGCCTTCCTTAAATGTATAGAGTTGAGTGAACTTTTGGGAATGAATATGGATAGAAATGCTTTGACCAGGCAAGCAGCAATTTTGTAAAATAAGCAGTTTTGTAACCTTTTTTGTTTCTCCAGCTGCTAAGGATTACTAAGGTGATAGTACCTTACCTGTACAATTTTAAGAAATTGATATTTAAAGCAATCCTCATCAGTAATAGTAATGCATGGGGTAACATGTGCCAACTCTGAAAACTGCTGTAACTGTTGTTAACTAGCAGAAATCCACTGAGTTAATTTTAAAGGTCTAATTGACTATTAAGAGATTCATGCATTGGTCAGCAGTGTAGCTGGCAGAAAAGTACTATTCAGCGTGAAAGATTTGTATAGGTAGAAAAAGGCAAGAAGGAAATACTTTTGGTTCAGGTGGTCTATCTGTGGGGAATGAATAAAGGTTTTGTGACAGATTATCTCATTTTCCTCTGGGAAATGGAAAAGATGACCTCATTGGCTCTGACCAGAAAATTCCATACCAACCCTTTGAGACTACATTCCTGGGAGGTTGAAACTGCAGTTGGGTTAGATATTATGTCTTGGGGCACTTTGCACAAGCACTTTTTGAGCTGTTGTTTTTAACACTATATGTACCAGAATTCTCAACCTGTCTTTCTTTTTGCAGATGAAGCTGAAAGAAAGTTCGGTTCGGCTCTCAG
This sequence comes from Talpa occidentalis, assembly GCF_014898055.3. Classification (NCBI taxonomy): domain Eukaryota; kingdom Metazoa; phylum Chordata; class Mammalia; order Eulipotyphla; family Talpidae; genus Talpa; species Talpa occidentalis. Next base: position 104,667,555 of record NW_023604861.1, on the reverse strand, counting down.
ACAAAAAGATTTGCCAGATGTGCCAAAATCCCTTTTGTGAGCCCGTGTTTGTTAGATATCCAAATGGGGGTCTCGTCCACACCCACTGTGCTGCCAGCAGACACACAAACCCCAGCTCACCCAGCCCCGGCACTAGGACTTGAAGAGGCCCGCCTGAGGGCGCCAGTGGACCCTGAGTTCACCAAGCCTGCTGGGTGCAAAGAGCAAAAAATCACTACGCTTGTATCAATCAAGACAAAGAAATGGCATCTGGGTGCTGGGGAGACTTCAGTCAATGTGAAACAGGGACTCTACTTACTGTGGGTCACGCTATATTGAATGTACTTGCAAAATGTCCAAAATAGAGACATGTGAGAGTTTGCCCATGCAGGTACCTAGTAATCCAAAACAGACGTCTACTTGGAAAAAAAAATGAGCCTTTCCCGTGCAATCCAAACAAACTGGATTCCCCCTCCCCTATCCCTGCGCCCTGATCTTTAAATACATGTTTGCACTGGAAACATATGCTTCAGGTGGCACGGAGTGGCCAGCACACAGAGCTGTGTGGTGGGCAGGTTTCACCTGGTGCACCTTTCCTTCCCGTGGGTGTGTTCTCCCTCCATGAGGCTTGGCCCTGGGGGCCCTTCCGTTTCCTGGGATTACCATGTGGGCTCTGCCTTTGCCCTTGGAAATGCTGACCTTAGGGAAATATTTTTATTTCTTCCTACTTCCCATTTGGCTCGCGATCCCTGAAAGAATCTGTCTTGTTTACCCAAGCACTCCCTTTGGGTAAATTCGTCTGCTACTGGCACCCAACTAGTGAAGACCTAACAGAAACTGCTAAAGCTGCAGGAGAGACGCAACTGCCCCATCAACGGACAGGAGCTCCACGGCAGGCCAGGGCCCGGCTGTGTGTCCTTTCCTGTCGCCTCATCTGCTGATTTAAAACTACAATTAACATGTTTGACTAAAAATTTTTATTTGAACTATATCATCTTTGTAATTTTTCTCTTGATTGGAAATTCATCTGTCATATTCATTGGGGACATTTTTCTTGGTAAAATGTATCTCCTATCGAATACACGGGAAATGAAAAGGGAAACATTATGAGCACAAACCATGCATATTTGCAGAAGAGGCAGGTTTTGCCTCATCCTCTGAGCAGGGCAGGCAGTGGGGACAGCTGCCTTTGCACAGGACAGAGACGCTTCCTTCCTGACAGTGCTTCCGCACGCCCTTCTGGGAAGTTCAGTCAGGCTGCCTTACCTCCCAGCACTTTACACGCCCGCTCTGAGGTTTCCTGAAAATACAGGACAAATGCCTCTGTGCATCCCCATCTGGGACATTCATCTGTATTTCTAACATCGCTGAGAAGATGAAGCTATTGTTACTTCACTGCCCTCTTTGAATTTCTTCATAGTGATTATTGATTCTGTTAGGAACTAACAAGAAACACTGTACCCTCTGCCATAACACTTGCCAAATAAGCATCCGCTTACGCATGTGACAAGAGGGAACGCTGGACACACACCCTCTGTCCATCAGTCTCCGTCGTACTGATGGGGAGAGGGCGTGGAAGCTCATTTTCTGTTCTTTAAACTGTTTTCCTGTACTAATAATGGTCAGTATGCTTTTTCCTTTTGTGATTCTAAGTGGGCCAGAAAAGCAAAGATATCCACACGTTCTTTCCTAACTATGTCTCAATCTAAAGAATAAATGGTGAAGAAATTCTCCTTGTAATCCACTGTCTGCTCTGTAAATTGGTCTGAATTCAAAGCCTGGTCATGAGTTGTACCCTGTGGGTGACTATAAGGGGATGATTATTTACAGAGCCATTACAGCTTCTGAGTTTGGGATTTGCTCCTCAAAGGACAAGGTACCAGTACTTGTACTACTGCATTTTTAAAAGCACTGTTTCTTTGTATGCAAAATGCGCAAAATCTTGAAAAAGACTTGTGATTGCTCGCTCCTAACTTGGGACACTTCTCTTTTTCCCCTCTGAATATAGACCAATATTTTGAAATGTTAGTTATCCTTTAAAATGGGAATTAAAGTTGAACAGTTTTCCATCTCTGCCAAATCCTCTAACAAGGCAGAATTCTTTGACATTGGGTGGAATTGTCTACGTTCAAAACCATATCTTTCTCTAGCTCCTACAAGATCCTTTCTCAAATCATATTTTTAAAGAAATATGTCTCTTTGTAAAGACCTCCTGTTTGCAACTCTGATGTGGAAAAGAGCAATTGAATTGTCAGTTGGCCCATTTTTCCCTCATTAGGTTCAGTATAAACATTCTAGTTAAAACAGCATGAAATGAACCCAGTTGACATTAATATTCACTGGGCAATACTGTTTATCTGCTGTTGCCTGTCAATTATTAATATAAGAATGTCATGTAGGCTGTGGAACATTGGACCTGAGCTCAGGACAGAAAGCTCATGCCAATGAACTTGGTAAATGTGCAGGGAAGCTGGGGTGACTGGGGGTTGGGGGGTCACCCTTTCAAGTTGATGCCTGTCACACAGTTAGGGTAGTCCTTGCTTTTTGCCTGCTCCTCTATGGAAACCTTGTTCTTGCAACTTTATCCTTTGCCTCTGGTTGTGTCCCAGATACCCACGATGTACAAATGTAAACTTGTTGATTTTATTAAAATTCTCTTACATTGTTTTTTCTGTAATTTTTAAAAAATAAAAATTGTCTTGGTGAAGCGAGGGTTGCCACTCACACAGAATCCAGTCCATAGAGTTCCAGAACTCAGTTGTTCACACCTCATAGCACCTCCAGCACCTACAAAGGACTGGCATCAGCCACCCCTCATATTCTTTGTTATAACCTTCTGAATTTTAAACTATGTACTTCTGAGTTTATCCCCTGCATATTCTTAATGTGCTCCTTGACATTTGTTGCCTTCAGATTAATCATTTCCTGAGGAATTTAACAAAGGTGATTCTGGTTACTTCTTATATACTTCACCTTTAGCCAAATGCTCCTGCTGCTGCTCCTGAATATCTTTAAGAAATAATTTCTTTTTTTTTTTTTTTAGTCTTCACATTTTACTTTATCTCTTAGAAGCTTGTTCATGGCAGTTCTTTGAGAAATCCTGGTGAGTGAATTTCATAGGACTGGCCCATTAGTGCCAGCCGTTAGAAGAGGCTGTGTTCACACAGCTGTAGCCCCTGACTATTCTAGCTCTTGTTCTGCTTGCCAGGCTGGCTAGCCAATTCCAGCGCATGTGGGTGGTGGCAGAAGAGGGATGAGTCATCTATAATTCAAGCTGAAGAAACAGAGGAGTAGGGTTATTGGGGTGATGGATCCCACTAAGCCACAGCTACAGTCCCGTGCGAGGCTTCCCTGCCTTGTCCCTCACCAACCACAAGTGAAAGAAGAAACCAGGCCAGAGTTAACTGCTCAGTCAGCTGCTGCTTTCAAACAGGGAGTGGCAACTTTATCTCTTCTCATTTTTATATTATTGATAACCTAGACTTCATTCATGTACGCAGTGTAAAAAGTGGGGAACTTAGGCTTAAAACCTGACCTCAGAGGCAGAGACTGTGGCTTCACACTTCCTATGAGAAAATCACAAGGCCAAGTGGCCAAGATGGAAAAAGAGTGTGAGTGACTGGCTGTAGGGTAAGGGAAAATGTCAGGCTTTTCTGCCCTCCCGCCATCAGGATAGATGATGGATCCTTGTCCTGAATGCATGCCTGATGGCGGGCACCTGGAGTAGAGTGTGGGCATAGGTAGATGGGATTCACCTGGGCTAAGACTGAGCTTTTAAAGGGCGGTGTCATGGGGACGCCCTCAGAAGCTGAGAAAGAAGAAGCAGAGCCATGAGAAGAGCAGAGAGAATGTGAGAGAAGGTCCGAGAGCCCAGAGTGAAGACTTGCTGGCAGGCCTCCCAGCCCCCCAGCGCCCCTGCCTGCCGTGTACCTGGTAATCTAAATTAAAAAACCTGCTAAAGCCACCGAGGACTCTGACTCCTTCTCCCCATCTGCATGGGATCTTAGAGATCCTGCACTGTACCCACTCCTGCCCATACACTGGCCTAAATGTGCCTGTTGGTAGAGGCAGAGACTGGTGCCTGCCTCAGTTAAATGGGCTGTGACTCATGTAGGAGTAATTAGATATTAACTAACACCCCATTTGGTCTTAGCAGATCTGTCAACCTTAGTGTTTGAGATGAAACAGTACAAGAATCTAGACCATATGGACGACAGACCCTTTCACCTTCTCAAAAAAACTAAATGGCTGGAGCACCATCTAAAAGCTTGTTAATACCTTGTTCAGAGATAAGCACTGGAATTAATGAAGCCTGTGTTGCTTTCACTTGCAACCAGGGAAGGGAAACAAATAGCTATAATTCAGTCTGGAGTCCGGAGTCGTAAATTACTTAAATGAGACAAGTAACAAAAAAGGATCAGAAAACAACACACAACTCAGCAGGCCTAGTGTGACTTGAGAAGTAAGATGTTGCCACTAGATGTGGGGAGACCAGGGTCTGACCAGGCCCTGACACACTCACCTGTGGTCCTGGCAAGTCATGTCCTCTGCACCTGTGGAGTCACCCGAGACTGTCAAAGCAGCTGCTGGTGTCTGCGGCACTAACCCTCTGCTCCAAAGAAGTAGGTCAGGACTCTGGCAGTGGGGCGGTCCAGCCTTCGGCACTGTAGCTGTCCTTTGTTGGGCCTCAGATTGTAGCGCCCAGCACAGGAATGCTCTAAACCCGCCATGGATGCGTCTGAGCACTCCCGGAATCTCAGCTTCCAGACTCTCATCGTCTTGTTGGAATTAGTAGAGAAGTGCCTCTCTGGGGCTTACCAAACCTCTACCCCTCCGGTTCCAGCACTGCCATCGATAGCTGGTTCTGAGGTGCCCTTTCCAATGACCAGTTCTCCAGTGTCTCCAGTGGAGACACTGTCTCCAGTCTTTGCCTTTTCTCACCATCTGGCTTCCAGAGCCCTTCGCCTTCATTGTCATTTTTCTTGAAAACATTTTCTAGTTTCCACTTTTCTAATTTCCTCTGTGGCCCATGGTTGTGGCAAGCCTGCAGGCTGGAGAGGCAGGGGATGAGGCAGGGGGCCGGGTGGCAGGAAGGCAACTGCATCTTCCAGCCCCCCATGAATCTTTACTCTTTTTTCTGGGCTCTCTCTGGCATCCTCTGGGGGTCTTGCCTCTTCTGTAGTCACGCAGCTCATCCTCTCATAGCCATCTCCCTCTCACAGCCATCTTCTGAGTGACGCCACCCTTATATGCCCGCCTCCAGGCTCAGGTGTGCCCACTTACGCATGCCCACACCATATTCCAGGTGTCCGCCATCAGGCACACGTACCCCATGCCCATGCTCCCAAGCGCCTCCAGCATTATTAGCACAATGAAGGCTGCAGGTGATAGCCATAGAGGCTAGAGGTGCAAAAAACCTGCACAGCAAAAGAAGCTATCATTCAAACAAAAGACCCCCAGCTGAATGGGAGAAAATAATTTTGCACATCATACATATGACTGGAAGCTAAAATCCAAGAGCTGTAAAGAATTCATACAACTAGGGGCCTCCCTGGTGGTGCAAGGAGTTAAGATGCAACCTATGAAGCTATCTACAGCCACCGCAGCACAAGTTCGATCCCTGGCCAGGGAGCTACACACATGGCGCAGCAGACCTCTCCTGACTCACCTGCTGCTCCCTTTAGTAGTGTATTTCAGTCAATCTGCCTGTTCTGTTCCCCACTCAGTCTCTGGTGAATTCTCTCACCCTCCACACCTCTGGCCTGTACCCCAGTTCTTATAGGCACAAATAAATCTTAAAAAAAAAAAAAAATAAATAAGAATTCATATAACTAAATGAAAAGAAAGCAAATAACTCAATCCAAAACAAGGGCAGAAGAGCTAAATAGACATTCCTCCAAAGAAGATATACATGGCCAAAAGCACACGAAAAAATGTTCATCATCACTTATTATCAGGGAAACGCAAGTCAAAACCACAATTTGGGGCCTCCCCGGTGGCGCAGCGGTTGAGCGCTGGGTTGCAAAGCTGCCCACGGCCTCTGCAGCGCCGTTTCGATCCCCGGCTGCTCCCCGGCCACCAGAGGAGGGTCCCACATGGCGCACAGACCTCTCCTGCCGCCCGCTGCTCCCCTCAGCAGTGTACTTCGGTCCTTCTGCCTGCTCTGCTCCCCGCTCTGGCTCTGGTGAATTCTCTCACCCTCCCGCGCTTCTGACTGTACCCAGTGCTTGTATAAATAAATAAAAATAAATCTTTTAAAAAAAAAGTACATGATCTTTAAAAAAAAAAAAACAAACACAATTTGATACCTCCTCACACCCGTGAGAATGGTCCATATTAAAAAGATCAGAAACAACAAGTGTTGTAGAGACTGTGGAGAAAAAAGTAAATTAAAAGGTTACCAAAACCTGTAAGGATGGAAGGAACAATGTTCGTGGATTCTAGTGTTTCAGAGTAACATAGGGTAAGGAGGAGCAAATGGCTTGAGCAAACCAGCCTTCTGCAGTGTTCTGAGCTCTGGAGACCCGGTGACTCTAGTTGGCTTGTAGTTGCCACAGATAGTTATTTGAGCCAAATTGCATTTCTGGGGAGATGCAAAACACTTTCAGTAATTGTTTCTCTTGCACTGTTCTATTAGCAATAAATATGTGTTCATTGGTCTCAGTCTCTGCAAAACTGCAAAGCTTTTAAATAGTCAGGCCTGCTGTGTGTTTTACACTCATTGGGAAATTTGGAGCTGTTTTGATCCAACTCGTGGCCCAAAGGGTCCCCTGCCCAGCCTGTTGGTGGTGAGCCCACGGTGGTTAATGGGAAGTGTTTTATAACCTACCTTTAGAATTTCCCAAATTTTCAGTAATTCTCAAGTATAGGTGCTTAAAGAATTACCATGAACTCTTGGAAAAGCAGTTTTATTATGGCATCAAAAGCCACCAATTCTGCCCTTAGAAGTTTATTTTAGGAAAACAATCAGTAGGTAGGCAGAAAGAGTTATGTCAGGCATGCTCATTCCAGCATTTTAAAATAATGATGAGAAATAGAAAAATCTCTGAAACATGGGGTGCACTTAAGTGACTTAGCTTGTGGTACATTCACAGAATGGAAGACTTGCAGTCACCAGAAACCACTTCATAGCATGAAAAAGAACCAAAACAAAACTAGGTCACAAAATTGTGATATATATGATCTGAATTTTGCAAAAACAAAATGCATTTTTCTATGTAATAGAAAACCTACGGAATCTTTAAAACTTCTTTTGCTTTGGAGTAAAAAGGAAATCTAATATGTATATTTGTAGTTTTGCTTTTATTTCTACAGGGAGCAAATTACCTCTATAAGTAGGGGAAAAAACACAGTATGAATGACTCTTAAAACTTGTGACTAGGGGGCATTTATTCATAAAGATGAAAAGTATGTTACCATTTGCAGTCTCTAAATCTAAACTTTATATATGGTACCACCTCACATCTTTTCATTTTAGCCATATCTGCTTGTTGCATTGAGAAGGAAAGATCTGAGAAGACCAGAGAAATGGGCCAGACATGAGAAGGATGTGTACTCAAAAGAGGATTTGTAGGTTGACTCAAAGATGTGACAAAGATTTAGACTCAATGGGATAAAAATTTCATGGCTCATCCTCACTGTGGAGAACCCCAGAAGCCACCAGGAACATAAATCTGGGTCAGGCTGCAAAGCCCACAGCCCCCAGGGCAGGTTTTTAGTGGATACATTTCAGCAGCCTCAGGACTCCCTGTAAGGGGACTGAGTCTTCTGTGTAGCTTCTCTAGAGGCCCCACAAATTCTGGAAAGAATGGGAACCTTGGGGAGAAAGGGTCTCCTGTTTTCTTTAACTCTCTTCATGCTTTGAAAGTAAATTAAGCCTTCCATTTTCCAAATGCATTTTTAAATTTATTCTGACTTGTTTGTCTTGTACGGTGACATTCATGGTTTAGTGCAATTCTTCGAGACACCACAGCTAAATAATCTAATGAAAGAATATGGTGGCAGCATTTCAATGAGGAGGGAAACAAGAAATAGTCTCAAAAGACAATTAATAAGAAGCAGCAAACCTGTCTTTCAAAAATGATCGCTGATACATTTTTCCTGCTTGGAATGGTTGGCAAAGGGACAGCCGATGCCAGAGGCAGCAGAAGAAAGCGCAGTCAGAGAAGCTGGAACACGCAGATTCAGTGAAGAATTTGTTCATGCCACTCAGGTCTTGGGGAGCCTCAGCTGTTCACCTGAACATTTCAGCAGACTAAACTTGCCTATCAGTGACCTTAGATTTGCAGTTACTGAAGGGAAAGTTCTGGTTGCATCTAAGTTTCTCAGAGAAGCTCTGTTCTTATCAGACGAAGTAGGAAAAAGCTATCTCTGCAACAGCCTGTCCTTGTCCCCTCTGAGCCTGGCAAGCCCTGGCTCCATTCCTGTGCCTGAACACCTGTCCCCGGCTCTTCTAGGATCAAAGATGAGAGACTAGAAGGTAAACTGGAACTGTCTGCTAAAGTAACCCTGGACCCCTGCCCCAAATAATACACACATGAATACAAACACACACACACATACACACACTATGCTTATACATTCATATATCCTTTTATTCTTAGAGAATCCAGATGCTAACCTCCCAGCTAGGGTACCCCTTTCCTGGAGGAGTAAAATTGCCATGACCTGGCTGGGTCCCTTCCCACACTCTGTGGTGCCCCACCTTGCCATTGGCAACCAGATCCCACCTTTCCACAGGCAAAGCTTTGAAATTACACTCTTTCCTTTATCATAATCAAATTCCTCAGTACAGTTGGTCTCATTCATTCTTGATGGTCATTTTATATAGTCATTTTTTTTCTTATTTTGGAAAATACATCCGTTTGTGGAATCAAAATTTCAAATAGTTTAGCTTTCATATCTCCGTTCTTTATGTCTAAAAGGTTAAATGTGGTAACGTTATCTCCCTAATACAAGCATAAATATGTGCAGTTTCTGTATTTGGATATAGATCACTATATGCTGACAGCAGTAGGTAAAATGGCAACCATCATGGGTTAATTTGTTAGAAATGTATCTTTTTTTTTTTAAAGATTTATTTATTTATTTATACAAGCACTGGGTACAGTCAGAAGCGCCGGAGGGTGAGAGAATTCACCAGAGCCAGAGCAGTGGGCAGAGCAGGCAGAAGGACCGAAGCACACTGCTGAGGGGAGCAGCGGGCGGCAGGAGAGGTCTGCGCGCCATGTGGGACCTTCCTCTGGTGGCCAGGGAGCAGCCGGGGATCGAACTGGCGCTGCAAGGCTGCGGGCAGCTTCACAGCCCAGCGCTCAACCGCTGCGCCACCAGAGAGGCCCAGAAATGTATCTATTTTATAATGAGCAAAAATGTCATTTGTGAAATTTGTACTTAGGACTTCAGAATTTATGTATGTGCTCGGATATCTTGTTTTTCCAAATCATGCAATATTTTGGCAGAAACCTTGGGGAATCCACCAAATCCTTCTCTTCTTCCTTGCTAAGAAAGCTGTAGCTGGGCGCATGGTCCCTGACCAGGGCCTCTGTTTCCCGGTGTCCTTTGCAGGAGGGTGTGATCATGTGACTCTGCTCTTGAACAAGGAAGACCAGGGGATCTTTTTTTATTTAAGATTTATTTACTTATGTGTAGAAGAACTGTAGTGAGGCCAGAGAATTAGGAAGGTGACAAATTGAAGTCACAAATGAAGACTAACTGGCTGGAATTTCTTTCTTTCTTTTTTTTTTCCTGGTTGAAATTTCTTGGCTGTATTGTGATTTTAGAAAATGTGCCACCCACCTAGTTCTGAGTCCCATTGCTCAGACATTCTCTGGGTGTCTTCTTATTGTCATTTTCCTTCGAGAGTCATTCCAGCTTAGTTCTAGATGTCCTGACGTTGTTCCTTAGAGGTTTTATATACCAGATTCTTGGTTTACTCTTCATGGCCTTGGTGCTAATTTTGGCAAGAACATAGTCTTATACACCGAAAGAGCAATAATACTTTATTTAAAATATATACAAAATTATTACTTTGAAACATAAATATTACTGTTCAACATATAGCATATAACACTGATTGGTGTACATTTTGGTACCTTCAGCTTTGTGATTTCTGATTTGCTCAAGGCTCCTAAAGAACATTCTCTAAGTGCCCCCCTAAGAGGAGGCCCTGCTGGCCCAGTCCTTTTTGGGGTCTGCTGTGTGACTCTACCCGCTGGGACCTGAAGGCAAACCCCAGCCTTTCTGGGGGCACTTGTGATGCAGAATTAATGGGGTCCTCCCCAACCAATCACAAGTCAATTGCCCTTTCTCCTCTTTCTCCTCTTCCTTATTCTTTCCCCTTCCCCCCCAGTCTGGGTACAAAGGAAGGATGGAGTTGGTGAGAAAAAAAATGTCAGTTATTTTCTTGACTAATCCTCCGCTAGGTTTATTTTAATGTAAACTATTATTCTCTTCATCCCGCTTCTATTCCTGACTCCATCTCCTTTAACATGGGAAGAAGAGTGTGAGAGAAGGAGGTGGCCTCTTCATACACACTAGAAAAGAAAAAGAGGAGAAACAAAAGGGAGGTCTGTGCTCTTGTGCCAAAGTCTAGTTACAATTATCCTGAGATAAACTGGAGAACTGCCTTTGGCGACAGCCTGTGCCTTATTCATCACTCTCTAGCACACAGTGCCTTGCATCTAGTAAACACTTAATAAATGCTCATTGCATGGAGAACCAAGTGGATGCAGGAGGTCTGGTGAGCACGGGTGGAATTTCACACCTGTCAGAGTCAGAGTGTTGGAGAAATCAGCGGGATGCTGGAGATCCTCTAGACCAGATTCCTGACTTGGCAGATGAGGAGACTGAAGCCCAGAAAAGTGAGGTGAAATGAACAGGGTAGGTGACTAGCTCCCAATAGAGTTAGACTTGGAATCAGGTTTTCTGAATTTCTCCTTACATTTCCTACTCTCTTAGGATTGGAAGCGATGGAGAGAGCCCCACAGCTTCAGCGGTGTGCCCTAAACTTAGGAGGTTCATCTCCCAACACTGGAGACTCCGTGCAGGTAGTGGCTGAGTATACAGCACAGATAGAAAGGTTCCCCTCCCTGGAAATCTGACTGTAGACCTATGGCCAGCCAAGGGGTGGGGGTCCCACAGAATATGGTGCAGGGTTTCGGGTGCTTTGGTGATGGATGTGGTCACACACATTTGAAGAGAGGTGATCCTATACCTCTGAATCAGACACAGTGTTGTAAACCAACATGACCTCAATAAAAAAATAATATAATTAATAAAATAAAATATTGAATCTAAAAAATGAAAAAGAAAAAAAGGAAAGGTCCCCACTGGGCAGCCTGGGTTTGAGAACCAAGCTCTCCCAGAGGTGGCCCAGAGGCAGCAGTCAGATTCCTTCGGACTGGAATGAGGTAGGAGGAGCACAAGAGATCCAAGATCTGCAAGGAACTGCCAGTGGCTCAGGAGTTCCTCATGCCCTCAGCTGCCAGCCTGCGCTGAGGTCCACTGGGCAGCTCACAGAGGCTGCAGCCCCAGGGTGTCAGAGGAAACATGTAAACAAAGCCCACGAACCACTTCTGAAATGGAAAACAAGTGACTGCAAATGCGCAGAAACAATGAGTTGCAGAGAAGTCGAGTGTTTTTCCACAGAGCAGGGAAGGAAAGGGGAACAAAGCGGAACAGGGAGTGTGGAGGGAGGGGCCCGGGGCTGAGACACTGACAAGGAAGGCGTCAGGAGGGCTTCAGGGCACAGGGGTGCTGTGGGCCCAGCCTGGCAGAAGGGGTGTGGCATCATGTACGAGTGCTCAGGGGTTCAGGTGGGCTTCCTCTCCACTCCCAGGATGCCCCCGAAAATTCTTGGCTTCCAACCACTGACCCTCCCGTGCATCACACCAGGGAACTGAGGAGCACCGGGGCTTCCTCTGCCAGCAGCGTTTTGGTTTACAGGAAGGATGAGTCTGCCAGACCAGAAATGTGCTTCCGACTGACATTGAGAAACCTGTGTGTTTCCCCATAGGCCACAAACACAAACACTTAGAAGAATGTTGGTGTCAAATAAAATGCACAATGACCCATAAAAGGAGACCGACTCGGATTTCTCACAGGAGAATTTGGCACCGTAGAGTTTTTCTTAAGCACGTGGAGAGGAGACGTTAGCCAGAGACTTCCTCCGGCCCCAGACCCAACCAGTCTCACTCCGAGGGGCTCCTCTCTCCTCTGCCCTGACTTTCTGTCCAACTTCTAAACCCTTGCCCCTTCCTACTTTGCCTCAACTACCTTCTTGAATCCATCAGACCCACAAAATGCTCTCCAGTGAGAAACAAAAATAATTTGTTCTGAAAATTTGGGAGTCAACAACTCATCTGGCAACAAATGATACCTTTGTGCTTAAATGGCCACCACGAAAAGCTGATTGGGACGAAAGTGCCAGGAAGCCGAGCAGGTCAGACGAGCCCCATCCTGGAGCCAGTCCACGAGCCCAGCCTCCTTGAAACAGCAGCCTGCCCCCCCTAAACAGCAGACTGGTTTTCGTTGCACACATAGACAGTGCTTGGCTGGATTCTTCTGCGGATCCGCTCAGGCACTTTAGGGGGGATTTGGAAGGTCTGGGGCAGCAACTCTATGCAAGCCTCACGGAATTTTTTGATTCTCCAGCAGTAGACAATGGGATTGAAGACAGACTTGAGGTAGCTGAGCCAAAGAACACAGGAGCTGGTGGTGTAGAAGGAGGAGCTGCAGTAGAACCTCCGGCTGAACACAGACAGAAGGCTGTAGACTGTGTGAGGCAGCCAGCAGAGCGAGAAGCCCACAAAGAGGATCAGGATGGTGGTGAAGGCCTTGGTTTTGAAGCTCAAGTCCATACTGACCTGCTGTTGCCGCTGGAGCCGCCTCAAGCCCGCCCTCGTCAGATGTCTCAGGTCCAGGCTGTCAGACTGGTTGTGGACGCGGATGGCGTTCTTCCGGACCGTGTGGAGGATGCACAGATAGGAGCACAGCATGACACCAAAGGGTGCAAAGAACACAGCCACCACCAGCGTCACAACGTAGGCACGGTTGGCCAAGAACTCCGAGTAGCCCAGCACGCACTGAGGGGCCCGAGCAGGCACCTCCACAAAGGTCCAACCTGCAAGAGAGGGAGCAGAGACGCAGAAAGACAGCGCCCAGGAGGTGGCGATTATCACCTTGGCCCTCCGTGGATTCAGCTTGTCCTGACGCTGCACGATGATGAGAAAGCGGTCCACGCTGATGATGAGCAGGATGGCCACGCCCTCCAGGACAAAAAACCAGTAAAGTGTGGCCGAAAGTCGGCAAAAGTAATCCCCAAAGTGCCAGTGGACCGTGATCAGGGTGACGGCAGTGAACGGCATGCAGCATAAGGACAGCATGATGTCTGAGAAGGCCAGCGTGGCCAGCAGTAGGTTGATGGCAGAGCGCATGGCTGGCCTCTGATACACAATGATGCAGACAACGGCGTTGCCCAGGAATCCCACCACGATCATCAGCATCATGACTACTGCCAAGGATATCCTGAGGGGGGCGGCCGGGGGAGCCAACCCGGAGTCCGACACATTGGTCCCATTCAGCAGCAGGTATTCAAAAGTCAGCATGGATGTGCTGTTGCAGGCCATAGTGGAGGCAGACGAGGCCAGGGCAGAAACAGCTGGACAGGCTCCTCTCAGTGCTTTGGTGGCAGCTGGCTGCTGGCTGCCAGCTACATCTTCTTCCTGGATGCCCTGGGTCTCTTGGGCACTGGGCTGGTCAGGAGAGATGTCTTTCTTTGGGAACACTAGCTGGGGACTCACCTTTTATCAATCACATCCTCATCATCTCTGCAACAATTGATGGTGTCCACGCCTTTGGACTTAGACACTCTCTGTAGCCTAGGAAGAGAGTAAGGAAGAGCACAAAAGATAGGGAGTTAGACTTCCCACATACACGTCAAATAGGGCAGTGTTTAAATATTAGAGGTATTCTAAACACTAGAGTGGTGGGCCTCTGTGAGCACAGCACTGTGAAGCTATCTGTACCTCTGCAGTACGAGTTCGATCCTCAGTGAGAGAGCTACTCACTTGGCACAGCAGACCTTTCTTGCCCGTTGCTCTCCTCAGCTTGTATTTCAGTAGATCTGTCTGCTTTGCTCCCCTCTCTGACTCTGGTGAATCCTCTTACCCCTGAACCTCTGGCCTACACCCCAGTTCTTGTATGCAAAAATAAATAAAATAAAAATCTTACAATAATGGAATAAATAAAAGTAATGTCTTCTAAAAGTAAACAGCCGGGACCTTCCTGGTGGCACAAGGGATTAAGACGCAACCTATGAAGCTCACTGCAGCCACCGCAGCATGACTTCGATCCCCAGCCAGGTAGCTACCCACATGGCGCAACAGACTCTCCTGACTCACCTGCTGCTCCCCTCAGCAGTGTCTTTCAGTCAATCTGCTTGTTTTGTTCCCCACTCTGTCTCCGATGAATCCTCTCACCTGCCATACCTCCGGCCTGTACCCCAGTTCTTGTATGTATAAATAAATAAATGTTTAAAAAATAAATAAATAAAAGTAACCAGCCAACTAACTCCAAAGTAACACCTTCTGAACTTTCCAAGACATTAGTGTTCCTTAATGAAAATTTTGGAGGGATGTTTGTGCAGTAAATTCTTCCATAGCATGCTCCCCTAATCTTTTTTTCTTCTACATCCTTTGTACCCCTCTGACACTTTCTCCTTCCTACCTCCCTCTGAATTTCAGAAACCTTACTTCTTTATCAGTGTCCACTAGTTTTTTAAGTACTCTGCTTTGTAAAATTAACCATATGTAAGTGTCCAATATTTGTTTTTGTCATTCTAACTTATTTTACTACAGTTAGTTCCCTGCCTTCTACTGTGCAGTCAATGGTTAAAATTTCTTTCCTTTTGGCTACCTTCTATCCCATAATGTGGACATACCACATCCTCGTGATCCAGTTTCTATCAGTGGGCATCTAGGTTGTTTCCATGTCCTGGTTATTGTAAGTAATGCTGCAAAAGACACTGTAGCATGTCATTTTTTGAGTTCATGGCTTCTTGTTCTTCAGATAAATGCTCAACAATGGGATGGCTAGATCACATGCTATTTCAAATTTTGTTTAGTAAGGTAAATCCAGATAGCTTTCCAAAATGTTTGTACAGTTTACAGTCCCAGCAATGATGTATTATAGTTCCTCCTTCTCCAAATTCTCTCCAAAACTTATTGTTGGGGTCTTTGTAATATGTGCCATTCTCACAAGTATGAGATGGTCTATCATTTGCTTTTTTTTTTTTTTTTTTTAAAGATTTATTTATTTATTTATACAAGCACTGGGTACAGTCAGAAGCGCGGGAGGGTGAGAGAATTCACCAGAGCCAGAGCGGGGAGCAGAGCAGGCAGAAGGACCAAAGTACACTGCTGAGGGGAGCAGCGGGCGCCATGTGGGACCCTCCTCTGGAGGCCGGGGAGCAGCCGGAATCGAACCAGTGCCACCGGGGAGGCCCTATTGCTTTTGACTCGCATAACTCTTATTAAAAGTGATGCTGGGCCTCCCCAGTGTGCAGTGGTTGAGCGCTCAGTTGCGAAGCTGTCCGCAGCCTCTGCAACACCGGTTCCATCCCCGGCCACCTGGCGAGGGTCCCACATGGCGCGCAGACCTCTCCTGCCGCCCGCTGCTCCCCTCAGCAGTGTACTTCGGTCCTTCTGCCTGCTCTGCTCCCCGCTCTGGCTCTGGTGAATTCTCTCACCCTCTCGCGCTTCTGACTGTACCCAGTGCTTGTATAAATAAATAAAAATAAATCTTTAAAAAAAAAAGTGATGCTGAATTCAAAAAAGATAAACATATGCAATTTGCAGCAACATGGATGGCGCTGGAAGGGCTCATGCTCAGCGAAATAAGCCAGAAAGAAAAAGAAAAATACCGGATGGTCTCACTCATAGCAGGAATCTAGAAAACTTAAATAAGGGACCAGGAAAATGAATAACTGTAAGAAAGTGAAAATCAAAATCAACAAAAACTATGAACCAGAGATACTCTATGAAGGGTGGGAGCGGGGAGGGGAGGGATTGGGGTCAAAATCAGGGGGTTGCAATTGTATGGGGAATATAAAAATAAAATTCATAAAATAAAAAAAAATTTTAATAAATAAATAAAAATAAAAGCGATGCTGAATATTTACATATATACGTACTGGCTTGCCACATCTTCTCTTTGGTGAATTGTTGTTCAGATCTGCTGTCCATTTATTAATTGGATTGTTTGATTTTTTGTTGTTAAATTGAATAAGTTTTTTGTATGTCTTGTATATGTATATTGGCTGTATCATGTGTGAATATTTTCTCTCATTCAGTAGGATATCTTTTTAATCTACTTATATTTTCTTTCCTTATATAAAAACTTTCTAATTTGAGGAAATCCTAATTGTTTATTTTTGGTTTTATTTCCCTTGCCTTAGGGATGGTGTCTTCAAGGACATATTTATCATTATTTTCATGAAACATTGCACCCATTTTTTTCTCTCTATATTTTATTGTTCAGGTCTTACATCTAAGTGTCTGAGCCATTATTTTTGTATGGAGCTAGAGAGTGCACTCACATAGGGTCACAAGCAACACAGTCACTGGCCCTTCCCCGTACCTTGTGGAACATCCCCTGGGCTGCGAGTGAGTGTCACAGGGTGCCCTGTAACACTCAGTACCCTGGAGTCTGGACATGAGTCCTGTGGGTGGGGTCCACTCAGTGTGTGTTTCTTAGGTGGGGTTTGCCCAGGATGAGTTCCTTTGGGTGGGACCAGAGAACAGAATGCTCTTTATACCCTGTCAGAGAAGAAATTCTTTTGGAACTATTTTACACAAACATTAAAAAAAAATATTCAGGTACTCACTACACTCAGGTAGACATACTGGTTAATTCACCCACAGATTTAGAAACACACACACACACATACACAGCTGATAGTATTTTCTCTTTCTGATGGTTCTCAATCAGTCAAATGAGAGAAATTTGGTGAACTCCTCCACATTCATTAATATTGCCTGAGCCAACCAATCAGTGTTTGTGATACTGAATTTTGAAGTCCTACTCTAGAAGAACATACTGGTTCACAAATGCCAAAGTGAAAAAGAGAAGTCAATTTTGGCAGATGGGAAAGTTTGCTGTGGAAACAGCTTGATTCTGTCATTACCTGCAACCAGATCACCTGTCTTTCTGATACAAACTCTCAAGCAGATGGTATATTTCAATTTAATAACTTTATTGGCAATGAAAAAATGCAAAGAGCTGCCAAAAGTAATGCATTGAGTAGCTGTGCTTAGAAACAGGTGTTATGCCACATGTCTTAACTTCTAAGGAAAGTGAGTGGAAAGAGAACAGAGTTTTAATTTCTCAACTCAGGTAAGACTCTAGGGGATGGGAGAGGATTTTTCAAATAGAACGGAATTCAGAGAACTTTCATTGATACAAATCTTTATTGACTATGTTTCTTATTAATGCTGAATTTATTGTGTGCTTATTATGTGCCAGGCTTAGCTCTTGACAAGGGTCAGTGATTTTCCGGGCCCACAGCACCAGCTCACCTAGGACCTTGTTAAATATGCAGATAATCAGGGCCAAGCTAGAGTTGCTCAGTCAGAAACTTTGGGGTTTCTGTTTTTTTTTTTCTGTTTTACTAAGCATTCTAGGGGTGTAGATGTTCTGTTTTGTGAGACCACTTGACATAGCTTATCTCACTGAGGCTTACCATTGACCCAGTTTCACAGGTAAATTGACGAGCAATTCTTTACCTAGGGAGTCATAGAATATCCCTCCTTAGAACTCAGGAGGTCTGAGCTCACCCTGAGTTAGGCCATTTCTATAATAGTATAAATGGGGGTTCACTTCAGACTTCCACATCTGCAGTGAGTTTGTATTTCAGAGCAATGGCAATGATGTCTTTCAGAGGAAAAGATTCAGGTGAGTGGGTGTGGAGACTCTGAGCAGGATCAGCATGCAGAGGACCACGGCAGGAGTGGACAGACCCTGGACACAAGGCTGCCCTCAGCCCTGAAATACGCTCTGTGCTGCAAATGGGAGAACTCTCACAGCTGCCTCTGGAGCAAGTGTGGATAACACCAATCGTCCCTCCAATGTAAAGTCTACTGACTATTGAAAATGTAATATTCAAGGCTAGCTCCATGGAGGGTGATGTAGAAATTTTGTCACCCTCCAGTCTCCTTGATCAATCCTCAGTGGTCCCCAACCCACATCTGGAAAGCATTTGTAACAGGGCTTCAAGGACTTAGAGGTAATGTTCTGAACACACAGTTGCCCATGAACTCTTCCAGGCTGTGCACTCCAGGTGGGAAGCTCTAATCTAAATAGCCAACTTGCAAGTTCCTACAGACACAGGGTCTGATGCAGACTTAAGTTTTGCTCTGACCAAAGAAACAGTAATAACATATAGTTTGGGGATAAAACTTTAAAATAGACAAACTATTCCAGAAATGTGCTCTTAATTCTCATGGTTACTTTATGATATATATATATATTTTAAGATTTATTTATTTTATTTATACAAGCACTGAGTACAGTCAAAAGCACGGGAGGGTGAGAGAATTCACCAGAGCCAGAGCATGGAACAGAACAGGCAGACAGACAGAGGACACTGCTGAGGGGAGCAGTGGGTGTGGCAGGAGAGGTCTGCATGCCATGTGGGATGCTTGCCCCAGCGGCCGGGGATCGAACCAGCACTGCAGAGGCTGCGGGCAGCCTCGCAGCCCAGCGCTCAACCACTGTGCCACTGGGGAGGCCCCTGATAATATATTATTCCCATCTATCCATGAGGAAACAACAGATAATGATTAAGTGACTGAAGATGATGCAAGTGGAAGCAGGGAGAATACAGTCTCCTCTTCTGGTCCTGGACCTAACTGCTCATCCTCTGTTCTGGGTAAGGCCCACGTGGCGATCCTAGCTAATGCAAACTCACTAATGCAGATTCCTTTCTACAGATTCAGATTATGATTCAGACTGACTCACTGCCTACATTTACGCTAGTTATGAGAAAGAACGATTGCTATTTTAAGTATGTCTGAAAACTCCAAAGTAACCTACCCAATAATTATAAAATGTCTGGTTTTTTTTTAACCACAATGAGATACCACCTTTCACCAGTAAGAAGGGAACATATTAAAAAAACTAGCAACAACAAATGTTGGCGAGGATATGGTGATAAAGGAACTCTCCTACATGGCTGGTAGGAATGCAAATTGGTCCAGCCACTATGGAAAGCTGTCTGGATATTCTTCAGTCTAATAAAAATGGAGTTAACACATGACCCAACAATTTCACTCCTAGGGATCTACCCAAAGGACACAAAAACATTAATTCAAAGGGATACCTGCACCCTTATGTTTATTGCAGCACTATTTATAATAGGTAAAAGTTGGAACCAACCCAAATGTCCAAAAATAGATGACTGGATCAAGAAGATGTGGTATATACACCCAATGGAGTACTATTCAGCAATCAAAAAAGATAAATTAATGCCATTCGCATCAACATGGATGGAGCTACAAGGGATTATGCTCAGTGAAATAAGTCAGAAGGAGAAAGAAAAATACCAGATGGTTTCACTTATAGGAGGAATATAGGGGAACCCAATAAGGGATCAGGGGAAAAAATAAAAATGAAAAAAAACAACAAAACAAAAATAAACAGACAACTATAAATCAGAGATATACTATAGGAGAGGGGAGGGAGAAGAATCAAAACAGGGGTGGAAAGAGCATAAGGGACTGTGGTGATGATGCACAGGTGAATGGGTAGTGGAAATTATATGGGGACTACACCTGAGAAAAGAAAGCAAACAGTGTGAAAAAAAATTTTGAACAATGATGCAAAATATATAAAATAAATAAATTATTATTTTAAAAAAGTCTGTTTTTTATGTATTTTTTTAAAAAATTTATTTATTTATACAAGCACTGCGTACAGTCAGAAGCGCGGGAGAGTGAGAGAATTCCCCAGAGCCAGAGCGGGGAGCAGAGCAGGCAGAAGGACCGAAGTACACTGCTGAGGGGAGCAGCGGGCGGCAGGAGAGGTCTGCGCGCCATGTGGGACCCTTGCCGGCAGCGGGGGATCAAACTGGCACTGCAGAGGCTGCGGGCAGCTTTCCAACCCAGCGATCAATCGCTGCGTCCAGGGGAGGCCCTGTTTTTTTTGTATCTTTATGTTACCACCTTTCTGTAGGGGAGGCCAAATTACATGACTCACTTAAGAATGTTATTCCAAGTGAATCCTTTTGAATTTTATCTGTGCATTTAACTGTTATGGGCTAACTTTTTTTTTTTCCTTTCTGAAGTAGTTTAGAGGTGTTGTGCCTTAGGCGGGGTTTTTAAAGTCCCCTTAACTATGTATGAAGATTTTGCTAGAGGCGCAAAGCATATGGTGCTTGTTTAAAAGTGACTATGGCTTGGTATTTTAATGAAATCTAAGACACAGCACCTTCTCAAGATGCTGAAAAATAAGACCTGCCAATGTCGCCTATTTTCAGGTAGAGCTTGTGGGGTCCCAGTAGCCTGCACCTGGAGTGCTCAGGACAGCTGTAGTTTATTGGAACTGGAGGAAACCAGGCTGGCACCTCACATATCTCAAGACAGAAGAGGGGTTGCTTGGCAAAAACTTTTTCCTTTTCCAAAATTACATCTGCAATCATCCCTCACTCCTTTTAACTTGGCTTTCTAAAAAACTAATTTTAAACTTCTCTGGCTACCTCTGCAGTTTTTCTAACATTTTCATGCCGCTTTCTGAAAAAAAAAAAAAAAAAAACCTACATCTGATAAAAATATCATTTGCAATAAAGAAGACCAATATAACTTCTGTATTCAATTAAAACTTATTTTGGAAGATATTCCAATGCTTTAAACAGCCTTACTGAGGCAATTCACCTATCACAAAATTTGCCCATTGCAGAAGAACTAAAAAGGAACTTCTCCAAAGACGAAATGCAAAAGGCCAACAGGCATATGAAAAAATGTTCAGCATCACTTGTAATCAGGGAAATGCAAATCAAAACTACAATGAGATACCATCTTATACCAGTGAGAATGGCACATATTAAAAAAAAATAGCTACCACAAATGTTGGCAAAGATGTGGAGAAAAAGGATCTCTCCTGCACTGCTGGTGGGAGTGTAAACTGTTCCAACCACTATGGAAAGCTGTGTGGAGATTCCTCAACCTGCTAAAGATGGAGCTTCCATATGATCCAGCAATTCCACTCCTAGTTATTTACCCAAAGGACACAGAATCGTTAATTCAAAAGAGCACCTGCACCCCTATGTTTATAGCAGCACCATTTACAATAGGTAAGCTATGGAAACAACCCAAATGCCCCAAAATAGATGACTGGATCAAGAAGATGTGGTACATATACACAATGGAATATTACTCAGCAATCAAAAAAGATAAACTCATGCAATTTGTAGCAACATGGATGGAGCTGGAAGGGATCATTCTCAGCGAAATAAGCCAGAAATAAAAAGAAAAATACCGGATGGTCTCACTCATAGCAGGAATCTAGAAAACCTAAATAAGGAACCAGGAAAAAGACTATAATAAAGTAAAAATCAAAATCAACAAGCAACTATAAACCAGAGACACACTACGGGGGAGAGGGGAGGGAAGAAGGGATTAGGGTCAAAATAAGGGGGGTGGGAATTATATGGGGAATATAACCAAGATGAAAATGCATACATTGTGCAAAAATGAAAAATGATGTAAAAATACATAAAACAAAATATAAAAAAAAAATTTGTCCATCGTAGGTCTACAATTCAGTGTTCTTGGTCCATTTATAATGTGTGACTGTTGCCACAGTCTACTTCTAGAACATTTCCATCATCCCCCCAAAAGATCCCCAGTGTCTATTTACAGTCAACTGATTGAAAGTTTTTAAGACTGGATTTCAATTTATTTTCCACTGAAGAGTTCTCAATACCGAGAACTCAATTGTTCTCAATACTGAGAATTCAAGAGTTCTCAATTGTCAAGCCCATGAGCTTGACAATTCTAACAAGAGCTGGTCACGCTTGCATTTATGTTCCTCCTGAGACCCTGAACGTGGTGTTGGAGAGGCTCCCTTCCTGATAAAGATGAAAAATCATTTATATCATTTTAGACTTGTCCCTGTCCCATATTGATATTTCTGACCTTGAATTTAAAAGTATTAGTTCGACAGGAAGCAGATCAAGTTAACTCACATATCCATACCTCCACCAGCCAACATAAAGGCAGGATGAAGCAATGACATAGAGGAGGCCGTGGGGGCCTGACCAGTACGTAACCCCAGAAGCTCTAAACCATGGCCACGGCTCTGCTGCTTAGCCTCATAACCCAGGGAAAATTCCCAAGTGTTCAGTCTCAGTTTCTTCTTTTGTACCCAACTCACAGAGTTGTCACAAAGATTAATTATTTAGAAAATCACCTTGCAAATTGCAAGGCACAAAGCAAGGGGAGGGATGGACCTTTTTCAGGGCAGATGATGAGTCTAGTCCCTCCCCATCAGGGGGTACACTGGGCTGTATGGATTGTCTGAGCCAACTTTGGTTATGTGGTTCACGGGAAGTGGGGTCATGACATCTTTCTGAGAGTTTTGCTTCTGAACAAACCCAATTTTATTTTATTCTTTTATTGAGATAGCATTGGTTATAACATGACAGAAGTTTCAGGTGTACAGCTTTACATTTGGACACCTGTACACACTACAACCTATACATACTACGATCACCACCAAAAGTTTAGTTTCCATTTACTAGCAAGGAGTTGACCCCCTGAATCTGTTTTATTCATGCCTGACTCCATCCCGCTCTGGTAACCACCATTCTGTTGTCAAAGTATGAGTTTGTTTTTGTTTTTGTTTTTGCTTATTTGCTATGTTTCTTTTGAACAAACTCAATTTTAAATCCATGGTGGTTAATGCTTTGCAAAGCACTTCATGACCCTGTGACCTCTTGCGAGGTCACAGAGTGGGTACACAGAGAAGCTGGAACTCGGCACCCATGCCATCCTATAAGTTCCTTCAAATTGGACTTGGTGATTGTTCTCTGACAGAGGGTGAGGGCCCTCCAGTTGGCACAGGATGGCTCCAGAATGTACGGAGCATCAGACCTTTATTTCTTTTTTTAAAGGTTGAGTCCTTTTCTTTCTTTTTCTCTTTAAAGATTTATTTGTTTATTTTTGCATATAAGAACTGGGGTACAGGCCGCAGGTGCGGGGGGTGGGAGGATTTACCAGAGACAGAGTGGGGAACAGAACAGGCATTATTGACTGAAGTACACTGCTGAGGGGAGCAGCGGGAGAGGCAGGAGAAGTCTGCTGCGCCATGTGGGTTAGTTCCCTGGCCGGGGATCAAACTCAGGCCGTGGTGGTGACAGCACTGAGACTTAGCCCCTAGGCCACCAGGGAGGCCCCAACATCAGACCTTTCCTTATGCAGAGTCTGAGCCCACAGGTCTCTGGCACAGCCCACTGATACTTAAGGCAGTATCAGTGAAATGAATCAATTGATGATGGCTTTGCCCACTGTTAATGAGCTAACAGGGTCTACCTAAAATAACAAAATCACAGAAGAGTTGATTTGGTTCATTAAGTGAAAAACATAAAACCCAAGGGGGAAGTAAATTCACATAAACTGACTTTTTTTGAGTTGTACATTAAAATGATATTAGTGTCTAAAATCTTTAGAGAAGAGAAACATTCACTGAGTTCTATTGTTTTTTAAAGATAGATTTATTTACACAAGCACTGGGGTACAGGCCAGAGGTGCGGGAGGGTGAGAGAATTCACCAGAGACAGAGCAGAGAGCAGAACAGGCAGAAGGACTGAAGTACACTGCTGAGGGGAGCAGCAGGCGAGACAGGAGAGGTCTGCCTCGCCATGTGGGAATCTCCCTGGTTGGCTGGGAATCGAACCAGCACTGCAGAGGCTGCGGACAGCTTGACAGCGCTGCACTCAACCCGCTGCACCACCAGGGAGGCCCTGAATTCTATTTTTTAAAGAATTATTAAAACATTTTAAAAGTTATTTGTCACCTTGTGAGTTCTGAATCAAGCACTGCATAAATTTCACATGGACTAATTGCAAATGCGCCAGCCTGCATTTGACTTCTGTTGTTACACAAACATAGGCCACCTAGGCAGTGCTGACCTCTGTGAGAACCTTCCTCCTGGGGGAGAGGCTGCTCCTCCGAGGGGCTAAACAATCCTTAGAGACAGGAAAGCACCAGCCAGGCAGGACATGCCCTTGATAGGCAAACTAACCAGTCCAGAGCCAGACCTCCCCTCTTGGCCCACACACCCCAGGAGACAATATTTCTCTGCCTTAATCACAGCAGGGCCAGGTGCCAGCCAACCAAAGACCACCTCTATGGCCAAAGTCCACCCCAATTATACAAACTAGACCATCCTGTGATGTGCACCCTGCCCTGCCTCACTTTTCCCTCAGAAATTCCCCAAAAGGCTGTGGCCTAAGCTGCCCCCTATCTCCTGTATTCTTCCTCCTGACCACCCTGGTGCCTGCCCCAAGGGGCCCTTCTGGGCCTCTTGTCCCTATGCCCAATGAGTATAATAAACTGTTTTCCTATCCTATTTCTGTCTCCTCTAGTGGCTGCACTTAACCGACCTTATTATAAAAGAATACAAACTCTATGTTTGGATTTCTTCCTTTTCTAGGCCCCACTACACATTTTGTTTTCATGTTGTAAGAAAATATGGAATTAAAGTTGTTTCCAAATGATAATAATTTTCTTTATCAATATGAAATGTATACCCCACAATGCTGTTTTTGTTTGTGTCTTAACATGCATACCAGAAACTTTCTCCTTTGGCTCAGAGTTAACTGAACACAATTTAATCAGGCTAATGCCAGTGGTGCCTGTCACCTCACTGTAAACTGAAGTGATGACATTGCAAACCCCTGTGACCAGCAACGCCACCTAGGCAGTGCCATGGAGATGACAGCTGCCGAGGCTGACAGCTGTGGTCTAGGATGCATCCCAGGTTCAGAGATGCTAGAATAGAAAGAAACATGGGTCTTAGTACTGACAAAGTTTCCTTGTTTGATCATGTTTAGTCAGACTCTGGAAGCTTCTGCTGTATTCCTTGTAAAATCCAGTTTTAGCAACAGCCCTTAACGCTTGTTAAGTTCATTTAAGAAGAGCCATCATCCTTGATATCTAATCATCCTCAACCTCTAACCAGTTTCCTTATCTCCTCATCCTCCACTCCCTTCTCATATCCCCAAGTGTTATCTGGGCACCCTGGTGGCCTGCCCTCAGCAAGAATCCTAATAGGTTAGTTTAGCCAAACCCCATTTTACCCTCATTTTTTTTTTTTAACTGATTTTTCAACCACTGTCCCTCACCCTGTGCTTTGGTGATAAATCCTTACTTGCTCACACTGAATTAAATGGTCCTGAGAACAATCTGCCTTACCAGCTCATTTTACTCTCTCTCTCAGGATTTCAAACTCAAGTGCTCTGACCTGCTTCTGCCTGCTGATTCAGGCTCCAGCTGTTCTATATTGAGAGCCTCAGGCTAAGGCTTTAATCCTTGCTCTGCACCCATCCCTGAAGCTCTCCAAAAGGGCTCTTTACTTTGTGCAACTCTTATCCAGTGCCCCCTTATCCAGAGCAGTGCCAAGTCTCAGGAACCCCTGGGGGTGGTATGTCCTGAGTCAGCAACAGCAGGGGGCTCTGCACAGCAGTAGAACCCACCCCATCATGTGAGCAGTGCTGCTCCTTCATCACTATAAACAAGGTTCGCTGCAAGTTTCCTTGTCCAAGGAACAGCTATTTTTACAAATGATAAAAGACTTCCAATTAAGTATGGTATTAAGAAACAGAGATGGACACTATATTATGATTAAGGGCCTAATACAATAAGAAGAAATAACACTCATAAATGTATGTGCACCAAATGATGAAGCACTGTGGTGCATAAGACAAATAACAGAACTATAGAGACAGTGACCAAAACACGATATTACTAGGGGAATTTAATATTCTGCTCACTACAGCAGGGAGATGGAAGATGTCCCAGGCTAAAGGATGGGGAGGAGCAACATGGCTGTCCTGCCTAGAATGATATGTAAATTTAACACAATCTCCATTAAAATACCAGCAATGTTTTTCAAATAAATTGAACAAAAAATATTGAAATTTACATTGGAATCACAAAAGGCCTTGAATTGCCAAAGAAATCCTGAGAAAAAAGGAGAGAAATGGAGTTATGATATACCTGACTTCAAACTTTATTATAAACTATCGGTACTAAGAACAACATGGTATTGGTTCAAAAATAGACACAGGGATCCATGGACTAGAAGTGAAAACTCAGAAATAAATATAAAACACTTAAAAAAAAAACAGCGGGCATCAATAAACTTCATGAGGGCCCTGAAGTTAAGAGGGAGGCCAAAGGGACAAGAGGATACAGGAGATCGTGGTGGGGGAAAATATAAATAAATAAAGTGACCCAGAAGTGACCCCATTGCACTGTGTGCTGCAATGAAGAGGTTAACACTGGAAGGCGGCTTTGAAGGGCCACGGGCAGTGCTCCAGAATGGTCGGTGCTGGCGTGGGCTTTGCAGGGGGTTCTCACCAGCCACAGGCCTGGAGGAAGCCCAGAGCTTCCCAACCTCATTTTCCTGCTGCATGAAATATGAACAACGACCTTCAGGTCACCAGGAATGAAATGCAGCCTGCAAAGTGCTTAGCAGGGACGATCGTTGTTATTACCAGTATTGTTATGATGTTTTTCATCTTCTTCCTCCTCTCTGTCACCCTCCTCCTACTCCCCCACGTCCCAGGCTCAGTGACTCCTAAGGGTTTGGTCCTCTCATGCTGCCACCACAGGGGCTACTTCATTCACAGCATCGGTTACTCTTGACCTGCGGCCCTGCTGATGTTGGTTCTATGAGTTTTGGGAATTGATTTGTTTCTAGGGCGGCTGTAGCAAATTACCTCCAACTTGAGCAACTAAAGCCACAAAAAATTAGACTCTCACAGTTCTGGAGACCAGACGTCTGAAATCAAGCTTTCAGGTGGCCTTGTTCTCTCTGAAAACTCAAGGAAGCGTTGCCCATGGCTCTTGCAGCTGCCGCAGGGCTTGGCTCCCCGGGCTGTGGCTGCATTGCTCCAGTCTGCTTCATCATCTCATGGCTGCTCCTTCCTCTCTCTCTGTGTCCTTTCCTCTTCTTACATGGACACCTGTTGTTGGATTTCAGACGCGCCCTAATCCTAGGATGAGCTAGATTGCATCTGCAAAGACCAACATGATCACAATTGTGCACGGACATGAATTTGGGGGATGACACAGTACAGCCCCCCAGAGTCGTTTAAGTTCAGCACAGCATGTTCTCACCACAAAGAAGATCAGGATGTTCTATTATCTCCCACACTCACCCTCCAAAGGTCCCTCCTACACAGGGCGGTGTGGAGGGACCAGCTGAACTGCTGGTGACATCTTTACTGCAAACCAGGACACCAGACCATTTTGAAAATCCCCAAACTGCTAACTGTGCAAACTAATTTGAACAACAATCCTCTGGAGTTATTATGTATTGTTTCTCTTTTCTAAGAACAGTTTCTGGGTATGTTCTGGGAAAAAAAAAAA
The DNA here is from genome assembly GCF_014898055.3 of Talpa occidentalis. Taxonomy (NCBI): domain Eukaryota; kingdom Metazoa; phylum Chordata; class Mammalia; order Eulipotyphla; family Talpidae; genus Talpa; species Talpa occidentalis. The sequence continues at coordinate 104,639,929 of NW_023604861.1, read as the reverse complement.
ATAGTGCCCTTGGGTTCTAGGACTTGAAAAGAGCCCAACTGAAAACGAATTTTAAAAACTCCAAATTTTGGCAGCAGATATTTCATAATAATACAGTAGAACGCACCTAAAAGCCTCCTTGCTCTAGAATATTGCCATTTAGAAAACATTACTATTAAGAGAGCAATATAATATCTTAGTTTTTATTTTCTAAAACATTTCTTCCTTTCTCTCTCTCAAATGGAAACTCTGCCCCCCTTAAACCAGGTTCTATTCTCCCTCTCCCCCCATGCCCTGACTCTGGCAACCACCAATTCTGCTTGCTGTCTCCACACATCTGACTACTCCATGTAACTCACATTGTTTCCTCTCCACTCATATTTACGTTCTGGTAGGAGGGGGCTGCAGGGAGGAAAAGAGACTTGAGAAGAGAAGAGAGGGGCTTAGGATGATAAATCTGAATTAAGTTGATGATGATTTTAACTATTTTACTCAGTCTTGTTGGGGCCATGTATCAGCATTGTAGGAGGTATGATTTAACCCTTGCCACAAACCTAAAGGCAGAGGTTAATTCTACTAAAAGAGCTTGAACAACCTGCCTGCCAGTGTGGTAGGGCTAATATGTATTGAGTGGGTCTCTGATGACCCATCTAACTTTAAAACTGCCTGTCTTTTAGTCCTTGGAGTGGGGGACACGGAGGATATCATAACTCTTCTACTCCCTGGCTCACTGGCCAGGAACAGAATGACCACATGGAAGTGCCTGCCTCAGTCCCCAAGAGGTGGGATCTGTGATGGATACTGCACCCAATATTTCTATCACATTCAGAACAAAGAGCAGAGTAGGGAGAAGTGCCTGCAAATGCTCAGTCAAGTTCTCATTCTGGAGAAACCCGTAAATAGAAAGCAACCCTATCAGACACAGGGATGCCTTTCTGCCCAGCCTGGGACACAAAGGCTGTCAGGATGCCAGGCCCCCACACAGGCAACTTGCACAGCCCTCGGTGGGCCTTGTGGGGCACTTTCTGGTGTGCTAGTGGCTGATGACCCCTGTGTAGCCTTTGCACTTGGTCACCCCAATGACAGCAGTCATCTCATCCTGCCCAAACACTTGGTTCACGGGGACTTGCCACTCCAGTCACTTGTGGGTCGAGCCCAGCATTTTGGCCACCATGTCTGCTTCCACCTGGATCTCCTTCCGGAGGACCTTCTTCTGCAACAGAGGCAGCAGGTGCATCTGGCTGTGGGCGAGGACGCAGATGACCTTCTTCCTGCTGCTGACGTCCTTCTCCAGAGGCCTCTTGCCACCTTCATCCTGCCCCTTCGGGCAGCATTTGGTGAAAGCCTTCCTCTTAGATTGATGCCAGTTCTATGGAAGTGTCTTTTGCATTCATCATTGACAGGCTCTCTGCAAAGATGGTCTTAAAGGTACAGAGGCCACAAGGGCTTCCATGTAGCCCACTGTAGTGGCAGGAAGGGCACAGAGCAGCTTTTCTATGATCCGAGCAATGGGTGAAGGAGAGTCCTGGAGCCCTCGGTGGCTTTTTCAGGATTTTATTGAGCTTTTACCAGGTACTCGGCAAGAAGGGGTGCTAAGGATCTGGGAGACTGGCAGGCCTCACAGCCCCTGGGGAGCCTTCACTCTTTCTGGGCTCTCTGGTGTTCTCTTGTGGTCTCTGCTTCTCTGCTGGTTCTGCTCTTGTTCTGCTGTTGCTCTTTCTCATTCTGCTGGTTCCCCATGATGCTGCCCTTATAAGCCCAGTCTCAGCCCAGGTGTGCCGACCTATGCATGTCCACACCCGACTCCAGGCGTCCACCATCAGACATGCATGTGGGACCGCAGGGATCCATCATTAATGCTAATGGCAGGAGGGCAGAAAAGCCTGATAATTTTTCACTTACCCTACACCCACTATGCCCCCCACCACCATGGGCAGTGTCTCCACAATGATCCCAGCCTCCTGAAAGAGAAGCGAACCTCCTTCTCTTTTACCTTGGAAACTGGCCTAGCTACCTCCTGGGCAATGTGGGTCATGCCTGCCTTGCAGCCTAGGAAGGTGGTGAGGTGGACAGGCTTAGCGGAGTTATCCTTGGGGAAAACTTGTCACCTTCCCACGGTGCCGGTCGCCCTGCTTTCGAGGCAAGAAGCCCAAGGACCCATGTCTAGGAGCAGAGAACTTCCAGTGAGTCATACACAGCTCAGTCAAAAGCCACTGGTAGAGCGCTAATTTATATGCTTAAGCTTTCTGCGGCTAACATACTCATTTTTTTTCTAATAGGAAAAAAGGTAAGTTTAAACATGAATAGTATGTTTCAGTTTTCTACTATTTCTGTTTTGAACTTAAGATGTATAGAGGTGACAGGCAGGAATGGAATACAGAGACAGTGAAATGGAGGGAGATCGAGACCAGCAAACCTGCTATTTCAGGCATCCAAGACAGCAGCCAAATCCACTGCTCAATCAAGGGGCTGGAACTTAATACTATTCCTTATCAAGAAAGCCAATGTTCTAATTTAAACCTAGGGCCAAAATATTTCAATACCAGCTGCTCCAACTTCTAATAATTTCCAACATATTTTTATTGTTCAGATGTCTAATAACATCAAACACACATCTTCTTCAGCATGAGGAACACATTTAGTTCAAAAAAGCCAAGATGGAAAACATTTGAAGTACATGACCAAGTTACAGGAGTGAACCAGCCCCCAGGTTAGCAATTTCCATGTGGGTTTCCCCCAGATTCGGCTAAGAGAAGAGATTCGTTTGTCATAATGGAGGATCAGTTCAGGTTTCTTGAGATAATGTCTAACAATCAACCCAAACACATAAACCTGTTCTGAGTTAACCTCCTCTGGGTAACATTATACAAAGATCTGGAATGTATAGAAGATGATGACTTGGAAACAAAGATGGTTCTGGAAGAAGGCGTGTAGATGGCACAGTGTCTGCCTTTGCTTTTCTCACCTCTTCTCCCCGAGAAAACTCCTGTCTTCCAAGAATCCAAACACGCCCAAGATATTGTTTCCTTTCTTGAGTTCAAAAGCCCATAGACTGTCAACTCTTAGATATCTCACACCCAACACACCCAAACAGGAACTCAGCAACTTCACCCCATTTTCGGTATCTCCATCCCCAGAGCCAGTGTCCTTCCAGTTACCAAGCTGTCCTTGGCTTCTCCCTCCCCCTCACTCCCTGCCTCCAACCAACCACCTATTCTCCATCTTAGAAAACTCAAACAACAGCCTGTTTCTTTCTGTCCACACTGTCACTGCTTGCACTTGGGGTGCTCTCACCTCTCAACCAAGTTGCCGCAACCTACCATCCCTAAGGTGCCCCTCCTTACTCTGGCCACTGGCCACTTCTGCTGCAGCCATAATATTCCACAAAGGGAACAAGACAAGGTTGTCAAGCCATTATTGGCTTTCTGCTACTTGGGACAAAGTTCAAATTCCATACCATGATTTACACAGGTGCGTGAAATTCATTAGAAGGTTAGGAAATCAACTGGGGGATCATCACCAGCACTGAAAAAAACAGAACAGGAATGGAGCACTTCCTCATAAGGGGGAATGTGTGCACTGCTGTTTCCTACACACGTGTGTCCTGAGCTGTGACATAAGATACCTTTCTTACCATGGGTTGCAGTAAAGACGAGTTTCAAAAACACTGATAGACAAGGCTTTTCATGATCTGGTCCTCTATTCCCCCTTCCAACATTCTCAAGTCGCATGTGGTATCTCAAATACTTAACTATCTTACTTCCAGTCTATTGCCTGCATTGTTCTCTTTCCCTGAAGTTCACTGCTTGCCCTGCACCCACCCACCCTGTCCCACCCCGGACTGGCATGGTGAGTTCTTACTCTTCAGGTCTCAACTGCAATATCTGTCCCTTCTGGAAGCGCTCCTGGACCCTGAAGCAGGGCTAGGCTGCCCACCCCACAACATCCTGTCCATTCCCATTGCAGCACATATCACACTGCAGTGCGATCCCGTTTTATGTTTGTTTTCCTGCTGTTAACTCCATTAGGAGAGGAATTACATCTCTCCTTTCACCTCGACATACTGTAGAGTATGAACAAACACAAGCCCGTTCATTAATTCAAGGGATATTTACCAAGAGTTGCTTGAATGCCTCTGATGTACGAGATTCTGCGGACATACGAAAACAAACAAGGCAGAATTATTGCCTTGAAATCAGAGATAAAATATCCCTGATCTCTGCGGCAAGGTTTCTTCTCCCCCAAAGAATGGCTTACAGGCAGTTTCCACATCCTACAGCGAGATGCAAAGGATCGTGAAAGATTCCTTTGTGCCCCTAGTAAATATCAAACAAAACTCCTCCAGTTCACATGCCAGGTTTCAGCGTGTGACTTCCAGCACAGAAATCTCATATTACACATGAAATTTTTATACGAAAATTATATTTCTATCTTATATAAAATTTCATATGAAAATATGAAATAGATATGAAACCCATGATTTACTGAGAAATTTAATAATTTGCAGGAAAGATAAGGTGCCATTCCTTAGCTCCAAGGCAGGCAGAGGGTTTTATCAAGTTCCTAATGCACCTGGGAAAGGCTACATCATAAATAGCAGTTATTCACGCCTCATTAATTCATATTTATTCTTTTAATGAATTCCTTTTAATCTTTTCTGAAATAAAATAATGCTGGGTGGGAAGCGAAGGAACTTGAGAGTTCCAGCCCCTGGCAATAGGCATTTGAGATGATTAGAGGAAGAAGCGGGTCTGAGAAGACAGGCCCCCCACTTATGCCTCTTTGCAGTGCAGACCTACGGCTTGGCTCAGCAGTCCCAGCCCCAGCACCAGTCTTACCCTGTTTTGGCCTGTCTGGCTTGCCCTGGCCAAGGTACTTCATTTTCCTAAATCACATGAGCTGCACAGAGGGTCAGCAGAGCATGGAAGGATGATGACAAACAACTTGGAGGCTAACTCTGTAGGTTCTCGACCCTGGGGAGCACAGCAGTGAGGGCAGTGAGGGAAACTTCTGCAGTGACATAAGTGGGTTCTCCAAAACAGAGAGGGAGTCCTCTACCTCCCCCAGAAAGCTTCCCTAGGTGGGGCCTGAACTGGGGTGAGGAAGCAGCATGAAGCAACTGTCACAGTTGCAACCGACTAGGTTTGTGAAAAGTTAGACAGTCCAAGATTAGGGAAATAAAAAGGACTTTTCAAAACCATTAAGTCATATGGTATACTCCTGTTTACATTTGATTCCTTTTCTTTTTCCTTTATGTATATTTTGAGCTTCTGGGGCTGGCAAAATATTCTACCAACACCGCCTCCCACCCCCAATAAAAATGGTTTCTTCAGTGACAACATCAGTTTGAGAAAATAATTCAAGGAGTGAGTAACTCCTGCCTTATTATTCCCTTCAGCCTTCAAATCATTCTGCTTATCTGATGGAAATGTGCCCAGGAGCATCCCAAGACAGAGTGTTCTCTATTTCCTGACATGCTGGAAGACAGGAAGGAAATGAGGGAGAAGGCCAAGCCAGCTGGACCCAGGGAAATTGAATACCCATCATCTTTGTTCAAAATAATTTTAACTGATACCTTTGAGAAAACTAATATGAACCATGTGAGGGAGCCTTTGCGTCTCTGCAGACATTTAATATAAAACATGCACCAAATAGTCAACAGGCTTCGAAAGAAAGGTAGTTTGTTTTCCTCAGAGAAAGTCTAGAGGTCAGATTTCCATGGCGTTTCTATAAGACAGGGGGGGTAGGTTGTATTGTGGGAGTTGAAAGGTGGGTAGGGGTCCCTCCAGTTCACCAAGGTGAGTGAAAGTGGTGAATTATATGTCAACTTGATTGGGCCACAGCACCCAGATATTCCTCTAACATTATCGAGACGTTTTTCTGAAGGTGTTCCCTGCATGAGATTAACAATTAAGTCAGTAGAATTTGAGTAAAACAGATGATCTTCCATGTGGGTAGGTCTCTTCCAGTTAGTCAAAGGACTTAAAAGAAAAAAACTGAGGTTCTCCCATACCCCAAATAAGGAATTCTGCCTTCAGACCACCCTCAAATTAAAAGTGCAGCATCAATTCTTGCCTGGGTATCCAACCTGGGTCAGCCTGTCATTGTGCCTTGTAGAATTTAGACTCATCTGCCCCTACAATAACATAACCAGTTCCTTAAAATCTCTTTCTGTCTCTCTTCACATGTGTGTTCACACAAACACACACACACACACACACACACACCCTATTGGTCTGTTTCTCTGGAGAACCCTGAACATGTGAACATCCCCCACTGCTCCCCAAAACTTAGGTATGAAGAAAGTGGTTAATGTAAACAAGGAGCCAAGGCCAAGGAAGGGGCTGGCCTGATAATTACAGACAATTACTGATCTTCCTGAGTATTTGCTGATAGGGTTGGGTAGAGTTGGGCCAACATCTAAGTAGTGAGACTAAAAAAAATCTTGTGCCCACTCCAAGCTAGAGGATGGCAAGCTGGCCTGAAACACTCAGGGCCACACATCTACCTACCCATTCATTTACATAATAAATTTTGACTTTATGGTACTCTAAAGGCAATGTGGACTTAGCAGTGAGCAAAGCAGATCCTGCTTTTCTAGAGCTTCCAGATTTTGGAGAGGAAGTGACCAAAAGCAACAAAAAAAAAAAAAGCCAAATAGATAAATCATAATGGGAAGGTATTAAAATAAAGTGAAGGACAGAGTTGGATGGACTGCTTATCTTGAAGATCTTCTATGTGGCTGACACTGTGCCACAGACAGTAAAAGAAATACAAGTTTTGCTGTCAAGATGGTTAGAGTCTCCAGTGGGAGGCCAGCCAGTTAGTAAGTGGCTAAACCCTGGAAAGGGATCCTGCAGCATCCCATGAGGCCATCAAGGGATCTTGGGCCCTTGGAAATCATTCCTGGAGAAAAGTCATTTAAGCTTCACAAAAGCTGTGTCCCTCCTCAGGCCTTCCTTTTAAGCGGGGGTTTGTGCCCCTGTGAAGCCCTCCCAGGTAGGCTTATGGGGGCTCCAGTTTGAAACAGACACCCTCACAGGGCACTGTTTCTGGAAGTCTCTCCGCCTACTGAGTTAATTCAGCCCCAAGGGCTGGCTCCTCTCTTGATTTAGATCCACAGAACTCTGTTGTGTTTAGTGTAAGATGTGAAAACAGCTCTGGCCTATATAGAAAAGCCGAGTTCCCTGTAGGAGTTGGGGAAGAGCAAGGGACTAAAACTGAGGTCCCAAGGGAGGGAAAATCAAGCTGGATTTCCACTTGCAGAGACCAGCTAGTCAAACTACTGTGGTCTCTCTTGCCTATGAAGACTCCAGAAATCCCCAGCGCGATGCCTGGGGCTGGCTTTGGGGTACTAGGACTTCTAAGCTAAAAAGAAAATGTTTTCCATTGCCAATGGTTTAATGGAAACAAGGACACTGCACACGCATGCACACACCACCATTGTTCCTGCAGCTGAAGGGTGAGGCTGGGGCCAGGATTAGTAACGTTGGTGATTTGTGCGTCTTCCCCTGTGTCCTTTCATTTTGCTCCCTCTAATTCGTCACCCATGCCCTCAATGTCCCCCTTTCTCTCCTACTCTCCATTTCTCCCTAGACCACAGCCACAGGGTTGGTTACTGTCTGAATGAGCATATTAAAGGCTGTGGAATTCTGCATGGAGGAATCCTTGTAACTTGCTTCACTCAGATTTTCCAAATCCCATTGGACCCAGGAATACTTGATCCCTATACTACATCTCCCAAGACTTTGTGTCACAGAATAGTCCTGACTTCTCTCTGGGAGGCCTGTGGCACTGCACTCTGTCCTGTCTGGAATGCCTGCCTGGGGTGTGGCCCAGGGTGTGGCTGCCTCCTGTTGCTGCACCACAGTGCAGGGCTCAGACCTGGGGACATTTCCGTGTCAGGAAGAAACACTTGCTCCTTGGATGAGGAGGGAAAATGGGCTGAGAGAAACTTCTTCTATCCAAATGCCCACAAGGAGAGACATAGGAGTCGCCCACTGCCAGAGTCACCTGTCTCTGCATACATAGTCCCTTTGCCCCGTCCGCTCTCCCAGAAGGAATGGACTCACTCACTCAACCCGCTGCTAGGGGCATGTTCGTAGCCACCCTCTACAGGGAATGTGAGCAAACATACATCAACCGGTTGGGGACTTTTTATTGCTTTTAATCAACACCTTTTCGCAGTGGCCCCAGGAAGCTCTCACACCACAGAGGGCAGGTGTGAGCGTCATTCTGGGCAGTGCTGGAAGGCGCCTGCCGTCCTAAAGACTCGCATGCTCTTCCTCACACAGCTGTTTTGAGCTGTTCCCTTGGAGGATTCCAACTGCATTTTCTTTCCCTTTCTGCTCCGCCCAAACTTTTTTTTTTTTTTTTTTTGTAGGGATACATGAAATAAGGCACACTCCAGCCCCAGGCCACTGACATGTCCCTGCCATCACCAGACTCTTTCCTACACTGTGTGAAGTTTGGTGTCCTAATCTCTAAATGACACTCATTCAACTGTATTTAACCAGCACGTTCATTTAGGTTTCTACTTATTTACATACATAGTTAGCTCTGCAACTGGTGTTTATTGTGCTAGACAGTGTTCTAGAGGCTGGGAATTCCATGGGGAATAAAATTGTCTGACCCTCCGCCTTTGCAGATCTAGACAATAATACACAGATAAATGATAAATAAAACAAATAAATATGAAAACGACAGTAGGACGGTGGAAAGTGCTATGAAGAAAAATTAAACAGGAGCTGGGAGGCTTGTAGAGGGGCTGGGTCTGCTGAACCGGGTGGTTGTCTAAAAAGCTGTGTAAGTAGGTTGATTGGGTGACACTTAGTGAGGGAAGGGGGGGGTCTTGTGGGCCGATGGGCCGCAGGTGCTGTGGAAATGGCCGAAGCCTCGCATTTGACCTTTTCATGTTTAGTTGGCATCGATAATGACATCATCTATCTCTTTTGCAAATAGGCACATGAACAAATGCACACTCTTCTATGTATATAGAGAAAGAATCGTGTGCTTTAAAATAATTCCTTATCTCAGCAGATAAACTAAAACCTTATCCTTGCCTAAACATGTGTGTGTTTTCTTTGGGTACATATGTCACCTTTGAAACACAGAAAGCGCCCCATGGAGACACTTTTTCTAACTTTGCCTACACGGCAGCTTTATGAGAGACAGGAATGAAAGAGGAAGGGATCTCCTCAGCACCCACACTTCCCAGTGGAAAACAGGGAGGCCCAGCACACCGCCAGTGCCTCAGCGGGAGGCACCAGGGTAGTCAGGAGGAAGAATACAGGAGAGAGGGGGACAGCTTAGGCCACAGCCTTTTGAGGAATTTCTGAGGGAAGTGAGGCAGGGCAGGGCACACATCACAGGATGGACCAGTTTGTATAATTTGGGGGGGCTTTGGCCATAGGGGTGGTCTTTGGTTGGCTGGCGCCTGGCCCTGCTGTGATTAAGGCAGAGAAATATTGTCTCCTGGGGTGTGTGGGCCAAGAGGGGAGGTCTGGCTCTGGACTGGTTAGTTTGCCTATCAAGGACATGTCCTGCCTGGCTGGTGCTTTCCAGTCTCTTAGGGTTGTTAAGCCCCTTGGAAGGGCAGCCTCTCTCCCAGTAGGAAGGATTTTAAAGATGGCAACACGTCATAAGATACAAAAAGTAAATATAGACAATGCATACATAAAAGGAACTTCTAGCATATGAGTTCTACATAACTTCCATTGCTTCCTTCTATCCTGTTCTTACTAGAGACTCATTGGCCACCATCTGCCCATCCACCCAGGCTCGCCAGTGGGATAACACAGGATGCACTTATTTAGCACACTGCCTGGTACATTGCAGTTGCTCTGGTTAGTTTTCTTATTGTTGCTCACCGCTTTCTTAAACCCAAATGATTAACATAAAAGAACTACTTCATAGTCCATACTGCTGAAGAATTGTGCATGCATCACCACTGAGGGTACAGCCAGTGTCCACCACAATCTGTTTTCATTCTGGGGAGCACAAGAGAACATCAGCCTCTTCACTCCTTATTTGTCTCTTAGTCCTGGGAGATCCATCAGGACCCTCTACCGAAAGGAAAAAATTACAGTGATTTTTGTACGAGGCAGCTTGAACTTGCTTTCCTGTTGCTTTTAAACTAACTTGCAGCTCAAACTGATGTGAAATCTCTGCATGTCAGATATTTTTCTCCTAATTGATAAGAAAGTACCCCAAAATAGATCTGTCATCTGACAAATTCTGGAACTAATTGCCTTACACATCTCAGGCTGTGACATGTGACCGGCATGCTCCCTCCACTCAATGGTTTCCAAGGAAATGAAGTGAACACAGTAGAGACTAACGATGCCTTCTGAATCCCAGTTCTCTGCAACAGGTACAGAGCCTGGGGCAAATCCTGAGACTGTTGTTTCCTGCTCGCCCCAACCTTCTGCCTGAAGTGCAAAAGTCTCAATCAAAGATTAAACAAATACTCAGCCAACCATCACAAATTAATCAGTATCTACACTAACCCCATACTTCTAAATGCCTGTTGGGGTTGTATACAAAACACAGGGACATTAAAAACTCCAAACCAAAAAGTTTTTTTTTTTTATAATAAATTTTATTGTTATATTCCCCATACAATTGCAGCCCCCTCATTCTGACCCCAATCCCTCCCCTCCCGCCCCTGCCCCCCTAAAATTGTCTCTGGTTCATAGTTTTTTGTTGATTTTGATTTTCACTTTCTTATAGTTATTCATTTTCCTGGTCCCTTATTTAAGTTTTCTAGATTCCTGCTATGAGTGAGACCATCCGGTATTTTTCTTTTTCTTTTTGGCTTATTTCGCTGAGCATGATCCCTTCCAGCGCCATCCATGTTGCTGCAAATTGCATGTGTTTATCTTTTTTGAATGCTGAGTAATATTCCATGGTGTATATGTACCACATCTTCTTGATCCAGTCATCTATTTTGGGGCATTTGGGTTGTTTCCAAAGCTTAGCTATTGTAAACAGTGCTGCTATAAACATAGGGGTGCAGGTGTTCTTTGGAATTGATGTTTCTGTGTCCTTTGGGTAAATACCTAGGAGTGGAATTGCTGGATCATATGGAAGCTCTATGTTTAGTAGGTCCAGAAATCTCCACACAGCTTTCCACAGTGGTTGGACCAGTTTGCACTCCCACCAACAGTGCAGAAGAGTTCCTTTTTCTCCACACCCTCGCCAGCATTTGTTGTTGCTAGTTTTTTTAATATGTGCCATTCTCACTGGTGTAAGATGGTATCTCATGGTAGTTTTGATTTGCATTTCCCTGATGGCAAGTGATGTTGAACATTTTTTCATATGCCTGTTGGCCATTTGCATTTCCTCTTCAGAGAAGTTTCTTTTTAGCTCTTCTGCCCATTTTTTGACTGGATTCTTTTCTTTGTTGTTGTTGAGTCTCATCAGCTCTTTGCAGATTTTTGTGATCAGTCCTTTATCATTAGTGTTGGGTGCAAAAATGTTCTCCCAGTTGGTGGGGTTTCTCTTTGTTTTTGTTATTGTCTCTTTTGCTGTGCAGAAGCTCTTTAATTTGATGTAGTCCCAGCTGTTTATCTTTGCCTTCACTATCACTGCTTTGGGTGATGTGTCTGTAAAGATGTCTTTGATGTGCAAATCACGTAGTGTTTCGCCTATATTTCCTTCTATATATTTTATCGTTTCAGGTCTTATGTCTAGTTCTTTAATCCATTTTGAGTTGATTTTTGTGTATGGTGTGAGGTAGTGGTCAAGCTTCATTCTTTTGCATGTAGCGACCCAGTTTTCCCAGCACCATTTATTGAACAAACTTTCTTTGCTCCAATGCATAGTCTTTGCTCCTTTGTCAAAGATTAGTTGACCATAAATCTGTGGGTTTATTTCTGGATTTTCTATTCGATTCCATTGGTCTGTATGTCTGTTCTTGTTCCAATACCATGCAGTTTTGATGATTATGGCTTTGTAGTAGAGTTTGAAGTCTGGGAGTGTGATGCCTCCATTCCCTTCTTTTTTTTTCAGGAGAGCTTTGGCTATTCGGGGTTTTTTGTGATTCCATATGAATTTCATCAATAATTGTTCTATTTCTTTGAAGAATGACATTGAAATTTTGATTGGAATAGCATTGAATCTGTATATTGCTTTTGGAAGGATGGCCATTTTAATAATGTTTATTCTTCCAATCCACGAGCAGGGGATGTCTCTCCATTTCTTTGTGTCTTCTTCTATTTCTTTTAACAGTGTTTTATAGTTTTCTTTGTATAGGTCCTTTACCTCTTTTGTTAGATTTATTCCCAAATATTTGATTTTTTTTGTTTCAATAACAAAAGGGATGGTTTTTTTGATTTCTTCTTCTTCAGATTTATTGTTTGTGTATAGGAAGGCTACTGACTTTTGCGTGTTGATTTTGTATCCTGCCACTTTACTGAACTGATTGATGAGTTGAATTAGCTTTTCTGTGGAGTTTTTGGGGTTCTCTATGTATAATATCATATCGTCTGCAAATAGTGATAGTTTGACTTCTTCTTTTCCTATTTGGATTCCTTGGATGTGTTTCTCTTGTCTTATTGCCCTGGCTAGGACTTCCAGTATTATATTGAAAAGCAGTGGTGAGAGTGGATATCCTTGTCTTGTTCCAGATCTTAATGGAATTGCTTTCAGCTTTTCACCATTGAGAATGATACTGGCTGTTGGCTTGTCATAGATGGCCTTTATGATGTTGAGGTATGTTCCTTGTATCCCAAGAATTTCAAGGGCTTTTATCATGAATGGGTGTTGCACTTTGTCGAAAGCTTTCTCAGCATCTATTGATATTATCATATGGTTTTTATATTTCTTTTTGTTGATGTGTTGGATAACGTTGATTGATTTTCGGATGTTAAACCATCCTTGTGCCCCTGGAATGAATCCTACTTGGTCGTGGTGAATTATCTTATGGATACATTGTTGGATTCTGATGGCTAAAATTTTGAGGATTTTTGCATCAGTGTTCATTAGGGAGTTTGGCCTGTAGTTTTCCTTTTTTGTGTTGTCCTTGTTCGGTTTTGGTATTAGTGTAATGTTGGCTTCATAGAACGTGTTTGGTATTGTCCCTTCCTTCTCAATTTTTTGGAAGAGTTTGTGAAGGATAGGCACTAATTCATCTCTGAATGTTTGGTAGAATTCATTTGTAAATCCATCAGGTCCTGGGCTTTTGTTTTTGGGGAGGTTTTTGATTACCATTTCAATTTTGCTGCTTGTAATTGGTCTGTTTAGGTGTTCTATTTCTTCTTTATCTAGCTTTGGGTGATTGTAGAGTTGTAGGAATTTGTCCATCTCCTCTAGATTGTTAAACTTGTTTCCATATAACTGTTCATAGTAGTTACTGATTATTCTTTTGATTTCTGCTGTGTCCGTTGTGATTTCTCCTCTTTCATTGATGATCCTGTTTATTTGTGCTTTCTCCCTTTTTTCCTTTGTGAGCCTGGCTAGGGGTTTGTCTATTTTATTGATTTTTTCAAAGAACCAGCTCTTGGTTTCATTGATCTTTTGGATTGTTTTTTTAGTTTCAATTTCATTTATTTCTGCTTTGCAAACCAAAAAGTTTTAACGGTAGCTAACCCTTCTCCTTGCTTCATTGTAACTTAAAAAATCAGCTATCAAGAGAAGTAATTCTTCCACGTGAATGTTCTTTCTCTTTCTCAATGATTTTAAGATCTTTTATTTTTGGTCTTCTACAATTTCTCTATGTTTTGCTCAGATGCAGATGTCTTTTTAAATATCCTATTTGACATTAGTTAGGTTTTTTGTAACTAAGGATGCTAAAGTTTTCCCATTATTTCTACAAATTTTCAACCATTATGACATTGAATTTTGCTTCTCTCACTCTTTTTCTTCCTTCTTCTCCTTTAGTTAGATATTTGAGGGAAGTTCAAACTTTATTCTCTGATCTCCTAACTTCTTTTACTTTCTATTTCAGCATTCTAGTTGTGCATTCTGGGTGATTTCTTCTGTTTTTTTTTTCCCCCCCAGCTTACAAAGTTTTGCTGTGTCTATTCTACTATTTACTCTGTTCAGGGAACTTCAATTATTACATTTTTTTATGCACATATTCTTGGCATAGAGCATTAAAAAAATGAAATTTGTGATAGAAGTTTCGTTGTTGTGCCAATGCAGCAACTTCCCATGAGCCCCTAGATAGTTTCAGGAGGGGCTGGTCATCAGACAGACCAACCACATGGCTAGAGCATTGGGACTTTCAATCATCCAATCTCCAGGGAGGAAATGGAGGCTAGAAAATGAGTGCAATCATAGGGCCAATAAGCAATCATAGCTACCTAATGAGAGTACAATAAAAACTGTGGACATCAAAGCTTCCTAGTTGATGAGCACACTGTTGTGCCAGGAGGGAGATACATCTTGGAACTTTAGGGAGAACACTCGGAAGCTCTGTATCCCTCATGACTCAAGTCTATGGATCTTTTTATTTGGCTAGTTCCGCTCACTTGTATCTTTATCACTTGTATAATAAACTGTAATTATAAGGGTAGACATTTCCTGAGTTCTGTGAGTTGTTTTGGCAAATTTTTTAATTTGAGGGAGTTACAGAAACCCCTGAACATACTAGACAGTCAATCAGAAGTGACAATAGCCTGTGGAACTCCAAAGTACAGCTGGCATATGAAATAAGGACAGCGTCACTGGGGGCCATGCTTTATTACCTTTTGGGGTCGGCGCTAACTCCATGTGGTTAACACCAGAAATGCATTGCAATATATTCAGTTGGGGTTGCAACAGAAGAGAACCCACTCTCTCCCTCCTTAATATACGTAAAATTTTGGACAAATCACTAAACCTCTCTATGCCTTATTTTCCTTACCTTTAAAAAATGGTAAAAAGTAGAAGTACCTCCCACATAAACAGTATGGAGATGAATAAGAAAACTCTGGAATATAAAAATAATCACTCAACAAATGTGAGTGATATAAATTTCTGCTCAAATGTTACCATGTCAGAGAACCTACAGTGCTATCAAAAAGAAAGTACTACTCTTCTTTCTTTGTAATGGGTGCTTTTTATCCCTCACTGCTTCATTTTCTTCTAGTCCTTACTGCCACCTCTATTAGTCAGCTTTTCCAGTGACAATGCCTTGAAACCAAACTCCCCTTGAACTCACTGATTTTTTTAATTAATATTTTATTTTATATAATTCTTACATCATTTTTCATTTTTGTGCAATGTATGCATTATCATTTTGGTTATATTCCCCATACAATTGCACCCCCACTTATTTTGACTCTAGTCCTTCCTCTCCCCTTCCCTTCCCCCACCCCCATAGTGTGTCTCTGGTTTATAGTTCCTTGTTGATTTTGATTTTTACTTTGTAATAATTAGTCTTTTTCCTGGTCGCTTATTTAGGTTTTCTAAATTCCTGCTATGAGTGAGACCATCCGGTATTTTTCTTTTTCTTTCTGACATATTTCGCTGAGCATGATCCCTTCTAGCTCCATCCATGTTGCTGCAAACTGCATGTCTAACTCAGTGATTTCTAATAGTAAGTCTTTATTCTCATGCCCATGGATTTGCAGGCCTACAGGGTTGGCTGATCCAGGCTGCTCTCAGGCGAGTGGCCCTTCTTATATCTATTAAACTTGTCTCCAAGCTGTTGTTGGGTCCAAGTCAGCTCCAGAAGTTTCTCATAATTCTTTTTTTTTTTTTTAAATAGAGGAATGTTTTATTTATTTATTTATTTGTTTGTTTGTTTGTTTTGTTTATACATGCACTGGGTACAGTCAGAAGCGCGGGAGGGTGAGAGAATTCACCAGAGCCAGAGCGGGGAGCAGAGCAGGCAGAAGGACCGAAGCACACTGCTGAGGGGAGCAGCGGGCGGCAGGAGAGGTCTGCGCGCCATGTGGGACCCTCCTCCGGTGGCCGGGGAGCAGCCGGGAATCGAACCGGCGCTGCAGAGGCTGCGGGCAGCTTCGCAACCCAGCGCTCAACCACTGCGCCACCGGGGAGGCCCAGTTTCTCATAATTCTGGAACCAGAAACTATTCAGGGGTGTCCTCACATCAAAGGCATACATATAAAAGAAGGCCAAGCCCCACAAATGTATTTCAAGCCTCTGCCTACTGATAGCCTATAGCCCAATGTCAAGAAGCAAAGAGGTATCGTCTTCCTTCTGGTGAAACTGCACTGTTGTTTGCAGTGTGGTGTGTGATTCCCATACAAGAAGGAGGCAGGAATTGGAAATGATGTTCCCATTTACTATACCAATGGACATGTCATGTTTTTTCTTCTAGAATACTTTGCTGTCACTGTAGTAAAGCTCCATGAAATCAGGGACATCAGTGGCTTGGTACATATTGATAGTTCTCTCCTTAGCACCTGTAACAATCACACTTCAACATCTGGTCGTATGCCTAAGCGAAAAAACTACAGCTGGATCCCCTTCATTTTGCAACAGAAAACACCCCTAGACTAAAAATTAGGAATACGTGGAATTAAACGCTAACCACTCAGCACCTGTTCCTGTTGTCCAGCTGTCTCCTTTTACCACAAACTAACAGAGAGGTAGAGGAGTCACAACTTCTCAACTCACCTCGCTTATTCATATTGATAAATTTATATTCATCGTCAAAGCAAAGACTAAAACAGGAGTCACACCAAAGATACCAAGCCATGAAAGAAATGACATTTTAGTATCTCGATTCCCTTGATTTGTCAACCATTTCAACCGCTGTAAGGAACAGCTTTGTACTGAATTTACTATAGCAGTGCTCATAAATTGGCCTTCAACAGACTTAACCAGCTTCAATTCAGTAAGTAGAATTCTCCACCTGGGGTTAGAAATATGGAGTTAAGCATATATATTTACTTTCCTCAAGTAATGACACCATGAATGGAAAGACTCCTAAAAAGACAAATTCTCTGCAATTTAGGAAATGCAGGGACAATGAAAATTCTAATAATAAACTTGAGACAGACTAAATACCACATAATTAGCACACTTCAGCCAAAGACAGAAGAAAAACATGCAATTAAATCTGAATACTTTAGGAAAAAATCGAAATGTCCAATAATAGCTAAATCAACCAGAATGAGAGAGGTTATAAAAAAACCTCTGATTTCCCCAATAAAACAAAAATTTTGGACCACACAGACAAGGTTGGAAGAAAAGGGGATAAATACACTACTGATACAGAAAGTGAAGATGACTGAATTTCAAAGAACAAATGGCTGATTTTCCAGAAGTACCCTGGAAGGCTGGATTTGTAAGAACAAACAAATAAAAATGTAAGTGCCTCCCTGGGGGTGCAGGGGTTAAAGGCAGCACTATCAAGCTATCACCAGCCACTGCAGCATGAATTATATCCCACGCAAGCCAGGATGGCGCAGCAGACCTCTCCTGTCTCGCCCGTTGCTCCCCTCAGCAGTGTGTTTCAGTCAGTCTGCCTGTTCTGCTCCCCACTCTGTCTCTGGTAAATTCTCTCACCCTCCAACCCCCCACACCTCTGGTCTACACCCCGGTTCTTGTATGCATAAATAAATAAATCTTTTTTTTTAATGTGTAAAATTCAGTTGACATGTGTTCAGTAAGTGCTAACTATGCATAAAACCCCATGTAGGAGCTCTTTGGGGGTGGGCATGTGACAAAGGTGGAATGGATGGTCCCTACACTGGTACCCTAAGTTCCTAGAGGGAAAACCCTTATCAGTGACAGGAAAGTTCGAAGTAGAGTAGAAGTCCCCAAGGTATCTTTGTGTCACTCAAGATTTGGGTTTGTCCATGCCTTGGTTGAGACGGGAATCACCACATGCTCCAGTGGCAGGCCCAGGAGGAAGCCTTGCCCCACTCCCATTTCAATCTGCCTGTCCTCAAGCCTGTCCTTCAAATTGAGCTTGTTAGACTCAATGAAGCACAGACCTATGTCTAAGTTACTTTAGTTACAATGTTATTTAAATGTATACAAATATAGACATTGGTGTAAATTACTTATGTGTGGTGAAAAACCAACAAAATTATAAATTCAATATAGTTCTCTCTTGACTTACAATGGGGTGATATCCCAATAAAATAAAACTTTATAATTGATTTTAGCCTAACTTGGCCTAACTTAAGAGTACTCAGAAAGTTTACAATAAACAGCCTCAGCTGGACAAGATCATCTAACACAAAGCTAATTTTATAACAATGTCGTGAATATCTCACTTTTATTGAATACCATACGGATGGTTTCTAGTGAATATGTTTCACTTTCATACTACCATAAAGTCAAAAAATTGCAAGGGATCATGCTCAGCGAAATAAGCCAAAAAGAAAAAGAAAAATACCGGATGGTCTCACTCATAGCAGGAATCTAGAAAACTTAAATAATGGACCAGGAAAATGAATAACTATAAGAAAGTGAAAATCAAAATCAACAAAAAACTATGAACCAGAGACACTTTTTGGGGGGCGGGGGCGGGAGGGGAGGGATTGGGGTCAGAATGGGGGGGCTGCAATTGTATGGGGAATATAAAAATAAAATTTATTATTTAAAAAAAAAATTGCAAGCTGGGAGCATCTGTATGGATCAAAGATAAATTTTTTTAATCAAATAAATGGCAACAAACTTTCTGCACATAGTGCCCAGCACAAAACACAAACAAGACCTGTATCTGTGGATTGAATGCTGAAGAGTGGCTTTTTTTCATGACACTTTTGAACTGACTTTGTAAAAAATGTGGGAAGGGCTGCAATGGAAGTATCCTGACCCCAAACCCCAACAGCAGAAAACTTACTTGGGAAGGAAGGGGCAGAAACACAGCTTGGGAAACAGTCACCCCTGGCCTGGAAGTACCCCAAAGAGGGAGTTCTGCTGGTTTAGTTTACTGTGTACCCCAAGCACCTGAGATGTTCTAGCAATTGGTGGAAGTTCAACTTGCATCATAGTTCTCCTAGGCCTTTATAACAAGGTACTGCAGACTGGATGCCTACAGCAGAAATTTACTTCTCACAGACCTGGAGGCTGGCAGTCAAGATCAGCTTGTCAGGGGCTGGGAAACACTCTTCTGGGGTGCAGACTTCCGAATCTTTGGTAGAAAGACAGGGAGACAGCTTTCTGGGGTCTTTGTGAAAAGAATATTAATCCCATTCATGAGAGCTCCACACCTCCTTATACTTTCACATTGGGGGCTAGGATTTCAGCCTATGAATCTGGGAGGGGGTGGCGGCACAAGCATTATCTATAAGAGCCCCTCTGTTGAGTGCTCCAATTTTGTGAACCCACACACAGAAATGGCCCCAGCCTGCTTCCTGAGAACCCTGCAGTGGGCCTTGGGCTGACTTAATCCTAGGCACTGCTGAGAACAGAGACTGGCAAATATTAGAAAAGTGAGCTGCCATTTCAGGTCAGGAAAAATCCATCATCAACAGAGAACAGGAGGTCCTGCCACAGTGGGTGTTCAATTGCTGTCAAAACAGACAGGAAAGACGGGCCTCCCTTACACCTGGAGTGAACACTTTATAGATTGGGGTAATTTCAATAACCCACTGATTAGAAATTCTTCTTCTAACTCCTCTGACCTCCTTGTCTTTTTTTTAATGGAGAGAAGATTGATTTTTAATATGATTGCTGTGAAAAGAATTGTTGGGAGAAAGAAGAGCATTGGCAGTGGGTTCAGCTAGGCCCCAAGAACCTGGACACCCGTGGTGGCCAGCAGCAGGCCCAGAGCTGCTCCTACAGCCTGGTTTCCATGGCTGTGAGCCCAGCCCCACACCTACAAGGCACTAGGCTTTACCGGGCCCTTTTGGCTCGGTACCCTCACCACGTTCAAATCGGCTAAGGCTTCCCATTGTGCTCAGGTTAACATCTAGAGTCCTGTTACTGTCACCACTCTCACCCCACTCCACCTCTCTTCTCTGCAGGCATGTGCCCTATGGTTCCTCTGACAGTCAAGACTGTTTCTCTCCCCAGGCCTCTGCATGGGAATATACTCCAAATTACGCCACAGTTCACTCCACAGCTCTACTCAAATGTCACCTCTCACCCCCAGGCTAAAAGATCACTCCCAGCTCCCTCTACCCCTTCACTCTGATTATTTTTTCTTCAAAATATCCACCCCTACTTGTCATTATATAATGTATTTGTTTGTTCTTTGATTTATCCTGTGTCTCCATGCATGCTCTCTTATCACCCACCATTCAGTCCCCAGTGCCTAGAATAGCGCCTGGCTGGAAGTACTTGAATAATATTTATTTATTTATTTACGGACTGAATGAACATATCTTCCCAGAGGACAACACAGTACATCTACCCAAAGGCATTTAACAAATGCATCTGCAGAATTTGTTAGATTAGCTAAAGGAACACCTTCATTCATCTCAATATCACCTTTGCAAAGTTAAATAATAATAGTAACAATAGCTGCAGCCATGGGGGCCTTAGCATGTTCCAGACACTGTAGGTGGCATTTGCATTGAATTTATTTCTCACAAGCTAGGAACTGAACTGTTCCTGGGACAAGAAGAAACACCAAACCCAGCATGCTCAATGACCCTGACTATCCAGGTTGGTGGCTGGGGAGCTGGAAGTCAGCTGGCCAGCAGCCCAGTGCCTCAAAGGAGGCTCTCAAGGAACCAGTAAATCTCAGATTGGCAGAAATATGCCTAGAATTTTGGCTTTTCTCCAATTTCTTTGGAGGAAAAAAAATGTATAATTATTGGCTTCTATCTTTCTCTGCTAAGAGAACATCCCCGGGGATGGCAGGATTTCCAGAGAACCCACCAGGCTCTGGCAGTCCCAGTGATTTACAGCCCTGGGAATAGAGTCCCTTGGGGAGTTTTAAAAATACAGATCTCAGGGGCCTTCCCGGTGGCGCAGCGGTTGAGCGCTGGGTTGCGAGGCTGCCTGCAGCTTCTGTGGCGCGGGTTCGATCCCTGGCTGCTCCCCGGCCACCGGAGGAGGGTCCCACATGGCGCGCAGACCTCTCCTGCCGCCCGCTGCTCCCCTCAGCAGTGTACCTCGGTCCTTCTGCCTGCTCTGCTCCCCAATCTGGCTCTGGTGAATTCTCTCACCCTCCCGCGCTTCTGACTGCACCCAGTGCTTGTATAAATAAATAAATAAAATCTTTAAAAAAAAATACAGATCTCAGGCCTGACTGCTGATATTCTGCTTACAATTGCTGAGGGGTATGCCCAGGCATCTGCATTTATTTTATCGAGCTCCATGGTCCTTTCCAAAGTGGAGGGAGGGTTGAAAAGCCTCAGAAGAGGGAGGGGGTAGTGAGGCAAGGATGATGGTAAAGGGATTGAGGAGTCTTACTTTCTAAGGAAAAACACACAAGACTGATGTTTCCTTTTGGTTCAGCCCCCCATACGGCTCAGCATTGTTAATGATCCAGTCTTTATTTAAACATTTTGATATTTTGCTCATTTTGGATTTTTTGCACTTATTTTGATTCTAAAAATTTGCTTTATAATGTTAAATGTGTTGATTATTGTGTTTTATGGCACCATCTTAAATGTTGTATCTGAAACAAGTACCTTAATGCTCTTCCCTGGCCCCCCGTCCTGGGAGATGCTGTATGGGAGCGTGGCTGGGAGGAGCAGCAGAGACCTGCCAGCGAGGAAATGAGTTTTCCTTCTCCATTTTTAGGTGGACCTGAAGCAATGAAGAGAGCTGAAATGGTATCTATTCTACTGCACGACCGGGAGCTCCCACCTGTCCCACTCCCCAGGGAAGGCAGCCTAAAGACCACCTTAGTGTGATTGTACCTCCAACTCCACTGTTTCCTGAAGCTCCAGACTCCTGCCTTCAACTTCTTATTTCGAGCTCTAGTTGAGTATGTAAATTCATCTTAAACTTGTTCAAAATTGGTCTTTGGGTTCCAAATCCTTCCCAGTCCAAGAACAAATCAACAAGTGTGCCTTCCTAGGCTTGCTCGTCTCTGTCATCACCATCACTGGCTCTGTCCTCCAATCAGTTCCTCTCCAGCACGTCCAATCCATTACTGATCTTGTCTGCTCTATAACACGCCTCTATAACAAGCCAAGAGGCATCTTATGTCCACCTTCAGGGACACCCTCCTGCCATCTCCATTGCCTACCTGGACCCTGAAATGCCACTCAGCAATTTTTCCTCCTAAGCAACCCGAGTCATTCTAAATCTTAATCTGATCATGCAGCTCTGCTTCAATCGTCCAATCCAAACAAAACAGAACACTTTCCCATAGTTTTCTATGACAATCGGACACACACCTGCTGCTTTGGTTCCTGAAGCCTAGCTGACTGGTTGTCAAGCCATCCAAACTCACTCCCAACCACCCTTCTCCTCTTCACTGTCTGCAGCCACACCCACCCTCTTCCTGGCTCTTTGAAAAGCCAGAAACAACTCAAAGACCCCATATCAGTCCAAAGATGGAACCAGACGTCTACAAAATTTGCTAAAACTAGTCCTTAGCTGCCATTAGTTTGCCCACGTATTTGCTTCACCACAATTTACTGCCCCGAAAAGCTCAAAGTCGTTTGTTTTCTCTTCACACTTCACTACAAAATCACTCCTTTGAGTTACTCATCATTGACTATTCCCATGTGTAACATGTTTCTGCATGTTAATAAACTTCTGTTTTTGTTTTTCTCTTGTCAATCTGTCTTCTGCCAGTTTAATTGAATCAGTCAATGAACCTAATATGGTTAAAGGGAATATGAATTTCTTCACTCCCCTACAACAGTTCTTAGGATTCCTCATAGGGTGGCCCAGGGCTACCAAGATACATTTCCCAAGAGTGCCACGCAGACCCTGCATCTCTAACCTTGCCCCAGGGCCCCCCAGAGTTGCTTCTATCACATTCTTTGGTCAAGGTAAAGATTTGCTGGCAGTCCAAAAGGCCCTCCCAGGCATAAGGGAAGGATATAGCCTCCACCTCTTGATGACAGGTGTGTCAAATGTTTTCATAACACACCCACAAATACACATACATAGATTTGTAAAGTGCTACTTGGGAAGCCCCTTTATATCTTTAAATCAATTTAAAATTAAAGTAATATAAAAGTTTTGCATGCAATCATAAGGCAAGAAAAAGAAAACATATTATAAGATAATGCCCTTCTCGCATCATCATCATGCAGAAAATAAATAGTAATGTCAAGAATCTGGGGATACCAAGATACTGTTTTATATACCTTAGCATCTTTAATTTTAGTTCCTTTTGTAGATTATCTTTCAGGTGTAGAGTCTATAAATGCATGCCAATATATTTATATTTATGCAGTTGCCATAGAAGAAAGAACAAAGCTTTTTCTCTTTTTTAGCTAAGCAGAAAGGCACACTGGGAAACAGAAAATGCAGTGTTTGGGGTGGGAGTTGGGAGAGTCTTCATAAAGGGGTTCTGCCAACCAGTTAGGGTCTCTGAGAGGCAGAGGGACCATGCAGAAAGCATGGACAGTGATAACTGATGCAGCCCACATGCTATTTCCTGTGGGTCTCCAGTCACACAGAAGGTTGCTTTCTCTGGTCCTCTAAGCTTGGATAGGCAAGAAATGTGCATTGGTTAGTAAATGAGGTATTTCTGGGCTGACAGCTAAGGTGAGTGTGTGTTACTACACTCCCCCTCCCTTGGCACCTGCTGGGAGGACCTCTCGCAGTCTGAGTCCCTTACTCATCCCTGCATGAAAGCAATGAAGAGAAGTGCTCTGTCCACTCCTGGTGAATGTGGAGCATGAACAGTAGCAACACTTTATAACTCTATGTCATCTCGCACTCCTGACTGAGACAGCAGGCATGGACTGGGGGTTGGGTCAAATCTCTGCCACTAACGGAGGGATTGGACAATTAGTTGCCCTCACAGAGTAAGAAGTACATATTAATGCCTCTATCAAATCACAGAAAATATGTATGAGATTTAAATGAAGACCCTGTGGGGGAGCAACTAGCATAGTAGGTGCTTCGTAAAGCACATTCTTCCACCTGCTGGCTCCCTGGAAGGTTAAAGGGAATATGAATTTCTTCATATTCCTCCTCATTGAGATGAGGGCATGTGGGTATCTCCACAGCCTTTTCTGTTCTCACTCTCTGATAGACTTAAAGATTTTTATACAGTCATGAGCTCCTGCATTTGCCTTAACAATGATGGATTATTTGGAGGGGGACATTGAATGCCCAACTGTGCCTTTTTCTTGAAAGAGAGGTAGAATTGTTCTGTGCCCTGAGAATCATTTACCGTGTTCATAAAACACTTGGCAGTCTCTTGCAAATAAATTAGCGCTCAGAGCCACAGGCTTCGAGGATCTGCCCCTGAAGGTGAGTGGTAGACCTCGACGAAAGCCACATACTTTATTCTTTCAGCTGCTGATTAACCATTCCAGACACTGGCTGTTTATTTTTCACTGGCTTCTGTGATTAGATCTGCTTGGCTGACTGCATTTCAAGGCTTCGCTCTCAGTGAAACCATTTTGCCATTTAATAAGGCTGAGGGTAGAGCGTGACTGTTGTAAATCCTAGGAAGTCAGGTCAAGGTTGACCTCTCCTCCTTTCAACCTCTTTGTAGTGTTTTCTTCTCCATCAAATGCTTGTCAGTAGCAAACAAATATTTTCAGACTTCTTCTCCAGCAAATTTTCCTTCACCACAGGATTCTTTAAACAACAAATAATGTTGGGGTGCCTACCCTGTGCCAGGCTGTGCTTTAGGTGCTGGGATTCAGCACGGGGTTTGCCTTTGTGGAGTCTAATGGGAAACAGACCTTTAAAGGAACAATTAGCAAACTAATGGAAAATGACAAGGCTGGTAAGTACTGTGAAAGCGATATCTAGTGAGGAACCACAGCCATGCCGGGTGTAAGGTGAGGGGGAGGGAGGGAGGCCTCACACGGATGTTTCCCCAGTGCGTGCTTACTTTGCAGCTTCTCTGGGGACTATACACACACTCACCTTATTGCCACAATTTCCAAATCTTTACCTCTAAGCCCTTTTTGGAGCCTCTATTTTGTTTCTAACTGCCAGTTCCAGATCTTATAATAAAATTAAACATATATCAAATACTTAATTTGTTTTACATTTATTTATGTGATGCTTCTCACACGTACTGTTATTATTCCTCTTATTATTTTGTTTTTATTATACAAAATAGTATATTATTATACTCTTATTATTTTGTTTTTGAGAACACCAAATTGCGGAGGTGTCAAATACTTGCTTAAGGTCACATATTCCAGAAATGGCAGAACCCAGGTTTTGAACCCTCAGCTCTGATACTAAACTGGGGCCTTTTACCTCCCTCCCATCCTAGTGCCACTGGATGGCTTTGGCACTTCATATTAAAATGTCTACAGCCAAGCACTTCTTCTTCCTCCCTACCCAGCTGCCTATCCACCTACCCTCTAGAAAACTGTCTTTTCTGAAAATGGCATTTTCATTCTCTCTGGTACTTAAACTTGAGTCATCTATAACTCCTTCCTCTGCTTCCTCCATCCTATAACCAGTTGCTAAGTTCCATGGCTATTTCCTTTGCAAAGTCTCCTAGCTCATCATAACAGCTCTTAAGTGATCCAGTGTCAGCCTTGCCTCTCTCCAATTGATCCCACAAATGACAACCAACGTTCACCGTCTGAAATCCTGGTCAGTTGAGTTCCTCCCTTCATCAAATACATTTTGGTTTCCTAAGGAAAATCCACATCCTAAGTTCAACATTCCCCCAAAACCTTTCTTGTGGGTTGCACATTTCTCCACTGGAATTTACTGATGTGCTACCAAAACTCAATATGCCTCTGACCAAACCACATCACCTGTTGTAAAAACTCCCCTCACCCTGTGCATTCTCCAACCCTCCCTTTAGCAGTAGAATCCCAGAGGGTTAGCAGAGCACAAGACAACATTTTCCATTTTCTCTGCAACGAAGTATGGCCAAGCAACTGACCTCTAGCCAACGAAATGTGAACAAAAAGGATATGGAAACTTGAGGGTCAAGCCCTTAAAGGGAAGAGATATGACCTCCTTGCTTCCACTGGAGCCAGCTGGACTTGGTGGTCGGCCACCTTGGATGATGTAAATGACAGAACAAGGTAGAAGGGGCCAGTGTCTCATCGCCATCTTATTCTAAACTGGTCATACCTCAACATCTCCGTGGAAAATAAATTTCCCTTTTGTTTGTCATTTTGCACACATGTTGTAGAAGAAGAAAATATCTTTCTCCTCTACTTTATGTTTTTTTTTTCAGTTACTTTTTTTTTGAGGTTCCAACTCAGCAGCAATAATTTTTTTTAAAAGATACTAACCTTTGCTGCCACATTTCTTTAAAAGTGAAGAGAACAAATCACAAAAATGTCTCTGAGCATTTTTTTTTCCTTTCAGAAATGAACCCTGAAAACTACCCCTCCTTTGCTTTCTGGACAGTCAGACCTCCCTTCTGTTCTGTTAACAGAAGAAAATTTCTGAGCATCAGGATAGGGGGCTCCCACACACAGGGAGTCTGAACTATAAATATCTGTGGTGACAGATTTCTCCATAGGGAATAAAAATGGAGAAATTTGTAATGAAAAATAAGGAAGCCCCTCATCTCTCTTCTGTGAACAGGATTCCAATTATCCTTACTTGCCTTTGGGCTCCACGTTGCTGTCCGTTTATAATTTCCTATAAATCCTTTAACTCTGCTGTTTTTTCCAAATGCATTGCCACTTCCCTTTGGTCTTCCACAGGGGTTGGAAATGGCATCTAAAAAGAAGTCACTGCTTTTATTTCCTGCCCCAAGGAAATTAAACTGGGGAAAAAAAGCCAAGCTACCAAACATCCCATCTTCTTTCTCAGTGACTTCTCTGATTCAGGCAGCACTCAAGAAAGAGGAAATTACATTGAATTATAGGAGGCAAAATAATGTTATAGACTGGGTGCCCATCAGAGGTCAGTTGTGACCAGTAAGGGCTCTCTTGGTGGCAGGTACAGTTGAGATGCAGCTATGAATGAAACCCATGGAGCTTACAGTACTATGGGGAATTCACACACTGACCACACATCTTGCCCAAACCAGCCAAATGTCTGCGGACAATTTAAAAATAGTCCTGGAAGTAAAAGCAAACTACAAATCAGGTCAAGCACCCAGGGACACGCCCAGCTTTTAATCCATCGCTGCTATCGGTTCCTTTGTCAAGGCACATACATGAAGGGTAGGCCTCCCCAAGATGTCCAGATCAGACTTTGCTATGATGAATCACTTTGGATTAGTTCAAGCTGAGGTCAATTGAGGCCCTACAAGCTCAGGAGAAACTTTACCACTCCTGTAATGACCGAGAAGAATGAAAATTGGGAGTCTTAGAATTTTTGCCAGAAATAACCTTTATATGGTTTCTATAGGGCAAGAAAACATCTAATTACAGAGTATCTGGTCTTTGTCCTGCAAGTCCTCCTACTCTCTCTATGAAGCCCCAGATTTCCCATTTGCAGATTTTCCTTATGTGTGTAATTTTAAATTTATTCTTTCCCCTAACAGACCTGATTTTTAATTTGATTGTTCAACATGCCCTAGAAGAATCCAGAGTGGTACCAGGAAGTTTCCACTCGGCCCCAATACATAAATACATGATGAAGGAATTAGTGTATAAAGGAAATAAAGCCTTTTTTAAAAAAAAAATCATTTATCTGTCCACAGGCCCTTGGTCTGGCCCACCGTTGGTCTACTATTTAAATTAGCAATCACTTTCAAGTGATTCCACCCCTAAATGGCTGTATCTGCAACACATGCCACATATCTTTGATGTGTGTCTGGGGGGAGGAAGGGATTATTGATTGAATATATGTTGTATGCTTTACAAACGCTGTTTCATTTCATCTTACAGCAGCTCTGTAAGGCATATTTCACTATTCCTATATTATAAATGAGCAAATAGAGGCTAAAATTGTTTATATAATTTGCACAAAATCACACAAGTAGAAGGGAAGAAGCATGACACAGATTGAAATCCAGGGTTGTCTGAGTTCAAAGCCCTGCTCTTTCTAGAAGGTTATGATTTTTCAAACTTGCTCCAGCAGGACAACAAAGACTTATAAGCTTGACTGGGATGTTCCACTGCTAATATCAAAAAATGATTTTAAATTACAGCCTTCTTCCAATTTGCACAAAGTTAATTGAGAGAATTTTCTAAATTTCATGTTTTTCTCCTTTTATTTTTTCCCTAAGCTTTGATGTTTGCTATCCCTTATCTGATAGTGACATCAGCAGGCCTAAAAGGAATGAAAAATTAGAAAAGGATAATTAACAACTATTCACACACCATTCAGTTGATTTTCTTTTATTGTAGAATGAATGCACACAATTTTGATTTTATATTGAATTTGTGTTCTAAGAGCCTTGGGGGCTTAAGGAAGAGTCACACACACCAAGTTCATTAAAAAGGTGTTTGGACTGGATGTCCTGAGGAGGACTGTCCATCTGAGAAAAAACATCAGGATGAACCCAGCTCCAAATTAGCAAGAACACACTAGGGGCGGTGAAATTAATTTCCTATTTAGAAGTAGCTGATCAGGTTCCTTCTTCACCTTCAGCAAGTAGCTTGTCTATACTGGTTTCTATTAGGAACAGAAACAGTCCTTGGACACTCAGTAAATCACTTATTTCCCACAGAAGACACGTCCTTTCATTAAAGAAGGAGGGAAATTAGGCCACTGCCATAGAACTATAGAACGGTATTTTTATGCTGTAAACAATTATATAAAAGCCAGGTCCCACTGAGAAGCAACCTCCCAGGACAATAAGGAAAGAAAGAAAAAAGAGCTTTGAAAACAGTCAGGTTCTGAGGCTCTGCAGCCCTGCTGAGAGGCCAATTTCTTCCTTCTGGGAGCCATTTATTCAGTTATCCCTTTATTTTCCTTTCCAACATTTTTTTCAGCTCCCACTCTGTGCTGTGCGGAACTTTGCAAGGCCCCTGGGTGAACAGGAATTTTGCGGTTTGGTGGGAAACACGAGTGGTCAAGAGAATTTACACCAGCTATGCCCCATGGGCTCTGCTAGGTGGGTAAGGATACTAGGTAGAGGCCACAGAGGACTGTGAGACTCTTGGAGGAAATACATTGTATCTCCACAATGTGATGATGCCCAAAAGAATCTCCAAATTTGACACAGGCAACAAAAGCCAAAAACAAATTGGACTTCATCCAAATTAAAAATTTTTGTGCAGGACACTATAAACAGCATGGAAGGCCATTCATGGAAAATATGTGCAAAGCATATATCTCATAAAGAATTAATATTCAGGATATACTAATTACCACTACAACTCAATAACAAAAATAAACAACATGATTAAAAAATGGGCAAAGGGGAGTCCTCTTTGCAGGCGCAAGGGGTAAAGTCTCAGCACTATCAAGCTGTCAGCAGACACTTCAGCATGAGTATCCATGAGTTCAATCTCCAGCCAGGGAGGTGACCCCTATGGCACAGAAGACCTCTCCTGTCTCGCCCGCTGCTCCCCTCAGCAGTATATTTCAGTCCTTCTGCCTGTTCTGCTCCCTTCTCTGTCTCTGGTGAATCCTCTCACCCCCCACATCTCTGGCCAACAACCCAGCTCTTGTATGCATAAATAAATAAAGCTAAATCTTAAAAAACAAAAACAAAAATGGGCATAGGACTTAACTAGACTTTTAAGGAAGATAATGACAAATATACATATGAAAGACACTCAACCTCACAAACCATAAGTGAAATCCAAATCAGAACAAGAAGATGCTGCCTCATACCCTATAGTTATTTAAAAAATACTAAATTTGGGGGAGATTTAGAGAAATTAGAAAACGTGTGCGTTGCTGCGGGATGTAAAATGGTGCAGTTGCTGTGGAAATACAATGGTTTCTCAAAATATTGGACAGAGAATTGCTATATGATCCCGCAATTCTGCTTGTGGGTATATACCCCAAAAAGCTGAAAGCAGAAACTCAAACAGATATTTTATACAACCATGTTCATAACAGCATTATTCAGAATAGTCCAAAGGTGGAAGCACCACAAGGGTGAATGGATAAATAAGATGTGGTCTATTCATACAGTGGAGTGATTATCTGCATTAAAAAAGAAGGAAATTCTGGGCCTCCCCTGGTTGCGCAGCAGTTGAGCGCTGGTCTACAAAGCTGCCAGTAGCCTCTGCAGCGCCGGTTCGATCCCCAGCCACCGGTGAGGATCCCACTTGGCGCACAGACCTCTCCTGCCGCCCGCTGCTCCCCTCAGCAGTGTACTTCGGTCCTTCTACCTGTTCTGCTCCCTGCTCTGGCTCTGGTGAATTCTCTCACCCTCCCGCACTTTTGACTGTACCCAGTGCTTGCATAAATAAATAAATCTTTAAAAAAAAAAAAAAGGAAATTCTGATACATGCTTCAACAATTTTGTAAAAGTCCATGTTTTACCTTGACAAGAAATAGAGATGTAAAGGACAGCTCACTTTTTACAAGTAATTTTTGCTGTAAATGAAAATAAAAATATGATTTTCAAAGTCATTTTCTTGTTCTTATTATCATTTCCTCAGTGATTATTGAAAGAGAATTTTCATTCCCTTTCAGGCAAGATATTATTTAGCACCATAATGACAACACTTCCTCTGCATCCTTGATAGAAAACACAAAATAAAAGTTTACTTAACATCCATCACCTCATGGAGATGCTCACTTTGATGAGAACTTTTAGATTTTCTCTCAGCAACTACTAAATATACTATACACTTGTCTTTACTGTACTCATCTTGTTGTGCTTTATATTCCAGTAGTGATTTATCTTGAAATTATATATAAATGAAGTTTATATATAACTAAAGTTTCCCTCCACCCTCTACCTCTGGTAACCACAAATCCGATCACTTTTTTAAAAAAATAAGTTTTTTTTTTTTTAGATTGCACATATGAATGAGATCATACCGTCCTCTCTCTCAGATTTACTTTGTGTTTAGTTTTTTGAAAAACTGCAAAACTTGTCCAGTTTTGTGATTTTCAGTATATAAGTCTTGTAAAATTAAAGATTTACACTGAAGTATTTTTTTCAATGATTTTAAATGACATTGTATTTTTAAATTTTAAGTGTTTGCTGGTAGCATATAAAAACGCAATTGAGGGCCTCCCCGGTGGCGCAGCGGTTGAGCGCTGGGTTGCAAAGCTGCCCGCAGCCTCTGCAGCGCCGGTTCGATCCCCGGCTGCTCCCGGGCCACCGGAGGAGGGTCCCGCATGGCTCGCAGACCTCTCCTGCTGCCCGCTGCTCCCCTCAGCAGTGTACTTCAGTCCTTCTGCCTGCTCTGCTCCCCGCTCTGGCTCTGGTGAATTCTCACCCTCCCGCGCTTCTGACTGTACCCAGTGCTTGTATAAATAAATAAATAAATAAATAAATAAATAAATAAAATCTTTAAAAAAAACGCAATTGATTTTTTGGGGGGTTTCATTTGTTAATCTTTGTTCTCTGATGTCAGTATCAGTTCTACAAAAGATTTTGGAGAGTCTTTGGGATTTTCTATGTAAAAAATGTTGCCTTCTTCCAACAAGGGTGATTTCTTTATTTCCAATATGCCTTATATTTCCTTTATTTCATTGACTACAACTCTCAGTACTGTGTTGAGTAGTATCTACTGGTGAGAATATTTACTGTCACCCATCCTCACTTTCCAATCTTAGGGCAAATACATGCTTTCTTTCACTATTAAGTATGATATTAGTTGTAGGATTTTTTGTACTGTCTTTGTCAGCTTGAGGAAATTCCCCTGTACTTGTTTTCTGAGCATTTAGTTACAAATAGGTAGTAGATATTGTCAAACACTTTTCTGCATCAATCAATAAAACTGTGACTTTTCTTCTTTAACCCATTAATATGGCAAATTAAATTGTTTTTCATATTTAAGCTAATCTTGAACACCTGGAATAAACCCCACTGAATCATAATATATAAATCGTATCATATATTATTGTTAATTCTATTTGATAAAACTTTATAAATGCATTTTGCATCTATATTCCGAGTATTTCATTTTCCCTTATACTATTTTTTTTTTCTAGTTTGATATCAGGGTAAAAATAGCTTCATAAAAGGAATTGGTAAGTATTCTCTCCTATTCTATTTTCTGGAAGACGTTAAACAGAATTAATGTTAATTCTTCCACAATATATAGTAGGATTCTCCAGTGAAGCCATTTGGGTCTGGAGATTTTAAATTAGCATTTCAATTTTCTTAAGAGTTATAGGGTTATTCAAATGATTTATTTCATATTGGGCATTATTGGAATTTGCATTTTTTTTAAGGAATTGGTCCATTTCATCTAAGTTGTCATGTAATGAGTTGTTGATAATATCCTCTTATCCTTTTGAGTCAGGTTTGTTGCTAAGCCATTTCACTCCTGGTTTTATTTTTTTTATTTTTTTATTTAAATTTTATTTTTATATTCCCCATACAATTACAACCCCCTGATTTTGACCCCAAGCCCACCTTTCCCCACCCCCTACCCCCTATAGAGTGTCTCTGGTTCATAGTTGTTTATTGATTTTGATATTTTCTTTCTTATAGTTATTCTTTTTCCTGGTCCCTTATTTAAGTTTTCTAGATTCCTGCTATGAGTGAGACCATCAGGTATTTTTCTTTTTCTTTCTGGCTTATTTCGCTGAGCATGATCCCTTCCAGCTCCATCCATGTTGCTGCAAATTGCATGTGTTTATCTTTTTTGAATGCTGAGTAATATTCCATGGTGTATATATACCACATCTTCTTGATCCAGTCATCTATTTTGGGTCATTTGGGTTGTTTCCAAAGCTTAGCTATTGTAAATAGTGCTGCTATAAACATAGGGGTGCAGGTGCTCTTTGGAATTAATGTTTCTGTGTCCTTTGGGTAAATACCTAGGTCACTCCTAGTTTTAGAATCTGAGTCTTCTTGGTTTCTTTGTCAGTCTTGCGACAGGCTGGTCAATTTTGTAAATCCTTTTGAAGAATCACCTTTTTGTTTTATTGATGTCCCCTATTATTTTCTGTTTTCAAATTCACAAAGTTCTGACTATATCTTTATCATTTCCTTCCTTATGCTGACTTTGGGTTTATTTTGCTTTTAATTACTTGAAATAGGATTGTTGAGATAGGGTTGCTGATTTGAGACTTTTCTTCTCTAATGTAAGCACTTAATGCTATAAATGTCCCTCTCAGCATTGACTTAACCGTATCCCACAAATTTTGACTGTTGTATCTTCATTTTGATTAAGTTCAGTACTTTTTTACTTTTATGCTTACTATGTTCTTTCTTCTTGTTTTCTGAATCCTTATTTTTCAGTTTCTTTCTGATTAGATATTTCTTCTAGCCATTCTTTAGAGTTCTATATTGTATTTTTAAAGATACAAACACAAATTCTGAGCATTCCTTCATCTGAGAATGTTTTGATTTCACCTTCATTATTGAGATATTTTCATAGAGAATTCTGAGTTGACAATTCTTTTCTTTCAAGATTTAAAAACTATGTCTTTTCTTTGGAGCTCCATGGTTTCTGAAGAGAAATCTGGTATCACTCAGATTGTTTCTGCCATATATATGGCATTATTCTTCTCTAGCTACATTTAAGATTGTTTTCTTTGCACTTAGTTTTCAGAAGTTTACCCATTTTAAGTCTTGGTATGTATTTCTCTGGGTTTTATCATATTTGGGATTTCATCATATGTAAATCTATAAGTTTATATCTCTTCTTAAAAGTGGAAATTTTTTCAGCTATTATTTCATTGAGTACCCTTTTCAGCCTTTCCTGTTTATTCTTTTTCTTCTAGGACTCCATTGACATGAATGCTATAGTCCCACAGATCCCCCTTACCTCTATTGGGTATTTTTCTTTCTTTCTTTCTTTCTTTTTTTTCAGCTAATTTTCTTTGTTTTTCAGATCAGGTAATTTCTATTTCTTTATCTTCATTTTCATTAATCTTCCCTCCTCCTCCATTCTCTATGCCTTTACCCTGTTCAGAGACTTATTTATTTCTTCTTTGAATTATTTAAATTGCTTCCTGATTAGTCTCTAAATTGAGTCTTCCCTTTTTCCCAGTCTCTTCTGTCCTATAAATTATGGCCAAATTTATCTCTCGAGGAAACCTTCCTTAATCACCCAAATGAGAACCATACCTTGTCCCCATCAACAGCCATAGCCTTTTGCTCACATATCTCACATATTTTCAATCCATTCACAGTTACAAGACAGAATCTACACTGCTTGCAGGGTCTCGCCTCTTGTAGAAGATCAGGTCTACTTGACTCAGTGGTCCAGGAAGGAGAGCAGGCCAATCAGTGGGTGTGGAGACTGAAGCTGGCTTCAACAGCTTCAACATGGCATGGAGGTGTAGCATCTGCTTACTTCTAGAAGGTGTGTCAGTTTCAGGAGTTTCTGCTGTTTCTGGGCTTCTCTGAAGGTGCACGAAGGGAAACAAATGAGATACATCCATTTTGCTTGTTCTGAAGTCCATTTGGAGATCTAAAGCAGCCCCCTCCACCTATTAATAGCTCTTCCTGTGATGTATGTCATAGGCAGAGTTCACCCTTTGTGGTTTTGAGTGCTTTCTCTAGTAGCACCATAGTAGCACTTACTTGCTTCAAATCTTAGTTCTCCTGCCTATTCCTTGTGTAAATGTTAAACAACTTAGTTAACTTTCTTGTACCTTGGATTCCCACCTGCAAAATGGGAATAATTATAGTGCCTATTGATCATCCCACAAAATGCTTAAAACTGTTCATGGCACTCAATAAATGCTAGCAACAGACATTTTCAAAATTTTCTACTGCCCTCAACAGAAGAATATTAGTGAGGATCTGAGAGAATACCCCAAATTAGCTTCAACTTGCTTGAAATTTTTAAGCATTATATTTTACTTTAATATTTATGCAATGTTTGCATTCTACCCCATGATAAAGTTCAGTTTGTCTTAATATCTGACCAATGTTCTTCTGCAAAATATTCAAGAAAAATGGCTACTCTAGAAAGATGCCTTCACTCTTGGACAGGGTGGAGAGTCCTAGTTGCACATTCCACAGTTTAAAGGCACAATCCCAGTGGACCTTGGGTCAAAGTCGCAGAGGACTGGTACCCAGGCCAGCGCCACAGTGTGTCTCACTGATGAATGCTGGGTACAGGCCCTGACTGTTTTCCCTTCCCCTGAGTCTCCCTAGATTGAGGTTTACAGACCTACCATAGGACTAGGGTAAGGGTCTTCTTCCTACTCTGTCCAGTAACCACTCAACAAAACATTAATCCTGCCACTGCTAGGAGTTGAGTCCCATGTGAACAAGGTGGACATAGAAATTCCCTAGCCTCCCATTTGTGGGAACTGGTTTCTTATTGGATGTGTAGAATATGGGCAACGTGAACATGGAAATAAAAAATCTTGGCTTGGATTTCCTGGGCTATGATCATCAATAAAATAGGGCAAAAGAGAGCTATAATCTAATGTACTATATTACTGTAATTAGAGCTTCATGCATAGAGTTCTCTCCGCCCTCCTTCCAAAATAATGAAAGAGTTTAACATAAATAGTCGTGACTTTATTCTCCATCATGTGGTGTTCAGTGATTGGGTAATTATGGTAACAGCATATAGTTAATGGATGTTGAGTTCAGAATGTAAGAGACTGAAAAAAAGCATACGAAGAAAAGGAAAAGAACCATAGGGTCACAATGTAGCAGAGTTGGGAGGAAATCTGGCAATTGTATATCCTACACCCCTCTTTACAAAGAGGAACTGAAACTCAGAGGGGTTACATGACCTGCAAATGTTGACCCTCAGATGGAAGTGCAGTGAGAACTAAAATCTAGATTCCTCTCTCCTGTTCAGATTTTCTTCTCTGGGATATCATAAGGCAGAATGTTCTAGAAAGTTTTCCACATGGCAAGCAGACTTTATTAACAAAACCTGTCAAGGTAGAAAATAATGTTTCTGTGGTTTAAGCTGTTGTCTGTCCTTTTATTGCCTAGACTCTAAAAGTCATGGTCATTAAATGTCAACCGTACTCAGCAATGAACATTTGAATCATTCTTTGTATGTATTCACTGTTTCTTTGACATAGCAGAGCAGAAACAGCAAGATCTAACTTATTATTGGTGAGCTTAGTTGTTTATTTTCTGTTTGTTTTTACTTGTTATTACATTGAAAATATCACATAAATAATAAACTTTCCCATAAGAATGTCAACATTTCTTAGTCCTACACTACATATAAGAAACTCAGGCAGGGTTGGTGCTTTTTGGAATGAAGGCACAGGACACAAGCTAAGCATCCTCATGGCACAACCAGGAAACAGACTCTAACTCCCAACAGGAAGCCCAGGTGCAGATCAACACAAACATTCATCACCCCCATTCCTGTCACGTGCTAAACATAAACACAATCACAGCCATGGTCAATCACATGGCCTTCCTCCACTTTTCTCCTCTTTCCCTGAAGAAAAGGAGAGATCGAGGCTAACAGAGGCAAGAGTATAAGCTCATCTCTCCAGGAATTCCTGATGAGTCTGCCATTTGCTCCTCAATAGCAGAAAGCCACATAGAGGGACAGGAGGAAGGGGCCTTCATCCTTTCTGCTCTGCCCAGTAATCACCCAACAAAACATGCACCCTGCCATGGCTAGAACTAAGTCCCACGGAACACGATGTACATGAAAAATCCTATTCTGCCCATAGGACAGGAAATGAGCCACTCTGGAAAGAGTAAAGCCAGTCAGTGGCAGTCACGGGTATCACTTGGCAGCAATGCAGCTGGACACATTCCTAAGGAAGTAGAAGATTCATGCCATTGCATCCAAAGAGAGATAAGATGCCACTACACCGAGAAGACATTTCTCCACGAAGTTAATGTACTTTATGTTCTTTCTTGCTTTGATTTCAAGTCTCCCCACTCTCCATCCACCCGCCCCCACTTCAGCTTTGCAATGCAACCAAGTCTCAAATATCTTGTTTAACAGAGTCACTCAAAGTCAGATTCCAAAATGAGATTAGGAGGATGTCAAGCCAGCAGCTGAGACCAGGGATATAAATATGCAAAGACCCCTCTTTGTGGGACCTCTGCCTTCTTGTTAGGTGCAGAGGGGCTGTAGGTGCACACAGAGGTGAGTACAATCAACGATTCTACCGCCTGGACACACTGCAGCCATACATGTCTCTGGAGTGCTCCCCATCACAGTGCTTTCCTGCCAGAGATTTTTTTTGAGCATCCCCAGACGTCTATGCCCAATGGCAGGATGGTTGCTGTTGTCTTCACTGACGCACAAGGAAACTGAAACCCAGTGAGGCTAAGCACACAGACACTTGATAGAACAGAAAAGGCTAATGTATGATATATTTCCTGAAGGTCTACTCTACGCCACTCACTTGAGAGTGCGATACCAATTTAGCTCCTTTATCTGCAAAATGGGGCCTTAAAGATGCCTCCCTCTAGGGTGTTGTAAGGATTAAATGAAATAACACAATAGAAGTGATTAGCATGGTGGGTGCCTGGGAAGTCTTCTATTTAAGTGATAGCTGCTTCACTTACACGTGTCTATTATGATTTCCATTTTACAGACAAGGAGACTGAGGCACAGAAAGGAAAATGACTCACTCAGTCACCAGCATGTTAAATGGCCGCTTCAGGCATCAAATGCAGATCTGCATGACTCCAAAATCTGCTCACTCGCTTTCCTCTCAAGAACATGATTTTCCCAGAATGCAGGGTGCTTGCTTCCAAGTTCTGTGCACTTTCCTTGATGCTTCACCCTGATTGGAGAAAGTGCTGTGACCTGCTTTGATTAGCAAACCCAAAGCCTTCTGTCTCAGAAAATACACAACAATCTGTCATCATGCACGCAAAATTCCAAGTGCTATGTTTCATAAAGATTTCTGTGACATAAAGAGACATTCTCATCAGTCTCCAGAGCTGCTAAGCAATTCAGAAGCAGAGCCAAGTGTCTGGGGCTAATAATTAACATGAAAGTCCAAAGGATGTTCTATCAGTATTTCTACAATTCCACAAATTCTTTTTCTTTATTATATAATTTCCATTAGTTCTTTTTTGGTAAAAGGTTCAAGGGACATACAAAAATTACTGGAGTGCTCGCTTCGGCAGCACATATACTAAAAATTACTGGAAAAATACTTCCTTAATTTCTGTGGTTTCTTGCACATAATACACATTCTATAAATGCCTGTAATATTTATGACTGAGTTCTAAATGAACACATCTATTTTCTTCTTGCAAATTGGCTCAAGGACCCAGTTTTATAGGGACTAATAACTTTCTCCCTGAGAAGTGTTCAGTAATGTCCACTGCCTTTATATATTTTTTTAAAGATTTATTTATTTATACAAGAACAGGGGTACAGGCCAGAGCTGTGGGGGGTGAGAGGATTCACCAGAGACAGATCAACTGCAATACACTGCTGAGGGGAGCAGCGGGCGAATCAGGAGAGGTCTGCTGTGCCATGTGGGTAGCTCCCTGGCCAGGGATCAAACTCGTGCTGCAGCGGCTGAGGCAAGCTTCAGAGATTGCGTCTTAAGCTCTTGCTCCACGAGGGAGGACCTGCCTTTATATTTTAGATGCTCCCGATGCAAGGGTATATATACCCCACTCATGTGGCTGGAGACTTAGAGGTGTGCTAGCACAGCCAGAGCTCATGCCTGCTTGAGCACTCAGCTTGAGCTTGAGCAGGAGGCTCCATATTTAGGGTGCCAGCACAAGTAGGGAGCCCTCCTTCCTCTGGATGTTGGGTTCATTATGGGCCACTTGCTGGGGACTGGCCAGTTCTGTTCCTATGCCTACCCATTTGATGATTCTTCTTAAGAATCAACATGTAGACAGCATGAACAGAGACACATCTGAGCTATAGCACATGCTCTGCTGGGAGCGCCATCACAGGGCATGCAGGTGAAATGAGAACTGGAGTTAGAATCTTAGCTCTGTGGTCTCAATAGGGGACACTTCTCCTCCATTTCTCCCTCCCTATTGATAGAAGTGACAATGGAAACACCTATTAAACAGAATCTGTGTGCACAGAAGATGTTTGTGAAAGCACTTTGTAAACAATGAAGAGATAAGCTGGGCAATCTTAAAGGATCATTACCACCCACAGCGGAAAGAGAAATAGCTCTCAGTGTACTATTGTATTGTCCTGGACTTGGAAAGAAAAACAGCTCATGATATATTCTTAAAAGTCAATAACTTCAGATTACTTTTATGCACCTCTCTCAGGTACATTAAGTTACAGTTGCCCAAAAATTAGTCACTTGAGCACCAGCCACTTTCACAATTTTTCCGTAGATAGCCAACTCTAACCTGGGTTATAATTTATCTAGTAAATGACGTCAAATTTAAGTAAACTGCATTTGTATATGTTTTCACCTTGCTTTAGTCAATAAATCACAGGTTTGATGTCCTCATAACATGTGCTTCTACACCGCACATTATGTGGGGAAACATTAGCCAGACATCACTGAACTGCTTATTCTAGCTAAAGGAGCAGTCTTCCCCAGGAAAGAGCCTGCCAAAACTTCACGTGAGCTGGCTGGCCAAAAATGACGTGGATGTCCCCAAAGCAGAACACAAGTGCGCTACCAACATATGCAAGTGCAAGCACACACTTCAATCCATTAACAGTCACCTATAATTAGAATTACTTACATTCCAAACATGCTTTACAGCTTCATCAGCACATTCATGATCATAGCACAATCTTGTCTGGACCACAAACCTGGCAGAAGGCAGGTTGGCTGATAAGATCCTTTCACAGAGGGGCTGAGAGCTGTTGAGGACTTGTGCAAGATCACAAGAAATAAAGAGGTAGCCATCACTAAAACATCTGTCTTCATTTCACTCACCCTCCTCAGGGGGAACTATTATTATTTTTTAAAACTGCTTTCCCTCGCTGGGCAGAACACTCTCCAGTCATCTCATTATCTATCCAGTCTTCTGCCTACTTATCCACTGGTGTATGTATGCATCTCATCCATTTGTCCACAACCCCACTAGTCCATCCATCCACTCATCCATTATTTTATCTGCCCTTCCATACATGTATCCACATCCATCTCTCCATCTACCCATCCATCCACTCAACTGCCACTCTCCATCCATCCATCCATCCATCCACCTACCCACCAACCCTCCCATCCTCCCATCCATTCAACATTTGAGGACCTACTTTGTGCTTATCACTTCACAAAGCACTGAAACTACTTAATAGCGCTCATTCTTATAGGGAGTTTTCATTTTGTACAGGGATGGCAGCAAGAGTAATAAGCACATCAGTTTCTTTCTCAATAGATTTTTCTCTGATGATAGCAAAATATAGTAATATGCTCTAATTCTTCCTGCCAAAGGAAATAAAATACTTGGGAGTCTGACAACAAAAGAATCAGGAAAAGACCTAGTTAATAAGAGTCCTCTCTTTCATAAGTACATCAGAAGTACAATAATTATGGTTCTGTTGTTGGATCACTTTAGATGAAAAGGGCGTATTTCCAATTACTTAATGTGAGTAACGAATTCAAATAATTAATAATAGATGTATGATAGTCTTGGAACTTGATGGAAAGCCAATTTAACCATCTAGGTGATTTTTCAGATTACCATTCAGATTTGAGATTCACTTCATGGATGCACTGTTTTGGTATTTTAACTCCTCATTTTCAGAGTTGAGGACAGTGAACCAATTATTAATGACACAGGTGGCCTAG
Source organism: Talpa occidentalis (assembly GCF_014898055.3). Taxonomy (NCBI): domain Eukaryota; kingdom Metazoa; phylum Chordata; class Mammalia; order Eulipotyphla; family Talpidae; genus Talpa; species Talpa occidentalis. The sequence continues at coordinate 104,599,336 of NW_023604861.1, read as the reverse complement.
CATATTGAGACCCCATAAAAAGATATGTTTTGGAGTAGATAAAAAAATCTTCCCTAGGAATCTCCCTGGTGGCACAGGGGTTAAAGACAGCACTGTAAAGCTACTGCCAGCCACTACAGCATGAGTTCGATCCCCAGCCAGCCAGGGAACTAACCCACATGGCACTGCAGACCTCTCCTGTCTCGCCCACTGCTCCCCTTAGCAGTGTATTTCAGTAGATCTGCCTGTTTTGTTACCCACTGTCTCTGGTGAATCCTCCCCACCCCCTGCACCTCTGGCTTACACCCCAGTTCTTGTATGCATAAATAAATAAATAAATAAATCTTTTAAAAAAAAAAAAAACTTCCCTAGACCTCTCAGCATCACACCTCTCCTGCTACCCCTGCATTCTTGCCTCTTCTTTTTAGTATTAGTGTTCCTTGGGATTTCATCCTTGGCTTCTGCTCTTCCACTGAATCTTGCTGAGCAACTTCATTCCTCTAAAGCATAGAATGACTGACATCACCACTTATATCTTGTGGACCCCAAAATTTCACAAGGGCACAGGTCATGTTCCTGCTCATGGTTGCTCCCCATGCCTGGAACATTATATGTACTCAGTAAATAACTGCTACATCTCCCAAGATCACATTACTGTCTAAGTGTTCCACAAGTTAACTAGCAACTGAAATTAAATGTATTGTATTCATAAAGAAATATATCAAAGGACATTATATAAATGAGATTCCTTCTCCATATTTCCATAGTATCATCACCCAACCATTTTGTAAGACCTAAGAAATCTAAAGTCATTCTGGAACCCTCCCAGGTCAAATACCAAGTTATATTGATTTTACCTTCTAAATCTCGGTCAAGTCTGCCTGTTTCCCCCATTGCCACTGCCACTTCGTAGAGATGTCCAGGGCAGTCTTTCCTATCATTTCCACACCACAAAGCAGTCAACTGGGCAGTCAGAGCCTATCCTGCTAAGCACACCATTAACATCTGCTGGGGAATTTTTCTTGTCCCTAGAACAAAGCCCCACCCCTCACCATGGCCTCGGGCCCTCCGATAAGGTTCCTACCTCTCCAGCAACTTTACACTCATTTCCCCCAGCCCTATACTCTAAACATCCATGACTTATTTTTTGTTCTTTGAACCCACCCATGCTTTCTTATTTCTGAGCCATGGCCCATAATGTGCCTTCCACCTGGAATCCTCTCCTTTTCCTTCTGTTGTATGTTTAGCTGATCACCTTCCACTCATTTTCCAGTTTCCAACTCAAAAATTTACATCCTGCAAGAAGCCTTCCCTTTTCCCCTCAAAAAATGAACACCCCCAAAAGGTCTCTATCACCCTCTATATCTGCACACATAGTAAATGTTTCTCACTTGTTTAGTTATTTGCTTCACTTGCCTCTCCGGGGGAATATTTATGTCTACATAGCTGAGCCCAGGACCTGGACTAGATCATATTTGCTTAAGGAATAGGACAGTCGGGAAATTTTTAAAAGAAATTCTTTTTAAATTATTTAAAATGTTTTTTAAAAATTATTGTTCAGTGATGAGAGCTGTCAGAGTAGTGGTTATGTCTGATAAAGTACACAAGGGTAGACTCCAAAGTGACAGAAATTATCTCATTCTGGTGGAGGTTCTAAGGAGTTTACATAGGTAACAATTCACTCTTGCACACTTCATGGTGAAGTAATTCTTGTAAGTCTTTATTCTAAAAATGTGGTTGTTTTAGAAGGACCACGCCTTACTTAAAATTGAGACCCTGATATATTTTCAGAGAAAGAAGTTATTTCAAATTCATTCTCCACAGAATCACATACACTATTTAAAAAGAAATTCACAAATCAGAGGGGTCTGAGTTAAAGATATAACTATATTTCAAAGTTTGAGGTATTTAAGCCACAGAAATGATAACTGCTATTCTGTGGGATACACATTATTAATATTATTACTTTCCTTCTAGAATGGTAACCATGCCATGAGGGACCGGGAGACTCCTTCACAGCCTCATTAAAAAATGATCTCTGTTGGGCCTCCCTGGTGGCACAAGGGGTTAAGACGCAACCTATGAAGCAATCTGCAGCACTGCAGCATGAGTTCGATCCCTGGCCAGGCAGCTATGGCAGACCTTTCCTCTCTCACCCACTGTTCCCCTCAGCAGTGTATTTCAGTTAGTTTGCCTGTTTTGCTCCCCACTGTGTCTCTGGTGAATCCTCTCACCTCGACACCTCTGGCCTGTACCCCAGTTCTTGTATGCATAAATAAATAAATCTTTTTTTTTTTTTTAAAAATGGCCTCTGTTATGCCAGCTTCTGGGGAAAAAAAAAAAATTCCAAGAATCAAGAAATTCAGAACTGTCTGTCTTAGACTAGAATGTCTAGAACTTCAAGATTCATTTTCTAGCCACTAGACAAAGATGTAGAGGGTTTAGGAACTTGTTCTCTATAAGTTATTTTGAAGAACTCTGGGCTCACAAATGTGGAGCTTCGTAAAAAGTCCTTCCTGCTCCCGGTCCTTCCTCGGACCAGTTAAATACAAGCTTTGAAAAACATCAATTAAAACATGATTTCACTAGGGTTCCAAACACACAGAAGACACTATATGCATCCAAAATTATGAGAACCACAGCCCATAACCACTGAAAAGTCACTTGAGATGAAAGTCAATGCCTTCAGTCCTCTGGGGTGAATTTTCCACAAATGCAACTGTTTTACAATTCTTGGTATTGGCTTCAGTCAAAGTTTCAGTTGCCTTATGTTATGGCTATTGGTATTTTTGACACTCCAAAATCAAAGGAGAGATTTTTTTTTTAATTCCTGATTAATTTCTAATTCCTAACTAAGGTAAACCTTACCATCACTATCATTCTTACCAGAGAAAGAAAAAAAATTTAAGTATATAAATCTTTTCCCGTGGGATGAAAACATCCCAGCCACCTCAGCCTACGAGGTTTGAAGCCTCATTGTGCCGCTTTCCAGAAGGAAAAACTGAAGTAGCTAATTGGCAACGGAAAGCTGACTGAGTGTGCCCCAGCGGATGTACTTATTTCTAATTTGGAGCACTCCGTCGCTTTTTCACAGTCACTCACGAAAAGGAAATAACCTGATAAAGTTGTCATCACACAGGGAAATGAGAGGGGCGGGGAGGCTGGGGGGTGGGGGCTGGCAAGGGCGACGGTCAGTGATGGTGATGGTGGTGATGCTGATGATGGTGGTGGCGCTGGCCGGCTCCTCTCCAGTTCCTCCATCACTGCCCGTCCTCTGCCTCCTCGGCGCCCGCGTGGCCTCTGCCCGGAGAAACACAGCCGACAGGATTTGCACCCCAGGCTGCGGCGCCCGGCGAACCGGCACCCCTTCCTCGAGCCTCGCCTCGCGGCGGGCCCCGCGCCCCTCCACCCCGCACCCCTTTCTTTCCACCTGGACCGCTCTCGGCGCCCCGCGCCCCTCTCCGCGGCGGTCCCTTTGGCGCCCGCGCCCCAGCGTCGCCGCACGCCCGGCGCGCACCTCCAAGGGGACCCCGCAGCCCCGCAGCCCCGGCCGGGCGCGCCCCCAGCCCTGGCCCCCGCTCGGCCGAGCCCCCAGCGGCCCGAGCGCGGTCACTTACGCCAGCTTTGGGCCCCGCCGCCCGGCGGCCCGAGACAAAGGCTGCGCTGCCTCTGCGCCGCCGGCTGCTCCTCCAGCCCGCGCCGGCCGGGGACCGGGAGGAGGATGGGGCTTGGGGGGAGGGGGGAGATCGGGAGCCGGGAGAGGGGACAGCGGGGAGGGGCCGCCGCGGCACCAACCACCCGCTGCAGCGGCCCAGACCACAGCCCTCCGCCCCCGGCAGGCCGCCCTCCCGGGCGCCGTCCTCTCGGGGGTCTTCGGCCCGAAAACCTCCCCCCAGGGCCCAGGGTACCGCCCCTTGGGGGGCGGGGTGAGAGGAAGAGGAAGGAAAAGAGGAAGACGTGTGTGTGCGTGCGTGCGCGTGAGTGTGTGTGTGTGTGTGTGTGTGAGTGTGTGTGTGTTCTTATCGTGAGCCTCTTCATCCACCCCCGCGCTCCCGAGCAAGCTTATGCAAATGCCAGGCTCATCCTCAGCTGTACCAGTCCAGAGGCGCTCCCACCTCCTTCTCTGTTCACGCACATCCACCCCCTGAATGATCCGACCATTTGATGGAGAGCAAAACTGAGATCTGTAAGGTTAAGGGACTGAAGATGCAGGGCTGGGGACAGGCAGGCTGGGAGAAGAATGCCAGGTGGTGAGCCCTTTAAGGGGGGGATCCACACCTTACCTGTTTCTGTCCTGCACCCAGCACCCAACTCCCAAGCTTGCACCTAGCCAGATGGGTCAGGGTTGGAGGGTGGGGACAAGCACATGCTCTCCTCCGTGGGCCTCAAGGGAGTCTGGTAGGCATCCCCTCCTGGGAGAAGTAACACTCCTGCATCTTGTTAGGAAGAGTAGGTTTATTTTAATTTTTAAAATTTTGTTGTTAATGGAATTTTTAAAAATCTAAAGTACACTAGCAGATAAACCCACGGCGCTCAGTTCAGCTTCAAGGATTGTCAATGACCCCTCTTCGCCATTGCAGAGACTAAGGAAGGACTTATAAAAAGCATTATCCCATTTTACATATTTAAGAATAATTCTTTAACTTTACTGGAATAGACCTGGGTTCTGCTGCCTGTCACCACCAAAAGCCAGTAAGCAGAGACAAGAGTTGAATCTACAAGTGCTTGTATTTTTCAGATCACTGGCCATCGGTGACAGAGAATGGTGGGCATCGTACCTTGAAGAAACCCTTCCCCCATCTCATTTTGAACTGGCCCTTTTATAATGGGTTAGATACAGAGGGCCATAAGCAAATAGCCCTCGGAACAGCCCATCACAGTTGACGGTTCAGAATTCTTTGCCTTCAGCCCCCAGAACTTGTCATCATCCTTGTGGTTATCTTGATGCTGGTACATCTGATGGCATCAATGCCTGGCACTCTTTTGAGCATCATAAGAGCAGGAATCTCAGTTTAAAGCAAGAGTTTTAGTTTAAAGAAAACATGATTAGTCATATAGTGTGTACGTACAGCCTTTGCTATGTGCAGATTTTTATACTAGGTATGGTACCCTTCCCTTCCTACCTAGCCTCTATGGTTGGTAACATTGGGCTGTGATTTATTCACAGCTGATGGGTATTCATGAGTAATTATTTGCCAGGTCTGTGTTTAGGCTTTCCCTGTGCTGCTTAGCTTTTGTGCCAGCCTTAATTTTGTCTAAAACTGGCAGCTGACAAGAGTTGTGCAGAATTGTTACTGCCGTGCTGCTGCTTTAGTAAATGCATGCATTAGTAAGCACTGATTCAGCAAGGTCAGACTCCTTTCTTGGAATATCATTACCAGGGTTAAAAAATAGGCCCCCATCCTTGCCCAGCAGGCATGTTTTCAAGGCTTGACTAGATAAAGGGAATGGATAAGGTTGCTATGGGAATCAGGCTCTAAGACCCATCACCTTGACCCAATCTGGCAGAGCTCCAGGATAGAGTTAGAACACATTTTGTGTCAAAGGTCAACACCTTTGAAGCAAAATGGCACCCACTGAAAGAATATAAGGGAGCCTCAAGTCTCCTGTTCTGTTCTTCACTGTCTCTGGTGAGTTCCTTCACCATGCCTTCAGACTACACTCTGTTTTTCCCCACAATACCCTTAAAAATTTTGATTGAGGGGAGGGATTGGGGTCAGAATTGGGGGGTAGCAATTGTATGGGGAATGTAAAAATAAAATTTATTATTAAAAAAAAATTGGATCTTTAATAAAAAAAATTGATTGAAGTTTTCAAAAAAATGCACACAAAAATTCTATTTAAATTCCAGGGATTTTTACCCTATGACCCAGCAATTCCACTACTAGGAGTCTACCCAAAGGACACAAAAACATTAATTCAAAAAGACACTTGCACTCCTATGTTCATTGCAGCACTATTTACAATATCTAAAATATGGAAACAATCTAAATGCCAAAAAACAGATGACTGGATCAAGAATATGTGTGTGTGTGGGGGGGGAGAATGTGTGTATGTATAATGGAATACTACTCAGCAATCAAAAAAGATAAACTTATGCTATTTGCATAGATGGAGCTGGAAGGGATTATGCTCAGTGAAATAAGTCAGAAGGAAAAAGAAAAATATTGGATGTTTTCACTTACAGGAGGAAATTAGAGAAACTGCAAGGGGTGGGGGAAAAAAAAACAAAAATAGAAGTCAAACTATAAATTGCAGACATTCATCAGGGAAGGCGGGGGAAGGATCAAAACAGGACAAAAGAGCACAAGAGTCTATGACGATGGTTCACAGGTGTCTTAGTGGTGGGAATTTTATGGGGACAACCTGAGAGGAGACATCAAACACTGTACAAAAATGAACAACAGTGTAAAAATATATAAAGAAAGGAAGTGAGACACAGGGCAAGCTAGAAATTAGGCAGTTTTAGGGACAGTGCAGGAGGGGACCTCTGAAGAATTTAGGGAGGCTTCAGAGATAAGGACAACCAAGGGAATGTAACCAATTCCACTGGGAAAAACAAACATCTCAGGATCAAGGACAACATTGTTAACGCTGGTCCTGGTTTCCTTCAGGTGGTAAAGGGAGGCAGAGATTGGAGAAATAGAGAGTGGTTTAATTTATGGACAACTTAGAAGGGCAGCTGTTTAACTTCAATGCAGGGATGTCCATCCAGAGGACTGGGCCATAAAGATAAAGATGCAACAAATGGGGAAAGAGAAAGCTGTTAGATAAGGAATGTGAAGATCCCCCACTCAGTAGCAAATTAAGTGAGACAGACAAAAACTAACCAATCACAAAGAGACTGGTGGAGCTTTAGAATAATGAGGGAAAAAAGGTATATAGTCCCTGAGACACGACTCCACTTTGGCTTCCTTGCCCCTCCCAGGCCTGGTTCCCTGGCCTGGGAGTCCCACTTTATTTCTGCTCTTTTTCTCCTCAATAAACTTTTTCTTTCTCTAAACAAACCTGCCTCTTCTCGCTTGCTTGCCTGAGCATCTGCGAAGTCCCTGCTGCGGCTTCGTGAGACCCCAACCCTGGGGGTCTAGTGGCTGGGGCTCAGCGCTGCCCTGCAGCCTGGGATCTGTTCCTGGCTGGGAGACTAGGCCTGACAATTCTGGTATCAGAAAAAAGGAAAAGAAATAAATTGCAGGGATTTCAATCCAATTCTCATAGGTTGAACCAAAGTACAATTTACTAACTACAAACTTCAGAGCTGGGTTAAAGGGTCCTTTCTACCCTTTGGAGTCCCATGAATGGGATCTGACATTTCCAGGGGCCCAGCCCCCACGGGGAGAACTGGATTTCCCTCTTGTTTGCCAAAAGTTCTGGGGTCCCAACTAAAAGTGAGGGACTTTCTTCCCCTGGGAGGAGGCTCTATATTTGTTTTGTAAAAGTACATTTTGGAAATGACTTCTCAGGTGTGCCTCAGAAGATCATCATTCCAGGAGGAAGAGACAAAACCTGTGCCAAGGGCATATGGACATTTACCTGATCTGAACTGCCCCCAACAGCAGGTTTTGGGAGCACTACTGGGAGGTAGCAATGTAGAACGGAGGAGAGGCCTGGCTTGAACTGCCATTCCTTCTGCTAACTTATCCAGGGCGTTCATGTAATCTGAGGGCTGCCAGGATGTGTTTATGCAGGTACAGTGCCTGGCACAGAAAGGCTGAAAAGGTGTTTGGAGCATTTACACTATTTGTATCCTCTAAATGGGAGAAACACTGTCACTTATATAGAAGGACTGATGCTTCAAAGGACCAGAAGCCTTCCTTAGACCAGAAAGGACCCCACTACTCCCTGTTGCTGTAGAACAAGAGCACAGCTATGACACAGTGACTCTTCTCTCTTTGTGCGGTGGTGCTGATACTTTCAGGCAGTCCTCAACTGAGTTCCTAAATCCAGTGGACTGCCTCACTGACTTGGCCCAAGGAAATGATCTTTGGAGATGCTGAAGGGAAGTGCACATTCTCTATCCCCCCAACCCAAACTCATCTCACTTAAATGGACCATGCATGACATTCCCTCTCCTGCTTTCTCAAGTTTTACCTCCTCAGGGACAACCTGACAACCACAGACTGTGAGAAGTGTCCCCTGTCTGAGCTCTGGGGCCTGCCCTGTGTTAATGATTAGAGCTGTTGGTTGCCATGGGTATTGCATGGGCCCATCTAAACTGTAAATGTATTAAGTGCTGGGATTGCAATCACCACCCTCAGCTTTGCTCATGACATCCTGTGCATTGCTCTACCCAGCACTGGTGCTGAAAGGGAACTGCTGTAAATAAATCTTTCCAGCTCCCTGCTAAAGGGTTGTAGGCCTGGTGCAGTAAATAATCCAGTACAATTGTAAATAACAAGTTTGCTTACTTAATCTTTCCTTAGAGAGCTTTCCATCTAAGTTTTAGCTTATCTAAACGAGGTTACATTTTAACAAGGTCGGATATCCGGTCAAGCTGATTTATCTCTCAACGGCCATCCCCAGATATCTGCATCTTTCGCCTTTGTCTAGGAGTTTTACAGCAAATGTATGTGCTTGCTAACTGATGTTATCAACGTAAGATGGTTGTGTATAAAAGAAACCCTTTGTCTCTAGACAGGTGCTCAGATCTTATGGGGCTACCCAGGTCTGAGACCTCATGCATGAATACTAAAGCTTCTCCTGATCTCACCATTCCTGAAGTACCACTTGTTCTTCCCCTGCCTGGGTAAAAGGCTAGAATTTTTTTCCGCAACAGTGCAAAGAGAACTTCCAATAACATCATCACAGACCTCCAACCAAGCAGGTTCAGCCCAGGTCAGGATTCCCATGTCCTACACCCCAGCGACTAGGGCAGGTGACTGGAACCTACTTGTGTGTTGGCTAGTCCCTGGGGAAGGACAGGAAGATTCTCATTCTGAATTTTCACCTCCTGGTTGCTCTATATTTGCAGCCCTGAAACAGGGATGAAACTGTTTCAGCTACTTCCCACCTACCACCCCCATGGTTCTGGATGTCAAAGACCTTTCTCTTCTTTTTGTATCTCCCTTTTCCATCTCTACTTCCTCACTATCTTTCCCTCACTTTCACCTCTTTCCCCTTCCTTTATATTGATTTATTAGAATGTATGATGGATTTTTAAAACCTTTTGATGGATTCTTAAATCTTTTGATGGACTCATGAATTAGGGATCATGCAGGAAAATACAATCAAGACAAAAGCTTTTGTAGAATGAAATGAGCAAATGAAAAATAGTGTCTAGATCTGCTCGTGGGAGAACTGCCAAACTGTAGGTACAGAAAGTAGAATATGTTAGGGATACTCAGATCTTATGAGTCTTCTTGGGAATAAATTTACCAAGAGCCCTGGGGCTAAGATGAAACATAACAGAAAATATTACTAGCCTCCATTTGTTCTTTCTGGGCAATCTGACAGTCTGTGCCAGCTTTAAGGAAGAACTCTATAAACTATTAAAATGACAAAGAACTTTAGTCATGATAAAGATAAAGAGTTTGGCTTAGCTAAACGGAAGACCACACAAATGTGAAAGGACAGCTTGCAGTGATGAATGGATTCAAGCGCTATAAAGATCAACTTACAAAAGATTAATAGAAGGGGAGATGCATATTATCTGGGCTTCCAGCTGTTGAAGAATGTCGAACTTATTGACACTGGAGATAAGCTTAGATAAAAGACATTCAGTCCAGATGAAGCAAAAATACTTTAAAATAAGACTAATGTTAGCAACTAAATTAAGGCAGTAAATATATCTGTGGTTCCAGCCCATTTACGATTATAGAGACTACAGATCATGATAATGAACAGCAGATTATTAACCACAAAGTGCCCCATGCATCACAGGAATTTGAGCCACACAGTCTCCCATATCAAAGGAAACTCGGTTGTCCCAACAAGGAAAATTTCATACACTGGTTGTAAACAAAGGAAACTGAGAAAGTCATAACCTCCTATTTCTCTACTCCAGGTTTCAAATCACCAAGTTGGGTCTACATACCCCACACCCCACCCACCTGGAATCTGGATGGGTTTGAAATTGCTTTGGCCATAGAGAGTGTTGCAGAAATAAATTCTAGCCTTTTACTCTGCGGTGTTTCAGGAATGGTGAGGTCAGGAGAAGCTTTATTACTCATTCATGAGGTCCCAGATCTGTGTAGCCCTGGAAAGTCTGAGCACTGGTTTAGAGACGAAGAGTTTCTTTTATACATAACCATTTTACATTGATAAAGTTGGCTAGTTAGCATACAAATTCTTGACACAGGAAAAGGGGAAGGATACAGATCTTTAAGGATGGCCTGGGAGATCAATCAGCCTAGCAGGCTGCCAGACCTTGTTTATTTATTTATTTTTTAAAGATTTATTTATTTATACAAGAACTGGGGTACAGGCCAGATGCGCAGGAGGGTGAGAGGATTCACCAGCGCCAGAGCGGGGAACAGAACAGGCAGACGGATGAAATACACTGCTGAGGGAAGCAGCGGGTGAGACAGGAGAGGTCTGTGCACCATGTGGGACCCTCATAGGCCGACCGGAACCGAACCGGTGCTGCAGAGGCTGTGGACAGATTCACTGCGCTGTGCTCAATCGCCTGTGCCACCAGGGGAGGCCCCAAACCTTGTTTAGCTATGCTTATTAAGGAAGCAAACTTGTTATTTAATTTACATTTCCAGGTCTATGACTCTTTAACAGGGAAATTTCCTTTTCTTAGCAGTTCCCTTTCAAGAGCAGCAGGAGAGGTGATAGTGATCTATGCTAAAGCATAAAAGGCCTGCAGCTTCCTTCCGCTCTTTTGGGATGCTTGCCCTCCAGTGCTCCCTCCTGGGCTATGTCGACTCCTAACTAGCCACCAGGCTGAGAGAGACCCCAGCCATACAGAGAGGCGCTCAGGTCAACAGCCTCAGCCTTTGAGGCCCTTTAGCTTAGTCTCTTGATGTGAGGATGAAGATGCCTTCAGGTAATTCTAGCATCCGGCCTTCAAAATACCTCCAGCTGGTTAGGTCTTTCCAGCTGAGACCTCAGACACAATGGGAAAGAGTCAAGGCATCCCCTCTGTGCCCTGGCCAAATTCTCACCCAAAGTGTCAGTGTACCTAATAAAAGATTGCTTCATGCCACTAAATGTGGGTAGTTGTCATGGGCATAGATAACAGGGCTATCAAACAATTAGCAAAAATATGCCACCTACTGGGTGACAGATTTTTGCTTTCCAAAGGTCAAGCCAGTGGAGTATAAACTGAGGGAGTTTGGGCTTGCTGAGTCCCAAGCTGTGCTGGTTTCTTCCTAGCTGCATGGCCCTGGGAAAATGATCATGTCTGTACAGTGTCCCCAGCTATAAAAATAAGGACAACAATAGTAACTGCTTAAGGGGTTGCAAAGAGTGAAGCAGGGAGAGCTGGGTGAGCACCCCATAAATGTCAGCGATTGTTAATGTCAATCGCACCTTCTCTGACATAACCCAGGAGGAAGGGCTCCTATCCCCGTAGTATCATCAGGTGATACTGTAACAGGGTGGTCCCCAGGAAAGGGGGAGGTTCCAGGTTCCCTGCCCCACCCAAGGGAGGGTGGAGCTAAGCAGGAAGAGAAGAGGATGCAGAGAAGATTGAGGAAGAAAGGAAGCAGGATGGAGCCAGAAGGAGACCTGGAGGAGGCGCATGGAGCCTAGAGACACGTGAAGAAACTGCGCTTGCCTTTTGGTCGTGGACTGGGTGACACAGATGTGGGTGAGACCCGTGGGGAGGTGACCATGGCAGCTTTTATCTTGATGTTGATTTTGCTCTTTTCCTTCCCGGCTTGTCTGGTTGTTTCTGACCCTTTTCTGTGGGTCCCCACTGGAAGATGCTTTAGACTTGTGGCAGGCTTTGGGGCCTTGCTCTGGGCCAATCCCATATGGATGGACTTTTACCCACGAGGGGACGGGTAACTTTGGGTGCTTCATTTAGAAATTAGACTCTTTGCCTTTCCTGTACTGTTTACTAATTGTACTGATGTTCCTTTTCATTAAAATCTCATATGTTTTGTGTTGATGCGGCGGATGGCAGAACCCATGTAGAATAGGCAGGTTTGCGGGGTTTGGCCTGCCCCTCTCCCTGTTCTATAACAATACTGTTAGGGGGAAAAGGATGTCCTGAGCTAATTCCATACAGGCTTTGTGGACTCCACCCCCCACTCCAGACCAAAGCCAAAAGACACTGGAAACTCCAAATCCCATCACCACCAAAGGGAAGGTGGCTGGGACCTGAGGGTGGGGTTAAGCAGCCAGGTTGGTATAAAGCCAGACACGTGGGCTTTGGAGAGGATCCCCCATTTTGGCTCTCCGCCAGCTCGCAGCATCCTGCCAGCTCTGAGAGTGCCTTTGGATTTCCAGGTGGGCAGATACGGTAGGACGCATTAAAGACTTTATTTCCCTATTTTCTCCCTGAGTTGTACGTTTCCTTAATTCCCTTTCCCTTGTAAATAAACCTTTTATGAACCTTTTGTGTGTGCCTGTAGTGGAGTATTCATAAGTCCCTTTCAAGCGCGCTGGTGAGGACCCACAGCCAGGCAACCCGTTTTATATCATGGTTGCTCCGTAACAATACCTGTTTCAAGAAAAGTAAATTCATGGTAAAGGATTTATTAGCAGGTTGTTTTATAAAATAGGGTTTTATAATGAGTTCACAATTTCTATAAAATCAATTTTTACCATCTCTTTTCAACTTGTGGCTGTTAGCAGACAGACTGGGGGTCACCCCGAGCTCCCAAACTTGCATGCTCTAAATGGGGTCTGTCACTTGCTTCATAATGACAATGCATTTTAGTGCGTAAGGCCTTTAATAGAAAAAAGAACTTTAATAGAATCAGTGTGTATAGCATAAAGAGAGAGAAGGGAATAAGGATAATAGTTTCCCAATGAAACACCCAAAGTTACCTGTGCCCTCATGGGTAATTGCCTAGCCAAACAGAGTTGGCCAAAACTCGGGCCACTGAGGCCCAAAGGCCTGCCACAAGGCTAAGACACCTTCTGGCAGGCAACTATAGGAAAGGGGCAGGAAGGGCCAGGCAAGTCTGAAAAAAAAGGAGCAAAATCAATACAAGTCCAGATAAAGGCTGCTATTGTCAGCCTCTCCAGGGTCTCTCACCCACGTCTCCTTCAAGTGCCTCCTTCGATGTCCCCCAAATCCCTGGTGCAAGTCCAAGAAGCAAGCACAGCTTCTTTACATGACTCTCTGCTCCACGTGTCTCCTCAAGTCTTTTCTAAGTCCTCTCTCCTAAGTCCTTTTTAGTTTCCTCTCACCACTCAGCTCCACGATCTATCTATTTATTTATTCATTTATTTATGCATACAAGAACTGGGGTATAGGCTAGAGGTGTGTGGGGGGTGGTGAGAGGATTCACCAGAGACAGAGTAGGGAACAGAACAAGCAGATTGACTGAAATACACTGCTGAGGGGAGCAGCAGGAATGTCAGGAGAGGTCTGCTGCACCATGTGGGTAGCTTCCTGGCCGGGGATCAAACTTGTGCTGCAGTGGCTGTGGATAGCTTCATAGGTTGAGTCTCAACCCCTCCCTTGTGCCATCAAGGAGGCTCTCAGCTCCACCATTTATTAGGTGGGGCGGGAATATAGGACCTCCCTTTTTTTAGATTAAACTGTTACTTGACCACAGCAAGACATATGTTTTCTGTTCTGAACTAGCACACACAGGCACTTACCTACATTAAACCATATTACATTTTTCATGAAACAATACTGCCCTTAAAATTGAGATGCTTGCTGATGTTTTTTATTCTGTTCTATTTAATTTTTCAAAATCCACTAAACTCTACTTCTAAATAGGTCAAAATCTGCAATGAAGAAAGCAATGTCTTAAATATTATTTTTATATGGTTTCCTTGTCCTAAGTTTTTCACTATTTTTCCTTTCTTCAGCTCTTTTCTACTTCTAGAAGTCTCACCCCTCCAAGACACCCTATTGGCTGCCTCCCTATCCTGACTTCAGAGTTGTGGGTCTGTCCTCCCTGATGATGCTGGACCTTACGCATGTGTTACCTGTGGCTGCTCTTTCAGTGCACTCCTGCTGTCCCCAGGCAGCAGGTGTCAGACAAGGATTTCTGAATTGATCTTAGAACAGAGGTGCTGGCTAATATACTTTTCTACACATTTTACATACACTAATCACATAGTCCAGTTCTCAGATGTTTTATAATTTGATGCTGTATTGATGGTAACACAATAGAAGTGTCAGGGAGAAGAGACTGGCTAGCACCACTTTCTAGGGTGTTCTGAGCAAACATGTACACATTCCTAAATCCTCACCCTAGTCGTAATGCCAATCATTCTTAAAAGTTGTTTTCACCTTATCATAGGTTGAGTCATAGGTTGAAGTCACCGGAGATTTAAATTTATTGTATCTATTTTCTTATAATCTGTGCTGCTTCTGACGTCGTCCTCTAACTTCAGCGTCAGGGTAAAGCTGACACTATAGAATGAGGGTTACCAGAGCAATAACATCTTGAAGACACCTAGGTAGTTAGAGTCAAACTTGTATTGCAGTAACTTCGTTAGTTTAGTCACTCTGTATCCCACATATTTGTGATGCCATCTGGTATTTCTCTTTCTCCTTCTGATTTATTCCACTTAGTATTATCACTTCTAGCTCCATCTATATTGCTACAAATAACCTGAGATTATCCTTTTTGATGGCTGAGTAATATTCCATTGTGTGTATATATCACATCCTCTTGATTCACTCATGTTTTGGGGCACTTAGGTTGTTTCCTTAATTTAATTATAGTAAATATGACTGCAATAAACATGGGCATGCAAGTTCCCTTTGGAATTAAAGTTTTTGAGTTTGTTGGGTAGATGCTTAGTAGTGGAATTACTGGGTGAAATGGCAGATGCATTTTTAATATTTTAAGACATTGCCACACTATTTTCCTTAAGGGATGGATCAGTCTGCATTCCCACCAGCAGTGCAGAAGCGATCCCTTTCTCCACATCCTTGCTAGTGCTTGTTTCTGTTTTGTTTTGTTTTGTTTAAAGATTTATTTATTTATTTATTTATACAAGAACTGGGGTACAGGCCAGATGCACAGGAGGGTGAGAGGATTCACCAGAGACAGAGCGGGGAACAGGACAGGCAGACTGATGAAATACACAGCTGAGGGGAGCAGTGGCTGCGACAAGAGAGGTCTGCCGCGCCATGTGGGACCCTCGCTGGCCAGCTGGGATCAAACCGGCGCTGCAGAGGCTGCGGACAGCTTCACAGCGCAGTGCTCAACCACCTGTGCCACCAGGGGATGCCCTGGTTTTTTCAATATGGGCCATCATCACAGGTATGACATGGTATCTCAGTGTGGTCTTGATTTGCATTTCCCTGATGACAAGTGAGGTGAACATTTATCCATGTGCCTGTTTACCTTCCGTTTGTCTTTGGGAAAATGTCTGTTTAGTTCTTCTGCCCCTTTTTTGATTGGGTTATCTGTTTTGTTTTTGTAGAGTTGAGTTCTTTGTATCAGTCCCATGTTAGAAATATTTTCTCCCATTCTGTAGGGTATCTTTTCAATTTTTGTTAGGATTTCTTTTGCTATGCAGAAGCTTTTTAGTTCAATGTAGTCCCAGCTGTTTATGTTCTCTTTTGTTTCCCTTGCTCTTGGGAGTGATTCACTAAAGACATCACTAAAGCTTATGTTGTGGAATGTTTTGCCTATACTTCCATCTATGTGTTTTATGGCTTCAGGCCTTGTAATACATTTTTTATTTTAAGATTTTAATTTTTTAGAGATGCTTTGGTTTATGGGAAAATTGAGAAGAAGGTGCAGGCATTTCTCATGTCTCCTGCACCCACACATACACAAGCTGCCCTGTTAACCCCATCAGAGTAGTGAACCCACTGGTGAACCCACACTGACACACTATAGTAACAAAAATCCTTAAATTAATCATAGGGTTCACTTTTTTTTTTAAAGATTTATTATTTTTATTTATTTATACAAGCACTGGGTACAGTCAGAAGCGCGGGAGGGTGAGAGAATTCACCAGAGCCAGAGCGGGGAGCAGAGCAGGCAGAAGGACCCAAGTACACTGCTGAGGGGAGTAGCGGGCGGCAGGAGAGGTCTGCGCGCCATGTGGGACCCTCCTCTGGTGGCCGGGGAGCAGCCGGGGATCGAACCGGCGCTGCAGAGGCTGTGGGCAGCTTCGCAACTCAGTGCTCAACCGCTGCGCCACCGGGGAGGCCCAGAGTTCACTTTTGATGTTGTACTTTTTACTGGTTTGGGCCAACGGAGAATGCTATCCATCACTGTGGTGGCATACGGAGTATTTTCACTGCTCTAAAAATTCTCTGTTCTCTGCCTACTTCATCCTTTCCTTCTATCCAAACTCTGGCAACCACTGATCTTTTTACAATCTCCATAGTTTTGCCCTTTCCAGATGTCATTTATTTGGAATCCTGCAGTACAGAGACTTTTCAAATTGGTTTCTTTCACTTGGTAATATGTATTTAGGGTTTTTCTATGTCTTTTCATGACATGTCAGCTCGTTTCTTTTTAGCAATGAATAATCTGCTGTCCCCCTGGAGGACATTCACTTAATGAAGGACATTTTGAATAATTATGAATAATTTGTTATAAAGATCTTTGTGAAGGTTTTTGTGTTGACATATATTTTCAGCTGCTCTGGGTAAATACCAAGGAGCACAGTGGCTGGAAAGAGTACGTTTCATCCTGTAAGCAACCACCTATCTGTTCTCAGAAAGGCTTGCTATTTTTGCACTCCCACCAGCAATGTTTGAGAGTTCCTGTTCCTCCACAGCTTCACTAGAATTGGGTGTTGCCAGTGTCCCAGAGTTTAGTTATTCTAATAGGGTCATTGTTGCTTTAATTTGCATTTTTTCAGAGGACATATGATATAGAACATCTTCCAAATTCCTGCACCTGCCCCTTCTCTTTTTCAGTGTAAGTGACATCTCCTCCTGGGGCAAGCAGCACAGCCTAGATCTTAAGATCTTAATTTTTTCCTCTGTTTTCCATTGCAGCACACAGCCATTGTCAAATCCACTGCCGCCTTTGCCTGGGTTTTTGCAATATCACCCACCGCCTCTCATCCTGCCCACTAATTTATTTCCTGCACAGTAGCCTGTGATCTTTCTGAAGAATTCTACAGGTATCATACTTATGTGCTATTAAACTGATGTGTATATCCTTTCTGGCAGGTGATGTGAGTTTCTCTCCCATTGACCCAGTGGCATTTGGGGCTTGAAAAGGGGGCTGAAAAATACCTGGAAAAGGGTCCTATGCTCAGGCGTGACAAATGAGATATTTTAAGTCCATGGTAGGACTGTATTCTTATAAAACCTGGAGTGAGAAAGAAAAGGGTTATTTATTTCTAATTTCTTTCTCTATTTCAAAATAGAGAGCCACACTGAGAGTCCTGAGCACAGAGTTTGCTAGAAATAGCAGTAATGTAGATTATGACAGATGACTTCCCACTGAGGGGAGTGAGGGGGCCTTTCTGGAATTAGAAGGGGTAACCTTAGGTGAAAGGGCAGGACAGGAGGTTGGGTGTGGGGTTCTGCTTAAGCCTGGAGTTCATCACACTCACACTCACCCCAACCCAACACTCCTCCACAGCTGGAGGAAATCCCAGGATAAGGAGCATTTCTTCCATCCCTTGTGCACCCTTGTGAAGTCATCCTGGCAAGGCTGGCTCCTGGTTCCTATTCATGGCATATGGGGGGACGGGCTTAGGGTAGTGAGGGCTGGAAGACCAGGGTCAAGGGAGGAGGTCTCAAAGGGCAAGCACCTCATGGAAAAGGCTGGTCAGGCTATGAATTGGGAGGCTTCTGTAGCCCGACTCACTCTGGGCATAGACCAGAGAGCCTGTCCCGGGGAGGCAGGACCACCAGGAGCAGTGGTGCCGAGGCTGCCCAGGACTCAGAAGGAAGTGTGAGACCCCAAGGCTTCTCCCCCCAAGCGTGGGCCCAAGCCCCAAAGAAAGACACCATAAGAAGAGAGAAACTGCTGGAAGAGTACTTTCAACTTGACAGGTACTCCCTGCCTCCTTCCCTCTCCATGGTTGCTCCATCAGTGGAAATTAGTGAGGAAGTTAGACGGGTACAGGTCATTGGCAGTGAGAGGGGGCTGCTAGCCCATGCTCCAAGCCCATTTATTAATCTCATTAAGAAACAGGGTGCCCCAATTCAGTAAGAATTGAATGTTCAGAACTCCAACACAGTAACACCATGTTAAAGCAATGGACCAAAACTCCTTTAGGGGAAGCAGGCCAGGCAACTGGGAGACTCGGCTTCAATAACTTAGGAGGGGCCCCCTGGCCCCAACCAATCAGCTAGAGACTCACCCTGATCCTGAGACACCCAACGGCCAAACCCCACTCCTTGCCCACTCTAAACTCCTTGCCCATATAAACCCTTGCTTCTTGCCCCTCAGTGACTACCGTCTCGGGACCCCTCTCTCCTCAGAGAGCTTTCCTGTCTTTCCTCTTATCTACCAATAAACTTCTTGTTTTTCTGCCTAACGCTGGTCTCAACGTTGAATTCTTTCTTTGCCAAGACAAGAGCCAAGAGCTCCTTGGGGTCCTCAGCCCACAAGGCCTGGTTCAGAAAGAAGATTGTAGAGGTTACTTCCAGAAAGTGCCTTTTCTCCCTCCACCCTTCCTTGCTTTCTTCCTTCCTTTTCTCTTTCTCATTCCCCTTCTACCCACCACCCCTCCCCCTCCCCAAACTTACCTCTTCCCAATTTTTCTTTGTTCCTTCTCTCTCTCTCCTTCCCTTCTTTTCTTTCACCTTTCCCTCAGAAAGGGTTTTCATATGTCAGTGTTGACCTCTCTGATCAATACACCCTGCACTCTGATCACGTCACTTCCTGCCAATTGTCAGTCTCTCTGGCAGCGAAACCCTACCCCAAACCTTTAGCTGGTCCCTTATTTAGGTTTTCTAAATTCCTGCTATGAGTGAGACCATCCAGTATTTTTCTTTTTCTTTCTGGCTTATTTTGCTGAGCCTGATCTCTTCTAACTCCAACCATGTTGCTGCAAATTGCATGAGTTTATCTTTTTTGATTGCTGAGTAATATTCCATTGTGTAGGAAAAACCTAATTATA
This sequence comes from Talpa occidentalis, assembly GCF_014898055.3. NCBI lineage: Eukaryota > Metazoa > Chordata > Mammalia > Eulipotyphla > Talpidae > Talpa > Talpa occidentalis. The sequence continues at coordinate 104,580,226 of NW_023604861.1, read as the reverse complement.
ATAAAGTAAAAATCAAAATCAACAAGAACTATAAACCAGAGACACACTATAGTGGGGGAGAGGGGAGGAAGGAGGAGGATCAAAACAAGGGGGGTGGGGATTGTATGGGGACCATAACCAAGATGTAAATGCATACATGGTGCAAAAATGAAAAATGATATAAAAAATGTATTAAAAAATAATAAAAAAAACCCAAAGCAAGCTGGGAAGTACTTGCTGACTGCGCAGGGTCTGCATCAGGAGGTGCTCATGGGAGGGGAAGTGAGAAGGGCTTTGGGCCACGTCTGCCGTGGAGATGCTGCTTTACCAGGCAGGAGAGGAGGGCATGTTGAGGTCAACTCTTGGGAGGACGCAGAGATGCACACTTAGAGCAGGTTTCTTCCGTTGCTTGTTCCTTTGTTTGTTTGACTCGGTTTGCCAATTATGGTTGGTTATAAATATAATTGTGGTGCAGACTCTAGGGCTGCCCCCATACTCTCCCCTCCTGGCATATAATCTGCTCCCTTGGATGTGGGTGGGCTCTGTACTAATAGCTGAACTCAGGATTGCTCAGGAGTGAAAGACAATCCTTTGAGGAAAAGCAACCTTCTTTCCAGATGTTAGCTGCACATGTTGCAGACAATGAGCAATATTTGGGTGTGCACAGAGCACCCAGGATGCTCTGAGAAGTATGGGCTTTGCTGTGGAGAAGACAGGAGAAGCAGGTTTGGGGAGGGTCTTTATCTGTCTTCTGACAGGAGTCTCACAACCTCTTCCCTGGGGCTAGATATTGGCTAAGAATTGGGGCCTGGGATCCAGGGTAGTAGCTTGAAATTTCTCCAGTAAGATGCCTATGTTGAACCTCATTTATTTTGTCTGAATTGACTCCCCAGAATATTAAACATATGCATAATCAAATGTAAGCACACGCCTCCATTTGAAAGTCAAATACAAAAAAATTTCTGGATGTGTATCATATTGCATTATCCTGGCTTCTGCTGTCATCCAGAAGAATTGAATAAATAAGAGTGTCTGAAACCAAAATAATTTTCTGGGCAAAGTGAAATAAATGTGTTAAAATGAAAAACAACAACAAAAACCCTCAAAAGATGAAAAAGTTTTCACCCAAGATTGAGTTGGGAGAGACGGAATCTGCCTATTATGTTAGATTTTTGCCATTTGGTCTTTTTGTATCAAGGTATACAAAGGGGGTACAGAATACGAAGGAGGGGAAGAAAGGTTGCTGCACCTCCCCCTGCAGTGACCTTTAGGGCTAACTGGCCCTAGGTCCGGCTGGGCAACCAGCGCGCAGCGGGAGAACAGCAAAACCCTACATAACCTGCTGCACCTCCCCCCGCAGTGATCTTTCTCATGACCTTTCGTCTCTCTTCCCCTCCTTCGTATTCTGTACCCCCTTTGTATACCTTGGGTGAAAACTTTTTCATCTTTTGAGCTTAAATTTCTTCTGTCAGTAAGTCTCATCTGCACACTTCACTCTCTTCCTTTGCTCATTCTCTAGCTTCCACTCTCCAATCTTTGACTCCTACTCACTGGTATCACCTCATCCTCTCCTTTATTGTCCTTTCCCTACTCGTCCCGTTCCTTTGTTTACTCCTTCCCCTCTGTGTCCGCTTACTTCACAGGTCCATTCATCATCTTCAACAACATATGTACGCCTTCCAGCTCCGCCTTCCAGCTCCCTTCTAAAAACAAAGGGGGACCTGCTGCACCTCCCCCTGCAGTGACCTTTAGGGCTAACCGGCCCTAGGTCCGGCTGGGCAACCAGCGCGCAGCGGGAGAACAGCAAAACCCTACATAACCTGCTGCACCTCCCCCCGCAGTGATCTTTAGGAATGGCTTTCACCACGGTCCCTAGATCCGGCTGGGCAACCAGCGCGTGGGGGGGGGGGGGGGAGAACAGCCTGAAGCAGAGGAAGTGCAACAGAAGTTCCCTGAAAAGGCAGAAGCTTATCAATAGATAACGACCACCAAGAACCACTACAAGAATGCTAAAAATCTTTTCCCCGTCTTTCTAGAACTACAAACTTTAATCCCTTATTTGTCTTTCTAAACTTCCTTCTTTCTTCTATAATGGTCATTGCTTGTTATGTAGATCACCTCCCTGATAGTGGTAGACTGAGCCCATGAGCAAGCTGATTTCCTTGATATTCATTCCTGTGCTTTTGGAAAACATATATATACTGGTCACAAATTTAGAGAAAATTACACTCAGATTTTCACTCTTGAAGTGTGTCTGTTTGTCATTTCTTTCGCCGACGCCCTGACCACCCTGCACGCTTCTCTCAACCCTGAGGTGGCCTCATCGTCTACTGCCTACTGCTGTGCTGGTCCGCGGCAAAAGGTAGCAAAAAAGAATGAACTATGTTCATCAATTAGCCCTGAGCAGGCACTGCTGCAGCTCCTGTGCCCCCTCCACATGCATCACACTCTAATCAGCTCTCCTCAAGGTCCTAATCAAATATTTTTTTATGAAAATCAAATTTCTTTTGATAACTTAATTAATATTTTCAGAGGGAACTTGAGAAAGCAACCCACTTAAGACCCTAAGTTAGCTGGATGTTAATTCAAATAAAGGAGAGTCTCCATTTCATTTCCTCTTTCCATTTTTGGAAAGGAGTAGACATTTTACAGCTTGAGGAATGTTCAAAGTCTTCTAAAATGAGGAGAGAGAGCTCTCTCCTGACAACTTGATATTTCTCATCTTGGATTATCTAACAAGTTTATCTGTATTTTTTAAAAATGGTTTTCTTGATATTATTTATATAAGAATTAGTTCTATTTTTAAGTACATATACATCTCCCCTTGCCAAATTTAATAAGTGCTCTGATTAGAGAAATGAAATCAATGGATTGAAACAGTATTTTTAAGTGAGCTGTTTGGATTTTTACTGCTTCCCTGAATATGGAAAGTATGCTTTTAATTGTGAAATATAACATCTACAGAGGCATGCAGTTTATCACTTAGTGCTAAAGTGAACAGCATATATAATCACTAGCTAGATCAAGAAAAAGAGTACTATCAGCACCCCCAAAGCCCATGTGGGCTTAATCTATCATCTACAAGCCTGACCCCACCCATAGTCATTTCCCAGTTTTTGTTATACGTTTATTTCCCACAGATGACTTCCTAAACAAAAACATGCTTCCCCAACCCAACTCTCTCTCTCTCTTTTCTCTCTCTCTGTCCTTTAAATGTCTATAGACCTCAAAGTTCTATTTCAGTCCTTTTTTCTTTTCCACTCAACATCCCGCCTCTCCCAGGAGATAACATTCACTGTCATGGCTTCAAATACCACCAGTGACCCCCAGATCTGAGTCTAAGTGTGGCCTTTCTCCCAGGTTCTATACCTTTCCCCTCCCTGCCTCTCAGATATGGCTTATGAATGGCTCAGCGAGTGGCCCCCACAGGTAACTGGAATACCAGCACCCATCCTTAACCTATCCTTTTCCTCCTACTCCAAACTCCAATCAAATTTTCAAGATTGGTAAAGTTCCTCCTCCTAAATCATCTCTTCAACACATCCACTTTTGTCCATGAATGCTAGTCTAGTCTACACCATTTCTTCTAGGACACATGTGATATTGTGATTTACAAGAAATATATATATGTGGTCTTTGCCCCTGCTTCTGGCACAGAGCCCCTAAAACCCTTGGGATTTCATAAGTGATAAGAGTGGCACAGTTGTCTTTGGTTATGCAGAAGGGGCTCCCTGAGAGCACACCTGGGTTTAAGCTGCTGAGGTGACTTAGGGTGGGGCTCCCAGATAGCCTCAGGACAGGGATGTTCCCCAGGCAGATGGAGCTCTAGATTAGAGTGGTGGAACTTCCACCCCGCCCCCCCAGCCCCTAACTAGGGAAGGGAAAATGCAGCTGCAGATTAAAGTTCATGAAAATTCTTGAACAAGAGATTTAATGAGTTTTCCAGCTTGGTAAATGCACCTACTTGCTGAGAGTGTGGGATACTCCAATTTCACAGGGACAGAAGCTCCTGCTGCAGACCTTGCTCTATGTACCTCTTCATCTGACTGTTCATCTGTATCCTTTATAATAAATTGTTAGACATAATTCATGTTTTACTGAATTTTGTAAACCATTCTAGAAAACTATCCAACCTGACTCTCTATTGAAGTCAGACTTGACCATATAATTTGCTTTGGCCCATGAAATTAGAGCAGAGGAATGTATCCTACTTCTGAGCAGAAACACAAATGCCACTGTGTGATTCTGCCATCTTCTTTTCCCTCTGCCACAATACCAGCCACGTCCCAGATGCAAGTGCTCTGCAGCTGAGGTCTGGAGTTAAGACTTGGCACATAGACCTCCCTGGTGGCTTAGGGGTTAAGTCTCAGCCCTATCACTGCTATGCCTGCAGTGATCCACATGGTGCAGTAAACTGCTCCTATCTCACCCTGCTGCTCCTCTCTGCAGTGTATTCCAGTGGATCCGCCTGTTCTGCTCCCCACTCTGTCTCTGGTGAATCCTCCCACCACTTGCACCTCTGGCCTACAGCCCAGCTCTTCTATGCAAAAAAAAAAAAAGACTTGGAGCAGAGCTCTGGCTGACCCACGCTGCACACGTGATGGAAGTGGGTGGCTGTGAACCACTGAGATTTATACTTATCACTGTAGCATAATTTAGTCTAAGTTCACTGACAGTTGTTTGACAATTCATTTTAATGGTAGTCAGCAAAAATAAATTATTGTTTTTGCTCTCCTGCTTTAAAGCATTTCCCTTTAGGCAATGACCAAGAAGAACAACAACTGAGCACACAGGAGTTTTGACTGCATCGATCATTTAGATATTTTTTTCATCAATGGTGATGGGTACTGATGGGAAGGGTTTGAGGCTCAATTCAAAATATTGCATTGACATATGGTGTGACTTTGAACTTTAATATCCTCTTCTCTGGTGAGGAGGAATTTGAAGGTGCCCAACAGATTACTTGACATATATCTCAGTGTGTACTAGGGATTTTGAAGGTGGATGAGTATACAAAAATTCTACAGAAACTTCGTCTTTTCACTCTATTCATTCCATCATTGAATTATATTTTTCTTTTTTTGAATTATATTTTTCTTAATGTAAAGATTTATTTCTTCCAAGAAACTTTCCCAAAAAAAAAGAAACTTTCCCAGATTAATATTAATTAATATTAATATAATAAAATATATTTGAAGCCTACCTTGCACTCCAATAACCATTAAGTACTCTCAGCATGTGGATGAAGCAATTATATATTTATTTATTTTCATGCAATAGCAGGAGTTCAATAGAAATTTGTTGAATTAAATTGATTTTTTTAAATTTTATATATATATGTAAATATTGTACATAGATGCATCAGGCACTACTATGGTTAATAACACTAATTTTTAAGGAATTTTATTATTTTTATGGATTAATATTATTCATATGTAGTATTAACATTCATAAATATCATTACACATAATATATAACATTATATTCTAGTGTTATATTAATATTTTATATTAATATATTATATTTCCATATTATATTTTAGTCCAATATGTGTATTATTTATTTTTTCCTACAACAATGCTTTTAAAATTTTTTTATTTTCTTATATAGTTAATTTTTGTACAATATTTGATTTCTCCTTGAGGAGCTTTATTGTATGGCACTTGATTTATTCACAAGCACTTGTATAATCTGTAGTAATAAAACAAACACCTGTCAACTCACCATCCTACTCCACCAGCACGTTCTCAATCCTGCCAGCCTACACTGGTCCATCCTACCCTCTGCATCCCCTAGAGGTCATCACTCACTTGAGTTCACTCCTTTAAAGTTTTCTCATGTCGCTCAGAACATTTTTGATTTTCCCAAATGGAATCACCATAGGGACCTCAGCCATAATCTGAATAGTCTCACAAAGATTTATTTTTTCAAAACAGTCTAGAGCACTAACAGTATTAGCTATTATTTATTAAATATTTATAATGTGTGAGGCACTGAATTTATAGCTTCCTTCTGTCTCACTATCTCCTAGTGCATTCTATAGCTGTGCAGCAAGATTTAGAAAGGTAACTAGTCTCAAATCATCTTGTCCGTAAGCAGCAAAGCTGGGTAAGTCCTACACTGTGAAAACCTGTCCTAATTATTGCTCTGTGGCCTCTACACCATGAAAGTCAGCGGTGAATTAGGGGAAAGGTGTGTGGAGGGCGGGGCAGGGGTCATGGAGAAAGGAAATACCATCTATGATTAAAAACAAAAGCAAGACAACAGTATGCGTGCGTTCTGAGAATGATTTTCTTTGGTTGTCCTGACTGAAAGAAAGTTCACAGGGATTCAAGGTTTGAGATATGGGATTGGGGTGACTGTCTGGAAGGATTCAGCTTATATTTGGAAATATTAGCTTTAGATCTGTTAAAATTGTGTTATATAGAACTGTCTGCTGTATTCCTTATGTAACAGACTCTCCTAATATGGAAACCACCTCCCCCATCCAGCATTTCATACGAAACTTTTATATTGATCCAGCAGAGGATGCAGAAGGAAAAAAAACCACACTGTTTGAGAAAATGCTATATTCCTCTTCAGAAACAAATATTGCTGCAAATGTTTATGATCAAAATATAAAAATATTTTTGACAAAGATACAAAATTGAGGGCCTCCCCAGTGGCGCAGCGGTTGAGCGCTGGGTTGCGAAGCTGCCCGCCCCCTCTGCAGCGCCAGTTCGATCCCCGGCAGCTCCCCGGCCACAGGAGGAAGGTCCCGCATGGTGCGCAGACCTCTCCTGCCGCCCACTGCTCCCCTCAGCAGTGTACTTCGGTCCTTCTGCCTGTTCTGCTCCCCGCTCTGGCTCTGGTGAATTCTCTCGCACACCCTCGCACACTTCTGACTGTACCCAGTGCTTGTATAAATAAATAAATAATCTTTTAAAAAAAAAAAAAGAAGTTAAAAAAAAAGATACAAAATTGAGTCAATAGAGGAAGGATAATCTTTTCAATAAATGGTGCTAGAGCAATTGGTCACGCACGGGGGGAAAATGAACTTTGATTTAACATTACATTTAATATAATAAATATTAATTCAAAATGGATCACAGACTTTAAAAATATAAATGAAAAATTATAAAATTTTTAGGGAAAAAAGAAGACTTTTTGGGACCTACAGTTAGGAGAAGAGTTTTCAGTCTTGACATCAAAAATGGAATCCATAAAAAGGGTGAAATGAAGCACTTTTGGTCCATGAAAAATCACACTAAGAGAATGAAAAGACAAGCTACATAGTGGGAGAAATATTAATGAAGCACATATCTGATGAAGGACTTGTAAATGGAGTATATAAGCAAACAATACAATTAGAAATTGGTCAAAAGACATGAAAGGAGACATGGCATGTCTTTGCAGAAAAGGGACACAGATGGCAAATAGCACATAGAAAGATGTTCAGCATCATCTTCCATTAGGGAAATGCAAATTAAAGTCACAATAAGATATCACTACACACCTATCAGAATGGCTAAAATAAAAAATAGTGACAACACCAAATGCCAGCAAGGATGCAGAGAAATGGAATCACTTGCATATCGCTGGAGGGGATGGAAAATGATTCAGCTACTTTGGCAAGCAGTTTGGCAGTTTCTTATAAAACCAAACATTCAACTACCACATGATCCAGCAACTGTGCTCTTGGGCATCTGTTCCAGAGAAAGGAAGACTTAGGTTCATATAAAATCATGTACGTGGATGCTCACAGTCATTCATTTGACCTCAAAGTGAAATATATTTTATTTATTTTTTAAAGATTTATTTTATTTATTTATGCATACAAGAACTAAGGTATAAGCAAGAAGTGTGGAGGGTGAGAGGATTCACCAGAGATGGAACAGGGAGCAGAACAGGCAGAATGACTGAAATACACTGCTGGGAGGAGCAGCAGGCAAGACAGGAGACGTCTGGTGCAAGATGTGGGGTTATCTCCCTGGCCGGGGATTGAACTAGTGCTGCAGTGGCTGGCGATAGCTTAATAGCATTGAGACTTAACCCCTGAGCCACCAGGGAGGCCCTATTTTATTTTATTTTTATATCCAAAAGGGCGGGTTTATTATTAAAAGGGAGAGAAGAGTGAAGGACACTTGCTGAAACAGAAGGGGGCAGAAAGAGCCCCCTGGGAAAGGACACGTTTGTAGAAAAGAGGCCTATATAGCAGGCGGTCTTGGGAGGAGAGCAGCCTCTGCTGATTTGCAAAGGGAGAAAGTTGATAAGAGACACACCTGCATAGACTCAAGTGAGCAGAAGGGCTGCTGCTGAAATATATTTCAAGGTTGAGAAAAAGTAGTAATTGGCCAATTTCACCAGTGTTTACAAACACAACCCCCCCCCCAACACACACTTAATAAAATAAAATCAGTACTAAAAACTACCTTTGATGAAATGCTTTCCTGTTCTGTACATGATGCAAATCAGTGGACAATCAGGAAATGTTCTTGCATGATAAGAAGGGATGCTTCCTATTTAACTTATTAATATTCCAAGAAGATTTTCCAACACCTGTAATGACTTTTGAGAAATAGAGGTAGAGAGAAACCCCTTTGGTTTCAGTGCAGCGGCTGCCAGACCTCAGTCAGGAGAAGCACACTTCTCCCTGACAGCACCCTAAGGCCTCCTATCATTTAGATGAATTGTCAGAAATTACCACTAAGCTTTATTTCTTGCCGTTCTCATTAGAAAAACTCATAAACTTTAAATTTTACTTATGCTAATGTTTTTAAACAAAACTTGCTCTTATTTGCATAACATCAAAATATTGTTTGAAATTTTACGTTCATTTATCCTAGTTAATTTCAGACTCAGAAACACATGAGTGATGAGTCAAAACCTCCTGGGACCTCCAGCTCCTCCATTCTGTGAAACACAAACTTCTCTGACCGACACAGAGATGCTGTTAGCATCATTACTGCTCATGATGCCAACAATGGTGGCAGGTCACAAAAAGACCGCCTCTATATTAGTTCTTCCAGAATTTGAGGTTTTCTCCCTTCATTTAATGCTAAATCAAAGATTCATGCAACTTATTATGTGTCATACACTGCTTTAAGTCTTTTCCATATGTTAATTAATGTTTTCTTTATAACCACCCTATGAAGCAAATAGTATTGTTGTTCCATTATATGGATAAAGAAAGAGCAAGGGCCTCCCTGGTGGCACAGCGGTTGAGCGCTGGGTTGCGAAGCTGCCCGCAGCCTCTGCGGCGCCGGTTCGATCCCCGGCTGCTCCCCGGCCACTGGAGGAGGGTCCCACATGGCGCGCAGACCTCTCCTGCCGCCCGCTGCTCCCCTCAGCAGTGTACTTTGGTCCTTCTGCCTGCTCTGCTCCCTGCCCTGGCTCTGGTGAATTCTCTAGCCCTCCCGCACTTCTGACTGTACCCAGTGCATGTATAAACAAACAAACAAATAAATAAAAAAACATGCCTCTAAAAAAAAAAAAAAGAAAAAAAAGAAAGAGCGATACAGAGAAGCAAATAACCTGTTCAAGATCACACAAGTAGATGGCAGAGGTGGGATTCAGACCAAGAACTGGACTTAGCTGTGTTGTCTCACAGATTAGTGAAAAAATGGATGGATGGATGGATGGATGGATGGATGGATGGATGGATGGATGATGGATGATGGATGGGTGATGGATGGATGATGGATAACTGATGGGTAAAGGATTAATGGACAGATGGAGGGATGGCTGGATGGAAGGATAGAATGAATGGTTGGGTGGATGAATATACAAGTGATTGAGTGAACAAATGTAAACATTGGTCCCATGTGGCCATGTGTAACAAGTAGTGTCCCCATTTGCCTGGGAGCTCTGTGGTCTTAGGGCCTTTCTGTGTCCTCCTCATGTTAGTATCTGACCTTATCCTGGCCCAGGACTTGCTTTCTTATGACCTTGTGCACTGCTGAATTGCATTCTTTCACTAACCTGTGAGGCAGCACAGCTAAGTCCAGTTCTTGGTCTGAATCCTCCTGTGGTGTTGTGTGTTTTTTTTTTTTTTTTTTTTGATTATCCCACCAACTTGCTTGATCACCTGTTTCCCTATCTGGAAATGAGAGTTAAAATAGATTAATTTCTAATATTCCACAGTTCTATGTTTTGATGTGTCCAAGTGCATCTATGGGTAAGATCAAAAGTACAGGGGGTGGTATGTGAACCAAGACTCAAAGACACAGGGAGCAAGGCTTGTCTCAGGTATCGGAAATTCCTGCAGAAGATGAGCCTTGTCCAAGGTCATAGCCCAAGAGTAATCTTGTGTGGCTGCAGCTTAGGGAGAGGATGAGGGCAGAAAAAATGAGCTGAGATTACGCCTTAGGATCTGGCATACATGGTGTGGCATTACAACTTTGTAGGTAATGGGGAAATACCAAAGGGTTTTTTTTTTTATTATGGTAAAAAAAATAACATTTTCCCTTCAAGCAATTTTTACATATACACTCTGATGATATTATGTACATTGACACTGCTGTACCCGCCACTGCCATCTATTAGCTATGGCCTTGGGATTTTTAATTTTTTTTAGCGACCACATATAAGTAAGATCACACAGTATTTGTATTTCTATGTCTGATTTATTTCACTTAGCATAATACTCATAAGGTCCATTCATGTTGTTGCAAACGGCAAGGTTTCTTTCTTTTTTATGGCTAAAAACATTTTACTGTATATAAATATCGTTATTTTCTTTGTCTATTTATCCACTGATGGACACTTAGTTTGTTTCCATGTCTTGGTTATTGTAAACAATACTGCAATGAACATGGGGATGCTGTAATTTTTTTGAGTTAGTATTTTCATTTTATTTGGATAAACACCCTGAAGCTGAACTGGTGGAAAATGTGGTGGTTGTTTTTAATTTTTTGAGGAACCTCTATACTTTGTTCCATTGTGGCTGTATCAACTTACATTCCCACCAACGGTGCACCAGGCTCCTTTATCCACACCCTCGTCAAAACTTATGTCCTGTATTTTTGATGGCAGCCATACTAACAGGTGTGAGGTGAGAGCTCATTGTAGTTATTATTTGCTTTTCCCTGCTGACTAATGATGCTGAGCATTTTTTTCAAATACCTGCTCAGCATCTTCATATCTTCTTTAGAAAAATGACTATTCAGGTCTTGTGTCCATTTTACAATCAAATTGCTTGGGTTTTTGTTTGTTATTGAGTAACACATTGTGGGTGTTAACCCTTTATTAGATATAGGGTTTCCAGATATTTTCTCCCATTCCATAGACTGCCTTTCTTTTTGTTGATAGTTTGATGGGCAGAAAAGCTTTTTTGATTTGATAAGATCCTCTTATTTTTTAACTGAAGTTTTTTTAAAATTTGATTTAATATATTTTTTACATCATTTTTCATTTTTGCACAATGTATGCATTTTCATCTTGGTTATATTCCCCATACAATTTCACCCCCTTATTTTGATCCTAACCCCTCCTCTCATCCCCTTACCCCCTGTAGTGTATCTCTGGTTGCTTGTTGATTTTGATTTTTATGTTATTATAATTAGTCTTTTTCCTGGTCCCTTATTTAGGTTTTCTAAATTCCTGCTAAGAGTGAGACCATCCGGTATTTGTCTTTTTCTTTCTGGCTTATTTCGCTGAGCATGATCCCTTCCAGCTCCATCCATGTTGCTGCAAATTGCATGAGTTTATCTTTTTTGATTGCTGAGTAATATTCCATTGTGTACATATACCACATCTTTTTGATCCAGTCATCTATTTTTGGGCATTTGGGTTTTTTCTATAGCTTAGCTATTGTAAATAGTGCTGCTATAAACATAGGGGTGCAGGTGCCCTTTGGAATTAATGATTCTGTGTCTTTTGGGTAAATACCTAGGAGTGGAATTGCTGGATCATATGGAAGCTCCTTCTTTAGCAGGTTGAGGAATCTCCACACAGCTTTCCATAATGGAATCTCCACACAGCTTTCCAGTTTGCACTCCCACCAGAAAGAGTTGCAGAAAGAGTTCCTTTTTCTCCACATCCTCGCCAACATTTGTTGTAGCTAGTTTTTTTAATATGTGCCATTCTCACTGGTGTGAGATGGTATCTCATTGTAGTTTTGAATTGCATTTCCCTGATTACAAGTGATGCTGAACATTTTTTCATATGCCTGTTGGCCATTTCAGAGAAGTTTCTTTTTAGCTCTTCTGCCCATTTTTTGACTGGATTATTTACTTTGTTTTTGTTGAATCTCTTCAGCTTTTTGTAGATTTTTGTGATCAGTCCTTTATCATTATTGTTGTGCGCAAAAATTTTCTCCCAGTCAGTGGGGTGTCTCTTTGTTTTGGTTACTGTCTCTTTTGCTGTGCAGAAGCTTTTTAATTTGATATAGTCCCAGTTCTTTATCTTTGCCTTCACTATCACTGCTTTTAGGTGATGAATCTTTAAAGATGTTGCTGAGGTGTATAGCATGTAGTGTTTCACCTATATTTCCTTCCATATATTTTATGGTTTCAGGTCTTATGTCTAGTTCTTTAATCCATTTTGAGTTGGTTTTTGCTCATGGTGTGAGGTAGTAGTTAAGCTTCATTCCATTGTATGAGGTATTGTAAGTAATCCAGAGATGATTTAAAGTGAATGGGAGAGTGTGGGTAGGTTATATATAAATACTACACCATTTTCTATGAGGGACTTGAGCATAATTTTGGTATCTGCAGAGGGTCCTGGAACCAATCCCTTGAAGGATCTGAGGGACAACTGTATATGGAGTACAGAAGTGTGATGAAGAACAGCTGGGAGGAAAGAGAACAGACAATTCTAGGGGGGCCAGGGCTGCTGCCCCGGGGACTCCTTAAAATGAAGCACATTCAGGGGTGCAGGGAGAGGAATTGGTGAAGAGGGCAACCACCAGGGCAACCTGACCAGCGACATTTGAATCTGGGTGCCCTGGGGGGCATTCACCTTCAGGGGAGAGGGCCGCCTTCAGAACAGATAGGGGTGGGAAGGATGGCTGTGCACCCCATGGGAAGAGACTAGGACAGTTGGGTCTTTTGAAAAGGATACTGACCCTGGTGAGTGAAGGTGCTGAGTGAAGTGCATTACTTTAAGGGAGTCATTTGGCAACAGGTATAAAGTCATACATTATGGCCATTGACGCCATAAAATTAGTTTATGGGAATTTACCCAAAGGATAAAAGAAAGAAAAAGCACACATACATACAAATATGCTAGTGGCACATTATTCATAATATTACTTTTTAAAAGCACATGTGGCCAACACTATGGGAACTAGTTAAGTAAATTATGGAACATATGTTCCATGGATGCAATGTTATGAGGTCATTAAAATGATAATTATGAAGCTTATAGCTACATGATTAGAAAAATGGTTATGACAGTAAATGAAAAACCCGTTATGGAATTGCACATGCATTCTCACTACACCACGAGAAATATGCTCTCATGTGAAAATATACAATAGAATTCCTAAAACGATTCTAGCTGTTGGTTGAGGATAACAGTAAGATTATTGGTGCTTTTTTTTCTTTCTTCATTTGGTAAACTTGTTTTGCATCCTAATGTTAGTATAGAAACAAAAACTTAGTCTTATCCCTCCTTAGTTCTGATATACAAATATGCTGAATTTTACATACTGACATACTGAATTTTTTCCTCTAGGCTCTGACAGAACTGATGTCTAATAAGACAGCGTCTATGTGGTACAGCAGTTCCATCTGAATTCGCTCCCATTGGTATTGACAATTATAAGAGTAAGGGTGTCTCTCTCCTCCCTCCCACTGCAGTGTGGTTCACCCCAAAGTGCACAGCATACTCAGATACTTTAGCTAGAATTCATGCAAGTTAAACTTTGGACAATATCTTCAACCCCCAGGTCACACTGGGATGGCTTGCTGAAGAAAAGCCTGGATGTTCTCTCCTGCTGCTTCCAGCAAGTGACCAGGGCAGCTTTGCGCCAGGGAAGGCCCCTGCAGAGCCCAGCCTCCCATTTGATTCCCCTAGACCTGCCAACCCCCATGTCCCAGGATGGAATGCTGACCAAAACATCATATTTGAGTCTCAGCCTCTTAATATTTGTCTTCCTCTATTTTGAATTAGATTCTCTCTGCTTCTCCCCCCCCCCCCTCATGGTCAGTACAGAAATAGCAACTATTTGACATTTTTCACTTCAATAGAATCACCATCTTAACACAATTCAGGAAGGAGAAGTAATTAGTATTTAACCACATTATCAGGTTGGAATAATAACTGAATATACTAACATTTAGAGAAAATATTAGCAGTTTTAAACATTGATGTAATTATGGATTTTGAAATGGCAACTAAAAGTTAAATAGTAGACATTCTCCGTTTGGAGCAGGGTGTTGTAAGTGGAAGCAGTGGATGCTGGAGTTTGGTTTGCACGAGTTTTCCTTCATTACAAGAAGTTGCTAAAATACAACTAGTCTTGAACAATTTACCTTTCATTAAAAGGAACCCATTTAATAAATGAAATAATCATGTTCAAATGTAAGCATAAGGAAAGTAAATCAGAATTTAGAGATTCATCTGCAATAGATGAATTTTAAACTACAATTAATACTGCTGATGTTTTCAATAATCACCCAAATTAAATTCAGGAAGGGACAGGAATCTCATCCTCTTCCCTTTCTCTGCATTAAATGCTTATTCGATTGTAAACTACTCCATCTTGTGGCTCAACTAGGGTACTAATAGCTAGAAATCTAATCTATTTCACAGTGAAAATCACTCACTACCTGCTAAACTTATGATTAAGCTTTTTAAAATTCAAAACATACCTAAAAGAAGACAGTAAAAATTATCAATAATTTCACTGTCTAGTGATAGACACATAATACTTAAAAATCAAATAGAAGATATATATACAATGCATTTTTATTTTATGTAAGAGAAATAGCAATTACTTGACTTTTTTCACTTCAATGGAATCACCATCTTACCACAATTCAGGAAGGAGAAGTAATTAGTATTTGACCACATTATCAGGTTGGAATAAAAACTGAATATTTTCACAGCAATTAGGGCAACTATCTTCACCCTCCTTGGGCTTCAACCTCCTGATCTATTAAAAGGGGCGAAGTGGGTATGAGAGAAACCTGGCCCACACACCTCTGGTGCCCCTGGTTTTGCACTTCCTCCTTGAGGAAGCATTTGGTTTGTAAGAGCTGGATTAAATGATCCCTACGTGACCCTCCACTTGAGACATCCAGTGATTTTGCTCCTTTCCTGAGAACTCTTAATAGACGAGTGGTGGTTCTCACAGAGTGATCTCTGGGCCAGCAGCAGCAACTGGGAACTATTTAGAAGTGCCACTTTTCAAGCCTTCTCTCAGACCTTCAGAATTAGAAAATCCAAGTGTGGGGCTCTGAATGTGTCTTCACGAGCCTCCAGGTATCCAGTGCACTCATTTGTGAACCTTGCATCTAGAACATCAGTGGAAACATCCCACTCTTTCTTATTATTTTCTACTTCCTCAAATAAACTTTCAGTTTTTTCCCCTCCATACAGGACTAGGCTACTGCATTTGAAGGACCATAATAAGGGTTGCAAAATAAATTGATCTAACAGCTTCAGGCAATCTTGATAATGTAAGACTGCGGTAGCATAATCTTCAGGTCAACCAAGAATGACTTGAGCTCTACCCTTCACCTCCACTGCTAGCACTGCCATCCAAGAAGCTTCATCTGTCACTTGAACTGGCATGGATGAAGTCTCCTTCCCTGCAGAACACTCAGAGAGCCCCCTCTCCAAGAAAACCACTGCTTCAAATAACTTCAAGATCTCATTGGGCCTCCCTGGTGGCACAAGGGGTTAAACGTCAGCACTATGAAATTATCTGCAGTCACTGCAGCACGAGTTCGATTCCGGCCAGGGAGGTGACACTGCCTCGCCTGCTGCTCCCCTCAGCAGTGTTTCAGTCAATCCACCTGTTCTGTTCCCCACTCTGTGGTGAATCCTCTCACCCACTACACCTCTGGCCTGTACCTCAGTTCTTGTATGCAAAAATAAATAAATAAATCTTAAAAAAAGACCTCATCAGCTGCTCTACCATCCATCTGGCCACATCTCCTCTGCTAGGCTCCCCGATTCTCTCTGCTCCAGGAGGCCAGCCTCTTCCTCTTCCTGTCCATTTCAAGTTCTTTGCATTTGCCCAGCCCTTTGCCCAGAGTGCCCTGGCCCCAGAGGTGCATGCTGCCTGCTCTGGCGCTGTCTTCACATCTCTACTTAAGCGACTCTTCCCCATCCCCTGTTGCCTCAGCTCCACCCCCGCCACCCAGTCCCACAGCCCCTTTCCCTGCTCCATGCTACTTTCTACCCCATGGGACACCAGACATTTTACTTTGTGTTGTTTAGTTCCCTGCTGGAATGTGGGGAAGGCTAGAGTTTTGTTTCTGCTCACTAGAACATCCTTAGCATTTAGCACAATGAACCGTGGCTGCCAGTCGTAGCCATCAGAAAATATTGGTTGACTAAGTGAAAGCATGCGGAGGGGGGAACTCAGATGGAGAGAAAACCCAGTCCTTCGTTCTGGATGGGTGTTTGCCTGTTTTATCACATGTGAATGGTGAGACCCCACTAGAGGGGGCATAGGGAATGAAATTGTGACCTCAGCCTGGGTGATCATCTCAAATGCAGCAGGCTCTTTTCTGCCCTTTGAACTGGGATTCTGAATCCTCCTATCCAGAGCTCCAGGCAGCTGCCGCAATGAATCCATCTACAGCAAGAGGGACTCATAAAGGTATATATATGAGAAAAGAAACTATCCTTTTTGGAGAATTAATTTAAATTTGCACATTATAGAATCTGTTTCTGAAAATCAGTCTTTAGAGTCATTAGTAGGTGTAAAATTATTCACACCAGCTGTTCCCTTAGGACAACAGACCACAGAAATGTTTTAAACCAAGGCTATCTCCCCGGATTTCGTTTAAGAATTCAATGGAGGAAATTTTTCCAGGGCTCTCTGGGTTCCCTGGCGTTTTCTGCCGTGCTTCATAGCACCCTGCCGTACAGTCCTCTGCTGCGCAGTCCTCTGCCAGACCACCCTTTTATGCTTAGTCTCTCAGCTCAGGTGTGCCCTCTTATACACGCCCGCACCACACTCCAGGTGTCCACAGGCAGGCATGCGTATCCCGAGGCCACACACCTGCATTCAAGGCTACATGTGATAGCCACGAAGACCAACGGTGCAAACGCCTGAGCAATCTTCATTTACCCTACAAAATAACAGTAACTTACACTCTATAAACACTTGTATTCCTTTTCTGTGACTGCTGTAACAAATTACAAGCTTAATAGCTGAAAACAGCACAATTTTTTACCTTATAGGACTGTAGGTTAAATGCAACTGCAGATGGCGTAAGATATGACTTGGACAACATTTGTTTGCAAAGATGTCTGTGAAAAAAGACCTCACACACCTGTGTTGGGCTGCAGCTCTTGTCAGATTCTGTGAGCCAAGTCAGGGTGCAGAGACTGGTCAGTGAGGACGCCTGGGTGAAAACATCGACACATCCCAACAGGCCGATCCCACAAGCCAGACCCCCTGCGCAAGCAGCACTCACACACAAGGCGGGGTGCCCGTGCCCAGTAGACAGCAGGAGGGATTGTCTTCCTATTGAATCTCTTCTCAGGAAGAAAAGTCTCAGCTAGACCTGAAGGAGGCGCAGTTGAAAAGAACAAACTACTCTGAATGTCTCCCCATGTGGCTCTCTAAAGGCCACCCCTGCGGGTCAGTACTCACTTTCTTCTCTGTTCTGAGCGGCCCACAGAACTCAAGTGGGGACATTGTCTCCACATTTCAGATATGAAAGCCAAGGCTCAGGGATGGCAGTCATGGTTTTCTGGGCACCTACTACGTGCCAGGCCTCTGCCAACTCAGGGCCCAGGTGACAGGCAACGAGAAGGCTCTGGGTGACTTGCTGTGACCAGCGCCCACCCCACTCCACAGGTGAGGTTGCTGCTGCCGCCCAAGATGTGCCCTCAGACCCAAGTCATTCCGCACTCAGCACAGCCAACACTTCCCAGCAGGACTTAATTGCCTTCTAATTGTTTTCTCTGTTTGTTGTATTTCTCTAATTAGACTCTAGGCTTTGAGGACAAAAACTGACTTGACGATTTTTTGTAATCTCCTTACTGCTGGACCCAAACGAGTTATAGATCGATAGGTATGGCCTGAGAGAAGAGTCCAGACTGCCCTGGACAGGCAGATCACTACCTTCCAAACTGCCTGGATATTTTTGAAAAATCAGTAATGAAATCCTCCTTACCTATTTGGCAAACACTTCTTTGTGCTTTCTGTGTGGCAGAAGTGGAGTGGAGAGATGAGCCTTTGTTTATAGTAGGACCAGGTTGGGGTCTCACATCCTATCAGGTATTAGTTGTGGAGGAAAAATACCTTGGTAAATGCCCTACCTGAGGAGGGCTTACAGATACAGGAGTAAGTGGGTGCACAGGGGATGCAGGTATAGAGGGTGTGCAGGTGTAGGGTAAGGAAAAATGTCAGGCTTTTCTGCCCTCCCGCCACCAGGATAGATGAAGGATCCTTGCGGTCCTGAATGCATGCCTGATGGCGGGCATCTGGAGTAGGGTGTGGGCATAGGTAGATGGGATTCACCTGGGCTGAGACTGGGCTTTTAAGGGCGGCGTCACGGGGACACCAGCAGAAGCCAAAAGAGAAGCCAAGAAAGAAGCGGAAGAAGCCGAGAGAAGGCCGGAGAGCCCAGAGTGAAGACTTGCTGGGTGCTGGGAGGCCTGCCAGCCTCCCGGCCCCCCAGCACCCCTGCCTGCCGTGTACCTGATAATCCCAATAAAAGACCTGCAAAAGCCACTGAGGACTCTGACTCCTCCTTTACCGGGTCTGCAGGATCATAGAAAACCTGCTCCGTGGTCCTTCCTGACCCTATAGGGAGGATGTGTGTACACAGGGGTGTGTGCACAGGGGTTATGTTTGCACAGGGGAGGTGTGTGTATTGAAAACTGGAGGTAGGGCAAAGTAGGCCAGGCCTCCTGGCAGATCCAACTGGAGAGTAAAGAGATACTCGTGGGTGGTGGAGGGAATGGTGAGATAGTGGGTAGTATTTTTGGGGCTGACCTTTTGGGATGGCTGGTGGGAAGTGTTGTAGCGAGGAGGGATAGACTGCAAAGGTGGGTAGAGGTCATATTCTTTAAGGGTAAAGAGACCCCAGCAACTCTGGCAGAAAAAAGCATGACACATTTTACAGACCTACAATGACTTCTATTTTAACATGGCCCAGGGACGTTCCTGAGGTGAGTTCTTTTGTCTGTGCAACGTACCACCTGTGGGAACAGGACCTGCTATCTTCTCGGGGTTCCCTGCTCCAATTTCCACCACAGGCTTCCATGGGAGCTGCTATAATCCCAGCTCCCCAGAGCCAGTTCATGATAGACTGATGAGTGATTTCTTGGCATCTTTTGAAAGAACTCAGAGACAGAGAGAGACATAAAGTGTGGGGGCTGAGGATGTTCCCTGCCCGCAGAAGCTGGGTGTGGGATGAAAGTTGTTCTGGAAGGATGTGAACCCCAGAGGACTCTTAAGAAATTCCCCTTTTTACTTTATTTTTTTAAAGATTTATTTATGCATACAAGAACTGGGATGTAAGCCAGAGATGCAGGGGATGAGAGGAATCACCAGAGATAGTGGGGAGCAGAACAGGCAGATCTACTGAAACACACTGCTGAGGGGAGCAGCAGGCAAAGCAAGAGAGGTCTGCTGTTCCATGGGGGTTATTCCCTAGCCAACCAGGGATCAAATTCATGCTGCAGTGGATAGAGCTGTCTTTAACCCCTGTGCCACCAGGGAGGTCCTCCCCTTTTTACTTTAAAGAAAGTCCAAAGTTTGGGGGTTTTGCAGTTTGTGATTAAGAGGGTCCTAACATATGCTAACACATCACAATCACAATTTTAGGCTTCCTTTACCTATTAAACACCATTATGAAAAATAACTCCCCTGCACCAGGTCCTCCTCTCACAGCAAAGAAGCAGTATTTTGAAATTACAAAAAAGAAATTCAACTTAATAGTGGGGTGCAGTTTACTCCACATAAGAAACTCTGGCATCCTCAGAGGAGAAGGTTTGCAGGTGGGATTAGATACAATTGCAGAGAGTTGAGTATCAATCTTTCATTCTGGAAGTGAAAGACCTCACACTGTGAGGCTGGCTCCCCTGGAGAGGTTGCAATCTTTTTAAGGAAAAGTACAATTGAGTACTGAGAAAACGAAAAAGGAATAAATTTGGAGTTCTCATGAACAGTTTTCCTAGACCATCCAAAAGTGACCCTAACTTTTGGTTAAGCTTAAGTAGCAGTGATTTAATGAAAATAATACGAATTTACCACTCTAATAATGAGGTCTTCTTCCTTTCTTTAAATTTCCTAAAAGGAACTAATCTAGTGGATGTTTTTCACCTTGATAAATAAACATTTGATGAATGAAAGTCAAATCACAAAAAGCACTAACAGGAAAGTTATAATCTCATTACTCCACTATTGTGGTAACAATGAAATGTAGTGGCATTGTTTAAACATAAGCTTTATTATTGTTCAGAGATGAGGCCAACAGATCAAGAGAGGACTGTTGTGGGAAAGAATTGGGTTGTAGGCTGGAGACACAGGGGTGAAATAATTCACTGGGGACAGAGTGGAGAACACAACAGGTGGATTTATTGAAATTCGCTGCTAAGAGAAGAAGCAGGCAAGACAGGAGAGGTCTGAGTGGGAAGAAGTGTTTGGGTCTCCCTTTTATAACCTGTTTCGAGGGCTTTTCATTTCTGGGAGTCTGTTTGGGCGGGTTAGCGTTGGGATGTCTGGTCTTGGGCATTGACCTTTGACACAAAATGTGCCCTGGCCCTGTTTCCACACTGATGGTCAAAGTGTTTAGTCTGAAGCCCTGGTTCTCATAGCAACCTTATCAACTCAAGCCTCCCAAACCTTCCTACTGGGCAAGGGATGGAGGTTCAGACTTTTACCTTATTAATGATACCCAGACAAGAACTGTCACTGAAAAGGTATTTTGTTACTCACAGTTCCCAAAATAGGGATGTTACAGGGTAGGACATCCTGTTCCCATAACAGGGGCACATCATACCCTGTGGGCCACAATGGGGAGCCAAAGTGAATGAGGAGGCTGAAGGAACCAGGGAAAACAAGGCAAAAGCCTTTACTGTGGCTTCCAAAGAATGGGAGAGTCAGGGCAAGGTTCAGAATTGGCTGGTTTCAATAATTTCAGTGGGCTCTGTGACACAGGATCTGGCCCTGGTGGATTAGAACCAGGTCTTGAGATGATCAGGATGGGTGGAGTGACCTCCAGTAAGATTTGGGTTGTGGGCCCTGGATTGGTTGGTTCGCATATGAAAGGCACGATACAGGCAGGCCATTTACTGTCTCCAGGAATTGGCTACCCCTAGGAGGGGCACTCCTCTGTCATCAGGGCTCCAAGACTTCAAAGCATCAGAAACCCATGTTAATACATGCCTTTGTGTCCTTTGGGTAAATACCTAGGTGTGGAATTGCTGGATCATATGGAAGCTCTAGCTTTAGTAGGTTGAGGAATCTCCACACAGCTTTCCATAGTGGTTGGACCAGTTTGCACTCCCACCAGCAGTGCAGGAGAGTTCCTTTTTCTCCACATCCTCACCAACATTTGTTGTTGCTAGAAACATTAATTCCAAAGAGCACCTGCACCCCTATGTTTATAGCAGCACTGTTTACAATAGCTAAGCTTTGGAAACAACCCAAATGCCCAAAAATAGATGACTGGATCAAGAAGATACGGTACATATACACCATGGAATATTACTCAGCATTCAGAAAAGATAAACACATGCAATTTGCAGCAACATGGATGGAACTGGAAGGGATCATGCTCAGCAAAATAAGCCAGAAAGAAAAAGAAAAATACCGGATGGTCTCACTCATAGCAGGAATCTAGAAAACCTAAATAAGGGACCAGGAAAAAGAATAACTATAAGAAAGAAAAAAATCAAAATCAACAAACAACTATGAACCAGAGACACACTTTGGGGGCGGGGGGAGGAGAGAATGGGGTCAAAATCAGGGGGTTGTAATTGTATGGGGAATATAAAAACAAAATTATAAATAAAAAAATACAAAAAAAAATACATTCTTTTGCTCCATAAATCATCATGTAAGTGTTTTCTATTCTGATGAAATACTTAATTCTACCGTAGTTCCTTTTGCAGCAGTGCAGTGAAGGTGTTGGAGGTGAACTAATATTATCGATTTCATTAGTTAAAAAGCTAAAAGTCTGTATTGAAAGAAATCAACTCAAAATGGATAAAAGAACTGTACATAAGACCTGAAACCATAAAATATACAGAAGAAAATAAAGGTAAAACACTATAAGACATACATCTCAAAAACATATTTAAAGACTCATCACCCAAAGCAAAGAAAGTCAAGGAAAAGATAAGCACCTGGGATTACATCAAACTGAAAACTTCTGTACAGCCAAAGAGATATTAACCAAAACAAAGAGACACCCCACTGATTGAGAAAATATCGTTGCACTCCATACAACTGATAAGGGACTGATCACAAAGATATACAAAGAACTTACATAACTCAACAAAAACAAAATAAACAATCCAGCCAAGAAACATGCAGAAGAACTTAAAAGACATTTCTCCAAAGAGGAAATGCAAATCAAAACCTCACTGAGATACCACCTTACACCAGTAAGAACGAGTAAGAACGGCACATATAAAAAAAACAAGCAACAACAAATGTTGGCAAGGGTGTGGTGAAAAAGGAACTCTCCTACATTGCTGGTGGGAGTGCAAACTGGTCCAACCACTGTGGAAAGCTGTCTGGAGATTCCTCAGTCTACTAAAAATGGAGCTACCACATGACCCGGCAATTCTACTCCTAGGGATGTACCCAAAGGACACAAAAACATTGATTCAAAAGAACACCTGTACCCCTATGTTTATTGCAGCACTATTTACAATAGGTAAAATATGGAAACAACCCAAATGCCCAAAAATAGATGACTGGATCAAGATGTGGCATATATACACAATGGAATATTATTCAGCAATCAAAAAGATAAACTCATGCCATTCACAGCAATGTGGATGGAGCTAGAAGGAATTTTGCTCAGTGAAATAAGCCAGAAGGAAAAAGAAAAATATTGGATGGTTTCACTTATAGCAGGAATATAGGGGAACCCAATAAGACATCAGTGTAAAAAAATAATAACAGTACAAAACACAACAAAGCAAAAACAGACAATTATAAATCAGAGACATCCTGCAGGGGAGGAGGAGGGAGAGGGATCAGAGGGAGGGAGGGAGGGGCACAGGGGACTGAGGTGATGATACACAGGTGCATTGGTGAAGGAAACTCTATGGGGACTCTACCTGGAGGGTGGGGGGAAGCAAATATTGTTTAAAAATGAACAATGATGTATATGAAAAAATGAAAAAAATTTTTTAAAAAATAAATACATAAGAAAAGAAAATACAGTGAGTTCTAATTTTTAAAATATTTTTCACCTCAGTGCTCATTTAATTTTTTTTGAAAAATGACAGAAAAAAACTGGTAAGATTTTCCCACAGTATTGAAGTTCAATACTTTTCACCGCTTTGGTATTCAAAGACCACTTTCAATTTGTAGTAGTTTATTGTTTTAACCAAACACCAATTGTTCACCAAAGAGAGCAATGGTTTTTGTTAGATGATTTTTTAAATGGTTCCTTGCCTGTAAATTATGGGAAATGTATTAATGGCACTTTACTTCATTATTTATAAACTACAAACTGATCCTGCCTTAGAAACACCTACAAGCCCCTCACTGGTTTCTCCTGTAACAGGTGGTCCCTAGGAAAGGGGGAGGTGCCAGGTTCCCTACCCCACACAAGGGAGAGTGGAGCTGAAGAGGGAGGAGAAGAAGCTGGAGAGGAGACTGAAGGTGAATGGAAGCAGGATGGATAGAAGGAGACCTGGAGGAGGCACATGGAGCAGAGACATGTGAAAAAGCTGTGCTTGCAGCTCCTTGACCTCCTGTGCCTATTTTCTCCTCTTTCTCCATCACTCCCCCCTTGCTAGATCTCCTCCCTCCTTTGGACTTTAAACTTTAGTTGTTCTCAAAGGTTGGGTCTTCATCTCTTCTCCACTATATATTCCTCTAGCTGATTGCAGCCTGTACTTCAAATGTCCCTTCCATGACAGCTTCCCAAATTGATAACTAGCTCAATTCCATCCTCTAAGCCCCTCATTTTCAATTATGTGGTAGGCATCTCTACTGAGGAGGTCCCACACACCTGAAACTCAAAATCCAAGACAAGCTCTCTGGTGTCACCACCCCCCTTTCACCAACTTCACTTTTGGTGTTTGGCTCAGGGCATCACCAAGGCCTGCTCCATCACATATGCACCCTTGCCTCCCAGTCAGTACAGTCGCCAAAGTCTGTCCAGGGAGCTCCTCCACGTTCCTCACACATGCTGCTTCTCTCCATGCTGCTCTGGCCCAGGCTTCCCTTGCCTGATGCTTCAGAATTACACCAGCCTCCCAACACTTTCTCCATACCTCCCTACTTCCACACACTTTCTGCCCCTGCAGAGCTGTTATCTTCCTGGAGTAGAGATTTCCAAAGTGTTTCTCTGGAGCCTGGGTTATAGAAAGCGTCCTGTTGCAAAAATAAAGCATGACATTATTGTCCTAGCCCCAACCTTTATCAGTATTTTCTTAGAAGAGGAAATAAAAAATAGTGACTTCCCTTTGGCAGAACGTTGATACATGGGTCCTCCAAACCCACCCAGCCCCTTCCCCAGCAATTCCACGTGGCACTGTCTCATCAGCCACTCCCCAGTCTCCTGGGTCTCTGCTCCTAGAACAGTTTCTGAACTTTTCTTCCTGTTCTATTCGCACCATTGCCTGAATCTATGCCCCCACATACCCTCTTCATTCAAGGCTCTGTTCTTAGTTCTATTTCTGGCTTTATCAAAATAGCACACTGATTTCCTATTAGACTTATTATCTCTGGGTCCTCCCTCCATGACACCGCAAAGACTGAATAGGAGGAGTAGTGTTGACTGGCTGAAGAGCAGCAGCCCCCGCTGGCTGCTGAGGGACCCACACACCCACCTGTAAGATCTCAACACCACACAAAGGGACCACTTGTCACTTCTCTCTTCAAAGCGGTGAAAAGCATACTCCAACAGAGGCTGAACAACATCTGCCACAGATTCTCTCACTAGAAAATGCTCCATAGAGAGAACCATAGGATACATTTTCTATAATTTCCTCTGAGATGAAAAATGCACTGGGTACTATAGGATGTTACTTATGCTCTCATTTTTGCATCATATTATTTTGCTGTATAAGGATTTGATGTGTGCATACAAGTTTCAGAACTTATCCAAGATTTTTAAAGCAGATTTATGAAGAAATCAGCACTATGCAACTATACATAAAGGAATATTGAGCATTGAGGGTCTAATTCTTGAAGAATATTTTTGCTTCCAACTGCCTTTTTCTCCTCAAAAATCAACTGGAAAAATGGCAGTGAAGTTAAAATGTGAAAGTTTCTTAGGAAATCTTAGGGATCCTATAGCAAAGTCCTCCACTTCACACTCTGCTATTGAGTTCAGCTCCTCGGCTGACCCACACGTGAGCTTTCAGATCCGACACAAGCAGTTACAAAGGGTTTCCCAGAGGCTCTCCCAGGAAGCTGCCTTCCCCAACTTGACTTGGGAGGGCCAGCGCATGGCATCTTTGGAAGGAGCTACAGTCAGGACTTGGTGTCCCATGCTCACCACTATGGTCTTCTGAATACCTGTATTCCTCATTTACCTGCCTTCTGTCCCTTCTCCTCCTTAAGGGCCTTCATTCAGAAGCCTGTGTTTCCTTTCCTCAAGCTTTACTTCTGACACTTCCGTGGGAGGCAGAGCACTTTCTCCAGTTTAATCTCCTGCATAGACTACTGCAATAAGTGGTTACAGCATTAACTATTACTTTCACTTGGCTTGCTTTATTTTCTTCCCAGCATTATGAGTTATAATTGACAAATAAAATTGCAATATATTTAAAGTGTACAGTGTGATTTGATATGTACATTGTGAAAGGAGTCCCACTATCAAGTTAATTAACACCTCCATCACCTCACACGGTTACCTTTTCGTGCACGTGTGTGTGTGTGTTTGTGTGTGAATACTGAAATCTACTCTTTTCAATGACACAATACAGTATGATCACTACAGTCAGCGTGCTATATATTAGATCCTTAGAATTTATTCATTTTATAACCTGGATGCCATTATGCTAAGTGAGAAAGACAGATGAGAAAGACAAACACCCCATGCTATCACTGACATGTGGGTTGCTTTTAAAAATAATATTTGAACTTATTTCTCTCTCAATTTTGAAAAGTATGTTGTAACAATTGCCATATGGGAAAATAAGAGAATCAGGAGAAATGAATTCTAGTAGTTTAATCATTAAATTACCAATGTGGCTCTGGTAGGCTGCTCGAAATCTGGGGCTGGGCCTTCTCTGTAGCCTCAAAGATTACCTGACTACATTTCGCTGAATGTTCCTTTCAGGTCTGCCATGCCAATTCTACGAATTGTCCTAAAACTGCCTTTGGAAACGCTTAAAAAAAATAAAGCATGAGAATGAAGCTAAACATTTTTTTTAATTGTTTTTTAAAGCTAACCTTTACAAAGTAGCATTTAAAAATAAATCATGTCACAATTCACATATCTAATAGTACTACCCTCACACTGGTCAGCAAATATTTATTTATTGTGTGTCTGCCACATGCCAAGCACATAGACAGTTTTCCTGTCTTTTCCTATGAAAATACTCAGCGCTTCTTCCAGGTAAACTTTCTGCGGGCACCCTCCTGGCCTGGCTTCTTCCGTTCTCGGACACGTGGGTCAGTAGTCAGTAGACCAGCTGCAGGATAAAAAGAGGAGCCTTTATGAACCATGGAAAATGCATGTTACCTAGCAGGAAAGGAAGTGAATCACATGAATTTATAGGTACTGTGGTCAGAAAAAAAACAGAGGAAAGCAACCAGACCTACAATAATTTACCGGCCTGGCATAAATCTCACAACAGCAGTTTGCTTTCACTCTTTTAGGGTATTTTTCCAATTTCTGAGGCAAACACCAGCTACAATATTTGAGTCTACTTTCCTTATACTATGAGAACTATGCCTCCTTTTTTGGTTTTTAAACTTGCCCAACTTAAAATAAAGCAGCTCTTGTGCGGCAGTCGCTACAGACTACATATTTATTACAGATGTGAAGGTTAATAGAGACAAGAGGTAGAAAAGAAAACTTTACTGGATGATTAAGTTACTAAGTAAAGAACACAGATTTCAAGTATGAGGAAGTATATCAACATATACTAATAGGATAATGAATAGCCATATACATAAAATATGACAATATATTTAAAGAAAGTTTTAATATTCTAATTTGTGTGATAATAAAATCCCTTGATAATTTGTTTTGCAATATAGAAAGTAAGTTTTAGGGTTGTAATCTCAGAATAACTAGTTTATTCTAGAAGAATAAACTCAGTTTAACTAGAAGCTTCCACTCTCCTAATTATCAGGAGCAATTGTGATTTCTAGGCAATTAACAAGTTATTCATAGCGGATGGCCCCTAGTTATTCATAGCAGATAGCACCCTAGCAGTGGCGGGAACCATCGCATGTTAGAAAAGACTAAATTTCAAGAATACCAGTTATGTGAAAGCTCTTACAGTGCTTTTATAAACATGTAACTAGGCCACAGTTTTTATTGTCTTTTTTATTTTTTCAATGTTAGCTAGTACTTCTGTCCACCATATACAGGGTTCAGGTATTTTATTAGACAAACTACAAATATTTATTACGTACCCATAAGCTATTGCATTTACTTGTACTTAAAGAACATGGAATAAAGCAACAGTATTTTAGACAAATACAGACCAGACCTATCTAAATTCTAGTTTTAATGATAAGTAATAATGCTTTATTACTTTTTAATCAATATTCATAGCAGCTCAATCAAACAGAATTGTGAAATAAGAGCCCACAAAATTATTTTAATGACTATATAGGAATCCCACAAAATGGTGAATTGCTGGTAAACAAATGAACTTTTGAGACTTAAAAAATTAACTTGCAGGGGGGCGGCGGGGTGGGTGGGGCGGTTGGCCAGCAGCCGTTGGGCCGCGCAAAAATGAAAATAAATAAATAAATAAAAATTAACTTGCATAAGCCACCAGTGGTGGTAACCGCAGCTATCATCAGACCCCAGGGGCGTCATGGCCCCTGCTGGACATCTCACCTGTCCAGAGAGGACCTGAGGCCCAGAGGCTCTTTATGTGACTCACTCAGGCCACAAGGCAGGATCCCACAGCACCTACCTCCCTTCATAAATAGTGCAAAAATAATCATCAGCTAGAAGGCCCTGCGTTATTACAATTGCAAAAGCAGTGCTCTAAGGAAAACCTAATTGCATATTCTCATACTGCAGATTCTTATGAGTGAGCAGGTGACAGGGTCACACAAAATGAGCAAAGGAAAAGAAAATTCAAACTAACATCACAATGGAAAAATAGAAATCTCCAGTAACTTTGGAAAAGAAGACCTTAAAGGCTTCATCATTAAATCAAATAATCATTAAACATTTCTATAATGAAAGAAAAACAACCAATTTATCCATTAAACGTATAAATTAAACATATTGTTAAACTGGACAAAAAGGTTATGCCTTAAGGGTAAAATGAATTTTCCACGATGCTGTGAGTGCCACTTTTTCTTTTTCTAATTTACATTTACTTCCTAAGAGATCAAAACTAAAAAACTGTTACGGCTCTAGAACAGGAAAAGAGAAGCCAGCAAACTGTATAATTAACTAAGAGTTTTCCTCGCTGCTTCCAGGTAACAAAAATTCAAATACACACTTGTATTATCTGGACATGTCCCTCCAACCCCAACTCATACCTTGTCTCATCCACTCCACCTCTTCCTCGGTGACGAAACTGCACAAGGCTTTTGCCATGGCCAAGCGTATTGCTCCAGCCTGCGCAGACCGCCCGCCCCCCGAGACTGTGCAGGTCACGTCATGTTTTCCAAGCCGGTCAAGGAAGTGAAAAGGGAACATCAGCTGTTCTCTAAGGCACATCAGAAATAAAAATTTTACTGTAAAGATCATAATTTTATGAGCTGCACATTCTGAACATTGATAAAAGCCATTATGCATGTCAGTGCTCACGCATAGGATCAACCCTTCAAAGAAGAGACACTGATATTTTTGATATTTAGAAAGGTTTATTCCTCTTTTTTCATGGAGTTAATAACACACTCTATCTTAGAATTTGTAGATCCTTTTAATCACATGAGAACTTTGCCAGGCCTGTAAATAATCTGATAAAGAAGTTTTAAAATTGGGAAACTCTATTACTCAAGTAAGTCTAATCCCTCTGGATTCAATGATCAGATATAATATTAGATCTTCCTGAGCAATTACCAAATGCTGTGTTTGTTCATTTAATAAAACAGGGTATAATGTATTTATACAATGCATAACATTCATCTTGACTTAGTTTCTGAAGTTACTAAAGCCACTTTCAATCTTTACCCTCACTGAAACACATTCTCCTTCTGTAGTCCTCTGGCTTGCAAAGTCCTGCTACCTGCCAGGTGATGCTAGGTGCCACACTGCACAGGCCACATCAGAGCAGTTCCCTCAATGGGGAGAGTCCACATGGGCCAAGGCAGGCACCCCAGTAGGAGAGAAAGACAGATCATGACCCTGGACTTTCCTTTGTTGAATATCAGGTATGTGCCAAATCTAGCACTCATGTCACCTGTGGTGAGTCCTCTGACTTTGCTATTTTGCCATATACAGCTCTTCCAAATTTTTATTTAGAGAAGTTGATTTCTATCGCAATTTACTTGTTTTGTTTGACACTTTCTAAACCCCCCAAAAAGTTTATTAAAACACAGTGAAGCTGAAAGATGAATATGAACAGGATAGTCAAGTGTTACTCCTAGATTACACTAGTAAAATAATCATATCAGATAGATGGAGAGAACAAGATCTTGAAAGAACATAATTAGAATGTGTAGCAATACAGTAGTGATGTTCTTTTAATAGGAATGAAAAAAACTCCTGCAACAAGAGAAAAAAACAGTGATATGAAAGCAACCAAGTAAAATAAAGGAATGTATCAAAAATAGTTCCATTATAAATAATAGCCATGTTATCATAATAATGGAAGAAAATTTATAAACTGATTATCTAACTCCACTGTTTCATTTTTCCAGCAAAGAAATAGAGGCCAAGATAGACTCTTTGTGATTGTCATGAGCACACGTCACAGATCTCTGCATTGCCTAACAGTTAAGTGGGTTAATGACATAAGAGATGTCACTAAGAGTAGCTCTGGTCACTTAACCTGTTTGGGAGCTCAGACGTTTATCGGTACCAATTTCTAAAAATTTAAGACTCCATAACAAATGTTTATATAGAAGATAAACCTGCACTAAAGTTCAGAAAAAATGTATTTTATAATTTAACTGGTAGAGATACTTAAGAGTAGATAAGCAGGAATGATCAAAGTAAGAGAGAACCATTAAGAAGAGTCTGGGTAATTGGGAGGCTGGAGTACACTGAGGTACAATACTAAATTTACAAGCAGATGTACCCAAAGGGAACAATCAAAAATGATTATGCAACTCTAAATGTTAATTAATCTGCACTGAAAACTAGTATCTGAAAAATAATTATATGGCATGAAAATATTTCACAATTCATCTCTCCTCTTATGGATCTTAGATTAAATCCTGAGTTGAAAGAATCAAATTTATTTTGTTCTTTGTTACATAATCAATGTTTTTTTGAAAAATGTAAAATAAACAACTTCCTCATTTCTATCTTCTTTGAATGCTACTCTTCCAATAGGCACCAATTCTATAGCATGTTACCTAAATATACATAATTGCATACTCTTACTTTTCCATAATTGTTTAAAATATGAATCATATCTCCTTATTGCATGGGTAGTGCTATGTGAGGAATGTATTTCTTTTTTTACAGATGTTTAATAGTTGTTTTATTGGTGATTGACAGAGCAAAGGCCTTTCAAATCAGAAAGGTTATCAATCTACATATTTCATAGTACTAGGCACATAGCAATAAATGTTTGTTTTATACATCAGAGTGAATAAACAACTTCTAATGTTGCTGGGAAAGCAACATAGTTGACAATCCAACTATATGTTTACTATGTCCTGGATAGGTAAGTAATAAGCAGAAACTGTTAGGTTACTCCTAGCAGTCCCAATGCTGAAGTTACCTCTCTCTTAGGCTTTTTGTAAAGTAAGTAAGAGCTTCCTCTGGCCATTTCCTGGTGAGAATGATGGCAGAATTAGTTTAATTCATATTTAATGGAGTTAGAGTGAGGTACTTCTTGATATACACACACAAATAAAATAAACACACACTTCCTTTAGTAAATATTCTGCCCCCAAATTTATATTACATTGGAAGGGTCCCTTTTTTCTTATATAAGCATCAGGATCAGAAGAATGTTGTCCCTTTTGACCTTAAATGCTACCACAAATTCAGGAAACAGGAGAATGATTAGGGAAAAGAGGAACTAATCATGCAGAACTTCTGTTACTTGTGGATAATGATAGGAACTAGTGGGGAAAAAAAGCAACCATCTCAAGAAGAGGCCTTATATAGCAACTCACAAAGA
The DNA here is from genome assembly GCF_014898055.3 of Talpa occidentalis. NCBI lineage: Eukaryota > Metazoa > Chordata > Mammalia > Eulipotyphla > Talpidae > Talpa > Talpa occidentalis. The sequence goes on along the minus strand of NW_023604861.1, from coordinate 104,548,492 downwards.
GATCTAAGATGAATAGGTTTAAAGAATTTGATTGTGATACCTATTTATGATTAATGTCTATTTCTCCACGGATACAAAGTTTAAAAAAATAAAACTGCCATGTTTTGTATTAGAAACTAAGCAAAGTCTGATGAGCTATTATTTTTATCTATAAATGTCAGATTTGTTTTCTTGCTCAATATGTATAAAATCAATTTCCTTTGTATAAGAAAAAAATCCAAAGTGATAATGTAGTCTTTTCTGATAGTTATGATGGTAAATGCCAAGGTTGGTCATTGTTGTTTTGTTTTACAAATGTCTACCCCCACCACCCAACTCGGGAAACAGGCAGAAACCTACTTTTCTTATATTTTGGCATAGTCTGCATTTCAGAATGTAAGACATATCTGTAAAGTCCTCAAATTTCAGTAGGATCTGATAAAGGAAGGACGGGGAGTCAACTGATGAGGGATTGTAAAAAATGTTTTTTAAAAAAAACTAGAAAACTACAAAAAAATAGTGATAACTTCCCTTCAGCTACTTTAATAATAAATTATATTTCATAAAGAGAAATACTCAGACAAATACAATCAGAAAGCACAGAAAGTCTTCCTAAGGGTGATAATGTACTATAAAGTACATTTTCTTTAGAAACAAAAAGAAAAAGAAAAAGCCAAAACAAACCTGTCCTGTGTTACTGGGAAATAAAGGAGGTAACTGATTCCATTTACATTTATTCTTCCACTTCCATGTTCATAAACAATTGCTTCTGCTTTTGCACTCTTTCTTTTACCTTTAAAAATAAAAAAAATTTCTGTTAGTAAAAATCTTAGAGATTTGAGACAGGTGAAACTACATTCAAATTTTTTTCCTCCAGAATGATATATATTTAACACTATTTATTGAAAAGTTCATAATGATTAAAAGGCAAACAAAAATAAAATAGTGATCTATACCATATTGAGGTAAACAAAGCTTATTTTGGGGTAATTCTTTTAATTCCATTTCTGGAACACCAAAAGATTTTAAATTAGTTTAAACAAGCGACAATGCAACTCATATTTATTTTATTATCTCCAAAAAAATCAATGTGTCCTGTAATTAATAAGCAATCACTAATCATAGGATTTAAAAAAATATATAAGTAGTATAATAAAATATGGTAGAAATGAAAGGAATCCTCAGGAAAGATCACATATCTTTGAAAATACTAGTTGAAAAAAAATGACATAGGAGTGATTAATTTTTAAGAGTTGCAGATATATCATTTAACAGATCAGTTCTTAAAAGTTACAGTATGCCAATGTCTTTGAACACCTACAAAGAAAATGTGAGTTGAGGACCTAAAGTTTCATGTTTCATAGTTTTAACATAGAGATTCACTGTCAATTTCACTTTATATATGAGGAACCTTTATTATAAGGTTTTTTGGTTTACACCAGTTGAAATGGGAAAATAAAAAGAATTTCACATAAATATGTGAAAATAAAAAAGTGTTAGTTGATATGATTATGTAGGTATGTATCCACCATTTTTCTTGGGACATTAGAAGATTCAGTTTTTAAAAATTTCAAGAATCTAAAAATTTAGGAAATACAATGGCACAGTAGCAAAAATAAACAATAAATAAAACAAATGCATCCCAGAGAACAACAGCAAGTAAAAAATAATTGTCGTTCCTCGATCTTCACTAAATTTATTTTCTCTCCACAGAATGTCATTACCTTCACTTCTGCTGAAGGCCATTCCTTGCTCGTCATACTGCACAGGTTCAATCAGCTGTTTTTTTGATTGAATAGTTACACTCCTACGAAACCTCTGAAGAAATTCTTCTGCAGCACTACCACACTGCAATGTCAATAACCTTTCTAGCAGCCGAATAAACTGCGCATACTGCAGACAATAAAAATTCATTAGAAGATGCAAGTGTAATTGCATTTGCTAAATTTTTTCTATTTTTATATACTTGATCTTTCCAATGTTGCTTTTCTTGATGAATTTTGACAGGATGACACTTCTGCACCTTCATGCTGCTTTTAAAACAGCATGCAGATGCAGCCTCTTCCCTGCGTATCTTTAGTGCTCAATCTTTTCTTTCAAGAAACAAGAGATTTATCATTCAAAGAAAAATCAATTTCTCTGTATTATGATTACATGAATTGAGATTTAAATTCATTTTCAAAAAATATTTAGATGATCTTCAAGTATAATTTCTACTCTTTTAATAGAACTATATCAAGGGGAACATCATAAATAATTTCCAGTAAGTTATGTACAGCAAAATGGGAAGAGTTTGATTTTGAGAAAATGTACCTCTTAAATTATATTTCATAATACATTTGGCAAATATATCTTTAGCTGTTCAAGCTGTGTTACTTTAATGTTTATGATTTCCTTTAAAACCGAACAATCAAGCTATTTAAAAATTCAAGAGATACTTGACTTAAAGGGCAACCTCTTGAAATAAATTATCCTTGCCACTCTGTGCTTTTTTTTTAATAGTTCTTGAACATGTGATTAGAAAGTAAACAACTTGGTATTAACCCCTTAAAATCAGAAGCCAGAATAAGCATTCTAAAGTGTTTATACAGAAGGAAACAACTAATCCTTGGTTATTATGGAGTGTGAAGCACAATTTTTTACTAACTTATTTATGTTTAAGCCAACCTCATCCTTGTCACCATTGCCTTCATAGTAAAAATTTGCCCTTAATAATTTGAAATATTTAAAATCTCACCAGTAAATTGAAAAGGAATATTTCAATGACTGCTTCCTTTTATTGATGTTACAATAAAAGGGAAGGAAATTTTCTGAGAAAGGGGGAAATAGTTATTTAAAGTAGCTGGCAGCATAAAGTTCCATTCTTCTCCATTTATAGGCCTGTGTCCTGATCACAGTTATTCTTGCAATTTCATCATGCACAATGGAAACTACAACTGAACTTACCAAAGGGTAACTACAATATGGCATACCCTTCTGTGAAAGAGGTTTGAGGTTTAAGAAATCTCTGACCACCCCTGCTTTCCTCATCTTGATATGAACCATTAGTTTCAGAATTTCTTCTACTGCTATTTAGTCCCCCAAAAGTAATGAGGGCAATCATATACATACATGCATTTAATATAGATGTATATGTTTTGTGTTCATAGCTGTATACTAATAGTAAGTCCTTGGGATGTTTTCAAAATGAAAAACAAAAAAAAGCCTGTATTATAAAAATCAGAGCAGTCAGAAAACAGAGGAAACAATGAAATGATAAGTTCGCTGAAGAAGCAAAGAAAGATTTTTCACTTAGATCCAAGTGCAGCAATACTGACTTGGCTTTAGGATATTAGAAATTAACTTCAGATCTACCATTCACCAAATGCCTGACAACTTGGTTAAGCAAATTGCAACTTTTCCAAATCATTAATTTCTCCAATATGTTAAATGAGAAAAAGAGCAATTTAAATACATGACTTAAAATCTACCTGGTGGCAAGGTACTGACAATGTTAGCCAATATGGAAGGGGAAAAAAATCCTTCCTGGAAAAATTTGTGAAATTTATCTATACTCAAATCTTCCAGGAATAGTCTAAATTTGGAACATCAAAATATTTTAAACATGACATTTCTCCTGGTAATATTGTCATATACTAGAATATACGGCAAAATAAGAACCAAAGACCTAAACCAGGGGTCATAAACTTTATAGGGTATACAATTCGCTTGGTGAGCTCATTAAAATATAGATTCTTGAATTTTAGGAAACTGCATTTGTAACCAGCATTCCAAAAGATTCTAACACAGGTGGTTTTGAAGATTCCAAGATGAAAAATACTGGCCTTATAGCTACTGCACATAGGTAAGCCAGGAAGCAGCAAATTGCATGAAATCAACCATGTGCTTCATTCCTTTCTATTAACCTGTAATAGCTCCTTACACTTATCATTAGCTTGTAAAATTAGCTATCTGCTTTACTGAAGGAGATGAAAAATGACATCTGCTATGCTTCCTTAGAATGACTGGCAGAGGACATAGGGGCACTTACATAAGAAGGTCTGGAGACCTTCCTATCACCTTTCTGACCACAGGGAAGGCTCTTCCATTGCAGAAATCAACTATAAATATTTTTTTAAAAGGACACCATGTACTGGGAACACCTGCCTCTGAGGAACATAACTATCAGGATCCTAAATACAGCAATTGTCTGCATTCTTACAGCACAGGTCCCCTTAAATTAAAAAGATTAATTACTCACATCTTGATCTGACAGTTTTTCCACTAACATTTCTTCTAGTTCCTCCTTAATCAGCCATCTGCTGCCAATCAGGTCTCTGTTAAAATATCACATATATTCTCTTTTAAATTAACCATGCAATTAGAATTATAGCACAAAAGATCCCACATGTAGTAGCAATTCTTGATTGGGAAGCAAATTTTTGTATTACATAGCTGTGAAACTTCGTACAAGTAAACTGTTTTTGAGACATATTTCATTTTTTCAATTTACTTTAGAAAACATATCCAGTTTAGCAAATGTTTGCTTTGAAGAGTTAACCATTCCATTGTGGAATTCATTTGATATTTAAAAAACCACCAGATTGCTTAAACATTTAATTGTATTTTTTGTAATTTACTTCAAAGGAGAAATTATGGACACAAAATTAACTTGTCAGTGGACTAAAGTAGTGAAAAGTGCAAATAAAGGGTTAGGTGTAGTACTTGCACTTAAACAAGGTATGGTCAAGGAAGGATTTGTGTCTTTTGTATGAGAAAAGATAAGTAACCAGGCCAAAATTCAAAACTGGCTGCTAGATTTATGGCTCTAATCTATCACTTTTCCAAATGGAGGTACAAACCTTGAAATAGCAAAGGAAAAAAAAAATTAAAAGCATGTATATGTTAATGTGCAACTACATATGTGAAAATTCTGATGTCATTTAGATACAGCAATTAAGAACCATTGAATATGTAAATCTGGTAAAAAAAATAACAAAAAGTAACAAAAATAACCTCAATATTTATTTACTTCCTTCCAAAAACCAACAAAAAAAATCACCTATTATTTCGATACCTAACTTTTAAGGTTAATACTAAAATGTTGAACAATTTTTTTTTTGCTGTAAGTATGCCTACAACCACCAACGGTACGTGGCACACTTTTAATTCAATTTCTCAATATATTGTAATGCAAGAAAAGAACTTACATGGTTTTAGTTTTTTCTGCAAGTAGACCTTTGGCTTGCAACTGATTTTGATGTTTTTCTGTATCCAGTAGCTTTCCATATGCTTCCTATGGCAAATAAAATACACATGCTTAAAATAAGAGAAGTAGTACATATTACTTCTATTTCATTTTACCTTGAGTACATTTCAAAAGAGACTTCTTTAAATAATAGATGCACAGTAAATAAGAAAATGTTTCCAAATAATATTTCTCATTAACTAAAGAATGGTAATTTAACCGATTTTTAAGTAACTATAAAAAAATTACCAACTCCAGTGAGGTTGGTAAAAACAAACCCACAAACTATTTTCCTTAAGAGTTCCACAAACTGGACCAAATATTGCCTTAAAAACAAACAAACAAAAACCCCCACATAACTGACACAGCAACATATACTTTAAACTGAGAGAATTAACAACCAGTAAAATTATCTAACATTTAATATTTATGTAATATTTAAGTCCTCATCGTATAGCTTGTACCTTTAAAAGTTTTCTATTATATTTATTTTTCATATTTGATTTTTGCCTATTCATTTACTTTCTAACAAAGTCTGTGAATGCATGTCTCTTGTTTGTAATGCAGGTGGGGGAAAACTTGCCATTTTGTTAGACCTTGTAAAAAACAATAATCTAGCAATAAAGGCTATCAGTGAAATATATTTCCTAGGAAATGAATTTACAACAAGCAGAAAAATGCAATTGGCTATTTTTTTTTGATTCAGCAAACTTGATTATTTGAGAATTCACATTTGTTAATATGTGTCTTCATTTATAATTGACACATAACCTAGCACACTAATACCTAATGAACAAACTGATATTTTCAGAAGATGAGTTAGAGATGATATAAATGACATTTGTTTCTTGTTAATCACGACATTTTCCATTATCCTTATGGATACTGGACAACACAACTTTTCCAACATGATAGAGATGTCCATCCATACCTCAAACAGTCTTAATAGTGTCAAGTTTTCAGGGGCAACTTCCTGTGGGTTCTGATTAGACTAACATATTATATTACAATGTAGTTGACAAAGAGTTTGTTTTCTTTGCCACTGTCTTTGTATTTATCAGTACTTGCATTTTGCTATTATATTATCTCCATTTTGCAACCTTTTTTTTTTTTCAGGAATACATTTCTATCATGGGGAAAAGAATATTAAAAGAAAAGAGAAAGGATGTAAATTGTGAGCCTCTGAGTTTCATGTCGGTGAGAAAAGCTGAGATTATACTCAACAGGTTAGGGCTTCTCAGTGAGGAGGATATAGATTCGTTTCTTATGGTTGGGGAGACTTGTGTTTTGTTTGGTTTTTCAATAAGATTAGTTGAATTGATAGCTTAGACATGATAAAGGAGCAGAAAGAAAAAGAAAAGCAGCCCTTTAAAGCTATAAATCTGTGGCTGAGCTCCAGACTCTGACAGTGGTCATGAATACCTCAAACAAAATGAAACAATCACTAGTTTGGTAATTCTAAAGACAGAACTCCAGGACAGCAGCAGCATCCAAGACTTGAACTGGTTAGATATATAAATTTTTAGGTGCCATTCCAAACTTTCTGAAGAGGAACCTCTGGGGTGGGGCTCAGTGACTAATTTTAATGATGCCTTCAAGCATTGGACACTGAAGTTTGGATCTGAACTCTAAAGCTCCAGAGTCTAGTGCAACACAACAGCAAGGGGACAAATGAAGTCATATCAATTCTAGAATCCAATTAAGCATAACTATTCCTATAACTATATCTAAAGTACAATTGGTCACATGTAACAGGTGAATATATCTGAAGATTTAAAGTAACTGTCAATCCTAAAGAATGCAAGAACTAATGTGAATATCCACATATAGAATATATACCTGCTATTGAACTTAAAATTTTACAATTTGTCGCCCAAGAATTGTTGAGCTTCATTTGACAGTTTGTGATTAGGGCATTTTTCAAGGTTAAGATAATAGTTTGTGACTCCAACTGGATAGCTGGTGCATCTTTACTTAGACAGCATTTCTCAAGTTCTCTGGACAGGTAAAATAAGGGAAACCCCCTCCCAAAATGAAGCTTCCCCCATTTATGCAAAGTGGACAGGCAGCGCAAACAGCATCTCACTGGATACCTTGCACTGCCCATCAGCAGGCAGGACCCCTGCTAGACTGCTGTCCTTGGGGACTCTGGTACAGGAAAGGCCTCAGTGTCTCAGCTGGTCTGTTCCAGTCTTGAGATTCTAAGAGTACATAATTGAGAGTTGTATCTTTCAAATATAGCTGAGAAAATAGGAATCTAAGAGAATACCAACAAGAGTGAGGCGATACTCTCCCCTGGTTCTAAGGGGGCATTTAGTTCTCTGGAATAACCAAGGCAATTAAAATGAAAATAATTCACTTGCTTCAGAGGTAAAAGCTTTTAGTCAAATTCGGACTGCTACACTTATCATTATTTTCCAGTTACTGTAGATCAATTTTTAAGTCCCCATTTTTCTTAAAATTTTCTTCGGCATGCTATTATTCTCTTCCAGTATATTTAGTTCCATAATAATTTATAAATTTATAATTTTCAAATAAAATAAGGAGAAACAATGCAGAACGTGAGAAGGTAACCCATGAAAAAGTACATGTCAAGTTTCAAACACAGTAAATTCTATTCCTTTACAGCAAAGGCTAATTTACACTTTGATGGCTATAATCTATCAAGTTATATAATCATTTAACCACTTCATACATTTCTTTAAGTATGAAAATATATAAGAAGCACTGAGCACAGTGCTTGACCTCTAGCAATGCAATGGTCCAATGACAGTATGAGTGGATTAAGGCATTCAGGACTTAAACAATCAAAACCATCTTATTAGTGTACATTTCTATTTATTCTCATTTCTAAATAATAAAACCACTTTTGAGATTCTATTGCAGAGATAACAGTTCTCTGGAAAGTAGATTCTATAGTTTCACCTCCCTGAAGAGATGTGTACTAATTTACATCAAAAACTCCTTGAGGGTATAAAATATGCCAGGAACTGTCAACATCACAGATTATCACTGGTAGCTTCTGGTACATTGTTAAGTTTCCACTTAATTTTTAAGGGACGCTAGAGAATTAGTCTGACCCCTTCTACAGCAAGTTTATATACTGTATTTAATAGTATAATTTTCAAATATGACAGGAATAACCCAGATGTGAAATGCTGAATCATTAATCACAGCTATGATTAATATTTCATAAAATCAAAGCAAGCCTATCCACCTCTGTGTCATCAGATTTCCATAATGTATGAGTCAAATTTAGAAGGTGTCTAATTTGAAAATACCAGATGCTCAGGTTGCAGAAAAGAAATACTTAAACTAAACCCTTCCAAGAGTATGAGCAATATGAATTTTAGTATCCTTCTAATATCTGTTTTGGTTATATTAATCATGTAGAATTTCAATTTTAGGAAAAGTAAACAAATAATATTTCTTGGTGAGTGGTCTTGGAAAAGCCAACTGTATTATGATATACAAAATATACATTAACAAACTAACATTAATTATCATCTTTTATACTAATTCAATAATAAGAAACAGCTGACTTAAAATACGCATTTGTTGAAAAAGTCACAGAAAATCAATTTCATAAATATCATCTCAATAGTTTGTTATTGGCATATGCAAAATCAAATGAAACAAATAAAAATTTAACTTATTCTTCATGGTTCCTACTATTTTCTAAAAGATTTATTTATTTATTTATTTATTTATTTATTTATGCACAGAAGAACTGGGTATGGGCCAGAGATGCAGGGGGCGAGGGGACTCACCAGAAACAGCGGAGAGCAGAGCAAGTGGATCTACTGAAATACACTGCTAAGGGGAGCAGAGGGCGAGACAGGAGAGGTCTGCTGTGCCATGCGGGCTAGCCCCCTGGCCAGGGATTGAATTCAGGCCACAGCAGTGATAGCGTAATATTGCTGAGACTTAACCCCTATGCTACCAGGAAGGTCTGGTTCCTACTATTTATCTAACATTCCCAATGACATGTTTCTATTGAGGAGCCTTGCTCTTACTCTGTGAATGTGCTATTCAAAATAAAAAAGAAATAGTCCCATACACAGGTCTGGTAGACAAGTATTCTGGGAAAGTACAAATTCAAGAGTAATTACATAAAAATGCTTGTAACTCAAACACCATATATTCTTACTATTCAACTTAAAGTTTCATCATATATTAACAATTGTACCATTATAAAAGAAGTCATCTGATTAAAATCAAAGGAGGCAATGACTTAAGGCAGTTTTAAAAAATTAATTTTCCTAATTGTTACGCTTAGAACAAACAAGATATACAATGGTTGCTGCTCATATACAGGGATAATGTAGATGAAAGATACCTCTAGAACAGCAATTTCTATTGTTGAATTCATTAACTGAATCAATTTCTACCGACAAGTCTTCAAACAGCATGCAGACACATGTCCGTACCAGTCCTTAGCTTTTTAAAAATAAGCACTTTACATAGCTGTAAAATGGTAACTTTATGATACTGAAATATGAGAAGGGTCACTATTTTAAGTCCACTTTTACAAAGAAGAGTACTACATCATAAATATTCACCACCAAGTAACAAAGAAGATATACACTAAATAAGAAATCTGTGGTACTAGCTTCCAGGACTTTCGCTTATTGAGTAGGGAGTCATCATATCATCAAGCCACATTCTTCTGGAAGGCTCTCACATTTTATGAACATGGAAGTTTACTGCAGTCATCTAAAATAAGTGGGAGAATTCCTTAATAAGCCAGGAGCTTCTTTCAAAAGGCAATGAATTCTCTATGCATGTTATGAGTCTTAGAATTACTTGTTTTCTTTCATATTTTCAACTCTTTTCTTAGTTCAGTGATCTAGTTACTCCTTAATTTCATGTTTTTGGGGGAATGGTAGAGATCACCTGTGGGCATGCGGTTCTTAAGTAAGGAGATTTTAGCACTATCTCTTCACTATAATGTTGATGAGGGGAAAAAAAAATTGCTGAGGACACTGAACAATGCTCACTAGATCTACTTTTCATATACTTCATTTTGCTTAAGGGAGGACTTGGTGTAATTCCTTCAATTTATAGACATACCTAGAAAATATTCCATTGTTTACTGCAAAATAAACATAAATGAGCTTTCTATCTGACACTAAATTTCCAGAGTGGTTTTTAGAAACATAACCTTATTTTAAAGCTGGTGTGTGCGCACATGTACAGCAGCATAGGGGGATGCAAACTTCAGTAAATGTTTAATGTAGCTGACAACTTACAGAACTTCTGATATTCTTTACAAGGCTCTACAATGTTTCTTAAGCACTAGAGATATCTAGCATTATGGGACATTCAAAGGTATCTGCGTAGAAAGAGTTTTTTGTTACCCAATGTTGAAGTACCAGTGGGTTTCTGCAACAGGCTTTTTTACTGAATGACTTCACAGAGCTTTTTACCATGTTAAGTATCTCCTTCGAGTTTCCCAGTATGCAGCATCCCCAAACTAGCAATATCAGAACCCCTTTCCTGAGGAATATTTTGTAACTTGTTCCTCAGATTGAGCTTTGGGAAAGGTTGTGTTATAGATGTACTTTGATTAAAGAATCATAATATACAAAAGGTTTCCCGCTTCAGAGTCCAAGAACCACATCCCATGAGTTTTAAATAGCTGTCAATTCACTTTTAGTGAGAGAACTTAAAAACTGTCAAAAGACATGCATTAAGAAGAAAGAAACAGGGCCTCCCCGGTGGTGCAGCGGTTGAGTGCTGGGTTGCGAAGCTCCCCGCAGCCTCTGCGGCGCCGGTTCAATCCCCGGCTGCTCCCTGGCCACCAGAGAAGGGTCCCACATGGTGCACAGACCTCTCCTGCCGCCCGCTGCTCCCCTCAGCAGTGTACTTCGGTCCTTCTGCCTGCTCTGCTCCCCGCTCTGGCTCTGGTGAATTCTCTCACCCTCCCGCGCTTCTGACTGTACCCAGTCAGAAATTTTTCTTAAAATTAGCTTGTGTCTTGTCCCTTAATTTTAAGAAAAATGTTAATTCCAGTTTCTTCAAATGACCCAACTTGTAAACATTTTATGAACACAGCCCATTCCTCCCTTTACCACCAGCTTGGGGGGCCTGGATGGGATCCTGCTGTTGAGGCAAGGTACGTCTCTGGCAGGCTGGTTGATCCAAAGGGCACACCACCCTTCCAACCTACACTTTAATTGTACACAAAGGGTTTTCTCCCTCATCTAGATGTAGGGTATTCATAAGTGAGCCATTCTATGGGCTAGCCTTTTTTTTTTTTTACAGACACAGATAACCTTAAAAAAAAAAATTCTTTCATTTCCTACACACATTTGCTCACTTATTTCAGGGAACTCTCTTTATTCTTTATTTCTTCATTCTGCTTCTGAAACCCTAAACTGAACCTCTAAATCATGTTTGAAAAGAATACAAGTTTTACTGGTTAAGTGGCTATTAAAGGAAATGGAAAGCCATCCATTTCAGGTGAAAAAAGACAGATGAGTCAGTGCCACCAAGCATGGAGCTCTCTTTTCAGAACTCAACGAGCCTTTCAGAAACTTCTTAAGTCTCTTATTTCTCCTTACTTAAATTACTTGTTACTGTTAAAGAAAGTACTTGTTAGTATTGTTTAATACTTTTTTCATTACATATATACATCATACTCACTATTTGATAAAACAAATAGGTTGCTATTGACTTTCCCTGCAACCTGAAGACATGCATATCACTGCATCCACGAGAAAATGGGAGTCCAACTAAACACCTAACCTTTAGAAGGTGACATATTTGGAAAGTCTGACGCCCCTCCATGGATCATCACTTCCTCCTCACTTCTTCACAAAAATTGGATGGACTGTTTATAGGCCAATTGGAAATAATGACCACTAAAGCATTATAGGTTATTCTTAATAGTAAGTTGCATCAGGATCTTTTATTAGCTGCCATAGTTTAATATATTAAGTTTAACATGCAAATAGTGACCAACTACTGAAAAAATATTTCAACTTTATTACAGAAGATAAAAAAGGTTTACTGACTTCAGAAAGGTCTCCCGGCAGAACCACACACATGATCTAATGTCTCCTTGTTATTATTTTTGTCAAAAATCTTGGTAGATGGCTGCCATCCTCACACAATTACAGTTGGTCAACTATGTGGTTGAAAAACCCAGAGTATGGCTTAGTGTCTTTTACCCTGTCACATGGGAAGAAGTGATATCAACAAAAAGAAAGGTAGCAACCATTCATTTCCATGAATTTAATGCTGCACAGCCTTTGGGGGCCAATTGTCTTGCTGCTATGGGATGGCAGCAGGGGAATGAATCACTTTTGAATAGAGAATGGGAGAGCGCTCCATCTCCCCATCAAGAAGAAGGCAGAACAAAGGAGAGAACAAACATGAAGCAGTTTCAAGTTGTTTCATATTTTACTTTAAATGGAAGGCCTGACATAACTACACCACCACTTCTGTAAGCGAATATTTAGCCACACTATTTCAAAATAACAAACAATATCTAGGATGAAGTTGATTTGTATCATCTAAGAAAGAGACTGGTATGACTACAGTTGTTATTTACTGGCATTTGTCATGCATGTTGTTAAAGTGATTGGAGTATATTTAGGAAAATATTTCTCCTTTTTTCCATACTTATAATTACTTTAAAATTCCATAAAAAACCTTTTTTTTAGAAAATACAAGGCTACATTAATTATCTGAATTATAACGCTCAAGTTTAGCCAAAGTATCTGTAATTCACGTAAGTAAACTGTTCTGATGATTAATAAAACAAATGCTAAACCCCACACTGGTTAGGGGGGTCAAAATACCCAACAAAATAAACTGACCTAAATTACTGAATTAACTAAAACAAAATCCCACAGGCATCTCCTACACATAACAGAAACTATAAATACTCAAGAAGAATGTTTATTAATCATACGTAATTTGACATTTTAGTCAGAGGACAACAGCACTCTATCCACTGAGAATCTGACCTGTTTCTTGAACAATATCTTTTAAAACACATAAATTAAAATAAAGTTAGGCCTCTTATACAATGTGTAATTTCTTCATTATGATGGAATGCAACAAAATATCTTGCCCTTGGGTTGCTCAGTTTCAGCCAAAACAAATGCAAATGGCTTGTCAGATGACAGCTGTTTGATAAGGCTCTTATACAAGACCTGCATGCTTTACTTTTTTCCGTGAAACTTGGGATGAAAGGCAGAAGGCAGGAAGAGAATTAATGTAGCATACAGTCTAAAGGCAATGCTACAACCGTGATTAAGTAGAAAAGTTAAAAGGCACAGATTTTCCACAGCTTCGCTGCGTGCAACCCATCCGTGTAACAAGTTGACAGGCCTAGCGCGTCAGCTCCATCATCCCCTCCGACAGCTAAAACGCAGCATTGCATCCCTTTTCAGAGAAAATTTGCGTCTGCACCATGAAGCGTTGTACATTATTTCTTAGCACTGCAGGGGGCTCAAGTCCATATGGAACCTTCACAAATATTACCACAGATCAAACCAGCAGCGTTCGGAGGCAGATTTGACATACCTATTTAAATGAACAGCAGGGGTCCTCGGGCAGCCTCGGGCTGCGCAGAGAGAACCTCAGTGGAAAGCCAGAGCTGCAGCTCCATTACTCAGCAAAGACATACTCTACATTTATCATTCATTTCATTTCTACCAGGGCAAGAAGCTCATTTGCCCAAGGTCAACAAAAAGCGAAAAGAAGGTTTTCTTTTTTTCCCCAAGAAATAAATGTACCTGACAAGTGGGGATTTTGTCCTGTGGGTTTGTGGAGCACAAACACCAGATAGTTCTAAAAAGCAGAGTAAATGTGTGCATGGGATTCAACCCTGAAATCTAAACGGAGATGGGCAAAGCCCAGTGGATATTTCTGAAACTTTTAAAAATCATATAATGAATAAAATAAATTTGACATGTTCTATTAATAAAATAAAAAGGGTTCCAGCCCTTTTTCCCTCTCCCCTCCCCCCAATAACACCAAGGAACCCCCAAATTTGCAAGCTATTAAACACCTTCAGTTCTGAAACAAAATAAAAACTTCCCAGTACACTATATTGCAAGCGGAAGTCATTTATAGATCTTTAAAAAAAAAAAACAAAAAAAAAAACCCCAAACATATTTTAGCCTCATACATTGCCTTAGCCTGTAATGCAAAATTATATACAAATAACCAAATGTACAGATAGCTATTTGGCTCTCTCCCAAAGCTCCCTGACAGCTTCATATACTAAAAGTAGTGCCTCTATCCCGGTCTGTCATATCTAGAAGCACCCGACATACACTCTTACTAAGTTGAACATTTATCTCTTCAAATGATTATAATTTGTAACAAAAAGCATTTTAAGGGCAAACCATTCTGATATAAATTGTTTTACCTTTAGAAAAATAATTAATAAAATATAAAGCGTTTGACAGACTTTCACACCTCTATAACTCTTATTTCAAACATTATAGAGTATTTTAAATAAATTCTAAACCTGAGAAAAATCCCTAGTATAATTAATTCCTTAGTTTACAGTTTATATTATTTGTCATGAAGGTAATATACTTACATGCATTAATGAGTAATACGACTGTTTGCCAGTATAAAAGAGAAAATGAAATGGACGGCCATCTTCTCCCCACTGGATTGCTAATAAAAAAACAGATGAAAATAAACAAAAATAAAAATATGCAAAGAGACAAACAGCTATACTTAATTGCAGTTATGAAAAATGTCAAAGTAACAAAAAAGCATGAACATTTAGAATATTAATATTAAGTTACTTTAACTTGTAGATATTTAGGATGTTGGATATTTCATATATATTAATATAAAATGTTTGTATTTGATAAAATATTACTAAATATTTTATCATGAGAATTTCTGTACTTTGTTTTAAATAAACACATAAAATAGCCAAAATTATCTTGCTAAAACAAACAAAAAAACTAAATTTGGCTGTAAATACAATACACTCCTAATTCTTAAAAAGGAGACTTAAAAAGTCAATCACAGCATACTTAGTAATTTAGAAAAAATCAGACTATAACAAAGAAAAAGACTAAATGGATTTTTCCATGTCACATTATTTCAACCCTGTGATGACACACCTCTGAGTTTAAAATGTCTAAAACAGCAGGGGCCCCAAAAATTCTTTTTGTAATCCTTTTGGACATATGGTCATTCACATCTAATAAACGCAAAATAAACTAAGAAATAGTCACTACAGTAAATAAACGGAACATCAATGCCATGTCCTTTCCTATACTTCTACTGAGTTGTTTCTCTGTTAACAATCTTCAGAAACTCTAATAGTGTCCTCTGTCTGTTACATAAATTGTAAATGCTTTTCTCCCAATCTGTCACCTGTGTTTTAATTTTATGATGTCTTTCAAAATCAAGTTTGAAATACGGCCGAATTTATTCCTTTTCCTCAATGGCATTGTACCTCAAGCCTGTTTTCATTACCATTCTTATTAAAGAATCTTTAAGATATTTTTCACTAATTCCTCCCTACCTACAAAATTTAATACCATAAATACACTGCATCTGTTAATGTATATCTAGGCCCTTTGGAGAGCCACAGACATTTTAATGGGTAAGATTTCTTTTACGTCCTCTGAACCAATTTAATTAAATGGTGGTAGTAGCGCAGAGTAGACAGAATCAGTGGCCAAAATAAAGTACTCAGCATCAGCATATTTGTTGGTGCTGTATTTTTTCAATTCTAAGATAGTTTTTCAGATTTTAATATCTTTGACAATAGAATTTATTTTATAATTAATGTAGAAACTATGATACATACCATCAGCTTGTTTTCTTTGTATGAGATATATATAATGGGACCTCTTAGAATCTGATATTTTAGACTGAATGGAATTAAGTATATATGGAATTAAGTATATATTACACACATTCTTCAATGAGACCAAACTCAAAAATTCTTCCAAGGATTTGTAGTGGAGTCTTATGGACAACCATAGGGGCAACGGCATCTCCATTGAAAAACCATGTTTTGGACTTTCCATGAACCATTTTCCTATAATTTCTTCTAGAAATTTTGGTCTCAAGTTTAGAAATTTAATCTATCTGAAATTTATGTTCATGAGGCAGAAATTCAAGTATTGTTTTATTCAACAGAGCCATCATCCTGTTAGTATTTTGAATAGTCCACCCTTTTCTGTTGAAATGCCACCTGTACAATACATAGACTTTCTTTCTCTTCTGTCTTTCTCTTCTGAGGGTAATTGTTATTCCACACAGACCACTTTAGTGAATACAATTAAAAGGATGAACAAAATTTCATGATAAGTGGTGAATAAAAATCTTGATTAGGAGTTTAGCTTGAAAAACAAAACCAGATTTGCCATTGCCTTATGGATAAGTCAAATATCCTCCAACATCATTTTCATATTTACAACTTTATTTTACATCAATTTTCACTCAGAAAGTAACTCAGGAAGACAAATACCATGATTGTCAATAAGACTTCACTATAAATCCTTGGAAGAATTTTTGAGTTGGGTCTCATTGAAGAATGTGTGTATTATATATACTTATGTAGGTGTCCATATATACTTAATTCCATTCAATCTAAAATATCAGATTTTAAGAGGTCCCATTATATATATCTCATACAAAGAAAACAAGCTGATGGTGTGTATCATAGTTTCTACATTAATCATAAAATGAATTCTATTGTCAAAGATATTAAAATCTGAAAAACTGTCTTAGAATTGAAAAAATACAGCACCAACAAATATGCTGATGCTGAGTACTTTATTTTGCCCACTGGTTCTGTCTACTCTGAGCTACTACCACCATTTAAATAAAAATCAGTTCTTTGCTGTTTGCTGCATTTTAATACCTAGTATGGTAAATTCCTTTTATTAGTCTTAATTCTTTTTAAAAACTCTCTCACTGGGCCTCTCTGGTGGCACAGTGGTTGAGCGCTGGATTGCGAAGCTGCTGCAGCCTCTGCAGCGCCAGTTCGATCCCCGGCTGCTCACCGGCCACCAGAGGAGGGTCCCACATGGCACGCAGACCGCTCCTGCCTCCCGCTGCTCCCCTAAGCAGCGTACTTCGGTCCTTCTGCCTGCTCTGCTCCCCGCTCTGGCTCTGGTGAATTCTCTCACCCTCCCGCACTTCTGACTATACCCAGTGCTTGTATAAATAAATAAATAAATCTTAAAAAAAAAAAAAAAAAAAAACTCTCATTGCTTCCTGCACATTTACATTCTCAAATAAATTTGTAAGTTTCCCCAAAAATCTACTAAGACTTTGAAATTATAATAGATTAATAATTTTTAAAGTAGCAACTCTGCATTATTGCATTTCCTTACAGAAATATGAAATCTTTTTTCCAACTATTCAGATTTTCACTTATGATCTTCAAGTTTATAATTTTCAGATATAAACCTTACATCATTTTGTAAACTTAATATTTTGGTTTGTTGTTTTGCTACTTCCCCCTCAATTATCTATGCTTTCTATAAATTTTAATTACATAAGTAATTATCTTTAATTAGATAGATTTTATTTTTTAGAGCGGCTTTGAGAGCTAAATTGAGAGGAAGGCACAGAGATTTCCCATATACACCTGTGCCCACATACGTAGCCACTTCCATTATCAGCACCCCTATCAGAGTGGTATATTTGTTACAACTGGGTGACACATCTGTATCACCCAGAGTCTGTGGTTTACATTAGTAGTCGTTCTTGGCATTGTACATTCTATGGGTTTAGACAAATTTATAATGATATATATCTGTCATTACAATGTCATAGAGCAGTTTCACTGCCCTAAAAATCCTCTATGCTTAGTTGTCCTTTCTTCTCAGCCTCCCACAAACTCCAGGAGATGACTGATCCTTTTACTTTCTCCATGGTTTTGCCTTTTCCAGAATGTCATATAGTTGGAAATAGATGGTTTCAGATGAGTTTCTTTCACTTAATATGCATTTAAGGTTCCTCTATGTGTTCGCATAGTTTGTTAGTACATTTCTTTTTTTCTATTGTCTGGATGTACCACAGTTTAATTATCCATTTACCAAGTGAAGGACATCTTAGTCACTTCAAGTGTGATAATTATGAAAGCAACTGCTATGAACATCTGTGTGCAGGATTTTGTGTGGATCTAAGTTTTCAACTCCTCTGGATAATGGATAGATGACAAGTAACTACTGGATCATCTGGTTAGGGTATGTTTAGTTTTGAAAGATATTTCCAAACTATCTTCCAAAGGGGCTGTCCCATTTTACACTCCCACCAGCAGCGAATGAAAGCTCCTGTTGCTAGATAGCCTTGCCAGAATTTGGTGCTGTAAGTACTTTGTCTTTCGGTGATTCTAATAGGTGGTAATGGTACCTCACCATTGTTTTAATTTACATTTCCCTAAGGTGCAGAATCTTTTCATATGCCTATTTGCCATCTGTAGATCTTCTTTGGTGAGATGTCTGTTAAGCTTGGCTTATTTTAAATCAGGTGTTTTCTTCTTGTTAAGTTTTAATAGTTCTTTGCGTATTTTGGATTCAGCCCTTTATAAGTCTTTCCCAAATATTTTCTCCTGTTCTGTGGCTTGTCTTTTCATTTTCTTGACAGCATCTTTTCCATAGCAAAAGCTTTTAACTAATCAAATCCTGCTTATCAATTCTTTCATATTATTGCTAAAAAGCCATAGCCAAAATCAAGATCTACTAGGTTATTAATAATTTACTGAGCCGGCCTATTCAAATTGTACACCACTTTTTGTGTAAATTTTGGCAGATCGTGAGTCTTCCAAGTAATCAGTCCATTTTTGTCTGTTATCAAATGTAGGCACAAAGCTGTGCAAAGTATTGCTTGATTATCCTTTTTTAATGACCATGGCTCTGTAGCAGTGCTCTTCTTTCATTTCTAATATTGGTAATTTGTGTTCTCTTTTTTTTAAGTTAGCCTGGCTAGAGGCTTATCAAATTTATTGAGCTTTTGTAAGAATCAGCTTTTGGTTTTGATGATTTTCTCCACTGATCTCCTGTTTTCAATCCCACTGATTTCTGCTCTAATTTTTATTATTTCTTTTCTAGTGCTTCTTTTGGATTGGCTGCTCTTTTCTAGTTTCCTAAAATGAAAGCTTAGATGATTGATTTTAATCTTGTTTCTTTTCTATTGTTATGCATTCAATGTTATAAATTTCCATCCAAACACTGCTTCTGCTCACTCTTCTTATAAATATTAAATATTAGAATTCCCTCACCAGAGGCAAAGTTAGAGTTTGTTCTGGATTTTTTCATGCAAATACACACACACTTTGTGTGTGTGTTCGTGTGTACGTGCACTGAATATACAGGATCTTTTGCATGTTTTCAATTAGTGATTACCAGGGGTAGTTGGGATATTTAAATTGGGAAAAGGGAGGCTATGTTATGGTGAGGGATAAAACTGGACTTTCAGCCGTGAACTTAATGTAGCATATACACACTTTGATTTGCAGTGATGCACACTAAAACATATGTTATAATACAATGCTACTTCAATAAAATAAATGAATAAATATATACACACACACTGAAAAATGGTATTAAGCTATACTTAAACTACATACTTGCTATGGAAAATGTGTCTCCCCTCACATTCTAATTTACAATGGAAACTAATCCCTAATGTAATGGTATTTGGGTATGATAAGGTCAGAAGGGTAGAGCTCTCATGAAGGGGATCAGTGCCATCATGAAAGAAACCTCAGAGAGATCCCTGATTCCTTCCACCATGTGAATTTGGCAGGAAGACAACTGTTTATGTACCAGGAAGCAGGTTCTTACCAGGCACCTTGATCATGGACTTGTAGTCACCAGAATTGAGAGAAAATAATTTCTGTTGTCTGTAAGCCACCTAGCCTATTGTAACTGAAACGGACTAAGGCAATACTACACTATTTTAACTTGCTTTGCCCACCTAATAATGTGGGCAATACAACTACCCTATCTCACTCTATTTATCTTCTGCACATTATTCTATTGTAACTCTGTTAGTTAGACTGCTTCTAATATTTTCCTAACATATAACATTTACCATTTCTAATCTAATGACTGATAATGATGTCATTGTTTTACAGAGCCCTAATTCTGATCTGATATTTCCTATATTTACTGGCTACTTTTATTTTCTCCATTTATGAATTGCCTCTTTTCCCCTTTGGCCATTTTTCTACTAGGCTGTTTCCCTTGTTAATTTTAGGAATAATTTATTCCAGAGATCAGATCTCTGTCATGCTTCAATTTTTCTCCAGTCTGTAGCTTGTTAATTTGAATTTATAATATTTTTTTTCAAAGAGAAGTTTTAAATTTTAAAATAGATAATTTATCAATTTTGTCCTTGCTGTCTTTATGACTTAGTGCATAATAGCATGCTATTAAAAAGATCCTCAACAAGTGCTGGAGAGGATGCAAAGAAAACAGAACCCTATTACACTGTTGATAGGAATGTGAACTAGTATAACCATTAATGGAAAGCAATCTGTATTGAGCTTTAAAAATTAAATGTGGTACAATCAAGCAGTCCCATTCTTAGGCATACAGCCACAGAATATGAAACCATCAATACTAAAGCCCATGTGTTCCACAGTGTTCATAGCAGCATTATTTATGATAGCTGGGACATGGAAGGAACCTAAATGCCCACAGATGGATGACCAGATCAAGAAGATGAGGTATACCCACACCAGAGTATTATATCGCCACAAGAAAGGATGCAATGCAACCATTTTCAACAAAATGCAGAGTTCAAGAAAATTATATATAGCAACATAAATCAGAACAATAAAAATACTGCACATTTACACAGCAATTTGACAACATAAAACACTTTCAACTAACAGTAAAAGTAAAGTGGATATCAATAAATATCCTGACAGTTCTGAGGTTAAAGACAGAGGTGATACACTAATACCAAAACCGAATAAGGACAACACAAAAAAGGAAAACTACAGGCCAATCTCCCTAATGAACACTGATGCAAAAATCCTCAATAAAATTTTAGCTATCAGAATCCAACAATGTATCCATAAGATAATTCACCACGACCAAGTAGGATTCATTCCAGGGACACAAGGATGGTTTAACATCTGAAAATCAATCAACGTTATCCAACACATCAACAAAAAGAAATATAAAAACCATATGATAATATCAATAGATGCTGAGAAAGCTTTCGACAAAGTGCAACACCCATTCATGATAAAAGCCCTTGAAATTCTTGGGATACAAGGAACATACCTCAACATCATAAAGGCCATCTATGACAAGCCAACAGCCAGTATCATCCTCAATGGTGAAAAGCTGAAAGCAATTCCATTAAGATCTGGAACAAGACAAGGATGTCCACTCTCACCACTGCTTTTCAATATAATACTGGAAGTCCTAGCCAGAGCAATAAGACAAGAGAAAGACATCCAAGGAATCCAAATAGGAAAAGAAGAAGTCAAACTATCACTATTTGCAGATGATATGATAATATACATAGAGAACCCCAAAAACTCCACAGAAAAACTAATTCAACTTATCAATCAATTCAGTAAAGTGGCAGGATACAAAATCAACACGCAAAAGTCAGTAGCCTTCCTATACACAAACAATAAATCTGAAGAACAAGAAATTAAAAAAAACATCCCTTTTATTATCGAAACAAAAAAAATCAAATATTTGGGAATAAATCTAACAAAAGAGGTAAAGGACCTATACAAAGAAAATTATAAAACACTGTTAAAAGAAATAGAAGAAGACACAAAGAAATGGAAAGACATCCCCTGCTCATGGATTGGAAGAATAAACATTATTAAAATGGCCATCCTACCAAAAGCAATATACCGATTCAATGCTATTCCAATCAAAATTTCAATGTCATTCTTCAAAGAAATAGAACAATTATTGATGAAATTCATATGGAATCACCAAAAACCCCGAATAGCCAAAGCACTCCTGAAAAAAAAAGAAGGAAATGGAGGCATCACACTCCCAGACTTCAAACTCTACTACAAAGCCATAATCATCAAAACTGCATGGTATTGGAACAAGAACAGACATACAGACCAATGGAATCGAATAGAAAATCCAGAAATAAACCCACAGATTTATGGTCAACTAATCTTTGACAATGGAGCAAAGACTATGCATTGGAGCAAAGAAAGTTTGTTCAATAAATGGTGCTGGGAAAACTGGGTTGCTACATGCAAAAGAATGAAGCTTGACCACTACCTCACACCATACACAAAAATCAACTCAAAATGGATTAAAGAACTAGACATAAGACCTGAAACCATAAAATACATAGAAGGAAATATAGGTGAAACACTACGTGATTTGCATATCAAAGACATCTTTACAGACACATCACCCAAAGCAGTGATAGTGAAGGCAAAGATCAACAGCTGGGACTACATCAAATTAAAGAGCTTCTGCACAGCAAAAGAGACAATAACAAAAACAAAGAGAAACCCCACCAACTGGGAGAACATTTTTGCACCCAACACTAATGATAAAGGACTGATCACAAAAATCTGCAAAGAGCTGATGAGACTCAACAACAACAAAGAAAATAACCCAGTCAAAAAATGGGCAGAAGAGCTAAAAAGAAACTTCTCTGAAGAGGAAATGCAAATGGCCAACAGACATGAAAAAATGTTCAACATCACTTGTCATCAGGGAAATGCAAATCAAAACTACCATGAGATACCATCTTACACCAGTGAGAATGGCACATATTAAAAAAACTAGCAACAACAAATGTTGGTGAGGTTGTGGAGAAAAAGGAACTCTCCTGCACTGTTGGTGGGAATGCAAACTGGTCCAACCACTATGGAGAGCTGTGTGGAGATTTCTGGACCTACTAAACATAGAGCTTCCATATGATCCAGCAATTCCACTCCTAGGTATTTACCCAAAGGACACAGAAACATCAATTCCAAAGAGCACCTGCACCCCTATGTTTATAGCAGCACTATTTACAAGAGCTAAGCTTTGGAAACAGCCCAAATGCCCAAAAATAGATGACTGGATCAAGAAGATGTGGTACATATATACCATGGAATATTACTCAGCATTCAAAAAAGATAAACACATGCAATTTGCAGCAACATGGATGGCGCTGGAAGGGATCATGCTCAGCGAAATAAGCCAAAAAGAAAAAGAAAAATACCGGATGGTCTCACTCATAGCAGGAATCTAGAAAACTTAAATAAGGGATCAGGAAAATGAATAACTATAAGAAAGTGAAAATCAAAATCAACAAAAAACTATGAACCAGAGACACTTTTTGGGGGGTGGGGGCCGGGAGGGGAGGGATTGGGATCAGAATGGGGCATGTGCAGTTGTATGGGGGAATATAAAAATAAAATTTATTATTTAATAAAAAAATAAATAAATAAAAGAAATCAGAGGCAAAAAAAAAAAAAGGACAGGTGACACAGGGGATCGTGGTTAAAAAAAAAAAAGAATCTCTCTTATTAGGGCAATTAATAAAATGAGTAGATGAAAGTAAAATTGATGTATACTTATAAGATAGTCTTCACTTATCTTAATGCTCAATTAACACAGAGAATTATACTAAAAAAATTGCTAATGTTAAACTATCCTTGTATTTCTTTGGGGAAAAGGTCCTCTTGTGGTTTTTCAGTACTTTACTTGATTTGCTATCATTTTACTTGGTGAGAAGAGACCAAAGGTTTTTTTTTAATGCAATTTATGTGCAGATTTGAAAATGATGTGAGACTTTAAAGTGAATTTGGACAGCTTTATATTTTTTCCTGATCTGCAACAGTCTGCATAATATAAAAGTTATAAGCATTTTCAAGTTATGATATACCTCATTGACAAAACCTAGTGGGGAGGGGGAGCTGTCGTTAGATCTTTGATTACCTTTTATTCTCCCACTTTTAGCCTAACCAGTATTCTCCTGATTAAGTCAATTTTGGGAATTGTCAATCAAGTTCATTGTTTTTTTCATAGTTGGTTTTATTTATACGACTGCCTTTTTTAATATCTTCACTGGCTTTATCAATTCATTTTTGATTTTCTGTCTTCTTGAACAAACTGTACTATTCATTTTCTAGTCTTTCTTTATGTCTAATAAATGTCTGCAAAACACAGAAATTGTTCTCATTGTCATATATTTCCAAATAGTCTGTAATCTCAATTTTGATTTCCTATTTAGTCCAATGTGATAGTTCTATTGATTTTGTCAGAAAATCCAAAGTATATTAATTTCTACTTTTTGGAACATGTTAGGTTTTCTCCATGGCCCGGTACATCACAATTCTATTAACATTTCATCGGTGTCTGCATAGAGAATATACTTAGTACTTATATCTGTAACTATAAAGCCATTCTATGCTACCAAAATTCTCTTGAATTTTAGTTAACAGCTTTTGCTGTAAACATTTCAATGCTAAATGTTTGGGACAAAAAGGTTCATGGTTGTCATATCCACTTGATGTATATTAGGTTTTGTCAATATAATTGAAGATTCCTGTCTCATGGAACCATGCCCTGAGCTCCTTGAATTCCATTTTGTCTAGTATTAGGTACTACTCCTTGCTTCTGTCATTGATTGAGTATATATTCCTTTGTTTTTCCCAATATTTTTATCACTTGCTTTAAACTATAGAGCAGAATTTTAACATTAACTCAACCTGGAATCTTATACTAAGAGAAGCAGGAGTACATTACAATTGTCATAATCTACTCAAAACTAAATTTCACTTATTTTTTTTTTTTAGAAGTGGGGTACAGGCCAGAGTCATGGGGGGTAAGAAGATTTACCAGAGAGAGAGGGGAGCAGAACAAGCAGATGTACCGACATACACTGCTGAGGGGAGCAGCGGGCGAAAAAGGAGAGGTCTGCAGCGCCATGTGGGTTGCTCCCCGCTGGCTGGGGATTGAACTCGTTCCGCAAAGGCTGCGGACAGCTTCACAGCGATGCGCTCAACCCCTTGCACCACCAGGGAAGTCCTTTGCTGATTTTTTTTTTAATACTTATTTTTTTATTTATACAGGAGCCAGGGTACAGGCCAGATGAGCAAGAGGGTGAGAGGATTCACCAGAGACAAAGTGGGGAACAGAACAGGCAGACTGGCAAAATACACTGCTGAGGGGAGCTGCGGGTGAGGCTGGAGAGGTCTACTTGCCATGTGGGTTGCTCCGAGGCTGGTGGGGATTGAACTGGCACTGCAGAGGCTGCAGACAGCCTCACAGTGCTGCACTCAACCGCCTGTGCCACCAGGGAGGCCCTGGTTTTTTTTTTTACATTAAAAATCAGTCATGTATTTACATAGTACAGCAAAATTGGTGGGTATGTGGCAAAATTTATTTTGCTAACTCTAAAGGAATACTGTATACACATATAGTTAAATATAATCAACTGAAATGTCAGAAAGTCCTACCAACACTGACATATTTCCAAAATAATACATGGGCATTTTCAGGGATATACAGTAGCTTCAGTTGTTACATTCTAGTTGATGGTGATAACAAACTTCTAATATTGAGAAAGTGGTTTGAAACTAACTTGAAAAAAAGAACTAGCCTCAGATGGGCAAATATATAAGAAGAGCAAAACTAGTATAGCTACACAGAAGAGAGAAAGGGATGTAAGTCAATCATACCATTCAAGTGTTGCAGGACCAGAAAGGGGGGGAAATGTATATTCAATAAAAATATGCTTCCTAAGCAAAAATGAAAATTTTTCAAGTAAGTAAAAATTGAATTAGTCTCAAGCAGATCTATACCAACCTCCTCTCCAAAATGGTATATCAGAATGCAAATAAATTAGTATGAAAATAGAGTCTAACCTGATCTAATTTTAATTTTCTTAATTAAAAAGAAAGTTTATAAATTCCAGTCATTCATTATTACTTATAAAGTATTTTCAGTTTATTTCATGACCACCATGACACAGAAGTGTATCTATATAATAGATGAGCTACTGCTGACATATGATTTTTGATACATAATTTTATAGTTAAGAAAGAACTGTTCATTTCATTCTTGAGCAAACCTACCTCTTTGTTTTGGAAAAATCTCTTCAGGATGCTGGAAAAGAAATTAAAAATGCATTAGATAATGACTGCAACATATAAACCTAAATGGAATTTCAAAAATTATTAAGATAAGTACCTTCATTACAGGCCTGGCTCGCTTCTCAAACAAACCACTTGGAAAAAGGTAAGCAATAGCTCTCTGAAAAGATACACAAAGGTTACATGAGCAAGTTAATATTATGATGAATAGTTATTGAGCACTTGCTGTGTACCAGATATTAAACAATGTATTTCATACACATTATTTCATTTCATAATCTTTTACATGGAATAAAATTAACCACGTACACTTCCCCAAAAAGAAAAATCATTTCAATTATTAAATTGGTTATTAACAATTTTTAAATGCCAGCTTCAAACATGAATGTGATAACAAAAAAGGAAAATTTTTTAAAAGGAAAATTAGAGGTGCTCCTATACAACTTTTCTATAAAACTGTCTTTCTTAACTGTTAATCAAAATTCAGAGGCAAAAAAGACTGACCAATTGAATTACACAGAAGAAAAAATGGGTCAAATGTATTATTCATAGTAAGAAAAGTGCAATCAAGACGACTGAGATACCACTTTTCATTTAATAGAATCAGACACAAGTTCAAAGGCTTGACAGCCCACTATTGGCAAGGCTGGAGAGAGACTCTTGATACCTCGCTGGTGGGAGTGTCAAATGGTACAACCTCTACCTCTACAGTTGGAAATCTGGCACTATTCAACCAGACTGCATATACATTTCCCCCACTATTCCCACTCCTACAAATTCACCTTGAAGATACACACCAACAAATATAAAACAACATCAATACAGGTAATGGGAACAAAATATTAGAAACAACCAAATTGTACACAAGAGGTTGGTTGCATAAATGATGGCGAATCTACACAATGAAGGACTTCACTGCTACAAAAAAAACTTGAAAAGAAGTAAGATACAAATGTCTTAGTATGTGATGCATGGTGTAAGAAAGAGGAATAAAAAAAATACTGTAGTATAGAGAGAAATAGACACAGGTTTTTTTTTTTTTTTCAAATATAAGCCCCCCAGAAAGGCTAAAGTAGAAAATATTAATAATCATTAGCTATTGAGGAGTGGGAGGGAGCAGGTGAGAAGCCCAGTAATGAGACTTCTCTGGGTAAATATAGAATTTTCAAAAGAAATGCTAAATCTTAATGTATGTACTTAATAGCTTTTAATTCCCTACTATATTAGGCTGTAACAACACAACCAATTATATTATGCTATATAAAGTGCTATATCACCAATTATTAATATAGTATATACAAGATACTACATTATATTGCACCAACTATATTACATTGTATTTGTACCAAACTACATTTGCTTTTGTGGAGAAAGTCCATAGGGCAAAAGATAGCACGTTAGAATAAAAGTCAAGTCACAAAATTCAGTAAAAAGAAAGGATAAAAGATAAAGGAATAAAAGAGAGAACAGTAAATATGATAAACCATTTTTTAACTAAATATCAAGCAATACAAAGTAAAAGAGACACAGCCCAGCATGTTGTCATCTGTTTAGTATGCATGGGACAGTACCAACGTGACCTCACCTATTACTTCCAGCTATCTCCTATGGGCATTTTAAACTGATTTTTTACAAATTCTGAAACAAACAAAGGACTACCTGGATTTTATTAAAAAAAAAAAAATGTTGCTTTCTGTGTCTGCTTAACTCCCAGTTAACATATACAGTTGTTAAAATTCAAGTAGGTGAATACCCTTTTGAAATAAATAGTAAATATTTATAAGAACAAGAGAATTCTGACTGCTAGTATGACATTAAACAGCCTACAGATAAGCTTTGGGCGGAGCATTACATGCTATGAAACAGTAAAACCCTTATTTTCATTGCAATACAGATTTCAGAAGAAAGGAAGCAGTGAACATGAAAATCGGGTAAATGTGTAAATAATATAGCCCTTATTGTGTCATATAACCATAGAAATGCTTTTCAAGTACAATCATTCCCAGTGATTCTGATTTGTAAGGACATCAACTTTATCCAGTTCTTTTGAGGAGTAAATAACGTATTTGTAAAAGCGTAGCACACAGCAGGCACTCAATAAATGTCAGCTATACAAAAATGTTCAGTCTTTGTGAAGTTCTTTCCCACATTATTTTAAGACTTACCTAGTTATTCATTCTTTACCTCTATATAGACAAAGAACTAACTAGCCCCAAATCAATCCAATTATCTTAAAAACAGACTATTTCTTCACTGACATTAAAGATATACAGATATTTAGTAGTAAAATTACCAGAAAAACTCTTATGTACTTAAAAGAGAAGACACTGACCTTTACCTTGATAAATCATACTCAACAAATATTTATCAGACAGAAGTTCTAGGCACTCTACTAGTTAAGAAAGATGAGCAAGACATGGCTTTGACCTCATTCCAGCAGACCTCAAATACAGGGGCTGCTGTAATACTATACATGAAAGAAATTGGCCTAATAGAATACACACCAACCTGTGGTAGAATTACTATAGGTTACTTAGGATACCGAGGAGGGTGGTCAGTTACATTTCTCAGTGATACTTTTCATCTGGCTTTTCTGAACAGTCACCACTTTCTTGCTAAACAAGTGCCTTTATACCATTTTCTCTGCCTGGAGTATCATTGTTTTACTTCTCCATTTAACACATTCCTATGTGTGTTTTAAAACCTAGATCAAATGCAACCTCGCCTTACAGCATCCTGAAATCCTCAGGGCTGCTTTTCTCTTCTTTGTTTATATCCCTATCAGAGTACTCTCCAGGCTTCTCTACTGCCCTGCCAACTCAGTCAAACAGGAGAGATCGTCTTTCAGGACCCACACCATCTGGCTGGTCCATTCTCTCTCCATCTTTATCACGGCAGCAATCACAAAAGGCTAGTGCTCACTTTTCCCCTTTATGTACCAACTGCTGCCATATTTGTGAGCAACCCTAATGCTCAAGTGAAAGAATCATCTAAACAAGACTCCTGGTGTCATCTAGGCCAATAAATAGCCTTCAATTCTCAATGACATTCCTGTCCTTAAAAAGCACACACCCGGGGGCCTCCCCTGGTGGCGCAGCGGTTGAGCACTGGGCTGCGAGGCTGCCCACAGCCTCTGCAACGCTGGTTCGTTACCCGGCTGCCGGCGAGGGTCCCACACACACACAAAAAAAACCCCCAAAAACCAAAAAAAAAACAAAAAACGAAAACACACACACCCAGACCTCCCCGGTGGTGCAGCGGTTTAGTGCTGGGCTGTGAAGCTGTCCGCAGCCTCTGCAGCGCTGGTTCGATCCCCCGCTGCCGGGCAAGGGTCCCACATGGCGCACAGACCTCTCCTGCCGCGCCAGCTGCTCCCCTCAGCAGTGTACTTCGTCTGTCTGCCTGCTCTGTCTCCACTCTGGCTCTGGTGAATTCTTCACCCTCCAGCGCTTCTAACTGTACCCAGTGCTTGTATAAATAAATAAATAAATAAATAAATAAATCTTATAAAAAAAAAAAAAAGCACATACCCATCTCTTGTGGCACTACTGAGGTCTGCTGCCACTAACCAAAATGGCCTTAAAATACTGTCTCTGAGGCAGGAAAGAGCTTGGATTCTATACCTCATTTCAGCCTGAATTTCAATGCTAGGGGCAAAAGGTAGGAACATTTAAATGCAGGAGGTAGTAGGAAAATGTAAGAGTATAGATACATATAAACATGTATCTGAGGTAAAAATGAGAATAATATCACGGAAGACTCCAGATAATCAGTTAGTCCTCTTGTACCTTTTATGAATTTAGGGGTCCTTATTGGCACAGCTCTGTTTGTTCCCCACCCTTCTGTTATTCTTTTCTATAGTTAATCTTAATTTGCTGCCAGAAAGAAAAATATATAAATAATGAGTTATGGCAAATACTGAAAACTTCTTTCATTTTTCCCCCCTGCAACTCCTTTCTCCTAGAAACAAAACCTAAGGAAGAAAAATAACAACCAAACATAACAACCAAAAAGACATCCATCCACCCTCCTTCTTTGTCCCTGCAATGCTTATCTAAAGGAACAACATTGTCCTCCAGAGCCTTGGAGGGCAGGGTCTTGTCTATAATGTGCACTCCAGGGAACATTCTAGCTGGTTCTCCTGTATGGTTTCAAAAGTCCAGGCTAAGAATAACTCCTTCACCATCATCTTAATGGCAGGGTGAGAGAGGAGTATGTCATCTTTCTCTCCAAAACCTGTTGTTGGTAGTGATGCAGATACTGGAAATTCTCTATTTGCTAACATGAAAATGTGGGTGCTCCAGGCAGATGTTTCAGCACTAGTTCCATCAGCATAGTCTCACTGTGGTTACTGCTGTCTCTTGTTACTAGGAACTGTGTCAGCTAGGAGAGGGTGATGACCCCATACGCCCCTTTGTAGTGGGAGAGACACCCACTCAGGGAGCACAGAAGCTTTCCTGATTTCTACCTCTTAGGTCGTCTTCCTACGCTAACAAACCTCAAGGTTAAAATTTCACCTTCCTTGATCAAAATTACCTGATCCTACTTCAAGGTCAGTCTAAGAGAAATTAGCTCAATGGAAGGCATCCCTTATACTTTTACGTAAGACGGTCTTTTAGGGCATGGTGACTTGATGTTTATTTTAGTAGAAAGCATTTGCTTAAGTCCTTCCAAATACAATATTTAACTCTTCATCTCTACCCTTAACCCAATAATTTGTCCCTTTGACTTTCTCAAAAGGCATAGGCTCAAAAGACTTCCCCAAACTCTCCTCACAGATGGTAGGCAGTATCACCCTCACTCCTCCCACTTGGCAACTTCTGATCGACACTGGGGATACATTTTATGGAAGAAAAGTTCCATGGATTCATCTCTTGAATCTTTTGGGGCTTCCTAAAACATACAACTAAAGATACAATTTCCCAATTTGACAAAGCTATGGTGGGTATTTCAAATAAGATAATTAAAACAATGACATAAAAACAAAAATGGTTGGAGGCAGAAGGGCTATTTCTCTCTCTCTCTCTCTCTCTCTCTCTCACACACACACACACACACACACACACACACACAAACACACAGATTAAATTAAGGTAAAGATTTGTCTGGGAAAGGCTGGGAAGTACAACTAGAAAAGAAAGTGAGAACCATGAAGGAAAAGGAAGTGTTAAAATACTTCAGTCTTTTTAAAAGCCATTTTCCTGATGTTATTCAGAAATATCTATATTAGCATGATAAAAATGCAGAATTTAAATATTATGATAGGTGAAATTAAGTCAACCAGAAAACCAGTGGAGGAAGGTGGTGAGGTAAATACTTGACTCTATGCTAATGCTAACTTCTCCATCAACTGCTAAAGTTCTATGATTCCCTGGAGCGCATGTGGCACTTACCAGGCACTAGAGAACAAGGACCAGCAGGGAATGGTCAAGGTCCTCAAGTATCTTAAAGGAAAATTGGCATTTCACATAAGAACTGTGTTTTGCCCACTTGGATCAAGTTTATCAACCAAGACAGAATTAACAGAAATTTCATAATTATCTGAAATAAGTACCTTTTCAACAATCTACCTAAAAAACTACCATTGAACTAAGAAACATCTGGGACTCGATGATTCTTCAAGGAGTTAGAAAACAATATTATTAGCTCAATATTTTTGTTTTAGGCTTGGCATTTGTGTTTTAAGAGACCAATTCTTAGTCTGGGAAGCTGATTTTGAAGGTAGCCTATAGTTAACACACTGGTATTCAAACATTAACAACATCCACAAATATACGCCTCCAATACAAAATCACTGTCTAACTCCGATTTAAGGTTGTTGACATATTATTAATCTTTCATTTTACATTCACTGAGAAGATTGGGGTCACAGGAATAAAAAGCAAAGGGAATTTCCCTATAAGCTCTAGCTAATATTTCTGTATTAAGTTCTAGAATTTCTATGAAAATTAACTTGGCAAAGTTCTTGGGCATTTTAAACTAATGTCACATTTAGAAAAAATGTCACATATATAACTTAGATCACCAAAAAATAAAAAAAGTCCTGCTTCTTTCAGAAAAAAAGAGTGAAATACATATTTAAGATGGATAAAACCCTTCAAAAATTTAGACTACAGCATGGTCTACCTGAATCTCAAGCAAAAATAAAAATATTTTTATGGGGGATTGTAGGGTAAGGAAAAAGTATCAGGCTTTTCTGCCCTCCCACCATTAGGATAGATGAGGGAACCCTGTGGTCCTGAATGCATGCCTGATGGCGGTTACCTGAAGTGGATACACCTGGGCTGAGAGACTGAGTTTATAAGGGCGGCGTCGTGGGGACGCCAGCAAAAGCCAAGAACGAACAGAAACGGAGAGAGGAGCAGAGAAGCTGAGAGAGAAGCAGAGCCATGAGAAGAGCAGAGAGAACGTGAGAGAAGGCCAGAGAGCCCAGAGTGAAGATTTGCTGGGGGCCCGGGAGGCCTGCCAACCTTCCGGCCCCCCAGGACCCTGGCCTGCTGTATACCCAGTAAATCCCAATAAAAACCTGCAAAAGCCACTGAGGCTCCAGGACTCTGACTACTCCTTTACCGGGTCTGATGGATCAGAAAACCTGCACTGTGTCATTCCTGACCCTACAGGGATTTATTTGGGATATACTTATCCCAAATAAGCCATGGGATAAAGTAATTCTCATTTGTAAACACGTTTCCTTTTCAGATTTTAAGGAGAATACTGTAACTCAAGGGTTCCCTAAGATGAAGGCAACGCATTTAACTATATTCTTAGGCTTAAGTCAAAGCCTGCATAAAAGGATTGCAGACTCAACCCAGGAGAAGCACTGGGTCAGGAATGCAATCTCTATTAATTAGGTATCCCAGCTGGGCAGTGGGTTTGCAGCTGTTAACTTGATCAATGACTTACCTAAATGTCATCTCTACTGATTCGCTTATAAATTACCAGCAAGTGAGACTAATGTACAGGTGCTAATTTATTTAAACTGTTCTCTACAGTTCTACATAGCTTTATAAACTGCATCTGGCACCTAATGTTAGCTGTCAGTTGTACTTAGACATGCCTGTCCTAACGACTCTGTTCATTAGAAGTGAGCACAAATTATGAAATATTGTGAAAAATGATACATCAAATGGAATGGGCACAGCAAATCAATTAGAGAAACTTCATACAGCATATTCACACTTAGGAGAATAAAACATTCTGGTTTCAGAATGAGGTCTATAATACCAATTAAAAAGTAATTGGTAGACTTCAACAGTGTTATATATCAATTTGCTGGCTTTTTTCCTGAAATTCTATAGTAATGGAGAACTTTTAATTCCCAAATAAAGACATTAGTAAATGCAAGTGTGAGTCTGTATTCATAACATTTAATATAACTGAAATGTCTCCCACTTAAAATTTATAACTGATACTACTTAATTAAAAAAAGGAAAATGCAAATGTCAGTAGTCTTCCATTTTTTTGTGTGTTTACAGCATGATTTTGAGAAAAAGAATTTTTGTTGGTCCATGTGAAAGGATTAAAAAACTCAACAACAGCAAACTGATTAGCAGTAACTGTAACCCAGCATCTACTCTAGCATAACAAACAGTGTGTTACAATGTCTATAAGATTCTACAGACAGGGACTGAGCTACAGGTGGTCAGCCTTTAGCCTTGGGTTTGCCCTGACTCTTGTTACACAGTATGGGGGCTGGTTTTAGGCTCCATATATGTAGAATCTTCTTTTGAGCAACCTGTAACTGCTTTACATTCATCTATAAAGCTCAACTCCATGTCCATCTGACAGATTCTTCCTCTCAGTATCTGCTGTTACAGCCAAAAATACTTTTTACACAATGATCAACATTTGGCAGTTGCCTGTGAAGGTTTATGGAATAGGAGTCGAGAACCACGGTATTAAAATATATTTTCAGAATATTTAGCACATATTTAAGAACTTTCAACAAGACACTGCATACACTATTGATTTTAGAGGAGACCTGTTTTTCCTTCTATTAGTTTTTTTTTTTTAAGTCTGCATTTTTTTTAAAGATTTATTTATTTATACAGGCACTGGGTACAGTCAGAAGCGCGGGAGGGTGAGAAAATTCACCAGAGCCAGAGCGGGGAGCAGAGCAGGCAGAGGGAGTGAGGTACACTGCTGAGGGGAGCAGCAGGCAGGGGAGGTCTGCGTGCCATGCGGGACCCTCCTCCGGTGGCCGGGGGTGGGGGTGGTGGGGGGCAGCCGGGGATTGAACCAGCTTTGCAACCCAGCGCTCAACCGCTGCACCACCAGGGAGGCCCTCCTTCTATTAGTTTTTTTTTTTTTTTTTAATTTTTTTCTAGAGGCATGTCTTATTTATCTATTTGTTTGTTTGGTCTATACATGCACTGGGTACAGTCAGAAGCCGGGAGGGCGAGAGAATTCACCAGAGCCAGAGCGGGGAGCAGAGCAGGCAGAGGGACCGAAGTACACTGCTGAGGGGAGCAGGGGGCGGCAGGAGAGGTCTGCGCGCCATGTGGGACCCTCCTCCGGTGGCCGGGGAGCAGCCGGGGATCGAACCGGCGCCGCAGAGGCCGCGGGCAGCTTCGCAACCCAGCGCTCAACCGCTGCGCCACCTGGGAGGCCCCTCCTTCTATTAGTTTTTAACGCTTATCAGTGGTACCACAGTGGTTCAGTAAGGAGAACAGGTGGTTGCTTTCTTTTTAATATAACTTAAGAAATTAGAACTGGATTAATTTATTCAAAAAGGAAAAATCTATATTGACACTCATGGCTAATTTCTTTTTAATTTGCTAATTCATAAATTAAAATAAAAATTTTCATATATTGATAAATTTAATAAGATTGACCATTAAATATAGCAAAGTGATTTTGCAAAATAAAATTCCACCAGATATGCAAAGCCTTAGCTTTAATAATAAAAATCTTCATTAAAATAGTGACAAGAATATTTCTATTCATAAAATTTTATTCATAATTTTTATTTTACCAACCCATTAGCTGTAATCTTTTGAAAAGCCTTATAAAATTAAGGAAGCACTAGCACATAAGTTTAGATAGGTATAATTTCCCCACATAAGTTATATATGCTGTACTGAGTGGGGCCAAAGATCAGATATCTATTTAAATTCAACCTTCTGAATTAAGTTGTAAACCTAAAAATCAATAAAGAAAAGGCCTATGAAAAGTCAGAATAAGCTGACACAAATTCATGATGTTACCTTGTAGGAAGAGTATGCAGGCCCACATGTCAAGTCTAGTGGTGGTTAGTTTTAATTCACATGCCTAACAAGTCTAGTTATGCCAGAAGATTAGAAGGTATGAAGAGCAGGTAGGGGCAGATACACAGACACAGACAACTTGACAGGAAAGGAGATGGCAGGAATCAGTAATAAAGCACAGGAAGGCCATTCGGTACAGGGACAAACATGCAAGTCCTTGAGTCACAGCTTAAGCCATACTAAAAAGTAAAGCCCTTAGGCACTGTAAGATTAAATTATAATCACTGTAATCTAATAAGTAAGGTTGAGGAACTATAATTTATTTCAGAAAATGTTACTCAAAATATAAAGCTTTGAAAGTGTAGGAAAAAAGACCAGATATACAAAGGCCTGTATACTGTACAGCTTGGTTCCTCAACAGTAAATATACACTCACAAGTATTTTGATAATGATTAAATGTGCTAAAGTATAGATCATAATGCACTAGAAAGCATCTTACACATTAATAGAAGGTTTCTAGTATTTCTCATTACTAAAGAGCAATTAAAAATAGGGTTCCCTTATCTGGAAAATTTACTATTGTGGACTAACTTCCTGATCATATTAAATAAGAAAAACTATTTTACCTAGTTTTATTATAAAAGACACTATGATTTTTAAATATATAACAGCAATCACAAACTTCCAGAGATTACCTGGAAGCTTAAAATATTTTTCTGATTTTGGTTATTAAATTATTCATTAGCATAAAACATTCATCAGCACAAAAAAGCTAAATAAGACTGATCAACTGTACCATCTCTCTTTTAGTTTATATACATAACCAAAACATAAATGAAAACAGGAATCATAATGGTTTATAATTTTAATGCTTTGGTGATGGTTGTCATTGTCTTCCTTTTCTCTTATATCTACTTAGATGTCAAAGGGAGTTCACTTAATAATATACCAAAATGTTTAATTGATACAGAATGTGATACTTAGTGAGACAGATTAATCACTTGCAGAATCAAGTCAGTGTCAAGGAAAATGGTCAATACTCACTTACATACTGGTGTTTTTTAGTGAGGTAGGTAAGACAAAATACCAGGCTACACTACACAACGCAATTTCTGGTTTAAATCACTCAATGATGTATCAAGCACTCAAGTATTTCAGATTATTCTCCCCAAAACTCAGTCTCAGGTGGCATGGAAGATTTGTGTGACAAAGACAGTAAGAGAACTAATAAATGATTGAAGATATGGTAGGTTTTATTTATTACAATTAATAGTAATGAGAACAATAACAGCTTGTTTTAATTTCATGCTCCTTATTTATATTCTGAGGTAGGCAGCAGGCATTGATATTTTAAAGAAAATCACGTAACAGTGTTGTGACTTGCTAAATGTTATAATGCTAGTCAGTCACAATGCAAGAAAATCTATTCTACAACATCACTTCAAATACAATGAATTTATTTAAAACATGTCAATTGATCAAGGTTCTATATGTCTTATATTTATATTCCTCATAAAACAAGAAATTCAATTTAGAAAATTGTACATATTTTTAAAAGGCAATTGGAATGTTTTTCATATTAATTCATGGCTTCATTTTTACTGGTTAGATCTAAAAGAGGTTTTTATTATATTCTATTAGCACAACAACAAAATATTACCAACTTACTCTCACCATAATAAACCAACATGCAGTTTTAAAAGTACAGAAAAGTTGTCACCTCTCATGTTTACAAGGTGATATTAAACATCTCTTCTCTGGAAAACAATTCTATACTTTAAGAACCAGAACTAAACATATTGTTTCTGTCTGACTGAATGACAGGGTCCTTTTAGATATTTCTAAATAATATAAAAACGATACTCTAAACTGATACACCAACATGTGCCTATTGTAAACTCCTTAACAAAAAATATTAAGATAATCTATGAAAATAGTTGTTTCAAATCTTAAATATTTTTGCAAAAATATACTTCACAGACGGTTTTAGCTATCATTATTTTAGCAATTCAGTAAGCAGTATGGAAAAGAAGTTCCTAAAATACATAAAATAAGTTTAATCTGAATACAATGGCACCTAATTTACCTATGTGAAAATTATACAGTGAGCCTAGACTTTTAACTAGGTAAATTAAACTACAAGCCATGTCTACCCTGTAGAAACTTTATCTTCGGCCTCCCCTGTGGCACAGCAGTTGAGTGGTGGGTTGCGAAGCTGCCCGAAGCCTCTGCAGCGCTGGTTTGATCCCCAGCTGCTCCCCAGGCTGCGTATGGCGCGCAGACCTCTCCTGCCACCCTCTGCTCCCCTCAGCAGTGTACTTCGGTCCTTCTGCCTGCTCTGCTCCCCCTCTGGCTCTAGTGAATTCTCTCACCCTCCCTTGCTTCTGACTATACCCAATACTTGCATAAATAAATAAATAAATAAATAAATAAATCTTTAAAAAAAGAAAAAGAAACTTTATCTTCACGAAAATAATTTTAACATTCCAATCTAATACTGGGATGTTAACTACAAATCAGTTATCAATTAGATTTAAAAATCTTCAACAAAATTGCTAGCAAGATGTCCAAAAAGTGAAACTTATTCCATGAACCAAGGTGTTGATTTATCAAATCAATTAATAAAAAAATCATAAATA
Organism: Talpa occidentalis; assembly: GCF_014898055.3. Taxonomy (NCBI): domain Eukaryota; kingdom Metazoa; phylum Chordata; class Mammalia; order Eulipotyphla; family Talpidae; genus Talpa; species Talpa occidentalis. The sequence goes on along the minus strand of NW_023604861.1, from coordinate 104,510,397 downwards.
AATTGTATCCTTTGAAGTATTAAGTGAGAATAAAATCTTTGTTCTTGAGAGTTTTAATTGACATCTACTGTTTTAGCGCAAGGTCATATAAAAAGTTTTGCTATTAATAGTAATATTTCATTTAGCAATGTTAAAAAATATAAAAACCTCCATTTGGGGGCCTCCCTGATGGCGCAGCGGTTGAAAGCTGGGCTGCGAAGCTGCCTGCAGCCTCTGCAGTGCCGGTTCGATCCCCAGCTGCCAGCGAGGGTCCGACATGGCTGGCGTGCAGACCTCTCCTGCCGCGCCCGCTGCTCCCCTCAGCAGTGTATTTCATCAGTCTGCCTGCTCTGCTCCCCACTCTGGCTCTGGTGAATTCTCTCACCTTCCTGCGCTTCTGACTGTACCCAGCACTTGTATAAATAAATTAATAAATAAATCTTTAAAAAAAAAAAATCTGCATTTGAGGCCATCATTGCAAAGATGTATTTATAGGTAAAATGAAACAGTCCTTTGTGATTTTTTTGTGTCAAAGCTTTTTTTTTTTTCACTTGTATTTCACTCTTTATTCCTAATAACATGTTACTAACTTAATAAAAAGAAAATGAAAAAAAAAAAGTGATACACCATACCAAGAAAAGTCATGATCAGCTCAATAGAAGCAAAATAGCATTTAACAATTTCCGACACCCTTTTATGATAAAAATGTCCTACAAAAACCCCATAGTTTATATTATACTTATGTAATGGTGAAATACTGACTACTTTCTCCTATCATCAGAAATAAGATGAGGATGTACACTCTTACCATTTCTATTCAACAGTGTTTTAGGTTCTGGCAAGGATAACTAGGCAAGGAAAAAAAAAAAAAAAAAGGAATGCAGATTGAAAGAAAGAAGTAAAACTATTTCTACTTCTATTTTCAGGCAATATTTTATTTGTTTGTTTGTTTGTTTATTTATTTATTTATTTAATGATTGCATACAAGAGCTGGGGTATAGGTCAAAAGTTTGAGGGATGAGAGGATTCACCAGAGACAGAGTGGGGAACAGAAAAGGCAGACTGACTGAAATACACTGCTGAAGGGAGCAGCAGGCGAGACAGGAGAGGTCTGCTGCACCATGTGGGTAGCTCCCTGGCCTGCTGGGATTAAACTCGTTCTGCAGAGGCTGCAGATTGCTTCATAATGCTGTGCTTAACCCCTTGTGCCACCAGGGAGGCCCCAGGCAATATTTTATTTATTTATTTTTTAAAGATTTATTTATTTTGTACAAGAACCGGGGTACAGGCCAGATGCGCAGGAGGGTGAGAGGATTCACCAGAGAGAGAGCGGGGAACAGAACAGGCAGACTGACGAAATACACTGCTGAGGGGAGCAGCGGGCGAGACAGGAGAGGTCTGCCCCACCATGTGGGACCCTTGCCGGCTGGCCAGCTGTCCGGCCAGCCAGAGGGAATCAAACTGGTGCTGCAGAGGCTGCGAACAGCTTCGCAGCTCGGTGCTCAACCACCTGTGTTACCAGGGAAGGCCCTCAGGCAATATTTTATATACAGAAAATCCAAAGGAATCCACTAATAAAAACTAAGAATTAGCAATGAGAGGTCAGCAAGGTTGTAGCATTCCGGATCAATAAGTAAAAATTGTATTTCTATCACAAAAAAGAATCCCAAAAAAAGCAAACAATTCTGTTTAAAACTCTGCAAATTATAAATCAATTAAAGAAATGAAGGAAGACATAAATAGAAACACATGTCTATTAGCAATATTCCCCAAACTCAACTAGAGATTCAACAGAATCCCTATCACTCTTTGCAGAGCTCATTCTAAGCTCACTGACAAGCTCATTCTAAAACTGATAGGGAATTCAAGGGACATAGAAGTCACAATGATCTTTAAAAAGAAGAATAAAGTAGTAGTGCCAGCACCACCCAATTTCAAAATTTACTACAAAAATAGTACTCAAGGCAGTATTTACTGATGTAAGAATAAACTTACAGATCAATAGAATATAATTGAGAGTCCAGGAATAAACTCCTATTCACAGCCAATTGATTTTTGGTAAGGCTGACAAAACAATTCAACAGGGAAACAACAGGCATTTCAACAATTGGTGATAGAATAACTGGATAGCTACATGTAAAAGAATTAAGTTAGATTCCTACCTCACATCTCTTACAAAAGTGACCTTAAAATGGATGTAAGAGCTGAAACCATCCAAAACTCTAAGAAGAAAAACTGAAGGGCAAATCTTTATAATTTTAGATTAGAAATATTTCTTAGGTATAAACCCAAAAGAAGTAAAAACAAAAACATATAACCACACAAAAAGATATTCATAGGAGCATTAGTCATAATAGTCAAAACAATGGAAGGAATCTAAATGCCCATCAACTGATAAACGAATTAAAAAAATTGATATATCCATACAATTAGTAAAATTGGAAAATAATTTGGCAATAAAAATGAATTAACTACTGATACATGATATACAATATAGATGAATTTTGAAAACAACATGCAAAGTGTAAGAGGCCAGTCACAAAAGACTATATATTTGTTGGGAAGTGATAGTGTATGCAGTCTCTTTACAGGATGATGAAACGCCTAAAATTAGATTGCGGTGATGGTTACAAAACTGTGAACAGACTAAAAATCAATGAATTTTACATAGTATATGAATTATACCTCAATAAAGCAGTATCAAAATAAAAAAAAGGAACGAAGGAAAGGTGGGAGGGAGGGAGGAGAAAAGAGAAGGTGGTAGGAAGGAAGGAGAAATAGCAAAGGAAGTTATTTCCAGGAAAAAGAGTCACAATTATTGGTCTTGGGTCTTAAAAAGAAACTGAAATATCATTTACAAATCATTAGGAAAGATATTTTAAAAAGATGGGAATTAGGGCCTCTCTGGTGGTGCAGTGGTTGAGCGCTGGGCTGCGAAGCTGCCCACAGCCTGAGCAGCACCAGTTCGATCCCCGGCCGCAGGCGAGGGTCCCACATGGCGCAACAGACTCTCCTGCTGCGCCCGCTGCTCCCCTCAGCAGTGTACTTCGTCAGTCTGCTTGTTCTGCTACCTGCTCTGGCTCTGGTGAATTCTCTCACCCTCCCATGCTTCTGCCTGTACCCAGTGCTTATATAAATTAAAAAAATAAATAAATAAATAAAATTAAAAATTGGGAATTAAACTAAAATGCATAGACTCATATAATTTATTTTAAATCATGAATATGTTAAATTTATTTAAAAAAGGGTTAATCAGTTAAATAGAATACATCATGGGATGTTATATCCTACTTTTTAAAAGATTAGAAGAATCTACAAAGATGTTAAATTTAACTCCCTTTGCTAGTTATCCTGGGATGCACAGGAAAAAGTTTTATTATTTCTATTTTTATCAGATTTATAATTCAAAAGTGGAAGAGGAATACAGTTCCACCCCTAATTCTCAAATTACTTAGAACATGAATCTTGAAAATTGAAATATATAGGAAATTGATAAAAATACTGGACTTAGGTTTACTTAGGGAATTTCCTAGAAACACGACTGTATTCTTATAATATTTATCATTTTATAAGCTAAGTTCAAGAATAAACAACAGGATAAAAGTTTCCAAATCGTGTGTAAGCCTGCAGTGGCTCCTATGACCTTGAATCAAAGAAAGTATCTATTTCTAGCTAAGATCTAAAACGCACTATACTTTATAATGCTTCAAGTACAGAGGACATCTCTGTTTGAAACCATGGTTCCGACTTATAATGTACAGTGACATTTTTTCCTTATTCTGACAGTTTGATTAAAATTTATACAGAGCTAAAGGCCACAGCTGAAAAAAAGTGCTTTCAATACCTAAAATTCTATATAGCAATTACTTTTTCCAAAATAGTAACTATACTTACATCAATATCTTCTTGGGTAAAAGTTTCTGGATCTTCTCCCATCATGTTGGCTAAATGTCTCTTTCCTAAGTTGAACTCTTCAATCTGCTTTTTAATAAAATCCACTGTGTAAGTTGTATTTTTTAAGGCGGCAATATTTTTCTTTGTTGTTACAGCTGTTGTGTGTCTTAGCCTTAATACCTAGTAAAACAATAAACAGAAAGAAAAGATTTTAAATTAAACAATGATCTTATAGGCCACTGTCTCTAAAAGACTGTGCTTCAAAAACAGTTTAAGCAAATTGTGTTCCAACATATTAAAAATAATATTGATAAATGATATTCTCAAAGAAGGGAATATATAGAGAGAGCTACTGGGGGTAAGATGCCCAGTCTGACATCCAAACTGTATTCAGTAGAAAAGAACTCATTCCTCCCAAGAAAACTAGGGTGCTGTTACAAAGGGGAAATGGATGCTAGGTTAAACAAACAAGAAAATTTATTATAACGCTACTTAGCAAAACTCACTATATTTATTCCACAAACTGTTAAAAATTATGAGATTTAACATGTATACCAAACAAAAAAACATACATATAGACCTCATTTAAATCCAGAGTAGGGCCTCCCTGGTGGTGCAAGGGGTTAAGCACTGTACTATGAAGCAGTCTACAGCCACGAGTTCAATCCCCAGCCAGCCAGGGAGCAACCCACATGGCGAAGCAGACCTTTCTGTCTCGCCTGCTGCCCCCCTCAGCAGTGTACTTCAGTCAGTTGGCTTGTTCTGTTCCCCACTCTGTCTCTGGTGGATCTTCTCACCCCCCCTCCCCATCGCTGGCCTATACCCCAGCTGTTGTATGCATAAATAAACAAATTTTTAAATAAATAAATTCAGAGTAAAATAAACCAACCATAAAAAGCGCTTGTTGAACAATCACAGAAATTTGAGCATGGAGTGGGAAACAGTTATTAAGAAATTACTATTTATTATGTTAAATATGCTATTGAAATGGAAGCTGTGATTTTTAAAAACTTTGTTAGAGATACATATTCAAATATAAGTAAAAGAAGAGAAAGTCAGAGATTTTCATTAAAAACTTCCAGAAAACATTAATTGTTGGAGTTGGGTGACATATACACAGAGCTCATACATTAATCTACTTTTATATATGCTTGGACATGCTTTTTCATACTAAAATTTTAAAAAGTAAATCACTTTACAAGTTCATTTAACAAATCTGAGCAACTACTATGGGCCTATGTACTAAATTTTAACAGACATAATTGTACAATGAAATCAAGTGATATGAAAATGAGACTGTTGCCATTCTGAATAAGGAAGCACAAAACATGGTAAAGATGCAGTTTTCTTTTAAGTTACTAAACCTATTTGTCATAAAGAAGTGTAGCAGGCGTTTACACATACACAAATGTTTATACACACACAAGCACCCACATATGCCTGAACAAAAGAACTTTTCACACTTTTAATTCAAGAAACAATCAAAAAGCATCTAGGAGGTATCTGTAGGTACTATGCCAGGCATTACAGCAGGGATATAAAGGGTATGTTATTCTTCTCAAGAGGTCTACAAGCCAAATCTAGGAGAAAGACATGAAAACATGAGATATTCAGAAATAACAAAAGAAATATATGTAGGTCTTTCACAATTGTAGACAGCTGCCAAGATGGCTCCCAGTGATTCTGCCACCTGGTATTCATGTCACCGTGCAATTCAGGTCAAACCTAGTGACTTGCCTATGATGGAAAGAATACTACCGAAGTGACAGAATGTGACTTCTGAGATTAGGTTAGAGAAAGACTGTCCCTTTACACCCTCTCTTGATCAATCTGGTAGAAAGAAGAAAGAAGCCAGATGCAGCAAACTGCCCTAGAGAGACCCAAGTGTCAAGAACGGAAGATGGCCTTTGGCAAGGATATTATTCTTGCTAATACCCACACTAAGTGAATTGTGAAGCAGATCCCCACTCCTCCTCCCCCCACACTGATAACGACTATAGCCATTGTCAACACCTGAACTGTTGCCTCATGGGAGACCCTGCTAAAGCCCAGCTAAGCTGTGCCTGGAATCCTGACCCACAGAAACTATGAGATCACAATTATCTGTTGCTTTAAGTTGGTTAAGTTTTAGGATTATTTGTTTAGGGTAATTTGCAGCAATGAATAACTCATTGATCATCTAATTACAACACTAAAGCAAGGTAGCAGAGAGTTTACTTATCTTGTTTTATAAGGAAAGGTGGGAGACGGGTAACATCTGTTATCAAGCTAAGCTTTCTTTAAATTAAAACTCTGTAAGCTGCTACCTAAGGGAAATACAAATTTTAATGTCATAGTATTTTCCATAGTTAAAACAATGAGGAACTCACTAAATCTATCCTTAAAGGCCAGGATGAGCGCTCAAAGGGGGAAAAAACCCTCCTTTCAAAAGGGTTTCTTTTCATTGCTAATAAATTGGCTTTATAAAAAATTCAAAAATTCCATAGGGGAAAACACAACTAATTTATGAGTTGTATAAAGCATATGATACAAATGAAATTCAATTTTTAAATTTGTTCTTCAAAGAATACTTTTTAGGAATTTATCAATTAAGTTTGTTAAGACCCTACTGTTCACCAACCAGATGTTGTGATAAAGGGCGGTGTAACCTCTGGGAGCCCACAAAATGAGAGCGGAAAAGAAGAGATACTTAAGAAAAGGACAGCAATGTTTTCACAGTGAAATAAAAATATACCAGTGTTAAGCCACCAAATGTCACTGATCATTCTTCTGTGGCAGGCAGTCCAATTCAACAAGAGCACATTGGTTCAGTAACTGGAAAGTTTAATTACTCAGAAAGTGCTTAGTGGAAAATAAAATTAAGAGGACATATTGATATTATGTATATTTTTCAAAATATAAACTGTTATATTACTTTTCCTTATTATAAGAGTAACAAATAATGATGCAGAGCAGGATGAGTCCAGCAAGATGGTAAAGGAGTAAAGATACCAGGTTAGTCTCCTCCACATGTTTACAACCAAATTATACATAAACAAAGACTCCTGAATGATGAATGGATGACTACTATATCCATCGAGAAGGATGGCACTGCAGAAAGGGGTAGGAAAGACCATATTTTAACTGTGTTGTAGTGACAGTGTTGCAGTAGAAGACAGCTGCTACAAAGAGCTTCTTTGCTATCATTGACTGAAGGGTTCACAAGCACAGGAGGGACTTTAGTCTTGGAAACTATATAGGAGAAGGGAATTCACAGAGTAAGTATATAGGACAGAGGAGGTACCACAAGAGAACTATAGTAGTAAGGGTGCAGAGACCAGTGGCAGAATGCCAGAATAAGAGCAAACCACCTAAAAGCAGACACTATTAGATAGCAGCAAACACCCTGAGTAAGAGAATGACTTTGCACCCCTACAGTGGGGAGCATAAGGACAGTGGATGATCTCAGTGACTATTGAGTATGGTCTGGATGAAGTGGTGACAGTCAGTTTGAGTCTACGTGTGGCTCCCAAATAGATGGAGCCAGAAGCTATGTAAGATCACCTGTGTCCACTTAGGCTATTATCTGCAGCCTGAGGCTGTATTACACAAAACATCTGCCTAAACCCCACTCAGAACCAAAGCAGACATAACAACAGGGGCAAGTGCCCTAGAATAAGGCTCCATACTCTAAAGGGAAAAGAATAAAATCTGGCCTGTATCCCTGACTCAATCATAAACCCTCCTGGAGCTATATTTACTGCTCAAGCAGAGTTTAGAAGTTGAGGCTGGCACAAAATTGTTGTGGACTTTTTAGCTGAGGAGTTGGCCAAGGGGACAGGGACACTGTGGATTCCCACCTTCCAACTCAGGTACTTGAAGTACTTAAGGAAGCTCTAATTCTTGGTGCTCATTGGAGACAACCTTTTGGTGCCTTGCTATCTTGGTTCCTACTACCTCTTACACAGGGTCATCCAAACAGGTGTAGAGGCTTCAGTCTGTGAAACATTAAGCACCAGAGGATCCTGGGTAAAAGAAAAAAAAGCTAGAATTATACCCAGCTACCCATAGGCATGGTAATAAGGCCAACTGATCAAGACAAGAAAAGGAAGCTCTTTTATCTCAACCCACAAAAACTAAAAATTAAGGGGCAGACTATACCACAAATGCTGGAGCAAAAATACCCCAAGAGAAGTCTCAATACAGCAGAAATACAGAATCAGTCTCATGAAGAGTTTAAGGTATCAGTTATAATCATGCTTGACAAAAATTAAAAAAAAAAAAAGAATCAACAAAAACAGGAATGGAGAAAATATGGGATGCTACAAACAGAATTGATGAATTTTAAAAAAATACTATAGCTGAAGTAAGTTACAAATATTAATGAAATTTAAATTAGCATTCCTATACAAATATACTGACAAGGATTTAAAACTCATGGGTAACCTTTGTGGTTACAACTTATTATAATACCAATGAGATTTTCATTTGTAACAGATTAAAAATAATCAAATACCACCTTAGCATGGGGAAAATAGGTTTGTATATGACTAAAGAGACAAGAGAGCATACACAGGTTCCCAAATTGAAAAAAGCAACCACTCTCTCCACCACAAGCATTGTCAAAAATAAAACTATTCTGTATGCTATAGTTCCTTTAATAGATAATTATGTGTATATAGGACAGAAATACTCAAGAGATCCATGGAAAAAAATTAAAAACTTCCTGCATATTTTCCAATAAAAATTAATAAGAACAAATGTTTGATAATGAATTTGTCCACGTAGGTTTAAAATATAAAAGGTTTTTTCTCAATACAGTCTTTAAATCATAATATTGGACTTCCTTACCATATCTGGTACTGTTTATCACTTTCCTTGAAACATTCTCCTGTTTTCCAGGGTACCACATTATCTTACTTTTCTTTTACTTGTTTGGAAGCTCCTTTTCAATTTCTTGAGGGCCCTTCTTTCTTCCTGTCCTTCAGGGCCCTTCAAGGCTCTCTGCAAATTCCTCTGTGATTACACACCCTCCCGAGGTGGTCTAATTCTTTTCCAAGGCCTCAATAACCACCTACAAGATAACGGAGGCCTTGTAAATCAATTCTATTTCACTATTGATTTGCCTTGTGCCTACTGGAACTCCCTCCACTTGGACATCCTATACAGAAGCCTAAGGTACAATTATAATCCGAGCTAACCTCATTTTCTTCCCTCTCAACTCTTCATCCTTCTGGGATCGGATATCAATTAATGGTATCATCATCCAACACGTTATGAAGTTGGAATCGTGAGTGCGCTCTGCCCTAGGGGGCGAAAGAAATGTACAAGTTCTGGTCTCCATCGCTCCACAAACAAAGTTTTTAAGTTAAAAAACTGCAATCATGCCAGGCACACATGTGACTGCACAAGTGTGGCTTTCAGTCTCTCCATTAAGCATTCCAGGCTATTGCAGGAGTCCAGTTCTCATTCACTTCTGACGCTGCCCTGCGGAGCAAGCAGAAAGGACAAGACCTAACCCATCATACCTAGGCGCTCGCACCCCTGAACTTGGCAGTCAAGGGGTGGATCGTTCTAGTTATGTCTGCACTTAACTTCTCCCCTTCCCGCATTGGCAAAACCCAAAGACAATCTCAAGAGTGGCTGTGGCAAGCCAATAGGCGCTCCTCTCTCAGCCTCGGACCTCTATTAAATACCTAAGACCCTCGGGTCGAAGTGTGAGGATCGCGAGACGCCAAGCAAAGGGTAGCGGCGGCAGCACCATGTTCTGACGCTACAGGGATCAGAGCTTCCACTTCTCCCAGCCTTACCTGGTATCTGATAACTGACTGCACTTCAGCAGCCCCAGCTTTCCAGATGCCTTGTCTCTGAGCCAAGCCAACCGTACTCCCGAGAAAGAGCCTGTACGAAACCCCAACGCCGCAGGACACACAGGAGGCCGCCATCTTGGCCGGGGGAGACCTGGGTAGGAGGGCAAAGGGGCGGGGCCTGAGACCGCGCAGGCGCAGATTCGCAAAACTGCTGGGAGGCGCTTCCCTGGCGTTGGAAATGGAAGGCGTGTCCCACGATCCGAGGCAGCTCGTCGCTGATTAGGTGGGTGAGACCGCGGGGCGTGACCGATTCCTGCCCCCGGCGCCGTTGTAGGGGGGCTGGAGGGCTAGTGGATCTGTTGGCTTCTTTCCTTTTTTTTTGCATTTGGTGAGTACAGTCGCTCTGCAAGTGTCATTGGTGCTGACTCGGCTTTTATGAGCCCTGCCTTCCCGTGCACATCGCTTCTACCTTGAGCCAGCTCTCCCTGACCTGGAAACCTGCACTATCCATCCACATCTCCCTTGCTCTTCTGTCTTCACACTCCGACATTGCTGCTCCTCTCCTTGATCACGCAGGAGTGGACTTAAAGCTTTGTTTCCCATCTGCCTACCTTCTTAGTGTGGATGGATTTTCCTTTCTTTCTGCCTTTTCCATATTTTTCTGGGCCAGGGTCTCCACCTTCCAGCAATTACCACACCACTCTAGGTTCCATGGCACCTAGAATAGGTTCTCTCATATTGTTTAACTTACTATGCACAGGCTAAACACCAAACTGGTGAGGACCATGCACTGGTCTTACTCATCTATGCAGGTCTCCTCCCGTGGTGTTAGGACTAATTCTTATTGAAACAATCAGAACTAAATGCACAGTTGCTGAATTGAGATAAGTATAGCTTTCCTTCTGAGACTGTGTTCTGGCAGTATCTCCCAGGGTACTTTTACAAAAATACATACTAAGTGATGTAGTAGTAAGCCGTTCTGAAAGAGTTTCCAGATACTAAGATTTGAAGAATCTGTAAAATTAAAACACAACCATACACACTCGCAGAAAATCTGAGATCAAAGTTGTCAAGCAAATGAATACCAACAGACATTTCTAAAACAGAACATTTTAACACTAAAAAAGTAGAAATGATATAATCACAGAACAGAGTGGTCCCTTAAATGGAATGCATTTAGTTGAAAAGCTCACTCTGTTGTTCTTTTTGTAATACCATGTAGTCTAGTAACAGTTTCATTAGAAATTGGCAGAGGCAACAATAAAATAAAAGAAGTTGGCAGAGGTCTATCAACTAACATTTGGGAACTAAGACATTGTAGCTCATTAAAATAGATGCCTTTAAAAAGAAGTTCCTGCACATTCTTTAAAAAGAAAATGTAAACATCTAATTGTGAAAATTTAACCAAGTAGAAAACAAATAAGTATGTAGACGAAGAATTTAAACCATTTTTTAAAAATATTATCTTGGCACAATATAAGAACTAAGTACACAAAAATTAAGGCTATAAATAGTGGTGTTCTCTTTTTCCTTCTAAAATTTATGTCAAGATCTTTTGTTAGACACAGTAAAGCAATGTAGCTCATTTCTCACCTCTGGGGGCAGCACAAGGAATACTGCCTTACATTTCCCGTGTAGCCTTTGAATTTGGGAACAAGTACTCCAGTACGGATTGGCATTGGGTACATAATTTGGAAACAAAGGGAAAGACTGGAATCAGTACTGTGCTGATTGAAATATGTGAAATATGCGAAAGGTCTGTAATTTTACCAAACAGCTGAGACTTAGATTCATTTACTTTTTCTCTCATCTTCTGAGCGTTTTTTATGTTAGATCATAAGGTATTCTTTTACCAAGATCATAAACTCCAAAAATCCAGCATGATGGATCATGTCTAATGTGAGGTTTGGTTCTAAAGTCAGCTTGTAAGATAAACATTACCAAAGTAAAAATGTTGAACTAAAAACACCAAGTGTTGCCTAGAGATGGAATAGTGGGAACTGTTAGCTACCCCCAGTGGGAGCGTAAATAGGTACAGCCTTTCTGAAATCCATAGACTAATAGACAATCTAAAGTTAAGATGCAGGGCCTCCCTGGTGGTGCCCCAGTCGGTTGGATCCCCGGCCCCCAGCGAGGGGCCCACATAGTGCACAGACCTCTCCTGCCGCGCCCTCAGCAGTGTACTTTGTCATTCTGCCTGCTCTGCTCCCCGCTCTGGCTCTGGTGAATTCTCTCACCCTCCCGCGCTTCTGACTGTACCCAGTGCATGTATAAACAAAACAAACAAATAAATAAATAAATAAAACATGCCTCTATAAAAAAAAAAGTATAAAAAAAAAATGAAACTGTGAATCCATTAAACAATAGCTCCCAATTCCCTTCCTCTCCCCCAACCCCTGGCAACAACCATTCTACTTTCTAGTTCACCACCATCCTTTCTGTCTCTATCAACTAGACTAGTATCACACGTCATATAAGGGAACTTATACAATATTTATCCCTTTGTGCTTAGCTTATTTTACTTAGCATAAAGTTTTCAAGGTTCATCCAAGATGTAGCATTTAAAGAAATTTATTCCTTTTTAAGGCTAGATAATATGCAGTTGTATGGGTATGCCACTTTTTGTTTACTCATCCACCAAGGAACATGAGTTCTTTCCACATTTTTGGCTATTGTGAATAATGGTGTTATGTACATGGGTGTACAAGTGTTTGTCCAAGTCCCTGCTTTCAGGTATTGGGTAAATTCTAAGAAGTGTTATTGCAGGGTTTTATTTTATTGTGGCCATATTTTTACCTTAATCTACCCAAAGGATAACTTGAGTGAAATTTAAACCTACAACTTACAAATTCTAATTACTGAACCATACCCAACTCAATAAACAGTATATAAGGGGCAAGCAAATGAGTAATGTCAATTTCACTGAAGTTTTAAAATATTTATGAGAGGTGATTTTAGTATCTAATTGCTATATATCAAGTTTCTATAAGAACTAAAAAACTGAATCTGACTCAACCTACATGTATATCTATTCTCCAAAGATGCATATATTTTACTATATTAATTGAATTTTAATAAATAACAAATATCTTCTTTCTTTTTTTCCCACTGTGTTCAGTGCGGATCCAATCCATCTACATATGCTCTTTATCTACAAGCTGTCAGTTATGTTTGCTATAAAAGAGACAGCACTTAGGGAGCTGTCAGTCAATGCTGTTATGATGCTTCAAGAATCATTTCTCCGTGCTTTGTTATCAAAAATAAAACAAATTTACATGAAACATAAAGGTGAATCAATCACACTATTTGCTGTGCATGGAAAATGACTTCAAGCACACACCAGTTCAGGGGCACCGCAAATAGGGCTGCTGTCTCTTTGACCATGTTTGTCATTATTTTGCATAGATTACACCACTTTCCTTAAGTGCATGCAGACAGTGAAATTAGTCGTTTTGATAGGTTAGTGGAATTGTAAGTGGTCTCTTATTTGAAATAATAGTGTGTAGAAAATGACATTGGAGGTATTTTTTCACCTATGCCCTAAGCATGGGTTTGGGGTCAATATAGGTTTCATGTGTAGTAGCTGCTGAGTGGAGGGTAAAGGAGATTTAGAAAAAAGATGGATTAAATGACCAAGATTATATGATGTAGTCAAGATACTAGGACTTTCAAAAGAAAAATAACAAATATTAAGAAGGAATGTAATTGGACTCCATAAAATAACTAAGAGCATAGCTAAAATAAATAGTCTTAATCAGAAACTAAATCAGAAAACTGAAATTAAAGTGAACTTATTAAGGCATAAAAGAGACTATTTTCAGGCAAATAGAGGGAATACCACTTTACACAGCAGGGAGGCAACTTAAAAAGTACATTGCTGCTAAGAAGTTCATGCAGCCTGAAAATGTAAATAAGTGGAACATGGTTGTGAAAATTGAGATATTTTCTGAAGTGCAATTTTCATTCTTTTGAGAAGCAAAGGTAAGAGCAACATTACCTCTAGTGTCTATATCAGAGAAAGTATATGGATTTAGAGAGTGACTATGAATGCAATTCTAAGAAGTATAGATGAGAACCCTCACTTATGTATGCACATATGCACCCATTAACACACACATAAAATATGAAAGAAATTTAAAATATTATATATCCTACATGACTTTAGTTGAACACTGTTGTAATTTTTTCTCATTTAACCACAACATGAGGGAGACAATGAGGGAGACACTTTTATTATCCTCATATTAGGCATGAAGATGTGGAGGCATGCAGATGTTAGGGGACTTGCATAAGTTTCCCAAGTAGGAGGTAATGGAGCCAGGCAGTGCAGCAACAGAGCACAAACCTCTGCCCACTACTTGATGTGATGCCCAGTCCTAGGCAGAATTTTAAGTTAGGTGTGCATGTCTGATGGGCATCTCTCTCACCTTTATTCATGGACTCTGCTCACCGATTACGAGGAGGCTCCACTCTCTCAGGGACTACTTCACGTCTGGTCTTGCTTCGTCATCCAGCCCCAGTTAACTCTGGCTGCTTATCTTCTGGCGCTCATCCATCCCATATCCTGTGAAAGGATTATTTCTGTCTAGGCTGTCCTGCACTTATGTTTCCTTTAGTCTACACAGTGGTGTGTGTGTGTGTGTGATTTAAATATGATCCTTTAATTGCTCACTCGTCCTCCATTAACCATGTCCCCACTACTCTTGGTGTCTTACATCAGGCTAGTCCTACATTTGTGTTACACCCTGGTTTCCATAGTGCCCACTAGAAGTATAACACGCATATACTTGATAAATCCTTCCTGTTATACACATAAACCTTCTAACTATTCAGAATGTGTCTATTTAAAGATGACTAAAAATTCTGGGATTCTAAAACAGAAAAGCCATTCAGGAAACTGGATATTTCATGATTTGGAGATATGGATAAATCTGCCCAACATCTTTGCAACCCAGCTGGGAAGTGGAATTTTTGTTCTTTAGGGATTAAAGTAAGAATTTAACCTACACAATGACCATCTTATCTTTACCAGCCTGTATTTATTGGTAAATACCATATGAGCCTCTCTGAGATAGGAGCCACCTGGATTTTAGTACTTGTCTTTTAGGAGCTTATAAACTTTTGGGGGGAAATGTTATGCACAAAAATGATCATTCTAGAATGGCTATGCTTAGTCATGGAAAAATTGTAAAGTAATTTGTAAGTTTAAGAAGGAAAACATTACTTCCTGCCAAATGGATCAAGATGTTTTCTTTCCAAATGTTTTATAGAACTGCAAATCAAAATAGAAAAACTATCTAACTCATTTCTTTACCATTAAGCAGAACCACTTCTCAACCTTGTCTAAAAGCAATTAACCTACCCCATTTTAAAATACCTACTAGGGCCTCCCTGGTGGCGCAGCGGTTGAGCGCTGGGTTGCGAAGCTGCCCACGGCCTCTGTGGCGCCGGTTCGATCCCCGGCTGCTCCCCGGCCACCGGAGGAGGGTCCCACATGGCGCGCAGACCTCTCCTGCCGCCCGCTGCTCCCCTCAGCAGTGTACTTCGGTCCTTCTGCCTGCTCTGCTCCCCGCTCTGGCTCTGGTGAATTCTCTCACCCTCCCGTGCTTCTGACTGTACCCAGTGCATGTATAAACAAAAACAAACAAATAAATAAATAAATGAATAAAATACGTGCCTCTTTAAAAAAAAAAAAAATACCTACTAAATGGAACTTTCTTATTCAGTTTATCAAATCAGGTGATAAAAATTATCCTTCAGTATTCTTAAATGTTTCTTAGACATTTGTATGCCTCTTTCCCTATTTCCACTGAAGAAATATTCCTGGAGCATTTTCCACATATTTTCCAAAATCAAGTATCAGCTACGTAAACCAGTCTTACCTCAATTAAATAACCAACAGAAAAAACAAAATCAAGTCTCATATTTGAAATCTGGAATTGTGTCCAATTTCAATGAGCATATCACAGCCTAGTGTGTGATTAAACTCTTATCTCTTTATGAAAAAAAAATTGGATTCTGAGACATATTGTTGGAAAAAGAGAGTGAGTGGAGAAAATGGGATTTTAGTTTTCACCTTTTGTCTTTTGTATGTACACACACCCCTTTCTGGCAGCAGGAGGAATTTCTGCCAAAGAGTAGGCACAAGCATTGGGTTAAGAACGTTATATCACTTTGCACTCATTTACCAGGCAGGCTGTATCATCCTACCCTACAGAATCAGTGAAAGGGAAGGTGGGTCAAATTGTAGCTCAACTTGAAGGGAGATCTACCCACAACTATGATGCTACTACTCTTATGTACCCCAGTCAAGAGGATGTCTCAAACTCAGCCCTTCTAATCCACTTAACCCAGTTACACAGTCAGGTCTAACATGGGTGCCTCTGATAAAGCAGGTACCAAATCATGTCTGGAATTCCAGTTGCAAGGGAACCTTTAACTTCCCAGCTTTAGCAGTCCCAGAAGGAAGTGATTTTTTTCTCTTTTATTCTCTGCTCTACTCATAACGTTTTACCAAGCAGAACCTAGTACCTGGAATATAAATGTTTGTTAAAGGGAGGAAATTGGAAGTGATGTTGAGCAAACTAATCCACAATGTTTACAACTGATTAATGGGGATATCAAAAAGGTTGGTTTAAGCATCTAGCAGATGGTTAGATGAGAAGACTTTGAAGTCCTTTTCAGATCCCATGAGGTCAGCGTCCATGTTTGTTTTGTTCATATTGAGCCAGGCTTGACTGCTCCACTGTGCCTTGCACAATACTCAACAATCAGTAAATGCTTGTGAGTTGAATGAATGATTACATAAAATGTAAGTTGTCATTTTCTCCTATCTCTACCATTCTTCAGTGTCATGATTAATATATTGATTATACTCCAATTTTTGTTTGCTATTGTAAAAATTATCGATATGTCATTTGATTTCCCTTTCCTAAACTGAAGATGTTATAAACTGAAGATGTGTAAGAACATTTATGTGTACCTTCTATCTATACTTACAGCTAAAATTATTTATTAATTTTTTAAAAAGATTTATTTATTTATTCATACAAGAACTGGGGTACAGGCCAGATTCGCGGGAGGGTTAGAGGATTCACCAGAGACAGAGCGGGGAACAGAACAGGCAGACTGACGCAATACACTGCTGAGGGGAGCAGGGGGCAAGACAGGAGAGGTCTGCCCCTCCATGTGGGACCCTCACCGGCTGGCTGGGATTGAACTGGCACTGCAGAGGCTGCAGACAGCTTCACAGAGTGGCGCTCAACCACCTATGCCACCAGGGGAGGCCCTAAAATTATTTATTATTAAAAGCACATTAGGGAACATAAGACTGACCATTACCATAGCAGTGTAGTTGGCTAGTGGGTTCATTTGTATTCTTGTTGCGCAGAAAAATATCATTGAAAAATATTGCCCCCACAGAAGAGGCCTTCCTTCTAACCTCAGAAAATGACATCTTAGCTCTTGAAGCAAGGCAAATGCAACATGATTAATCATAAAATAGTGATCATCGTATCAGCTTTCCAAACAACTTGTCCTTGATGTGGCTTTGTTTCTATGATTTGGGGTGAAGGAGAATAAGGTGGACTGATAGTTGTTTGGGCAAATACCTCCCTCCTTTGTTCCCATATTCACAGTAGGGTTTTTCCCTGCTTATTTTATTCTTAATTATTTTTAAAAACCTGTTTTTTCCTTTCCTAAAAAATCATTGGTATTTTATTTTCTGTTTGAGAACTGTAAAAACCTTAGTTTTATTCTGTGTGCAGACCTAACATCTCCATATATCTGTAGATGAACTATTATTATGATTATATTATCATTATTTGATTTGAAGTACCCAAAGTTAAGCATTTTTAGGAGTTAAAGTGAATTTATTGTGTGTTTTACTCAAGTCCATATTTCTAGATTTCAACTTTGTAAGACTTTTTTCCCAAAATTAGATTTATAACCATATCCAGAAAAAAATACATACCTTATATTTATATAAGTTATGTTTTTCAAAGAATTTTTACCTCATTTGATTTTCATAACAACCTAATTAGATGTTATACATACCAGAAACTAGGTCAAGTTTGGATACACTGGCTTGCATATTTTAAATGGTAGAAACACATATTAATAATGGAAAGTGTTATTTCACCTTTAGAAAGAAAAAGACCACCTGTTATTGAAACAGTACCAAAACAGTGCAAAGCAGGGTGTTAGAGACAGTCCAAAAGAGTGCCAATGAACAGTACTTAGGACAGTGACCAGGGTCAGGAGACAGGTCACTGTCAGTGGGTTCTCACCTGTGCAAACAATTACAAGACTTCTCTGGCTCAGGATCCAACAACAGGGTTTATTTGACAAACAGGAGATTGGGGAAAAGGAGAATTTCTAAGGCTGCAAGTGACTGGCTGTAGTGTCCTCAGTGTCCAGATAGTGTCCTCAGTGTCCAGAAGTCCCAAATAAAGACCACTTGTGGAAGATGAGGTGAGATAGCAGCAGCCACAAAGCAATAGCTTTCCTGACTCCCTGCTCCCAACCCCAAAAACCATCTTTCTATTTTCTTTCTCTATGAATTTGACCGTTGAAGGAGCGTCGTATAACTGGAATCATACATTTTATGTCTTTTTGTGACTTACCTCGTATAGCACAATGTCTCTTAAGTTTCATCTATGTTGTAGCATCTGTTAAAATTTCATTTCTTTTTGGGCCTCCCCGGTGGCGCAGCAGTTGAGCACTGGGTTGCGAAGCTGCCCCCGCGCGGCCTCTGCGGCGCCGGTTCCATCCCCGGCTGCTCCCCGGCTGCTCCCCGGCTGCTCCCCGGCTGCTCCCCGGCCACCGGAGGAGGGTCCCACATGGCGCAGACCTCTCCTGCCACCCGCTGCTCCCCTCAGCAGTGTACTTCGGTCCTTCTGCCTGCTCTGCTCCCTGTTCTGGCTCTGGTGAATTCTCTCACCCTCCTGCGCTTCTGACTGTACCCAGTGCTTGTATAAACAAAACAAACAAACAAATAAATAAATAAAACATGCCTCTATTAAAAAAAAAATTTCATTTCTTTTTAAGGTTGAATAATATTTTACTATGTGAATATACCACATTTTGATTGTCCATTCGTCAATGTACATTTGGGATGTTTCTACATATTTTTGTTGTGAATAATGATGCTATCTGATTATAATTTGCATGGGATTTTTTTTTTAATTCTTTAACTGTCAACAGACCTGTTTTTAAAATTATTTTACAAATAAAATAATTATAGACAGTAGATCATATTTTAAAATCTATTCTGCCGATCTTTTCCTTTTTATTGAAGAGTTTAATTCATTTGTACTTAATTATTGATAAGGTAGGCCTTCTGTCATTTTGCTATTTGTTTTCTGTATTGCCTTAACCTTTTTGTCCTTTATTTTCCACATTGCTTTATGTGTTTATTGTGTTGTACTGAAATTTTTTTTTTTTTAAGACTTATTTATTTATTTATACAAGCACTGGGTACAGTCAGAAGTGTGGGAGGGTGAGAGAATTCACCAGAGCCAGAGCAGGGAGCAGAACAGGCAGAAGGATTGAAGTACACTGCTGAGGGGAGCAGCGGGCGGCAGGAGTGGTCTGCGCGCCATATGGGACCCTCGCCTCGTGGCCGGGGATTGAACCGGCGCTGCAGAAGCTGCGGGCAGCTTCGCAACCCAGTGCTCAACCGCTGTGCCACCGGGGAGTCCCTGCACTGAAATTTTTTGTCATTTCCTTTTGTGTATAGCCCTAGATACTTTATGGTAAACTTGGTGATTACATTTAGCACCCTAAAGTACCTGTTTACCTTTCCCCTTCCTTGTATTGTTTCCTCTTGTCCCTTATTGGTTTCTCCTAGGAGTACTTTCTAAATAAGTCATTTGCACACATATCCTTTTCTTAGAATCCACTTCTAAGGAACCCAGACTGAGCTATGACTCCATGGTGTCCCCATCAATTAGCTACCTATAGAAGTAGGTTAGTTAACAGAGGGAAAAAATAATAGAGTGAAATAATAATTGGAAACAAAGAAACAAACTTATTCAGCAATGCTTGAAGTAGTTTCAGAATTAATACAGAGAATTACTAACTTCAAATCTTCATTTGAATGTTAAAAGATTTTTTTCTTTCTTTTTATTTTTTGTATTTTAAAGAACTGCCCAGTGACATCAAACCAGGGAGGTCGTTTCCATCCACTGGGGAAAAGCATCAATAGCAAAATGTTTTCATATTTTGATCATCAGTATCAAATTTGCAAAGATAAATATATGCATTCTGTCAGCATGACAACCCGGCCGACTTTGCAAACTTGTGTACTCTAATTATGTCCTTTGGTTACTGGCATGAGACAAATTATGACATGTCTATGTAGGGACATGGTTACATGAAAAGTTAGCACAGATGGGTTTTTTTCTTCCATTCTTGCAAAGAAAATATTGGGTTACTTTTAAGTAGGTCATGGTAATTCGAGAATAATTTTTGGAACACTTGCAGATGGAAAGGCGTAGTGGATCCAATCTAATTGCTGACACATGAGGATCTAGAAAACACTGTGATAATAGATGCTCATTTTTACACTAAGGCTACAACCTTAGAAAAGAAGCAAATGCTAGATTAAGGTTAAAAGTAACCCAAGACTTCTCAGTCACTTAAAAAGTAACCTCTCTAGCACAGATTTGAAGCCACTAGTAGCATGAAAGCAATTCTTTTCTGAACACATGGATTCTGAGACTAAATAAAAGGCTTCATTTACCAGAGCTGTCAGTCTGCTGCCATTCTTGATAATTAGATTTACTAAAGAATTTTATAGAGAAAAAAAAAGAGAGAGAAGTTAAGCAAAATGTCCAGATGTCATCTGTTAAAAATGTTTTATTGAGACAATAAACAAATAACATCAACAAGTACTAAAATTTTAATTAAAATATGATTTACAATGTTGCTCTACACCACTCGAAGCATTCTTATTGATGGGAAATCAGATTGCACCGCTTGTATCCTTAGGACACTCAAACATCCCATTTGACTTTGTGGATTTCCCTGCAAGTAGTGTGCTCTTATAATGTCTTTTCCATGCCCATGAGCATGAACATTTTCTTCAATAGTTTGAAACACAATGGCAGTATCAATCGTTCCCTTTCATTTCTGGCTACATCACAAAATAGATGTATATTATGTTCTCTTGCCTTCTGCTCAGAAAAATCTAAGTATTGCATTTCTGTCAATTCATTGATTGAAGAGCTTCCCCCTCAGAATGTTGACAGCTGTTTCAGACATTTATAAAATAACTTAGATAACAGCTGCAAACGGATTGGCTAAAGAAGATTTGGAGCCATGTAATTAGCATTCATCAAATGCACACATTTCCATTGAAAAACCTTTTCAACCCAAAAGTTGACTATCAGGAAGCTGATAATTCTTGCTTCTAAGAACAGGCCTTGATAGTGCTTAACTCTCCATTAGCTGACTTAAAACATGGCATATTTGTATATGTATCTGTAACTAATACTGCTTTAATTTTTTGGTTCTAACCACCAGGCTAACATCCATGTGAGACTGATAGGCCATTCTTTTTTTTTCTTTTTTTATTGAAGTAATAGGTCATTCTTAATGATATAATACACCAATATATCCTTTATATTGAGCAGATAAAATTCCCAGATGTAAAATGACAATAAACTTAGATACCTAATTACCTTTATAGATATAAAAATATTCTTTGCAAAAAACAAAAATGTGAATATATTATAATCACCACTAGATGAAGAACTACATTAAAATCTTTAAAATAAACGCCAAAATGTTCAGTTGATGTTTACTGTGGCAAGACTCTGGAGACTTTTCCTACCTCCTAAATAATATAAATGTTTAACTTGAGCTTGCACTTTTTATATAATTTTTCAAATAAACTATATTAAAATATTTTGAATAAAAGAAGCTACAAATGTACCTTCAGAGACAAAAGGATCACTAGTATTACTTAAGTGTCTTGAAAGGACTTTCGGTTTAAAAACAACTTCCCCTGGGACTAGGTCCCTATAGATAAATGGATAGACACACAGTGTTTGTAGCATAAACTTTGTAACATCTATAAAAGAACAAGTGTTCCACCAAGAGTGAAACATCCAAATGTAGACTCATTAAAAAATAAACTACTATAGAATTCTCCTGCACTGTTGGTGGGAGTGCAAACTGGTCTAACCACTATGGAAAGCTGTGTGGAGATTCCTCAACCTGCTAAAGATGGAGCTTCCATATGACCCAGCAATTCCACTCCTCGGTATTTACCCAAAGGACAAAGAAACATCAATTCCAAAGAGCACCTGCACCCCTATGTTTATAGCAGCACTATTTACAATAGCTAAGCTTTGGAAACAACCCAAATGCCCAAAAATAGATGACTGGATCAAGAAGACGTGGTACATATACACCATGGAATATTACTCAGCATTCAAAAAAGATAAACACATGTAATTTGCAGCAACATGGATGGCGCTGGAAGGGATCATGCTCAACGAAATAAGCCAGAAAGAAAAAGAAAAATACCGGATGGTCTCACTCATAGCAGGAATCTAGAAAACTTAAATAAGGGACCAGGAAAATGAATAACTATAAGAAAGTGAAAATCAAAATCAACAAAAAACTATGAACCAGAGACACTCTATGGGGGGTGGAGGGCGGGGAGGGGAGGGATTGGGGTCAAAATAAGGGGGTTGCAATTGTATGGGGAATATAAAAATAAAATTTATTTTAAAAAAAATAAACTACTATAGGGCCTCCCTGGTGGCTCAAGGGGTTAAGTGCCAGCACTATGAAGCAATCCGCAGCCACTGCAGCACGAGTTCGATCCCCCACCAGGGAGCTGACCTACATGGCGCAGCAGACCCCTCCCGTCTCATCCTCTGCTCCCCTCTGCAGTGTATCTCAGTAGATCTGCCTGTTCTGCTTCTCACTCTGTCTCTGGTGAATCCTCTCACCACCCCTCCCACCCTGCACCTCTGGCCTACACCCCAACTCTTATATGCATAAATTTAAAAAAATTTTCAAAAATGCTATATTTGATTACTAATATGACTGCAGATCTGAATATCCACAGAGCCAAACTTATGCTATCTAGAAGAAGGAAGCTCTTTGAAACTCTGCCCCAAAGCATATCCAAATCTGTGATTTTGTTTAGATGTTTCTGTCTAGCAATTCATTTCCTTCATTCCCATTTTATTTAAAATTTTCAGGGTTTGTTTTGAATATTGCTTCATCCCAAGCCCTCCCCTCATTTTTTTTTAACTCCTCTAATCCTCTGATTTGGCTCTGGCTTCCTCTTGTCTTCTAGACTGTCAGTAGTTCTCTCATCAAGTCCCTGTCCTCAAGGGCCTCCCCGGGGGTGCACTGGTTGAGCGCCCTCTGCAGCACGGTTCGATCCCCGGCCGCCATGGCGGGCAGACCTCTTCTGCTGCCCGCTGCTCCCCTCAGCAGTGTACTTCGTTAGTCTGCCTGCTCTGCTCCCCACTCTGTCTCTGGTGAATCCTCTCACCTTCCTGCACTTCTCCCAGTGCTTGTATAGATAAATTAATAAATCTTTTAAAAAAAGAAAGTCCCTGTCCTCAAGGTTGAGGAGTTTACACAGGCAGAACAAGTCTCTTTCATCACCCATCACAATGAACTGTAATCTTTTTATTTTTGTGTGATATCCATGTTTATTTTAATTTTTGACCTAATATTAATGACTCATCATTCTCTTTGAAAAGTTTTCTGGAGGTGTGATTGACATATAAATGTTATATATTTCAAGTGCCCATACAATTTGATAAGTTTTAACATATATCTTCGTATTACATATATGTGATGTGTGTGTACACACATATCTCTATGTGTGTGTGTATATATATGTCTGTGAAACTGGCCCACAATCAGGAATATGAATAGACCCGTCATGGCCAAAAGTTTCTTTGTGTCCTTTGTCATTCCTCCATACGGCCTTGGCCCCAGCAACCACTGGATTTTAGTCACCATGGAAGAATTTGAATATTCTTGAATTTCATATAAATGGTATTAGGCAGTGTGCACTCTTTTCTCTGGATCTAGGCTGTGGTTGTTTTAACTCATACAATTATTAAAAAAATTATCCATATGCTTTTGTATCAATAGTTTGTTTTTATTTCTGAGCATTTCTTGGTACAGATTATTACTTTTTTATCATGACCAAGAAGGGCTTAATTCTAGGAGTGCAAGTTTGCTTTCACATTCAAAAAAATGAATGAACTTTAACAGAATTAAAGAGAAAAAATCAAATAAGTATTTCACTAGGTGAAGAAAAAGCATTAACAAAATTCAACGCTCCTTTGTGATTAAACACTCTCAGTGAACCAGAAATAGAAAGGAACTTCTTCAACCTGATAAAAGTCATCTTTAAAAACCAATTGAATGAAATCTCTTTTCTCTTTGTTCACAGATCTAAGGTAATAATATCGATAGCTAACACCTATTGAAAGCTTACTTTGTGTCAGCCCTCAAGTCAAGTTCTGTACAGATGTAATATCATTTGATCTGCCTTTTTTCTTTGGTGAATTTTTTTTCTTTTTGTCAAATTTTATTATTTTATTAAGTATTTAAATAATTGCATAATTTGGGGAGGCATATTTCCCACCTCCTTCTGTGTTCATTTCACTCACCTTCCACCAAAACCCATGTGCCAATGTATTCCCTCTCCTTCTCCAATCTTCTCCTTCTCCTCTATTCCTTTTGGTAACCAGTGTATTTTTCACTGAGTCTAAGAATTATTTTTGCTGTGCTTTGCTAGTTTGTTTCCTTTGGTTATTTATAGCCCATAAATAAGTGAAACCATATGGTATCTGTCTTTCACTTTCTGACTTATTTTACTTAAAATAATCAACTCCAGATCCATTCATTTTTTTCCATGAAAAACACAATTTCATCTTTTTAAATAGCTGAGTAGTATTCCATTAAGTATATAATCCACAATTCCTTATGCAGTCATCTGTTGTTGAGCATTTAGTATGGTTCCATGACTTGGCTATTGTGAATAATACTGCTGTGAATATAGGCATGCATCTTCTCAACAAAAATATTGCCTTTTGTTTCTAGGGTGCAAATGCAATCCCAAGAAAAAGGGGGAAAAATGGAGGTATCATGTTACCTGACTTCAAACTTTACTATAAAGCAATGGTATTAAAAATAATTTGGCAGGGCCTCCCTGGTGGCGCAAGGGTTAAGACGCAAACTATGAAGCTATCCGCAGCCACTGCAGCACGAGTTTGATTCCTGGCCAACCAGGGAGCAACCCACATGGTGCAGCAGACCTCTCCTGACTCGCCCCACTGTTCCCCTCAGCAGTGTATTTCAGTCAATCTGCCTGTTCTGCTCCCCACTCCGTCTCTGGTGAATCCTCTCACCCCCCCAACCACATTCTGGCCTGTACCCCAGCTGTTGTATGCATAAATAAATAAACCTTTTAAAAATAAAAATTTGGCATTAGCTCAAAAAGAGATACATGGACCGATGGAACACATTGAAATCCCAGAACATATCAAATCCAAGTTTGTATCAGCACCCAAGTTATGATAAAGAAGCTAGGACCATAAAATGGGGAAAGCAGTCACTTTAGTAAATGGTGCTGGGAAAATTGGAAAGCCACACAATAAATTGTATCTGCATACAGTTTATGTCAAGTTACCTTTGAATGAATTGAGCTTTTCCTGGACCAGTTACCTATAAAAGGTGCATGTTGGAGAGCAGGAGGGTCATACTCCTGGCTTGCAGGAATTGCTGCGATAGAATCTAGTGTGGATGTTTCCTTTGATGTGACTTCTCCCTGGACAAGGGGGCATAAAAATGACAGTTCATAAGGTCAAGCCTCCTCTCTCCCTTCCCACCAAGATTCTTCTTTCTCTAATTGCAATCTATGTGACAGTTTAGCCATCACCACCCATCCTGCTTCTGGAAGCTTCACAGCACACTAGGGCCAGGGAAATTCCATCAACTAGCCCTCAGGAATTATTAATTTTGCCCCTCAAGGTGTGCTATCTATCTACTTCTGAGGATGGTGATTTTATATCAGTTAGGGAGATAGAATGCCCTAACAGTTTTAGCACAGTAAATTTAAAGAACTTCATTAAACAGACACTGGAGGGTAGAAAATGGAAAAAGAAACTACCGAGCTGATTATCTTAGAGTAACTACGGAGGGCAACTACCACTAATAGTACTGGAGGGGTAAGAGGGAGAGATTTGTGTTATCACAGCACTGAAGCTGTGGCTGAGGTGGGGGAGAACCAGACCTCTAAGAAAGGGTGTCAGCGAAGTGATTTCTGGTATTTCAGAAGGAAAAGATGAGGCTGATGTTCTGGGAGTGTAGAAAAACCTGGAAACTGGAATAAACCTGCTGCTACCACCCCAGTGAACTGCAACCTTTGATGATTTCCTCTTCTGCCTCCTGCTGGTCTGCTTGTAGCACCCTCTACTGGCAGGATATAGCAGGAGTCACGTGATTTGCTAAGTCCCAGCAGCAAGGAGCACAGGAGGAGGGTTGAGCTTGAGACTGAGATGATGTTTTTCTAACCTGCTTGTCTCTCCTGACACCTGCCAGTGGAGACACCCCCCTCGGCAGCTCCATCCTTCTTTGGGATCTCCCATATTGTTGCTGTCCTGCCTCTGCTGTTGTGGCTCATTACAGATGTCTCCTCGTTTCATTGAAAGTGGATTTTGTTTGTGTTTTTTCTTAACACTCTTGTATGAACTGTGTTTTGTACTCCAGGGTCATTTTTGAGGATGGAAAAGGCAGTCCTCATCCTTTACTCCACTGTGTATAAAAACTTGAAGTTATCAATGTGCTTTTGGCTGTGTAATTTGCTTTTAACACTTTCTTATCTCTCCTTGCTTTCTTTTCCTTTTCGTATAGCGTTTTACTATGTTTTTTTTTTCCCTTGTGTCTTTGAGAACAAGCTTTTTTTCCCACCCCAACAAAGAAGCCTAATTATTTCTTAACCTTTCTTCTGAGTTCTATAGTCATTTTTAGAAATGTATTTTCCTTGTAAGTTTTCAGGAAAATGCCCCATATCCCCTGATGAATAACAAAAATGTTGTCTAGGAGTGTATTTATGTGTGTTTGCACGTGTGCTCACATACTTCCTCTTAGAATGAGAAGGAATCCATCTATGAATTAGTTTCTGGTAATGAAAAGTATGTGTAGGTTTCCTTAGATACCAGATATTGATCATTTATTGTGTTTGAATCTCATTGTCACATACATTCTAGAGTCAGATTGGAATTCATTGCAAAGCCCAATTCTCAATATTTGGCATCTATCAGTTAATGTCACCATATGGTACTGAGAATATGGAAAGATACATGAGCATCTAGTTGTATGACCTTTAATGTATCTTCCTCTCGGAATAACAGAGGCTGTGACCCTTCATTGAATACACTTCCCAGCTCTAATATAGGAACATGTTAGGAGGATCCCTATGTGAGATCCCAGACAGATGAGAATTCAGCTTAAGTGTGTGTATAAATTCCAGCTCCTGTGCCTCGTCATTGAGATTGTTTACTGAGTAATGAGTAACCAGTACTGATGGAATGAAGCTGCCCTGGAGAATGGAAGCCACATGCCAACCCAGCCTCATCTCCTGTGACCTGTCTTAAAAGAATGACAAGCACATGGGAACAGGCGCCTGGATGTGATGAGAGCTCATCTTTGCTGCTGCTGCTTGTGCTCTGTTGCCTATGCTGTATCCTTTTGTGTTTATTTTGTTTAAATTTTTATTTTGAAATATAAATTCACAGAAGTTGGAAAGAAAAAAGTACTTGGAGGTCCTATGTATCCTTCACCTAATTTCTCTCAATCGTAACATCTTGCTTGACTGTAGTACAATTCACAGAGCATTTTAGATTTTAGCAGTTCTGTTTGCACGTGTGTGTGTGTGAATATCCAAGTTTATCCCTGTGAGGATTCGTGTAATCACCACTACAGTTGAGATAAAGAGCAGTTCTATAATTACAAAGACTCTCATGTATCCCTTTATAGCCATCCTCACCACTACACCACCAAACCTCTAAAAACTGTTCATTTGTGTCTAAAAACTGTTCTCTGTGTCTATAATTTCGTTATTTCAAGAAGCTATATAAATAGAATGATTCAATATGTAGCATTTTGAGATTGGTTTGTTTTTTACTCAGCATAATTTCCTGGAGATTTATCCAAATTGTTGCAGGGACCAATAGTTTGTTCCCTTTTTTGCTGAGTATGGACCCATCACAGGTTGTTTTACTATTTAAGGTCGTCTGGGGTGTTTCCAGTTTTGGACTATTATGAATCAAAGTGCTATGAACAATTGTACATGTATTTTTGTAGTCATGTAAGTTTTCATTTCTCTGGGTAAATGCTCAGAATGACTGTTACTGTCTGTATGGCAGTTGTAGATTTCATTTTTAAAGAAGCTGTTAAGCTATTTTCCTGATCAGTTGTACTATTTTACATTCCCACCAGTGATGCAGGAGTGATCCAGTTTCTTTGCATCCTCACCGGCATTTGGTTTTAATGTTATTTTTAATTTTAGACATTCAGACAGGTGTATAATGACATTTTGTTGTGATCTTAATCTACATTTGCCGGATGACTAGTGAAATTTCCATGTGCTTGTTTGCCATATGTGTGTCCTCCTCAGTTAAAATGTTTGTTCATATATTTCACCTATTGTAAGTGGGTACTCATCTCCCCAGTCTCAACTAGGGTGTAAAGAGGCTGCATCCAAGAAAAATGCTATCTCTGTGAAAACAGCATTTGGAAGCTGTTGCCTCCAGAGAAATCAGATCAAAGAACTTCAACTCCAAAATATATGACATTGCTAAAACTGCCAGTTCTCAGAAGATTAGATCCGCAACAGATAGGACAAATTTTAACCATCCTCAGTGTTGTCCTCAGTGTACAGAGAATATCAGATAGGTTCAATAACTGAACCTCTACCCAAATATTTCTTTGTAAGAAACTCTTGAAATGTTTCCTGTAACCTCTTTGCAACTGTATATAATTCCCATTGAGAAGCTCAGAATTTATGCCTTTTCCCAGAGTTATCTGGAGGCTATTCCTGTGCTAAAGTCTTCAGCCTCGATTCTTTAGTAAACTCATTTACTTTTCCTCAATATGTTTAAGTCAGCATCTACTAGGATATTTTTAATGAGTTTTGACGCTTCTTTATATTTTCCAGATATAAGTGCTTTGTTGAACATGTGACCTTCAAATATTTTCTACCACCCTGTAGCTTGTGTTTCCATCCTCTTACTAGAGTCTCTCATAAAGCAAGCGTTTTAATTTTGTTCAGGTCTAGTATATTAAATTTTCCCTTTGAACATCATAGTTTTGGTGTCAAGTATATAAAAATGTGAAGATTTGTCCTATGTTATTTTGGCCTCATGTTTTTTTTTTATCATTTGACATATAGTGATCCATTTGTATCTTTTTAAAAAGTAAATTGGTGCTAAGGACAGCCTGCTGTGTCCTCTAGTAATGTACTCAATAGGAGCCCATGACTGTGGCTGGTAGCATTGGGTGTCATCCAGAGTGTCCTCCTTCGCTTTCCTCACTACATCTCTGACATCCAGGGTTGATGTGATATATGAAAATGAGTAGCTTTCAGGAACATTTACAGATTACGAGATGGCAAAATAGTTTTGCCATCTCCAAGTCAGGTGATTCTTTGATTCTTGGTAAATTGAATTTTCAGGACACTAAAAGCAAAAATCAAGTCAACACGGTTAGCACACTAGAAATGAATAATTCCTGAGTGCTGGTGGATGGAATTTTCCTGGACCTAGTTTGGTT
Source organism: Talpa occidentalis (assembly GCF_014898055.3). Taxonomy (NCBI): domain Eukaryota; kingdom Metazoa; phylum Chordata; class Mammalia; order Eulipotyphla; family Talpidae; genus Talpa; species Talpa occidentalis. The sequence goes on along the minus strand of NW_023604861.1, from coordinate 104,480,914 downwards.
TGCTTTTAAATGTAATTCCAAAATAATATCTAGTTTTTACCTACATTAATTCTGGCATTCTTCTGGAAAGCAGAGGTTTGTCTTCAAGGTGAGAATTAGACCACTCTGCTATGCTACCCTATCTATAGTAATCAAGTCCTTAAACTTGAATTAATTGAAATCTGCTCACCCACCCAGCTGGTGCCTTCTGGAGGGAAGCCAAGGAAATGGAGCACATCCTTTCTCTTTCCTCTCCACTCTGCTCCCCATTTGCTCATGTGGTTAAACCGTGAAGGTCAAAGCAGAGTGGGACAGAACGCAGAACACTGGTAAGGAAAGAGAAAGGCCATACTGGTACTTTCCTGGAATAGTGTTGTGATCTGTGGTTCTGGCAGCTTGAACTTTTCCCTACCTTACTTTATTTAAGAATGCAGTATGTCATATGCGTGCAAAATAGGTGTTACTCAACTATGTTCTCAGTAAGCCTTCCAGTAAATAGCAGGCTATTAGTAGTCAAGTTTTGGGGGAGACAAAGTTATATACAGACTTTTATGTCAAGTGGGTGGGCACCTTAGCCCCTGCGTTGTTCAAGGGTCTACCTTAATTTGTGCCTACATTTAGTAATCTACCATAGTGCTTTAAGACATACATGTCTCATCACCCTCAGGAGAATAAACCAAGTAACAGAAAATAAGGGACAAGCTATAGCCAAGCCAGTCTCTAAGAGAGATCACTAACATCACTTCTTTGACTACTTGTAACCCTCTTTAGTAAGAATCTCAATGTAGACACTGCTGCTTTGGACCAGGGGTGTGAGACTAGAAAGATGGAAAATTAAGGCCACAATATCAAATACATATGCTTCTTTTTATAATTATCACAATCTAAGATTATTTAATTTGGCTTCAGAAGAAGTGAAATAGGCTTTCTGCAGACATCGCAAACTATTACCAAGGCTATTTTGTTGTGAAGCTGAGAGGTTCAAGTGTAGCTGCAGGTACTGTATGTGGATGCTGTATGATAATCCACACTTCTGTGACTGTATGGGTTGAGGAGGTATATGTACATGGCATGATCCCCATCTCTTATCCATGTCTTTTGAAATTTTTGAAATTTATGCTCCAAATTCATTGCACCTGAATTTAAGAAAAATGTTTCCTGACCTCAAATCCACAGCCACTGACATTTTGAAAAGACAAGATCCAAAAACATTAAAATGGACTTAATCTAATCTTCATATGTACAAATGAAGGTTCAATGCTGAACAATATGTATGACAAATATTTCAGCCTATTAACCTAACTATTTAGGGCTGTTTACTTTGAAATGGTTTCAAGGTTTCAATAACATAAATATATCAGCTGGAAATGATACATTTCTACCATTTCCATCCACCCACTCAGATGGAAAAGCCAGTATATTTTTATAACTTAAAAAAATCAGTTATTTTCCCAGGCAAATGCATGGGTGGAATTTTCAAAGCATTTTCCAGTATTACACCTGTGTACTGGAGAACAAGAATAAGCTTCTTTGTGTCTCAGGAAAGGGGAAAACACCAACCACTGAATACCTCTTGGCTTTTGCACAATAACACTATTTAGTATGATATGTATTTAAATGATAGATTCAAACCAGCATTTAGGCATGTAGCCAACATATAATCACTGATATTATTGTGAAATAGCAATATAATGTAGTATAATGTGATGGTGGTAACTTGACCCATTTTGTCTAGATTTTGGTACTCTGCTAAAGATTATTTTGTTTCTCAGTAGATGACAGAATTATGCAAATTATTTAAAATAATAGATAGCAAGGGCACACTTTGCTCTTTGGATCACAACATAGTGGCATTTTACAGTGATCTTAGAAGGGAAATGTTCAAATACCTACAATCTTCCAAGCTGAGTTCATCAAGTGATCAACACGCTTCTGGGACTTCTTTTGAGCTGTTTGATATTATCCGGAAAGAACAGAATCATTCAACACTACTGGGTTGCCTTACCCATTTTCCTTTAAGTAATATTACCTACCTTCTTTAGATTCATAATTCTTATTTTCCCCTTGAAAATTTTTGTGAGTAATGAACAGAAAGATGTTGCATATTTCTGGATTTTTGTAAGGTGTCAAGGTGCAAAGGAAAAAACATGGGCTTTATAGTCAGACTCCAGCAATGGTTCAGAATCCTCCATGGCCACTTTCTAACTATTTAATTACAAATCTTGAACTTGTCTCTGCATCAAAGCACTGTCACTGCATCAGGACAGTATCCCCAACTCTGTGGGTGGTTGGTGATGATTAGTGATAAGATATGGAAATGTTTTAGTTGCCAGTAGGTATGTTACAAATAGCAGATATTATTATAATTATACTTTACCTAGTTAGAACATGTCTATATTTACATCTGTAGCTCACCGTTTAGTTATGTACCTTGAAATTCTATTTACTATATAAAACACTTAGTTTCTATATTGAACTAGCTCCCCCATTCTGTTAGGCACACATGCAATGTTCCTGATAATGGCTTTACCAGCAGCACTTATTGTTGGAGGCATAAATGTGTTCTTTGGGTATTAAACTCTGAGGGATGGTTCCTGACTACATTGTCTCTCTTTCTACCCTGTAAGAGGAAAATTACTGTTGTCAGAGGAAGGGAATATGAACTTTTGTTTTTAAAATTATAAATTTTATATTATCCTGATTAGCCCACAGAATTGTATGATGTGATCACTTAAAAATATTTTTATAATGGAATCTTAAATTAATTTTTAAATGTTTTTAAATGATACCTTGAAATGTTACTATTTTATACCCAACATCTAAATGGAGCATATAGTATTATCTTTATGCAACTGGCATCTTTCTTCATTATTATTATTATTTTTATCCTTACATTGTTATTCATTTCTGTTCAGTATTTGATTTCTCCCTTCAGGTATAGTTCCCACATTCTCCAACCACCACAGCACCAGTGAAATAACTGGATTGTTTCATTTAGCATAAAGTACATTTCTGTTTTCTCCTAGTTCATCTACATTGTTGCATACAGCAGGAGTCCCTTATTTTTAAGACTGAAAAGTATTCCACTGTATGCATATATCACATTTTTTGTATCTTTGCATAAATGGACATTTAGGTTGTTTCCACATCTTGGCTTTTGTGAACAGTAGTGCAGTGAACATAGGAATGTTAGTATTTCTTTGCGATCCTAATTTCTTTTTTTGGATATATGCCCAGAATTTGGATTGCTGGATCATATGGTATTCCTATTTTTAATATTTTGAGAAATCTCCATACTCTTTTCCATAAGGGCTGTACCAGTATAAATTTCCACCAGTAGTACACGGGGTCCAATTTATTCACATCCTCTCCAATACTTGTTACCCTTTGTTGTTTTTGATAACAGTCAAATTCAAAGAAACAGAGAGTCAAGTGGTGATTGTCAGGGATGGTATTGTCAGAGGGAATGAGGAGTCTTGTATAATGACTATAAAGTTTCAATTAGGCAGGATGAATAATTCTAGAGATCTGCTGTACAATGGTGTGCTTGTAGCTAACAATGCTATATTGTGCATTTAAAAAATTTGTTAAGAGGTTAGATCTCATGTTTAGGGTCCTTACCACAATAAAAAGCTATTGTTGTCCCCATTTAAGTTATTTTATTTATTTATTTATTTATTTTTAAAGATTTGTTTATTTATTTATGCAAGCACTGGGTACAGTCAGAAGCGCAGGAGGGTGAGAGAATTCACCAGAGCCAGAGCGGAACAGAACAGGAAGCAGCGGGCGGCAGGAGAGGTCTGCGTGCCATGTGGGACCCTGACCCTTGCTGGTGACCGGGGATCGAACCGGCACGGCAGAGGCTGCGGGCAGCTTCGCAACTGCGCCACCGGGGAGGCTCTATTTTAAGTTATTTTAAATTGTAGTACATTTGTCAAAAACCGTAGACTATGCAACTCCAAAAATGAACCATAATATAACTATGGAATTAGGTGATACTAATGTGTCGATGTCAGTTGATTGTAACAAATGTACCACATGAGGGAGGATGTTGATGGCAGGGAAGTTGCATGTATGGGGGGGGTGTGTGTATATGTGTGTGTGTGTGTGTGTGTGTGTGTGTGAGGAAACTGTACTTTATTTTGCTGTGAACTTGAAACTGCTCTAAAATAATAAAGTTGATGGTTTCAAAATGTTTTAATTCCTTGATTCCACCTATCTCAGCACATCATATTGAACTCCAAGTAAATTTTCAAGGAAACTTAATGCAGGCAGTTTTGTATGTAAAATGCCCTACTTGGCGTCATATCCCGTCAAGTCACTGTTACTTCCTTTGCTCTACTTTACAGTATATTTTGCTGAATATTCTTCACTTGTCCTCTGTTAAACTCATTCCAGTGACAAGACCAGTAGTGATTTCTACTGTCTGCGGCATTAATTTTCAGTGCTTATCTTCCTTGCTACAAGTGGTAGGTGGCCCCTATCACAGCTGATCGATCTTCCTTTATTTGGCATCCAGTTCACCAGAAAATCCTGGTTTTCTTCCACCTTTCACCAGCTTCTCCTTGTTTCCCTGCTTCTTCATGTTGGAGTGCTCTGAGCATAGTTCTGGGATTTCTGTGATTGTTGACCTGCACTCACCTCCCTTGGTAATCTCATGAAGCTTTATGGCTTCAAACTTTAAGCTTAAATCTCCCATTCCGATCAGCCCTCTACAATACATACTGGCAAATCCAAATGCCCACTTGGAGCCCAGTAGCTATCTCTAACGTGCTATCTCAAAGAGAAGTGACAATCTCTGCCCCTCGCCCAGCCCTGTTCCTGTTCCATTCTTCCCTGTCTCAGAAATTGGCAACTGTGCCCTTCCGGCACTCAGTCAAAAAACTTGGATTCATCCTTGACTTCATCTTCTGTCATACCCCACCTCCAAGTCATTCAGGACATCCTGTTGGATCTTCCTGAAAAATATACTTAGATACCACTCATTTCTCACCGCCTCTACTTCTCCCAACATGGTTCAAGTCACTCTTCTCTCATCTAGATTGTTAGAATACTTACAGAACATTTGATCCATGCCAAAATGTCTTTATTATTTGGGCCTGTGCAGTTCTTTTCCTTGATACACACAGTCAATATAAATCCTCTCTTCTGCCAGATTTGAACATGGACCAATAAAACACAATAGCATTTTTAATGTGTTAATTCTGAAAATCAAAAGTATAAATAAATGTTATGGGCTGTTTGAACCCAGGGATATTTTCTAAAGATGAACATTTTTGACAGGACTAAATTTTAAGGACCTCTTGGCACAGCTTAGATGTCTCAATGGACAATATTTATATAACTCCATTCTGTCTTCAAGAATATATTTAAGTGTCCCCTTCTCAATAAGATATTCTTTGACTACTTTACTTAAATTGCAGCTCCAATTCATTATCCTCCTCTGCTTTCTTCTTGTCCAAAGCACTTGAAACCTTCTTCTGATATTCTTGTTTGGTTTGTTTATTGCCTGTCTCCCCCAGTATATGACATGAATATAAGTGATTTTTTTTTCTTCTGCTATATCCTCACCACCTAAGAGCACATAGTAGACACTCAATTAATACATGAATGAATTCATCAGTGAATTACTGCATACATTTCCTTTGACTGACATTATAGCCCTTCCCCCATGCAAATGACGGGTAAGTCTGTATCCTTCATTTAATGTGCTCTTGAAAATATTTTCAGTGCTCAAAAAATTTAAGTCAAAATCTCTAGGGTGATTATTGCTGTAAATATAACCAACATATGATGCTACAGCTTGAAATGTAAACATTATTTTCATCAGAAAGAAAACTAGTTATTTGCATTAAACTCTTGTTCACCTAGACTCTGACAGGTAATTAAAGGAACACAAGTAATATGTTTGGAGAACCCAAAAGGCAAGGTAAGTTTCAATTTTGAGTCTATGGCTTGATTATATCAATTTGTCATCTACTTTTATTACTCATTGAATGAAAAATGAGTTGAAACTTTTTTATACAACTTTATTGCATGTAGAAAGTTTTTAAATTTAGTAAGAAATGGGTCTTAATTTTTCAAAGCTCTCCAAAAATATAGAGTTCTTAATTTTATGTTACCTTGACTTCAGAATGGAATTTCAATGATGCCATTAGGGTTGGAGGCAATGTGATCTAGTGGAAAGGAATTTTTGTTTGTTTGTTTTGGTTTTTTCCCCTTCTACCTTCGCCAATAAATTGCTCCAAAATTTCAAGGAACTTCCATCACTCTTCTGTTTTCAGGTTGCAAATTATGAAGAAGAAAAACCACTCTTATCAAAATATTGTCACATTTTACAAACTAGTATTGAAAAAGGGGAAAGTATGCTAAAATTTTAGGAAGAAATCTGCAAATTAATGTGAAGTACTATGATACCTTTAATCTGTGCATGGAGAGTAGTATTTAGACTGAGAATGTGAACAGAGTGACTGACGACTTCTGCAGGGAAACATCTCCATGATGTGTGACTTTGTCTCCTTGAAAACCCAGCTCTTTCGTCTTTCCTCCAGAATCCTGGGACATGAGGGATGAGATGAAGTGTCCCACAGTATCATGATGGAGGCTCAAGTTGGCTTATCTACATATTAAAGGCCAAACTGGCCCTAGCAAGCTGGAAGATTTTGTTGGGGTTGCATATCAATTGCGGCTTATTTTGGATATTTCTTTTACAAGTCTCAGCTGTATCCCTCACTCTGTGAGCCATCCTGAGCATCACCATGTGACCCGAGTCCCTCCTATTCCTTGTGGCATCAGTCATCTTCTGTGTAACTATTCTGAGTCATCCTGCTCATTTGCAGGTAAACTTTGTGTCCCCCAGGGGAAACAAACCTAAATAACACAAAAGAATTATTATTTTGCTCTAATTTTGACTGAATGAAGGCCTTGGAGGCAGTGGTGGCGTGTTTACCATGGCCCTGCAGCTAAACCCACTAGGGGATTTAGCTCCATCCCACACATCCTAAGAACCAAAACTCTGGGGTTCAACATCTTGACATATTGTTGGGTAGAAAATTAAATCAGTGAAGAAAGCACACTGACAGAAGTATTTTTAAATGACTTTTTGAAAAAAGAAAAAACCTGAGTAAATTGACTATATTAACAGGAGGTTTCTGAATAATGAAGACATATTTTATATTTGACACCATTGGCAGGGTTTTTTATATCCTCATTTTTTCTTATTCTTTCTCACACTCTGGCTTTCTTTTACTCACTCTCCTTTTTTCATTTCATTTAACCATTTCATTTAACCAAGAAATCAGAAATAAATTGATATCAATAAAATTTTCCACTTATCACATCTCCTTGATCAGTCTGTTCTCTCCTGAGAGTCAGTGAGTCTCTTGGGTTTTAGCTATAAGACCACTTTCCCATCAGTTTGTTCTAAAATGCTTCAGTCTCCTGGGCTTAGGTCTAGATATGGATATTATTTAAGTTTATATAGCTGAGAAGTAGCTATAATCTGAATTTGACAGTAAAACAGTTGATTACTTCCCAAAGTGCCTTTGTAAATCAAGAACCCCTCTAATGAAAAATCTTTAAAACATTCTTTTAAATTGTAGGCGTGAAATTTACCAGGCTTCATAAGCCACGCAGGTCTCTCCTGGCCCGATGCTGAAATGCCCCCTTTCTCCACCATGAATGCTATGGAATTGAGGAAAGAAGTTGCAAGGAATAATGGCGAAGATGTTTACTTAAAGGTGGGGAGCCCATGGCTCCTGTCCCCAACTCAGTATGTAGCCAGAGGACCTAGGAAGGACCCAGTGGTTTTCTCTCTGCTCATGTTTCTTATATAAAGCTCCATGGAGCATAGGGAGTAAAAAGTGCTGAAAGAAAGGGGCTTATGAAAGTTCCAAGTGTGACTGTCCCCTTTGGATGATCTTTCTTCTTTTAAGTATTTATGTTTTAAAAAGAAAGTCTCTTAACAATCGATCAGAAAACTCCCAGGCCTTGCCAACACTGCAGCCCCAAACATCTCCGTTTTATAGTGGCTTAACAATGGCATATTCTTTCTGTTTTTAGGTCTGATGAATTCTGTCATTGTCCCTCTTGCATTTAGGATCTGGACCACACGGGCAGATTTATTGCATCACCATGAATACGTGATTGCATTCGTTTGGGATGTTACGATCTGCTTGTGGGCAACAGAAGAAAGCACATCTGATTCTCATTGAAGGGATTCTTACAAGTTTAGTATTTGTTAATGCTGAACAATGTTAATTTATAAAACTTTAAACTCAGGCGCCTTGAACTCTTCTTATTGGAGATACAGTAATCCTGTCACCTACTCACAGAGAAATGGTTAGCATTGTTGAGGTAATAAAGGCTCTCTTAGGTATGTTTGGTGTTTTTTTCTTTATGTGTATTTATGCAAATGCAATCTTTCCTTATCAAGTGTAAAAATTCTCAACAGCATCTATGTTCAGTAGAATATTTGAAAATAAGTGAAATATTCATGACATAAATGCAAGTAGCCCTTATTTTAAAATATTCTGGTATGTTTTAGGAAATTTTGATGATGAGATCCATTCCTTGTTGAAAATCAGAGTTATTCCATTTTCACCAAGTAGCTGGAAATGAAAAATCCCTCTCCCCAGTCCATTATCCACTAGCACAGACAGTGGCTGGCTCTGTTTGGTTCACCGAATTATACCTTGCATTTTGAGTGAGCGAACTCAGACTCCACTTTAAAATGGCTAGCTTTTCAACTCTAGATATTGAATGGGAAAATAACTTAAAAAATATTTTTTTCAGTGCCAAGTAAAGTGTATGGGAAAGATGCCAAAAGACCAGAAGGGATAAACTAGGCCTTCTCCATGTCAGGGGGTGACAATGGTCTTTGAAGAGAGCTAAGTCAGGCAATATGTCGTCATTGCACCAATAATTTATTCAGCAGATATTTATTGATTAACTATTACATGTCAGGCCCTATGTGTGGCACCAGAAAGACAGCAATTAGTTTAAAAAAGAAAAGGACAATGTCCTTATGTTCCTAATACTTACCTACTAGTAGGAATCAAGATATTGTCTAACTAGGATAATGAGTTATGATGATGATGATGATCAGGGAAAAAAAAGTATCTCCCCTAAACTGGAGGAGGGAGTAAAACAAAGGAAGTTTTTCTGAGGAAGAGCCTTCTGAGTTGAGGGGTAAGAGTTTTATATGCAAGACATGGATGTAAGAACATTTCTGAGAGATGGAAATAGTGAAGAGCAACAGGCCAACAACGAGAGCAGAGTAAGGCAGACAGAGAGTGGCCCCAAATAAAGTCATTGGGTTAAATGGGGTGAGATCATACAGGGCCTTGTAAATTGTGCCAATTTTTTTTTCAATTTTGTTCTAAGTAAAATGGAAACTTCTGAAAGCTTTTATGAAGGTAGTGCATGATCCCATTTGAGTTTCTAAGAGTTTCACTCTGCCTCATGGAGAATAATTAGAAGACAAGAATAGGAGGGTACCTTCAGTGAAGAGATGATGACGAGTCTGACTGGAGGTGAAATAAATTAAAAAAAAAATTAAAAAAAATTAAAAAAAAAAAAAAGAATAGGAGGGTGATGCAACATGCAAGGATGATGACAGCTGGAAAGGTCATGGTGGTGGAAACAGAGGAAGGCTCAGGGCTCACAAATGTTCCTGGAAACTGATGAGAATCAAGTCATCAAAGCTGCCCACACCTTCACACCTTCCGGCAGTACCTTTCCTATCTGATCTGAGGAGGAACACAGCGCACCAATGAGTGAGTGCTGGTTAGAGGAGAGAAGACAGAAATTGGTCCAGTCATCTGAATGATGAGTGAATAAATACAGCTTCCTACCTTTTTTTAAAAAAAAAAATTATTTATTTATGCATATAAGAACTGGGGTGTAAGCCAGAGGTGGAGAGCAGTGAGAGGATTCACCAGAGACAGTGGGGAACAGAACAGGCAGACTGACTAAAATACACTGCTGAGGGGAGCTGCGGGCGAGACAGGAGAGGTCGGCTGCGCCATGTGGGTTAGCTCCTGGCCGGAAATCAAACTCATGTTGCAGTGACTGGGGATAGCTTGATAGTGCTGTGTACCTTAACCCCTGTGCCACCAGGGAGGCCCAGCTTCCTACCTTCTTGATGAACAATTGCCCATGGGGATCATGCCCATGTCGCTTTTAGAACATGGACAGAGAATGTTTTTCTTGCTAGATTCCTTTCTGTTTGCTCTGCTGAGCCACACCTTGGCACTCAATACCTCTTCTGGGTCCGTCCATCCTGAAGGTTAGCACATGTGTGCCATTTGCCAGGACCCGCAGCGTGGCCCTTCCTTCCCCATCATGTATCAGGTTTACCCTCCAACGTTGACCCAGAGAAATCCAGAATATTCCACAGTAAAATTTGGAGTTGAAGGCAGGGAAAAGCTAGAGGGAGACTGTGAAAATACCCTGCTAATAGTAGGAGAAATGTAAATGAAAAACACTTACGAAGAGATGCCTTTTATAGCATCTACATTATTATACTAACAGAAGTAAATTGTATTTTGATTGTGGCCGGTTGAAAACCACATCCTACATGTATGAGGTATATAATCAGCTTAATCAGTTGCTGATCCCAGGACAATTTCATCCCAGTGTATCGGGAGAGTGCAAATAACATAGAGTTTATTCCATTCTTCTTAGTAATTTAAATGTCACTTTGTTAAATGAACTTGAAGACAGATTTGCATTACTTGAATGCAGGGTTTCCAATAATAACGTAACAGTTTTTTCCTTCCAGTAGCAAGGCAAAGGCTTAATATAAAAAGCAAGTGGTTAAATTCAATGCATTTCCCCAACGAGTGTCTTTTAATGCTATCCTTTTTTTTTTTTTTCTGGTGTCAGACTTATTTTCAGAGTTTCACTAACTCTTCCAGGTATTAAGCTATTGTCTGACTTCTTTTTATTTTATTTTATGATTAACAGGGGCTGGGGAAACCATACTGTTGCTTTGCCAGTGGCTTCCCTCATAGGTTCTGCCAATAGGGGGCATGAGGGAGAGATGGTGCAGGTGCAAGAGGTGGATTGGGGCCTTCCTGGTTGCTTCCTGTTCCTGTAGGCTCACCTGGGGTTCATCTCTTCACTCACATGACTGCAGTTCATTCAGGTATCAGCAGTTGAATTTTTCCCCAATGCTCATAAAATCAGCTTCACCTCATTTTGTCAGAGACGCCTGCACCAACCAGCCAGCACCCCATTCTCAGAAGTCTGGGTCCAAGCTTTGAGGACTCTCTTCTTCAATTTTAAATTCTGTCCAGACCTCCCCGGTGGCGCATTGGTTGAGCGCTGGGCTGTGAAGCTGCCCACAGCCTCTGCAGCACCGGTTCGATCCCCGGCCACCGGCAAGGGTCCCACATGGCACGCAGACCTCTCCTGCAGTGCCCGCTGCTCCCCTCAGCAGTGTACTTCATCAGTCTTCCTGTTCTGCTCCCCGCTCTGGCTCTGGTGAATTCTCTCACCCTCCCGTACTTCTGACTGTACCCAGTGCTCGTATAAATGAATAAATAAATCTTTAAAAATAAAAAAATAAATACTGTTCACCACCAGTCCTAGGTGAAATAGCTGTTTTCTTAGTGTTTCCTTTTTGCCTTTTTATCTCTTCCGCATCTAATTAATAGTCTTTTGTTGAATTATCTCTGATAAAATAGCTGATGTGACTTCAGCCTCCTGCCTGGGCCCTGAGAGATATGTAAGGTCCAGTGACATCACTGGAAGTGCCTGATATTTGTAGGGCTTTGAGATTTCAGCCTCTCTCTGAAGCTGAGGCCACACTGATCAGAGCTTAGTATCATTGAGATGTTAACTCCTTCATTCTATGACCATGAAGACACACTGCACCCCAGTGCACTTGGTGCTGGCTAGTAACCAGCCTGGCCCTGCCAAGCTGCTTTATATTTAACGAGCTGAAAAAATCCATGTAATAGAAGCATCATAGAAATGATAGAAATAGACGTCATGCAGTAGCATTTGCCAATTTTTTTTTCCAGCTAAATACTGCTGAGAATTCTTAAATAGTAGGTAGAGGTTTCTTTTCCTGAAGGAGGCTGATAATATAAAAGAAATACGTGCCCTGGTCTGGAGTGGATGTCACTCATAGCCGTAGGTTACCTTTTTGAAGAACCTTCTCATGGCCAGAGTCAGTCCATAGAACAAAGGGAACTATACTCAGCTATAAAGTAAAAAAACCATGCACAGAGGTGGGGTCAGAAAGTTTCTGTTTCTGGCTCCAATATTTGATAACTGCATGATTTTGAGCCAGCTTCCTCATCTTGAAAAACACAACAGTGATCACTGCCTTGGATGATTATTTTGAGAATTAAACAAGATATTGTTTATGATGAGTTGAGCTTACATTCTCCCTCTGTGACCAGTATCTGCTTTTGCACCCACTCCTGATTGGGCTGACCCCCCCTTAAAGGAAAAACCTACCACTTCAGTGTGAAAACAAGGTGTGATCTCTGAGCATGAGATGGGAATCATAATTTTCCTTTGCTTCCCACTTTATGCTCCCCCCACCTCATCATAATTTATCCTGCCACATGGAGTATCAAGGTGTATACTTTACATTTTATGTAACTGGTTTCACATCCTACTTTATTTCCAATAGTTATCTATTTCTTTCCTTTCTTTGGTACATTAGGAAATTACATAGCAATACAGCAGAACTTAATCAGCTTCTCTATCCAGGCATCTCTGACAGCCCTACTACTTACATGGACTGAGAGTTTCTCTCTTGGGGACGGGGTCACAGGATTCTGTCTCTGCAGTTTCTCTAGGCATTTAAGAGGTCTCAAGCCTCCCAATTTATCCTTGGTGTCAACCAGGAAAGCAAAAGTCATTCTCTCCTGATTCAGTCCACTTAGTCACAAAATGTATGTTTTAAATAAAATTTAAATCAAGTGTCTGTCATGCTTAAAAGATGTCAATGTTTCTCCATTACTTAGATATAGAATATAATTAAAGGTGCCATCTATCTTTTACAGATGTTCCCCAGAACCAGTCACATCTCTTGGTAGTCATCCCTTTGTGTGGTCTGTAAATTGCTTGTTGTGGTGAATTCTATAAAGGAAACCAACATGAGATTATCGTGGAGATAAAGCAGAGGGGGCAGTATTTTAAGACATGATGGTCAATGGTTAACAAATGAGGGTGAGAAAGATGCCTGAATGGGGTGAGCACTATGTTAGGAGTTGGGGTATTTTGTAGAAGACAGGGAATCCTAGTTAGCAGTAAGAAGACAGTGGTCAGCAGCAGGAATTTACTCCTCCCACAGAGAGGACAAGAGCTTTGCAAAGAGTATCTTGGACAGGATGTGTAAAGCAGCCTCCAATAGTGACTGTTCACTCTCATCGTTGCTACTCCCCACCCTTTCTGAAAAGCTGGGGCTCTGTGGCCTGCCTGTAGCCTGCCCACTAAGACAGGATTTGGGGCAGGCATGAGCCTGCCTGGCCACGAGTGTGTGCACACCCCCTGTTGGCCTGGCTGCCTCTGGAATCTGCTGCCCTGTCTCCAAGCGGCTTTTTCTTGTTATCACTATGGCGTGTGCAGAGGCAGGGGTCCTGGTTCTCTGCTCAGCCTTCAATCACCACCACCCACTGACTCCCACGAGGGAGGTCATCTTGCCCTTTCTTTTTCATCACAAGCAGAGATTGCTTTACCAACTCCACTGAAAAATCCATCTTGCAAGTAAAGAAACAAATAAACCAAAAACCAACTTTATGGTTTAGGTTTGTCCATATTTAGTAAGAATCTTGTCCAGGGGCACATTCAGAGCTGGATGACAGCAGGGCTTAATAAAGGGATTTTTTACACAGATGTGGGCAATATTTAGGGGAGACAAGGGCTGGTGTGTTATTAGTGGCTACTAAGAGCAGGCTGTACACCTGGACTTGAATGGGGAAAAGAGGAGGTGTATGTGTATCTAATGGGGGTGGGGGTTGGAAAGGGCTCATAGAAAGGATGAATATGAGTTGGCTGAATGGGGTGAGCACTGTGTTAGGAGTTGGGGTATTTTGTAGAAGACAGGGAATCTCAGTTAGCAGGGACAATGTCAGGTGATAGACACCCTTCCTTGACTCTCTATTCCCCCTCTGATGTCCTGATGGTGACCTAGAATGGCTGAACCAACTAGAAGCCAGAGGACAATGGATCCCATTGATGCAGTCCACACTGGTTACTCTGTGTGGTCACTCAGCAGGTTTGGAGAAGGTGAGGAGTGATATGGAAAGGTAAATGGAAAATTTCCAAATCTAGACCTAGTTAGGTATTTTGTCACCTATGTCAGGGTTTTCATGGACCAATCCCATGTATGTTCTTTGTCGTGAAGATCTGGGGATGAAAAAACTCTCTGCTCTTCACACACAGGACTTTATGGCTGGCAGAAATGCTCTGAGGTTGTGATGTTGTACCTGCAATGCAGGGCCTCTGGTAGTTCTATTACTGGTCCTGCTAGATGCCTCATGACCTTGACTGTAAATTTCCCCTGGATTTGGACTTAAGGACTTTGTGAGGAATTGTAATCCTCACAAATCCTTGTGAGGATTTGATTACTTCTAGTTGCTTATTTGAATCCTAAGCCATGCCTGCATCCCTTCTGTTCTTTCAACTTTGATTTGATATCTTGCTCTTCGTCTTTCTGACTCCACTTCTCTCATTTCCATCCCAAAAATGGTTTGACTACACTAAGCAGTGACAGTAACTTCCTATTCATTGACTTTATGATTCAGATGACTCGACTGATCCCTGCCTTCACCTATTCCTATACTCACCTCTAAGTGATGGTACACCTGGGCTCTGGAAAGTGAGGCCACTTCCTTGGGTGTTTAGGATCACCACCCTAGTTTAAATTAAAATCTGTACTAATCTTAAAGCCACTTCATCCTAGCTGGGCCTCCCTGTCCCCTCACTAGGTGACTCTGTTAACCCTATTAGCACATCCCTCCCTGGACACATGAGCCCTGTCCTCGCTTTCAAAACCTCTTTCAAGATCTTGGATAAGGGGTCCTGTATTTATTTAGTCTTTGGTATTGATTTGTTCGAGAGGCCTTGGTTCATTGTTATACTTCATCTGCTTTTCTTAACTGTGAAATGTGGCATTCACTGAAGCCAAATCTCTATTTTCATTCCCAAGCCTACCTCCCAGTTTTAACATTTTTGTCCACTACTTTGTCCTTGTTTGACTCTTTCTACTCATTTGGGCTTGGTCTTTAGTATTTTCCCCCAGACAAGGAAGGGAATTTCAATATTTTCTGCTGGATGGAGGTTCCATCAGTGCCTCCCTGCATACATCTACAAGCCTGGTTCTTAAGAGTGAGACTTCTGCATAGCATTCTGGAGCATTAAAAATTCACTGAAGGGGGCCTCCCCGGTGGCGCAGCGGTTGAGCGCTGGGTTGCAAAGCTGCCCGCGGCCTCTGCAGTGCCGGTTCGATCCCCGGCTGCTCCCCAGCCACCGGAGGAGGGTCCCGCATGGCGCGCAGACCTCTCCTGCCGCCCGCTGCTCCCCTCAGCAGTGTACTTCGGTCCTTCTGCCTGCTCTGCTCCCCGCTCTGGCTCTGGTGAATTCTGTCACCCTCCCGCGCTTCTGACTGTACCCAGTGCTTGTATAAATAAAACAAACAAACAAATAAAATAAATAAATAAAACATGCCTCTAAAAAAAAAAAAAATCTTTAAAAAAAAAAAAAAAAAAAAAAAAAAAATTCACTGAAGGACTATTAGTTTCATTTTCTTACATTTTCCAAAATGTACAATATTATATTGTAATTTAAAGTGAGGAAATGCTTCATGTAAATTAGACACAAGATTTTGAACCTGCAAGATATTTCTACGATTTAAAAATATCTTTTAGGAGGAATTACATTATTTGGTGTTCTGAATAGAAACAGTTTTTCAAATGAGAAAGACACTATAGATTTTAAAATGCTTCTGATTGTGCTTACAAGCCATGGGTGGAGTCACAATTTTGGGAAGTCATCTAACACTTTCCTGAAATGCAACTGCATTAAATGCTTCTTCCACTCATAAATGTTATTGCTCTCCAAAAAGATTTCAAGATGGCTGCATATCAAAGAGTGAAAAAATTCAAGAAGGACCATGAAGTCAAGGGTTAGTACCAGTTCCCAGAACAGAAATTAGAGCTGACATCTTATAACTAGGATTCATGTGGAAACAGTTCTTAGAAATCTCTCGGTGTAAAATTTCATTAGTACTTTGTACACTGCTTTACACAGAGTATAGATCAGTGACTGACAATGAACAATTTGCATGTTCAAATTCTGTCCAACACCTTTAATACTGACTTCTGTCCTGGTGCACTTTCATAATGCTGTGTTCATTGTCACTACCACTATGATCATTCTTGGTTAGGATGATTTCCACTGCCACCAAATCCCCAACTCAAACTCACTATCAATAATAAATATGTTATCTCTCATACTAGGAAAGGCTTCAGAGGATGACATCAGAGTTGGTTGATGAGCAGAACAATGTCATCAAGGATCCAGATGTTTGCCATCTCTCTTCAATTTTATGTCAAGTTTGGTCACAAGCAGCAACACCTGTTCCAGCTGACACTGCAAATATGACATTGTTTGGAGGGAAGAACAATTATTGTCTCTTCCTTTGTCTCTCTCTGCGAGGAAAGGACCTTTCCAAAATCTTCTTAGGAGGATTCCCTCCCCTTGTATATTACCCATGAGGGTTGGGTCACAAGAACATCTCCATGTCACTAACATGATTGCATTTTGTGTGTCATCTCCAATGGAAAGATCTGGGAGGGGGCCAGCCATGACATCCACTGCACATTTGCGTAGTGACTTCAGCTTGCCCAGTGCTTCATACATTCATTCAACAGCATCCCTGCAAGGTAGTAGAAGCAGCTATTATTATCTCCATCTTAGGTGAAATGTCAGAGACTCATAGAATAGTACCTTGTTTTTAAGAAATGTGCTTCTGCAAGAAATGGTAAAAATAGAATATCACTATTTTTAAATTCCACATAAAATCACGAATCTAGCCTAATGGTGGCTAAATCATTAGGAGAATAGCTGATCAGGAATATTGTAACAGACAAATTAGTCTGACAATGGCTACTAAACCTACTAGTTAACTGAGTATCACAAAAAATAGAGACAACCAGACATTAAGACAACCCAAAGTTATATAATAGGAAGTACACAACACAAACCTGCAGCCTCTAAATCTAACTACCAGTTTAAAGGAAATACTGGTGACAGGGGAGCACCAAGGGAAGACACCAAGGGAATGTGATGAAAATCCTGAATGTGAGAAATTCTACAAAGCAGATAGTCTGGTTTCCTCAACATGTCAATTGCAAGGGGGAAAAAAGGGAAGGGGAAATTTAGAGATTAAAAGAGATTTACAGATTAAAGGAGACATACAAGCTAATGTAATTTGGCCCTTATTTCCATCCTGATGTGAACAAACTAAGATTAAATTTAAAACTATGACAGCATGTAGAAAATTTTAACAGTAGGTGGGACTTTTATAGTATAAAGGGATTTTTAGGTTTTTGTTGCCTATGACAGTAATATTTTTAGGAACATATTCTGAAATATTTATGGATGAAATTATCCAAGCTCTGGGATTTGATTTCAAATAATCCAGACTGAAAAATTTGAAATCTGAATTGGAAATATCCATATTCAAAAATTCCAAATTAAAATCTGAAATGCAAATTCCAAATAATTGGGGAGGGGGATGAAGAGTGAATTGGGTGTAGATATTTGGTCTTGCAGGTAATCGTTAAAGTTGGATGATGGGCACATGTGGGCTAATCATATTACTTTTTCTAATTATGCCCACATTTAATAAAAAAGAAAATTTGAAAAAAGAAAGAAATTCTCTCCTAGAGATAGTCTTCTACAGATGCATTGGAAACTTTCTTTTTTTTAAAGTAGCATTTATATTTTTAATACATTTACGGATTGAGTGGCCTGGGAAAAGGGCAGCCCTTTCAATAATTCTTCTTTGAGTGAATCACTTGATTGATATGTAGATTTCATTATTTTTAAATCTCTCTCCATTCACAGATATGTTTATTTGTTAAATAAATATTTATTGAATCTCTCCTATGTTTCCAGTAAATACTAACCACTGGGCACTGGTGAGCTACACAGACATGTGCTCAGTCCTCCTAGTAGCTAGTTTTATAGCAAAAGGAATGGATGAGAGAGGAGATCATTGCAGGGACCAGCACAGTGCTGGGAAGTTCAGGATCCACCGCCCTCCTGAAATATGTCCACAGTCTGTCTTCTTACCCTTACTCCAATCTCAATTCAAATACCAGATGGAAATTGATTATCAGACCCGAGCTTGTCAAAGCTAAATGTCTTTTGAGGATTAGCCAGTGGATAATATACAAATTTCCTTTCACAACTTGTCCTGAAACAGATGGTTTCCTGCTCAAACTCCATAATCTAGCTTGTTGTTGTAGCATTATGTCTATGACAATGGATAATTTAATTAATGCTCCATGTCCAGTGTCACCCACATATTCAAGCCTTTGCTACCAGATTGAGTTATATGTATTTTTTTTCTAGACTAGAGTCTACAAAGCTGTTTTTACTAAGTCCAGAAGGTGCTCTCTACTCTCTTTTTCTCCCCATCTGGCCACTGACTTCTTCCCATGTGGAGTGATCTTCTCAGAAAGTTTAGCTAAGAAACCCTTGTGAAATTGGAGGGTGCGGATGTTAGCTACAGGAACCATCGGAGCTAACGGAGTCATTGGTGGTACAATTGAAGGGGGCCCATCAACAGCAAGAGATTAAACATACAGTCTGCTTCTCTTCACTTCCACATCCCTCCCTCTTCTGTCCCCAAATATGCAACACTTGAGGTCCCTCTTCATGGATCTTTCTGTAACCTGAGGTTTGATATATAAGGGCAAGTATCCCAAGTATTATGTTGTTCAATGGATTTCATTCATAAGATAATGCTTAGGATAATTTTCCATTTAAATAGTGAGTCCTCTGGCAAATACCTAATGAGCAAGCCTGGGGGCAGCATGTAATGCACGTTTCCACCACTGCACAGATTTCACTTTATTCTTAGTCACATATCGTGCCATTTAAATGTGTATTCAACCATTTGGCCAGAAAGAGAAACCTAAGGCACATGGGTGGTGTATATTTTTTCTTAAAGTGTTACTCTAAAGTGAATAAAACATCCTTTGTCTTTTACATCTTGATAAAATGAAGATGTAAAATGAAGATGTATGTTTCAGAGATAATAGTTAAAGATTGTAAGCGCAAACGCTAAGACAGGATTTTAATAACATTGATATCAAATATTTTTAACTTCAAAAATCACAAAACAGTGAAATTATTAGGAAAAATATTAGGGACTATATAGAAAAGAAAAAGGCAAGAACCGCTGCTGGGACAATCCCCACAGATGTTGCCTCGCTAAATGCCCTTGTGCCATCCTCAGAGGCCCTCTGGTGGGCCCGCAGGTCTCGAGGGCAGCCAGCTCACTGCAGTCAGATGGCGTGATTGCCAGTGATTTAACCGCTATGCCTTGGACTGGCTTTCTGGACTTCTCTATGCTGTGGGGATGGCAGGGCAGAAGAGCGGACCACCTGAGCCATGTGGGGAAGGATGAGGATGCACACAGGGGCTCTGATGCTCCACGCTGCTTTGTGTTGAGGAAATTTTGCCCTGTGACGAGCCCAACACTCAAGCAGACCACCAGCCTGCAAAATGGAATCAAGAAGGATTTTCTCTATTGGTGAAAAACAGCCAGCAAAATGAGTAGAGGTGACCTACCTTTTTCAAAATGAACAAAGTGACATTATCACGTGGGAAAACTGGGGAGATCTGAATGACGCCGCTAGTTTAGTTAATAAGACTATACTAATTTTAATTTCTTCGTTTTGACAAATGTGCCATAGTAATGTAAGACATTAGCATGAGGGAAAGATAGGTGAAGGGTACATGGGGGCTGTCTGTACTTCCTTTCTGTAAATCTGAAATTATTTCAAAATGTAAAGTTAAAGAAGTAAAGTGCTGAAAATATCCCTTTTACAAGGAGAGCTAAAGGAGTTAGCCTGAGAGATTTGATGCCACGCAGAGAGTGTCTGTTTGCCCAGCTCGATATAGTGTCTAGCCTAAAAATATTCTGTGAAGAAGGGCCTTGAAAACCGCATTTCAGATGCTGAGCGCACACGGTCTGTCGTGCGACCCGCGGATCAGTGGGACGGCCTATTGTCAAATCTGTTTGCACCTGGAGTGGCGGAGGCACAGCCTGGTTCTATCTCTTTTATGTCCTAATAATGCTGCCTTTCCGACCACCCATTGAATCAGGTCCCTACTGCATTTCACACTTGGATTAACTCAATCATGCAAATTATGTCAAGCCTAAAAGAAATCAGGCTGTGGGCAAATAAGAAATGCTAATAAAAATTGAAAATACGGCTCACAGTCGCAACGCTCCTTTAATGACGCTGCGGCCCACCTTCCCGAGATTCACAGACTCTGGCTGAGAGAGACAGGAAAAAGTCCACAGATTTGAGTTATAACATAAATAAAAACCACAGGGTTAATTAGACTCCCAAATCTTGATTCACCTTTTTCAGTGGATGAACTGGTTCCAACAAGATCAGCAGGATAGCATCCCCCATACTAAGCATTCTTTGAAATACTTTTGTTTGCCTTTACCAAGGGCTTTCCAGCAGATTCTTTGTAGTTTTCCTAAAATTCCTTCCCATATAAATATGGTGATGCCTTGGCCCCAGTTCTCTGCTCTGCTACTCCTACTAGGAATACAGTCTTGTATACAACGCTACACGTTTGTCCAGATCCTAATGGCCTTCCCAGGCCCAGTTAAAACAAAATCTATCCATCCAGGGCCTTCCTGGTGGCCTAGGGATTAAGTCTCAGCTTTATCAAATAATTGCCAGCCATTGTGGCATGAGTTCCATCTCCGGCCAGGGAGCTGACCCACATGGCACAGCAGACCTCTCTCTCCCCTCAGCAGTGTATGTCAGTGGATCCACTTGTTCTGCTCCCTACTCTGTCTCTGGTGAATCCTCTCACCCCCCACACCTCTGGCCTGTACCCCAGCTCTTGGATGCATAAATAAATAAATCTTAAAAAAAACAACAACAAAACACATACACACAATCTCTTCGTTCAGAAAGCTTTCCTGGCAGCTTCCAAGAGAAGGGCTCTCTGACCGTTCTTACTGGCTTTTCACAGTTGCAAGCGCTTACTGCCTCACAGGGTTCTCTCGTGTACTTGTGTGTTCTTTCTGCATGGAACATAGGGTCCCTGATGGGGGAAGCTGCACCAGCTCAGTTTCTCCTGACAGGTCTGGCATCCTGGCTTATATTCTCCATGGGGGTACCCAATACCCATTATTGGAAGGATTCACTTGGAGCTAGGTAATAGATGAAGAAAGGACCACAATGGCAGAGGATATTAGAATTCATAACTTCTATCTCAGACTTGTTTCATGTTCACACAATTTGGTTTTAATTTTCCATTGGCAGAAGACATTAGGCAAAGAAAGGACCCACCATGTAAGTTTCTAAACAAAAACCAAATTTAAAAAGAACCAAGAATACACAAGGAGTTGCTGGCCCTTCTGGAAGCCCTCCAGGGTGAGATTCCAGCTAATCCTTAGCTTTTAGGGGGTGATCCCAAATGTGTAGCAGGTGCTAGACTTCATTCCCTACTCGCTCCCGAATTCTCACTTTACTCAGCACTGGTGTCCCTTCAGGGGCTTTACCTACTTTGCTTTAAAGCTATTGGTTTAAGATTGCCTACCCAGAAAACTTCCTGTATCCACAAACATGGATTTAATTTAGATTTATTGAATGCAGAAACTGCATTTAAAACTTCTCTGTATCATTCCCAGCACCTAGTACAGTGAAGGGGAGCAAAATTTGCTACCACAAAATATATCTTTTGGAACTGTTATTTTGAACAACACAGTGGGTTATAAGGAAAAGCTCTGAAAACCGAATAGAAGTTACCCTTTTGTAAGAGACATTTATGTTTTGCAGGAAATCTGCATTTGTCAGGGTCTCTCTCTCTCTGAACCGGGAAGTGGAAGATGACCAAATTTCTGCAAACTCCAATAGCATTCAAAATTATTAGCTGAACAATCTCCTCAACCAGTAAATAAGTTGCCCTGGTGGGACCTTCCTCCAGCCTCACCCTATCTTCACCTCAACTCACAACTCAACGTAGAGCAAATGGGGTGCTGCCCCAATGCGAGGATGATGGAGTCATCAGTGACAATTTCAGAACAGCTTTTCTGAGGGCTTCTTAGGGTCCAGGTGTTGTGTTTTAAGTAATTCCTAAACATTAGCTCATTTAATCCTTATGAAATCCTCTCGGTAGATGCTAAATTATTGTTCTTGTATGCCCTTTACATGCAAGAAACCTGAGGCTGCGGGAAATTCAGAAATGTGACTTCAGAACCCAAGCCTCCAAATCAGTACAACAAATTGTTTCTGCAGATCTGGCTGTCTTTCTCCACAGACACGATGCAGCAGGTACAGATCAAAGACTCTGAGACATTCTTTTTCTTACCTGTGGTCACTGTTGCCAACAGAGGGCCTGCAACATCACCAGTCCTTTCTTCTGGGTTGATGCCATCTGACTGAATTGACTAAGTCTTAGCTCCCTCTGCCCTGAGGAGGCTGATGTCTGGAGGCGATATAATACAGAGGACTGCTGTGCAAGGACCACAGGCAGCTCCAGGGGGTCTACAGAGTCCCCCACAGATCTGGTTTTAAGAGCTGTGCTCTTCATGAAAAGCCAGCTTATTAGATTGATTTCACATTCATCTTCACCTTTCTGCTTCTCCTGAAGAAAGCTCTATGGCAAATATTGGCAGTAAAATTATTCACCATCGTCATTTTAATCTTAAACCAACTCATATTTAATGTCCACTCAAGTAGGTGGGCTAAACACCACCTATTCTCACTCCCTCCAGGTGACTGGCATCTCATTTTCCATCCAAAATTAGAGAAAATACCAAAACTCAGCAGTGATCTTGCTTCTGGAGGCTTGTTGGAACTCCAAACACATACCCCTGACAGATACAACAGGGATTAATGAGCCGTGACCAGAAGTTTGATTTTTCTGTCAAGTGCTCCCATCCGTTTTTAATAAACAGAAGAACAACATAAACTCTATTGCTGGCTTTCTACAGCTTAAACCAAGCCAGTTGCTCCTGTACCATGAGTGCTGAGCTGAGTTATGATTCTAAACGACCCACAAATGCTTTTACGAGCCCCACCGGTCAGCTACTCTGGTGACTGGCTTGGCTTCCCCGGTTCCATTTCTTTGCCTCTGCTCAGTGTGGCCTGCTGGTGCTTTGCCAGGAGAAAGCGACAAGTGTAATATCACATTTACAACTAAATGGCTTCAATTTATTGTCATTGGTGTAAAAATGCCAAAATACCCACTGTTTTCCCTTTAAGCCACGCTGTGTGCTCTTTTGCAGAAGGCGGCCTCCTGCAAGGCCTAGCTGTTGAGCCAAGGTACAGAGAACTTACAGTAGCAGATGGGAAGAACCAGGTAGACTGCAGGGAGACGCCTGTGCCATGGCCTCGTCCTCTGGTCTGATGAAGCTGTATTTTGCTTCCATGCAATATCTATCCTTCCCCCAAATACTCATTACCTGAGCTTGCTCTGTCCACATTTGCTGAAAAACCACGTTGCTCAAAAAAGGTGTCCAGGTTGTAAAAAATGGTTAGGGATGAGAATGTGTTTCCTTCTTTTCTCTTCTTTTCTTTTTTGGTTTGCAAAAAACCAACCAGGTTAGGTTAATGGGGGACATTTGTGTCTTCATTCCCTGATGCAGCTGCTGAGAAAGACTGACTGCCTTAAACCAAACTGACCACAGGATGTCACCAGTGTTCCATAAAAATTTCCCTGAAAGGGCATTTACCTGGTAAAGCAAAACTCGTTTCTTAAAGAGGAAAGGTCAGAACACACATATACGTGGTCGCACCTACCATTTCAAACAAATTCTGCCTTTGGAGAGGCAGTCTTGGCTTCATTGCAGAGAATCAAAGCAGATCTGAACTGAGATTGTCCTTGAAGAAGAGGAGCCAGCGACAAGCAAAGCCACTAAACTTAACAGCCCAGAGCTGCTATTTAATTGCCCCTGAAGAGAAGTCACCCGGAGGTGAAGTTAATAACCAACACCAGATCTTATTTTTTTCACTTTCATTTTCTTTGGAAGCTTCATGTTCAAATAATATGGTGACCAATATCTGTGCTGCTCAAATACCTTCCTTGACATATTTAGCACATCCCAAAGTGAGAGACTAAAAATATGAAAGGGACACAAACAGACATCTAAAAACTTATTGGGTAAAGACATTTTAAAACAGAAATTAGGAAATAACTAGCCCAATCCTCTCTGGTATTATGGCTGGGTAGCACAGCCATGGCTTTGAAAAGGCAGTTATGGATAAGATGTTTAAAGTACTATTCCCGGGAGTCTATCAGTCACTGAAAATTATGGAGGCAACGTGTGAGACTGCAAAACCTTTCTTCTGTCTCTTCATTAATTGTCAGATCACAAAGTTCTCTATGAAGAACATCTATGATTTGGGGTGCCAAGCCAAGTCAGCCTAAGGTCTCAGTGCTTGGCTGGACTCTACCCTGGCCTGGATGAATCCAGTTCCAAATAAATTCAAGTTGGTTTATGTTATTAAAGCTTCATGGGGTGACTTAACAAATACATTACCCTTATAAATTCTGGTGTTATCATTGTCCTTACCTTTACTTGACGGGAATCTATCTACAGACTAGGGGACTCTTTCCTTCAAGGGGAAGCAGCTACCACCTCATACTGTTAGAAACAGTATACAAAGAGTTTGGATGGAGGCTGTTTTCCCTTTATTTTATTTGTATACCTGTATAAAATCCTGAACATCTGTTATTTTAAAAAAACTAATGTAAACAATGCTTTTATTGACATGGAGACTAAACGTGATGAATTGTGTCTCCCCCACAACTCAATTTATATGTTGAATATCTGGGCCCCTCGTATTTCAAATGTGTCCATGCTTGGGGATAGAATCTGTAAAGAGATGATTACATTAAAATGATGTTATATGGGTGGACCCTAATCCAACATAACTGGGGTCCTAAGAAGAGATTTGGACACAGACACACACACAGAGGAGGTCACATGAAGCTACTGGAAGAAGATGGCCTGAAAAGAAACCAATCTTGCCAATACTTGACCTTGTACTTCCAGCCTCCAGAATTGTGAGGAAATAAATTTCTGTTGTTGAAGACACCTTGTTGGTGATACTCTGTTATGATAATCCTAGAAAACTAATCAAGAGGCTAAAGTAGGTAGACTTGGTAATCTAGTTATATAATACTAATTATAGGCTCTCTGGTTAAATATCACTCCCATCCTAATAATAATAAAGGACACCAACAGAGAATTTGGTACAATCTGTATATTTTACCAGACCAGTTATTTATATCAACTTACATGCCTGAGTTTATTATTCCCATTTTCCAGATGAGAAAACTGAGGTGAGGAGTTTGTCATATCAAGCTCCAGGGGCCACTATGCAAAGTGAGCCATTTTGGAAACCAAGGGGAGGGAGGGTCACAAAAAAGGTGCCTGGCAGAAAAAAGATTGTGAAATTTTCTTCACGGTCTTCTCTTTGATTCATTTGTTTCTGACAACATATTTTAACCTGTGAGTAAATTTGGAATAGAATGCACCTTCCCTAGGACATATATTGATTACCCAGAGCCTAGTTTATGCTCATGCTCTCTAACTCACTACCCTCAATTCCCTGTGGGTTGCATTAAAATGGCAGGGAGGTTGGGAGTGAATGGGCAGAGTCAACATTTGCTGAGTGGGGTCAGTCACAAAGTGCTAACATGGATGGTGGTAACTCCATGATTCACATGGAATTAGAGAATTGTGGAACGTGATGGACATTACAAGCCCCCTGGTCCATTTAATTCATGTCTCAGTGATAGCACTTATTGTGGACTTAACCAATTTAGCATGGGTGTGAGTCACCCCCCCTCAAAACAGGATTCCTTAGTGCACCCCAAATATGCAAGAGGTACACTTCCTTCTTCAGCTGTGATAGAAACTGATGCCTAGATTTCACACCATGGTTTGGTCAGATCAGCCACCGGACCAACCCAGAAGCTAGCTTGGCTCATAGTCCAGTGTTCTTTGACTATGCTACCTCATGCAAATAGATCTGGATTGGTTAAAAAAAAAAGAAATTGAAGAGCTGAGAGTTAATTATTCTCACCACAAAGGAATTTGCCACTCTAAGAAAGGATTCACCATCCAGACTCCACTAAATAAGCAGCTCCCCTCATGTAGTGAAAAATATGATTAGTTTTATAGAAATTCAATTGACAACTCTTTAAAATCTACCTATGCTGTAAAGTGAAAGGGAGCACACAAGATGGGTTCAATAATCACCCCCCAGGAGTGTTAGAGAAGGCAGATGTCACAGGCATGGGAAGAAGGGCCACAGTCTCTGCTCTTGAACTGGAGGCAAGTTTCGAGAAGCACTAAGCTAACTCTACTTGCATTAGACCCCAAAATCCTTCTCAATAACTTGTGAGGTAAGAATGATGATTGTCCCCCTTTCACAGGTCAGGAAACTGAGGCATGGCAAGATTAGGCAACTTGTTGCAGATCAGTGATCCCCACCGACCCAAAGCACTCTGAGTCTTGCACAAACACAAAACATTTGCTTATACGTGAACTTGAAATGTGAAAAGTAAATAACAACAGCTAGACATTCACTTACTCAAAAAGAGAAAAAACATATTGACGTTCTGGTTTTCAAATTGTTCAATAACTGGAAACTAGCTTCAAACTTGAGTCTGGCATAGTTCTGAGGGGTCAGTCAAGAGGAATAGAAGATTTATTTTTAAAAGACAACCGCTATGTTTTCAAGACAACGCTATCAATTTGACGTGGGAGGAAACAGACGCAAAGGAGGTGTCATTTAAACATTTTGGAACTAATGGATATATATGTATATATAGCTATACATATATAGTAGACTATAAAGGAAACCCATCGAGTTTTGATAACTGAAAAACATTGTGAACTGCAGACCATTAAAATCCATTTTTAAGGATTAGGAAAAATATTCAGGTCATTATTTGTTCAACTCAGCCATTTAATTACGTGAATGTCTTTTTCAAAGTCCTCTACTAGCGTCTCCAAGGATACTTGTGAATGTTCTGTGCCATGTCTTCTTTATAACAATAATAAACAAAAGGTAAATACAATTTGGTGATTAAGTAGCTGTTGTCTTTTCTTTGACCAGCCGGCCTTCACTTCATTTAATTAATCTGTTCATCGCTGGTGCGTATCAGCTCTTAACAATGCTTTGGGATACTTAGGCTTCCTGGTGTACAAAACGATGATCGAATCGTGTGGTTTGATACTGAATTGCATGGTTAGAGGTGGGTTTTGACACAATCATTACGGAAGCTTTCCTCATACTTATGTGTGATGAGAGAGTTTGAGGAGCTGTTAGTGACTTCCACTGGCTTAAGCATCCACAGTGTGTTATAATACTTTGTGGATTCATCAGCTTAAAGAAAGCAAACACTTTATAAAATTTGCAAAGCACCATGCAAGGTACCCTAGTAGATGTTTGGTTGCTTTTTGCAGTTACCTAATGCTATGTTGGGCAAACTTCTCTAAGTAAATGTTTAAGCCTGGTAACTTACTTGGTTTTTCGTTTTGTTCTTAAAGCACAGAGCACTGCTACTCAGCAAGTCCTTCCCCTTCTGCAGCTGTCTGTCTCTCTGTGTCCACATTTTCCTCCACGGCTGCCTTCCGTCAGTGTACTGGCCATTTCTGGTAGGAGAATCATGGGGCTGGAGGGATGATAGAGGATGAGGGGCAAAGGCAGGGACCGATGCCTACATTTGATGCCTTTCCAAGCTGAAGGCACTGACTAATGAGCAAAAGCCACTAATGAAGAGTGAAGCTGGGCTTTCCTTTTCCAGAGACTGAGCCCGTTACTTTCTTGGTGCCCCTTAGCCTAAGGGCACCCAGTCTGCTTCCTGAATGGATGACTCCTGGCTAACTGTGCCCTCCCCCACCCCAGTCCTGGTGCCAGTGGCCGTGAATAACCTTGCTTTTGTGTGTATTTATTTTATTCTGAATTTCTCCACCCTGGTTCTTTCCATCTCCAAATCCTACCCCCCACTTGCTGGCCCCATGTGGTGATGTTTCTTGAAATGTTAGATTCTTTCTTCCTTTATCCCCCCTCCAGTTCTGGAAGCATTTTGTTTCTGTACTGCTTTGTGAAGCTGGTGCTGAGTCCAGATCCTTGGGGCTTTAAAGTTGAATTAATTATTAAACAGGAAGGGAGCAGTACTTTCAGCAGGCGCCAAGTAACTCTACTTAAACTGCAACCTGGTACTGTCTTCCCACCCTGTGCTTGTGCTGTGGTTTGCTGAAGGCAACTGGAGATTTTTATTCTAGTTTTAATCAAGCATTTCTGTAAGTTTTCAGGCATTTAAGATTTGGCAATGACGGCCTGGGAAGTTGGTCTTCATCACCTCCTGACCGTTTGGCCAAAAGAAAAAAAACTTTTAAAATCAGAATTACTTTCCCAAGTGCATAAATCAATCTAAAGTCACCTACTCTCAACTCTTCACCTTTCTTAAGAACATGATGGTCTTTTCTTACGTGCGATAGATGTGTAATATATTTATAGCATTTAGTTCCCATTTGTGGACAATAGTGTTTTTCAAATAAAACAATCAGAAACGTTGACTTTGTTGCCTTGTGGTTGTTATCATGATTGTTTTACTTTAGGGGCGAAGTTGATGATATCAAATCCTATATTTAAAAATACTAATGAGGAATCCCCGCAGAATTTCTGAATTTCCCAAGTCTAGGCATTGATACTTTTCAGAAATCCACAGCCCATTGCGATTGCTGGGTCTGTCTGGCCCAGATCCTGGTAAGGGCGTTCTCCCAACGCTCCTGGAATGAGACGGTGCCAGTGTTTTCTGGAGAAATTCAAGCCCATATCAAAGGTATTCAAGTAATAACCTGAAAGGGCAAGCTGCCCTCATGCGGGGCTCCCCATCTGATTTTCACGGGACTCCTGGCGTGTGGTGGCAGGCCTTTCCCAGTCTCAGCTGACTGACTGCACAGGAAGCGCGATGGGAAGCGTGCTCAGCTCCATTAAACCTCACGCTGTGTCTGAACAGCGGTGCAGGCTGGGGGAGGGGGGAACATCTACGTGGGTGCAGCTGGGTGCGTAGGCAGGAGCGTGAAGCATCCTCGAGAGGAAAGGGAACAAAGATTTGGTTAAAAATTTAGATTCATGCATATAAATTTGGAACAGGGCAAAAAAGCAGTAAGTCCAATGCGCACAACCCAGCCTGCGGGCTTGTGGCAAAGTGTGCGTGTGAGAACCCCCCAAACTGAACACGCGCAGCCGCGTCACCCCTGCAACGTGTCCCAACATTTATATGCTCAGAATTTTGTCGAAATGAGAGATGTTCTGTGAGCCTCGCTCTCGAATATTATTTTTAAGTGCTTCTATTCTCGCTAAGGATTAAAAGTAGTATATTCTTGCTGCCAATTCTTTGTTTTAATATATATATAAAAATTCTACCTTGTGGATATGATCTGTCTTGGTTATGTAACTTCCATCAAGCAATAAAGTTAATTTCCATAAGCCAAATAAGTCAATTATAATAAGTAAAAATGTGTGTGTTAGTCCATCAGCTTATTTTAAAAAGTTGGTTTGAGGAAGCCAGATAAATTTACACTTCTAAAACTCTAACTAAATTTAAAATTTCAACAACCTGTTTTCCCCAGAATGGCTACCTTTTCCTTCGACTGTATTTTTCTCACCATGTCCCCCTTTGACCTCGGTGCTGAGGTTATTGTGGGGCCCCTACTCTTGGGGTGTCAAATTTGGCCATATAATTTAGGATCTTCTAATGGCCATACTGCAATCACTATGCTTCTAAATACAGTAAATAATTTAAAACTCAGATTAGAAACGATCAGTAAATCCTCATCATCCAATACTTGGAAAATATTAAGTGGTCAGCTTGTGTACAATTTCCATCTGTTCTTCAGGTCCCATTTTCATTCCAGAAAACGTATTATGAGCGGGTTTTAAAATTGAATAATAACATTTCTGACCTCTGACTAAAAAAGAACCTTGCTCCTTTTTGTTTAAAAATAGGGTGATACTCTTATCTCATGTAGATTCTGCAATACAAAAATTTCAAAAATATTGCATTTAAAGTGACCTCCCCCAGGGCCGGCCTACCTCTCTTACGTTCAGCCATTAGAGCACACTAGAATAGAATTTTCACTAAGTTGGAAAGTAGAGCTAGTCAACAACAATAACCATGCTGTAACCAGTAAAATGAAAAGAATCAGAGAATATAAAACATGCATGCATTCCTTTTTCAACACCTCTTATTATCCCTAGCTTTAAAGAGAACTCGAAGAATGCTGTGCATACCAACTTATAGTTTCCCGAAGACTTTCTCCCATGACCTCTAAAAAATAGTTAGGAAAACGTGTGATTCTGTCTGATTCATGTCAAATATGTTCCAGGAGAATAACAAGGCATTTCTGTCGTCATAAGAAATTTTCACTTAATAAGTCCTGCCTGAGCAGTTGTCACCTTCCTTACTTGATGTTTTGGAACTGCCAGTGCCGGGCAGCGGGCTCTGCTGTGTGAAAGGCTCCTATCGGGGTGAGTCGACCGCGGTCTCTGCAGGTGTATGGGCTGCAGCCCTAGGCAAGACTGTCCCTGCCTTCCCCAAAGGTCTCCGAGCCCTTCTGTCGCCCAGATGGTTCCAATTTGAGGCCTACACTCCACACTGGAGCTGTATTGAGTTTCTTCCCTGAAACCAACAAAACCTGCTTCAGCATTTTGCTTGGATTAAAATATTTGTCCCTTTTTTCACAGGGCAGAAGAAGGACTCCTGAAGCCTCCGAAGGAAGGAAATCATTACAGGGCCCTACAGAAGTAGGTCATGTGCTACAGCTGCTCATAGTTTAAGAGGAAGAAATATAGGACCTCAAACCTGGAACACAACTCTTTCAAAATGCTTGTGAGCAGCCCAAGAAAAACATCCTCCCGAGGCTTATCTAATAACCATGATCTCTAATCGTCTCAATGTGTGCTCGGGTTTCCTTGGGAGTTTGCACCTACTTCCCAGAGCTAACGAGATACTGAAACAGAACAGAAAAATTTAATGAAGGGGATTTAATAGTTTGTGTTAAAGCTAATATGGTCCATTAGAAGCTGTCATTTTTATAAACAACGAAGATCTGTTACCCTCATCTTTGGTGTAAAGCCATTCCATGCAGGACCTGTAAACACTCATAACGATCTGGAGAACATGCGTAAAAGACAATTAAGGCTCTGCTTGAAAAGTCTGTTTTCCTCACATATTTGGTTTCCTGCTAAATAAACTCATAAAGATCATACATGTGCAAACAGATGCTTACATTATAAAAAATAACATGTGTATGCATTTATTTAAAAAAATCAAAGAACAGGCATCATCTAAGTATTTTTGGTTTCTATAAGCTTGAGAAATATGAGACATGATTAGTCAAATGAGGAGCGCAATTTCTATTTTTTTAGCTTATACTGTAATAATAAAGCCACCACTATTTTATGGCCATTTAGAGAACACAAGATTAATAGTTCCGAATACGATTAAAGGTGTAATGACAATCTTCAAGAGTTATAAAATAAAAAGTTTCTGTAAAATCTTTTTATTGCCAAGATCAACTATTCTGCTGTGATTTACATAATTTTAGGATTTACTTTTTCACTGTAGCAGGCATCAGGCAGAGACAGGCTTTAGACCTTCTATACTTTTTGAGACTAATATTTGAGAAAATGAAATCTGCCTGACTCTTACTTTGTAAATAGAATTTTGTCCCTTGCTCTGCCTTTTCATTTAAAGACAAACAACTCCTTTTTATAGGTTTTAGGTTTTGCAGAATTGGATAAAAAAATTCTTATGTACTGCCACCCCCAACATGTCCTTCTTTATAGAGGGAAGAGGGGGTGAGGTCCAGATTAAAATTATTCTCTTTATTCGCATAGACTTGAAGTCTCCACTGACAAGTTTGGAGAAGTAGCCTCAGGCAGAACTTGCTATCAATGAAGACCAGGAACAAAAAACATTTAAAAGCAGATTACAAATCCTTCCTAACAAAGCAAAATCAAATCGCTGATCGATAAGTGCAGCTGGGTTTAAACTGTTTCCTTAAAAAGGCTTTAAAAACTTTTTTGAATGATAGGCTGGAGGCTGAACCTTTCATGCTTTGGAGTAAGCTCCTTCTGGAAAAGTCTTTCCCATCTTGCAGGGAAGGCCTCTCTTGGGAAGAGCCAAAATTGTTCTCCTTGCTTAAGCTGGCCCCATGGCTGGAAAAGGCTGGCAACGTGGTTACCAAGAAAGGGAAAGATGTTCTTTGATATATTTCTACACTCTAAGAGATTTTAGCTACCAGTCCCAACAGTATAGCTAGATTCCCCACGGTCAGCTACAAACTCTTTGTGAGATGCCTGAACTAGGGTCGCTGTTATTGCTCTAAAATCAACTGAGAACCTTAAGAAAATCTTCAGCAAAGAAAAGGCCCCAGACTCTAGGTCACTTAAGCCGCAAAAATGTGCTGGGTAGATTGTGGCTTGCTGTCTAGATCAAGGCCATGTGGAGGACATTGAAACTTACCTCCCAGCATCATACTTAACTCAGATGCCGGGCTCTTTTGGTAACTGAATTCAAACAGGGTTTTTAAAAACAAGGGGAGCGAGAAAAGAAAGAAAACCAATGAGCAAGTGGTGTTCAATTTATTCACATATGTTCCAAATGGCACAGAGATAAGCAAAAAGGGTTCTGGTACATTTTTTAATGATTTCATTATCACCAGACAAGAATTGAAAGATTGTCCAGATGCTATTGGAAAGATAGAAACGTGAGATTAAATTTTAAAAATAATAATACCATGAATGACTCCCTGCCCCTCTAAACAGCCAAGGCTGACCTAATGAGATCTTTGAAGTCAAGCCTACTTGCAAATCAGTTTGTAAAAAAAGCAACTTGAGTAGAAAATTTTGATCTCGACCTGGGTCTCGGCTTCTCTCTGTGAGCATCATCTGGTTGGAGTGGATTGTATTTTTAATAGAAGATTAAGTGGGGCAAGAAGGTAACCTGAGACCCTGCTCACTGGAGTTTCCTTTTCCTTTTCCAGGAAGGCTGGCTGGCAGTGTTCCGCAGATAGACCGTGCCACACACGCAGGGAATCCCATTCCAAGACCTGACACTTGGCTTACAGACTTCTCCCTTCCTTCTTCTGGGCGGGGTCCTCTGCCCATCTGTTCACCTTGATGCAGCACAGTTGCCCGGCCATTCTCTTCTGAAGAAAGCACTCCCTCTCCCGAAGGCTTCTCTGTTGCTTATGTGGAAATGGTTAACTGCCTGAAAGACGGATCTGTATGGGTGTGTGCATGCCATCTTTCTACAGATGGTCCCCAACTTACCATGGTTCCACTTAAGAAATTTTGACTTTATGATGGTGCGAAAGTGATACGCATTCACTCGAAACCATGCTTCCAATTTTCAGTTTTGATCTAGTGATATCAGGCCAGCAGTATGAGGTCTCAGTCCCTCTTGTGATGCTGGCTCCCTGCTCCCAGTCAGCCGCACTCTCACGAGGGGAGACCACTGATGCTGGACCCTGTACTGTGCTGCCAGTGTTTTCCGAATGCTGTGTTTTGCTTTTCACATCCCACCATGTCTACAAAATGCTTTATTATAAAACTTTTTTTTATAAAATAGCTTTTAAAGATGATTTTGTATTAGATGATTTTTGCCCAGCTGTAAGCTAGTGTAAGTGTTTGGAGTATGTTTAAGGTAGGCTGGGCTAAGCTTTGATGTTTGGTAGGTTAACTGTATTAAATTCATCTTCAACTTAGAATATTTTCAGCTCACAGTGGGTTTGTTGAGATCTGACCCCATCTTAAGTCACAGAAGATCTGTAGATTGTAAACCACAGCACACTGATCCATCACCATAATCCCTTGTGCTCTTCCTCCCCTCTTTTAACCAGTCTCCTTCCCCCTCCCCTGTGGTGAGCTTGCAAGTTTTGTCTTTCCTGACTCTTTGTTCAGCTTCTCTGTATTCCACCTATAAGTGAAACCATCCGATATTTATCTTTTTTCTTCTGAACTATTTCGATTAACACGATCCCTTCCAGCTCCATTCATGTTGCCTCAAATGGCATGAGTTGTTTGTTTTTGGGTTTTTTTTTTTTTTACCACTAAGTAGTATTCCATTGTGTATATATACCACATCTTCTTGATCCAGTGATCTGTCTGGGGGATTTTGGGTTGTTTTGTTGAAAAATTTTAACAGATACTTTTAAATGAGATTCTCAAAAGTCTAGCAATATTCACTTATAACTTTTCACTTACAACTTTAAAATGTTTGCACCAAAGGGAGCTGTTAGAGCACTCTGTTTAAGCACTGCAGAATTACTCAGTTAAAAAGAAATGGAAATAACGCAATATATGGAAATGTGTTAATCCTGCAGTGGGTTGATCATTGGCTACCTGTGTAATTCAAATCTTTGTCCTTGCTTTTGGTATTGGAGTGGTTCTATCTGATTTTAAAGTCCCTCCTTCCTCCACCATTTATCCTCATGAAACTGCCTTGTTCATCACAAACCTATACAAACAAATACCTGTTTTCACCAACTTCAGCTTCCTTTTGTTCTTGATTTGCTTTTTCTGACCCAGAAACTTTTTCTTATGTCTTCAGTCAACCTGGACTGTCCCCTACCAGTAATCATTTACCTCTTTTAAAAACAACGTTTAAAAGATGTCATTTTTAAGTAAAAACTCTAGCAATATATTGGTAGGCATTGGGTAAATAATCCTTGTAAAAAAAAAAAGCGTTTAATCAAGCTAGGGGACTACTTTATGTGATGACAAGCTATGTTATTCAATTCACTATGTGTCTAGAAATCTTCCAAATTAACTCCAATGTAAATCTGGTCCCTCACTATTCTTTTGGTTTCTAAATAGTCAGTGGGCCTCCCCGGTGGTGCAGTGGTTACACACTGGGCTGCGAAGCTGCCCGCAGCCTTTACAGCGTCGGTTCGATCCCCGGCTGCCTGGCGAGGGTCCCACATGGTGCGCAGACCTCTCCTGCCGCCCGCTGCTCCCTTCAGCAGTGTACTTCGGTCCTTCTGCCTGTTCGGCTCCTTGCTCTGGCTCTGGTGAATTCCCTCATCCTCCCGCGCTTCTGACTGTACCCAGTGCTTGTATAAATAAATTAATTAATTTTAAAAAAAAGAGTCCATCTTTAAAAAATAAATAAATAAATAGTCAGTAACCCAGTTTTTACCATATCCATCTATTTGTCTGGAATAAGAACTGTGTGTGTATGTGTACACGTGTGTGTGCACGTGCACGTGTGTACATGTCGTATTTGGAAACTGTGATGTCCTTCAGGAGGATGGAAAGAAAGATCATTACCTTTTTTTATTTCCATCATAATTCCTATTGTCACTGAATATGTATGATCAAAGAAGTTCTTCAATAAATGTCAAATTGCTGGTAAATTTTTTCTTTGGCAAAATTCTAGCAATCTAGGTCTAAACTAGTTCAATGCTATAGTATGCACATTTAATAAGAAAACCTAATAAAATGCATAATAGACTTAGGACAAAGTTTGTACAA
This sequence comes from Talpa occidentalis, assembly GCF_014898055.3. Classification (NCBI taxonomy): domain Eukaryota; kingdom Metazoa; phylum Chordata; class Mammalia; order Eulipotyphla; family Talpidae; genus Talpa; species Talpa occidentalis. Next base: position 104,445,140 of record NW_023604861.1, on the reverse strand, counting down.
AGTTTGATTCTCTGAGAAATATATGAATGCATTTTATCAAACCAGAAAAAAAATTCAGTAAATAGACTGATAGTGTCTATTTAATATATTTAATGTAATTGTAGAACTGAGCTAAAACAAGCCTAAGGACATTGTTGAGTGGAAAAACAGCATACATTATGTCTCTTGTATATTAAGGAATGAAAAGGATGAAACTGAAAATATATGAATGGAGAAGGAAGAAAATAGAATGAGATTATTGATTTTTGTATATAGGTAATAGGTAGGTGACAAAAGATACTATTTAAAGACACACCCCAATGGTACTTCATTAATAAAAAATAATCAATTAAAAGTAAATGAACAAACAAAAATTAAATGACAAGCCAGATAATAAATAGTTAAGGAGGAAGAACAAACATTATAAAAAGTATAAATAGAAAGTAAATTTTTAGAACACGGATACAAAATTTTCTTAATTTTAAAAGAAGTTTTCAAAAAAAAAAATCAGACAGCCAATGGAAAAAAAAAAATCTCTCTCATCTAGAAATTGAACTATCACAACAGCAAAAATCAAAGAGAAACAGAGGGCATTACCATTTGTCTTATACTCAAGAGACATTTTATTCAGGAAATAAAAGAATTTTTGGGTGCATGCAGAAAAGATCAGGGGAAAAGAAGTAGATTTGTCCACTGGAGGAGCTGTAAGTAATATGCCTGTAATGTCCTGGGAAGGGTTTTGAATTTGATTTTTGAAATTCACTCAAGTACACTAACGCCTAGTGGAGAGTGAGTGGAGTACCGGGTTTTAGTGACCCAAGAGAGAGTTCCATGTCTAACTTGGGAGGAAAGAAATATATAAATTGTGAACAACGTGAGGAATGAGCTTCTATATTAATTCTTTAAGAGATTTCTGTGGGGGAATTTCTGCAAGATTCAGCTCATTAAAATGAGGTAGCAAATGCAAATCTTTAGGGACACCTTGTAAAATTCTCCATTAACTAGTAACAAACCCTGCTTATTATATATCTTGATGCAGTTGTGTTTACCTCCTAGTCAGCAAAAGAAAAAAACATATACTATTATTTTCCTCAGTAAAAGCAAATGAATGAAAATCTAAATCATTGAAATTGCACCTTTTAAAGGCATACCTTGATAGAAAGTACCAGTGGGCTCTGCCTAGTTTGTTTTCTGAATTAAATACAAATTTACACACTCAAATGACTAAAATAATGAAAGTGATAGATTAGTGTATTGATGCATAACCACTGTCTAGAATGCAGAACTTATGAACAGCCTGATTTTGAGAACAATTACTTGTAATTAAAGCTGCGCTGGTTACCAAAAAAGAAAGAAAGAAAGAAAGAAAGAAAGAAAGAAAGAAAGAAAGAAAGAAAGAAAGAAAGAAAAAAAGAAAGAAAGAAAGAAGAAAAAAAAAAAAAAAAAAAAAAAGAAAGAAAGAAAGAAAGAAGAAAGAAGAAAGAAAGAAAGAAAGAAAGAAAGAGAAAGAAAGAAAAAAAACACACACCAGAAAAGTCCTTTGTGTATAACACCAATTAATTATTTTTTTTTTTCTCAGTGAGAGTTTTTTTTTTTTTTTTTCAGTGAAGATATTTGTGCTGCTATTTATATCTGACCGCATTCTGGAGTGATATGAAATATGTATTGCTTAGCAGCATTCTTAGAACATGATTTGTGACTCACACTTTTGTCAGTCTTCTTGAAACACATATAAAAAATAATAACATCCATAAAACTCTAATGTGAGAAGGTTACTAACATTCCTGTTTACTCCATAATGAATAGAAACTAATGCTGGGTCTCCCTGGTGGTCTAGGGGTTAAGTCTCAGCGCTACCTCCACAAAGGCTTGAGTTCCACCCTGGCTAGGCGGCTGACCCACATGGTGCAGCAGAACTCACCTGTCTCACCAGCTGCTCCCCTCAGCAGTGTGTTTCAGTAGGTCTCCCTGTTCTGCTCTCCACTTTGTCTCTGATAAATCCTGTCTCTTTCTCTCTCTCTCTCTCTCTCTCTCTCTCTCTCTCACACACACACACACACACACACACACACACTGCCCCCCACCTCTGGCCTACACCCCAGTTCTTCTACGAAAAATAAATAAAATAAAAATCTTTAGAAAAAAATAAACTAATACCTAGACCCAGTTAGACAGTAGTCAGTTTCTATAGCTGTCCCCACACCCACCACAAATCTCCCCGCCCCCTCCCCCCCCCCATAGTTATGATTAAATTGTAAATGCATTGATGCCCAGGGGCAGCATGTTTTCTTTCCTTTATTCAGACCCAAAATATGATTGTTTTGTTTTGCTCATGACAGTCCTGTGGTTCAGTGTCTATCTAAAATTAAAGATTCTGGGGGCCTCCCTGGTGGCACAGGGGTTAAGTCTCAGCACTATGAAGCTATCCACAGCCGCTGCAGCAGGAGTTCTATCCCTGACTTGAGAGCTGACCCACATGGCCCAGCAGACCTCTCCTGTCTTGCCAGCTGCTCCCCTCAGCAGTGTGTTTCAGTGGATCTGCCTGTTTTGCTCCCCACTCTGTCTCTGGTGAATCCTCTCACCCCCCATATCTCTGGCCTGTGCCCCAGCTCTTGTATGCATAAATAAATAAATCTTAAAAAAAAAAAAACATACTCTCCAGAGTCACTCTTGGCTTTGTCGCTTAGTGCAGTAAGACTATGAGATTCACCTTCAAGATCTCCAGGGGTCCTATCAATAAAACTATTATAATATCTGTTTCTTAAGGCTGTTGTGGAGATTAAGTAATATAAATAAAGAAGTTTTTACAGGGTTAGATCCAAAAAGATTTATCACTAATCCTTAGCTACTGTCATTAATTAGTTGTATTAAAAATGGTAAGAACAGAAAAAATAAATTATTGCCTCAGTTACTGTACCACAAATTCTCATAATATTGAAAATTCCACTGGATTAAGATATTATGGCAGAAGATCTGTACTTGAAATGGGCTTGGTTATTTGCTTAAGACATTTTTGTGGAAGGACATATGCAAAACGGTCCACAGTGATTTCCTCTGTGGAAAGAGATAAGTCAGGAGAGGAAAGGAAAACTTTTCTTTTACAAATTTTAGTAGTATTTGATCATTTCTGTGCACAGGTATTTATTTTTCTTCACAATAATAGACATTAGCATGAAAGGGAAAATGCATTTTTCAAACTAATTTGCAGTGTTCATGTTTTTGAGAGGCAAGAATGGTATAGAGGCCTCCCGTGGTGACGCAGTAGTTGAGCGCTGGGTTGAGAAGCTGCCTGCAGCCTCTGCAGTGCCAGTTTGATCCCTGGCTGCCGGTGAGGGTCCCACCCACATGGCAAGACAGACCTCTCCTACTGCGCCTGCTGCTCCCCTCAGCAGTGTATTTCGTCAGTATTACCATTTAAAAAAAAATGGTATAAATGAAGGGGTATGTTGGGAATATGGAGGAGCCCCATGCCCACCTAAGGGCATTAATATGGGAGCCCCATGCCCACCTAAGGGCCACCACTGGGGCATGCCGCAGACCCCAGCATGCCCTAATACACTAATCCAGGGATTATTGCTCATGTGCATGGGCCCCATGAGACCTGATGTTGAACATTGGTCTGGACACTGGTGAGCCACAGGAACTTGGGGCAGTTACTAATCTTTCTATGTAGCAGTTTCTTCACTAGATTTTTTTTTTTTTTTTTAAGATTTATTTATTTATTTATTTATACAAGCACTGGGTACAGTCAGAAGCATGGGTGGGTGAGAGAATTCACCAGAGCCCGAGCGCGGAACAGAACAGGCAGACTGACGAAATACACTGCTGAGGGGAGCAGCGGGCAAGGTAGAAGAGGTCTTTCGCGCCATGTGGGACCCTCACCAGTGGCCAGGGATCAAACCGGCGCTGCAGAAGCTGCGGCCAGCTTCGCAGCCCAGCGCTCAACCACTGCGCCACCAGGGGAGGCCCTAGATTTTTTTTTTTAAAGTTGAATCATAGTGTCTAGTTCTCCATTTCTCCATTTCTCCATTTCCAAATGTGAATATTATAGACATTTTGCCATTGGGTGAAGTGGGGACAGGTTGTAAATCTTGGGTTCCTACTTTCCTCCCTTGACTCCTGGTCCAGTTGGCTCATGGAAATGAAAAAAAAAATTCAATATTTTAATGTGCTATATTTGTCAGAGTTCAATCTCCACACACCCCCCCCCTTCTCTCTCCCTGCTCTTTCATCTCTGTGTTTGTGTGTATCTTTGAAAAACTACCAAGAGGAAGCATTTCCAAGCTAGTCTAAAATGGTTTTTTTAAACAAACAAAGTAACTCCCCATCAGGAAATTCTACCTCAGTGTCTAAACCCTTGGTGGCTGGGCTAACTATCTCTGATTCTGTCAAAGAGGAAGTTCAGAACTACTACCAAAAGCAATGCTTCTCTCTAATTCTGAGGAAAATTTATAGCCTTTTCTCTTTAACCTTCATTCTAGGTAAAATGATAACTCATTTAACTTTCTTTTCTGAACTTACTTTTTACAAATTTAAAATTCTGTTTGGATTTGAGGACTTTTCTCCATGCCCACACATACCCACACATTTTTTTCCAAGGACAGATCAGGTCATTTAAAATGTTTTAGGAGAAAGTGACCATTATAACTTTCCCATCATTCTCTTTCCAAATTCGAGGGTGGTCATGATGTTACTACAGATAATTTGTACTTTAGTTTGCTGGGGCTGTCTAAAAACTAGCACACCAGATACTTATTGCGTTGCAGTTTCAGAGTCCAGAAGGGCTGAGATCAACATGGCAGCAGGATTGATCTCATCTGTGGGATCTGAGGGACTGCCCCTTTCCTAGTTTCTGGTGGTTTACTGGAAATCTTTGGCATTCCCTGACATGTCGACTGCTCACTGTCTCTGTCTTTGTGTTTACATGGTGTTGGCCATATATGTGTGTGTGTGTGTGTGTGTGTGTGTGTCCGTCTGTCCATCTGTCTGTCCAATACTGTGGCATGACTCCAAAACACACTTACCCTTTAATAAGGAAACCAATCATATTGGTTTAGGGGCCACCCAGCTGCAGTATAACTATATTTTAATTAATCATGTCTGCTACAACTACCACATTCTGACGTACATATGATTCATGGGGGGGGGCACAATTTACCCCATAAAATTCCATTCCTTCTCAATATGTCAAGGACAATTTGCTTCTCAGTTCTTGGGTCACCAGAAATCAATTCTACATTTGGGCCTGCTGGGAGATTCTGCATTTCAAACTGAATGCAGCATTCAGACAAGGCTTTGGGATTTTGTCACTTGGGAAGCAGGGTACCACAACTCTTTGGGTGGCGGAGATATTTTTTGTTCTCATAAGAACAGAATCTCCACATTTTACCCAGGTACTTTGCTTTTCAGAGACCATCTTTCTAGCTTCCCTATCAGCAAGGTATGGCTAGCCACTAAATTCTGGCTAAATTGCAACTTCTGGGTATTTCCTGAAAAAGAGAAGTGTGTCTTCCTTCCTTCTTTTACCCTATCAATAATATATCGCTTAGGACGCAAGATGAGACTGGCCCTCATGGACTGAGAGTGAGGGCGACTCCCTGGTCAGGGAGGAACTAGGCAGAAATTAAGTTCCTTCAACATGGGGCTTGAGCATCACACCAGTCCCAGAATGCTATTTCATATCATGGTCCAAGGCGGAAAATAGTTTCTAGGCTACCCAGAGCTAAGTGTGCAGTTTTAAGAAGACAGTGACCTTCCTTTAATTCCCTAAAAAGCTCGACTTCTTCCCATTCTGGAGCCCTTCCACAGACCATACCCTTCTCTCCTCTTCCCTGATGACCCTTTCCTCTAGCTCCCACTCCCACTCAATGTCATTCAGATATCACTGCTTAAGAGAAAACTTGTCATTATTCTCCATGCAAGTTCAGGACCTATCTTATTTAGCCTTACAATACTATACACCTTTTTTTTTTTTTAATTTATTTATTTATTTATGCATACAAGAACTGGGGTATAGGCCAGAGGTGTGGTGGGTAAGAGGATTCACCAGAGACAGAGTGGGGAACAGAACAGGCAGATTGAAGTACACTGCTGAGGGGAGCAACAGGCAAGTCAGGAGATGTTTGCTGTACCATGTGGATAGCTTCCTAGCCAGCCAGGGATCGAACTCGTGCTGCAGTGATTGCAGACAGCTTCATAGGTTGCGTCTTAAGCCTTTGCGCCACCAGGCAGGCCCTACCATACACCTTCTTATATAGCACCTAAAGCAGTTATAACTAAGTGTAAGTGGAATTGTAAGTGGGGGTATCTGAAAACTAGTTGTCTCCATGCCATATTGTAAGCACTTGAGAGGAGAGCAGGCATGACTTGCTCTGGTGGGCAGCCTCTTTGATGGCCTGGTAGCCACAGTACCTGGATTCTTCACCTTCCTATAGAATCCCCTCTCCGTGAGTATGGGCTGAATTTACTGACCAGATATACAGAATAAGATAGAAGCCATCACAAGTAATTTCTGAGATTAAGTAGTAGGATGGTTGAGGCTTGTGCCTTGGATGCTCTTTCTAGGACGTCTCCTACCAGGGAACCAGCTGCCCTGTGGGGAGGCTGCATGTGAAGGGAGGCCTGGATAAGTGAAGCTAGTAGAGAATTTTCAGGCCCATTTCTCACTTGAGATGAACATAGCCTCAGCTGACTCTTTGACTACAAACCCAAGAGAGATTTTGAGCCAGAGGCACTCAGGTAAACAATTCCTAGGCCTTAGAACCATAGAAACTGTGAGAAAATAAAAGTTTGTTATCACTGGCTAAGTTTTAAGTTAATTTAACATCCAGCAATAACAGAGTGAGTTAGGGAAAGATGACAAAAGAAGAGACCCCTGCTTCACTCCCTGGAGGATAACCTGAGGTGATCCGAGGGACACAGGACTCTGAGGACCCCGTGACTTGGAGTCAAACTAGAGAAGCTCCTGCTCATAGCCGATTAATACTGACTGTGACGGAAGGGCGCTAAGGAAATTCAACTCTATACAATAAAACACAGGTGGAGGAAAGCACCCAGCCAATGCAGCACACCACACATCTGACAAGGGACTGATCCAAGATGTACAAGGAACTCATGCCACTCAACAAAAAGAAAGCAAATAAGCCAATCAAAAAATGGACAGAAGAATTAAAGAGACACCTCTTCAAGGAAGGCATACAGATGGCCAACAAGTACATGGAAAAAGTCCATGGAAAAAGTCATCATCACTTATGACCAGGCGAATTCAAACCAAAACCACAATGAAATATCACCTCATACTTGTGAGAATGGCCCATGCATATCAAAAAGAACAGAAATAATCAAGTGTTGGTGAGTATGTAGAGAAGTGTTGGCAGTAATGTAGACTGGTCTGACCTCTATGGAAAACAATAGGGTGATTTCTCAAAATATTAAAAATAGATATACCGTATGATCCTTCCACTTCTGTGTGTCTAGTGAAGAATATAAAAACACAAATATGAAGGGACACAGGCACTCCTTTATTCATTGCAGCACTATGAAGAGTGGAAACAACCTACATGCCAAAAGACAGGTGAATTGACAAGGAAGCTGTGGTATATATACATAATGGAATACTATTCAGCTATTAAAAAAAACAATAAACTCTTGGGCCTCCCTGGTGGCACAAGGGTTAAGACGCAACCTATGAAGCTATCCACAGCCACTGCAGCACGAGTTTGATTCCCAGTCAGGGAGCTACCCACATGGTGCAGCAGACCTCTTCTGATTCGCCTGCTGCTCCCCTCAGTAGTGTACTTTGGTCAATCTACCTGTTGTGTTCCCCACTCTGTCTCTGGGGAATCCCCCCCACCCGTGCCTCTGGCCTGTACCCCAGCTCTTGTATGCATAAATAAATAAATCTTTAAAAAATATATTAACTCTTGACTTTTGTGATAAAGTGGATGTTATTATGCTGGATGAATTGTCAGGAGAAATACAAATTCCAAATGGTAGCACATATATGTGGAATATAGAGAAACAAAATGGAGGTCAGATCAAACCAAACTAATAACAATTCCTAGACATCTGATTGTAGAATTGATGTTACTAAAGGGGGAGAAAAAAGGGAGAGAACAAAGTGGGGATGGCACACAATGGACAGTGGTGGAGAACTTTCACTGCCTTAGTGGTGGGTGAGGTATGGTAACACACACTTGAAGTATGTGATATTGTAACAGGGTGGTCCCCAGGAAAGGGAGAGGTTCCAGGTTCTCTGCCCCACCCAAAAAATAGGGTGGAGTTGAGGAGAGAGAGAGGAAGCTGAAGAGACTGAAGAAGGAAGGAAGCAGGATGGAGAGTCAGAAGGAGACCTGGAGGAGGCACATGGAGCAGAGAGACACGTGAAGAAACTGCACTTGCCTTTTGGTCGTGGACTGGGTGACACGGATGTGGGTGAGAGACCCGTGGGGAGGTGACAATGGCGGTTTTTGTCTTGATTTTGATTTTGTTCTTTTCCCTCCAGACTTATCTGATTGTTCCTGATACTTTTCTGTGGGTCCCCACTGGAAAATGCTTTAGACTTATGGCAGGCTTTGGGGCCTTGCTCTGGGCCAATCCCATTTGGATGGACTTTTACCCACGAGGGTACAGGTAACTCTGGGTGCTTGATTTAAAAACTATATTCTTTGTCTTTTCTGTATTATTCACTAATTGTATTGAAGTTCCTTCCCACTAAGGTCTCATTTGTTTTGTGTTGATGCAGCAGATGGCAGAACCTATTTAGAGCAGGCAGGTTTGGGGGGGTCTGGGGTGCCCCTCTCCCTGCCCTGTAACAATCCTGTAACCTCTAAATCATATACAATGTTGTAAACCAATGTTATCTAAAAGAAAAAAATAAACTGTGAGTGATACACTTGCTCACCATGACATCCCCAGCACCTGTGCTGGTGTTTGCCACAGAGGACACTATCAATAAATACTAGTTGAATGAATGATATGTAAATCCATAGGTTGTTTAAATAAGGGGTTGTGTAAAGTACACAAGGTCTTAAGTTATTAAAATGAGTGATTCGTTTTAAATTGAGGATTAAATAAATTCTTACACGTATATTTCTTGTAAACTATGAGAGAGCACACATATTGGATTTATTTAACTATATTTATTTAACTATGTATATTCTATATATTCTAGAAATGATCTGAGAGGACTAGTGATTTTATTTCACGTGAAGCAAGTCCACCCTCGCTGTAGCTGGACACTGTATTTTATGTCATATTGCTGAGGGGGATAATTTATTTTAAATGCTTCACTTTCAACCCTCTGATATATGGTTTGTGTGGATATTTGCTTTAAATGAAACCCTAGGAGACAATTTAGCATTTAAAAGACCCTGATCAGAAATCTATACCCCAAGGGTGATTAGTTAAAAAGTGCAGGGCTTCTACCAACAACTCACACTCTAGAGGCAAATGCTTCAAATATTATTCTCTAAATCTGCTCTCGAGAGTCTACCAATTAGCACAACAAATGTTAGAACAACACTTCACTGGTTATATCTAATGAGTGGCATTTAAGTTTGTGGTTGACTTGAAGGATTTGGGGAACAACATCTTCCTTTGTCAATAAGGATCTAGAGTATTTGGGCTCCGGTCCCTGCCCTCCCCCAACCCCCACCCCCACCATCACACACACAGGAGGTTCACAGGGCAAATGGCCAGGCAGCCATGAACACTTTGTCATCCACAGAGTGAACCTCCACTCAGATGGATGACAGAGAGAGGGTACTCCCCTAGCTTATCAAAATAGGCCTGCATAATTTTTTTTCACACTGAATGTTACTAACTCTTTGTGTGGAATGATTTTGCCTGATACTTGCTTATTGTATAACAAAGAGTTGTGGGATAGGAAACAAACATCCTCTATTTACCTTCAATTGCTGGCCATTACTGAAACTGGTCCACAGCGATGATGTTGCATTGAACCCTCAATTGTCTTAGGTTAGTTCACAAAGTAACACTGATGTGGCCTTCGGGTGACCTGCAGGTGTCATCTTGACCACACGGTGCACTGCCAGAAATAAGATGCTCTGTCTCAACTTGTAAAGACATATAATTTGGAAAACAAATGAATTATTATTTAATTAACCCCACTTGCCCTAGGTCTTCTCAGATGATGAATTGGTGGGAATTTATTTGCTGGAAATTACTCAGATTTCCATGGCTCTTGCCTCTGCCTTTATGTAAGCCCTCAGTTTGCTGTAAATTGGCCCCACTGGCCTGCTGACCTCTGTTTGGCCTTGTCTACAGGTCACCTCACATCGAAGAGCCCCAAGAGATGACTGCTGCCCACTGTGGTCACAAGTTGTAGAAACGCCTCCCTGTACCCTAAACCCAGGGGATTTTTAGCGCCCCACAGAGAGGTGGGCTGACTATCTCTCTCCCCCAGCTTGTGCTGCCTTCTGTCACCAGAGTCTGAAGTAGCACTGATTTTGTCACTCTCTCGGGGAGTCCCTGCCCACTGGTAGCTTGTGCCTTTAGCAAAACTCCTCTCAGGGATTAGAACCTGGTCTGGTGTGCAAGGAGGGACAGCAGACAGAAACTCTCTTTCCCTCCCTTTTCACCGCTTCTCTCGCTTCTCTAGGGAAGCTAATGGCACCAGAATTGCAGGTTTTCAGGCCTACACTCCCAGCCAGGAGATCCCAGGCTGCAGTGGCAGCACTGAGTCCCAGCCTCTAGACCACCACGGGGGGTTGGTGTCTCACAAAGTCACAGGAGGAACTTCTCAGATGCTCAGCAAGCAAGCAAAAAGAAGCAGATTTGTTTAGAGAAAGAAAAAGTTTATTGAGGAGAAAAAGAACAGAAATAAAGTGGGACACCCAGGCTGAAGGAACGAGGCCAGGAAGGGGCAAGGAAGCCCAAGTGGAGTCAAGCCTCAGGGAATATATACCTTCTTTCCCTAATTATTTTAAGGTCCCACCAGTCTCTTTGTGATTGGTTTGTTCTTGGTGGCCTCACTCACTGCCTAAATGTCTCTGTGCTCAGAACTAAGTCTCTGTGTCCCAGCCCTTATCTTTTTTCTTTATTGTCCTTGATTTGTAATGTCTTGTTGACCTTAGTCCTGGGATGTTTAATTAGTCCCCTTTGGAATTTGTTGCCCTTATCTCTGGAGACTTCTTTCACTCTCCTGAAGTCCCTGCACTGTCCTTGAGGCTGCCTAATTATCCCTAACTTGCCTTAGTACTCACTCACACCACACCCGCTCCCTCAAACTTCAACACCAGCAAAGTCAAGATGAGCTCTCTGCTCTTCAGCTAATGCGATAAGCTAGATAATGCTGTAATAGCAGCATGTCCAGGATGCCCCTTGGTTATGCAAGATAAGGAATTTTTGTCCTAATATTTCTTCATAAAAAAGAAGTTTAATTCCTCAGTTGTTTCTCCTTTCAGCTTTCACTGAATAGACTTCTAAAGCCTGGGGAGAAATTATCAATTCCTAGCATAAATCAAACCAGGAGAGGAGGTAGGAGATGGATTTGAGGAAATTTCCTTGGAAATGTAAATAACATACAGAAAAGTGGCACTAAGATTTGACATCAATAATTAGCCCGCTGTTGAGTTAACAAGTGGATTAACACCATTTACAAGTATGAACCCAAGAATGTGTTGAAAACAGCCTCTGCAAGATGTATTGGGACAGAGCCGTGATAACAGATTAACAAATTCTGGCCAACAGACCAGATATTCTGTTGTTTCACAAACTTAATAAAACAGAGATGCTCATTGATACTGCTTTCCTACAAAATAAAAATATCCCAAGAACATATGCAAAGAGGATAAATAAGTATGTGACTTTGACAGCAGAGTTGGAATAAAAGAGGACTGTGAGGGACAATGGGAAAATCTGGCTATCAGCTCTGTTCCATATATAGATTTCCCAGTTTGAAAAACTGGACACTTATTGTAAACAAGCCTCCATTCAAATATAGAGTATCTATGTGCGTGTGTGTGTATATATATATATATACATATGGGGAGAGTCATTTTTTTTCCATTCTAATGATGGATAATCAAAATGTGCATAGCTTCTGTTTATTTTTGAAGTATATAAAGATCTATTAATTCAAATAACTAGAATGCAAAATGATATAAAAGTTTATCAAACGATGCACTTAAGACACTCACACATGTATTTTGTATGTATATCGTATTTCAATTAAAACATTTTTTAAAAGTCCTCATGTTAAAAATCACAGTTCTCATTTGAGCCTAGGCAAACCTACCATATTCACAAATATGTTTATAAAACACTCCTTCCACTACTCCATCCTCATCAGAGTTCCTGATTATTTAACTCATGGGCCAAATGACTATGTCAGAGCCAAAATGCTAAATGTTCTTAAAGCTCATGCTTTCCAAGCTCTAATGGTCAAGGAAAAAAGTGACAATATCATTAACAGTAGCTAGGGTCTCTGCCCTTAAAAAAAGGTCGGACAAGAGTCTTCCTGGTGGCGCAGGGGTTAAGTCTCAGCACTATGAAGCTATCTATTGGCAGTTACTGCAGCACAAGTTCGATCCCCGGCCAGGGAGCTGACCCACATTGTGCAGCAGACTTTTCCTATCTCGCTCACTGCTCCCCTTAGCAGTATATCTCAATCTACCTGTTCTGCTCCTCACTGTTATCTCTGGGTTAGTCCTCTCACACCCCTGAACCTCTGGCCTATACCCCAGTTTTATATGCATAAATAAATAAATCTTTTTTATTATTATTATTTTATTTTATATAATTCTTACATCATTTTTCATTTTTGTACAATGTATGCATTTTCATTTTGGTTATATTCCCCGTACAATTCCCACCTCCCTTATTTGACCCTAATCCCTCCTCTCCTCCCCCTCCCCCAGTGTGTGTCTCCAGTCTACAGTTACTTGTTGATTTTGATTTTTACTTTATTATAATTAGTCCTTTTCCTGGTCCCTTATTTAGGTTTTCTAAATTCCTGCTATGAGCGAGACCATCCAGTATTTTTCTTTTTCTTTCTGGCTTATTTCTCTGAGCATGATCCTTTCCAGCTCAATCCATGTTACCACAAATTGCATGAGTTTATCTTTTTTGATTGCTGAGTAATATTCCATTGTATCTATGTACCACATCTTCTTGATCTAGTCATCTATTTTTGGATATTTGGGTTGACATCACCAAAGCATTGATAGTGAAGGCAAAGATAAACAGCTGGGCCTACTTCAAATTAAAGAGCTTCTGTACAGCAAAAGAGACAATAACCAAAACAGAAAGAAACCCCACTGACTGGGAGAAAATTTTTGCACACAAAACTAATGATAAAAGACTGATCACAAAAATTTACAAAGAGCTGATGAGATTCAACAAAAAACAAAGTAAATAATCCAGTCAAAAAATGGGTGGAAGAACTAAAAAGAAACTTCTCTGAAGAGGAAATGCAAATGGCCAACGTGCATATGGAAAAATGTTCAACATCACTTGTAATCAGGGAAATGCAAATCAAAACTACCATGAGATACCATAATAAAAAAACTAGCAACAACAAATGTTGGCTAGGTTGTGGAGAAAAAGGAACTCTCCTGCACTGCTGGTGGGAGTGTAAACTGGTCCAACCACTATGGAAAGCTGTGTGGAGATTCCTCAACCTGATAAAGGTTAATTAATTCCAAAGGGCATCTGCACCCCTATGTTTTATAGCAGCACTATTTACAATAGCTAAGCTATGGAAATAAATCTTTTTTTAAAGAAAAAAAAGTTCAGACATGCTCACTGATGCTGTGCTTGGCAGAGTTACGAAGCTCTACCCTGACCAGTGGGCCAGAGAACAAGGCTGCTAAAACTTAATTGAATTGTGTAGCATCTAGGGTGTTTGAATTCCTTGGCATGGCTACTTTGGAAGGCCCACTACTCTTTTCCTTTTCAAATTGGGTAAATGAAATAAAACTATGAATCTTGAGAGTAATAATTCAAGTATTAAAATTTATTGGGTGAAAAAAGCCTGAAGATGAGTAATGCTTGAACACATTCCAGAATGCTCTGTCTAAGGCAAATCCAGACTAGTCTGCAAGGTGATGATGGCATTGGCCGGGTAAGTGCCCTACACTCAGCATCAAGGATGCTGACATCATTAAATCTTCACTTGGTGAAGTAGCAGGGCAGTTCCTCATGCCAGCAAGTGGTCACCTTGTCTGAATATGATGGTCCCCCACAAGTGGATGGCCTCCATTTATACCTCATATTTATACCTGCAAGGCAGGTACTATCATTTTAAAGATGAATGAAGTAAGACTCAGAAAGTTGAAATGATTACCACAATCACCTGGTTGTAAGAGGAAAAGAGCGAGCAAGCAAGGATCCAGTGAGCACAGGAAAAGTGAACTCTGAAGGCATTTTTCTTTCCTTCCCACTTAATTTTCTACTCAATTAGCAGAGAAGAGACTGCTTGTAGATTTTTGTTCTTCTAAGTTTTACAGAAACCAGAGAGGACTAGAACAATCACCATTGCCTGACTTTGACCTTGACTTAACCCCCAAAGAAAGCAGAGCAGGAAGATAAGAACTTCAACTCACAAAGAATCCAAAGTTCTATTATAGCACATTTTTTGGTCTTTAATTCTATCCTAAGGACTATCCTATTTTCCCCACAAACTTTGTTATTTTCTGGGGTTTTTTTTTGTTGCCAATATTGTTATTTTTAGACCATCTATACAAGAAAAATGAATTGTGAGGAATTCAATCACATGGTTGGATCTGCTTTTTCTTGTTTACATAATGCCAAATAAAGTCAAATCTAATTTTTGCAGAATGAGTTGGGTCCAAGTTCTTCCACAAAAATAGATTTTCAGGGAAAATGGGAAATTGACAATTTCCCTAAGAATTTCATATGAAGTACTCTCTTCTGTTTGAATAATGACATAGACTAAGTACTTCTGTATTCTTTTTCCCTTTATTAATGAATTAGAATACACAATTGATTTAAAATTAAATAAAATTCTCATAAGCATCATTCACATCTTTATTACCAGTCACTTGTGTTTTGTAAAACTGGATTTCCCTTTAAATGGTTTCATGTCAAAATGGGAGTTGACTATGGCTTCTAAGGGCCCAGCTGGGAACAGCTCGACCAGGACCAGCCACAGCCAGGGAAGTCAACATAGGTGAGGAACACAGGGAAACTGGCTCCTGTAATGGGTGCAGTTGGGTGGTGGCTTTGACTAAAGGCAAGTACAGATGCAGAGACCCATGGCCAGATGGGTCCAGGGAACATCAACCACTAGGGAAGACTCTTAGTTCAAGGGCTCCTGAGAGATTTCATCTCATGGCCCTGGTTTCTTGAATTGACTCAGGCAGCACTGAGCTGTCTTCCTTTGATAACCCAGGCTGGCATCTCTGTCATCCTGCACAACTGTGGACTCCTCTCCAGATGCTCAGGAGATTCCCTGGGCATCTGGGGCTGTGACATAGTTTTCCCCTGCAGTTGGGAGTTCTTTCTCAGGTGGAAGTCAGGAGCCTGGGTTCAGACTAAGGGCTCTGGGATAACAACTTTAAGGGATTTTGCCTTGTGATTTATTAGTTATGTTGGCAATGTGAGAACACAATGTTGCACAATTCTTTCTTTTCTTATTCAGATGCTGTTTTCAAAAAGTGACAGATTTCAGAATAACTAAATAATTTCTAGTGTCACTTTTTCTCTCCCAATATTAGTATCACATGTGAAACCTGGTATTTTGAGACATTCCATCACCCATCTGGTTCTCTAGGAATCTTTAAAGAGTGCAAATACTTAAAAAAAGAAAGAAAGAAAGAGATGCTTTAAAGGGTTTATTGTGGCCATTTTGCCAAACAAGTTATTTTCACTGCTATCAGCAGGTCATCAAGAACTAAGTGCCATTATCTAGTTTCAACAACTCATGAAATAAGTTTAATATTTTAGCATAATCAGTGTTCCCATGCACTGCTTAGATTAAGGATTGATTTTGAATTATTTGCTGTAAACCACAGGAAAATCTCTAGTGAAACCATATTTAAACTGGATTTAAGTCAAACCAGTGTTTAAACTACCAGGAAGAAAGGAAATCCTCCTAGCTCTTATTTGTTAGAGTTGATCTTAACTTCTACTTCCCTTGCATAGCACCATCACTTCATAGAGTGTCATGTGATCATAGTGGACACAGATCACCAGTGGGGGCAGCTATGCCAGGTAGAAATCCTTGTCTTCTCCTTTATCCTCAGAAAGAATGGTCACTTGTCTTGAAAGTTCATTCTAATCTCTCTTCTACATTCTGTAACTTTTTACTGCTAAAGAATGATTATACCTTCTCATCTCTGATCCAGACCCTTGTGTTGAATGAACACACTGATTTTGCAAGGTTTTTTATCAGCTGAGATTAAGCTTTAGGTATTTCCATAAAATTATCAATTTTTATATTATATTTCATATCATAAAATTGTGTCATGATACGAGTTTTGAGTCCTGTCTTTGTTTTCTTCCCCTAACTCAACTTCATGTCTAGAGATGTTCTTATTCCAAAGTATGTTCAACAATGACTCTGCTCGTAAGTGAACCAGATAGGAGTACCCACCTGTACCTAAGAATATTCATGCATACTGCTGCAAAGATCCCGAATAAATTACTAGCAAATAGAATTGGCAGGGTAGTTTTAAAAAGATCAAGTGGAATTCACTTCAGAATGTAATAATAGTTTAAGATTAAGAATTCTATTAATATAATTCACCACTTTAATGAGCTAATCACCAATCATTTGTTGGGTTAAATAAATGCTAAAATGTATTTGAAAGTTAGTATCTAATCTGGTTTTTAAAAACATTAAAATCACAAGCTTAGATTCATTATTGTTTATCATGACACAACTACACAATGCACATACACACAGACACATTCACTGCACTGTCAGTATCATTGTATCATGTTTTGTGGAAAACCCTAGAAAAGTAGTGTTACTACTAAAGTGAATAGTAGGTCAAGGGCCCTTGTATCACAACTATTATTGAAATTATTCCAGAAGTACCAATTAAAGGAATTGAAATAAGAAAGCAGGAAGTGAAAATAGTGTCATAGGAAAGAAGGAGGCAGCATTTTTACTATTTGCAGATGGTATGATATGATTGTATACTAGGGAAGCCCACGAGGATTAAACACAATCTTATTTAAAAGCAAAAAAAAAGCTGGTCACTTAAAAAAATAGCTTTTAATCATACAAACATAAGACAGTAAAAAGGGGGAGTCTATTTATTTATTTAACACATCTTTCCTGAGAGGCCCCTGCGCTTTGTGCCAAGCACAGGGGACAGAGTTTTAAAAAGGCAGAGTAGCTGTTCTTCAATAACTTGCCCAGTAATTAGAGGAGATAAAAATACATAAACAAACAAATATATAGAAAAGGAAATAAGGCTTTTCAGACAGTGGTAAGTGCTGTAAAGGAATTCAGGAGAAGAATGTGATGGGCTAATGGAATTAGAAAGGCCAGAGGCAGGTTGCTAGGATCTTCGTTATACATAGGGGTCCAGGGAGGTGGAACGTGAGCTGAGACGTGAGGGATGAGAAGTAGCCAGTCATGCAGAGAGCAAGGGGAAGGAAAGAAAAGGAAAGGAAAAATGGGGGAGAAGAATAAACTATAGGAAAGAACTTGGCTTTCTAGAGTGAGGAAAAAAACAGCCAGCAGGAAAGGAAGGCGTTCAGAGCAGCCTCAAGCAGGACTGGATACCTTCAGGAAGCTAGAGCTTTTTTTAAATGCAATAGGAGGGCATTGAGAGGTGTAACCTTGATATGATTTAATGTATCCTTGAAAAAGTTCACTCTGCCAGATATGCAGAGAATGGATCGTAGAACGTATGGGTGGAAAGAGAGTCATCTTCCACCTAGGTGAGAAGAGATGGCAGTGGAGAGGTGACAGGGAAACATGCGTGGGTTTGACATGCATTTCAGATGCAGAAAGAACTGCCAGTACTTGCTAACAGATTGATGTGGAGAATGAGTAGGAGGAGAAATCAGGGTGTAATTCAAAGATTCCATTCACAACAGAAAACAAACAAAAACATGAAATGTCTAAAAATAAATTACACAAGAAATGTCCAAAATCTCTATGAAGAAAACTATAAAAATCTGCTGAGGGACTACTGGAGAAAGGGAATAAGGAGATTTGCATCATGAAGAAACAACTTTGTTCTTACAGAGGAAAAAATGTGACACTTTGAAGATATCAGTTCTTCCCAGTGTAATCCCAACACAACTTCACTTTTTTTTTAACATGATGATATGATACCAAAGCTCATGTGGAGGAATAAATGTATTTTGAGAATAACCAGGATAATTGAGGATGAGATAAAAAAGAGTGAAAATCTCTATCAGGCACTGAAATGTAAAATAAATCTACAAAAATGAAAACAGGGAGACATGCCACAGGGACAGAAGTGGACAAGCAGACATGCCACAGGGACAGAAGTGGACAAGCAGATACCAAATAGAGAGGAAATAGACCCAAATATATTTGCACAGTGAGACATTATAAAAACGGCATACCTATGCAAAAAAGTTGGATTTTTAAATATATATTGTTGGGCTAGCTGGCTAGCCCTTTGAAAAAATAAAACTGGGTGACTAGTGTCCTCACTACAAAAATTAAAATGGATCAAAGACTTAAAGGGAAAAAGTGAATATTTTTGTAATATTAGATTGAGGAAGACCTTTCTGTGGATAATAGAAATATTTGAAACCTAGTAAGTATTGATTGCAAACTCAAAACTAAATAAATATAAAAATATTCTTAAAAGTTTGTATGCCAAAGAAGCAAGCAATCAAAATTGAGATATAATTGAACTCATTCAGTTTTATGTGTTTAAATCCCATCTATTTTCTTATTACTTCCAAAATCTCCATCAAATATTTTTATCTTATTGAGGGTTGACTTATGCCCCTCCAAAAGAAATGTTCACATCCTAACCCCAGGAACTATGAATGTGACTTTATTTGGAAATAGGGTCTTTGCAGATTAATTGAGTTAAAATGAAGTCATACTGGATTAGGATGGGCACTAATTCAATGACTGGTGTCCTTATAAGAGGAGGAAAATTTAGATACAGACACACACAAAGAAAAGATAACCATGTGAAGGCAGAGGCAGAAATTGGAGTGATGAAACGACTAGCTAAGAATCGCCAAGAATCGCTGGAAGTCACCAAAGTGGGGAGAAATGGAGCGAATTCTTTCCCAGACCCTCAGAGTGTGCAATGATTTTGCTGTCACCTTGATTTTGAACTACTGGCCTCCAGAACTGTGAAAGAATACATTTCTGTTGTTTTAAGTAACCTAGTTTGTGGTAATTTGTTACAGCAGCCCTAGGAAACTAATATACACATTAGTATCTAACACTAGGGCATATTGAACTTAACTTTGTTAAAACAAAACTCTTATTCAGTTACACACTAATACATTTATAAATAAAAAATCTGAAATAACTTACATCAAGCAGTAACAATACTTAACTTTAGAGAATGAGAATAAAGGGGACTTTCACTTTATACTTGTATGAACTTTCTATTTTACAAGCTGCATGTATTGCTTTTATAATAGGATGAAATTTTCAAAGAAAGAAAATGAACAGTAAAAGCCTGCCCTATTGCCATGAGTGGAATCCAAACAATTCAATTGTGTAAAACGAAAGGTTATGTTATTGGGAGATTAATAGACCAGGATGGAAATGAGCAGCTAGCCAGCTAAGAGTTCCAGGTGTTCAGCTGCTCATTTCCAAACCCATCTTGATCCCAGATGAGCCTTATTGCCATGATGGTGGCAATCTGTGCTGGCTAAATATCCAGGGAGTTGATTTTTCGTCTTGGGGCGGGCTAGGACTCAATTCCTCCCAGTAGTTTGTAGTACCTTTTTCAAGGGTCAAGTTCAAACTAGACCTTAGGAATTTAGGGGTTATAAGGATCCAACCTGTGCTTCCCTCCCCCAAATGTATTGACTACTATCACCCTTCTTCTGGGCTCTCCAATCCTGTCATATTCTCTCTCAATCTTAAGAATTTTCACTTATCCCCTTTTGGAACTTAGAATGCATAAAAGACAGGAATCAATAGCTAACCTCAGTACAAATTTGAGTTTGTATTTCTTCCTTTTTTAAAAAAGATTTATTTATTTATGCATACAAGAATTGGGGCACAGGCCAGAGGTTCAAGGGGTGAGAGGATTCACCAGAGACAGAGTGGGGAGCAGAACAGGTGGATGGACTGAAACACATTGCTGTGGGGGAGCAGCGGAGGAGACAGGAGAGGTCTGCTACATCATATGTGGGTCAGCTCCCTGGCCAGGGATGGAACTTGTGCTGCAGTTGTTGCAGATAGCTTCATAGTGCTGCATCTTAAACCCTTGTGCCACCAGGGAGGTCCCGAGTTTTCACTTCTAGGCATGTGTACTCTGCTGAATATTGTACCATGAGTTGGATAAGTAACCATATAAAAGAATAATAAATAATGATATCATACTATTTTAATGATATCACTAGGATATATCATAATATATGAGATAATAAAATGATAATATATATGATAATAAATGATAATAATATATGATAATAAAATGATATCACTATCCTAATGTATTCTTGTTTTAGATTTACTTTTCACAAGCTATTGCTTATTAACTGGATGAATTCTACTGTATTGTCATTTGCTTTATATGCTCATTAATATACTTCAATTTAATTTTTAGTAAATTTTTGTGTATAAAAACAAAGTCATGTTCCAGAAATTTTAGTTCTATCTGGGTGAGATTAGATGTGACCCTATAGACTATGTTAAGTAGATGACCCTCCCGGATGAGGGTGAACAGCATTCAAACCTCTGATGACCTGAATAGAACCAAAAGGCGGAGAAAGGGAGGTTTCATATCATTTCTCGCTGCTTGGCAACTTGTGCTAGACAACAGTCTTCTGTCTTTAGGCTGGATGTTACACCTTCAACTTTCTTGGTTCTCTAGCCTCTAGACTAAAGCAGAGTTTCACTACCATTCTCCTGCGTCTCTAGCTTGCAGATGGCATATTGTAGGACTTCTCAGTCCATAATTCCATGAGCTAACTCCTTATAATAAGTGTGTGTGTGTGTGTGTGTGTGTGTGTGTGTGTATCACCGGTACTGTTTTCTCTGGAGAACTCTGACCAATTTGCTACCTTCTAGGTATGAGACCAAATCCTAAGATTCACTCATTCCAAACCACTTTGGTCTTTCTGTGTAGTCTTTGAGTAAGAAGGACCCAGAAATACTGGTTCCACCATTTCCCGGGGTATCAGAGCAAAACAAAAACCACTAAATGTAGCTGATCTAGGTGTAAGCCAAAAAACAAAAAGCCCTATCTGCCACCAGAACCCACAGAGCCCCTCCCCCCTCAGACAACCGGATTGCTAGCAGAGAGGTTATAGAAAGGAGAGCTGAATTTATTAACTGTCTCCTTGGTCTGCTGATGCCTGACTTCCTTTGGGCTCAACAGACGTTGTTTAGGCGCCAGACTCATATGCACGCTGCCATTTGCGTGTCTGTGTTAAAGTTGACTTAATTAGGAGAGTTTACCTCAAATAAATGCTTAAATGAATTCTCTTAGTGGTGAAACATTTTTGTCTACTGCATATTGCTGTGCCTTGTGGCTGAAAAAGGACAGGACGTATGAAGTGTGCAGCGGCTATGAAGTCATGTTTACACGCATTGATGTGCAGTAGGAAAAGAAAATGGGGCTGGGGTCGAGTGAACTCCTGTAGGATAAATAGAGATAAATAATTCAGATTCTCATTATAATAGAGGCATAGAGCTCTGGTGCATGGGAGAGCCCCGTCTTTGTGTGAATTGGTATGCAGAAGCTGTTCAGAAGCTATAGCATGTAATCTAGCATTAATATTAACATAAATCAGAAACAGGAATTACCAATATTTCTAAAGTCTTGTAGGATAACGGAATTCACACTATATTGTTTTGTCCTCCTGGGCATTTTAGTATCCATGTAATAGAAATGTTGAGGTAGTTGAGATATTCTTTATATCACTCTATGAAAGGATCTTTAACACAATGTCTTTAGTAGACAGTTTTGATAGAACGCGTTGAACAAAAAGAAATATGCCTATTTTGCTAATATGGGTATGTTTCATTAGCTCAGCCTGCAGCAATATGACATTACATTCTAAAAGGAATACAATTAATAACAATGAGAGATTTTTAGCTCCGGAGTGTAGCTGGAGGAACTAAGCACAGTGTGTCAGGGCAATTAAGCAGAGGCACCGCGCTACCTCTGTCTGCACACCCTTAACATCACCCTGTCTCAGTGTGTTGAATAGTTATTTCTTTAGCGTAGAATTTGTAATTTATTTTGATGTTTCCTATAATCAGACCACACTTAGAAAAGTGATTTTTTTTCTCCTTATTTTTATTCAGGTATGAAAAAAATCTTTAAAAATAACTAGCTAGTAGGAATTAACATTTTTTTTTTGATGAGTAAAGCTTTCATTTTTCTAGAAGGAACTAACTGAATGCAAGAGAGATGCACTCAGTAAATGTTGGGCACTAAACCAAATGGAACTATCCTATTGGTAAACCAGAAAAGTAAAAAGGGGGGGGCCTCAGAAACATGTATATATATGGCTTCTTTAGTAGCAATCCAGGAGAAGTTGTACTTTGAGATGATTAAAATAATCAGCCTGGATATGATTTCATTCAACATTCACCTTTATGTTTTATGTTAAATGACAGTGAAGGTTCTGGAACATGGGGATTCCCCAGAGTCTTAATAGCCGAGACTTCTTTTATCTCTAAAGAGGTTAGGTTTCACTCTGCAATGCTGAAAAAGCTCTTGGCTACTTTCACTGGTCAGTTTTAATAGGCATAGCAAAAGATAAAATGACTTGAAATATGAAAACTCTGGGTTTGCAAAACAGATGATGAAGAAACTGCATGAAAAATCCCAATTCTGTGTGTTCTGTCCCATTCAGAGTCCTGTTTCTATGGGGCAACGGGAGAATTTCAAGTAATAGGTCACCACCTCTGGGGCGAGGGGAGGGAAAAAAGGGGAGGGGGAGAAAGGGAGACTTCACCAGTCATTCTTGCTGCCCCAAATTTATCCTGATGGACTTTTCTTGGCAAACTTCTAAAGTTTGTAAGCAGGTGTCTAGAAATGCTGCTGCTGAGTCTAAGCCTTGGGGGGATTAATGCGCAACTCCATTTCCACTCATGAGTAATGTATTAAAATTTTGTAGCTAATAAATTCTTAATCTGAGAGGCTCCGGGTTATTTCTTACTTACACAGTGACTTGGTTAATGTAACACCACCCTGGCCATCACTCTGGCTGCCTGTTATTTTCTGCACTGTTTTCCCAAGGCTTCCAAACCCAGTCAGCCGGACGGCCAACTCCCTCTTCCTGTGACCACTACTTAGTTCCTGCATATATGCAGGAGCACACACCTCTTCAGACAATTAAATCACACCAAACTGCTCAGGGACTATAGACTGCCCGGGTTATGTGAGCAGCCCCCCTCCCCTGCTAAGTATTATTGACAAATCCATCAAGGGCAGTGATGCATTGGTTTCCACCTTACCTAGAAGGACACTAGGGCAGTGGTGACATGCTGTCACCGTGGTAACTGCAGCTGAAGGGAACAGCCTGTTAGGATAGGTGACCTCTGTTGGCAGTGCGCCTAGAGATGTAGCACTCGCTGGGCTGCCATGTCATGGGGACCCCAAGGAGCAGCCCAGTGCCCTCAAATTGATTCATTAGGCCCTAAACATATCGATCACTCCAATTTGCAGGAATTTATTATATTGATATTGGACTGATTAACATTTTGTGCCAGACTGGTTCGATATGTGCTTGTAACAGCTTTTAATGATTAATTGACTTTTATGATTCCATCTCAGGGCTGTCAGTGAGCTGTGAACTGTGGGCAGGCTCGCTTCTGGGCTGTCTCTCAAGTGGCACAGGGCAGTGATTGAATACCTAGGAAATTAGTGTCCTTGCTGTCTCATTTTATGAAAGATAAATGCTATGACATTTAATGCAGACCTTAATTTAGAACAGAACTAAGCAGATCATTTTGCAATTTAATCATAAACAGGTAAATATCAAAACTTGTTTAGCATTTTACAAGTTAAGCACACAGAAAACAGAGGCAAAGTAGAGCAGGCGACTGGGGAGCTGGCAAAAGGGAAAATAAAATAATATGGGCTGGAACTGCGCAGCATTTTAATAATCACATAATTTATTAGGGCCAACATCTGAGCCCATTTTTCAGCCCAGAATATACTGTCCTCATTCACTTGCTGGTGAGCCCGGGTGTGCCATTTGGCACAGGCTAAAAAGTTAGCATTTACCTTTCCAGGCTCATGCAGCTCCGCAATATTGCTTGGTGAATCGAGGAAAATACATTGACTGATTTGCCATGAAAGCAAATAGCAGAATAAGGGATAGGCTTTAGTTTAATGTGTGCCCCTGATATGTAATAAGGGGAATATCACATTCAGCATGGTTTATGTGTTACCTAAAACAACCGTAAACATTATGAAAAGACAGTACGGGAAGATGAGATTTTATTGTGCTCTCTAACAACAGAGAGAGGAGCAGGCAGGCTGGGGGCTGCCAACTCACACCTTCTCGCATTCATATTTAAAGCATATTTCCTTCCTTTCATTTTAATTAAAAGACTTAAGTTAGGGAGAAACTGTCTAAACATCATGTCAAATTATTCATGTTTGTACATATAAGGAATAAAATGAAATGGCTCTCCTGCCCACGGTTCTTTCTTCTTTCCCCGTTCCGAATTTTCCTAGGGGGCTGTGCGGAGTAAGGACACCTTTATCAGACGTGCAGTTGTCACATGCTAGCATGTGACCTAACACAGGCAAGCTACGGATTTTATGGCCCTGGTCTGAGATATGCTCAAACCACAGCATTTTTATTTTATCTGACTCTCCATCGACGAGACAAATAAGGAGTCACTAGGGAGGGACCGTGAGGACACAGGATACCCTATCACACTGCTTTGCTCATTTCTGACCAGGGCGCAGGCTATCTTCCTCAGCCTGTCTACAAGCCACCCAACATCATTTCCACTTGTGTGTGGGCCTATGGCTTTGTTTTCATGATTCTTTGACCTGATGGAAAGCAGTAATTACTTGGACTCCTTGGCATATATAGACCTACAAACACAAGGGCAGCCTTCTAATATAATATGTATCTCACTCGTGTGGTCAGAGCCTTCACCTCATGGTCTGACCCAAATTCTGAGCCTTGCTCGGCTGGGGTTGCATTGGCTGCGTGTGACTTCTTGATCCTCTGTTCAGTGCACAAAGTATAGATAGGACCAGAGCATTGGAAAACCTCAAAGTGCCTCCCTCCTGTTTGGAAATCGAAAAAGCAGAAACATAATTGCTTTTTTTGGACCACAATCCTGAATCGAAAAAGACGTTTTAAACATCTGCCCTTCCTTTGATTGGTTTTACATCTTCTCTCTTTTTGGCTACTGTTCATTATTCTGCATTATATTCATTACTGAGAAATCTTTTCGAAGCCAATATTTTCATATGCTGATGGAAGACTTGGATTCAGAGTATTTAATCGGATCCAGCCCTACACAAACCCATAATAGACTGTGACACACCACATATAGATAAATTTTATAGAGAAGCTGTGTTTCATGCTTAAGGATCTGATTCTATCCATTGTGCCAGAAATACCATATCCTGAGGCACAGAGAGGGAGATGGTGCCTTTCCAGGTTCTCCCTTTCATTGGACAGAGGAAAAAGAAGACTTCGAAGTCTACTTTAAGTTTATACTGCAAAGCTGCAGTGCAGAGTTTCTTTCAAGTGCGTTAACACACACACTTAGACACATGCATCTCTGATCCATGTGTTGGTATTGCTTCTGCCCATTCTCCTCCAGCAGGTAGGGATTCATCCTTTTGGTATGTGGTCAGCATCATATGCTCATGATGCTTCTCAAAATAGACTTCAGATTTCTTAACATGGTCCAAAGCCATTGCTTTCACATCACCTGCTTTTGTTCTGCAACACTTCTCAGAAGTCTTTGAACACTCTCTTGCATTTATCCTTTCAATAACTAATCCAATAACTTTCTGAATCTATTTTATCTTTTGGTTCTCCTGTCAGACACTTGTCATACTATTAGCAAGAATTCTATGAAAAAGGTATTAGGGAAAAAAATCTTGATTCCCCCAAATGCAATACATTCTCTCCAGATCTTGTGGTTATTAATCTTAAAATGCTTACCATTTAGTGAGAATTTTAACTTAATTTAACTTACCATTTAGTGAGCATTTTGGTGCAGAGAAAGGTACCAAAAAAGCCTGGGAGATGGTTTTATTCTAAGTCAAAATACCTTAGGAACATATTCAAAACTTCATGGAGAAAAAGGTTTTTTCCATGTATTTTATTTGTAAGATCTACAAAGTCACCGCTATGGCATGCTTCATTTCATAGTCATGAAATACGCAAATAATCTGTATATGACTACTTACAGGTAATAGAAATTCTAGTACCAACTATTTTACATTTTGACATTAGAATTTCTACTATACACTAAAATTTTCTTCATAGTGATCACCTTTAAAATCTACAGCCTAGGGCCTCCCCGGTGGCGGTGGCGCAGCGGTTGAGCGCTGGGTTGCGAAGCTGCCCGCAGCCTCTGCAGCACTGGTTCGATCCCCGGCTGCTCCCCGGCCACCGGAGGAGGGTCCCACATGGCGCGCAGACCTCTCCTGCCGCCCGCTGCTCCCCTCAGCAGTGTACTTCAGTCCTTCTGCCTGCTCTGCTCCCCGCTCTGGCTCTGGTGAATTCTCTCACCCTCCCACGCTTCTGACTGTACCCAGTGCTTGTATAAATAAATAAATCAATCTTTAAAAAAAAATCTACAGTCTACATCAGATGGTGAAGGATAACCAGAACTTTGGTGTTAGGTGTGGTGTGCTGTATACAGATGTCAAGGAGTGCCTCTATTTCTGAAACTTACACAGTGTTATAAATTAATGTTAAATTTTTTTTTTTTACCATTGTAATCTTTATTTTTTCCTTCTTTAAAAACAAAGCAAATTAACAACCCTTTTTAAAATACAGAATATAATAAAATATCAAGTTTCAACTCAGTGAATTATCACAAAATACACTTTCATATAATCAACTCCAGTTTCAGGAGTCACACGTTTCATTGCCTCCTTCAATCTGCAAATTTCGTGTGAAAAACATTAAGTATTATGACCCTAAAACTATGAACCAGAGACACTTTTTGGGGGGTGGGGGGCGGGAGGGGAAGGATTGGGGTCAGAATGGGGCGTTTGCAATTGTATGGGGGAATATAAAAATAAAATTTAAGATAAAAAAAAATAGTAATATAACAAATATTCCATTTATACAAGGAAAATAAGTAGGAAGAAAGGAGAGAATGGGACAAGTGGAATACTAAATTGTATTTTAAAGTAATACATATATTTATGCAATGTTAAATTTTTAATAATGTAAGTCAATCTTAATAATTTAAATGGAAAATATTGAAGGCCTAATCAATCACGATGATATAAAGATTTTTCTCTTATTTTATGATCATATTTGTATGTCTGTAATCTAAACAGTGATATCTCCAGTAAAAGTTGCATATGTAGATAGTTCTTCACTTAATATCTTAGTCAGTCTGGGCTACTCTAGTAAAGTACTATAGGCTGGGGTCTTCCAAGCAACAAAAATATGCTTCTAACAGTCCTGGAGGCTGGAAGTCTGTGGTCGGAGTGCCAGGGTGTTCAGGTTCTTGGGGGATGCAGAGACCACCTTCAGGCTGTGTCTTCACCTGGTGGAAAGCTGGCAGCCAGCTCGCTAGTGTCTCTTTTTCCAAGAGTACTCATGTCATCCCTGAGGCCTCTGTCCTCCTGACCTCCTCATTTCCCCAAGCCCTCACCTCCAAGTACTATCAGATTGGGGGTCCAATTTCATCACAGAAAGAGTCTTTAGAGAAGAAATTGTATTTTTTATGATATTTCAGTAACTCCATGAGTTAGAGTTTTAAACCCAACAAAATTCGTCATCTATCTCCATAAGGCTTTAGAAGTGACGCTTTTGTTAGCTTAGCTTTCATATTTTGATCTTTGAGGGGCTACAGAGCTCTAGTTACACATCCAGTGTTCTCAAATATCTAAACATTGGTTTAAATACATGCAAAACATCTGGTCTGAGGGGATGGTTCACTTTTTTTATCTAAAATGCTTCTGTGCTGTGCACCCAATAAGGCCAGCTTCTGAGTCACTGCGACCTGCTCCTCTATTCTCACCTAGCACCAATGATTTCTTTGCCTGAGACCAAGGTGTGCCTGCCTCACCTCCAGTGTGGCAGGCCAGGCTACCCAGCTCTGGGAGAGCTCTGGCCTCTCGGGGGAGCTGGCATTGCTCACCACCAGGTGGTTTCATGGGCTAACAGGAAGTGCTCTGGGCAAAGGTTTGGCATCTTTTTGCCCACTACCCCCAGCCCACACATCTGCCTGCACTAGAAGGGAAGGTAGAAATAGGTGAGCAAGGAGAATTGAGAAAGTCCTTTTCTTTTTTTTCCTCCTTCAAGTGTGGCTCTCCCAAAATGAATAATTCCCAAGCTTCCTATTCTTCAGTCATGAAGGAAGTCCTTTCAGTTCGGAGATGCTCTGGCAGCTTTGTTGTCCTTCTCCAGCCACTGCTGGTAGTTAGCTCCCACTTCCACCTCCACCACTTCTACCTCCACCACTTCTGTATCATCTGAAGTCTCTGACACAGGTGTGCTTGTATCTAAAGGGTTAGACTGTCAGGAGAGAGAGGACATGGGGACATAAGAGCAGCATAGACATAGGGCTGGCCTTAAAAGGAGAATGACCAGCAGTCAGTGGTCACAGAGCTAGAGTCCAGGTACCAGCTTCTCCCAGGCCCACGCCATGCCACTGACAGACTCTGAGCCAGGCTGGGCACCTGGACTCCACAGCCAAGGCAATGACTGCAGTCTAGTGTCAAGACCAGCACAATATCCCACCCCCCCCACCCCCTGCCACCCCAAGTCCATCTTAGTTGAAGCAGGACTTCCTCCAGGAGATCTTGGGCACAGATCAGGATACAAGCTTTACTCAGTTTTAAGGAGAGGGTGAGATGGGGAGCAGGGAAAGGGAGCAGAGGAAAGGGCACAAACACAGAGAGCCGGGGAGGAAACTGATGTTTCATCATACTTGAATGCAGGCCAGTCTCTGTGCCTGATGACTCACTGACATAATCTCAGTGGTTCCCAAGGTGAACTTCTGATGGATGTGTCGCTGATGGAAGAGGTTGTGAGGGGACTTTTAAAAAATTAAGTACTGTAAGAGGGGGAGGCAGGAACAAAACAGGGAGAGGGGCTTCCCTGGTGGTACAAGGGGTTAAGTGCCAGCACTGTGAAGCAATCCACAGCCACTTCAGCTTGAGTTTGATCCCCAGCCAGGGAGCTACTCACATGGTGAGCAGATCTCTCCTGTTTGCCTGCTGCTCCCCTCAGCAGTGTATTGCAGTAGATCTGCCTGTTCTGCTCCCCACTCTGTCTCTGGTGAATCCTCTCACCCCCTGCATCTCTGGCCTGTACCCCAGTTCTTGTATGCATAAATAAATAATTTTTTTTTAAAAAAAGAACAAAACAGGGAGAAAGCCCAATGGACTAGGGTAAAAGACTATGGATGCTTTGGCAGTGGGCGTGGTGTGGAGCTATTTCCCTAAATCATATACAGAGCTATGAGCCAATGTTATCTCAACAACAACAATAATAAGTGAATGAATAAATGAATGTAGCTTAATATAATAACAAAAAATGAGCTAGGATATAATTAATACAAAAGTGTGGGGGAAATAATGCAGATGTTATATAATTGACTGAACCTTGAAAGAAACTGCATTATTTCATGCCATCTTCATCAAAGCTGTTGGGATGATGGGGCCTTGATTTCAGCTCATACATGGATCTTTTATCTTTAGCCCAACTGAAATCTGGCTGAGTAGGCCTTCAGTCCAGGTCCTCGGAATCCGCCATGTTGCCCAGCCAATACTGCCAGACATGGGGCTGAGGCAGCAGGATGAATTCAGGGACCCCTCTACCCAGACAGGTTTGGATTTGACAGGTAAGAAGATGGGGGAGACTGAGTGACATGCAGCCCCAAATCCCAAGTCCGTAGTACTGATGTCCTGCCTGTCTCCTTAACATAGCAACTTATTGTTGTCCCTACTTTACTGGTGGATACTGGACTCTTGTCTCTGTTGTTGAGTTCCTGTTCCTTGCACCCAGGACTTGCTGGGTGTCCATCTAGCAAATTCCTCTGTGTGGAGCCAGACTCCCAGATAATCTTCTCCGGCTACTTATCTGCCAGAATACACTCACATGCCCACCTGCAGACAGAGCTGGCCCACTGGAGGCTATTCTAGAAACTTCCTAGAGAGGTATGCATATATACCCAGCTACCTGGCCTTCAGCCCTGCAGAGGTTTCATTGCCTGAGATTTGTATTTCTGACATAGTCATTCCTACATTGTTAGCGAATGCTTGAAACCCCCAAAGGACATGCTTTCTCTTCAAAGTGTTTACCAATGGGCCAAAGCTTTCCTCTGAAGTTAGAAGGAAAATGGGCATAGACAGTGGAAAGGAACATAGAAGTTTCGAATTTCTCATTCAAGTCTGTCTGTCTTCCATGGCTCTGCTGTGTTTCCCTGTCTTTAGATTTGTGGAATACATTTTCAAGTCACAAGTTAATTATGACATTTGTGCCTTCTGCAGTATCAGATATTTTCAAGAAATATTACAGTTTTAACTTCCAGATTAATAAAACTGGAGGCAAAGTTGACCCAGTGGACATAATGCAATCTACTTCCCAGAAAGAGAAGTAGATTTTAGGGTAAAATCCAGACTTAAGGTGATTGCAAGGCTGCCACCCCCTAATGATGAACTGTCACTGAGCAACTTAACCACTTAGGAGTATATCTAACCCATCTTTGCCAATTCGTGTTTATTTCATTTTCAGAAAGTGAGCATAAATGTGGGTCCCTGAGAACATTGCTGAGTGACACAGAGGATCCCGAAATCCACACTTTATCCCAGTGCAAGTGCAGAGTATATGCATTACCCATAGTCTCTAAAGCTTAATTCTATTTTTTGAAAAGATTTATTTATTAATGCATGCAAGGGCTGGGGTACAGGCCAGAGATGCAGGGGTTGAAAGGATTCACCAGAGAAAGAGTGAGGAGCAGAACAGGCAGACTGACTGAAATACACTGCTGAGGGGAGCAGTGGATGAGACAGGAGAGGTCTGTTCCGCCATGTGGGTTGCTCCCTGGCTGGGGATTGGACTCATGCTGCAGTGGCTGGTGATAGCTTGATAACCCTGAGGAGACTGAACCCCTTGCACCACCAAGGAGGCCCCTAAAGCATGAATATCTTAAGTAACCAAGCTTCACACTGAGACTTTTAAACATAAAAATGATGCAAATGCTCAAAATCTGCAACTCCCCTCAAATTCTGCCACTGACTGCATGAATAAGCCCAAGGAAGTAAGTCATCCTGGGTGCCAGGTGGGTTTTTTGTGCCACACTGAGGTGAATAAGCGTGTCTATGTTTTGCTCTCTCAGTGGTGCCAGCTTCACCTGATGACATAGAACCTGGTGACAACATCACGGAGTGAGAATCCTAGCATTCGCCGCTTACTTTGACAGGCCCTGCTTTATGAAGAGACCGTGGCCCAGCACCACACAGACGCTCCCGGCTCAGTAGGACGCCCCACCATCTCCACCTCAGACTCTCAGAGTCCAGGCACATATCAGCAGTGGGCTTGATCTGAGCACAGGTGAGTGTGATGGAAACATTTTGCTGGTGATATTTTTCTCTTTATACCTCAGAAATGCTGTATTTTTCATTGAGCAATGTGCCCAATATGCTTTAGGCTGTGTCTAAATGATGTATGTTTCCAACCAAAAAGTGAAAAATTCAGATGGCTTGTACCATATTTATGTATATTTAGAAACAGCTGGTTGATTGACTGAATTTTTAATTTTTTACAGAAATGTTTGATGTTGGGGAGACTGTGCCTTTATAGTCCTCTGAGGAAAGAAAAGATTTATATAAAAGTTTTCTTTTCCATAAATATTTTATATTTCATGTAATGACTATGAAAAGAAATTGCATGATT
This sequence comes from Talpa occidentalis, assembly GCF_014898055.3. Taxonomy (NCBI): domain Eukaryota; kingdom Metazoa; phylum Chordata; class Mammalia; order Eulipotyphla; family Talpidae; genus Talpa; species Talpa occidentalis. The sequence continues at coordinate 104,412,959 of NW_023604861.1, read as the reverse complement.
GATGAGGTGATCTTTTTTCCACACACGCACACCATCGAGGTTCGTTTTCCTAAGTCGTGGCCACCTACTCCTACTTTGGGATTCTGTCCCTACCCCTTCTTCAGAATTCAGTTGTCATGAAAACCTTCCATCATATTTTGTAATTGGATTTCACATTAATTTGTGATAAGTTGCTACCATAATTTTGAATAAAGGAAACCTGACTATTGTTTGAAAATGCATAAAGAGGAGAGCAAAAGCTCTGAATATCTTATACTAATACCTATGTATTTAGAATAATCAGGGGAAACTTTGTTTTTTTCATGGGGTGTTTAGTATCACTTCCCCTGTCTCATTGGTGTTGGCTGTTCATTTTTTGTTATTATATTAAGATACATTCATTTATTCATTCACTTATTATTTTTTCCTCACCTTATCCCTGATTCCCTGCTTTATCAATTACTCTGAAGATACAATCCCATCATTTCCAACCTGTGTGTGCGCGTGAAGGTGCAGCCTCCCCTGTGATATGCTACTGTGGCTGTGGACAGCTTTGAAGAGGAAGGAAGGATGAATCTAAGGGGCTGCGAGTCCAACAGGAGTCACCACGAGCGTAGCCAGTCCACCAGGAGCTCCTTAAAGAACAGGGAGAGGGCTGGACAGGTGAGGAGGACAGGTGTTCAATTGATTATCTCTCCATTTAACCTACATAGTTCAGTTTATTACCGTCTTTTGGCTTCTGATAAGTCAATGAAAAAAAAAATCCAAACCCGCAAGAAAAAAAGATTAAATATTATGTTTGCTATGTGTAAAATATATCTACTAATTAGCCATGTCAAAATTTCTCTTACACTGAAGACTTCGTTCTAAGAGTTTTGAAGTGGCTGGTGATAGCTTGATCACTCGTATTTCTATTTAACAAGCATCTCCCTTGTGATTGTTATGTGTCCTCCTGCATAGTCCCAGGTCGAAAAAGGAAGGTGAGGAGGACCAGGTAACCACTGGGCAATTTATTTTATTTCTTTTTAAGATTTATTTATTTATGCATACAAGAATTGGGGTACAGGCCAGAGGTGTGGGACATGAGAGGGTTCACCAGAGACAGAGTGGGGACCAGAACAGGCAGAACAGAATGAAATACACTGCTGAGGGGAGCAGTGGGCAAGACAGGAGAGGTCTGCTGTCCCATGTGGGTAGCTCCCTGGCCGGGGATTGAACTCATGGCTGCAGGTACCTTCATAGGTTGAGGCTTAACCCTGGATCTTCTTTTTTTTTTAATAAATTTTATTTTTATATTCCCCATACAATTGCAACCCCCTTATTTTGACCCCAGGAATTTTGGATCTTCTGAAAAGACAAGCCCCTAACAGAGAGGAAAAAAGGACCAAGGTTTGGGGTAGGTATTGGCTCTAACAACTTACTGTGGGAACTTGGCCAACTTAATTCAGTTTTCTCATTTATAAAATATATAAATACTACCTCCTTTTTGCATATACATTTGAGATTACCGTGAGCTCATCTATGGAAAGCACTAGGCACAGTCTCTGGCTTTTAGGAAGTGCTCTCGTTATTATCACAGTCAAGAAGGCGGGGCCCTTTTATGATGCATTCCACAGGTGTCAAGCAGACTGAGGCCTCAACATACTTATTAAAAACTAAGGTCAGCTTATCTTAAAATGCATTATCAAAATTTTATTATTAAAGTTTACTGAGTAGGACAACTGAAAATTTACACACTTAAAGCCTTTGCAGTATTGATGCAAAAAGTCCCCCCACCCTGTTTCAGTGACATAATTTGGGAAGCACTGACTCAAAAGTGTTTGGATCAGTGAGAGGGAGGTGGTGGTGAAGGAGAAAAGAGGGAGGTCTCCTAGCCAAGATTTGCAGGTGTTAAATATAAACCCCAAATTGGTTCCTGTGACTCTCCTGGGATTGGGGAAAGGAAGTGGGTGGGTGGATGGGTGCTTAAGGAGTGGCAAAATCAGGCTAGAAACCAAGGACTCCATATGATGAATCTTAACAGATAGTCCCTTCATATTTCCTTCCTTCTCATGGGGGTGGGATTTACATAAGCATTTTCTGGAGTCCAGATAACAAAACCATGCCTTGAAAGGCATTTCACTTTCTCTGCCCACAATCAAGGCCAATACCTTCCAAGATGCAGAAATCCTTGATCAACAACAACAAAAAATTTGTACTCAGCATGTTTTGAAAATCTTCCAAATCACGACAAAATGAAGAACGAGGAGATGACAAGGCCCACTGCCAGCCTGGCATCCCGACTGCCCTTCCACCCAGGAATGTTTTTATCTTACCATGAAGCATGTCACATGCATCCTTTTCAAAACCCATATTTGCTTCTGCAGTTCCCACACAACAGAAAGCAATCCATTAGATCTTCCTAATAAACCGTAATCAATCCTTCAAAAGCTATGGACTCTTTGCCCCCCAAAGCCTGTAACCATATGCCTATTTGGCACATGTAGCAAGGTGGCCCACAGACAGATCAAGGGGTATGCATTTCAGATGAAACCATGTCTTTTTCGAGTAGCATTGTTACTAATGGCACATTAGATCTGAAATGGATGCACTTTTGATAGATAATGGATGATAGCACTTCCTTATTGTCAGTACCCACTCTCCACTGTTATGAAAAGTGGGTGCTCTACAGCATTTGCAGTGATCCTACAAAAGGAAAATTTCAGATTTAAATGTGTAACTGTTTCTAATTGTTATTCAGAATAAAAGGTTGTACTTCTTAAGTGTTCCCTCTTTTAACACTGTTTTTAGTACCTCCATTTAAAACCTGAAAATAAAAACGCTTTTGCATGAGAATGTGGAGCTATATGTTCATTGGGCGCTATCTTGGTGGCCGGGGCTAGACCTGAGTGCTCAGGCTTGGTCTACAGCACTACAGCACCCTCAGCCAAGCCCACAGAACTGGGAAAGACGCTGGATGATCAGGTCATTCAACCTCCCTTTCCACTTTTACAAGGCTGCCATTGTGTGCTGGCAGACTTCAGGATTCTGGAAAGGGATACAGTAATATGAGATTTTCTGCCTAAATTTCAAGTTTGATTACAAGCTATGATGGAACCATTCCCCCAATTGTGTTAAATAATCCAGGTTCGACATATTGAGCAGTTCCGCACCTGTGATTCCAGCCCAGGTTGAAAGTCCTTTTGGATAAATGTTTCCAAAGTCTCTTTCATGAACTCTTGCATATTTCTCCCTCTTGCCTTATGTGTGTCACTCAGTCCCTGGATGCAGGAAGGAAAGTCAAATGAGTTTCTTCAGTTCTATTGCCAAGATATGGAAACAACCCAAATGCCCTAGAAGAGGTGAATGGATTAAGAAGATAGGTTTAGAGTCTCCCTTGAGCAGGCGGTTGAGCACTGCACTGTGAAGCTCTCCGCAGCCTCTGCTGCATGGGTTCGATCCCGGCTGACAGGCGAGAATCCCACATGGCGCGGCAGACCTCTCCTGTCTCACCCGCTGCTCCCCTCAGCAGTGCATTCAGTCAGTCTGCCTGTTCTGTTCCCCACTCTGTCTCTGGTGAATCCTCTCACCCTCCCGCACATCTGGCCCGTACCCTGGTTCTTGTATAAATAAATAAATAAATCTTAAAAAAGAAGAAGATATGTTTATAGGCGCAATGGAATATTACTCGGTTATCAAGAAAAGATAAACCATGCCATTTGTTGCAACATGGGTGGAACTGGAAGGGATTATCCTAAGTGAAGTGAGCCAGAAGGAGAAAGATAAATACCAGATGGTTTCACTTTTATGTGGAATATAGGGAAACCAAACAAAAGACCAAAGACAAAATTTAAGACCCACCCCTGAAAGCTGACCATAGATCTGAGGCATCCAGGAGGAATAGGGAGGAGAGAAAATAGGGGGAGAGGAGAGCACAATGGACTATGGTGGAGGACTATGGGTGCTTTGGTGGTGGGAGCACTATGGTGCCACACTTGTGGGGAGAAGCCCTAAATTGTGAAAAAAGTAAATAAGAATGGGCCTCCCTGGTGGCGCAGCGGTTGAGCACTGGGTTGCGAAGCTGCCCGCGGCCTCTGCAGCGCCGGTTCAATCCCCGGCTGCTCCCCGGCCACCGGAGGAGGGTCCCACATGGCGCGCAGACCTCTCCTGCCGTCCGCTGCTCCCCTCAGCAGTGTACTTCGGTCCTTCTGCCTGCTCTGCTCCCCGCTCTGGCTCTGGTGAATTCTCTCACCCTCCCGCACTTCTGACTGTACCCAGTGCTTGTATAAATAAATAAATAAATAAATAAATCTTTAAAAAAAAAAAAAGTAAATAAGAATGTAAAGTTAAAAAAAAGTAGTCGCTGTACAGACCGAGGTTGGCTGAGAATGTTCTACCCTTCATGGCATTAGAGAGACATTTTTTCAGCAATAGAGTTTAACCTAAATCCCTTATGCTTAATGCTTACAGCATTTTTCTCCCTTTTTGTACTAATTAAGAATGGAAACGATTTAAAAAAAACATATCTTAAGAAAAGATGGAAAATAAAAAGGTGTTTTTGTTTGTTTATTTTTGTCTTTGGTGTAACAGCTTGGTATGAACTTTCTGCATTTTGGTATGTGCAGGGCTGCCCTCCCAACCACTGAATCATGCCTGGGAATTCTCAGTACCCCTACTCATAGCATAAGCAGCATTATATGCCTTGATGGTCCCTGGATTCCTTGTTGTCAACTAAACAAGCTCCTTTTTTGACTTCTTAGACTTACTGTCCCTTGCAACACTTTTAGGCTTTTCCTACCCTCTGGGGTTGTGGCTCTCAAAGGGAAGGCACATGATCTGCAACCCTTTTTTAATAAATCCTGAAATGGGGATTGGTCCTCTGTCACAATCCAAGACTATGTGGCCATCTCCTGTTAGCCCTTCTGAGTCAAAAAAGAGCTTGTTGTTAACTCATGGCACCAAACCCTTGTGGGTTTTTATAGGAATAGAGAGTTTTGCCTAAATCAGCGGAGACATGTGTGCCCTGCAATTACCCCATTAGCTATGGTGTTGGATATGCTGAAATGGGTGTGGTGTTCTGGCTTCTTCAGTGAATGGGTTTCCAAGATACTTCATGATTTGGTTTTAGGTCCACAGAAAAGCTTTTATTCAGTTGGTGCACAATCGTTAGAGAATAACAGTGGTTTCCCAGGATGACCAGATGATCCCAGTCATCTTGAAGAATCAGGACATGGCAGAAGAGGGCTTCTGCTTGCCGCCCAAACTAAGGACGATCTCTGCAAGCAGTGCAAGGTTTAGGAGCCTGATTCCACAAGTCCTCATGCTTTGCCTATCATTCTCTACCATTGGGATTGCTATTCTTTGATATGGCCCTAAATTTGCTCCTAATGGATTTCTTCTAGTATTACTGTAAGGGAGAAAGGATGTCCTGAGCAAACTCCATACAGGCTTTGTGGACTCCACCCCCACAACATTGGAAACTACAAATCCCATAATCCTTAAAGGGAAGTTGCGAGGACCTACAGGCAAAGTTAAGTAGCCATTTTCTCTCTTTGTAAATAAAACCAGCCATGTTAGTGGGGTCAGGCACTCTTGGCTCTTGCTCTCGGCCAGGCAGGTTTGATCTCTGTGGGTCTTTTCGGATTCCAGGTCGGCGGAATGGATAGGACGCATGTAAGAATTTATCTCCCTCTTTTCTCCCTGAGTTGTACATGTCCTCATTACCCTTCCCTTGTAAATAAACCTTTGTTAACCTTTTGTGTGTGCCTGCAGTTTAAGTCCCCTTTAAGTGCTCGGGTGAAGACCCACAGTCGGGCAACCCATTTTAGAGTGAGGTTGCCCTGTAATTTTATCCTCAAACTTGCTTGGATTTTCATCACTACTTCAACTAACTTTGAGTTTAACTGTATATCATCATTATAGTCACACTTTTCCCTAACACCCCTTCCACAGTAGAGTCTCTACTGATCATAACAGATTGGCATCACCGCTGACTTACTGAGCCTGTTCTCTGTAGCCTAATCAGTGCCCACATGTAAGAACAATTCTATATCATCTGCAGCCCTTTGAAGCTGGACCACTGAGTATTCACTTAGGAAAGGGAGAGTTGCAGAAAATGTTTTTTTTTTCCTTCCCTCCTCCCCATTCCCTGCCCTTTTCTTAGGTCTGTCCATAAGCTGCTGGCAAGCTTAGCAATTCTGAGAAAAGATTTCTCTAGGAATTGAGCTGCTTACCATCCCAGGAACACGCTTCTGTTATGTCAAACATCCTCTCAGCTCCTACCCTCTATATCCTTCCTAACCTTCAGAACCCTAATAATATTTATTTCTAATCTTTGCAGCTTTACAACACAATATGCTGATTTTCTGACATCAAACATATAGTATGATAGGGTCCTGAAAATGTTTCCCCCTCGTTATTGGTAGTAAAGAATTTCATTTGCTAGAATCTCATTGATGCTAAAAGAAGAGAGCTGGGCTGAAATGGAGAGCTGGACAGAATCCCAAAGCTGCTGTGTAATCTCTCTGACTCTCCTTTGGCAGATCCTCTGCAAGTGATAGCACATTACCCAAAGCTCCCACTGAGGAAGACCAGCCCGTTCCAGCCCTGCCTAATGACAGACCAACGTGTGTTCACGCCCAATTTGAAGAGAAAAAAAAAGCCCTGTCAGTGTGCAGCGTCTGTGGCCCAAAGCTAAAGCTGGGTCTTAAACCGTTTCACAAAGCCTCAAGGCCAAGGCTGCTTTGCCGGGTTGGGGGCACATGCCGCGCATGCGTGATGCTGGGTCGCTGGTGCGTTCTATTCACCCAGGGATTCCATCCCTCTAATGGCCCTGGCCGCTTGGGGTGGGCAGTTCATTGAACGGGGGTCAGAAAATGTAGGCTCTTTTTTCTCCAGCACTTCCCCTTAATCCATTTAGGGGTAATCCCTGCAATTCTCCACAGGAAAAAACTGCTTTCCACAAAGAAGCCAAGCTGATCATTCCCTTCTCTCTGTGAGGGTCTTGCCTCGGAAACTGTTGTAGGCATAACTTTCCCCCTAGGATCTATCTAGGTTCAGAATTACATCCCCTTGGCTGTCGTTTTCTGATATTCAGTATTCTTCTTGCTTACTACTACCTGTCATTTTCACCTGTTGTTTTGGTAGTCAATTCTTATCCTAATACACTTTGTAAAGCCTTCGTTTTATTCTGTGATATTTCTTTTATGTGTTTTATTTTTCCCAGAGAATGAAAGTTAAAGTTACATTTAAAAGGAGGAGACAGGAATCTCAAAGCACTCGGAAGGTGGGATATGCTTCTAAATTCAGATTTCAAGTGTTTTAGTCAGATGAAGATGATGAAATTCACTGGATCACTCAGAACATTAATGTTTGGATTCATAAGAATCAAGATAAACACATTTTAGTTCTAATACCTACTTTTGGGAAGATTAGGTAAGGTTGAAGGAAGGAAAGTATAAGTAAAAACACCCAGATCTTCTTTTCAGCCAGAAAGATTGTGCTTATTAAACGACACCAATATCTGAAATGTTAAACTCAAATAAGATTTGAAAAAACATACAAACACTGTTAATAAAGGCATTTCAACCCCCCCCCCAAAAAAAAGAGAAACATACAAGCAACCTTGACTTAGAAATGCTTTACATTCTTCGAAGCCCATTCCCTGCCAGTAATCTGTTCTAATAATCTTTTAGTGAGTCAACAACTACCAATTAGACAACAAATAAGATATCAACTTGCTTCATTGTTTTCCATATTAAGTATGGATTTTATTTCTTGTCCTCTTCCTCCTCCCATTTTCAAAGCTGGGAGAAAAGAAAAGTAACCTGGAGACGCAATGAAACCCAGGGAACAAAGAAGGGGTGGATATCCCAGGTATGAGAGTTGTCCCACCAAATTTTGCAAACACAGAGTGACCCAGGCCAATGAACTGTTCTCGCTTGTCCACGTAGTACCAACTCAAACGTCGAGAGCTACTGATTTCCATGAGCTCTCCCATCATCATAGTTTAAAATTTGATTCAAGATTATCTGACAGAACTCAGGCAGATGTTGGTTTTTATAAACAGATCCATGGCTATAAATAAAGAGGATCAAGGCAACCAGTTGAAAGGCTAGTTTGAAGTATACATTATATTGTTCTATATTATAAAATATACTTTGTACAGATTATATTATGATATATACATATATGTATATGTGGAGAGAAAGAAAAAGGGAACATAGAATGTCTGCGCAATGAGGACTAGATATGAATAAAAGAAAGCATATATGAAATAAACTAGATGTTTTTCATCTTCTAAGAGTCTAAAACTTATAAGAATAGTTTCACCATGTTAATACAAGTTGTTTTCTTCATTGACTTTTTAGAGCATTTAAGTAATAAGCTGAGTCTATTTTCTCAATTCTGCTCAGGATAAAGGGTAGCTTTGTATTGTTTTATCTAGTGGATAGCACCCAGTTCACTCTTGTCCAAATAAACAAACCTTGTCCCAATCTCTTGGCCAAGAAAAGCAGGAGTGGCAAGAGAGTTCTCAGAGGACTGGACCAGTCAAACATACCGTGATGTTTTAGAGAAATGAGGAAAATGGAATGGAGAGATTTCCTTTTTTTGTGGTGCTCTGGCACCCAACACACAGAAAAGCAAACAATCAGAAGGATTTGATGGCACCATCTGAAGAAGCAAGGGCAGACTTATACGAACACTTACAGGGCAGAAATCAATAGCACCAGCAGTAAGTACAAATGAGGCAATGCATCTTGGTGGGAAGCATGCTCAGGCACAGAGCATGCCTAGGAGCAGAAATGTAAGTAAAAGTGTGGGAACCTCCTCGGCTGCTCCCTTTGAACATCAGTGTTCATGGTCTCCCCTCAGCCAGCGCCACTAACTTCATCATTGTACAGACTATGTTCTGCCAGAGCATAAAACCTGGAAATCACCCCAGGGAGGGCTTTCTCCTCCTGGAATGTTGGAGAGGGCATTGTTGTAGACTCCAGGGGATGCAGGAGAGAATCTGGCAGGAGGAATAGTTTCCATCCTCCTGGCTGTGGAGTGAACAGGTGGCCCCAAATCTGTCTGTGTGGTGGGGAATGGAGGTGGGTGGGGAGAGGATGAATCTGAAAATATAATGTCCTGAAACTTAAATCTGAACCACTTAAAGGAGGGGGATGCAGCTAGAAGATAGTATTCTCAAAGTTTTCTACCATAATATCACTAATATCAGAGGAAACTGCATGTGCCTGGCTGAGAAAGGGTAGTTATTCGTTCGAGGCCACCATCTCCAGTCACAAAATGCATTGGCAGTCTTAGTTATGTTTAGTTTTTTTAAATTATATGATGGTCATATGTGTTATCACATAATAGGTCTGTGCTCATTTTAATATACATCTATAGTTTGAATTTATCTTTCCATTGAATTACTTCACTTGTCTTCCAGAGAATCATGTAGTAAACTTATGCTCCAGGAGGCCACACTGTGCCCTTCTTGAGACTGTCAGCACAGCCATGGTTGGGGCTTCTGCCATGAAAACAAAGCAGTAGGCCACAGTGGCAGTGAAGGGGATGCCCCCAGTGCTCTTCCTGGCCCCTCCTGGCATGACTGCTGAGTGCTCTGCTTGCCACATTTGGGCCCAAATGTGGGACAAACTTGCTTCTCGGATTTCTCTTAGTCTAGCTGAGATGGATAATTTTTTTCTTAAAAAGACTTGAAGGAGAAAAAAGAGAGGGAGAATAAATAGGAAATTAAGTCCAAGAAGCAAAAAACTTTCTTGCCCCTTCCGTGTGCTTTGACCTGATAGAAACACACTGGCCCTCAGAGGACTGGCACAAGCCAGCGGCCATTTGCCCACGGGCCAGCTCATGTCCTCCCGGCCTCAGAGGAGAAGGAATTATGGTCAGAGACTAGATGTGCCTTAAGACACATGTGTATGTGTGTGTTGTGTGTGTGCATTGTGTGTGTGCATTGTGTACACTGTGTTAATATGTTATGTGTATGTGGTGTTGTATGTGTTGTGTTATATTGTACCACTATTTTTTTAAAGATTTATTTATTTATACAAGAACTGGGGTACAGGCCAGAGGCGCAGGAGGGTGAGAGAATTCACCAGAGAGAGCGGGGAGCAGAACAGGCAGACAGACTGAAGACACTGCTGAGGGGAGCAGCGGGAGAGGCAGGAGAGGTCTGCCACACCATGTGAGTTTCTCCCTGGCCAGCCGGGAATGGAACCCACGCTGCAGAGGCTGCAGACAGCTTCACAGCACAGCACTCAACCCATTGAGCCACCGGGGAGACCCTGTACTGCTATTTGTTGTGTGTATCGAATATATTGCATTTATTTAGTGAGGATGTTTTTGTGTGGCTATATGTGTGCTCTGTTGTGTGTGCATGTGTGCTTTTACAAACCTTAGGATGTAGGGCTGTGAATCTTGAGCTCAAAGAGAGCTCAAGTCTATCTTCCCCTCACCCAGAGCCCTCCCACTCTGAGAGGTCTATTTTGTACTCAAAGATGGTAAGGCTGGGGTGACTGGCAGATTAAAAAATCCCAGCTCTTAGATGAGATGCCAACTCCTATATACAGAATTCTGTCTCAGTCTTGTATTCTATCAAGTGTAAAATAATACTAGATTCACACAATAAATACAACACTCACAAAAGAATTCTAACTGTAGAATAGCAAGAGGACAGCCTTATCATAACAGTACAATACAGAATAAAAGCACCAAGCTTCCATTGACAATATAGAGGAGGTTGAAAATAGTCTGATTTAATTATTTCATGACAGTCTATATTATAGTATATGCAGGTAGACAACATTTGTATGAAAATACCGACGATATATCTCAGGTCTTCCCTCTATAATAGTAAAGGAATTGGCAGAGAGAAAAGGAATCTATTTAGTTGGAAATAATTTATCTGCATTTAGAGACCAAACCCTGCAATTGAATTCAGTCTCTGAAACTTGGGTAAATTGAAGGATTTTGTTTCTACTCTGACCTTTGGAATTTTGCTGATTAAGAGTGGGTTGGTAAGCACAGCTGGGCCCTCCTTGCACTGAACTGACCAACTACAAACCAAGCAATACTGTTAGGCAACCAGCTAGTACTGGTTAATCTTCACTGCTCAACTGCCTGTATCCAGGTGCATGAAAGAGCCTTCGCCTTTCATCTTTGTCCTGTCCCACTTGGACAGGAGGGCACGATTCTATGAGATGGGCTGTTGTACACCTTAGAAAACATTTCAGTGACAAGGAATGAGCCCCGAGGCTCATTAGGCTGGCCTCCCAGCCTAATCACATTCAGAGGGCAGAATACTTGGTTCACCTCTATTATAGCCAGATTCCACCTTTTTCTCCACTGTGACCAGACTGGACCTGTGGAAATATAGGTGGTATTAGTGCACACTGTATTATCAGGGGAATCCTCATTGCAGACTATAAAAAGAAGACACCAGAATTAACCACGAAATCCAGTTTGTGGTCTCTGGGTTGACAGAAAGGACATTTTGCAGGGTAACTGTGTGTTAAGGATATACTTTGCTATCTCCCCTGGCAGGGTCAGTTGGAGGGAGAGCTAATCACTCAGTAAACAGAGAAGAAGATGCTTATACTTAATAAGCCATTGCAAATGGAAAAAGCAAGCTCCTACCCAATGTGATTCTCTCTAGAAACAAATGGCTTGGATCCAACCACTACAAAGCCCTTTCAGAATGCTGAGAGGTCTCCCGGTCCCAGCGCCCCCCAGAATGTAATCCTTCTGTATCTTCTCTTTCACACGGAAGTAGCTTTAACAAGGAAAGAGGAAATGATTGTGTGCATGCGTGTGTCACAGTAGTGATTTTTTCTTTTGTCTGAAGTTACAGAGCTCCTGATGTGCAGTACATCCTTCTCTCTGGGGAGCAGACGCAGCAATTAAAGGGGAGGGCCAGACAAGCACTTGAGGCTGAGGTGCTGGGAACTGCCTCCACTTTGCCTTCCCAAAGGGTGTTCCCAGCCCCCTTCCTCCTCACTCCCTGAACCCCCAAGAGCTGAAACACTACTCAGCTTTAGCGGTTCAGCAAGTGGCAAAGTTGGCCTGGGTGCAGAAGGGAGGTCAAGGTCTTTGCCAAGGCTTGCTGTTCTGGTTTCTCTCATCTCTGTCCTGTGCCAACCCTCCTGTCAGATGAAAGAAACCGTGTGGTTCATTGGGCCAAGGAAAAACTCAGGCTAAGAGCCTCAGCCACGACCTTGTCACCACAGTGATTTCCTTTTATCATCTTGTGCCCACTCTAGGTATTTTCACTTAAAATGTGGGCAATAAAAACACTAACCTGTTTCCCCAGTCTGTTATATAAAAAGTAAGAAAGGGTAATAGAGTGTGTTGGAAATACATTACACCACCACACACAACTACTAAATAAGACCGGCATGGGGTTTCGAGCAGATCGGGTGGTGTAAGGAAGTGGAGGGGTGCTTTGTACCTGAGGTAGCTTCCAAAGTAGGGAATTCCCAGAGGAGAAGGACAGTCCACACACCTGCTATTTCTCAGCTTTTTTTCTAGAGAAGAGGATTTCAAGATTTCCTCCATCCTCCACATGGCCCATATTTGAGACACTAACATTTCTTTCAATAGGAATAAGTCAAAGAATCCAGGAAGAAGATAAACACATTTTCTCCCCTCTCTCCTCTCTACTAAAGATAGAGTGAATCTCTGCTCTCCTTCTAGGAAAAAAGATAGAGTTCTCGGGCCTCCCCGGTGGCGCAGTGGTTGAGCGCTGGGTTGCGAAGCTGCCCACAGCCTCTGCAGCTCCGGTTTGATCCCCGGCTGCTCCCCGGCCACCGGAGGAGGGTCCCATATGGCGGCAGACCTCTCTGCTGCCCGCTGCTCCCCTCAGCAGTGTACTTCGGTCCTTCTGCCTGCTCTGCTCCCCGCTCTGGCTCTGGTGAATTCTCTCACCCTCCCCCCGCTTCTGACTGTACCCAGTGCTTGTATAAATAAATAAATAAATAAATAAATAAATAAATAAATAAATAAATCTTAAAAAAAAAAAAAAAGATAGAGTTCTCGCTAATGCTATAGTTCCCTCGATTTTCCAGCTTTGTAATTAAGAGGGGCCAAAATATGAAAATCAAATATTAGTTCTGCGTGCCCCTCTATCTTGGGCATTTCTCCTCTTCTTTTTCTAGAGCTAGTCTCAAAAGTTGAAGAAAATCAGAGATTTAAAATAATTATCAGGATATTTCTACTCTACTAAAATCTGTAGCTTATTTGCCTCACCAGTATTATTTTATTATGCTTAGATATTTACACTTAAGGGACTATTTCAAAACCACAGTGAGATACCACTTCATTATAATATAATATACATACAATATACCTAATATGTAATATGCAATGCATATATTATTTTTAAAAAAACAGAAAATAGCAGGTGTTGGTGAGGATGTAGAGAAATTGGAATCCACTGCTGATGGGAATGTAAAATGGTGAAGTAATTGGAAAATGGCATGGCAGTTCCTCAAAAAATTAAAAGTGGAATTCCCGTAAGATTCAGCCATCTCCATGCTTGGGGTCTAGACTCGGAAGAATTGAAAGTGGAATCTCAAAGAAATACGTGTGTGCTCCTAGATTCCGTGCAACATTATTCACAGCAGCAAAAAAGGTGGAAGTAATCTAAGTGTCTATGACAGACACACGCATAAAAAAAATGTGATCTGTTCATACAATAGAATATTATTCTGCCTCAAAAAGAAAAAAAAAAAGTCTCATGCTACATGTATGAGTGGTGAGGACATTATGCTAGGCGAAATAAGCCAGTCACAAAAATACAAATATTGTAAGATTCCACTGTTCTGAGGCACCAGAGTAGCCAGCTCAAAGAGACAAGACAGCCGAATGGTGGTTGTCAGGGCTGGGGGAGGGGAAATGAGGGAGTGGGTGCTCAGTGGACACAGTTTCAGTTTAGGAAGAAGGACACTGATGACTGCCATCACACAGTAATGTGAGGGCACTTAATGCCACCAAACTGTACACTTAAAAATGAGTAAGGCAGTAAATTTTATCACAGTTTAAAGATGTGTACATCTGACATCATTGTTCTGCTCTCATGACGTGCTTGAGCGAGGACAGGCATTCTAATCTCCATTCTACAAACTTAGAAAGACAAGACAGAGGACCTTAGTTCTTTAACAACTCCTGGTCTAGACTAGTAAGCTCTGGCACTTTCCTGTGGAATCTAAACTCCAGATCAAGACACCCCTCCCCCATCTCTAGGATTAACCATCAGGTATCTTAGCCTGCCTCCAGGCCCTTTCCGATTCTACTCCTTTGCTTGAAGGCATGGAGAAGGTCAACCGCACTGTTAAACAGCCAGGCAGACAGCAGCTGTGGGACCTGAGGGAAGGGTGGAGGGTGGTTTGAGCCTGACTGGCACCTCTTTTCCTATTTTTAATCGTTGCTCAGAGATCTCGCCTCCTGCTACCTTCCATCCTCTATGGAGACCCCTGACCGGAGAGGAGGGCATGGCCCTATTGGTATACCCTGTGACCACTGGCCCTCACAATGATTGGAACCCTCACAAGAGGACGGGGGCCCTCAGTTCCAATCCATCTTCTAGGTAGAGGGCCCCTCTCTTCCATCCCTTCCTGCACCTAGCTTCCTTTGCTCCCTCCAGAGCCCCCTCTGGACCTTCACAACCTGTCAGACTCCAAGTAGCAGCTTCCAGTCTCCAAGACAATCTCCTCACAATCCAAGCCCCCCACCTCGCCCCTGCCCCCCAGGAGACACTGGGTGTCTCCTGAGGCCATCAGTTGGGAAGTTTTTTCCTGCTTCTTTACTATTATCCTCTTTCAACTCCTTTCCCATCCCTCTGGAGGCTTCTTTGGCTGTAGACCGTTTCATTACGGTTTCACCTGTTCCTTTCCGAAAACAGGTGCACCTACCCTGGGGCTTCTTGGAATTTTCCGTCACAGGCCAAAAGGAAAAAGAGAGCGCCTGAACGACACCAGGGCCCCATTCAGGCAGGTGCAAGCCGCTCCTGCCTCTTCTGTGGCCTGGGGGAACGAGAAGGGAGGCGAGGGCGGGGCGCAGCGGCTGGTCCCCGGCGGGCCGGAGAGCTGTGGCCCGGGCTCCTGGGAAGGTGGGCTTCGCGCCGCTCGGGAGTTCCCAAGCTTGTGGACCGCGGTAGTTGGGCGGGGGCTCTCCAGACTGGAAAAGTGAGGAGGTGCCCCTCTTCCGTCCCAAGCGAGGACCTCCACCCAGCGACAGCTTTTTGCTGCTCCCGTTAGATGGCGCTCAAGACTTTCTAACCACTTGTGCAAGTGAGGCTGGCCCGGAACAAAAAGAACCGCAGGGTGTGAGTGTGAGTGTGAGTGCGTGTGGCTGTCAGGGCGCGCGCAGGGCCGGCACAGGCGCGGGCGTCCCCCTGGCACCGCGCGTGGCCCCGTCACGGGTCAGCCCGGCCTCGGGCGGGGCGAGCTCCCAGGAGGGCCCACGCCCCGCCAGTCGAGAACTTTCGCCCAGCTTCTCCCTTTTCCCAGCTCCGCTCGCTCCCGGGCCCCGGCTGCGCTGTCCGGAGACGAGCCGGGGCCGCAGCGCAGCCTGGGGACGCCGGCTCTCGCCGCCTGCCCGCCGGGCTGGGCTGCCGAGAGAAGTCGGGTGTGCGGAGTCGGGAACAGGGCGCAGGAACTAGTCCAGATGACGCGCACGTTCCATCCCCTTTCTCTGCCTTGACTTACCACCCCCAGCTCTCAGCAACCAGGGGCTCTCTTCTTGAAAGAAGGGGCAGGTGCGGGTTTTGTTGTTTCACCCATGCCAATGAAATCGTCCAGTGTGAGGCTCAATAAACTTGCGTGCGCGTTTCCAACAACACAAGGCAAAGTTTCTTACTGTGCCCGAGGCCGGCGGAGCCCCTGGTGAAGTCAAACAGCCGTCGTAAAAAGGAAAAGAAAAAGGTGGGGGGAAGTAAAAGCTCCTGGGGACCCTAAGGGGTAAGATGCAATTGAGAATTTTAAAATAACTGTTTAGGGGATCAGGGAGCTTTCTCTCCGACATCGAATTCCTCTCTCCTTGCGCACCCTCCGAGGAAAAGGACACAAAGATCCCGTCCCCTCGTCCCCTCCCTGGTGTAGCAGGCTGAGCCGGCACTGGCGCGCAGAAGGGGTGCGTCTCCCCAAAGTGGAGAGCACGCGGGAGCGGAGAATTGTCTTTGTGCCTCCCCGCGACTGTCAACTTCGCCGCGCGGCGGTTCTCCTTTAAGAAAGTAGCGATCACTATGAATATTTAATGCAGAGCGCGGGCCGGCCGGGCGGAGGGAAGCCCACCAGCCCCAGCCCCGGCCCCTGCGCGCCGCGGCCCGGGCGCACAGCGACGCGTCCGCACAGCCCTGCCTTGGGGAGCAGCCCGGAGCCGGAGCGCGGGGATGAACTGGAGGCAAGGACTGGGGAGAAAGGGCGCTGGGCACCGGGGAACCGGCTCCGGGTGGGTGGGCCGTTGCGATCATTTTCATAAGAAAGCTGAAGTCGCGGGGAGAGAGAGGATTTCTCGCCCTCAACGCTCTCCCTCTATAACCGGTTTTCTGCAAGAAGCGGGCTCGGGAGCTCAGAGCCCTCAGTGGGCGCTCTTGTCTTTGATGGTATTGAGAAAGTGTGGTTTCAAAAGTTACTCCGACTGAGGCCGGTTTCCCGTTGGAGTTTGGAGTGGAAGGTCCCCCACCCTCACCCCCCGGGTAAGTCCTGAGTGAGGGGGTGCGGGCAAGAGGAGCAAGGGGAAAGAAGCGGGACCGCGAAGCCCCGGGGCTCGGGGCACCCTGGCAGAAGTTCTTCGACTGGGTTCAGGGGGAAAAAAAGGGAACCAGGTTGAAACGAGGACCCCCAGCACAGAAGGGCGTGTGTGAGGGTGTAGGGGTGTGGGTGGTAACCCGGGAAGAGAGGTCGGATTCTCCCAGTCCAGGCCGCGGGCAGTTGGGAAGGTCTGACCTGTCTGTGGGTGTCTTTCTTCAAAGACCCGGGGGAAACTTGCCCTCGCTGTCGCTGACCCTCTTCCTGCGAAGGAATAAAACGAACTTGCTCAGATACTCCATTCCACTAGAGGTTTAGTTCTTTCTGCTTTCTCATTGAGTTTCCTTTTGGCTTTCAGTGAGAACAGCAGTCATGTGCCCTCAATTCTATTATATATATATATATACACACACATATATATACATATATATAATGATCCCATCTGGAGAAATTAAAAATCCAGATCTGTAATGTTTATTCTTAGATAGTTTACAAAAAGCAGGGGGGAAATGTGTGAGACACATGTCTGCAAATATAACAAAAGTACTTTTCTTTTTGCTTGGAAAAGTTGTCTGCAAATGGCTTCCCTCTACTGATTCTGGACCACCTGTACTTCCCCGTGCAACTAAATCTAAATCGAGTCAGAAATAAAGCACTAATCTGATCAAGCAATTAAATACTAATTACAACTATTAATGACTTTATTAGTAATGATTGAAGTTAAGGACTCCAAACCCGATCAAGGTAATCAAGCTGTTTCAAAATGCTGTTACCTAAGACTTTTATAGCACTACTCCCCAGTAAAGGAGGCAAGAAAATAGACATGATGTTTTCAAAGAGTTCTGCAGAAGGTATCCCACCGTCAATGCTGAATTTCTTTCTTTCAGCATAGTTTATTGCTACTTCTGTCAATAACGGAGCCTACATTTCTGGCAGTGTCAAGTTATGTAAAGTGTAATTGATGATGGTGGTTACAACATATTTGGTTTGGATGTAGAGTTGGGGTGGGGAGGGTGCATTCTCTCTCCAATTACTTTGGTAATACTGAAAACTCTGAAAGATTTTTAAGGAACAAGTGTTTTAAATCTTCAGATGGGGTAATGGATATGGGGTGGCCAGGAGGTGAAGAAGTGAGGGGTGGTAAACTCAGGGAGCAAAGAAGTCCGAACTTGGTCTATGTTCTAAAATTTCTTTTTGCCCATGGGTTGAAATGATTTGGGCTTATCATAAGCCGAGTGACTGTTTGAAAAGATAAGGTTAGTGAAAAATAGCCTGTTGGTATAAAGAATACTGTTGCTGGGTTTATTTATTACTAAAGACGGTTCACCACCCCTCCTTGCCTCTTTATTGACACCATTTCTTACCCCAAATGGAAACCATGTTCAGGTCTGGCATGGGAGGAGGAGGCACAGGGAGAGGGAGGGAATAAATTGCTGCTGGGAGTCCATAGCAAGGAGAGAGGAAGGGGCAGCTTGCAGACCTCTGGTCAGTATTGCTAATCAGGCAGATTAAGCCACAGGGCAGTTGGAGGAGCTGGCATTTCAGCTCCGTGCAGGTCACTTTCTCGCTGCCCTAGAGTTCAGCCCTTCGTACTGGTCTGTCAGGATACTATGTGAATCGGTAATGCATTTCAGGTCTGCCTTGCTGGGGACATCTCCCCAGTACCTCAGCTCCAGTTGGAGTCCCACAGCAGCAGCACACATCTGGTTCTGATGTATTTGCCATGGCTGATGTGGAAATGCCCAGGCTGCATGGCAGAAACCTGAGCTGCTTGCAACTAGCAAACTTTTCTGCTAAACAGTGTAAAAGTTTGGATAGTTTTAGAGTGTTGGGTGTCCCCTGCTCTGGAGTTGAATGAAGCACAAGACTCCTCCCCGTTCTCTTTTGTTAGAGTTAATTACCTGCAGAGAGGGCATCTCACACCTCAGCCAAGAAATAGAGCGGAGAAGGAATCCTCCTCAGGTGACAGGATGGTATGGGATAACACAGAAGGGCCTAAAAACCTCACCTGAATGAAATGGGCCTGGGGTATTCTCCCTTCAGTGACTCGCTGGGTACAAGCTTCTTTTGCGCAGCTCAGGCAGTTAGCAACCTACTTAAGCTTCTGAGTCCTGAAAGAACTACTGCAGCTTCTTTGAGTGGGCAGCCTGCTCCAGAGGCAGATCTTAGCAGGATAGCTTCATATGTTAACAACAAATTGCTTGTTGCCCCTAAGAACCCAAAAGCACCTGGTGAACAAATTCGTTCTGACCCTGAGAATCCCATGAAAGATGAGGCAAGAGGCTGGCATGAGGCTCTGTAACTCCCAGGAGTTTGGACTCTGCCTTCCACTAAGCCTGCAGGGGGGAGAGGGGCTGCACTGGGAACAGGGCTAAGAAAATCCTTTGTTTCCCTTCCTTGGGTCATGGTCAGACCAGCCTGAGACAACAAATACCTACCAGGAGGGGTATGGGTGGAGGACAGAGCTGGCCTGTGGTCCTCTGTGGCTGTCCCACCGGGACTTCCAGGGCTTTGCACTGAAAGAGATGCCCAAGTTCTCCCAAAGTGCCCTTATGCACCGGACAAGGTGGCCTAGGCAGCATATCAGGGACCATTCGGTATCTTAGACCTCCCACCCTCTCCCCTTACTGTATCTGAGGCCCATACAACATAGGTCTGGGAGAATCTGGTGGAAGGATCTGATGAGAGTTAGAGGCAAGTTTCTTCACCTTGCAATTTGTTTGGAAATTGACTTATGAAGAGGTAAACAAATACTCTGTCACCCAGATAGGGCTTCCAGGGTGTCAGAAAACCTTCCCCCTCCTGGTGAACTCCTGAAACCCCTCCACACACACACATACATACATACACACACACACATACACACACACACACATCAAAGTGGCTCCTGTGCCTTGTTCAGATAACCTGGGAGAAGGAGGTAATCTGTCCTGTGCATTGAGTCAGTACAAGTGAGTTTTATTTCTTAAAAATAAATAATGTAGCTTTAAACTTTTCCTCCTACTTCCATCAAGGTCTGTTGTCAGCAACCATAACCCACCCATATACTTCTTTTTCCTTTCTTCTTTGTGGCTTAAGATTGCATTTTTAGGAGAGCTTGCTGTTCATGTCAGCAAGTATCCCTGTCTCCACCCTCACCCCATTTTTCTGATCAGGATTGTAGTTGGAAATCACACACCACACACACAATAAATTCTTTTTGAAATGTTCTTCTATTCTGCCCCACTAGAGGAGTTGACAAGACATAGACACATTAAATTGCATAAAATACAGTGGACTGATCAGCCAAAATGCATTTCATTTGCACTTGCATGTAGCCAGGAGCTTGTGTCACTCATGCTGCAGCCCCCTGGGCCAGGCCCACTGACTGACTGGAATGTCTGAGCTGGCCCCACTGCAGGGGCCATTTGTGAGGTCAGAGCCCCAGCCCTGGCCAGGCCAGCAGGGGTTGGGAGAGTGGGGAAGCCTTTGGAGGTCTGGCTAGAAGGTGTTGGGAAATCCCTTCTCACCCCAATAGTGCTTCCTGCAGGCCTTTCCAAGGCATCGGACTTGCTTTCCTGATAAAGGCCACGGTGACTTAAAGACACCCCCAACACACACACATACACACACACACACACACACACACACCACCTATATGAAGGTGTCTGCAACCATTATAAGGGACTTCCCCTAGGATGAATTGAAGAAAGGAGACTCTTTCCAAGTAAATCACTGATTAGATTTTACACCCAGTTTACCTCCCTCCTGAAGTCTTTATCTTCATCACTTTATCACCTCTGCTTGATGGGTCCCTCCAAGTTATTTCTAGTCCTGGACTCTGCCTGAACTTCTTGCTTCCTGTGCACTGAACCCCACTTCTGGGCAGGAGTTCCCAGAGAAATCCCTCTTCCACAACTCCCAGAGGCTTGTGAGAGCTGTTTTGGGAATGTTAAGAAGCCCCTTAGGGCTCAGTTCCGGGTCTTTATTGTGTTCCTCCCCACGTACCCCTCCACCCACTCACTCTCCTGTGGTTGGTCTGAACTCTGCCCATGTCCTCCTGAGACTGGGGCAAAACTCCTACCTGTCGGCTGGGCTGCGCTCAGCGCTGGATCACCGCCGGGATTCTGTGCTGGCTGGGGACGCAGTGTAGATGGTGGGAGAAACCAGGGCCCTCCGGGAGCCACAGAGGGATCCAAGTGCCCAGCTTAGGCAGTGGGAAATGACCACCGAGCTGCTGTGAGTGCTCTGTCAGTGCTTCCGGGGGGCGTCCTTTTGATCGTGTCCTGCTTGCTTTCCTCCAAAGGCCATGGTGACTCAGAAACCCAACACCTCCGGAGCACTGTTTTCCCTAGAGCTCTTCTTGCCCCACAGGGAGCCTTGTTTCTGGGCTCCAGTTGCCGACCAGATTGCAGCCCATGACTTTCCCGGGGCTGACGAAGAGTAAAATGTGTTGCCCAAACAGACCACCACTTCACCGGGCTGCCCCAGGAGCAGCCACCTACCAGGCCTATCGATCCAGGCAGCCACTCACCCATGCGAAGGCGGCCCCCAGGAACTAGAGCCGAGGCTGTGAAGTCAGGCTGCCAGCTCCACACCATTGACAGCCCTGGCACGTCTGCGGAGCCCAGGGGGAACAATCAACGGACTCTATGTCCTGGGAGATGGGGACACGCCTGTAAGGTGTGTGATCCTTTAAAGATCCTTGGAACTACTCTTTGCATGAATCCTTTGTTACAGCTTTGTCAGCTTGCTTGCCTTCAGCTGCTCCCAGGCCTATTAACCCCCACCCCTATTTCACCCTCCCTCCCTCCCCACCTGGCAGAGAGGTTCTGGCGCCTTGGAACTGCCCAGATCAACCGCCCTACTCCAGATCTCCTCCTGCAAAATGCTTGTCTTTTGGTTAAGATCTCCCCTTCACATTTGGGACACATAAATATGTTTGCACTGGCTTTGCTTTGGGGTAACGCTCTCCTGGAAGAACAGGCTTTCTGAATGTGACCTCCAGCTGCTGCAGTGGTGGAATCCAGATGCGGGTGAATAAGTAGCACTCCTGCCAAGGACAGGGATGACTGAAGGGTGGGGGGGGCAGCAGGATGCATGGGTAGGGGGTAACCTGCCCTCCCACAGTAAGGATTTTAGGATTCTGACAGCAAGATCAAGGGGAGGATAGTGCAGCTCTGAACTAACTTGACTCGTACAGGGTACAAAATAACCAGCCCCATGTTCTTGAGTGACTTGAGCCCTATCCCAAGTCACAAATTTGATATGACTCCTCTCTAGCCAAAGAGGAGTGTTTAAAGGCAGGTGTTTAAAGGATGCTCTGGCACACAAGAGTTGCAATGGCTGTTTACATGTACACAAGCTTGCATGCATCCCCATCTATAGCTACACATTTCTCCACTTCCTCATAGTTTTCCACTTGTTTTCACTTCCCATTTTTAGGACTTGATACCTACACCTAATCATTTGCAGAAAAATCAACTGTGTACCTCTCCCTGGAGAAGGTTCTGCATATTATGTAACACATTACAAAGGCATTCCTTGTGTTACCATTTTGCTACAAATCAGCCTGCACAAGATTTTCCGGCCCTGTGGGGTGGTGGTAGAGGAATCAGGGTGATGAAAATGGAGATGAAGGCTTTTTATCCCCCTTCTTAAAGAAGTTCAAGATTCAGAAACAAAGGGTATAGGTAACTGATCTGTCTCCCCTCACTCCCAACTGCTCACCTGCAAGGCTTGCTTTTTGCTTTTTGATAAACAGGAAAGCCAGTGGAGATCAGGTACATACGTAAGTGGCTCTCATCTCCAACAGCTACTCCTTTCCCAAAAGCAGAAGTCCCACTTCAGGTGCTAGATGCTCAGTACCCTTGGACTATGCACAATTCCACTCCCCTAGACTTCATTGGATGCCTTGCTTAGCATCTCTCTTTTCAGAAACATCCAGGACAACTATTAAATAGTCTTGGAAGAGTTAAAGGCACAGCTCAAGGTGGAAATATTTTTTTTTAAACCCTGTTTTGAAGAAATCTTTAGGGAATATAAAGCATAACCAGTAGAATTGTCTGAGCAACTTTGAAAGATTTTCTCCCAAAACTGTTAATGAAAAATGGTTTGTAGATGTTACTTTGTTCACTGAAGAATTTTTTCCAATTGTAACCTACAAGTTCTCAAGACCAAGCTAGTAAAACATTATTTTCATTTTGTTGGTGTCTGGGTGATGCTGTACTTTCTGATTAGACCTATTTAATTTTTTAAACTCTGCTGGAGTTTTCAACCTTGGAAATGTAAACGGAAAGTAGACTTTCTCCTTCGGAGACTAACAGGATGCTTACAAGGGTGGAATAGAACAAACCCTCGTTGCCCCCTCTCACACCTCCAAGTTGCCCTCTCTGAACCTGGGTAGTGAGGGTGGCAGACTTTGGCACCTTTTATTTCAGTACTGGCACAAACTGAGCTTTTTGAAATGAATATCTATTCTACTCTATTTCAACATGCAATGTTTCAGCCGACTAAATGGGTTTGCCTTTTGCCGAGAGGCAGTCCTGGAAGACGGAACTAAAGTGCACACTCCCAGAAAGCACTTGATCAGAACATCACTTGTCCTTTTGATTGTGTCTTTCTGTATTAAAAAGATGTTTTTGCCTTCCTCAGTGTCTGTCCCATTATTTTGCAACTACAATGAACTATGGGCAGCAGTTACCATTCTTTTTATAAACCTGTCTCACTTGGGACCACAGAAAGTCCCAGAAGTACCTAAGTTGAGGACACATCAGACGTGTCCTCGCTACTCACCAGGTCACCGGGAGATTCACACTCAGTTCAGCTTTCCTCTGGACAGCTCCCTCCCAAACAAGCCCTTCTCCCAGCTTGCAGGGAAAGGGGTTCACTCAGAAAAGGCTTCCTGAATTTAAAAGACCAGATGCGGGTTCACCATGTAAATGTTATTAGCTTTGACAGGTGACTGGGAAGCCATGAGCTAGCATCATCCTGGGTACAATTGTGCTCAGGAAAGAGCGAGGGGGCAGGTACATTTCTACAGATGTTTGTGAAACTATAGCAATTGAGTTTTACAGACAAAATTTTGGTATATTCCCAACCAGCCCAAGTTATTTCAATTTTACTTTTGTTCACATGTGTACACGCACACACACACACACACACACACACCCCTCAATCAGCACATTTCCAAATGGGCAACTCTGATGATGGAACCACTATCAACAAATTTATTTGCTGAAGAGTTTAAAAAAGGGGGGGGGACACTTGATATCCTTTTAAATGGTTGTTTTATAATGTTAACATACCTCACAGATAAGAATTGGCCCAGCACCCTGCTCCTTTTCCAGGAACAGGTAAACTCACCACTCTTTTCCCTCCTCCAAGACCATACATTTTTAAAAGCTAAAATTTCTCCTTCCAAAGGGAGGAAAAGGAATGAATTCCATTAATGAATTACACACGTGGAATGTGGCTTGTCTAGGGCAATTGTATTTGTAAATAAATGGCTTCCTGTTTATTATGTGCATTTTACTGGGGAAAAAACCCGAATGCCTCTGAGCACTTAATGCAGAGGTTTGATAGTCACAGGTTTTTGTTGTTGTTGTTGTTGTTGTTGTACACAATAGAAAAAAAATCAGGTTAAATTGAGGCACTGGGGGTGGGGGGCGGTTCACTACTCATTATCTTTACCGGTCCTGGGGAAGACTGACCTCTAAAGTTGCCAACATTTGCCCAAGTGCCAGCGCTCACTGGGAATGCCATTGGAATCAACCTGGGGGTTTCTTTTGCCGCTGAATCTTTCTCAAGCCGACTGCCGCCTCTTTTATACAGTTTCAAAAGCTAAGCCCACAGGATCCCGGTGCCCCTTCTGGGCAAAGACCTGCCGCCTGGAGCCCCTGCACTCCCCTGCTGCCGGCGCTTGCCTACAGCTGGCTTATTGCCGCTTCTCAGGCCAGAGGCCCCGCGATCCCTGAGCAGCGACTGAGCACGGGAGATAGAACAGGGACTAAACCGGACTGAACCGATGAACCTACCCCAGCACTCCTGGGGCACTGGAGTTTCTGAACACCCATAGCTGAGGCCTGGGCCCAGGACCCAGGGTACCCCCAAAACTCCACTCCTAGAGGCCCGCAGGGTCAGGCTACCCAAATTTTCCTCCTCCTGCCTTGCCCTAGCTAGACGGCCTCAGCCTCCTAGACCTCCCAGCAATCCAAAACAGTGTGACCTGCCCGCAAGTGAGGTGGATCTACTCTGAGTCTTATTCCCTCTTCCCCACACACTCAAACATTAGGAATGTAGCAAAAGGTGGGACTTTTATTCTAAACCAACAGGTCCCCTTCCACGTTCTAGACCCTTTGGGAAGAGGGTCAAAATGCTGCCTTCCAAGAAATACCAGGCTCTGGGCTTCTCACAGCTTTTGAAGACCCGAGATCCAGCTTTGTCTTTACTTTTCCTCCAAGGCTCTAGGGCTGGGAGCAGCAGCACAGAGGCTCTCAAACAACCCTGGCCAGCAGGCCCTGAGCTCAGCCCCTTTGAAGGCTAAGGTCTCGAGAGTGGGCCTTGCCTCCTGAATTCCCCCTCAAGAAGCTAACTCCTAGGATGCAAAAATCCGCAAAATTGGAGCAGAGGTGAACTGGCGCTTCTACCTTCACTTCTTTCCCGGGTGTTCCAAAAAGGTATTGCCAGCAGCCCTGAAACCCAAGCTCACTAGAATTCAGTAACTCGCCCTAACTTCCAAAGAAACTTTTAGAAGTTTCTCCCTTTCCCCAGTTTCTTAGGTGTTCTCAGTCACCTGCCCCATCCATTATCCTGTCAACTGCCCTTTAGTCTGTAGAGCTCCCAAGGCCTGAGTACTTCCAGAACAATAATAATGGTTGTTATTAATCGGCCAGGGACTGAAAGCTAGCAGCAGAGGATTGGGGAACGAGAGGGAACAGTAGAAATGCTGATGAAAAGGGATTTCAACCTGTGTTTCAAAGTTTCAGTTGACAATTATCAGTAGCCCCTATAGACAACTCCATTAAAAAAAAAAAAGAATTTACTACTGCTCTTGAAAAGCCGTTATTTTTCTATCGCTTTTAGGAAGATAGATGAACAAAACATTGCGTTTCAAGCCATTTTGATCTGTAATTAAATGGCAGGATCGGTTTGTATTCTCCTACGGCTTTTACAGAAGTTGCAGTGATCCAAAGTCGGGTTGCTGTGTCAGAGTGGCATTTTTATTAATGAGAATACAAAAAGCTTGCATATTCTTAGCCCTGCTTGAATTTAGTTGCTAAGCAACCGGTGTATGGTAATTCATCCGCGAAATTTAAATCTTTGAGAAAGGATTGTGCGTTTTGCTGAATGGTCGCCACGAGGAAAACAACTTGTGGGACGGGCAGCAGCTGTTAAGGCTCGGCCGCCGGGCCAGGCCGGGTAGAACAGGGATCCCGGTACCCCTCCGCGGCTGCCACCGCCCCACCTCGGCGCCCAGCCCTGCCCTGCGGCCTGGAGAGAGACGGGATTCTGTCGCTGAGCAGGGTACCCCTGCACCACCCTTCTCAGCTCCTCTGGTCTCCCATTTCCACTGGAAGCAGGCCCTGCACCTGAGCAAAGCTGTCTGCCTCCCTAGGGCTTGCGAGTCGCGGCAATGAATTTCCGTAGCCCCCTCCCTCCCTCACACTCACAGGCACGCTGCACACGCACACACGCGCGCGCACACACACACACACACACACACACACGCGTACACACACACACACACACACACACACACACACACACCGCGCACATCGTGCCGCGGCGAGAACGCCAGTTGCCCTCCTCCCAGACCCCTCTGAGGTCACTTCCAGAGTCGACTCTTCCTTGAGGAAGACCGGACTCATAAAGAACGCAGTCCACAGCTCGCCAGAAGGCCAGGCGGCTGCCAGTGGCCGGCAGTGACATCATAGGCTCCTGCTCGCCACCCTCGCGCCCACATTTTAGGATACAGGAACAAACACGGATGTGAAATCAAGAATGAAAGAGAGAGTAATCTAATTAATAGGCCATGAGCCAGGCTAACAAAATCAAAGAATCTGATTACACAACTACCCCTCTTGCTATCTCCGCTGCCCCCACCCCCAACCATCTTTTTCTGCGTCCGCACTATTTCCTTTCCTCCACTGGAAAGTTCAGGAGGCAAACCCAGAGCCCTCTGATTTCCTCATTGAAATCAAGATCAAGCCCACGGTGGGGCTTAGGCAGCCAGCAGCCGGAAGGTCACGTGGGTGACCTTCAAGCCCTCGGAACAGTCTCCCAAAGGAACTGAGATGACCAAGTGACCTGTAGAATTTGGAGGGTTGGAGAAGTGGCCCCCACACTTCTTACACATACCGCTCTAACCACCACCAACAGCAGCAGCAGCAGCAGCACCTGTACTGATAGCTTATGCTGCCAGTAACAGAACCAGGAGAAAGAGGTTCTCCACTCACAGTCACTTTAAGAAGATCTCATTCAAAACTCTTTTTCTACCTCATCATGCTTCTGGGTCACTGATAAACTCACAAACTCTTAACTCTCTTTCAACACCCTCTTCCAGCACAGAAGTCTGACCACAGCCAGGTATTAGGTTTTATTTCTCATACACAACATCTGTTCTCATCGGTTCTGTCACATGCATTTCATGCAAGAAGAGAATTCTTTGATTTCTATCCCTCTGCCTCGAAGAAAACCAGGTCCACCTCCTAAATAATTAATTTCAAGTCTGCATCCAGTGCCAATACTTGTTGCATCCATTTTAGAGTTTGATTAATTACCCTGGAACTTGGGCAAACTAAACTCCATGTGGAGAGAATGTTTCTTCTTTCAATTTAGTTCTGAAAGCTACAAGTTATTGATGGATCTTATTCTATTTACATACAAATTGGTGCAAATATGCCCATCTCTTAAAATGCATTTTGTATAAATATATAAAAGTGTCATTTTTGATTTAGCTTGAAGAGGTTGATCATTTATTACAAAAATAAACGAATAAATACAACAATATATTGTTGCTTTCAACAGGATAAATACTTTACAAATATATATAATTTAAAAAACAAATTTAATTGTTAAAATTATTTAAAATATTACACTTATCGATAAAACTATCAATAGTATATACTGCATTTAATATTAGAATCAATTACTCTCTGAATGTTGAAAACCATTCATACAAAACAGATTATGAGCATGGTAATGAGCAAACACTGGAGGCTATAGGGAAGCAGAGGGAATCTCTAAGATCAATAATGAACAGTTCTATTTTGGAACAAAGAAGTAGTCCTTGGCTAAATACTTAAAAAAAAAAAAAAAAGGCAGAGCAACAACAGCAAAGTGACTATTTTAAATACACCTTGAATGATTTATCACCCAGACTTGCAGGGGAAGACAGTTGGGTGAATGAGATGGCTGAAGCTTGGACAGTTGCTCAAGAGCCACAGGAGACTGCAAACTATAAATGGGCCTAGTTTGGGATTAGCCAGATTGATGGAACAGAACTTTGTCACTCTCCTTTGGGTTGGAAGGGGAGGAGGGAGTGGATTGAAATGGAGGAAACAAATGGGCACTTTACGAAGCACAAGACACTTGCGCTGCAAAGGAATACAATGACCAAATTCATTAAAAAGATCTGGTGATATATAACAATATTTTCATTATTTACATGTGTAACAATATAAGCCTTAGCACAAAACCTCTCAGTTATATCTGCCCTCCTTTGTTTTTCAACCATGAATTTTATTTTGTGAATACATTCAGAGTTGATTTTTTTTTTAAACTGCAAAATAAGAAAATAAAATGGGCTTGCTTTTCCAGCTTCTCCAATTAAAAGTTACTCTGCCACCCCTACATCAGGGCTTCTTCCAAAATGATCAGCAAGGTTGCTTTTTAATAAAAACAGTGTGAAATCTAATGTTAGTTCTTTTGTTATTAGCCAAATTAAGTAAGCAAATACCTCCTAAAATTTTAAATAGACCCATTCTGTCTAACAACCACTATCAGTCCTGTAGGGAAAACAGGATTTCATATCTTGTGCCAGTATATCCACCATATAAATACAACCACACCCAGTCCTCAGCTTTCCAATAAAGCCTTCTTTGCTTGCCCCTACAGACCCTCAAAAAATGAAGAAGTTTGTCCCCAACCCCCACTCCAGGTTGTAAATTCACGGGGCAGAAAGATTACAACAGCAAGAGAAATAGGAAACAAGAAGGCAAAGAAAAGTAAATTGTGGCTTGTAGTTTTCTTTTTTTTTTTTCCTTTCTCTCTGTTTAACAGATATGGCCTTTTTCAGATTTCACAAATCAAAATGATTGTGATTTTTAGTACAATTTGGTGTTTAAAATAATGCAACCCAATACATGGCCATCTGGCTGGGTTTGATTTATGAAAGTGACACAGGGTCTGTCTGGAAGAAATAACTGTTCCTTCTAGCTCTCACAGTTTTCCGGGTTTTTTAACCCCTGCATCGATATCATGGGGAGAGGGAGTGAAGATGAGAGAAGGCAAAAAGTGAGTGACAGCTAAATGATATTAGGGGGGACATTACTCTATAAAATCATTGCTTTATCACCCCCTAAATACGTTTTAAAATACAGTATGAAGGGATTCAACTAAGCTGAGTCTGAAGTACTTGCAACTTGAGACATTACACTTTCATTTTCCCACATTGTAAATATTGATACATTAACTTGATAAATGTGACCACTCTACAGGGTACAGCTAAAGAGTGATCAAAAAAGTTAACCACCCCCACCCCCCATCAGTAAAGAAGATATAGAATCACACAGAAATGGAGAATTTTAAGTCTGAGCTTGTAATCACACTGAGGGTAATGCAGTATGGACCATAATTAAGATTTTCAAACTACAATCTCTTACTACAACAGAACAAAAAACAAAAACAGCTTAATAATTTAAACTTAATTACATAGTTATCAATGGGCAATATTTGATATAAAAATATTTTATAGTCTTGTTAGCTACTCTCCACAACTTTTAGTCTTTAGAAAAAAAAAAGGAAAGAGACATAGTGATATGGTGGGGGGGGGCGGGACAAGAGGAAAAAGACAGGCTAAACTTTGGGGGCTTCTGTATTAACCATCAATAAACCAGTTGACACATAATTTTCTAGCGAAATAGTCCAATTTCCTGATAGAGATGATAAAGGACACAGGTATCTCCAAGAAAATGGCTATCATTTAGACAATCTCCCCTACAAACACACCAAAAAAAACCCCCCCCACTAAAATTAAGGGAGAGAAAAAATAGTGTGAAATGAACAGATTAACAAGGACTGACAACTGTGTGAAATGACTAGGGGCTCCTGTGATGTCAGTCATTTACTCTAGATTTCCACATATATCTTAGGTGGGGCAGGGTCTACGACCTCACCAGTATCACTTAAGGATCTGCATTAGTAAAAAAATATTTTCTAAAGAAATCTTTTCTTCCCACACAGTGTTTATGCATCAGACACAGACTATTTCATTCTAACAAATTTATTTTCTCGATCAGCTCTTACGGAATCACTACTCAAATTAAATTACAATCAAATGATCACATCAAAAGATACCCTTATTACCTAACAACTGTCCATATTTTCATTTCATTTTGATTTGTGCTCGTCTGAAAAAAACACGTAATACAAGATCTGGGGAAAAATAAATTACCGTTTTGCAGCAGTTCATAAGTATTCTGAATAAAATATTAAAAGAAGTCATTTAATGAAAATATAAAGCAAATATTTTTAGATCAACAACGGATCTAACAATTCTATATTGCCGTCTTTTGAAAAGTCTGTTTATTAAAACCTACCAAAAACACTGCTTGGAAATGGCAGTATTATATAATCACGTCCACAGCACCCATTCAATCAAAGTTGGCAACGGATTGAGGAGAGAAGTCCAGAGAAGTGCAGCGGCTGGTGCTTAGTCTTTCTAAATCCCTTTATCTGAGTCAGTCCAGAAATAAAAAATAAAAAATATTAATAAAAAAAATATTAGCGGCGGAATCTTTAGGCATAGTCCACTCCGAGTGACAGCCCCGAAAGCCTGGGCTGGTGGCCGGGCCTCCTCCGAGCCCATCCATTCCGCTTGCCCGCGCCTCCACTCTGCCAGGCCTCTCACTCCTCGGCAGACCGGCTTCCCTTGTCCCCCGCCCATCCCTCTGATCAGTCGCGATGCCTTTATTTCCAAGGTTACTCCGAG
Source organism: Talpa occidentalis (assembly GCF_014898055.3). NCBI lineage: Eukaryota > Metazoa > Chordata > Mammalia > Eulipotyphla > Talpidae > Talpa > Talpa occidentalis. The sequence continues at coordinate 104,382,059 of NW_023604861.1, read as the reverse complement.
GAGACCTATTCTTTTCTTTTGGCTTTGCTCTTCAGTCTGTTAATTTCAGAAACTGTGACTATCTCTTTTTCCTTTTATTTTCTGGAGATTTCCTCTCCTTGCCATATCATAGTCAAATTGTCCCCAAATGACTTTCACAGGGCCAAGAAAAACAGGGTCCCCTGATTATAAACCCGGTGCCTCTAACTTTCTTGGAGGTCGCTCCCAGGAAGGAAAGTTTAGTTGGATAACTTCAGGCAGCCCTTTGGAGGGAGGGTGGGGGGTGGTGGCAGGGAGAGAGGGGCTTTTTCTCTTCTCTTCTCTTTTCTGCTCTCTCTCTCTTTTTTTTTTTTTAAGAGGCGAGGATGAGGCAGGTGCTGTCCACCGTCCCAAGTGGGACTTCTCGGGGTGGCAAAACGTCACGAGTGCAGTTTTGGTTCCTTAGGCATCTTGGCCCTTCTTTAAAAACAAAAACAAAAAACAAAAACAAAACACCACCACAGTAGAAACGAGATCTCCTGGTCGCCCCTCTCTTCCCTCTCTTGCGGTTCTGTCTGCTAGATACGCATAGAAAACAGTTTGGGTCTGGATGTGCGTGTGTGTGAGTTCTCCCCTCCTTCCTTGGAACTTCAAAAAAAAAAAAAAAAAAAACCACAGACGTCTCCGTGGGCCGTTTCTCTTCTTTCCCTCCAAGGGCGGGCGCGCCTGTCTTTGGCGGAGGGGAGGACGGCGGGCGGGCGGGCGGGCGGGCGGCCCCGGCCCGGTGCGGCCCCGGCGCGGGGTCACGGCGCGGGGTGATGGCGCGGGTCGGCGCGGGGTGATGGCGCGGGTCGGCGCGGGGTCGGCGGCGCGGGGTCGGCCGGGGTCGGCGCGGCGGGGGCGCTGGCGGTGCTGCGGGCGGCGGCTCAGGCGGCGGCGGCGGCCCTCCTCGCGCGGCGGCGCGGGCCTCACTGCACGCTGGTCTGCAGCCCGTGGTGCGGCGGCGGCGTGTCGGCGCTCACGTTGCCCACCTGCGAGTACACGTCGTCCGGCGTCTGCTGCTGGATCCCCGGGGGCGTCATGCGCTTCTCCTTCTGGCGCCGGTTGCAGAACCAGACCCGCACCACCTCCTTCTCGAGCTGCAGGCTGTCGGCCAGGTTGGTGATCTCCTGCGCCGACGGCTTGGGGCACTTGAGGAAGTGGCTCTCGAGCGCGCCCTTGACGCTCACCTCGATGGAGGTCCGCTTCTTGCGCTTGCGGCCCTGCGCCGCGATCTTGTCGATGCTGGTGGGGCTGCCGGTGCTCGAGTCCGCCTCCTCCAGCCACTTGTTCAGCAGCGGCTTGAGCTTGCACATGTTCTTGAAGCTCAGCTGCAGGGCCTCGAAGCGGCAGATGGTGGTCTGCGAGAACACGTTCCCGTACAGCGTGCCCAGCGCCAGCCCCACGTCGGCCTGCGTGAAGCCCAGCTTGATGCGCCGCTGCTTGAACTGCTTGGCGAACTGCTCCAGGTCGTCCGACGTCGGCGTGTCCTCGTCCGAGTGCGGGTCGTGGCTGTTGAGTCCGGGCCCGCGCCGCCGCCGCCGTGGTGCGGCGGGCCCTGCGCGTGGTGCGGGTGCGGCGGGTGCGGGTGCGCGTGGTGGTGGTGGTGGTGGTGGTGCTCGGCCAGCTCGGGCGTGTCCCCGCGCACCAGCCCCGGGTGCACCAGGCTCTGGGCGCCGCCGCCCGCGCCGCCGCCGCCGCCGCCGGGCCCCGGGGGCGCGCTCAGCATGCCGTTCACCGTGAAGCCCCCCGGCTGCGAGTACAGCAGGCCCTGCGGCGGCGGCTGCTGGCCCCCGGCCATGGACGGGAGGTGCGCGGCGGCGGCGGCGGCGGCGGCGGCGGCGGCGGCGGCTGCGGCGGCGCCCCAGCCCCCCGGGTGGCCCTGGTGCGGGGGCGGCGGCGGCGGCCCGAGGTGCGGCGGCCCGCGGTGGTGCAGCGCGGTGCCCGCGTGCAGGTCGTCGCGCCCCGCGCCGCCCTTCACGTCGGGGCCCTGCGGCGGCGGCGGCGGCTGCGGCGGCTGCTGCGGGCTGCCGGCCATGCCCACGGCGCTGCCCGACCAGGGCGAGCTCGCCTCCACCGCGGCGGCGGCGGCGGCGGCGGCGGCGGCGGCGGCGTGGGGCAGGGCCGTGACCCACTGGTGCGCGTGGCTCAGCATATGGCCGCCGTTGCTGGCGGCCATGGCCCCCTGCATGAAGTCGCTCTGCACCATCTTGACGGAGGCCGGGTCCCCGCGGTAGGCGCCCGAGGTCACGGCGGCGCTGCCCGGCTGCATGCCGCCCCCGCCGCCCCCCGCGCCGCCGCCGCCGCCGCCCCCGCCGCCGCCGCCGCCGCCGCCGGCCGCCGCCGCGTCCGAGTGCACAATGGAGCCGGCCGCCAGCAGGCTGCTCCCCGGCAGGTAGGGGTTAGAAGCCGCCGTGGCCATGCCGCTCCGCTCCCGCCACCCCACCGCCGCCACCACCGCCGCCGCCGCAGCAGCAGCCGCGGCCGCCGCCGCCGCCGCCGCCGCCGCGCCCCCCCGCCGCCCGCCGCCCGCCCCCGCCGCCCGCGCCCCGCCCGCAGCCCCCGCCCGCCCCGCCGCCGCCGCCGCCGCCGCCGCCGCCTCCTCCGCCCCCGCCGCCGCCGCCGCCGCCGCCGCCGCGGCCCCGGCTGCAGCCGCAAGGCCGCTCGGCGGTGCGCGGGGGTCGCCGGCCGGCCCGGGTCAGCAGCAGCCGCCGCCGCCGCCGCGGCAGGCGCAGCGCTCTGGGGACGGGGGCTCGCCGCGCGGGGAGCGCTCCGTGGCCGCCCCCTTCGGGGGGGTCGTGGCCGCCCCCCAGCCCAGGCGCGAGCCGCTCGCTCCAGCGGGGCTCCTCGGGCGGGGCGCGGGCCTCCCCGCCGGCCGCCGCGGCGGCTCCGGTCCTCCGGCGGGCGCGAACTCCGCCGGGCCGCGGGGCCCGGGCCACCTGCTAGGCGGGCACCCCGCGGGAGGCGACAGGGGACGACGCCGTCTCTCTCCGGCTCAGCCGAGCGCGCGTGCGGGCGGCCGGCCCGCCGCGGTCCCCGCGCTCCTCAGGTGCACGGCGGCGCTCGCCCTCGGCGCTGCAAACTTTCCCGTCCCGGAGGCGTGGCGGTGCCGGCTGGCGCGCGCGGAGCGGCGAGGCGAGGCGAGGCGAGGCGAGGCGAGGCGGCTCCGGTCTCCCCCGCAGGCCTCGCGCGGCAAGTTTGCTCTGTCCTAGGAAAACTTCTGGCGGCGGTGCATGTCGCGGCGGGCACTAGTGCCGGAGCTCGTGGGTGCCTCTGAAACAAGAGTCCGCGTTCACTCTCCTCGCCACAGGCACAGTCTGGTGCGACATCTTCCCTTGTGGGCAGAAACTGGGAGACACATAGAGCAAGGAAAACACTGAACAGGAGAAAAATGAGGTCGAATTGCTGTTACCTTGTTGCTGACGGTTGGGGCTGGTGTTTTATGTTTTTCTCGGCAGTTGTCTGGAGGAGGAGGAGGAAGCGGAGTGCTTTGGTGGAGGAGGAGGTGTGTGTGTGCATGTAGGGGCTCCTTGGGACACAACCGACCCCGGTGCGCGCGGCGCGGCTCGCGGAGGGCCCCGACGGCGTGGGCGCTGCCGTGCCCGGGCGGAGTTGCGGCGGGAGCTCGCTCTGCGCCCTCGTTGGCGCTCTCGCTCCCTCGCTCTCACTTTCCCTCGCCCTCCCTCTCTCCCTCGCGCGCTCGCCCGCCCGCCCGCTCTCCCTGCGATCTGACAGTTCGCTCCCGGTCCCTCCCTCTCAGAGCGGGGACTGTCGAATGTTTACCCTCCGCCGCGCGCGCGCACCCACCACCACACTTTCCCAAATACAAGGAAGTCGTGCACCGGGGCCCCCGCTGATTGGCTACCCGCTGCGTGATTGGCAGCCCCGGAATGACTGGCTCCGGACGCGCGGCCCCCTTCCGGCCGTTCCGATTGGTTGCTTTTTAATTTAGGCAGCGCGTCGTAGATGCTGGAAATCTGTCGTCCCCTCGCCACCGCCTCCTCCCTCCTCCTCCTCCTCCTCCCCCCCCCCCCCCCCGGCGCCGGTCTCCACTTTCTCCTCCCCGCCCCTCCCCCGCCGCCCTCCGCCACATCTTAACTCTTGACGTCCGGACGGGCTGCCGGCGTTCCTGCCGCGACTCCGGGCGTTCGCGACGGGTCTGGGAGGGGGAAGCCGAGGGAGCGGGCGGGAGGGAGGGAGGAGGGAACAGAGAGGGAGGAGGGAGAGAGGGACGGGCGGGAGAAAAGGGTGGGTGGGAGAGAATCAATAGGAAATGAAGAGATAAAAAAATCGTGAAAAATAGCAACGTACCTCGGCCCCTCGCCCCGCGCGGCGGCCGCCCGCCCCGGCCCCGGCCCCGGCCCGCGGGCCTGTGGAAGCGCGCGGTGTGGACGCGCCGCTCGCGCGGGTCCCCGGAGGCGGACGGGCGCCCAGGGCTCTCAAAGTTTCCTTTCCCCCCTCGCCGGCCGGCCCCCGGCTCCGTCCCGGCGGGGGCGGGCAGGGGGAGCCCGCGCCGCGCGAGGCTCGGGTCGCGGTCGCGCTCCCGGGAAATCCGCCGCCGCAACTTTCCGCAGCCGCCGCGCGCCGGCGGCGGCCCCCTTTGTTTAAGCGCTCGGATGCCATCGTCGGGGAGCCCCGCAGCCCGGGCCGGCGCGGCGCCCGCGCGCGCGAGACGGACGGCTGGTGCGCGGCGGCCCGCGCGCTCCCCACCCCCGCGCGCCCGGCCCTCCCGCCGCCCCCTGCGCCGGGGTTCCTGCGAGTCGCCGGCCGCCCGGGCGAGCGCGGAGGGTGCCGGGCGGCGGAGCCAGGACTTGTGTGTGAACGGCGGTCAGCCGACCCTTCCCCATAGACACATCGTAAGTGCACTCCGCCTCCATGGCTTCAGGAGTCCCCGCTGTAGCCGAGCCGGAACCCACTGGCCGTGCCCTCCACCGCTTACATTTGTGTGTGTGTGTGTGTGTTCGTGCGTGTGTGTGCACACGCGCGCGCGCGTGTAATTCATTCCAGTGGGGTTGTTATCAGTGGTGGGTTTTTGCTCGCTCGCTCTCCCCCGGCGCGGGGGTGCCCGTCCTTTCCCTGCTGTCTCAGAGGAGTTGCACAGCGGATGGGCTGGCGTGACAAACGGTTTCTCGGCGGAGCTCTGCCCGGCTGAAAGAGTTAAGGGGGACGGGAGGGGGTGGAAAGCGGGGGTAGGCGGGAGAAACGGGGGTGGGGGGGACGCGGCCAAGCGGAAACGCTGCACAGAGGAACCTCAGCGAACCAAGGAAAAAGAGAAAGTGGCAACGAAAACAAGGGCAAATTGAACCTTCCTTGGGATTTGCAATGAACTAACCCAACTCGGACATTCAATAAATACGTCTTTCCTAATGAGTGCGCGTCCGCGTGCACCCCGCACCCCCAGCTGCGGGGGCGCCGGCCCGGAGCCCGCCGCCCCCAGCCCGCCCCCGCCGCGGGCGCCGCGGCCCTGGACCTAGACGCGGAGCTGCCTGCGTGCCCGGGTTAAAACGCGAATCCGGCTGCCCTTCTCTCCCGATGAGTAATTTCTCTGCCGAGCGCAGTTAGGTGAACTCAGTTAACGCTCGAGTTCTGCAGCCCGGCCACAGCTACGCAGACTTTTCTTGATCTCAAGATTAACCGTAGACGGGTAGAATTTATGTAGGATCTCGTCCAGCTCCTGCTCTCCGGGTGAAAGCTACCATCGTAGGTAGGTTTTAGCAAAGCCATTATTGCCAAGGTGTAGATCTGAAGGCAGTGGTAATCGAGCTCCCCCCACCCCCAGGAACGGGATTTTTTTTTTTCTTCCGCGGGCCCCCCCCCTTGCAGGTTTCTTTTTTATATTTATGTATGCATATATGTATATATAAGAGATGGAACACAGATTTCATTGAATAAATCTGAGATCTCCAGGTGCAGACGTTTGAATAGTCGGTGCCAGCACCCCATGTTTTCCTTTCCTGCCGATTTTGCTTGGATCCGGCTCAAAAACCGAGAGAGTCTCGTGGTTTTGTTTACACTGAATGGGGAGCATAGGAACAGAGCCATGGGGCCGCCTTTCATTAATATACAGTGAGGATTTTGTCTAAATTACTGCTATGAATTTCACAGTACACGCTTTCAAAAGCAGTCTCAGGTGGCCCGATGAAACGTGATAGCGCCTCTGCAAACAGATCCACTTTCTTTCTCTCTTTTCACGGAGGGTGTGTGTGCGTACGGGAAGCCCCCCAAAATACTGGGCTCCTGTATAACAAAAGTACACTCAGGTCTGTCCCCTAAGTCATCCCTCTGTCTTCGTACTTAGTTCTGGAGTCTCTCTCCAACCTCCCCCCCACCCCACCGCACAGCCCCACCCCATCCGCTCCCTCCCTTTGGGGAGTGTGATTGTTTTGTCTGGAAAAAAAAATCCAAAGTATATAACAAGGGGAGAACAGTTAGTGCTGATTTTCATTTGCATACATTTTCATATATTTTGTTGAAAATAATAGACTAGTGGAGAGCTGGGCTTAGAGGAGTCAGTGTAAAGGGAAGGCTAAGGATGCATCGGTTCTGGAGAGTTGAGAATATGCCTTTCTCCCCAGTCACCTTATTTTAAAAAATAAAGCATCTTTTATTTTAAAATCTAACCCTGGAAGTGTGCTCGGTAAGTGGTTGTTTTTGTTTTTGTTTTTGTTTTTTAATTTTCTTTCCATGCTTTTTCTTTTCTTCCCCTCCTTTTGGGTTTATTTATGCTGTTGTAGGTTTGGGAGCTGATTTTCATTGCTGGAGACAAGAGAGGGTTCACAGAGCAACTGTTTGAAGGAAGGAAAGGAAAGTGTGTTGGGGGGAGAGTAAAGAAAAAAAAAAAAAGACCCTGCTAAAATCTTAACATAAAAGATGGACTCTTTCCAAAGCTCTCCCAAGCAAGACACTTTACTTTGGGGGGGGGGGAGGAGGGAGGAGTGGAAAAGTGCTGTTAATTTTAATTGTTGATCGTCAGGGAAGAAAGATCCTAGAAAAGAAGCGATTATAAAGCAGGCAGTACTATAAACATTTCTTGCTTTTTGGATTTTTTTCCCCTAGAGAATCAGGACTGGAGGGGACGAAACCCCCTTTTCTGTAGCCAATAGTGATGCGGTGGACTGAGTTTGTGCTTGCCTGGGGTTGGGGTGGAGGATTAGTGCTGGGCACAGTGGGCTGGAGTGAGAGAGGGGGGCTTGGTAAAGGGAGGGCAGTGAGCTGGAGAAGGAAGGGGGGGTGGGTGGAAAAAAGAGGTAGGAAGTCTGGGCACCCCCAGGTTAATGCTGTATCTGGGGAGCAGGCAGTCAGCTGCAGCCTCCCAGCTTGGTAGTGAAAGTCCATCAGAAAGAGGGTGATCAATCACAACTAACCAGGACATCCTACACTTTATTCCCAAAGGAGACTGGAGCTTTAGCATCAAAAACTGGATTTTACTTTGTTTTCCATCTTTGACAGTTAGCCTTGCCCCCTTCCTTGCTACTGGCCCTGAGTTTTGTAAGAATTGAGGGTGGAGTTCCTTGCTAGATGCAGTTAATTAGATAAATGTGGCTGGAGGAAATAGCTAGGCCAAGTCCAAGCCCCTGAGAACACCTTACCTCAATGAAAAAGGCTGGAGAGGATTCTAATAGCTTCTTGGTTTTGTTCTTTTAAAAGGAAGCTGAATCAGGGGTGATAGAGGGGGTGGAATCAAATGGCTGGAATTTTATTGCACTTTGATATCCTGAACACCTTGCAATTTAAAATTTGTAATTTCTTGGAAACAGTTGATGCCAAATCAATGAAATGGTTTGTAAGGCAGGAGGAAGAGGTTTCAGTTGGGGAGGGGGTAAGAATTGCCAGTTTTCCACTCCTTGTTTATGCGCTTGGCAGCATCGCTTTTGACTGAGGTTAACTCTCTGTGCTCCATTGGACCAGATGCCATATAGAGCTGCTCCCTGAAGATCATTTGTTTCCTTGATGGGGAACATTTCTGAGCAGAGCATATTGGTTGCCATAGAGAAAGAAATAAAAGGAAGAACACTAGTCACATTAAGCTATATGTTTGTGCACTGGGCTTTAGATAAAAGGACCTTGGTTCAGCCAAAGAGAAGAAGCCAAACTAGAGATATCTAGCGCCACTAAAACTAGCTTTATTTTGTTTTGGACTTTTACAGTTGAAACATATAAGCTAATTTTATTGGTGGTTGTTAATTTTATATGACACGGTTTACTGAACAAAATAAACTTTGGAAGTGCTTGAGTCGCTCTATTGACTTGTCAGCAGGGGGCGCACTGACTCGTCTTAGAAGGTACTCAGTAAAATGTAGCTGTTTTAAAAGCAAATCTGCTCATCTAAACTTGCCAAAGGAACAAACACTCCTACCTTTCTATGCATATTCACAACGAGGAGTGCATGCAATACATAACACACGGTTTTAAAACAGGAGGACAATGACCTCCTCACTTCCCACCTACCCTTTTTGGTGAAAAGGCCCTCAAGGAAATAACAGTTCAAAAAGTATTTGTCTACTTCTTTAAGTGAAATGTATATGGGGCTGAAAACAGAACGGGGCTGTGAAAGCTTAAACACTTTCAAAAAATTATTAAAGATATGTGATAGGCTACTTAAGAAGATACTCTTCAGGGTTTTTGTTTGCTTTTTTTGGTGGTTGTGGGAAACTAAAAAAAAAAAAAAAAATCCAAAATGCTTTCTTAAAAAAAAAAAAAACAACAAAACAAAACGCATTCTAAGGCATTAAGTATTAAATTATGAACATTCTTAAACCTGAGACATACTCTTACATGTAATCAAAGCCCAGCCTTATGGATATTTAGCCAAAGCATCCAGGATCTCTTTTACTGCATTTGACACTTAATGGCTACTTTAATTCTTGGTACCACCTATGATTACAGAAATACTTTGGATTTATCCTTGAAAGTCTCTGTAGGGAAAAGAAAATGCAAAATAACCGCTGGCTGGAGGTATCAGTGGCCTTAAACCTGTTTAGGACAAAATTACTTAATAACAAAGTTGAAGAAAAGTTTTAGCAGAGCACTAGGTTTCCACTTCTCAGACACTTAGGTACTTCCCAGGAGGATTGAACTTCGTGTGGGAAAGTATGAAAAAGATATATGGAAAACTTCCTAAAATAGTGAAGGACACATCCTGACCGTTTCTGAGGAACTAGTTTGTTACTAACAATTTTCCCCGGACAGGATGATTAAGAAGGGAAAGCCATAGGTGACTGGAAGGGAGAAGCTGGCTCCCACCATTCAATAGTGGGACACACCTGGGACTGTGTCCTGGAGCCTGTTAGGAAGGGACATTTACGGGAAAGCTCTATTGTCTCCCTGGACCAGGAGGGAAAAAATACCTTATTCTTTCTAGGTCACTACAGTCAACCAGGTTCTGCCCATGAGAAGTTTTCCTTTGAAACTAACTTTAAAAAGTCAAGCTTTGGAGTGAAATGGTATTTAAGCAATGACAGAAGAAAGATTATGGAACAATATAAGCAAAGGAGACATTCTGAAAAATATTTTAATTCCATTATTTTTATTTGTGAGTTCTCACATTTAGAGGCAGGAAATGTACTGTCAGGTTTGTACTGATAAAACAAAGTGGAAAAATTGAGGAAAGTGTGTAATTTGAGCCCAAACATTGCTTTTGCTTCAGCTTTCAGGACATTTCAGACAAAAGACTTCTGGGGCAGTTCCACTTTTAACTGGACCATTGCCTCAAAGCTCCACTTTACTTTACATGTCTGGGGCCAATAAATGCACTTTAAAATTATTAAGCAAAAAGGAAACTTCTATTTCGCTAGCAGACATGTTACAAAACTCCAGTTAAGCAATAATGGCATATATTTAGAGTGTAAATGTCTCACTTTTAGTGAGATCTGTAATTTTTACTATTTCAGCTGTTCTTTATCTCCGCCCCCCCCCAACCCATGTACTTAAAACAACAAATAAAAATGTTTGCTCCTTATGACACCTATAGCCTTAGGTTACCTCAAGTGAAAGAAACAGAAGTGAACAATTCTGAATAAAGCAACAAGTTAATTTGAGAACGGACATATTATAGAGACTGCGTTAGCATTCTGTAATGATTTAGAGATTGAAACGATCAAGCTGGGTATGAATTAAGATCCAAAGTGCTGGGCAGAGCTACAGACTTTTAATTGTTGGGGATGGTGAAATTGCTTTTGCCAAATGAGGGAATGAAGACATTACTGGGTCAAATGTACAAAACACAAAGTGGGTATTTACTCATTTGCTTCCATTTGAGAATAAGGTGCTTTGATACCAAAACAGTGCACAAGCACATTTGCCTTTAGCTCTTACAAATTTAAATATCAAGCATACTCATAATCCATATTGTGTGTTATTTACAAAAGCAGGGGATCTTCAGCAGAATAGCTTTTGGGTGGAAATGAGTATTTGTCATCCAGGCAGTGCATAGTTGTTTCTTGGTTTTGCTAAGTTTTTCGAGCTTACCCTCACCCCGGTTCTTTGTGTCACTTTGATAATTGATTTTGCTGATCTGTAGGAAAGGAGCGAGCACTTAATTTTCTTAGTGGGCTTAAAGGAGCAATAATATATTCAGACACTGATTTTTCACCGAAAAGTAAGAAGCTTTACTTCTGATGCTTACAGGATAGCTTTAAACTCCAGGCCATTTCAGATTTTGGAATCTAAGTTAAGAAGGCTAATTGAGTACATGCTTTTAAAACAATCCATTTCCAAGTTTGCCTACTTTAGCTGCCTGTGTGCACCTGACAAGTCCGGTAATGAAAGCTACCATTCGCTAGGGAAGCGGTGACTGACAAAATGTGATGGACTAGTCTTTCCTGCCCCCCTCACCTCCCCACTCCACCCTCCAACAAAATGGTCTTCTTGGAATTTAAATTCACAGTGCTACATAACGGAGAGCCCAGCTGATTGACCAGAGTGATGATGATTTATTAACAAAAATGCGTATGTTCTAGAAAAAGATACCAAGGTCAACTTGGTATGTGAATGTGTACATGTATTTTTTTTTTTTAAATAAAACCTAGAAATATTAACTCAGCTTTACCAGAGGGTGATGGTTGTATTTTCTTAGCTTGGGAGCTTAACAGTTGAACTCTTCCTCTCCCTTGGGGACACTCCTTATTTAAACCTTCCCTGTACATAAAACAGCGTCTCCTTTTTGGGTTGCAACTGGTTCTCACATGCTGGAGTCATTGTGGCTCACCAGAAGACTATTCCTGCACCTTGGTGCCCCTGGTATTTTATTATTAGATTTTTTTGACTTTTGAACTTAGCTATTGTCTGAGGAGCTGGGTGCAGATTGCAGCCTATCAGTTGCTCTTTTGGGCATCTCCCCCGTGGTGCTTATATGGTATCTTCTCCCCTGTGAATGTGAAGCTCCCCCTTCACTATCCTACTCTCTGTCTTTGTCCACACTGGACATGTCAGCCTCAGGAGGTCTTCAAGTAGGTGTGGCTATCGTGGTTCACCTTTAACATGCAATACCAATATTTACTGATATTTGATACTTCAAAAACTCGATGGTGTGCAATACAATTTCAGCACTAAGATATCTGGAAAGGAGACTTTGGTGGTAGAAATAAGTGATGTAGCTGCTGTAGCTTTATGCAACTTGGGCGTTTTAGACCCTAATTAGAAGTTATATGTACCTATTGCTTTGGATACTCAGTCCTCCTCCCAATCTATTTTTATAGGGACCCTAAGGGGGGTGGAATGCAAACTCGCTGTGGTGCTTGACAGAAGTCAGATCTTCATTTAATAGAATATAAGGGTGCAGAAAATCTCCAGAAGTCAAGACACGAGTTGTTCAAATATCTGTTTCCTTTATTTTTAATTCACATTGCAAAAACAAGTAAAACTTCACTTGGGAAAAAACAGTGACTATTAAAGTATCCTTAGTTTGAAAATGTTAATTTCTGTGCTGGGTGGCTGGCAGGCTATTCCTTTCCAGGGTTAAAAAGTCAGATTGGAACCTTCCCTAGGTGGGTGTGCTTGGGGCACACCAGTACTCTAGGTTACCCTTCCACGTCGGTGGGGTTCTCTACCTCCTCCCCCTTTCACTCCCCCCCCCCACAGTGATTTGTGCTAATCAGAAGTAAGTTCTGCTTGAATCGGTAGCAACTATGGGGAAGAGGGTGCCTATGGCCAAGCCCTGCTTCTTTATACTGCATTTTATTTTATGCAGAATGCAGTTTGCGTAATAAAATTTAAAGGATACCATTACTCTCCTTTCTCCCTGAACTAGGCCTGCAAGGTCTTTCAGTCTGTTATTTGAACACCCAGACCGGTCTTCAGAAGTCAAATTAGCATTGTTTTTCTATGGAAGAGAAAAATGTATAGAGGTTTTTAAAAAAGGCAAAGTGAATTGGGGGCTGGTGGGGGAAGTTAAAAGCAGTAAGGTGGAGAATAAAGTAGGGGGAGGCAGAGGGCATTTGGGGACTGACGGTGACAAGAGAGAGGGAGATAGGGGTGCGAAGAGGTAAAGCTAGGAGTCATCCTCAAAGGTCACGGGTAAAACAAGAGCGAGATGCCAGAGCCCAGGAAAACCTGTGCGTTTCGCACCCCATCTTCTAGGCCTCCTTCCCGCCCCGCCGCTGGAGCGCAGCCTTGGAGCTCCGCGCCGCGCTCGCCTTTGTCACCGGCTCGGTGCTCGGCGGCGGGCTCTCGCGGTGGGCTTTGTTCTGGCGGCGCAGGGCAGGACCCCTCGCACCGCCGCATCCCCGCCCTCCCTGAGTGGGGGACGGTGGGGGTGGGGACGGGGCGGCAGGGACGGAGACCAGAGGAGCAACTGTGGGCGCCTCCGAGCCTGGAATCTCATTCTTTCGCTCCTTTTTCGTAATTGAGCTGTTCTCCCTTCGGGTAGGGGGGTCAGGGCTGCATGGGAGGAGGCAGAGCGGGAAAGCGGGCGCCGGCTGTCAGCCCCGAACTAGGGTGGGGTGCAGGTTTTCGTGCCAGCGTCCGCAGATTTGTATTGTATGCATGTGTGCATGGATGGATGGCCTCATGCATGCTTGCCTGAGAAGAACCACTGAATTTGTTCTAGGTTCCAGCCAAGGTTTTGGCAGCTGCAGGGCTCCTGAGGTCGGAGACTAGTTATCCCTTAAGATCTGCTCTCGAGCTGCTTTGGGGCCGCGGGTGGGCGCTGTGGACACGCCCTGGACTCGCGGGCTGCCCACGGAGAGCGTGCAGATCTCTGGCGTGGTTACTTGTGGCTGGAGACAAAGGGCTTGATACTTAGAGCGAGCAGAGGGCAGGTGCTCAAAAGAACCCGCCGGCGCACCTTATCCAAAGCCCCTCCCTTTGAGCCCCCTGTGCCTCAGTCCAGGTTCTGCGTCTGGAAAGTTCGTCCTTGCAGAGCCCGCTCCCTCCTCTCACCGTTGCGTTTAGCAAACGGCGTGTGAACGTGTGTCACCCTCTCCCCAGCCACCCCCAAAGGTGTGGGCAGATTGCAAGAGTTGCTGCTCTGTTATTGTTTGTCAAACAGGCCCTTTCTCTTGGGAGAGGGGCGAGGGGCATGTGGCGAATCCCGGGCCAGGATTACATTAATCAAAGCATTATTTCCCCAGAGAAGCCAAGCACAAATGAGAGTAAATCCTAATAAAATTGGATAGGGGAGAAATGGTACGCTTTAAGTAATCTGCGTTGCCTGATAAAAATCTCACACAAGATGTGGGTCTTTAAAAAAAATCTGCACACCTCTAGCCTCGGCTCGGTGGCTGGGTCGGGATCAGACCGGCGAACAGTCGCCAGCCAAAGCTCAGCTGAATTTGTGGCGTGACAGAGGGACGCGGACACCCCGGAATTCGAGGTTTCACAAAATCCGGTCTACTCCAAAGACACTTTGGAGCCCCCCGAGCATTTGCCTAGCCCTCTGGCCGGATCGGGGCCCCTTCGGTGGCCTGTGAGGATGCGAACTCTGTTTCCGCAGGAACCCGGGCCCCACTTTTCTCCTCGACCGAAGCTGCAGAGTGGACAGATCCCCGTGGGTGGGGGAGCAGAGCCCCACGAGAGGGAAGGCGGGTGTGGCCAGCGAATGGGGCGCGGCGCGGGCAGCGGATTCTCTGGTCTTCTCCCGGCCCCCAACCCGGGGCCCGCTGCGACCGGGGGCCGCCGGTTTTTTTGTTTGTTTGTTTGCTTTTTTTTTTTTTTTTTTTTTTTTAAGGCAGCTTCGAGTCCTGTCGCCAGAGAAGCAGCTCGGGTTTGAGGGTCCCTGACGGTGAAGCCGAGGGTGCAGCTCGCCAACTAGATTTCTGGTGCTTTCGAATCATCCCAGCCAGGAAGCGAGGCTCGCGCTTCATCCGCCCGGGTCCCCCAAGTGATAGGAAACTTTCCAGCGCTCTGCACGGAAAGAAAGCAGAGCTCCCCACTCCCAACCCCGTAGTGAGGGTTAAGTCGGGCAGTGCCAACCAGCCAGGAGCCAGGCTCCCCGGTCAGCTCGAGGCCTCCGCACCCGCGGAGACTGGAGAGCGGCCCCGCGGCCCCTCGCTGGTGACAAGTGTGAACACACCTTCCCAGCCTGGTGGGTGAGCACCAGCCTCAGGGCCCGGCCGCACCCTCCACCCGGGGCGCGGGGAATCCCGCGGGTGCTGGGATCCTCATCCCAGCCCCTAGTCTGCGCCCCTGGGCGGGCTGCTGGGCCCCCGCGGGGCGCGCGGGCGTCGGCGCCCCCTGCAGGCCGGCGCCGGGAGGGCCTGCTCCCCGCCCGCGCTGCTGCCCGGGCCGCGCGGGTTCTGCGCGCCGCCCCCGTCCACGCGCGCCCGGAGGCTTCTCCAAAGGCGAACTCGCAGCTGCGGTGGAACGGAGGGCAGAGAAGGAGCGAGGGCACGGAGGGCGGCGCGGGGCGGGTGCAGCCGGCGTCGCCCCTCCGAAGCGCCCTCCCCGCCCCAGGTCTGCAGCTCCGCTCCCGCCTCCTCTCCGCTGGGCGCCCCGCGGCCGGGGCTGGGGCCGGCGGCCGCGCGCCGGGTCGCGATCGGCTGGCTCTGGAGCCCCGAGGGCCGCGCTGTCCTCTCGCAGGGGCTGTGCCCTGCGCCGGCGGGACTGGGTGGCCTCACCTCCGGCGAGCGCGCCTCCGAGGGCCGCTTCCCCTGCAGTCTGGCGAGCGGAGCGGCTCGGAGCAGTGTGAGCGTGCGAGTGTGTGCGTGTGCGAGGGCGTGCGTGCGTGTGAGTGCTGTGCGCGCGCAGGGCAGGGCAGGAGGCGTTGCAGGATGCTCTGGTGCAGGCGTAACCTTTTCAGTCTTGAGATCTAAATCTGCAACCCTAGAGTTTATCACCACCCCGCACCCTCTCTGCCGTGCAAGCGTCTTCCTCTTGCACCTTTATCCCCTCTGATTCCCAAGGAGATCCCCCTTGTGGTCCGGGGAGATTCAGGAACACCGTCACCCACGTGAGCGACCGTGAGGCTGAAAGGGACAATGTGCGCTGAGAAATACCACTGAGAGCATTTTCACCCTTTCAGCCTGCCCTTTAGCTTCTCACGCACTGGGAAGCCATGTTTCAGGGGCGAGTGTTCTGCTTCCATTCCCTCCTAGCCTTAAAAATTGCTGCTTGGGGGTTGTTTTTATTTTTGGAGGAACAGGGATGGGGCAGGGGCCAATGGAAAATCTCTCTTAGGCTTAACGGTTGTGGTCCGATTCTGTGTGCGCCCCTGCCCTCAGCCTGTTTCCAACTTAAAGGCTCCTTTCCAGTGACAGGGAAAAAAAATTGGGGGGGGGTAGAGGGGAAGGAAACACCTGCCTTTTCAGCTCTGAAATAATGACTCCCCTTTTCTCCAGTCTGTGATTTCTGTAATTTCATACAATACAGGGCTGTCAGTTATCTCGCATTAGAAAAGAGAGGAGCAGACCAGCAGAAGAAAACTTGGGCCAAATGAAATTCCTCCTTCTTAAAACATTAACCAATCCCATCCAGATTGTTCAACAGTCAACGGGGGAAAAAGGGGCAGAAAAAATGTAGAGAAAAGCTACATATTTCTCTCCATCGTGGAGAATATGAACCCAAACTGCCAAACATGCCAAACTGTATTTTTATTAACGTGAGACTCAGAGAATCCTAAAAAGAAACTTCATCAGGACTTTTAGTTGCCTCCTTTTTGCCCTAATGTTTGTATCTGAGGATTTTCAGTAATTTAGAAATACGAGTGGTGCATATTTTTGTTTCTTGAATTTATTAATATTAGATGATTTGACTGTTGGTCATAATTTTTATCAGGCACTCCCCTCCCCCAAGAGTCCTCTAAGGACTAAAGAAAATTTACACACACTAACCTGAAGAGACCCTCCTCGTCAGCCAGTGTCTTGATATAATTTCAAATCATTCTTGTTCATAATATAATTTATAGATAGCTGAATTTTAATAAAGATGTTAATGGTCAAGTGTTAATATTTAAATAGCCAAGCTTTTGTTTTTGGAATCAAAGTTTAGATTTTTTAAAGATTATTTATCAAGATTTTCTTTAGATTATTTATCAAGCTATTTGCCCAAAGGCCTTTTCTAAGAGAAGAGAAAAGGTGAAGGGGAGGGAGGGAGAGAATCACTTTAATTTATTTAAAGCATATGTTGTCACAAGATTATAAAACTAGTCTTTTGGAAAACAGTGAATAACTCAATTATGTCTATAAACACCCACCTTTGATATTGTTTGGAAAAAAAAAAAAAAGCCCAAGCACTTTCATAGAAAATAGCACTCACTTAACTAAAATATTGTATGGCAATCCTTAGAAGCTCCTCCTCCTCCTTCAGTATAGTACAGTTTGGTAATATACACATATTTATACATGATGTAAATATACATATGCAGAAGGGTAGATGTTTATGTACATAACATAACAAAATATATACATACCCCAACTGAATACATTTGCATATAACATGCCCATGTGTAATATACCAACTTCTATGATTAACAATACATCCTATAACAGATAGTCTTAAAATAAGAGCAGTGAGTAAATCTTACTTCTATTGAAAAAAAAGATTTAAATTTCTTTTGAAATCTGAATTGTGTGTTAACTAGTGATGACACCACAGAGATCAGTAAATAATACATGCCTGCATAAAATTAATATTTTAAGCATACCCCCCACTTACAAGTACTATGAACTTAATTTGTTCTACATAAAATAAAAAGGATAGTATACTTTAGAATGCACATTTAAAATATACACATCCTATCTAAAGTCAGGTTTTTCTTTGCTTTTTGTTTTCCTGATAATTAAATCCTGTTGTCTTAAAACAAAAATTAAATTTTGGACATAATAAAAAAGAAAGTTTTATTTTTCATTCTACCGCAAAAATTTTTAAGTAGTTTATTTTATGGGCCTTTAAATCATTATAAGACATTCAGTAGTCTAGCGATAATTCAAAATGTAAAAGCAAATTTGAAGCATATATTTGTACTTGAAATGATTTGTATAACGTGGTATGACATTGCTTATTTGCTTCTTATTTAATGGTATTTTGAATCTTTGCATTTTTCAAAGACTTTTCTTGGTTAAAATAAGAGTTATAGTTAAAAATGACTACATTGGCAAGAATCCAAATACTCATTTACTCTGAACAATGTAAAGAAATTTTATACCTAAATGTTATGCATTAAAAGCTATTTGTCCTAGTTGATAAAAGAATTAAAGTGATAAAGTTTTGAAATTTTCTTGAAGACCATGATGGGTGCTCTCTCATATAATGAAAGTTATTTTTACTGACATTATAAAATATTTTTCTTGGCTTTTCTGTGTGCTTATGCAAATGTATATTTCTTTACTGAAAAGCATATATGATGTTTATGATGGCATTTATTCCCATATGTAATTTATTGCTTATTTTTTTTTCAGGGAGTATTTCAAAGACTGATGACTTATCAGTAGTGTCTAAATATTAGTGATGAACTTGTGAAAATAAATACCAGTTTAGCTCATTGCTTTTCGAGATTTGTTTTTTAATCTTTTAAAAAGTTTGAAAGTTAAAATGATGGAAATGCCACAATGAAATTTTTTAAGAAACAATAACTTGGGAAGAGATAAAAGCATTTTATTCTAGATGGAGTTTAAAATCCCACTGCAAAAATAAGTTAATCTTTTATTTTAGAGAGTTTCTATCTAATGGTGTGGTGTGACATAAGGAAGCATGGGCTATGTAATGATTTAAAAGCAGTGTTCATTCAAAAATTTGGATGAGGAGTCATTCACTACAAAAATGTAAAATAATCTTTTCTGTTGATTTAATTAATGAAGTGGATAAAGGACTATTTTAGTAGGCTCAAGTTATACATATAGAGAGATATGTAAGAATAAATACTTCGGTATTCTGTGGCCTAAAAGCAGACACAACTATAATATAGTAAATAAAACTCCCCAGAATGTAACCGTCAGGATTCAATTTCATTAAAAAATTTGGCAGTTAAAGAAAAGGAGGCAAATGCTTATTAAATCAGGGCAGCCATAAAATGTTGACAGATCTCAAGTTCCATATCCAACTAGGCTCTTAGAAAACTGCTAGCATGTTGGTGGAGTACAAGTTATTCTGTCAAACCATTTTTCATAGTAAATTATCTTTTCACTACCCTCAAATCTGAAATCCGACTTCATAGACTAACCATTTTCTTTCCTGTCTCCTCTTCCTCCTCTCCTCTCTCTCTCTTTCTCTCTCTCTTTCTTTCACTGTCTCTCTCTCTCTTTTAATACTGTAATCAGTTGGTTGAGGCTAAGTTAGTAAGGTTCAGAGAGGGACCGGAGGGGGTTTCAGGTATTCAGCTTCAATGCTTAGGTCTTATCAAGGTCACCCATCTAGGTGAGATGTATCTGTGCTCTCTCGAAACATTTATTTTCTTTCCTAATCCAACTTCCAATGTCTTTTAAAGAAAGAACCAGGCGATCTATCAAAGGCAGAATAGATCAGAATTAAATTAATTACTTGGAAAATTTAGGCATTGCTCCACTCCCTTCTCCCTAGCTATTAAGGAAAAAAAAAACAAACTGTGAAATTTGAAATTTGTGTTCTCTAGATTGGCAAATAAAGTGATTAAATATGTAGGATTGCAAATCATTCTTTAAGATATTGTTTGATTCTTCATTCTCCCATGTTATAAGGAGTGGTGCACACACCTGAATGGACATCCAGCAGAGACGTTTAGCTATTTAAATAAAGAGAGGGTGGGGGAAGAGGAGGCCTGACTTGCCAGGTTTGACTGAGTACATTGATTAAAGTTATTAGATAATTGTTCACCTTTATACTTAGCCCCATGAGAGGGGACACACACATATATTATAAAATACTTCAAATTAACGTTGAATAGTCCAACTGGGATCACTAAAGTTATTTACATTTAGCAATGGATTAAAATGTTGGCATTATACATTTGATGAATTAGGATCTTAGTTTCCTTGTATACTCTGACTTAAAAATTTGCTGAACACATTTTCAGGGGCCTTTTATGGAGGTCAATTTTCTCAGTGTAATTGTGAATTGAAAGGTGGCTACCCCTTCACTTTCTGTGGGGGAACAAAAATTGAGAGACAAGAGGACAATGTTATGTACTATAGATGGCAATTAGGTCCATAGACTATTTTAAAGTAGTCTTTGGTAGAATAGGATGAGACTGAGCATTTTTTGGGTTTGGTGTAAAGAACATTAGTAAACATTAATTATCGGCAACTTTAAAAAAGACAGTAGTTGCAAATATTTTAAAAATAGCATCCAGACTCTATATTAATGAGCTTTGCTCTCCTCCAAAATTTCTGGAAAATGATGTCACTAAATTTTTGCATTCATCTGATTAAACAAGCTGAAGTATTGTTCTGACACGTAAAACATGAATACCCCAAGAACAAATAAAAATTTATGCTAGATAAGAAGAAAATGTTGCTGATTTCATATTTGCTATAATTTCAGGAAGAAGTGGCCAAGTGAAAACTATGGGCTAGTAAAGCTTTTTATTTCTTTAGGAAGTCTGTTTATTACACTGACAGAAATTATATTCTTTGTCTTAATCTTAGAAAAAATGTGATGACCTTTTGAAATTTTTAGATTCTTAGATGCTCATGAAAATAGGGAAATACTTGATTGCTTTAATGTTTGCTTACATAGATATTAAGTATATAGAAAGATATTAAAGAATCAATGAAAGAATTTAACAAGTAGGCATTTAGACATTAAATTGTACTTCGGTTCTTATAACCATTGGTCATCCCACATTATTTTTTTCTCCTGTATTAAATACAATTTGAAATTGTTTAAGAATCACTAATTAGTCCTCATGCCAGACTCTGTTTGATAGTGCTGCCATCACTGAACAGCAAGGCAAAACAAAATGATAGTCATATTACTAAGAAGTTCTGCTGTCAGAAGAATTTACAAGATTTTTGGGAAATAATACCTATGGGTAAATTTACTTTGCTTTCTTTCCTCTTTCATGTTAGAGTAAGGCTTAATTCTCCATGTTGGCCGTTGATCACGGTGGAGGCTGTTGAGAGGTAGCCATGTAATTTCTTTATCTTTCACCTGCAAATTACACACATTATTTTGCAGCTCAAAATAAGCATTCCCAATGAGTTGCATTCAGTAAATGTCTTTCACAACATTAGTACAGAGCTGAGGTACAAAAGAATATTAATCTAATACATTCCAAAATTCAAATACTTGTGATTAATAAGCATTATTATCTATAAATAAGGCCCTAATGATACTTTGGCAGTGTTGTAAACACAAGAATCAGCGGCAATTATTGTCATTATTGTTCGGCAAGTACTTTCCATGAATACCAATGGGTATTGCTGTCCAGATACTTGGCAAGTAAGGTTCCTATAAAGAAACAGATGTTGGCCAATCAGGACTGGCTACTATTAACTGCCCCTAGCCCCAAATGCAGTGTCCTTAAAGAAAAAAAAAAAAGCAGATCTCAAAAACAGTTTTGATGCAATTTTTGAAAAATGCCCTGTATAGTAAATACAAAGCATCTTGAAAATAATGTTTTCCAATACTAACATTGGTGCATTGGAGATATTAGCAACCATTGTGTTAGTTGGAAGTAAAGTTCTCATTTGTGAGTCTCTAGATCTGGAGCGATTAGGTGCCCTTGAAATAAAGTCAGTGGACAACAAAGATAAGTTGCAGCCACACAAATGACCCTCAAAGAGCCCGGGCACAGGCATGTCTTTATCTTTCTAACCTTCCCAGGTCACACAGAGTGTTAAATATGTCCAGCCCACCAGGCCCTGTAACAATACTGTGTGTGTGTGTGTGTGTGGTGGTGGGTAGCTCTGCTGTAGTAGTACAAGTTAAACCTAGTCCCTCTTTCATGGAAAATGCAACACAGACCTCTACCACACATTCTCTCTGAATTCTGGGTCTTAGAAGTCAATGAACTGATTTTAACTTGCAGTCTTAGTAAATTCAATGGTATTTGATAAAACAAATTGGTTTTTGTAGTGAGGAAAAAAGCTTTTTATATATTTTCCTACAGGATAAGTGGATTATACATGGAATACAGATCTGTCATTTATTTTTAAATTTTCTTGTGCCAAACCTTATGCTTTAATATATGACAGGTCTGCATGGTGAGGGTTGAGAAAGCATTGAGTTATTTTCCTAAGGCATTGGAGAAACTTAGAAGGAGGAGTGGTGTAACAGTGGTGTGGGTGATGTTTTCGAAGAAGCAACCTCTTTGCCAACCATTGTTATTGGCTATCAATTTTAGTGTGGCGTGTTCTTTATGGAGAATGCCCTGAGGAATGGCAGGCTAACCCATAGAAGTGACTGAGGTGATTTAGTATGGACTTTCTACACCCCCAGACCCCCAAAGACACCACCTCTTTATCATTACATTAAGTTTGATAGGATTTTCCTTTCTTGCCCTCTGGGAACTGAAACAGAAGGGGTTCCATTGTCCTCACTATAAACTGGGAGGGGAGCCAGGGGGAGTGTCAATCTATGAGATTTTTCCTCTGGCTCCTTCTGAAAATGCTCTTGCCGTCCTGAGAGCAAGCAGCCACTCTCAGGGAGGCAGCAGCTGGACTGCCCAGTCATCACTGACGGGAGAATTGAGGTCACAGTCCAGCCCTGGGCACTATCCCCTCTTCCACTGTGATCTCAGATCTCTGCAAGACTGGAGGGAGAGCTGTTCACCAGACTCCTGCAGCCTGTGCTCACTCTCTGAGTTGTTGAGAAAAGGGGAGCTCTCCTAAGCAAACCTTTTCTCATTCCCAAACCTAATGACTCAAGAGAGAATGCCCACAACAACCATGACAACAACAATGGCCACATTTTACTAAGGATTCATCATGTACCAGGTATTGAAGTAGATATCTTATATGTATTGTTCTATATCAGTCTCTAAAAGCTTTTTGAACTACAGCTCATTGTTATTCAGGTTTGAGCCAACAAGACTTCCAGGGGTTAAGTCACCTGCCCAATGTCATGTGTTACCGGTCCCTGGTTTTAAATTTCAGTCATGTCTTAGAGACAATGTGCTTTTTTAGGGCAGTAATTTACTGCCTTCCAAATTCTGGGGGACTCCTGCTGCTTTCTCCTCTTCTTGGAGTTCTAGACATTGCCCTCTTAGGGACACTCTCTATGTTAGGTTGCAAAGCAGTCTGTGAGTGTGGCATCCTTTCCAATCTCAGATCAAAACAAATGCTCTTCAGGCCTCCTTGATCACCATTACTATAGCGAGCCACATCTTCCACCCTATCTGACCATAAGAACTGAATAAACTCAGCATATTAACCTAAAATGATCATTACAATTTGGTTTGGATGGTTCATTTACACTGAATCCTAGCAAGGTGCCATCATAGTCCCAGCTAGTGCACGTGGCGCTGGAAACTCTGACGCTAAATATACACGGAGAATGTCTGTTTCTTCGTATAGGAGCACCCCGAGGAAGAGAACAACCCATCATGGGAAGTACTGTCCCTAGACATGATCTTGACTATTGAATCTGGAGACCAGAGATGGCTCCTGCTTCCAGGCTGATGAAGGGGCCCGGGGGCAGCTCACCACCCCCTTGCAGGGACTCTGTAGATACCTCACACTCAGAAGCAAGGCATCTACCTCAAACCTCCCCATTGCTCTTGGTGTTGATCTGGGAGACAATGGCGCTTTCAGGCCAGCTCAGGCTAAATCAGCAAGACTGGACTTTGTGTCCCCCACTTCCCACACCCAAGGGAATGCTTGAATCTGGGCACTGCTCCACCCTGCACTGACCAGGGAACAGAGTGTGCAAATGCTGGTTTCTGGGTTGAGGGAAAATGTGTAGCTTTGTTTGGGTTCTAAGAGGAAATGTAGCTAGCTATGGAAGTTGGAGGAACACTGCCACTCTACTCAGCAATAGTAACATAAAGGTAGAAAACCCTCAGTAAGGATTTCATTTCAAATGAAATTGTCATAGCTGTCAGGGGTCCCCAAAGGGCAAACTGTTATTTGTAAAAGTGAAAAGGTTACTTAGTTTTCAGAAAATGAACAATTAATTAATTAATACTCTCCTCATTCCAAGAAAGTTTTTGAGGCAGTTATAAAAATATATGCGAGAAAGAAATGAAGGTCAGAAAATGAATGAGGATAAAGTTAGTATAAATTAATGCATACCCTCAAATGTTGTGTCTTGCTTAGAGGTGTTTGAAAGTCATACCAAATAGCAAGAGATAGGCTTTGCTTTCTTCAAGCAAAAAATAGAAAATTAATAAGAGAATTTTACAACAAGCTATCAATTTGTTAACTTTTATTTAAAAGACAGTTTTCAAGAGGAATTATCAATTATATGTGACTTAAATATATTTCTTCAAAATGTTTGCTATATTTAATCTCAAAGAAAATACGAGAGCAATTTTCTGTGCTATATTTTCTACTAACAATAAAATGTGCCTCTTGGGCTCATTAGAATTTTACATTGAGAACAAGCGTTATGTTATTTTTTGACAATCTTCAAAGCAAGAAGTGGACATTTTACTTTATTATTTTAAGATAATTTGGTATCTTGCAAAATTGAATAATTCATGAAATATGGATCATGTCTGTGTCTTCCCAGTAAGTTCTAGAAAATCAATAAATTATATATTTTATCTTTTGTTATTGTTTTGCTTAGGTGGTCATAGGCAGACATATAAAGAGCTCAGTAAAGTTCCTTACATTTAGGGGTATAGAAATTCAGGCACTCAGCCACAACTGACTTAGTGACTTGGTTGCTTTATGTAAGCGGTTTGCTTTCAGTTTTCTCATCTGTTAAATCAGGGTATGGTATTTAGTTGAACTTTAAGTTGCCTTCTAGTCATAAAATTCTGTGTTTTGAATTTTCTGTCATCTAGAGAATCCATTAATGTAAGCATGATTTTTAAATATCTAGTTATATTTCAATTGATACAGACTTGCATGTAAAAAAGAATATGGGCCATTCTATTATGCAGTGTAAATCAATAAAATGAAAATGTATCCATTGACAACATTTGTATTTTCACCTATCATAGAACCGTGCCATCTCTTTGAATACAATACACTTTTATGCCCCATTAAAGCATGCTTGACATAGCTTTCAACTACTTGCAAATGCTGAGAAGTTGAAAAACATAACATTTACAAAAGATACATCTGGTGCATATTTATATGACTTGGAATAAGGAATCATTTAAATACTGCTGAGCCATCTCCATATTAGGAGAAAAGATATTTCGTGTCCATATGTGAGATTGGTAGTAAAATACTTGTAGGTTTAAATTTCTGTTATGCATTCTCTTTTTACTTGATATGTGTTAAAAATATGGAGATATTGATTAGGGCATAATTCAGCTACTTGAATTGTTGGAGTTGATTTCCCCTTAAACTTTAGAGATTATGTTATTAAACCTAGTTTATATTCTACAGGAGTTAAGTTTTGGAAAGGGTTAAATATAGCACTTTTTACTTGGAAAAGCTGTTTCTTCAGGAGAAGGGGTTCTTAAATCTGGGCATTATGGACCAGTTAAGCATTGCTGGATAAGCTTCAGGGACTCTGAAGCCACCAAGTTATATGCAAACGTGTGTGTGTGTGTTTGTATTTGCACAAATGAGTATTTTTTTCCTGGAAAAGGACTAGTTTTCATCCATATCTCACAGAGGTTGATGATCCTGGCATATGTAGTAGAAAGACTTGGAATTACAAAAAATACTTGGAGTTACCCTTGAGTAGTGGTTTAACTTACCTCTGTAGCCACCTGCCTTCTGCTGGTCTCTTTCATGAAATTTAAAGCTTGTGCTAAATAATCTCAGATACCCCTTTCAGCATTCTGTGTTCTGAGTCAGAAACCTACCTCCGTCTAAATCCTTAAGCCACCAGTGCCCTCAGCATTTATTCTATCCACTGCATTCACTTTTAGGTTGTTATTGCAAAATTTCGTTATGGAGTATAGACGAGGTTATGCTTAATAGTGTGTAGGGCTGCATACATATCAAGTTGGGGAAGAAGAACACCTAAAATATGCCATGTGGTACAGCATATGAAATATAACTTGTACCCTCTAGCTCACACACACTTTAATTAATGTTGTGGGCTGTGCTTTAAACTGAGAGAAGTGAGAAAATCAAGGTTAAGGACATTGTGTTCTTTGCAATGTAGAGGGAAAAAAGAGACAGCTATGTAAATTAAGAATTTCATATCTTCGTGTCAATTTCTTATCTGTTGTCAGTTTGAATGATTTCTAAATCAGAAGAATGCTGAAGATCTGTTTTCCCATCAGTTTTGAGTCTAAGGAATTTGGAGCTGGAGTTTTGAGCCAGGAAACGGTCCTGTTTTGAATTCAGAGGCTCCACTGCTGAGCACAGATGCCAAGCTTATGATAAATTCCAAAAGGTTCAGCTTGGTATTTCAAGCCCAGAGGTCGGAGAGAGTTCTGTGGGTGGGCAAATAGGACTGGGAGGCTGCTGTGTAGCACTTGGGGAAAGCTCCATTGGCTTGGTGATGTGGTCAGTTTGGGGAGACCCACCTTCCCCAAGTAGAATATATTGTTCTAGTGGCATATTGTTCTAGTGGCCCTCCTGGCTTTAGGATATGAGGAATCACCACATTTTCTATATATTTGATGTGCTGTAGGGCCAACATCTAGAAAACTTTCTAAAGTTTTCATTTTCCAATTAGTTATAACAGTGTCATATAGACCTAACCTCCAAAACTGATCTATTGTACAAAAATGCTTAATTTGAGAGGTATTAATTGGATAGCTCATTTTTTTTTTTTTTGAGCCATTTAGATCAGTCATGTCAGGGTGGCAGCTGAGGGGGCTACATCACATGTATACCACAAACCAGATTCTAACTGCAGAGGCAGATACCAACCCCACCTTTATTTCCTTCTCTCTTTCCCCAGACATTTGTATATATTGGCAGACTCATTAAAACTCTTTCTGTATAACAAGTGGTGATAACTTTTTCTGGGTTGAAATCCTAGGAAAG
The DNA here is from genome assembly GCF_014898055.3 of Talpa occidentalis. Lineage (NCBI taxonomy): Eukaryota > Metazoa > Chordata > Mammalia > Eulipotyphla > Talpidae > Talpa > Talpa occidentalis. Next base: position 104,355,651 of record NW_023604861.1, on the reverse strand, counting down.
TTATTTTTTTCAGGGAAGATGGCCTAACTGGGTCCCATACAGCTGATGTCTGCAGTTAGGAACATCATGTGAATTTTGACTTAAATCACACACGTTATGATGTGTACTGCTGACACTAGGAAATCTGGGAATTTTGGGATTTATTTGTTATTAATTCATATTTCTTGTTTGTAAGCAAGAATACATAAAAGGTTTTATTTATCCTCTCATGAAAAAGCTGCACAATTACCATAGACACAGATAAAGTCACTGCAGAATCTTTACTTCTGTTGCTCAATCTCCAACTTGCCATTTGCCAGCACCAACTCTGGCCTTTGCAGTGCCACTGACTTTCTTCATTCTGTTCTTGTCTTCCTTTCACTGTTTTCTTGAGGTCTTTTTCTTCTCATATAGGCCATTGTTGTTCTTTTATCAATGATTTGTTCAAAGTTTCCCACCAAGATATTCCTAGGTAGAACCTCAAGTGTCACTTCACTAATTGGGGTGGGGAGAAGCAGTGAGGACAGGTTCATGCCAGAGAATATCCATCATATTTCAGATATATTCCAGTGGAGACAAACTGGCATCAAGAGTTGGTAGTTTCCATATGTCAATACATACATTTGTTTGCATTATCCAAGGAATCATAAATCTTGCCAAAGCCAGTTGTCTTGCCACCTCCAACATGGTTGTCTTTTCTATTTCGGCCAGTTTTTCCCAATTTTTTTTTAAAGATTTGTTTGTTTTATGCATATAAGAACTGGGGTACAGGCTGGAGGTGTGGGGAGGATTCACCAGAGACAGAGTGGGAAGCAGAACAGGTGGATCTACTGAAATACACTGCTGAGGGGAGCAGTGGGCGAGACAGGAGAGGTCTGCTGCGTCATGTGGGTAGCTCCCTGGCCGCTGGCCGGGGATCGAACTGGTTCTGCAGTGGCTATGGATAGCTTCATAGAGCTGAAGCATAACCCCTTGCACCACCAGGGAGGCCAGCCCAGTTTTTCCCAATTTTCTGCCTTAGGTACTATTGTCTGCCCAGCAAGAAGGACATCAACGGCTGTTTGTTTGCTGAAGCAGACAATTGTCATGAACTTCTTGGTCCTGATAGTTACTGTGTCCTTCCTGACTGATAGTGATGGCGCTTCAGGCAGGCAGGAAGGAAAACCTTTACACATATTTCTAATGGTTGGCAGAACTTTTCATGATCAATTGAAATGACAAAAGAAGACACAGTTAAGAGTGAAATGTCAAGCAAAATTTTAATGAAGAAACAAAAATATACTTTATTTCCAAAGGTTCTTAATTTAATGCTCTAAAGCATTGTCAAAATCAGAAACACATTTCTGGGGCCTCCCTTGGCACGCAGGAGTTAAAGACAGTGCTATCAAGCAATTGGCAGCCACTGGAGCACAAGTTCGATCACCGGCCAGCCAGGGAGCAACCCACATGGCACAGCAGACCTTCCCTGTCTCGCCTGCTGCTCCCCTCAGCAGTGTATTTCAGTAGACCCATGTGTTCTGCTCCCCATTCTGTCTCTGGTGAGTCCTCTCACCCCCTGCACCTCTGGCCTGCACCCCAGTTCTAGTATGTATAAATAGATAAAATAAATCTTTAAAAATATGGATGGTGACAGAGAAACAAGCAGACAAAAAAAGACTCTGCTACACTCTTTTACAATGTACTTTATTAAGACTTTTTCAGGTCCCTACCCTAACTCTCTGGTAGTTAATACTACACACATTGCTGTAATTTGGAATCTCCATTTGTTGATTACAATGAAAAATTTTCAGAACTGAGGAGAATGGGATTCGACCATGGAGAGGTTATGCGTTTGGATTATAAATGACAACTGAGATCCTTCAACTACTATTTCTAATCTGGGGTCTGCGTGGAGAATATCTTCTTATGTCTCTTGAACTTTTATATTTAGTTATTTAATTAATTGTCTGTGTGAATTCCAGAGCAGTTTTGCTAAGTATATAGGAAACAGGCACCTGGATTAAAAAAAAAAAAAAAATCAAATGTCCTGTCACCTTTCTCCTCTCCAGTGAAAGGCCCTGAGACCAGAAATCTAAATGATTCTTCTGTAGAGATTATTTAGAAAATATGACTGTGACATTCACAAATGATCCAGGACAGTTTTCATTCACTATATTTTTACATTTTGGGCCTGGAAAACCGTATCATTTTTAAATATAGGAACATTTTTCTTTTTTAAATAGTTGATCTAAGAATACTATATAAGGTCTGAAATGTACTTTTTTCCTCATATTATCAGCCAGGAAGATTTTTCTGATGGAAGAGATTACCAACTAATATCAGGAAATATTCTTGTTAAAGGTGTAATTCTCCATAAAAATAGACATGGGCTAGTAAATTATCACAATAAGGTGGCACGGGCTATTAAATTTCCCCTTTAACTTTTAGAATTTATGCAAAACTGAATGTTCATATCATAAATGCAGAATATAAGAAAAGGCATTTTGCCAATGATCTGTTACAAGGAAGCAGTGCAAATTAATTAATATTACAGAAAGCACATCATGTGTCTATATCTTTAAATGGCTGCCTATTTGAACTCAAATGAGTGATAATTCAGCTACAAATCCCAGTTAAGTTGTTGAACCAGTTAACTTAGTAAACAAATTAACTAGGACTGAATTTTAAAAAATGAATAGGATAGTTTAATTAGATCAAAATCAAAGAATGCTGAAAAGGGGTATGGATTTCTCACCCCCAATAAGGAATTTCTCTTTCTTTCTTTCTTTCTTTTTTTTTTTTTTTAAAGATTTATTTATTTATGCAAGCACTGCGCACAGTCAGAAGCATGGGAGGGTGAGAGAATTCACCAGAGCCAGAGCTGGGAACAGAACAGCCAGACCGACGAAACACTGCTGAGGGGAGCAGTGGGTGCGGCAGGAGAGGTCTGCAAGCCATGTGGGACCCTCATCTGTGGCCGGGGATCGAACCGGCACCACAGAGGCTGCGGGCAGCTTTGCAGCCCAGCGCTCAACCGCTGTGCCACCAGGGGAGGCCCAATAAAAGGAATTTCTTACGTTGTCATTTGCGGGGAAGTGAAGAGATAGATTGCAGTTTTTGTGGTAATTATTTGAGATGAATGTGTAACTTTTTACAGATATATAGTAAGAAAATTAGTGCAGGGAAAGACATAAAATCTAAAAGTTTTATTAACAAAAACAATTTTTTAAAAAAATTGCATGTGTTTTGAATATTAAATGCTTTTCCTTTCTTTTATATTGGTTATGCCTTTTGAGTAACTAGTGCATTTATCTACATTTGGGGCAGATGACTTGACCCTTGGCTATTCTGCTGATATCCCTGATGCCTGTTTCAACTTGTTTCCTAAGGAGATAGTATGTTTTTCCATTTCACAGACATAATTTTGACCATGTCAAACACCTCAATTTTAGCTTTTCCTTTTTACGCCCTGGGTTTTCCCTTTTCTGTCTTTTCCCTTTTATTTTTTTTTTAAAGATTTATTTATTTATTTATACATGCACTGGGTACAGTCAGAAGCGTGGGAGGTGAGAGAATTCACCAGAGCCAGAGGCGAGAGCAGAGCAGACTGACGAAATACACTGCTGAGGGGAGCAGTGGGTGTAGCAGGAGAGGTCTGCGTGCCATGTGGGACCCTCGCCGGTGGCCAGGGATCGAACTGGTGCTGCAGAGGCTGCAGGCAGCTTCGCAACCCAGCGCTCAACCGCTGTGCCACCGGGGAGGCCTTCTTTTCCCTTTTAATGTTTAAAATGAATCTTCCATTTCCAATATATTCCTCCCTCCCCTTTACTTTGCTCTGCTTCGCTTTTTTTTCCCAGTGATATTGTGGGATTCCTTTTCTACCCCACCCTCTGATTTCCCTCTCAATATTCCTTACACATCTGTCGGCTATCTTTTATTCATAGCAGCCTTGTTTCTCCCTATTCTCTTTGCTTTCATAGGCACAGTGTGTTGTCTTCCTTCTGTAGATATTTCCCAAGTTATTGGAACTTTCAAACAAATGTATATTGATGGACAACTAATTCTTCGTATGGTCTTCATTGAATTTCCAATTGGCCTTGTTCCCTAATTTTGTGTCTGTAGTTTTCCCCCTCTTCCCAGTGGACTCAGTCCCCAACTTTTCTTTGTCACTGGGCTGTTTGAATCCATTTCAGTTAGGTAGACTTTTGTTGCATCTAAGAGACTCTAGGTTGACAGTCTCACCGGCTAATCAGATGCCGCCACACCCAATCTCTTAGCAAGAGGTTTTTTTTTTTAAAGATTTATTTATTTATGCATGCAGGAGCTGGGGTACAGGCCTGAAGTATGGGGGGGCGGTGAGAGGATTCACCAGAGACAGAGTGGGCAACAGAACAGGCAGACTGACTGAAATACACTGCTGAAGGGAGCAGTGGGCGAGTCAGGAGAGGTCTGCTGCACCATGTGGGTAGCTCCCTGGCCGGGGATTGAACTTGTGCTGCAGTGGCTACGGATAGCTTCATAGGTTGCGTCTTAACCCATTGCGCCACCAGGGAGGGCCTTAGCAACAGGTTTGAGTAGTAGTGGGAAGATGTTGTAGGTGGTACTGTGTGTGTGCACCTGGGGTTACTGGAAGCAAGCGGGGCTCTGACTGGGGCCCTGCACTAATCACCATTTGTGTCATGATGGGTGACTCACCGAGCTCTCCTCACCTCTCTACTTTTCTGGACATTGTAAAACCCAACTCATAGGATTTTGATGGGAATTTTGCACTTGGAACATTTCCAGAATGTGTTAATTCCCTCTTACTTACCTATGTAGAGATACAGAAAACTTAAAAGAGTACGATTTAGACACATTAGATGTGTTGGAAGTCAGGTGTGATAGAAATAAGATCATTGATATAACACTTTTCTGTTCTTCAAATCGCATTCATATCATCGATTTCATTTTGTTTTTTATAATGACCATGAGGTCTGGTGAGGAGGCCACTCCACTCAGTAAGGAAGTGGGGCCTCTCTTTGGACCACTGCTGCCATGTGATTAATTTGGGAGGAAAGAAATGCCCACTAAAAAGTCACATGGATACTATTTATGAAGGTAATGGTTAGTAAGAGATCATCCTGAGTGTGGAAAATTGGAGCCGTTCAGCCTCCTAGAAACAAGAAGTTTTATATTTCATTCCCAAGTTCAGAGAAAAGAAAACCTTCCTTTTCTTTCCTTTTTGTTGTTGTTGGCAAGATTTTGTAAGACTGCAACTCACATCTAAGATACACTGTGCCAGGGCCTCCCCGGTGGCGAAGCGGTTGAGCGCTGGGTTGCGAAGCTGCCCGCAGCCTCTGCAGCGCCGGTTCGATCCCCGGCTGCTCCCCGGCCACCAGAGGAGGGTCCCGCATGGCGCGCAGACCTCTCCTGCCGCCCGCTGCTCCCCTCAGCAGTGTACTTCGGTCCTTCTGCCTGCTCTGCTCCCCGCTCTGGCTCTGGTGAATTCTCTCACCCTCCCGCGCTTCTGACTGTACCCAGTGCATGTATAAACAAAACAAACAAACAAATAAAATAAATAAATAAAACATGCCTCTATTAAAAAAAAAAAAAAATGTTCTTTAAAAAAAAAAAAAAAAAATAAGATACACTGTGCCAAATTTTTAGAGTCTCTACATTTTGCATATGTTAGATTTTTCATGCATAGCTCTATCTCTGGGTGGTGGGAGAGTTTGTAAGGTGGAGGGGAAGGTGGACACAGATGGGCTTTTCACATTTGCCACCTCATTTTCTCACTTTGAATATGTAAATGTACTAACTTTCATAAGATCTGGTTTTCTTAAAAGTAAGCTTCCTAAAGGAGGGATAAAGTGCCATCTTTAAATGAACAGTTGTGAAGATGGTAAAAAAATCTGTGTCTGCCTGCATAGTGATAATGTTAGCAAGTGACCAGGGGGTGCCCAGGGGCCCCAAACTATTTTTTTAAAGATTTATTTATTTATGCATTCAAGAGCTGGGGTGTAGGCCAGAGGTGCAGGGGAGTGAGAGAATTCACCAGAGACAGAGTCAGGGACAGAACAGGCAGATTGACTGAAATACACTGCTGAGGAGAGCAACGGGTGAGTCAGGAGAGGTCTTCTGCGCCATGTGGGTAGCTCCCTGGCTGGGGATCGAACTCTTGCTGCAGTGGCTGTGGATTGCTTCATAGTGCTGATGCTTAACCCCTGCACCACCAGGGAGGCCCTGACCCCAAACTATCAAGAGATGTATGCTCTAAGAGAGATTCTGCCATGTGCTGCACAAAGGCAAAGGAAGCATACTCTTAGTGTGAAAGATCTTCAGTATAATTAATATGCATAGAAAGAGAAAGAGAACAGAAGAAAGGACGGTCCTAATAATAGTTTCCCAACAAAACTCCCTAAATTACCCACTCCCTCACAGGCAAATGCCCAGCCAGACAAGGTAGGCCTACAGCAGGGTCACTGATGCCTGAAAGCTCGCTGCAAGTCCAAAGAACACGCCAGCAGCGAACCACAAGAAAGGGGTCAGGCGAGTCTGGAATTGAAGGAGAGACACAAAATTATGAATCAAGATAATGGCTGGCATTGTCTCAGCCAAGGATGGTTTCCCTATGTGTCTTTCCCCCATGGGTTTCCTCCAACTCTCTTTCCCAGCGGTATAAGGTACAAGCAGGGCTGCAGAGCAAGATTGTAAAAGCCCACCTGATTTCCATGTTGTAGAGCTCCACCTGGATACTCAGCTCTGCCCCTAATTCCGAAGACACTGCTGAGGGGAGCAGCGGGTGACACAGGAGAGTTCTGCTGCACCATATAGGAATCTCCCTGGCCAGCCGGGAATCAAACCAGTGCTGTAGAGTCTGCGGACAGTGCTGTGTTCAACATGCTGCGCCACCGGGGAGGCCCGAGAAAAATTTTAAAAGAAGTTTTTTTTTTTTTTTTTTTTTTAAAGATTTATTTATTTATTTATACAAGCACTGTGTATAGTCAGAAGCACAGGAGGGTGAGAGAATTCACCAGAGCCAGAGCGGGGAACAGAACAGGCAGACTGATGAAATACACTGCTGAGGGGAGCAGCAGGTGTGGCAGGAGAGGTCTGCGTGCCACATGGGACCCCCCCCAACAGCGGCCAGGGATCGAACTGGTGCTGCAGAGGCTGCGGGCAGCTTCTCAGCCCAGCACTCAACCGCTGAGCCACCAGGGGAGGCCCCTAAAAGAAGTTTTAATAACACGAATATCTCTGTACATTCATGAGAGAGACCCAGACTGATTAAATAACTTGCCCATGTGACTTCAGATGCCATCTTAAATAGATTAGCTCAGACAGGAGAATTTGGGATAAGGGGAGAGAAAGGGAGTCAGTTATGGTGGTTCTAGGAAGGCACACAAACAAAACTCAGGCAAATTGAGTTCTGTCTATTCCATTGAAAAGAAATAAAGAGATTAGGTCTTCCTGGGAGAAGCCCTTACAGAGAGAAATTTCAAAAACAACCTTCACTCAGCCTTCAGAGCCCTTATCATAAGATCTGGCTTTGCCAAAAAGACATCTTTTGGGGTGGCAGATGTGTGTTCTCTTACAGGCCCACCTTGGAACTTCCAGTTTAGAAGTTGAATTGAACTTTTCTTCACTCTTAAGAATAGATCAATCCAATTAAACAGTTGTATTTAATTTCTGGAGATGGTCCAGTGTGGGCCCCAAAGGTAAGTCTATATTCTGTAGGCAACAGGAGACATTTTTACAGAAACAAAAGAAAAGCAAAGGTTAAAGATCTAAGCAAACCACAAGCCCAGTTGGTAGTCCTGAGGGAAGCCAGTTAAGAAGATTTCTGGATATTGGGGCTCGAAGCATCTTCAGATGGGGTGAGGGCAGCCAGTGGTTTCCCATTTGCAGTTTGATGTCATCAAGTATTTAGGAAAACATCAGCAGTCAGGGCATCCCTTTTTATAAGGTATTTTTGTCTAGAACTCACTAGGGAATGAAAATATGTCTCAGAGCTAGTGATTTGGTTAACAGAAAGCCTTGAGGGTATGTTGTATTCTTGAAAAGAAGTAGATTCCTTTTTGCCAATGTGACCACCAGTGACTTCAAGCTGCCTCGTTTTGACTATTTGCCATCTGTGTCTGAGAAAACAGCAGAATATGCTATGCTAGAAAACCCATCGAATCCTCAAGGATTAAAACAAGACTATTTCTTGTTCCCATTGCATGTCCATTGTGGGTTAGAGAGGAGCCTGCCAGTTGTAGATACTTAGGGACTCAGGATGATGCAGACTTCTAGCTGCACCTGCATTCATCCCCACCATGGAAGGGGACAGGACCATGGTTTCAAGGCTGCTTCTGTCCAGAAGTAACACCTGCCACGTCTCACTTGACATTGGTCAGAAAAGGTCACATGACCACACTTATCTTCAAAGTAGTGGGGGCCTTTAATTCTACTCTGATACCAGACGGAAAGAGAAATATAAACTGCCTATTGATACCACATTATGTGATAAACATAACCACACAGGAAGGAGATGTCTCTCTGTTTGAGTGAGTTCTGCCATTGTGGACTTCTCTGTCCCAGACATTTATGAGCATAAGTAAAAAGTGTTGTCATATGTCTTCACAATAGTCCTCATGAAATGAATGTTCTGGCTCCTTGGAATCTTATGGTACAGGAGTTTCAAGGACTATTGATATTTTGAAGTGCTTTCAGTGACAATGACTATGATAAAAATAATAGAGATGAATAAAACCCACAGAGAGAAATACATTCCTTAAAAAGTTGCTTTAAGCCTCCTTCTCCCCATTCTTCTGAAAGTGCCTTTCAAGTCTTAACTAGAGAACATCTTTATGAGCAGAATAGTCAACATTAGATGAATAAGGAAGATAAAGACTTCAGAGAAGATAGGTGGAGAGATATCTCAAGTCTCTAACATGGAAGTTAAAGTGTTGAATTTATTTGGGGGGGGGATTTGTCTTTAATCACCAAAACTACCTCCACCCTTAGCACCCTTACCAACACCACTCTCACCCCCACCACCACCACCATTACCCGTAGCACTAACACTACTGCTACCACCACCATCACCACCACCACCAGCACTTCCACTACTACCACCATCTATGATTATGCAAACATACTTGCATGATTCATACACTGTTTCTCTTCAGACCATCATGGGGACCATATAATTAAGATTCATAGCAATTATATTCTTTTCTACAGATTGCATAATCCTGGAAATGAAAAAGGTTGTAAGAAAAGTGACGATTCAGAACTGTCTTGGGGACTTGGGTTTAGACTAAACCTGTCTTTCTCTTATATTTGTCTTTTTTTTTTACCTTTCAATTTTTTTCCCAGGCACTTTCTGTAGTCCTTTATACTTGAAAGAGAACCCAGAGTTAAAAAGTGACACACTCTATGACCTTCAGGTCCCAGGAAGAGGCTGTGTATTACTGCAGCACTTACTGTAACTCCTTTACTGCATATACCACTCAGGTGTACCTCTTTGAAGTACACAGATGTGACCAGGATTTTCAAAGTTGGGGCTATTTTTACTGCCAATGTCTGCTCAGCAACCAGCAGGGGGAAGCTAAAAGGACCAAGTACAAAATGAAATGGCACAATTACCCAGTGAATCCTAATGATAAGGCAGAATCATTGCAGTGGCCAGTTCTCATATCATGAAACCATTCATCAGTCTGCTCTGATTTGGGTAGATGCTCTAAGCTTCTGGGAATAGTGTTAGAGTGGGTTTTGGAGGTGACTCTCATTCCCCACAGAGCTGTGGACACCAAAGTTCTGTTGTAGACTCTGACTAATGTGGGGAAGGATGGCCTCTTTGAACATTGCCCTCAGTCATGTAGTTTTGACAACCCCCTGCAAGGCTCCCAGGCGTTGATATCTTTAAGCACCCTTGCTGGCTGAAGTAATGGAGCAGTGTCGAGAGATTCTGACCCAAAGCTAGAGTCTTAGAGCATTACCCTCCCTCCTCACCACATATTAACTAAATGAGAATGTTATTAAATTACCAATCCTGACTGCAACTGAGTATTTGCCGGGAATTCCATGCTTCCACCTCACATAATATATTTTATTTCTCTTTTGGGGATTTGTTTTCTGAATCAGTTTACTTCTTTGTGGTCCAATAATCACCAGGCGGAATTCTCTCCATCTTTCATCCTTCATCATTAGAAGAAAAATACAGTATCATTTTCTGGCAAGAAAAAAAAAATCTCAAAATGAAAGACAATATTTAGTGACCAAAAAAAAAAAATTCCTCAACAGTATTACTTTTCTGATGAATCAGAACTGGAAGTGATTAAGGGCTCAGGTCTTAGAACAATGAACACTCGTGTTCACTTCTTTTTCTTTTTAAAAAATCATTTATTTATTTATTTATTTATTTATTTATTTATTTGTTTGTTTGTTTATTTATGGAAGAATTGGGTGTAGGCCACAGGTGCTGGGGAGGGGGTGGTTAGAGAATTCACCAGAGACAGACTGGGAAGCAGAGCAGAAGGATTCACTGAAATATGCTGCTGAGAGGAGCAGTAGGCGAGACATGAGAGGTCTGCTGTGCCCTATATGGCTTAGCTCCCTGGCTGGTATCAAACTCAGGCCATAGGGGTGATAGCGCTGAGACTTAACCCCTATGCCACCAGGAAGACCCTCATTCATGTTCATTTCTTCATTTTCATATGAAAATCAGGCATCCTGTTTAGAGTAAGTGGGAAGGGGCTACTTAAAACATCTTTTAAGTGGTCCATACATAAATGTGTTGGCATGCTTTGAGGAAATGCATAGGGGAAATACAAAATATTTATTTATTCAACTAATACCTCCTGCTGGGGATTAAAGTAGCAAATTTGGGGCCTCCCTGGTGGCGCAAGGGGTTAAGAAGCAACCTATGAGACTGTCCGCAGTCACTGCAGCACAAATTTGATCCCCGGCCAGGGAGCAACCCACATGGCGCAGCAGACCTCTCCTGACTCGCCTGCTGCTCCCCTCAGCAGTGTATTTCAGTCAGTCTGCCTGTTCTGTTCCCCACTCTGTCTCTAGTGAATCCTCTCACCGCCCCCCCCACATACTTCTGGCCTGTACCCCAGTTCTTGTATGCATAAATAAATAAATCTTTTTTTTTTAAAAGTAGCAAATTGAGCTGACAACTGGAAGAAAGAATATATTCAGCAACTTAGTTTCTATTTCTTTATCCCAACTGTTAACTTGTACTTGAGTAGAAGTTTTAAGTTGTTAGAGTCCTTGAATATAAGATGGGGTTGTCTCAGATTGTATTTTCAGATAAAATATACTTGGTCTGATGTTATTTGAATTGGTGGATATTATTTTTATATATTCAGAATTTGAAATTACTGGGAATTTTCTGGTTGACTGGAATTTTGGTATGTTGTGGAGAATTATGATTTTAAGACTAGTTTGGGAACTTTCTTGAGCCATTTTAAATTGTATTTCATAAGACAGCATTTATTTAAAAGTCATTTAGAAATCAGGATTTACTATTTTCATTTTAAGCTGCTACCTCTTAACTGTTTGAATCAGAGCAGACTAAGTTTGGTTGTATTCAGTTTAATAATCACTATCTTTTTCATAGATGTACAACTATAGTAACTACTTGAAGGGATATTTGGAATGTAGAGATATTATGTTGAGCTAGTCATATTTTTCCCAGGAGACGGAATAGCTCTATTTTATTTAATAGCTCTAAAATAGTTCTATTTTATTTATTGTTTGTTTATTAATTTAATTGAGGTAACACTGGTTTATAACTCTGTATATGATTTAGGGGCATAGGCTTATACTGCTTCAGATGTACGTCACTGCAACCATTCCTACCACCAAAGCACCCATACTTCTTTATTATAGGCTGCTGGTTCCCACTCTTATCTCTCTAGTAGCCTCAATTCTGCAGTCATATTTCTAGGTTTTGTTTTGCTTAAGGAGATTCTGAGATTCTGTATATATAAATGATAGTATACTACTCAGCTATGAGAAGATGAACTCTTACCATTTGTGACAACAGGGGTAAAACTGGAGGAAATTATGCTAAATGAATTAAGTCAGAAGAAGAAAGATAAGTATAGGATGATTTCACTCATGTGGACTATAGAGAAATAAAACAAAGGCATGGGGTGGAGGGGGGCTCTCTGGTGGTACAAGTGGTTAAGTCTTAGCACTATGATGCTATCACCAGCTACTGTAGCACCAATTCAATCCCCAGCCAGGGAGCTGACCCACATGGTGCAGCAGACCTCTCCTGTCTCTCCCGCTGCTCCCCTCAGCAGTGTATTTCGGTAGATCTGCCTGTTCTGTTCCCCACTCTGTCTCTGGTGAATCCTCTCACCTCCCAACCTCTGGACTACACTCCAGTTCTTGTATCCATAAATAAACAAACTTAAAAAAAAATGGTATGGACAAAACAATCCAAACAGTTAATTTTTAATGAGTAGTTACTGTGTCCCAGACAATAGACTAAAGAATTTCACATCCATTGTTTCATGTGGAGATAGTAACTTTTATAGTAACTACAAGTAACATCATTTTAGAGGTGAGGACACTGACAAATCTAAGAAGATGCGTAACTTCCCCATGGGTCCCTAACTGGCAAGTGGTGGAATTGGGATGCTCCTGGGACATCAGGCTGGTTCCCTGCACTGTATATTGTGGGGCCTCTCTTACAGTGAGCAATGATTAGGTTGATGATCTTAAAGCTCCTAGGGCAAAAGGTGCTAAGTGCCAAATGCGAGGCTAGATTCCCATCCGCTTCTCGTTCACAGATGCTCTCCTACAAAACAACTGTTTTCAAACTGACTGTTCCATGGAAAAGTAAGCATGGGCACACGTTCAATTCAGTTTCCCATGTGTGTTCTCACAGAGGTTCTTCCACAGTTTACAAAGACTGGGAACCTGGCCCATTATTAATATTTTTAAAAAGTTATTCTGGCTTCTCTCAGAGCCATATCAGTTTCAAAGATCGCTGTCAGGGTGGGAGCAGCTGAGTTGAAATGGCCTGAATGCTAAATGCAGCCTTGGAGCGGAAACTTCTTTAGTTGAAAAGTTGGTGGAATATTCATAGACATGTAATATGAGCACAGGATACTGAGTCAGTGTCAAAATTTTGTTCCAAACCATATTTGCTATTTGTGAAACCAGCTCCTCAGGGAACTGTGGAGGGATAAGGTGAGGAGGTGGGTGGGGTGGGTTATAGCTGCCTTGAGATGGGCTCTGGACTGGGCTGGGGGGGAGGTCCCCTTCCCAGTGGAAGGAAGGTCTGCTTTCTGCAGGAATTAGGGATCTGGGGATAGGGGAATGGCGATGAGGTCTAGCCCTACACACTCTGGAAGGACCATCCTGCCACACATAAAGAAATCTTTCATGTCACCACCTAAGTTTTGTGTCTGAGATATAGAAAACTCCAGAGGAATCTATACAAAAATCTTTGTGTAGTGTCTTGCTAGTGTGGAAATGATACCAGCTACCTTTTCCTTGAAATTCTCTTGATCAGGATATTGATTAAAAAATCATAGAGGCATAGATTCTTGATTAGTATCATCTTCAGATACTTGATTTTTGTCGTAAGACTCACTGAAGGGATCATCTACTGATGACCCAAAAAATCCTTTCAAGAATTAACAAATCTCTCTCATTTTTTCCCTTAGGAACTCTACTCATCTGTAGTTAATCTAAGAATTAACATTTAGCAAATTACTGCCTCAGTATCTTAAGTGCCTGGTGGCTCAGTTGATTAGAACCCTGTGCTAATGAGGTCATGAGTTCAGTCCCCAGGAGGGCTGGTTCAATGCACCATGGTCCCCCTCCAAGCCCAGCCAGGCCTCCAAATGCACCCCAGTCACAAGTGGCCTTCTGGGGAAGAATCAACACAAATTGCTCGCCATTTGCAGGGGGGAAAAAACTCAAAGCAGATGCCTTGAGAACTTAGAATGTGACAAGGATCTCATGGGGTAACAGAATGGTACCCTAGAGGCCACAAGAGCTTCCTGCAGACTGTGGAAGAGCCACAGTTCCTGAGGGTGGCTTCCATGCTGGCTTTGATGTGTGTGGGAAGTTCCATTCGTGCAAGTTCAAGAAAGTGTCATCCAGGAACAGTAGGAGGTTGGATGTTATTTAAGAGGCAGACTCACAGGGAATCTTTTGGGGGAGTTTTGTTGAATTTTCACTAATCACTTATTTAAAAGATGGATCATTTTGGGTCTTCTAATTAATGGATGTAGTCATGCAAACCATGGGACCATTTCTCCCACAGCCAGCCACTCCGGCAACTTGTCCCAAACTGGCAGGAGACACAGTAGTTAAGAGCTTGAAAATTGTGGGTTATTCTCACTGTTAGGTTTTCTATCCATTTTCTAATCCTAGAAACCACTCCTTCAGGCCTAGGTCCAGTTCCAAGGCCAAATTGCACCTGAGCATGAAGGATACATTGATAACCTCTGAGGCCATTTCCTTGGGTTGAGGGAGGAATAATGCCTAATGAGCTCCAGCTGTGCAGTGCCCCTCCACCCACCCATGGCTTTCTCCCATTACTAGGGAAGAGGCCATCCATTATTTTTTAAATTTAAGACAATTTTTATTACTGTACTCTTGTTACATGGCAGGATGCTTTGTATCTAGAGGGAATTCAGTACTTTTTTGAAACATGAGTGGATGAAAGACTCAAATGTAGAACTGACAAGAATGATCATTTCTGTTGTTTTCTTGTATTTCTCTTTACAAAAGTGTATTTGGTTATTGAAAATAATTTGGAAAATAGAGATGAGCAGAAATTAAGAAAATAAAAATCACCTATAATGTCATTCCTTGGATTTAACCTTGATATTTTAGGGTACATGATATTTATAACTCCATGTATTCTGTCATATATGGAACTCAACAGTATATATTATTATATAATTTGTTAACTTATGAAAAGTATTGTGTGATATTATATATTCTTTCATATTATTATCTTTATTTTTTCAGAGCATTTTATTGCATGACTTGATTTCAACTTAATCAGTCCACATATTAAAACATCTTTGAAGTTTAAACTTTCTACATAGCTTTGTTATTTTCTTTGGGATAAATTCTTTTGAAAGCCATTGCATGGTTTCATGGCTCTCTAACTCACTATGTGCTGGAATGTTGTGCCATGAAAATGCATTCCTGCCAGCCACAATCTGGTGTACTACTACTCTTCTCCTTTGCTTCATTCTTTCATTTAAATTTTATTTAAAAAAGTTATTGAGGGCCTCCCCGGTGGCGCAGCGGTTGAGCGCGGGGTTGCGGGGCTGCCCGCAGCCTCTGCGGTGTCGGTTCGATCCCCGGCTGCTCCCCGGCCACCGGAGGGGAGTCCCACATGGCGCTCAGACCTCTCCTGCCGCCCGCTGCTCCCCTCAGCAGTGTACTTCGGTCCTTCTGCCTGCTCTGCTCCCTGCTCTGGCTCTGGTGAATTCTCTCGCCCTCTGCGCTTCTGACTGTGCCCGGTGCTTGTATAAATAAATAAAAATAATAAATCTTTTAAAAATAAATAAATAAAAAAGTTATTGAAGTAGCATTGTTTTGCATCCTCATTAGTATTTTGACAGTATAGGTAGGACATCCCTCTCAGAAGTAGCCACCGTAGCCCTCCCACCATCAGTCACCCATGGCCCCTCACTATAGTCCATTGTGCATTGCCCCTTCCTTCCCCACTTGGATTCCTCACTTATGTGGTCAGCTTTCAAGCTTTGATTTTGATGATTCTTTGTCAGATACTTTGCTTGGTTTATCTATATTCCACATGTAAGTGATACCACCCCGTAATAATTTTTCTCTTTTGGCCTCTTTTGCTTAGTGCAATCTCTTCTATCTCCAGCCATGTTGTTGCAAATGGCACGAGTTTACCAACATCTTATTGATCCACTCATCTTTTGTCAGGGGGAGGGTGGGGCAGGGCACATTTAGGTTGTTTTCATATCTTTATTTTTTTTAAAGATTTATTTATTTATGCATACAAGAGCTGGGGTATAGGCCAGAGATGCGGGGGGTAAGAGGAATCACCAGAGACAGAGTGGGGAACAGAACAGGCAGACTGACTGAAATACACTGCTGAGGGGAGCAGCAGGCGAGACAGGAGAGGTCTGCTGCGCCATGTGGGTTGCTCTCTGGCCGGCTGGGGATCAAACTCATGCTGCAGAGGCTTCGGATTGCTTCATAGTGTAGTGCTTAACCCTTCGTGCCACCAGGGAGGCCCCTGTTTTCATATCTTTATATGGATATTATTCAGGAATGAATATAAGAGTGCAGCTTTCCTTTCAAATTATGTTCATAGGCAAAAAGTAAATCAGTTATTTTATTTGCCATTCTTTTTCTTTTTTGCATTTCTTTTATTAATATTGAGACTGAGTATTTTTTTTCCTGTAATCATTTTAATGTCTTATTTGCAAATTGCTAATGTCTTTTATGAGTCATATATTTTGGGGATCAATATTCTTACCCCTCCCTATTTCATAAGGTTTTTGTAAGAATTAGTTGAAGTAATCTATTTGAATATGTTTTAAACATACAAGGAAATTCAGCAACACAGTTGTGAATGGTACCCTGGGAGTTACAGGAATGGTCTCCTGCAGACACAGAGTCTGAGTAAACAGGCAGTGAACTGAGGCTTGGTAAACTTTGCCAGTGGAGGGATGGGGAGAGACACTTACACATAAAGGGAAAAATGTGGTGGCTTAGAGCTTTGTTACTTAGAGAAGGTCACTGGAACTAGGTAAGGTCAGAGATAACAGAGGGGCTGGCAGCTCAAAATGTGAGCCAATTAGAAATAACAGGGAGCAAGATGCCAGGGGAGTTAAAGGGACCAAACTCAGGTTTAGTCTATGGCTCCCTGAAATGGGAGGCAGCCAGCCCTCAGCTGCTCTCAAGCCAAAGAAACCAACCAGTGCCACTGCATGTAGGTGTGGTCCTCTGGCCCAGTACACCTGTGCTTTCTAGTAAATCCCTAGAGAAACCACACCTGGGAAAGGCAAGCAAAATACATAGATAGGTGATAATTAAATAAAGAAAATTCTTCACTAAAATTCTCCCAGCATGTACATATATATATACTTTAATATAAATATGTTAAATATAGATACATTTGCTATATGTGTGTTCGTGTGTATATAGTTTGTATACATGTGTGTATGTATATCTATATCTATCTATTTATCTATCTATCTATGTATAAATATATGGATATATGTGATACAGTCTTGCCTGTGGTAATCTCCAGAAAGTGGTAATAAGGTGGGACAGGGAGAAAGAATTACCATAGCTTTTTTTTCACCTTTTAAAATATAGTATCACTCATTAAAACTATCATTCATTACTTCTTTAATTTGAAAATGACCTAATCTAGATAAAAGAATGTAAGATTAAAAAGACATATATGCTGTCAGTGCTGCTGCCACCCTCTACTCTGCACATGGGATGGGGAATTCATTAAGAAGAGGAGCTGAAGTTCCGAGCTGTCAGTGGAGCCCCGGGAAGCTACTGAGAATCACACCTGATCCCCGTAGGGTGCTGAACTCATCACATCACACTTAGATGACAGGGACGCTGCGCCTGCTTGGCAGGCAGTACTCTGGCCAACAGGTAAGACACTTCCTAAGCTGGGAGCAACACAGACCCCTCCAGATCAGGTGTGCATCGCTACATTTAAAGGAAGAGGCACACATTAATTGCAGGAGAAAGAACTTGAAGAACTTGAACTTGCAGGAGGAGGAAAGAAATTTTCTCCCTAGTTCAAAGGATGCCACTGCAGCACAGGAAACAATGTATCTGACTAGGGTTTTATGTTATTTTACATCAGATAAGCTGCTTCAAGGTAACACTGTTTCCTGTGTGGTCCAATGCTAGGCACTGTGCTGGGGCCTAGGGAGACAAATTGGGGATCACACCTGCGTTCATACATGGTTCATGTTTAGAAAGTTGATTTTATCCTAAGTGCAAAGGCAAGATTAAGCGTGCATAAAAATCCACTATAATGATGCAACACTCATGGCTTAACTCAGCGTGTGCAAAAATATATTCAATGAGTGCAAAATGAATGAGTTTATGTTCCATGCTCAGAAAACAACTCACTTTATTTTTAAACATTGATTTTAACTTCTGTGACATGAACACTTATGCCCATTTAGATTTATTTTTGTCAAAAGACCAAGCTACAGTGATGAGAAGAAGTCTGATGTCGAGAAACGTGTCTTAAGTGAAAGGTAAGGTTAATGAGATGGTGTGTGTGCAGCGTGGGTTGCGTGTGGTGCTCTGTGTCACCCATCTGTATCGTCGCCCAGTATGTAGGCTGAGCAGGTATCCATACTGCATCCATGGTACAGGTGAAGAAACAGTCTCAGAGAAGCAAAAGAGATGTGACAAGACCACATTCCTATGTGCAGTCCTGGGCATGCATGCCTCTGCCTGGTCAGTTTTCTGTGATGTCAGGACAAATGGTGGTCACAGTGGTACATAGAGTAGTGCAGGGTTCTTCTGGTGACCTCTGGGGTCCTTGTAGTAGGAGATTATGGGAGTAGGAAGGTACTGACATGTGACATGGAAACCTTAGTTATCACTCATTGCAACTGTGTGCCCCAGCCCATCTCTGCTGGCCAGAGAGTAGGAGACTCGGCACTCTGATTACTTCCACACTCTACATTTAATTAGGGCTCCCTAGTCCTGAGATTGGGGAGGGGCCCACGGTCAGTTCCAACTTTCTCTTTCCACATGGTGTTCTCTGTCATCCAGTTCTCCTTGAACTTGCCTCCAGAAGAATCTCCTGCAACTAGCATCACCCTTATTGTCTGAGGTGCTTTGAGGTGGTCAGCATTTTTTCCCCACTTAAAAAAAAATTATACATTTTTTACATCATTTTTCATTTTTGCACAATGTATGCATTTTCATCTTGGTTATAGTCCCCATACAATTCTCACCCCCTTTGTTTTGATCCTACTCCCTCCCCCCCCCCCCCATAGTGTGTCTCTGGTTTATAGTTGCTTGTTGATTTTGATTTTTACTTTATTATTATTATTATTTTGTGTGTGTGTGTGTGTGTGTGTGGGACCCTTGCCGGAGGCCGGGGAACAAACCAGTGCTGCAGAGGCTGCGGGCAGCCTCCCAGCCCAGCGCTCAACCGTTGCGCCACCAGGGGAGGCCCGGATTTTTACTTTATTATAATTAGGTTTTTTCCTGGTCCCTTATTTAGGTCTTCTAAATTCCTGCTATGAGTGAGACCATCTGGTATTTTTCTTTTTCTTTCTGGATTATTTTGCTGAGCATGATCCCTTCCAGCTCCATCCATGTTGCTGCAAATTGCATGAGTTTATCTTTTTTGATTGCTGAGTAATATTCCATTGTGTATATGTTCCACATCTTCTTAATAAGTCATCTATTTTTGGGCACTTGGGTTGTTTCCATAGCTTACCTATTGTAAATAAAATTTTTGCACACAACACTAATGATAAAGGACTGATCCCAAAAATCTACAAAGAGCTGATGAGACTCAGCAAAAACAAAGTAAATAATCCAGTCAAAAAATGGACAGAAGAGCTAAAAGAAACTGCTCCAAAGAGGAAGTGCAAATGGCCAACAGGCATATGAAAAAATGTTCAGCATCACTTGTAATCAGGGAAATGCAAATCAAAACTACCATGAGATACCATCTTACACCAGTGAGAATGGCACATATTAAAAAAACTAGCAACAACAAATGTTGGCAAGGATGTGGAGAAAAAGGAACTCTCCTGCACTGCTGGTAGGAGTGAGTGCAAACTGGTCCAACCACTATGGAAAACTGTGTGGCGATTCCTCAGTCTGCTAAAGATGGAGCTTCCGTATAATCCAGCAATTCCACTCCTAGGTATTTACCCAAAGAACACAGAATCGTTAATTCAAAAGGGCACCTGCATCCCTATGTTTATGGCAGCACTATTTACGATAGTTAAGCTATGGAGGTGGTCAGCATTTTGGGATGCACACATGGCAATTGGGCTAACTAGTGTTGCTCTCCAGCCACCATGGATTTACTGGTTTCTGGAAGGATCATACTGGAAATTTCAGAGCAAAATGATTCACACCTTAATGATCAGGATGTAAAATACAGTATTCTGAGTTTGAATTGAAGGAACCTGCAATCTTTGAGTTCTAGCTCTTCAGAAAAATGACAGTTGCTACAAGATGTGAACTTGATATTTGAAATGGGAAGGTACCTGGGAGCTTGTGTGAGGTAGGGAAACAAGCATGGCTTTGATGTAGATATGGGTTCCAGACCAGCAGCGCACTGACTGTTGTGTGGCAGGACATTTGAGTGATCTCTGTGAGACACATTTTCCATCTTTAAAATGGGGACAAATCTACCTCAATTTATTGGTGAGGAGTACTAAGGAGAATTGAAATATAGGGTTGTCAGAAAAGTATAAAAAATATGTCACGACTTTTCTGACAACCCAATATCTAGCCCATAGGAGACACTCAAAAAATATTCATTTCAGTGTTCTTCTGTCCTAAGTCATTTAATGAATCCTCCAAAAATAGAATGTACTTCAGTGTAGAATCCCACTAATTTTTTGTTTGTGGGACAGCCAGGAGGATGTTATATTTCTTTGTTTGACTTGTGTTAAGTTGACTTCACACTTTGAAAGGGAAAAAAAGGAAACCTATAGTAGCTCAAACAATGAGCCTTTTTAAAGCTTGCATTGGACATCAGTTTCAAAGAATATTCTTATTAACATACTTTCTTATAAATGGAGCACCACTCATCAAATATTTATAAGTAGTAGGCTGAGAAGTCAGCCCAGTGCTTAGCAAGCCCGGGGACATTTCCCATGTGCTCTGTGGGATGGCGTAGGCAGGGGAGACCCTTTAATTTTGTGACATGGTTTGGGGGCTCCAGCGTGAGAGGGTCTTGGCATGATTTCTCCCGGCTCTGGGCCTATTCTGGAGCCTTTCAAGACTCCCACATGTAGCTGGTCCTTGCAGGCAACTCCCTTTGAAGTCCACGGGAGCTCTTTGAATGGAAAACATACACAACGGGGTGTTGATGCAAATAAGAATCAGGCCTGATACAAGTGGGGAATAAAGGTGCCTCTCACCCCAAATATTAGCTCTTTAGCCCAGAAACTGTGGTTTGATCGTTAAATGAAAGTGTTTCCCCAACCATACCTCAAAATCTACAATCTACCATTGAAGCTCCACCATCCATTTGCTCAGGAGATGATAAACCTGCTAATTACCTGAGAGTTTTAATTAAGCCATAGATAGAGCAGTGCTGGGCTGTTTTTACTTTAAACATATCAATAAAATAAACATTCTCAATTCCAGGGGATCTTGCTAAATGAAAAAATAAACATTTCTGACTTTTGAAATATCACTCATCGGGTGTGATCATTTAGAAAAATATCTCTAATAGAGATATTTTTTGGTGGGAAATGCAATTGCTGTTGGAGCACAAAGCTGCAATTTGTAGACAGGTTAAGTAAATTAAATCACTCACTGTCTTTTTTTCCAATGGCTTTAAAAGTTAAAGGTAATTTGCAAAGAAAATGCTCAGTTTGAATTGGTTTGTAATATCTGTTAATGATCTTTAAAAAAATCCACTTATTCACAATCCTGTCCCTGAGGGAATTCCAGTGTGTTATCAGAAAAATTCTAAAGTCTGAAATGACATTAGCTAGTGATTTCTTTGAAATAAAAAGCCCCCCAAAATAAATTATATAAGGTATACAAGTGCACAGGACAATCACTTTGAAGAATAATATGTTTTTCATACCGAAAAAAGTAACAATTGAAATCCAAGCTGCTAAATTATAGCGTGTTGAATTACCGCAGTGTAGGCATACCTGCTCTGTTTATTTCACACATATATTGGATTCTTCCATATATTTATAGATTGTTGATGTAAAAACAGTAGTGTTAGGAGCAATTTTGATTATATTCATTGTGTTTACCATTTGGAAACTCAAGGTGTTGCCAAAATACAGGGCCTACAGGTGTTGCCATCCAGAATTAAAACAATAACCCATTTCTGTGTGGCACCCTAATGCCAGAGCAAGTGCCATTGCCCAGAGTGAGCAGATTGCCCCATGCCAGATAGCAGAGCTGTGAAATGCCAAAAAGGGAAACTTTTCTTCTCGACCCCAGTTTTTGCCTGGAAGCAGGGGAGTCTTTGTAACATGATATTACTCAGTGTAACTGCAGATGCTGGTTTGGCTGCTATAAATAGCCTTTTTTTGTTGTTTTTTTGAGAGAGGAGTTGGATTTTAGTAAACCTTTTGCTACAGGTTAATTATACATTCGGTAAGAAAGCATTTCCTTGTAGCCAGTCAAAATTTGTCACCTTTTAATCCTGCTTTATATAATAAGCCTAGAAATATATGTGTTCCCTGAAGGCTTCTCATTATTATCAGTTTTATACATTGAACCTTTAAGTTTTTTCTCCTCATGCATTACTCACCTTTTACCAAACTGCAAAGGTTCCAGATATATTTGTTTTGGCCTGAGGATGGCACTCTCTTCTCCTCATCCAGCTGACTGATAATCATGTGGGGTTCTTCCTCTTCCTCCTTTCTGCCCTGTGATGTCAGGGATGCAAACTGAAACCAGGTAAGAGCAAAACATTTGCTGCTATAAATGGAGGTATTCTATGTTAATCCTTCCATTTACTTATTCTAAGAAAACAGAAGGCAATATTTGAAACTTTGCAATCTTCAAAGGCTGGTGACTTGGTGCCTTATTCTAGAGTGAACATACCCCTGTAACACCCTCTCCCAGGCCCAGGACAAGAAATATAACCTGTGTTTTCGGTTGCCCCTGTGATGGGAAACCCCCCCTTCCCAAAGACAATCACTTTCCTGATTTCTGACAACATTGATTTGTTTTGCTTTGTTTTGAATTTCATCTAAATGGAATTACACGGGAGAGGTGTTCTACTGTGTCTGCTTTCATTCCCTCAGTAGCAGGTGAGCTGTAGGTATGTTGCTGGGTGTAATCGAAGCATATTTGCCTTGTTCTATCTCCTGCCATTGTGTCAATAATGGACTCTAGTTCACCCATTTTATCTTTGATGAGCATTTGGGTTGTTTTCAGCTTTAGGCTATTTCAGAGAGTGCTGCTGTAAACTTTCTTGTGACATCTTTGGTGGGTCTGTGCATGCATTTCTGTGAGGTATATAGAATACAGGGGATATTATTAAGTTGTTGGGTATAACTATGATCACCTTAATAGATAATATCAAATGGTTTTCCAAAAAGTGTATATCATTCTCCACTCCCGCCAACCAGTGAGTGAGATTTATTGACTCTGCACCCTTGTTAGCATCTGCTGTCCTTAGTCTTTTTGATTTTGGTCATTCAGGTTGTATATAGTTGAATGTCATTGTAGTTTGAATTTGAGCATCTCTTCATGTATGTTAGCTATTTGGATATATTGTGAATGGATTTTTCAAGTGTTCTTATTCTTCTGTTGCATTATTCATCTTTTCTTACTGATTTGTGGGAGGTGTTTATATATTCTGGATATGAAGCTTTTTTGGTTACATACGTCACGAATACTTTTTTAAAAAAGATTTATTTATTCATGCATACAAGAACCAGGGTACAGGCCAGATGTGCAGGAGGGTGAGAGGATTCACCAGAGACAGAGTGGGGAACAGAACAGGCAGACTGACTGAAAACACTGCTGAGGGGAGCAGCAGGCAAGACAGGAGAGGTCTGCTGCGCCATGTGGGTAGCTCCCTGGCTGGCCAGGATCGAATCTGGGCCGCAGAGGCTGCAGACTTCCTCACAGTGCTGTGCTCAACTGTCTGCGCCACCAGGGGAGACCTCATAACATCACAAATATTAATTACTATTATTCTGAGCTTGACTTTTCTCTCTGTGGAGTCTTTGGATGAACAGAAGGTTTTGGTTTTAAGCTACCTTAAAACCAGTATTTTTCTTTTAGTTAGTACTTTCTATATCTTATTTAAGAAAACATTGCTGACTCCATCAGCATGAAATATCCTCTTTTGTTTAACCTCTTGGAAGCTTTATTGCTTCATCTTTTACCTTTCCACATGACACTGGTTTTTGTATGTGGTGTGAGGTTTGTCTTTTTCTCCATAATATATATTTACCCTACAGCCATAATGGAAAATAGTTCCTTTAACTAGTGTTCTGATATGGCACACTTGTCATAAATTAAACACTCACGCATTTAAAGAAAGATAATAGTGACTTTCAAATTTTATTCTGTGAATTATTTATTTATTTATTTATATTTTAAAAAGATTTATGCATCCATGCATACAAGAGCTGGGGTACAAGCCAGAGGTATGGGGGGGTGAGAGGATTCACCAGAGACAGAGTGGGGAACAGAACAGGTGGATTGACCAAGGTACACTGTTGAGGGGAGCAGCAGGTGAGTCAGGAGAGGTCTGCTGCGCCATGTGGGTTGCTCCCTTGCTGCCTGGGGCTCGAACTTGTGCTGCAGAGGTTGTGGATTGCTTCATAGTGCGGTGCTTAACGTCTTGCACCACCAGGGAGGCCCTGTGGTGAACTATTTAATGGCATCTTTGAATGTTATGCTAATGTTACATTTCTGAAGTAAGGGCAACTTAGTTATGATGTAACATTTTATGTATTTCTGAATATGTTTGCTTAAATTTTTTCAAAATAATTTCTACAACGTGTGTGAATGAAATTTATCTGTAATTTTCCTTAGTGTCATGTTTGGTCAAATTTTTTATCAAGATTTAGAGTGATCATGAGTTGAGAAGAGTCCTCTTTACATGCTTTAAAATGTACAAACGTAAATGATTCTAATTTAGAGAGAGAGTGAGTGTGTGTGTGTGTGTGTGTGTGTATTGGGTTATCCAAAAAAACAGAACAACTAGGATATGTAGAGTGATTTAGAAGAGGAGACTTATAGGAATTGGCTCACACAGTTACAGAAGTTAATGACCCCATGAACTGGTGTCTGCAAGCCAGGGAGCTAAGAAACTGATGGTGTCATTCATCCAAGTCCAAAGCCCGAGGATCAGAGGGTGGGTGCAGTGGTGCAAGTCCTGGTTGGATTCTGAGGGGTTGAGGACCAGGAACTCTGATGTTCAAGGGCAGGAGCAGATGGGCATCCCAACTCAAGCCAAGCAAATGAAGAAAATTCACCTTCTCCTTTTCTTTTACTCAGGCTCTCAATGGATTGGATAATGTCCATTGCATTGGTGAGGGCGAGCTTTACTCTGTACCAAATCAAATGCTAATCTCCTAAGGCAACATCCTCACAGACACTCCCTGAAATGTTTTGCCAGCAACACAGAACATCCCTGATCCCAGTCAAGTTGCATATAAAACTAACAGTTACTGTAAGTATTTACTACAATTTTCTTTCTTTTCAAGTTCAGTATATTTTAACTTAGACTTCTACTAGGAAATTGGTTTTTTTTTTTGTGGGTTTTGCTTGGGAAAATAAATAGAAGTTAGACTATCTTCTCGAAGTCTCTTTATGGCACTCAGCCATCTACTCATGTGCCCAAGGCTGGAATTTGTTACTGCTTCTCAATCCAACACCTATGGCCAAGATCTGTTTGGGTTTAAAGGAGATCATATTGAGATAAGAAACTTTAGATCAATTCTGGCACTTTGATAAAACACCAATGCCCAATGAAAATCTTTAAAGCCAATTTCACCTCCTAGTTTTGATACCTTCAGTCACTGTTCCACAGGGTTAAACAAACAATAAGTACTATGTATCTCATACTGCTCTCCATTCCTGCTTGCTGTTGTCCTAGTTCAAGGCCTGTCAACCTATTGCCTGGACAATGGCATTTGTGAGACTCGTGGCCTTCATTTCATCTTTTGCTCAGCCATTCAAGTGTTTTGAAAGCCTGTTGCATTAGTCACATGTTGAAAACCATCTGTTGACTCACCATTGCTTCACAAGATGAAGTCCAAGTTCATCAGTGTGGCACAAAGGTTCTTCCATGGCCTGATTCTTGCTTCCCTCTCCAGACTGTTGTCTTGCCTGGCACCAGTCTTCAGCTTCACACACCAGCGGCTCCAGCTGCTTGCAATTCCTAGTGCACATCCTGGGATTCTTGTGACCCAGTTTCTGCCTATGCTGAGCTTTCTTTCTGGCACCAATTGTCATGTCTTTCTCCAGGAAAACCCATTCTTAACATTCATCTCAGGCCAGATCTCTTGACCCCACGTAGCTGGGGCTGCATGGTCTCCTGTCTGCCCATGACTGTGTCACTGTTGTTAGACCATGAATTCTTTCAAAGCAGGGCCCAGGTCTTCATCATCTACATAGTTCCATAACTTGCTGTGTACTGGGAGATAGCCTGCACTTAATAAACATAGATTCCAACGAAGAAACATCAGTCTCTAGTTGAGTAGTTGCAGTATCATTTTATCTATTTTTGGAAGCCTAAGATGGAATAACATGGTCAAATTGTTGTGACCAGAGGGAAGTAGGACGGCAAAGGCTATGGAAAAATCTACAGACATAATCTCTTCCTGTATAACAGAATGCAGCTCAAATGATTAAAACTTTCTTATGGCGGAATCCGCATTTATAGAATGGATTAGTAGGAAGGATTTTCTTTAAAGATAGATTTTTCCAGAGAAACAAATTTGGACAATTTACTCTAAGAGTTTAAATGAAAAAAAATAATCCTACTTAAAAGGCAAATTGACCAAAATTCTTCCCCTTTTCTCTTACTAATAAAAGAGTTTACACAGAAAATCTATAAGAAATTGTATAAGAGATTCACAAGGATCATTAAAGTCTCTACTAGACATTCACTTTCACTTTGTAAAATTGGCTATACCCTCAAAATGGTATCACATAAAAATGGACTTTCTGGGGCTCTTATATATGAATGGGTTTTAGTTGCACAGTGGTGCCATTCATTTTATTTGGCCCATTATTGCAAGTACATTCTAAATTTGGCCTTAATTATTTTTCCTTTCACAAAAATATTTTGTGGGATCTTTTTGAACCCTGACTACTTCCTTCTTGCCCCTTAAAACAGAATCCAGGAGTGTTATTTTTGTTCTCTTCTAATTAAAATAATTGCTTGGTTCCTTTTAACTAGATTCATGCAGTTATTAGCCTAATACATGGATAGGTGCCATGGGGTGCTTGAGAAACAAAATGAAGAGTGATCATGTAGCTTCACATGAAAAAGATTCCGTGGTGCCAAGGAGTATTATTTCCTTTCAGCCGGCATTTTATAAGGGCCTTCAGTGAACCTGGCCCCCCATACTCTTACTAAAAGGCTATTAAGTGAAAGAATAGTTCTATTTTCTTTATTAGGTATACAGCTAACTCAGTACAATTTGAAGAGGGGCACTTGATCTGCTGGCACAAAGACCCGGGTTCTGGTTTTAATCTCTGCCCCTGCTTTGTCTTTCAGAATAACTGCAATTGAAGAAGAACGCTCCGTATCCTCTTTGCCAGTTGGTGTTTATCTGAGACAGCGGAGAAAAAGGGACAGAGTGCCTGTGTATGTGTGTTAATCAGGCGTTATCAGCACCCTGCCCCAAAAGGAAGTGTTAAAATAATGTTTTTGACATTCAGACTTTTTTCAAATTTGATGTAACCTGAGAGTTGGCAAACAAAGGCTCACAGGTGAAATCTGACCTGTTGCTGGTCTTTGTAAATAAAGTTTTATTGTAACAGCCATATGCATTTGCTTATCTATTGTCTACTGCAATTTTGCTTTACAACTTGGAGTGGTTGTGACAAAGACCAAATGACCTATAAAAACTGAGAAATTTACGCTGATCCTTTACAGAAAAGGCTTGCTGACTCCTCATAGAGTAGATCCAATTCACTGAGTATCTATTGAATTCCTATTCCATCTGAGAAATTTGCTTATAGGGATTTTTATGTGGTCCTCATTCACCCAAATACTGAGGGCTTTTGCTCATGTTGTGGTTCAGTATAGATGGATAGATAGCAGGAAGTGACAAGGACTTGGGACAGGAAGCTATAGTTTGAGGTAAGGTGTTATCATTGTCTCAGTGGCAAGTCACTGACCATGCCTGGCATTTTCCTTGTCTGCTACCTGGAGAAGGAGGTGTTGACATGGCTTGGCATATACCCTTATGACTCACTTCAAGATCTTATGGTCAACATTGTAAACTTCAATTTTGAGGCAAAAAAAAAAAATGGAGGCACCTTGCCACCAGTTGTTGTTGGGAGGGCCACGTGAGAGAGGACAGGTCGAAGTAATTTTGAAACCGTAGGTGCTGAATTTGTGGCATAGAGATTGTCTATAAAGTTTGACTGTTATTTCTGTTCACCATGCAGAGATTAAACCTAGGTAGATGACATAGTATATCAGACATGAAGCCTGTGGAACAGCTGAAAGTTAGGTGTCTTGGTGTTACATCGCTGCTTTTTCCAGTATACCACATCCTTATGACATCATGCTTCTTCTTGTAGTTTCAAAAATGCTCAGTTCTTTAGTTCATGTGTTCATTCATACACTATTCAACATTATTTGAGGGCCTACTATAAACTGAAATCATTTCAGGGGAGTGATGACTATATGAAGACGAGTCAGAAGATGAAGAATAATTTTGGTCTTGGATTTCTATGACTGAAATCCTCAAAAGAGTAGAGATTCTCCTCCTGATTTTCCCGTGTTGCCCAAGGAGTTGGCTCTTATTTGTGATATGGAAAAAGAGAAAGTAAATACAATGAAAAAGGAGAGCAGTCCTGTCATTCAACAAAATGTTCTCAGACATGTTTTAAGTCGTGTGTATGTGTATGCACCTGAGTGTGTGTGTGTGCGTTTATATATCACAAAAGGAAAGAGAGAGATACTGAAATATTGATAGCACACTGTTCTAACCACTAAAGGATGGAGATAATATAGGTTTTAGAGATTTGGAAGTTAAGATTCTGGTAAATAAAGTCCAAAGGAATCCAAATTAGAGAAATTTTCAAATATGCACTGTACAGCTAAATGACACAGATATAACATAGGTGTGTCAGATGAGGACTTATTTTAATGTATAGTTAAATAGTCTTCAGTCAGATTGTGTTCACTCAGTTATGTGCCTTATAATTTTTGAAATAAGTTATCAAATGTGCCTGGAAAAATCTGCTTCCAGTTTATAGTTGCTTATTGATTTTGATTTTTACTTTATTATAATTAGTCTTTTTCCTGGTCCCTTATTTAGGTTTTCTAAATTCCTGCTATGAGTGAGACCATCCAGTATTTTTCTTTTTTTTTTCTGGCTTATTTTGCTGAGCATGATCCCTTCCAGCTCCATCCATGTTGCTGCAAATTGCATGAGTTTATCTTTTTTGATTGCTGAGTAATATTCCATTGTATCTATGTACCACATCTTCTTGATCCAGTCATCAAAATCAATAAGCAACTATAAACCAGAGATACACTATGAGGGGAAGGGGAGGAGGGATTAGGGTCAAAATAAGGGGAGTGGGAATTGTATGGGGAATATAACCAAGATGAAAATGCATATACATTGTGCAAAAAGGATAAATGTTGTAAAAAATATATAAAATTAAATTAAAAAAATCAAAAAAGATACTCAATAAAAACATGTTACATAAGCAAAAAAAAATCTGCTTCCATAAGGCAAATATTACATTTGCCTTGTCAAGTTAAGCGAGGTGGAATTTTTCAGTGGTTCTCTAACTGTTTTTAATGCTTTCCCTTTTAATAGGGAGGTTTGCTAATATCTTCCTCATATTTAATGTCATTGGATACTTGTTTCCTTCAGGTTTATATGTGAACCAAAGTCATATGCTTCTTTGAAATGAAGGTGCCGATGAAGCTGCCTTCTAAAAAAAAACCCATCTTCCAGAATCTTCCATGTATAATTGTCACCTACTAAGACCTGTGAGAGGTACAGTAGAAAATTCTTGTTCCCTTTTCACTCCCCACAGAAGGCAGTCATAGCCCTGCTTTATAAATTTGGAGGTGGTGTTATCTGCAACTCATCCATGAAGCTGTGTTACTTTTCAGATAGTCCCAGGACCCAGGATGATGCTGTTTTAGGAAATGTAATTTGTGTTAGTACATGAAAAGCATATTCAGAGCTGGGCTGAGCAGTGATAGAGATAATACTTTTCATCTGTATAAAAATTCTAAGTATTAAGTATTTTATATAACTTTGCTGTAATAATGGAGTGACATTTCTTCCATTTTCTGTGGGGGAACCGTTCTTTTTCTAATTCTAATCTTTTAGCAGGTACTTCACTGAAAAATTGTCACCATGTGGGAATTGTTTTGCAGAGGGGAAATAAATCTTTCAACGCAGTGTAAAATTCCACTGAAACAGATGACCTCCATTTCCTCAGTGTATAAACCTATTTTTAAGTGATTAAGAAATGCTCTGGGAAAAAGTTCTAACTCATTGAAAATTGTAGGGAATATTATTATATTACTCCTGCTACTATTACTACCATTACTTTTGCCCTCACCACCATCCCATGGATCACCTTTGACATTTTCCCTACCCCCCTTAATCTCAGAAACTTCATTTTTTAAAAGATTTATTTATTTATGCATACAAGAACTGGGGTACAGGCCAGAGGTGTGGAGAGTGAGAGGATTCACCAAAGACAGAGCAGGGAGCAGAACAGGCAGATTGACTGAAAACACTGCTGAGGGAAGCAGTGGGTGGCGAGACAGGAGAAGTCTTCTGCACCATGTGGGTATCGCCCTGGCTGACCAGGGGTCAAACTTGTGCTGCAGAGGCTGCAATAGCTTCATAGTGCTGTGCTTAACCCCTTGTGCCACCAGGGAGGCCCTCATTTTGTTTTTTTAATAACTACTACTTTTAATAAGTATTTACTTTGTCTAATCATCCACTACTTAAAGTTGCAGTATTTGTCTTTATCATTCTAACTTGCTGTACTACAAATAATTCCTTCAAAGTCCCTCCATTTTGCTGTAAATGGCAACATTTCATCTTTCCTTATAGCTAGTGTTCATAGAGTAGATATAGCACGTATTGATTTAGTCTTCTATTGATAGTCATCAAGATTGTTTTTATGTCCTTAGCTATTGTAAATAGTGCTGCAATAAATAGTATAGAACATCTAGGTTTTTGAGTTTATGGTTTCAAATTCTTTGGATACATGCCCAAGAGTGGAATTGCTAGATCATATGCTACTTACATTTTTAATTAATTAATTAATTAATCTTTTTATTTATTTATTTATACATACAAGCACTGGGGTACAGTCAGAAGCGCGGAAGGGTGAAAGAATTCACCAGAGCCAGAGCGGAGAGTAGAACAGGCAGACCGATGAAGTACACTGCTGAGGGGAGCAGCGGGCGGCAGGAGAGGTCTGCGCGCCATGTGGGACCCTCGCCCAGTGGCAGAGGATCTAACCAGCACTGCAGAGGCTGCAGGCAGCTTCGCAACCCAGCGCTCAACTGCTGCGCCACCGGGGAGGCTTACATTTTTAGTTTTTAAAGATAAATTCAGATCATTTTCCAAACTGGATGCACCACTTTGCATTCCAACTAATAGTGTATTAGGGCTCTTCTTTCTCTGCATCCTCTCTGGTATTTATTGTTTGTTTGTTTTTTTTTAATGTGTGCCATTCTTATAGCTGTGAGATGATATCTCATTGTAGTTTTTTTTTTTAAAGATTTATTTATTTATACAAGAACTGGGGCACAGGCCAAAGGCGCGGAAGGATGAGAGAATTCACCAGAGACAGAGCAGGGAGCAGAACAGGCAGACAGACTGAAAACACTGAGGGGAGCAGCAGGCGAGACAGGAGAGGTCTGCCACGCCATGTGGGTATCTCTCTGGCCGGTTGGGACTCGAACCCATGCTGCAGAGGCTGCAGACAGCTTCACACCACTGCGCTTAACATGCTGTGCCACTGGGAGGCCCCTCATTGTAGTTTTAACCTGAGTCTTCCTTAGTAAAATTGATGATGAACATTTTTCACATCTATGACTTGGATATCCTCTCTGATGAATTGTCTGTCAAGATCTGCTATTCATTTACTAATCTTTTTTTGTTCCAAAGTTATATTTATTGAGGTGATACTGATTTACAGCACAATATATATTTAAAGGTTAGGTTTACACTTCTACAAGTGTGTGTTATTTCACCATACCCACTACCAAATCTCCAGTAATCCTCCATTGGACTCCCCTCTCCACTTTGCTCTCATACCACCATATTCCCCTTCTGGTAGCTTTAGTCATAGTTAAAGGTGCTTTTCCATCTCCTATTTTTACCCCTCCACCCCTCTCTCTTCCTCCCCTTCTGGATGCCTCAGATCTAGGTCAACTTTCAAAGTTTGTTTTTATCTGACCTTTAGTTTGGTTTCTCTATATTTCACATATAAGTGAAACCATTTGATATTTATCTTTCTTCTGGCTTATTTCACTTAGCATAATCCCTTCAGCTCCATCCATGTTGCTGCAAATGGCATGAGTTAATCTTTTTGATCGCTGAATAATATTCTATTGTGTACATATACCACATTTTCTTGATTCACTTAACTGTTTTGAGGCATTTAGGTTGTTTCCATATCTTGGCTATTATAAATAGTACTGCGATATACATAGGAGTACAGGTTTCCTTTCAAATGAGTGTTTTGTGTTCTCTGGGTATGTTGGGTCATATGACAGGTTCATTTTTGTGTTTTGAAGAATGTCCACACAGCTTTTCACAGGGGCTGTACCAATCTACATTCCCACCAACAGTGTAAGTGTTCCTTTTTCTCTATACCCTCACTAGCACCTGTTGTTTTTGCTATTTTTAATATGGGCTATTCTCAAAGGTGTGAGTTATATCTCATTTTGGTTTTGATCTACATTCCCACCAACAGTGTAAGTGTTCCTTTTTCTCTATACCCTTACCAGCACCTGTTGTTTTTGCTATTTTTAATATGGGCTATTCTCAAAGGTGTGAATTATGTTTCATTTTGGTTTTGATCTATGTGTCTGATGACAAGTGATGATGAACATTTTTTCATGTCTGTTGGCCATCTGCATGTCTTCTTTGGAGAAGTGCCTATTTAGCTCTTCTGCCCAATTTTTGATTGGGTTGTTTGTTTTGTTTTTGTTGAGTTGTATAAGGTCTTTGTAGATCTTCAATATCAGCTCCTTATCAGAAGTATGGTGTGCAAATATTCCATTCTCTAGGTGTCTCCTCATTGTGGCTACTGTCTCTTTCACTGTTCAGAAGTTTTTTTTAATTTGACGTAGTCTTAGTTATTTATATTCTCTTTTGTTTTCCTTGTTGCTTGAGATGAGACCACAAAGATGTTTCTGAAGTTTATGTCCTGGAGTGTTTTGCCTATGTTTTCTTCTCTATATATTTCCATTGAAATCTATTTTTGTGCATGGAATAAGAGAGTGATCCAACTTCACTCTTTGACATATGGCCTCCCAGTTTTGCTAGCACCATTTGTCAAAGAGAGTCTCCTTTCCCTGTGGTATGACTGTGGCTGCTATATTATAAATTAAGTATGGATATGCATGTGGATTTATTTCTGTGCTTTTAAAACTGTTCCATGGATCCATGTGTCTCTTTTTATGTGGATACCATATTGTTTTAATAACTGTTGCTATATATTATAGTTTCAAGTCAGGTAACATGATGCCTCCATATTTTTCCTTTATTCTCAGGATTAATTTTGCTATTTGAGGTCTTTTATGGTTCTAAATAAAACTTAATATTTTTTGTTTAATTTCTTTGAAGATCATTGTTGGTATTTTGATGGGGATTGTGTTAAATTTATATATTGCTTTAGGTTGGACAGTAATTTTGATTGTATATATTTATAAAATATAAATGTATATAATTATATAAAAATATATCAAATTATACAGTAGATATAATTATATAAATATATTTACAAAATTATATATTATTATATATAACTATATATAATATTTATAACCTAATATATATAGTGTATATATAAGAAGGAATGAATGAAAACTTGACTAGAAAGGGGTATATACACACACACACATTTTATCTATGAGCATGGAATGTCTTTCCATCTCCTTATGTCATAATGTAAACCTTCAATAACACCTTGTGACTTTGTGTATAGCTCCTTTACTTCATTCAGTAGGTTAATTCTGAGATATTTGATTCTTTTTGAAGCAATTATGAATGGAATTATTTTTGTGATTTTTTTCATTTCATTCATTATTTGTATATAAAAATGATGTATTTTGGTATGTTGATTGTGTAAGTCACCAGTTTACTGTATTAATTTATTATTTAAATAGTTTTTGGGTGAAGTCTTCAGGGTTTTCTCTCTATAACATCATATCATCTGCAAATAGTGATATTTTCACTTCTTTTTAAATCTAGATTCCTTTTATTTCCTGTTGTTGGCTGATTGCTCTATCTAAACCCTCTGATGTTAAATTAAACTAAAGTGTTGACACTGGGAATTCTTGTCTTGTTCCTGATCTTAAAGGGAAAACTTTCAGTTTTTCACCATTAAAACAATATTGGCCGGTAGTTTGAAAATATACTCTTTATTATATTGAGGTAGTTTCCTTCTATTCCCATTTGTTTAGAGTTTTCATCATAAATGCATGCTAAATTTTATCAAATGCTTTCTCTGCATCTATTGATACAGTAATATGATTCTTATCTTTGCCTTTGTTTATGTGTTACTTTGATGGATATAAACAGTTTAGAACTCCTGGGATAAATCCCCTTGATTATAATGTATAATCATTGTGATATACAGTTGTATTCAATTTGCTAGTACTTTGTTGAAGTTTTGCATCAATGTATAGGAATAGTCCTTTGTAATTTTCTTCTCTTTTGCTGTTTTTATGTGTTTTTTATATTAAAGTAATATATACATTGTAAAATGTGTTAGGGAACATTCCCTCTTCTTGTATTTTTAGAAAGAATGAATAAAATGGACATAAGTTCTTTTTAAAGTTTTGATAGAATTCATTTGTAAAGCCATAGGCCCTGGGCTTTTGTGTTTGGGAAGCTTTTTTATTGCTGTTCCAATGTCTATGATTGTGATCAGTGAAGCTCCTTACTTTTCCTTCTGTCTTCAGACAGAAGGAATAGTAATAGTAATCTCACAGGGTAAAGGATTCTAAAGAAATCTTTTTCTTCAAGTCCCTTAAATATCTTTTACCATTACGTTCTTGCCTAGTAAGATCTCTACTGAGAAGTGTTTGGACAGCTTAATTGATGTTTCTTTACAGGTCACTTTTTTTTCTCTCATGAACTTTTAAATATTCTTTCCTTGTCATTGAATTTCAAGTTTTACTATAATGTGTCTTGGATTGTGTTTTTCTGGTATTGGTTGGGCCTTTTGGATCAAGACATCTGATTCATTACAGCTTGAGCTAGTTCTCAGCAATTATTTCTGCAAATAAATTTTCTATGGCTTTCTCTTTCTCTTCTTCTTCTGGGACCTCCATGATATGGATATTATTTCTTTTTAGGTTATCCCTAAGAGCTCTTACACTGTTTTAATTTTTTTGTGTTCTTTTTTCTTTGTTTTTCTATTTGTGTTTTCTGACATTGTGTCTTTGAGCTCACTACTTCTTTCCATTGATTGCATTTGTCTTCTGTTGGCATTCTATTGTACTTTTTAATTCAGTTATAGTATTTTTTGATCCAGTAATTCTAATTTTAAGTCTCCTATTTTCCTTCTATTTATTCTGTTCTTGTTTTACATTACTCATTTTAAAAATGCAGCAAGTATTGTTCTGAAGTTCTGCTGGATTGAAATTTTTTTTTGTTCCAGTATTTTTGATATGCTCTTCTGTCTCTTCATTTTTAGTTTTTATGGGTTGTAATAAGGATACATTTTCAGATGGCTGCATTTGTATCTGTTCATACAGCCAGAGAACTGGTACCGGCAAGGGATAATAAGGAGAAAGGAATCAGGACAGTAGGGCACTGAAGTGTCCCTTTTACTGAGCTTTAGGGATTCAAACTTCTTTCTGTGCTGAAGGCACCAGAGTTGTGTGGTGGGGATCTACAATAATTGTGTCCCCATGCCAACTCCTCAGCCTAAATGTGTAGTCTTTTTCCAGCCTCAGCCTCTAGATGTAGTGCTGGGTGTGGTGTAGGTGAGACAGTGTAGCAAGATGAGAATTGATTTCTTTGTTTTCACAGTGAGAGCCTTACCCTGGGGTGCTTGCACCTACTGTTAAGATCCCAGGTACTTAAACTCTGGTTAGTGAAAACATTCAATTGTTCTAGCTTTGGCACTAGATGGAGGTAAGACAGGCGTTTTGAATATCACAACCTAGTGCAAATGATAGCCTTTTTATCAGGAGGCACAAGTGATCTGACCCAGCTTTACCTGTTGGTTAGGGTTCCAGCTGTTCTACATCAGGAGTCTTCAGCTCAAGCCAGTAAACATTACTTTGCACCCCTACTCTAATAGTTTACTTTTAGATCACCTTCTATCCTGGATGCCAACTCTGAACTCCTTTATCCAATGCAGTACCAGATCTCCAAAGTCCCCAATGTGGGTATCTGCCCTTGAAACAGTAATTTGCAAGGGGGCTCCATACTGCAGCCACCCCTCTCTCTTGTGAATGTGCTGCAAATACAGCTCAATTACATTTTTTTCCTACCCTGTCACACCAGACAGTTGCTCCTCAGGTATGATGTTGTCATTTATTTTCCTTTCAGGGATTATTATATTTACTGCAATTCAGTTGTGAATAGATAGAGAAGGCAAGCCTGGTCTTCACTCTGTTGCCATCTTACTTCTCTGTGCAATGTTCTTCATGGTTTTCCCATATTACTTCAAGTTCCCCCATAAGAGGAGCTTGAGGAAAATCTCATGTGTTGACTCTTTAGTGGAGATTACAGTCCAAGAGTAGGAGAAGTTTCTAAGATGAAAGGAGCAAGTACAAGAATGTGGTATGGACATATTCCCAACTCAGCATCAAGTACAACTGATTGCTTACTCTTCTGGACAGTGAGAGGCCGATTACTGGCCTCCAAAGAAGTATCTTCATCGTAATTCCTAGAACCTGTGGATGTTACCTTATTTGCCAGAGACTTTGCAGATGTGATTAAGAATCTTGGTATGGTGAGATTCCTTTGGATTATCGGGGTAGATCTGAAATACAATTTAAGTCTTGGATCAGGCTGTGATATGGATGGAAGTACAGAGGCCCCTGGTAGAGGTTGTGCAGTTTGTGAGCAGAAGGGGCTTGATCTAAAGGTCTCAAGTGTCTACTTTGTTGAACATGGTCCTCCAGGGGAGTCAGTAGCATTTGGACTTCTCTGGGCTGGGTTCCCAGACAAAGTCGTTCTTGAATTTGTGGAGGGATAATATATTGTGAAGCATTATCCACCATTTTATCTCTAGTTTTTCTTTTCCTTTTTATCTCATTCAAGCACCCAGACCAATGTCTACTCATTTTGGGGAGGGATGTGACAGTGAAAAATGAGTCTTCAGGTTGTGGCAGATTCTTTAGCTTGAAAATTTCTGTCCTCTCTTTAACCCCCTCTTACTGGCATTTGCTAAAAAGCTAAAAGCTCACCTTCCCAACACAGCCTACAAATTTGTGTGGGCAGATGTCTCCAGTGCTGACCTGTGAAATAGCCACTTCTGACATTTTTTCCCCTGCTCAGTAGGCAGGGGATGCCCAGGGAATAGCTGCCCTTGCTAACCAGTCTCTGACTAGAAGAGAGAAAAAACCTGTTTCCTTGATCACATCTTTGGGATTTGTTCCAATAAACTTAATACACTTCTATTTGGTCAAGGTCTCTGTTGTTGGGTTTCTGTGATATTCATCCAAAAGCAAGCCTTACTCAACATATCATCTGTTTTACTATGGCTTTGGTTTTCAGGAGGCCAAAGGCCATAGAGCCCAGTTAAGACTTGAGAGAGCAAGTCTTGGGACATTTCACAGTCAGATGGTCAGGGTGTGTAGACAGAAGGAGAGCTGTCCTTGCTTTCTTTTTTTTTTTTCCTCCTTTTTTTTTAAGATTTATTTATTTTATATAAGCACTGGGTATAGTCAGAAGTGCAGGAGGGTGAGAGAATTCACCAGAGCCAGAGTGGGGAGCAGAGCAGGCAGAAGGACCGAAGTACACTGCTGAGGGGAGCAGCAGGCGGCAGGAGAGGTCTGTGCGCCATGTGGGACCCTCTTCCAGTGGCAGGGGAGCAGCCAGGGACTGGACTGGCGCTGCAGAGGCTGCGGGCAGCTTCACAACCCAGCGCTCAACCGCTGCGCCACTGGGGAGGCCCTGTCCTTGCTTTCTTGATGCCTGGGGAGGGTCCATGAGGGTGAGTAAGAGCGTATCCAGGCAGACTAAGTGAACTGATGTCTGAGGACCTAGAGGGGGCATTGAATGACATATCAGGGATTGAATACACACGTGGCATCCAGCACTGATGGATTCTTTCCCATAAGTCTTAGAACTAAAGAGTACCCAGAATCCAGTTAAGGACATAGGTGAAGGTGAGATCCTAATACTGAATTTCTGCCATCCTTGAAGAATGAGGTTTCAAAATAGAAACTCTATTAAATTATTAAAAATGTTGTACTTTGTATTTACTGGACCTGTGGATCAAGATTCACACCAGTGTGAAGATGGGTAGAGTACATAGCAGCACTCTTTGGAAGGTTTATATGCATGATTCATGTTGGGGTGAACCCTGGCATCTGCCTGCTCTGGTCTGTCCCGGTGCAGGACAGACCTTAGTGCTGGGCTTTGAGGCAGGGCTGTTGGGGGTCACCACTACTGTGGCTAGAGACATTTGTGCTGGACCTCTTGTTCTTTCTTTTGGATCCTCTGAAATGCTTATAGTTCTAGGGCTGATTCCATTCTTCGGGTAAATTCAGGCTATAATTTGGGGAGGGTGTTTGTCTCTTTGTTCTCATGGAAATGTTGCTGAACACTACCGAGATGGAGGGGAATTGAGCAAATCATTTTTTTTTTTTTATTTTGGAGATGTTTATAATTAAGCCAGATCATTTCCTCCTTCTTTTAAGAGTACCACTTTTTTGATTGGATTCAGTTCACTGGAGCAGCAGCACAGTGGCTTACTTGGTATGCTCAGAATTGGCTGTCTGACTTTGAATGCATCTGCCACCTGTTAAATGTGATTGTATGACCTTGGGCGAGTCGCTTCATATATTTCTGTGTCACATTTTTGAATGCAGTGGAGCAAGTAACAGGACTCACTCACAGGGTTGTGTGAGGGGTGAGGCCCTTGGAACAGGACTGGCCCACAGCGTGTGCAGGAGAATTAGTTTACTGGCCCTTGCCATGCTTATCAGGGACCCCTGCCACACTCCCTCGCTAACCCATTGTTCCCTATTGGGGAGCATGCCACTGATCGGGATGGGCACTCAGCATTGCTGGATGGTAAACATGCAGCATCACCACAAAAGAATGACACTGCCAGATACAAATCTTAACTCTTTCCTTCCAATAAGAGCAGCAGCAAGCAGCAAACCCCCTGTTATAGCTCTGTCGTGGTGGCTAGTGAGAGTCTTGTTTTTTTTTGCGTTTCTTTTGAAAAGGCTTTTGCTTCAATTCACTCCCCTGGACTCTCTTGAAAGGTGGTTTCTCATCACTGAACCCCACAAAAGAGAAACTTCTGCTCTACCCCAGTGGGGGCAATTTCAAGTGTGCCACAGGGATGAACTTCTCATCAGGAAGTCAACTGTTGGAGGAATCAACCTTATGAGATAAAACTCTGTTTTAAACCAATGATAAATCAATTAAAAAAAAATCCCTCCAATTGCATCACTTACAGTTATACCTATTTCCTTTGCTCAGTTCTAATAGTTTGCCTATTGACGATGATGATGATCTTTATCCTCCTCTTTCAACCCACACACCGCCAGATCCTGCTCGAACCCCCACCCCAGGAGAGGGTTCTTGATGACAGTTGGCTTCACTCTGGTGCTCAGAGGAGATGTATTCTGATCAGTTCCTTCCCTTCATTCATTATGCTGAAATCATATTTCTAGGGGACAGAGATGAATGCTGTGTACTTATCTGATTAAACTGCCTGTTGTTTTAAATCTATTTTCACAGAGACTTTTTTTCTTCCGATCACTATTCAGTGACACAATACATTAAAAATTATATCTGTATCAGCGGTTCCTTGACTGTATTTATGTGGTCTATGTGTGTGCGTGTGTGCATGTGTGAAAACACAAACAAGCCCAATGGTCCCTTGTTATGAGTGATATATATTCAGCAACTATGGAACAATTGCAGCTTTGGAAAGAGCCAAGTTGGATATATATTTTAGTGGCCAGTTAAAAAAATTGCACAGTTACATAAAACACCAAATACATAAATTGCATTATGATGAAAAGTACAAGGAAACACTATTCACCAAAGATTTTCTACCTAAATGACAGATTTTTGTTGTCTTAGGCAATTTAGCAGGTCTGACTGCCAGGCCATTTTCCTGATGTTTTGGCTTCTCAGCAAGAACTGGGGAGTGGTGCAGGGGGAGGGGGGCAGGATTCAAATGTCTCGTCCCATGCCCACTGCCATCACTAGGACCTTCATTAATCTTGGAATTCTTGCCCCCACTTTACCAAAAGAATAATGCCTCCCCCAGAATTACACAAAAATCAATGGCAAAGTTAATTGAAATCTGGATCTCTTAATGTTTTTCTCTTTCTTAAGTGATTTCCTCTTTCTTAACCAAGCAACCAACCCGACTGCTTAGTTTCTGAAAAGTGAGGCTTCACTCAACGGAGGGCTTTTATTGAGGGTGAGTGAATTGGTGAGAGAAAGTAGAGGAGAAAAATTTCAATGTGACTGAAAGATGGTGTTTATATTTAGGATTTCATTTGCTTTCAAGGTTTCCATTGGAGCATAAGGAATGCCACTAGATGAGAAGAATGACTAGAGCATTTCCATAGCACAGCTCACTCCTCTGTCTCTCTTTGAAGGGCTGAGTACCTAGAAGGTTTCCCTCTTCCCGTCCTCCCTGAGGCCCAAGCAGGGAGAGGAGTAGCAGAGTTAGCAGGGGAGGTGGCCGGCTTCTTCACTTCAGTAGTTCTCCATCTTTTTGGTGATTGACGTGTTCATCTCACAGGTACCTACTTAATATTAGCAATATTTTTGAGATTTATACCAGTTTATACCACACTAACTCTATTTCAACGGATTTTCATATCAATTTGTTGAGGTGAATGGGGCAGGTAAATCTTTATCTCTGCTTCTTTTTTTTTTTTTTTTTAAAGATTTATTTATTTATCTATACAAGCACTGGGCACAATCAGAAGCGTGGGAGGGCAAGAGAATTCACCAGAGCCAGAGTGGGGAGCAGAACAGGCAGACTGACGAAATACACTGCTGAGGGGAGCAGCGGGCGCTACAAGAGAGGTCTGCACGCCATGTGGGACCCTCACTGGCGGCTGGGGATCAAACCGGCGCTTCAGAGGCTGCGGGCAGCCTCGCAGCCCAGTGCTCAACCGCTGTGCCACCAGGGGAGGCCCTATCTCCGCTTCTTAGATGAAGAAACAGGCTCCAAGGGATTGGAATGTGACCCAACCAATGGTTAAAGGGATGGGGGATACAGGTCTTCATGTTTTAGGGGAAGGGAAAGAAGGTTGAGGGCCAGGAACTTAACCTTGATGAGCTCCTGATGACAGGCCAGGCAAGACTAGCCATGGCCATGGGTCAATACCAGCCCATGGGGCTCCCTACAGTGTCCTTCCCCTGTTAGTACCAGCCCAGCCACTGGCTGCTGCAGTTCAGAACACTGGTATTGACTCTCCTTGGTATCTGTAGCTACCCAAACATTCAGACAAAGGCCTAGGAAAGGCATCTGGTCAAGCTTTACAAGGGGAGAAAACTTATCCTCTGATTCCCGAAGCCCTGAAGTCAGAGATTTGATTATGCTTATCATGATCTCAGCTTCCACCGCTCCAAATGTGATTAGTTTTGTAATTAGTTAATGTCATTACCTGTCATCAAATCCAGACAATGTTGGCCTCTAAAACCTCCCATGGCAGAAAAACCCACAACCTGACATCTTTCCACTGTTTAACAGAGAGTTTCTTTAATAATCCTGGCAACTGCCCCTCATTCTTAGACCACAGGTTTGAAAAGTTTAGAGAAAGATATATTTTTTATACTTCTTTCTCAGGCAACTTAAAATACATCGATTTGCTTCCCAAAACTTTCACTCCAAGCAAAGCATAAATAGAATCATTGCAGCAAATCTTATACCCCACTGTATTTGCCTCCTTATATATCTTGGCTAGCTTTTGCTTTGGGCAGAATAGTCAAAATAGGAACCAGTTTACCATAGGGAAACACCCTGTTAAGGAATAATTTTACCTTATATAAAATTGTTGCGTGTCTCTTGGTGCTTGCTGTTAAAAGTGGGGCTCCACTTTGCTGGTTCCCTTCTTTGCTCCCATTCGGTCATTCAGCATTCTTTGAGTGCTCTGTAGGTACTCAGAGGCAGCCGGGAGAAGCTGACCTAGACTCTCTCCTCAGAGCCTCAGGAAGCTTAAGTTCCACTGGGGTAAGGTGGACAATGACAAACAAAGGTTTAAAAGAAAAGTCAATAGTATGTGGGCTGGGTATTTTCCATTTGCCCCTCCAGAAACATTCATCTCCCTTTGCACCCAGCACTGTGCTTAACTGGAGAGGTAAGCCATTAAAGGTAGTACCTGAGGGCCTTTTGCCCTCAGGGTCTAGTTGGACCAGGAACTGGAAGCTGGAGAACTCAAAATGAGGTCAGGGTACAATGCTAGCTAGCCTGAGGGTGATGAAATTGCTTTTCTGTTGGGTGGGAATCACTCCTCTCCCCTGTAGCTTCATCACTCCTCCCCTGTGTTGCTTCAAGCCCAGGGGTGATAAGGGCTCATTGTTTTGGTTTTCTTAACCCTATGGACATCTCTGTAAACAGACCCTTCATTAGCCTCTCCCCGCTACCTATTTGAATGGGCCATCTGTTTTCTAGCAGGACCCGACTGCCACAGGGGTTAGGAGGCAAAGCTAGGGATAAAATGCCATTTCTTCCAAGGCCTCAGTTTATCTGTAATATTGCTTATTGTCACCCGCATTCTTTTGGACTTAATGTCATTGGGGTTCAGGTCACCTTGCTCCCTAGGACTGACTGACTTGTTCATAAGGAGCGGGTCTCATTATAATACATTATAAACAAGGATGCCTTCCTTGCATGCCCTTCAAAGGCAGTGATGTGGTTGGCAATGCTTGGCCAACCTTCAGCACCTCCTATGGGAGGGAGTGACAAAGAATTGCCTCTTCATTCACAGAACAGGTCAGCAAGCTCCCAACAGCTTACAGGTGGGTGACCCAGCACCTCAATGTGGTGCCTGGGACTCTTTCTCTCCAGCCCTGCCTTCTCTGCTGGACATTCCCAGTTCACGATGCACTTTTTTTTTTTTTTTTTTTTTTTAATAAATTTTATTGTTATATTCCCCATACAATTGCAGCCCCCCCATTCTGACCCCAATCCCTCCCCTCCCACCCCCGCCCCCCTAAAAGTGTCTCTGGTTCATAGTTTTTTGTTGATTTTGATTTTCACTTTCTTATAGTTATTCATTTTCCTGGTCCCTTATTTAAGTTTTCTAGATTCCTGCTATGAGTGAGACCATCCGGTATTTTTCTTTTTCTTTTTGGCTTATTTCGCTGAGCATGATCCCTTCCAGCGCCATCCATGTTGCTGCAAATTGCATGTGTTTATCTTTTTTGAATGCTGAGTAATATTCCATGGTATATATGTACCACATCTTCTTGATCCAGTCATCTATTTTTGGGCATTTGGGTTGTTTCCAAAGCTTAGCTATTGTAAACAGTGCTGCTATAAACATAGGGGTGCAGGTGTTCTTTGGAATTGATGTTTCTGTGTCCTTTGGGTAAATACCTAGGAGTGGAATTGCTGGATCATATGGAAGCTCTATGTTTAGTAGGTCCAGAAATCTCCATACAGCTTTCCACAGTGGTTGGACCAGTTTGCACTCCCACCAACAGTGCAGAAGAGTTCCTTTTTCTCCACACCCTCGCCAACATTTGTTGTTGCTAGTTTTTTTAATATGTGCCATTCTCACTGGTGTAAGATGGTATCTCATGGTAGTTTTGATTTGCATTTCCCTGATGACAAGTGATGTTGAACATTTTTTCATATGCCTGTTGGCCATTTGCATTTCCTCTTCAGAGAAGTTTCTTTTAAGCTCTTCTGTCCATTTTTTGACTGGATTATTTTCTTTGTTGTTGTTGAGTCTCATCAGCTCTTTGCAGATTTTTGTGATCAGTCCTTTATCATTAGTGTTGGGTGCAAAAATGTTCTCCCAGTTGGTGGGGTTTCTCTTTGTTTTTGTTATTGTCTCTTTTGCTGTGCAAAAGCTCTTTAATTTGATGTAGTCCCAGCTGTTTATCTTTGCCTTCACTATCACTGCTTTGGGTGATGTGTCTGTAAAGATGTCTTTGATGTGCAAATCACGTAGTGTTTCGCCTATATTTCCTTCTATATATTTTATGGTTTCAGGTCTTATGTCTAGTTCTTTAATCCATTTTGAGTTGATTTTTGTGTATGGTGTGAGGTGGTGGTCAAGCTTCATTCTTTTGCATGTAGCGACCCAGTTTTCCCAGCACCATTTATTGAACAAACTTTCTTTGCTCCAATGCAT
The DNA here is from genome assembly GCF_014898055.3 of Talpa occidentalis. Lineage (NCBI taxonomy): Eukaryota > Metazoa > Chordata > Mammalia > Eulipotyphla > Talpidae > Talpa > Talpa occidentalis. The sequence continues at coordinate 104,311,085 of NW_023604861.1, read as the reverse complement.
ATTCTTTGCTCCTTTGTCAAAGATTAGTTGACCATAAATCTGTGGGTTTATTTCTGGATTTTCTATTCGATTCCATTGGTCTGTATGTCTGTTCTTGTTCCAATACCATGCAGTTTTGATGATTATGGCTTTGTAGTATAGTTTGAAGTCTGGGAGTCTGATGCCTCCATTCCCTTCTTTTTTTTTCAGGAGAGCTTTGGCTATTCGGGGTTTTTGGTGATTCCATATGAATTTCATCAATAATTGTTCTATTTCTTTGAAGAATGACATTGAAATTTTGATTGGAATAGCATTGAATCTGTATATTGCTTTTGGTAGGATGGCCATTTTAATAATGTTTATTCTTCCAATCCATGAGCAGGGGATGTCTCTCCATTTTTTTGTGTCTTCTTCTATTTCTTTTAACAGTGTTTTATAGTTTTCTTTGTATAGGTCCTTTACCTCTTTTGTTAGATTTATTCCCAAATATTTGATTTTTTTTGTTTCAATAACAAAAGGGATGGTCTTTTTGATTTCTTCTTCTTCAGATTTATTGTTTGTGTATAGGAAGGCTACTGACTTTTGCGTGTTGATTTTGTATCCTGCCACTTTACTGAACTGATTGATGAGTTGAATTCGCTTTTCTGTGGAGTTTTTGGGGTTCTCTATGTATAATATCATATCGTCTGCAAATAGTGATAGTTTGACTTCTTCTTTTCCTATTTGGATTCCTTGGATGTCTTTCTCTTGTCTTATTGCCCTGGCTAGGACTTCCAGTATTACATTGAAAAGCAATGGTGAGAGTGGACATCCTTGTCTTGTTCCAGATCTTAATGGAATTGCTTTCAGCTTTTCACCATTGAGAATGATACTGGCTGTTGGCTTGTCATAGATGGCCTTTATGATGTTGAGGTATGTTCCTTGTATCCCCAGAATTTCAAGGGCTTTTATCATGAATGGGTGTTGCACTTTGTCGAAAGCTTTCTCAGCATCACGATGCACTTTTATTCCCAGTTTTCTCAGAAGCCTTTACTGGTTTCATCAGTTTGAGGAAGGGGGCATTTTATCTTTTTTCATTTTTCTTTTCTTTTTCTTTTTTTAAAGATTTATTTATTTTATACAAGAACTGGGGAAAGGTCAGAAGTGCGGGAGAGTGACAGAATTCACCAGAGCCAGAGGGGGGAGCAGAACGGGCAGACGGACTGAAGACACTGCTGAGGGGAGCAGCGGGTGAGACAGGAGAGGTCTGCTGCACCATGTGGGGTTCTCCCTGGCCGGAGGGGAATCAAACCGGCACTGCAGAGGCTACAGAGTGCTTTGCAGCGCGGCACTCAACCGCTGTGCCACCGGGAGACCCCATTTTTATTTTCTTAATTATGAAAAAAATTATGTTGACCATGGAGAACATAAGTATAGAAGTTAAAATGTTTATCTGCTATCATACATAAGCAGCAGGAACATTTTGGATACATTCTGGGGGGCTTTACATTTAGTTTTGGGGGAAGCAAATTCACTATCACCAGACCACCTCTGTGGACCAGTGCCTTTTGATTTTCTAAAGAACTTTTATAGACTCTTGGACTTTAATATCTGCCCAATTCACACTGGCCTGAACTGTCTGCTAAACCAAATCAAGTATTTTCCTTGTCTGCATTTAAATTTACTGGCAAGGTTTGGAGAGTAAATCTGGTCAGGGCTCCATGCTTTGAAGTTCAACAGAATTTCCTCCTTTTGAAAATGGGGTTCTAGGATTTAGTTGGTCTGGTGCACATGCCACATTTGTGGGTGATTTATATATTCCAGTTTCCTTCTGGAACACCCTGATGGATGCTCTCTGGACAAAGAGCTTTGCTTCTCTCTTTAAGTTGTTCAGGTTACTCCTGCACTTCCTTTCCAGAGATTTTGTGTGTCTTAAGGCTACAGTAGTGTTTCCTGTGTAAAAAACAAAAACAAAAAACAAACTACTGAAATAGAAGTTCCCCATTTCTCTTGACAGAGTGATGAAGAAAGAAATAAAAAAAAAGTAACAGCTTCATTTCCTGATGGTACTTATTAGTTAGCTTCCCTTAGCAACTGTGAGACTTCAGGTGGATTTGAGTTATACTCGGGGGGATTTATTGACTTAAGTCACTGAATGGACATCGCTCCTGTGTACACTTTTTCATCTACAATAGATGAAATAAGGATGATATTCTTCACTTGATGATGCACTCAAGAATCATTCAATGTAAGTTTAAGTTTAAAACTGCCGGTTTCCAGCAACCTATTAAAAAAATACCAGTCTGGCTAAAAAATATCCTCAGGAAACCAGCTTGGAAGAACAGAGAGTGAAACATGAATGAGCTATTTAGCATTTCTTGGAAAATGGCATAATTCTCAGAGGAATGAAAGAGCAAGCATTCCTCAGATTTTTGTCAGGCGCATGTGCCAGTCCACAAAGTGCTGGAACCCCAAACACAGAATCTGGATTGACTTCAATTTCAGTAATTCAGGTGTTTGTGGCACAAAATAAACACCACCCAGAAGGCAACATCCTAGGTTACCAGAAGTTTCAGTGTGCTGTATAATTTTCAGCAATATTTTCAGCTACTTCTACATAGAGATAGTAAGTTAATCATTCAGCTCACATTAGTAGAACATTTTACTATTTAAAAAATCTCATTTTACTATTTATTTAAAAAAGACATCCTGAATCAACCAGAGGTTAGGACTAATCTGCTGAATTAATTTATTTTTCTTGTGTCACGTGGACCTGGCTTTGATCTGCTGATGTGTCCGTTTTAATGACGCAATGGGATGTTTGTTGAGTGACTATCATGAACCCCATTGTGTTAGATATTACGAGCTACCAGAACCGACATGAGATCTGTTGACACTACTTTCAGGGGACTTGCAGTCTAGCCAACGAAACTTGGCAGATACTCGGGAGATAATGAATGGAGAGCATGAGGTGTTATCCAAACGTGTGAATGAGCATGGGGAAGGAATGAGAGGAGAGAGACAAAGGCTACTGACTAGTTCAGAGGAGTTTAAACAACAGGAAGGAATTTGAATGAAGTAGTTTATCAGGCTGAGATTTAGCATGAGAAATCAATATGGAAGGAAAAGTAAATTAAATATGTGCCAGGTATTTCTTAAAAAAAAACAAAGATCTTTATATGCATCAACTAATGCATTTACATGTACATGCATCATTTAATTGACTAGTAAAAAGCATATGGCAAGTTATTTTAGCTCCCATTTTGGTGAGTGAAATGAGGTTTAAGGATATTAAATAATTTGTTCAAGATCACACTGAAGGAAGACATTAAACTGGGATTAACTTGGGGACACGAAAGAGATCTGCTTGCCTATAGCCTTGCTGTGAATTAGAACAATGGGCACTCTGATCAACTGCTTTTTGCATTCTCTTCTTGAATGAAGAACTTAATAGGAAAATTTAGGTGTGAAAAAAAATGTGCCTGGGTGTTCTCTGAGCTGTAGTGCCAGAGAGGAAAGGAAGGACTGAGGATGTTTGAGTTTCAGTGCTTAACAGCAGTTGTGGTGATTGACAATGTAGAGGTGGTACTGGTGAGCTCTGAGGTATGATGGGGGTACCCTGGGTGGAAGTTCTGCCTCCTTGAATCAAAGGCGGAGTCTGCACAGTTTCCTACCACAACATGGGTCACACAGTGCTTTCCATGCAGACAGTATTCTAGGATTATATGGCAGATGATTCATTTCTCCCAAATCCATCTTTTCTGTCTCCCTGAACCTGAATCCACTTGGCAGGAGACTATATTTCCCAACCACTCTCTCAGGCCATCAGACTAAGGTATTGCCTATGTCATGTGAGCAGATGTGATATGTACCATTTCTCTTTCACATCTTAAATGAAATTGCTTTTCCTAGACCTCCCCTCTTTCTCTTTTTTTCATGCACTGGAACCTGGATGTACTGGCTACCCCATTAAACCAAGTGGGTTCACAGTGCTCTGAAGACCAGAGGAGCAACAATCGGGAAAGAATCTTGAGCTATTAATCACTATGAGAAACAAAAATCCTATCAGACTGAGCTATCCAACTCCACAGTGTTATGTAAAATAGAAAACAATTCCATCTTATTGTAACAGGGTGGCCCACAGGAAAAGGGGCGGGTCCAGTTTCCCTGCCCCACCCAAGAAAGGTTGGAGCTGAGCAGGGAGGAGGCCAAGCTGGAGAGGAGACTGAAAAGGAAGAAGGTTGGAGAGCCAGAAGGAGACCTGGAAGAGGCACATGATGCAGAGAGACCTGTGAAGAAGCTGCACTTGCTTCGTGGTCTTGGACTGGTAGGAACAAATGTGGGTGAGTGACCCATGGGGAGGTTAACAATGGCAGCTTTTATCTTGATTTTGATTTTGCTCTTTTCCTTCCAGACTTCTCTGGCCATTTCTGACCCTTTTCTATGTGTCCCCACCAGGAGGTGCCTTAGACTTGTTACAGGCTTTCTGGCCCCAGTGGTCATGCTTTGGGCCAACCCTGTTTGGCTGGACATTTACCCATGAGGGGATGGGTAACTTTAGGTGCTTGATTTGGAAACTATATTCTTTGTCTTTTCTTTCTTGCACACTAGTTGTATTAAAGTTACTTTCCATTAAAGGTCTTATGCACTAGAGTATGTTTTGTCTTTATGAGGTGGATGGCAGAACCTGATATCCTTTTGCAGAGTATGGGGTCCTTGGGTTCACTCTGAGAAAGGTTTCACCAGAGTTCCAATTTCAGCGGCACGTGGCGGATTCCCCAGGTGCTTTTCTCCATGAGACAGAGATGTTTGTCATATTTAAAGAAGAGGTTTATTAGGGAAAGGGACAGGTTTTGCTAAGAGGCCTGCACAGTTGCAGGCTGGCAGCCTTGAGTAGAGCAGCCTCCATTGAGGGAGGTCAGTGAAGAGAAGTCCCGGCATGGTACAGGTCTTGGGCAGGCAGGAGGCTACTGCCCTGCAGAGGGAGAGAGTTGGTGAAAAGAAACACCTGCAGAGTCACAGGTGGGCAGAAGAAGTGCTGCCCCAAGTCTGTGGAGAGACTGCATTGATATAGTCCTTTTCTCTTTGGGAGGGGTCACTCCTCTGTGGAGTGGCATGCTTGTTGCTGATTTTGGATAACTAGCAAAACCAGAAAGTGACCAGAGATCCCAGGGTGGGCCCAATCTCCATATCTTTCCCCTCAGGCCTGTGCTGCACTCCCTATAGCAGTCTGACCCTGCTTGGGTCTCAAGCCTTGTAATAAGGCACTGGTGCCTAAGGGTCATGACCTCTATGGCTGGGTTAATGGTCGTGTTATTCCCCTCGACCCCCACCTCCTTGTGTGAGTCAGGTTTTAGTCTTGTGAGGCCTCCTTTCCAGTTTTTCTATCCTTGTCCTCCATCAGAACCTATTTAGAATGGGCAGGTTTGGGGGTTTTGGGGTGCCCCTTACCCTGCCCTGTAACATGAGTCACTGTATTCTGGAATCTATTTAATGTAAGAGCTGAGGTTTTACCTTGAGTAATACAGAATATTTCTGGGTCGGGAAGTAGAGCATTGATTTCAGTCTTGTGCTCCTTCACGCTTTCCTTCCTTCTGCAAATATTTACTGAGGCCCAGCTCTGTGCCAGCAATGTACAGATTGCTGGGGATGGTAAACCAGAGTCACTATCACTCTAAGAGATAGACCAAAACAGACATAAAATTAAAACACCTGGACACAGGAGTATGTTTTGAAGGACATGGACTTGATACTGAGGTAGACACAAATGGGTCAGAGAAAGCTACTTTAGAGAGCACCGTCTGGGGAAGCTTCTGGGTAGTTTTTTCAGCTGAGCTCCTAAAGGAAGATAAGCTAGGCATTCAGTGAGTTGGGACACACCATCCCAAGCATATGCAAAGGCCCTGGGACAAGGAGAACTCTTGAGCATGAAGAACTGAAGACAAGAATCAAGAGGGGAGAGAGCTGCCACTGAAGGTTGGCAATGCGAGTGAGGGCATGTCTTAGTTTCACTCTCAGTGCAGAGTTGTGCATATTGAAGAGCTTTAAGCAAGGAGCTTGGGGGTGTTTGGGTGGGAGGAATAATTCCTTCGACGATTGATTTAAGATTGCTTTTACTGCTTTATGGAGAAAGGACTGTGAGAAGGTAAGAATTTCTATAGTTGTGACAGGCCACAGGCAATTGTGGTCCTGGCAGTGGAAGTTGGGAGATTATTAAAAAAAAAAAAAATCACAGAACATTAATTATGTAATTAATATTTGAATTCAGGTTAAAAAATAAATATAAGCCAGTATTTTATTTTATCATTATTATATTATTTTAAAGATTTATTTTTTATTTATTTATGCATAGACAAAACTGGGGTATAGGCCAGAGGTGTGGGGGTTGGGGATTGAGAGGATTCACCAGAGATGCATAGTGGGGAGCAGAACATGGGGATTGACTGAAATACACTGCTGAGGGGAGCAGCAGGTGAGATGGGAGGTCTTCTCTGTGCTATGTGGGTTATCTCCCTGGCCTGGAATTGAACTCATGTCACAGTGGCTGGCCACAGTTTGATAGCACTGAGACTTTAACCCCTGCGCCACCAGGGAGGCCTCTAGGCCAGTATTTTAAAGAGTTAAGTGGAAGGAAAGTTTTAAGTAATATGCAGACCAGTTACAAATAGACTGAGATTGCTGGTTTAGAGTTTAGTGCTACTGTCATGTTGTGAACCTTTGTAGTGTGGGGTGATGGGTGAGACCGTCGAAAAGGGTGTCTCCCAGACACACTGAGCACTGCCATTTCTGGGATTCTCAGAGTTGTTAGGAGGGACCTTTAGGAAACTTCTAAGGGGCCTGAACTTTGGATTTTTTACCTCCAGTTTAGAGATAGTAAAAAAAGGAAATGGAATATTTTAATGTATGAAACTTTCCTGGACCATTAAAGCTACCTATTTTTTCTCAAGCTGGTGCGGTGCACATTAAACGCTACCATTTCCTTCAAATATTAATTTTTCTAAGTGAGATTTTGCCTCTTCAATAGCAATATTCTGACTCTTTTTGAAATAACTATTAGCAAGTAAGTTATTTCGGGAAGGAAATGATAGCCCTCCCAGTCTCGCAGAAGTTCATGCATTTATTATTGTGGTTTTCTTTCTAAGATTTTATTTTACCCCAGCTTCATTGAAATAAAATTGACATATTATACTGTGTCAGTTTAAGGTCTACAGGGTGTGGATTTTATTCTCTTACACGTTGCAGATTTTTAAGGTTTTTTAACCCTGCCTTCAAAAATAAGGAATTGTTTGATTTATCTCTCTCATTTTTTGACAAAAATCATCCAAGTTAAGTATATTGTGAGACTCCCTTTCATTGGATTCATTTTTTGCTTATCTAAAAAATGCTAACAAGAAAAGAAGTCCAAATTTCAGTTTTTGCACATCAGGAAATGGTTAGTGTGCCTGAGTCTCACCTTACAGACCTGCTGAGGAGGAAAACCTTCCTTTCTCTTCCTTTCCCCCATTCCTCCATCTTTCACCCCAAAGGATTCTCCGAGGGATTGGGTCCCAGGGAATTGGGGTATGCTTGACTGCCCCTGGAGAATGGCTGGCAGTCAGCACAGCTGCTCCTGGGAATCGGCCTTGGAGCAGGAGGAGGGAAGAGGGAAGCATGGGGTCAAACATGGCTAGATTTCCTATGGCAAGGTTTCCTTGTTTGTACTTTCTTCCTTTGCTCAAAAAAAAAAAAAAAAAAAAAAGACCCTGGAAGAGGCCTGGGGAGGCAGATCAAATGTACTGGCAGGGAGCCAAAACTTGAGTTCTGCAGGCCAGGAACACCACGTTCTCAAGTCTTCGTTTCTGTCCTGTTGAAACTGATAGGGAAGGTTAATGAGATTAACATGGCCAAGCACCAGGGGCTCCCGAGAAGGAAGGAGCCAGGTACATACTGTCCACTGCCGAAACACCGGCCAGCCCATCGGAGGTGGACATTTTATTGAGCTCTCCTCTAGTAAATCTCGATTGTTTTTATTAGACAATTTAAAAATCGGGTGTTTCAGAGCTAGTCACACTAGTGGCTGCTCTGAGTCAATGAATGAATGAATTGAATGTCCTATTTTATTTTGCTTCTGCTCTTTTCATCAGCTTGGTCTAACACTTACCTCCTCTCCAAATATATAGATTATTATTTTCTAGGAGAAGACTTTTTAATCAGAAAACAAGTTGGGTCTGTGATGAAATGTAATGAAATGAAGAAATAGTTAAGGACAAAAAGGAAACATTGCTTTGAACAGAAAGATGAAATATCTCTTTGGTCGGAGATTTTCTGAATAAAACATTCCTGAGAGAAGTGGAGCGGATGGACATGGTTTTCTGTGTGTGTGTGTGTTTGTATTTAAAACATGAAGTGTTAAGTGGAAGAAGGAGAAGCAGAAATTTTGATAAATCTTTAAAATCACCACAATTTATGAGAGTTTAAAAGGAAATTTCTTTTAAGGGGCAAATTCCTAATTTCCCACATAAAAGTATGGGAATTGAATGGTAAATCCTTCCCTGCCGACAAGACCCCTGAAAAGAGTATGAAAAAGAGTTACTGTTCCGTTTCCATTCATGTCTCTTGAAAGCCCGTGGATGTGAAGCTGCCCTGGAACACACAGCCCTGGGTTTCAAAGCTGCCGGATGACTTTTCAGAAATGATCTATTGTGTCGCTTTGTTTTGTCCGGGTCGCCCTCGTTTTGTTCTGCTCGGGCTGTATCACTCTTCTGCCGCTGCCATTAATCCACCCTGTCTACTCCTCCCCATTCAGAGGCACATTTTACCCCCTGCCCTGCACAAGGAGCCCTGAGATGAAATGGCTGAGAGCTCAGCGCGGCTGCAGAGAGAGGGAAGAGGGGGTGGTGGAGGCAGCCCTGGGTGCACAGGCTCACCTGGGTGGCGTGGGTGTTTTGGGGAAAAAAGAAAAATCAGGGAGCGGGAGAGGGAGGGAAGCAAGCAAAGTGAATAGGTTTGCTCCATCTGTTGGGAGCCTGGGCAAGTTGGAAAGAAACCTTTATCTCGCACTTGGGCTGTGACTGAGCTGCGTGGAGAGGCTCCGGGAGCCCGGCTTGTGTAGCTTGCAAATGAGACCTCCTTTATTTTTTCAGTTTTGATTTGATCCACTCATTCCTAGCAAGATAAATAGGCTCCATGTGTCTCAGGGGTTGACAGACTGGGATAAAATAGCAAAAGATACAATGATTCATAAAAAGTAAATTCAATCTGAAATCTGTTGTTTGGTTAATAACTCAAATTTGGTTCCCATCGTTATGTCTATAGATTCAGTGATATTCTTTTTACCTCCTCTCTGTTCTGCACATCACTCACTTTTAGCAGTGCACAGGGACTGCTCCCAAGACCCAAAGGGTCCTGTGACATGCTGGACTATAAAGTGCTAGCAAATATCCCCCAAATAACAGTGTTTTAATATAATAGTCTGTTGATCTCACTGTACATCACTGGGGGTCAGCAGGGGGCTCTACTCATCACAGCCCTTCAGGGGCCCTTGAAGATGGAGGGCCCTTCTCTATGCGTGTGTCCACTAATCCAAGGACAGCTGGAGGGTGCCTCAAAGGCTTACACTGGCAAGTGAATCTGTGGCTCAGGAGATGCTTCCTTTGCAACTAGGCCAATGGCTGCTTCCAATTGCTGGGCTCTGTCTCCTGTGCCCAGGAGGGAAACAACCAGTCATTGGCTAGCACACATCCTCTCGTGTTCTCAGAAACAGAGGGCTGCACGGAAAACAAAACACAGAAGGCAGGACATTTTAAAAATTTTAAATGAATTATAAAGTCAGGAATTAAATGTCTTTTGCTTTTAATTAATAGACCTTTTCTTTCTTCTTTTTAATTGGGTAAATTTGACATATAACACAGTATATTCAAATTATATGGTGTATTACTCTGTTACATTTATATACAGAAATATGATTGTCATAATGATATTTATCATGTTATGTACTTAGAAGGCAACATTACTATCTATATTCAATGTATTCTGTATTAGACCTCTCTGACTTATTTAGTACTTGTTAGAAGTTTGTACCCTTAAACACATCAAGGAATTAAGTGTTTCCAATACTCCACGATCAGTTCCAGGCTCCAATGTCATTGAGCTGTGTGACCTCAGGCAAAATACTTAACCTACTGGGCCTCCATTTCCTCATTGATAAAATGAACTAATGGGTCAAGATTGGTGGTACTCAAGCCTGACTGGGCATTACATTGCCAGGCAAACTTATTAAAGTATTAATCACAGAAACTTATGCCCAGAGTCTTTGTTTCAGTAGGCCTGGGCTTAGGCCCAAGACTTTGTACTTGTAACAAGTTCCCAAGGTGATGCGGTTGCTGCTGGGTCAGGGACCAGACTGAGAGTTTCAACATGAACTCTAGAGGTTCAGGCAGCTAGAAAATTCCATGTTTCCTGTAGGGGAGGAGGCAGAATTAGCTGATGAGTTGGCTAATAGCTATGGTAAAGTTTTCATATTGAAATTTGACTGGAAAATGATTCACCGAAGCATCACTCACCCTTAACCTTTTTTGAGAGCACATTTGCATGTTGGGTTGACACATATAGTTTAAAGACACATCTCAATTACAAGATGTAGTCCAGACAGCTGCCCTTGTGGGGACAGAGGCGGACACTAAACTCTGAGCAATTACTTAAAATTAGACTTGTCAAATTTGTTTAGAGCGACCAGGCAAGTACATACATTGACCTAATGTCATTCTTCCTGGAGAGTCGTTGTAATGATTTTGTATATCAGTCAAAGTATTCAAATACTGATGCTGTCTTCATGCCTTAATCACCATTCTAGTCAGATGTCATTTTTAGAAGCCCTTGGGGATTTGCATCCCTTAATTATTCTTCAATATCCAACCAAGCATTCTTTAATTGGTGTAAATTGAACACTGTTCCAATGCAAACAAGGAGAGGGCACACCGATCAATGATTCTGTGCATGTCTATTGGCAAACCATTGCCATTAGATGAGGTAAGAAATCTTAACTCCATTTGTTTCAGTGGAAACACCAGCTTTTGGGGCCAACATATGCAATTTCTAACTTAAGTTGCCAGATTTGGGGAGCACAGAGTAGACATGATTCCAAAATCTCAAATTGTGGGGATAGGGTTAAAAAAGTCCACCACAAAAATACCTTCTGTTTCAATTTCAGAAAATCACATTCAACAGCCTTTTATGAGAATTTAACTAGTAACACAATGTTTCCGTCCTCTGGTGATTTGGTGTCTGTCTTTCTCCTTTTCTTTCTAAATTGTAAACGATACAAAATTTTTGTTAACTTGTCAAGTCATTCCTTCCTGTGATTTCTTTCCTTCCTTTTTGTCCCCACCAATGCACAATCCATTTAATCACATCTCTGAGCTGTGGTTGGATGACATGAAACAGGTGTTCTCTTCCACTTTAAATGTGTTTGAGAAAACTAAAGTCACCAAACTTAGGAAGCCCAAGAAAAATTCTCCTTATAAATGTGTCATGCCACTTCTCGCTCTTGTCTCTTTTCATCAGCTCTCCCCAATTGATTATTTATTACAAGGTGAGAAGAAAAGGAAGCAACCGGCCCATCACACCCCGTGGCCCAGATCTGCCAGTCTCTTGCTTGCTCCCTCAGCTCAGAGAACGAGCTTGGACACTCGGCAGTGCAGTGGCTGTGTGCGCTCACTTCTAATCAATCTGCTTTGCGACAAAATGTGTTGGTGCCGGGCGGTCATCTTTCAAGTTGATTTAAGTTTGAGTTTTAGAACAGTCCAGAGTAGATGGCTTGGAATGAGAATGGAAGAGTAAGGGAGCTGTCATCTTCCTTGACAATTTTTGTTTAATAGCTTAGATTAAAAAGGAGATTTTGGTGGGGAGGCGTGTTTGGGCAGCCTGTCCCACACAGTGCTATGATTTCCATGCATTCCAGCAGTGCGTTGCTTCATTTTCAGCAATCTAGCGAAGGGTTTTCAGGACCTTGGGTAAACCCAAGGTAAAAAACTTATGTTTTTTAACATATAATTTGATTGTAAATATGTGGAGGAGGTGAGCCCTATGTTTTCACTTTTCTTCACTCTTGCTGTACTCCTGTGTATTGATTTTATTTTATTTTATTTATTTTTTTAAATAGAGGCATGTTTTATTTATTTATTTGTTTGTTTGTTTTTGTTTATACAATCAGTGGGTACAGTCAAAAGCGCAGGAGGGTGAGAGAATTCACCAGAGCCAGAGCAGGGAGCAGAGCAGGCAGAAGGACCGAAGTACACTGCTGAGGGGAGCAGCGGGCGGCAGGAGAGGTCTGCGCGCCATGTGGGACCCTCCTCCGGTGGCCGGGGTGCAGCTGGGGATCGAACCGGCGCTGCAGAGGCTGCGGGCAGCTTTGCAACCCAGCGCTCAACCGCTGCGCCACAGGGGAGGCCCTGAATTTATTAGTTCTAATAGTATTTTTTTTTTTTTTTGTGGCATCCTAGAACTTTCTACATGTAAGAGTATAGAGATAATTTTACTTCTTCCTTTCTGATTAATATACTTTTAAATTTTGGGTTTTTTTTGCCTGATTGAGACTACAAGTACTATATTCATTAAAGGTGGCAAAACTGGGTATCCTTCTCTTGTTCCTGCTCTTAGAGGAAAAGCTTTTGGTTTTTAGCCTTTGAGTATGATGTGTGCTGTGGGCTTGTCCTACATGGCCTTCATCATGTTGAGGTAGTCTCCTATTCCTAGATTTTGAACCATTTTTTTTTAATCACAAAAGGATGCTGGTTTTTCAAATGCATTTTCTGTGTCAGTTGAGAAAATCTGTGTCAGTTGAGAAATTCATGATTTTTCTTTAATTTTGTTGATATGGTGCATTTCTGTTCTTTTTTTGTATAGTTCTGGGATCTTTATAAATCATTTCCCCTAAACTTCGGCTCTCATTACCTTCATTCATTACCTTCATTCTTTACCTTCATTCTTTGTGGGGTAAGGCCTTTTGTTAGTATGTTGTATGTTGTAATATATTAATTTGTAAAACACATTTGATTCTTTCAGCACTTCTCATTCTGAGCTTGATTCAAGCAAATATGATTCTGCTCTTTTATGATAAATCAGACTTCCATTTATAAAACTTCTCTAAGTTCTCTTTGGTCTCTTCCCTATTTTTAGTGTTTTTAGTACTTTCTCAAATCCCTAAGTTGCCAGTTCTGTGTGCCCCAAGAATTTCATTCTGAAATCTTTTTCTTTTCTGTGAAACTATGCAGTCAGATGCAGTTCTTTAGCATATATCAAAAATTTAAAAAAAAAAAGAGAGAATGACAACTAGACCTAGCAGATGTTTGGAAGGACAGAACTTTCATACTTAAAGTCAAGTCATATTTTAACACTTAGGGTCCCTTTATCATTTTATTTATTCATAGATATAATCAATTCCATTCAGGGAGAGAAATACCTAACAATTAGGTCATTAATGAAGGAAAATAGTATGGAGCAAAATTATAAGAATATAAAACTTAAGACACATCTTGTTTTTTCTGATATTTGTGATGCCATATTCCATTCTTTGGAGATTTTACAAACAGACAAACATGAGAATAAAACACAAGGGGAGGAATAGTAAAAGATCAACCACAGAACATTGTCTTCCCACTATTATTTTCTAAATACTGACCTAATTACACTTAACTTTTATTAGTTATATGTCACAGTAATGTTAATGAGAATGGCATGTTTGAAAGAGGAGCTTTCTATGGGGCGGGGTGGGGGGCCATGAAAACTAGCTGAAAAAAATTAAAACTTCAGTTTGGACATCTTCTAATTAGGTAATTGGCTATTGAATCTTATTCTAGCTTTGTTTTAAAAGATTATTTTAGTTTTAGGATCAAGACCCCTTTCCCCCTCATTTATGTTATAGAAATAAATATCTGCTTAAAATTATTATTTCATCAGTAAAAGAGATCAGTCTTTCTACCAATGTTAAAAATTCTGTTTTTAGGGGGGCCTGGTGCAAGGGGTCAAGTCTCAGCACTATGAAGCATCCTCAGCCTCTGCAGCATGAGTTCAATCCCTGGCCAGGAGATGACCCACATAGTGGAACAGACCAAAATCTGCCTGTTCTGCTCCCCACTTTATCTCTGCTGAATCCTCTCACTCACTCCCCTGTCCCCCTGCACCTCTGGCCTACACCCCAGCTCTTGTATGCATAAATAAAATAGATCTTTAAAAAAATTCTATTTTTAAATATTCACAGTTACAGGGCCTACTTAGAATTCTTATGAGAAACACACACAGAAATCCAGTGTCTTACAAAATGATTTATATTTCATTGGTGTTTTAATTCTATCTTTAATAAAACTTGATCATTTATAGACACAAATGTCACCAGGAAGCCTTGGTCAATATGTTTTAAATAATTTATCATTATCTACAGCACTAGAAACTCATCTATTGAAAACTTGGACTAGAAAAATGAAATATGCTGATAGTCTCAAATTCTTGTTTTGTTTTTTCCTTTCTGAAATTGCCAAGCAAATAGAAACCATCTAAATGCTCTAAGGAATTACATTTGACCCAGTCTCATCTCCTGTGTGAAGCCAGGTTTTCTGACCTTCAGACTCTGGCTGGAGCTGTAAGAAGCATGACATTCTTTTTTTTTTTTTTTAAAGATTTATTTATTTATGCATACAAGAGCTGGGGTATAGGCCAGAAGTGTGTGGGGGCAGGGAGGTGAGAGGATTCACCAGAGACAGAGTGGGGAACAGAACAGGCAGACTGACTGAAATACACTGCTGAGGGGAGCAGCGGGTGAGTCAGGAGAAGTGTGCTGCGCCATGTGGGTCAGCTCCCTGGCAGGGGATCAAACTCATGCTGCAGTGGTTGCGGATAGCTTCATAGGTTGTGTCTTAACCCCTTGCACCACCAGGGAGGCCCAGCATGACATTCTTCATCATAAACTTACGTGTTCTGTATATTATAGGAGTATCAAATTTATCTTCAAATCTTGACTCTGTGGTTTTCAAAACCTAAAACAAGAATTATGTTGGTATAGCTTTTTCAGGAACCCTAGTTTGGCTGGCCTGACACCCAGGACTGTTTGTGGCAGAAAACTCCTGAGGAGTGCTGGGTTCTGTCTTAATTTCACATCAGTAGTATAGCTACTGTGATCACATCCAAGGAATATGATCATATCCCCAGAGATGGGGGTTTAAGACTGACAGACAAACACATAGATGTGATAGGACAAACTAAACACATAGATGTGATCCCAAGAGGAAGAACAAGTGCCAGTGTCTGAAGAATTATATGTGATGAGTAATATGAATTTTAAAAGTTACACTTACTAGAGATACTGCAACTCTATGGAGCCCCATCATTACTAAAAACCATGTTTTCATCAACACTGATGTGCAGCTCAGGGCAACAGGAGTGTCTGGGCCCATACCAAGGAGCCCAGAAGACCTTATCATGCTCTTGCCTAATATTTGTTCAATCAGCATCATCCTTTCAAGATCTCTGTTGACATAGGGAAGTGAGGCTAATTAGCTCCCTGCTGCTTTAGGAACTGGATCCACATGTTCGCTGACCATCACAGCTTGGAACCAAGTATAAAACTGAGCAGAATGAGACTTGGTCAGTCATTGGTCAATTAACCCAATCCAGGAAGGGTGAGTGACATGGCAGTGGTGGTAAGTGATATTCAGGTCTCTCCCACACTGGATGCGACACTCTTTCTTCTCTCTCTTCTTGACAGCTGAGCTTCCAGAATGCAGACACAGGGCCACCTACCTGACACACAGTGGTAAGTTTGGCTGAAGGGGAACATCTGGGTAGGCTTCCTGTAGCAATCTCTGGAGGCTGAATGAGATAATCAGGCTTCATAAATTGGGTTGACTAGACAATGAAATATTTATTGTGATTCCTCCTCTTTTTTTTTGAAGTTCAGAAATCCTTGTCATCCCTAGGCTGAAGTCTGTGTACATGAGAGGAATTCACAATTAGATCAGAAGTGGCCTGCTGCCACTTACTGACGACCTCAACCTGCAGCAGGCAGAAGGCAAGGGATCATATCTGCAAACATGCTCCATTCAATGGTTTTTACCTTAATAAAACAGGAAAGTCCATGAACAAAAGAAAGTAATGCAAATAACTAGAACTGTATATGATCTGTCATTAGTTTTTGGTGTAGGAAATATTTTCTTATGTGGGTAAAAACAGGTAAATTGCTTTGATTTTTTTTTTTTACAATAGACTTTTGTATGTGAATAATGTTTACTCTTAAAGATCCTTATTTATTTACTTTGAGTGTCTACTAAAGCAGATGGATATTTTTCAGATAAATTAGACCAAAATGCTGGTTTCCCTTTAAATATTTAGATAATAGAAGAAAAATATAGCAACATCTGACATGTGATTACTGATCAAATCCTCATTTAGTTGGTAGGATATAGGTCTTGCTTTCAACCCAGGTCACATATCATTGCAAAAGCATTAGATATTTGTTATAAAAGAGGACTTTATCTTTCTGTTGAAAGTGGACAATTGTTTTTCTTCAATGCTCACACTAATCAGTCATTTGGCATTTAAATGTTTCAATCAGTTATCAACACTGATGACTGAGAAAGAAAAACCAAGCTTTCTCATGAGGTGTAAGAAGATTCTTGCTTTGGGTCTCTCTACCTGTCTAGTTCCAGCTCCTGCTGTTCCCCGGGTATTCCATGCTCCATTGAAACCTCCCTTGGCATTCCAAAATCTGTTCAAATCCTTACTCCCTGTGACTTCCTATCTGATATGTGCTCCTAATTTTGTTCTCTAGGCAACCACCTGAATTTCTTGCAGGGATACTTTGCCTCCATCTTTACCTCCTGCTTTATATCTCTCTGATCAACCCACTTTCCACCACATCCTATACTGAGAAAGGAATTTGTTCTTTAGACTCTGATTTCATTATATTCGTGTCTCTAAAAATGTCACTTTTCTCCTTTCAACAGTCACAGATAATTATTGAGCCTTGCTTGGATGGGGAGAAAATAGATACAGTCCCTACTCTCCTGGTGTTCCCATTACAGTTTAGGAGAAAGAATATTAATACCCTGGGTAGTGTAATGACAAAAACATATAGAGGTTTTTCTTGTTTGACTTTCCCAGAACTTCGCGAACTCTGAAAGCAGGTACGTGTGAATCTAGCATGGGGAGAAGCATTTGCATATATTATTCGGTAGGTGTTGAATGAGTGAGCAAAGGAAAGGAATATTTAGTGGACATTTAACTATAATTCCAATTGTCCATTGGAATATGTAAAAGAAATGCAAGTTAATTTAACTTGTCTTCAAGTTGGATAACTTTCATTTTTAAAAATTTTTTTAAACAATATTTGCTTTCCCCCACCCCCTCAGGTTGAGTCCTCATAGAATTTCCTTCCCCAAGGCACCTGTGCACCATCACCACAGTCTCCTACTCTCCTCCCTCCCTCCCTCGGATCCCTCTCTCTCTCCTGCTCCCCTGCAATATGTCTCTGATTTGTAATTGTCTGTTTTTGCTTTGTTGTGTTTTGTACTGTTACTATTATTTTTTTTTTACACTGATGTCCTATTTGGTTCCCTTATATTCCTGTTATAAGTGAAACCATCCAATATTTTTCTTTTTCCTTCTGGCTTATTTCACTGAGCATAATTCCTTCTAGCTCCATCCATGTTGCTGCAAATGGCATGAATTTATCTTTTTTGATTGCTGAATAATATCCTATTGTGTATATATACCACATCTTCTTGATCTGGTCATCTATTTTTGGGCATTTGGGTTGTTTCCAGGTTTTACTTGTTGTTAATAGTGCTGCAATTAACACAGGTGTACAGGTGTTCTTTTGAATCAATGTTTTTGTGCCCTTTGAGTAGATCCCTAGTAGTGGAATTGCCGAGTTGTATGGTAGCTCCATTTTTAGTAGACTAAGGAACCTCCAGACAGCTTGGAAATCTTTCTTAAAGAATATTTTTGTGACTTTATTTTAGAGATAATAAGGAAATTTGTCTCTAACTAGGAAATAAGAATGGGTCCATATAGACAGATACATTGCTATAAACATCTGCCTGTCATTGATTCATCATTCAGAGAGATCACCCACAAGACATGCAAAGAGGTTTTGTGCTACAGGTGTTTATTTCTATTAAATTTTACAGCATATGATCTTGAACAAACATTTGTAGTCAATATTTGATAAAAAGTCTGATTCAATCAAGTAAATAAAGCATTAGAAAAATAATTTCATTCCTTTGCTAAACTAAATCCATTAAGACTCCAACACAAGTAGAGCTGAGGACAAAGGATATTTAAAACAAAACAAGACGGTGAAACCTATTGCACATTAGCATTTTTAAATTAATTGCTGCCCTAATTATTTGTCAGTAGAAGTATAAATTAAACAAATATAACTCAGAGTGAGGTTTTAGACACCCATTGGATTCTCCCTTCAAGAGTAAATTTTCATAATAGTTCAGTCTGGCAGTTTATTTTTGCTGCCTTTCCATGACTGAGTAAAGAGATGATTGGAAATGGAGCCTTATAGAAATGAAACAAACAAAGACTTGGGCAGGTACTTTTAGTTGTCCCTTATAAAGTGTGAGAAGGTGACAGCCAATAAAGGGTTTTGGGACCAAGGAGATGCTTTGGAAACCTCACCGAAGTCACACTTTCACTGGTGTTAATTGCTACTCCATGAGTCCAACAAGGAACCAAAAGTTTAAAAATATAGGTAATCGGGCCTCCCTGGTGGTACAAGGGGTTAAGCACAGAACTATGAAGCAATCTGCAGCCTCTGTAGCATGAGTTCGATCCCCGTCCAAGGTGCTACCCACATGGCGCAGCAGACCTCTCCTGACTTGCCTGCTGCTCCCCTCAGCAGTGTATTTCAGTCAACATGCCTGTTCTGCTCCCCACTCTGTCCCTGGTGAATCCTTTCACCTTCCACACTTCTGGCCTGTACCCCAGTACTTGTATGCATAAATAAATAAATCTTTAAAAAATATATAAGAAGCATGGGAGTGGCTGCTCATCTTGCCTTGGCCACGTAGGATTGATTGACTGGAGTATCTGCTCTGTTTGCTTTCCCAACACCATGTCGAGGGAGCTGTAGGCATCTAGCACAGCTGGGATATTTTCTCTTTTATATAATCAGGCATACATTGTTGGATTTTTCTCTCAAAAGCTTATAAAACAACACAATGATGTTACATAAGAAACAGCTCTGAATCTTAATGACTTCAGTGAACCATTATCTATGTCCATGGCTTATAGACGGAAGGTCAGTTGTGGCTCAGCCGATCGATGTGGGCCAGGTTCAGGTGGGCAACTCCCCTAGGTATACTGTGCAGGTGCAACAGATGTTTGGGGCAACTCTCCTTCAGGCTGCTTCTTGGGTTCAGGTCTGTAGAGGGGAAGGGAGTGATATTTGTTAAATAACAATTTAATCTACCACAACTATATTTAAAGGAAGACCTTTTTTGTTTTAACATGGGCTTTAAATTTGCCTTTTGTTCATCGTGAGTTTGTTAATTATAATGTTACATTAGCCAGAAAGCTCTACCAGGAACTCAGATAGGTGGAAGATTTAGAAAAGCTTCACTTTGGATGAGCCTCCAGCAGCATTGGCCTGGGGTGGTCCAGTTGAGTCTTCGCCCTGCTCTCTGAAGAGGTCACCGATGGGGTGTGAGTCTGCAGGTCTTATCTGACTTCAAGACCATGCAATGAGTTGCTTGGTACAGACCAGACGGGCAGGAATTTCGCCTCAGCAGATGTGAGCATGACTTCACTGCGCCGATTACAGCATCACCTCTCCCCTGTCACCAACTGGCAACCCACAGCAAAGGATGTTTTTCTGATCATTTTGCACTCATTAAATGCAGCTGTCACAACAGTGGATGCGAGGATGCATGCAAAACTTTTCTGCCACGTCAAAATAAAGCTGAAAAGCTTTTTTAAAAGAGCTGAAACCTTTGAAGCTTGTTCTCAAGGAATATTGGAAATACCGTCTTTTGTCGTTGACAATTGAGAGTGTTTCATTGCAACACAAATTAAATCTCTGTCCAGGCTAAAGAAGCATCATCCATCAAAATTTTGCAGCAGAAAGCATTTGGCTCACCAGTTGGGGTTCAATAACACCATTCTTGGGTGTGAACAACGCAGAGGCTCTATACTCGTTGGATTGGCTTATCCCTAGTAATGGTTTTAGTGTGGTAGAGTAGTTTGCTGACTCTCCAAGAAGTATATCCGAATGACAAACAAGGTCCCTACTACATAACTCATTAGAGAATGAAAGCAAACAAAGGAGTCATAACACAGGCCTACTGGATTCAACTGGGTGGAATTGAGGACTATCCAAGAGTTTGGAGCTGTCATTAGAATTCACTGCCCCAATCCATGGACAGTGAACCAGCCACTGTAGGAACCAGCCACTGTAGTAATGTGCTTATTCATATGCAGATGTGGGCCCTTCTAAATGTCCTTGTCGTTTATTGTCCCTTTTACCTTTTGACCAGCTCAAAAGTTGACTCTAGCTGATGCTCCACTGAGCAGTCTTCCACTAGTTCTGCTTGGGCTGTGTAATGGACCATCAAGCTTCCTGCTTACCTTTGCCCACCTTGATGATGATCACAGTAATTACTGCTCTGAACCTGCCTGGGTTCATGGCATCATTTGCTCATGTGTCTGCACAACACTGCAGTTTGGGGAGTATCATGGCCTGTATGATCCCAGTGTTATAATGTAGAACTGGACTCACACAATGGTAAAAGCCGGGGGACTGAGGAAGGGCTGGAGAGCCACCACATCAGACAATCTCAAGGGGTGGGTAAGCACATCTTGAGGCCAGATGTCGCTTGGGTACAAGAAGTAACACAGATACGGAAGTTTTAGTCTCTGTCTCCACTCCTCTCCCCCCAGGAGCACATTGTGAGCTTTGGGCACATGAAGAGTAATTATTGATTAAGTAATAAGAGAAGTGCTTAGCTCCTCAGTGAGTGTATCAGCCAGGGTCGAGTGAGGAAAACCCACCCTTCTAGTTAATTTGTCAGTCGATATTGCCTATGTCTCCATTTCCACCCAAGTTCCGCTTTTGAAACACAACAGGCTGAGTGCCAGCTCCATGATCATGGCAGAGGTCAAGGACACTAGTGTGGGGCCAGCATGGAGATAGTGGCTGAGCCAGCCTGAAGCTCTTCAGTCCCCCCTCTATCACATCATGAGACACACATTTAAATAACACAAAGGAGGCCTCCCTGGTGGTGCAGGGGTTAAAGACAGCGCTATCAAGCTATAACCAGCCACTGCAACATGAGTATGATCCCTGGCCAGGGAGCTGACCCACATGGCACAACAGACCTCTCCTGCCTCGCCCACTTCTCCCATAAGCAGTGTCTCAGTAGATCTGCCTGTTCTGCTCCCCACGCTTTCTGGTGAATCCTCTCACACCCCACCCCCACACAGCTGGCTTACACCCCAGTTCTTGTGTGCATAAATAAATAAATCTTAAAAAATAAATAAATAACCCGAAGCCTCTGCTTAAGCTTTAGTGTCTGATGATTACATCTGTTTCCACCTTTACTCTCATGTTACAGGATGTCACATGGGTGACCTTGAGGAAAAATATAAGAAATCGAGAGCTTGCCTCTGCCTTGATGCCACTCTGGTGAGAAAACCAAAGACGAGAAAGGAATGATGAATTTAGAAGAACTGTGGATGAAAACTCAGACTCTGCTAGTGTTTCTGAGTTGGGCATTGATTGGAAGTCTGAAAGGAAATATCTGTGGGTAATAGCACAGAGTCTGGGATGTTTCACAGTCATTGGGGACTCCATCAGGAAAAGGAGCACACTGTCTATACCGACTCTACCTCCAAGAAGAGAAGAATGCACCCATCGACTGTTCTGTCTATACACAAGTGTATTTTGATTAGATTTTCTTACTGATTTGGATTTATTAGATCTATTTGTGAACTGTTATCTACAAATCAAGAATCCCTGATTGTATGTCTGCCATAAGGCTCAAGAAACCTCCACCAGGAAGGCCTCTCTGGTCTGCTGCACAACCTCCGCCTTCTCTTTCTTTTCCATTTGTCTTGAATTTTCCCTCTGCTCAAGCTGTCTTTTATGACTCAATTTGAATTTGGTTTCTTCATTCTTTCTTATCTCAGACCATTATTATATGTGCCTGCTTACCTAATTTATCTGTTTACTTGTTTTCTACTTCCAGAAGGGTAGGACCAGTGTCTGCTTCCTGAGACTAGTACAGTGACTGGCATGTAATGGAAATAAGCACATGATTAAGTAAATATGCATGACTCTTAGTACAGAATAAAATAAGATTCCTCTTCTTTTTCTCAAAGGTGAGATTATTTTGGGAGTTGCCATAGGCACTAGTCAGTACCAAAACAAAGCATGGCAAGACCATTCCTTTACAGAGCAATGAAACAATAACAAATAGAAAGGCCTGTGGGTGAACTTGGCAATTATGCTTCAGAGGAGAAGGATAAGCAGAGGACCAGCATGGGTTTCTGGTAGAAGCAGCACAGGCATCCCCGCCCCTCACAGACTCCTGAACAGCACGACCCCACTCACTGCTTTTGGGCATTCAGGTAGGGTGTGGGCATGTGTAGCTTCAGCTTGAACCAGTGGGTAAATCTGGTGTTATGGTGAGTCCAGCCTGCTTGAGGTGAGTTGCCCAGCAATGCCTGGTCTGTCTCATTTTGATTCTGTCCCCTCTAAAGTCAAGCTGACCTGTCCCTCCTTGGTGGTAATTGATGTGCCTCCAACATCCAAAAGACAATGGCAATAGCCTATACTCATTGGAGATAAAGAGAGTGTTTAATTGTATTATTCACTCTTTTTTAAAAAAAATATTTAAAA
Source organism: Talpa occidentalis (assembly GCF_014898055.3). Taxonomy (NCBI): domain Eukaryota; kingdom Metazoa; phylum Chordata; class Mammalia; order Eulipotyphla; family Talpidae; genus Talpa; species Talpa occidentalis. The sequence continues at coordinate 104,288,251 of NW_023604861.1, read as the reverse complement.
ATAAATATTGGGAGAAATATTGCCTATCTTGTCACTGTTAACAGGTGCTAGTTATTTGAACAAGAATAGAATATATTTTATATCATTGTTCATTTTTAAACAATGTTTGCTGCCCCACCCCCTCTCTTAACTGCTCTCTTTTATTTTAATAAGAAGGCATTTGCAATTCAGCATAACTGGAAACACTTTTGAGTATTGCCCGAAAAGGCAATGGAGGGAGGGACTCTTGGGGATAATTCAAAATGTTCTGGGGTGTGGTGAACCAAGACTGGATCTTAAGGGTTAAAAATGCTCACCACCAATTTTTTTATAACTAAATAAGGTGATGGATATTAATTAGACTTATTGTGGTGATTATTTCTCAATGTACACACATATCAAATCATTATGTTGAATACCTGAAATTAACACGATGTTCTATGTCAATTATACCTCAATTAAAAAAATGGCTGGTCTGGAAGGGGGCCCTGAACACTGTGGGGTCGGTGAAGGAACCGGCCCAACGCCAAGATTAGGCAGCAACCACCTAGTGTAGTTAGGACAACCCGAACTCTGGAGGCTTTAAAATTTATCTTTTCATTAATGAATGCCTCAGAAAGTGCACTGTCCCTAATTCCCTTCTTTGAAAGATGGAAACTTTAATGTGCAGTTAATTAAATGTTGTGTTGATTTGCAAGCCCCGAGCTCTCAGAGGCCTCAGGGAGGTGGAGGCAAGTTTAGAAATCAAACAACTCACGGTCTGGCTCTGCGAGATCTGACCAGAGAGCAAGCAGTGCTGTTTGCTCCAGGTGCCCCAGGGTGTTGGAGGTGCCTGTGCCTGGACCTGTGTATCCTGGGACTTGCAAACCCCTCACGGTCTGTTTATAGTGGAAAGGAGCAGACCTGAGCCCTGGGTCCCATCCTACCTCTCTCCCCAGGCCGCCTTGTTTTCAGAAGCATTCTTTTTTTCTTTCTAGCGCTTCAGCACTTCTTTGTACTGAGAGGAGCTGTGTCACGCTGGAATTCTTTTCACAACAAACCAAGGAACCCAGCTGTGACCTGGGTGCAGCCTGAAGCTACGGGTTTCTCTTGCAAAGTCTGTAAGGGTGGGGAGGGGAGCAGTTCAGCTGCTAAGGTGGGCTCACCTGGCAAAGGAGAGAGTCAACTGCGCTGGTGGGGCATTGCGTGGACATCCGCATTCTGGAGGATGGGGTGGTACTTCTGGGAAAACTGAGGGAGAACAGAACTGGATGGAAATTCAAGTTCGTGGGATCAGAGGCTGAGTGGGGAAGGGCCACAGAGTTAGATTTTCTCACTCCCATTTCATAGATGGGGAAATGTAGTCAAGAAAATCAGTAACTTGATGTCGCGAGAGAAAGTAGGGCTTGTTCCAAATAACTAGCACCTGTTAACAGTGACAAACTTATCATCCACTTGGCCCTGGCTAAAGGCACAACTTATGTAGTTACCAAATGACAACTTGCAGGGTTATCTGTCACTGGAGCACTCTTCCCTCAACCCCATGTCTGGCAAGAACCAAGTACCCACACCTGATTAAAATATGCTGGCTTATCATTTTGGCATCACAATTCCTTCCTTGTCACTCTTCTGGGTGGTCATTTGTCTATGATGCCCTAAAGAGCTGGCAAAGATTCCAGGATTGACTTTGGAAAGTCTTGGCAGTGCTACTATATTCTTATTATGAATAAAAATTTTAAACCCAAGCTGACAAACATATTTTTTTCACACTGAATTCATCAGGAATACATTAACATTTTCTAAAAGGTAAAGACAGAAAAAATGAAAGAATTGAAAGGAGAACATTAGGATGTATTTGGCCATTAGGCTCCCGGTTTCCATCAGCTCCTGTTCATGAGCCAGAACTTCACCCCATATAACTAACGTTCAGGGAATTAGCCTGTGGAATAATTATCACTCCTGATGAACAGAATAGGAACATGTTCCCGTGTGTGTGCAGAGCCATTCATCCTAAGAAAGAAATCTGGAGTGAAAGCTCACAGCATATTTTGCATAGGTCCTGTAAAAGGATCCAGGCAAAACAGGCTTTGCAACATTAGTTATGATCATATATGGAAAAAGCAGTTACTTTCTGTAGTGACATATGGCTGAGTTGGTACAATGCCCAGGAATCTCAATGTCCCCCCCAGAAGGGTGAGCCCTGGCTTCATCCTTCGCCCTATCATCATCGGGACCAGTGGCACAGGCAGCTTGCGGAGAGATCACCGGTGAAGTAAAATCGCATTTGTGTGTGCCAAGACCAAGCTGCTGTTGGACTCTGGCAGTTGGCAGGTGCTACTGTCCCTGTCTGTGATAATGATTTTTCCTACGTCAAGAAATTATGAATGGAACCCAAACCCATTTACTTAAAATTCAAGCACAGTGACATTCTATAGTAAACAACAACTGCAACAATGACAAAAAATGCAAGACTTTCATTGTCAGGGTGATTCCATCTTAGAGGATAGCAATGTTCTGATAACATTTTATAACTAGAAAGCACATTTCCAGTATTTCTAACATGGCCAAACCAATAAATTGAATTCTGTTATGGAAGAGGCAGAAGGATCTGACCACTGGAGTGCATGATATTCATTATCCACTCATTCAATGATATGACCATTATTTGATTCAATTAAACCTCCCGTACTGGCAGCTCTGTGCTCAGCATTGGGAATACAAAATAATCTTTATTTTCAAATAATCCAGTCTTGTGGGGAGGACAGAGACCACTAAGCTACTGTGCAATGCTTATTGTAGTTACAGAGATGCCTCGAAGGAATGAGAAATCGCCAGAATTGTCTCTGGGAAGCTGGGAGGATGTATACTTTCAAATTGACTCTGGGAGCTGAATGGAAGTGGGAGAGGGCAGTGCTTGTGGGATCAGGTACATCTGGCTGAGAATCCCAGGTTGGCTGTTTCCTCATTGTCTACAAATAATGGATCTCTTCAAGTCTTGGCTTCCTCATAGTCATAAGGCTGAGATGGCAGTACCTCTTCCTAGTGATGTGAAGCTTCAGTGGGAATGTCATTGAAAGAACTTGGCAGTGGCCCTGGTGGTGGTGAGGGTTCAGACGGTTGTAGTTGCTGGGGGAATAGAAGTCCTGGCTTAGAAAGGCAGTCCCTGGGGGAGAAGGGAAGTCACTAATCGTCTTCAGTAGGGAGCAGACACTTTTAGATTTTTATTAAAAGAACACCCTGAAGACATTTTGGTAAATGCAGCAGGAGCGGGAAGGGTGCAGGATGGCAACATTCTGACTGTAAGACCAGAAAGTTGGGTACTGAGGTTGACTGGACAAATAGTGATGAAGGTTTGTCTTGAGCCAGGAAAGGATGGAATGGATTGGATGGAGCAGAGACTTGTTTGGAAAGTAAAATCAGTGGGACTGAAGGGGGAAGCAAAAGAGAGAAGAGGGGAGGAGAGGGGAAAAGGGGGGAAGGGGGAGGAGAAGAGAGGAGAGGAGAGAGATTTTGATGATGAGTGATGGTTGTGGGCTAAGTAAAGGGGAAAAGCTTCAGGCTTTTCTGCCCTCCCACCATGCATGCGCACTGGGCCAAATGGCAGGCGCGGCGTGGGCAGACGGGGTGGCCTGGGCAGAGGGGGTGGCCTGGGCGGAGGGTGTGGTGTGGCGTGGTCTCGAGGAAGGAGGAGTGCAGTGGAGTGGATGGAGGTGTGCAGCGGAGAGTGGCAGATTGCGATGGAGTGCCTGGTCCAACAGCGGAGAGCGTGAAGACACCAACACAGCTGCTAGAACTGGTAATGAACCTACCAGATATGGGATGGTTGTGCTACAATGGTAATGACATTGAATGAGATTAAGAATGAAGCAGGGGGCCTCCCTCCCTGGTGGCGCAAGGGGTTAAGCACCACACTATGAAGCAATGCGCAGCCTCTTTAGCATGAGGTTGGCCAGGGAGCTACCCACATGTTGCAGCAGACCTCTCCTGACTTGCCCACTGCTCCCTTCCGCAGTGTATTTCAGTCAATCTGCCTGTACTGTTACCCACTCTGTCTCTGATGGATCCTCTCACCCCCCTGCATCTCTGGCCTGTACCCCAGCTCTTGTATGCATAAATAAATAAATCTTTAAAAAAAAAAAAGAATGAAGCAGGGAGGACACTGAGGAAAAAGGTGTGATTCTGTGCAGAAAAGGAGCCATCTCTTACTGCATGTGGATGTGCTTAGAAATACAGAACTTTATTGTGGTCTAGATGATTCCTATATGCCTATTCAAGTATTCCAGTTTTCCAGTCTCATGTGCTCTCAGCAGTCACTCAATGCTTTTATTCCTGAGCTGTGTTCCTGAATTTGACTGAGATTCAGGGAGGTGCAGATGGGCCGTGAACACTGTCCCTGGTGTGCAAGAGCAGCAATGCATGGTTTGGGACTGAACTGAGCAAGAGGAAAGAGCAATTTCAGCAGTAGGTGCCTTGCCTGGGCAGTGCAGACGGTCTCCTTTGGGACAGACATCATCAGGCTCTATGCACTGCCTTCCCTGGCACTGTGGAGACTTCAGGGTGACAAGTCTCACCTCTTTTTTTTTTTTTAGGATTTGTTTATTTTATACAAGAACCGGGGTACAGGCCAGATGTGTGGGAGGGTGAGAGGATTCACCAGAGACAGCGGGGAACAGAACAGGCAGACTGATGAAACACACTGCTGAGGGGAGCAGCGGGCATGGCAGGAGAGGTCTGTCGCGCCATGTGGGACCCTCGCCGGTGGCCGGGGATCGAACCGGCGCTGCAGAGGCTGCGGGCAGCTTCGCAGCCCAGTGCTCAACTGCTGCGCCACCAGGGGAGGCCCAAGTCTCACCTTGTTATGCTTTCATCCATCCATCCATACTCAGAGAACATCTCAATATTTATTGAAAGAGAGGCTATTCCTCTCTAAAAATCCTTCCTCCTTCATCATTAATTCTTAGTGCACAAAATGTGTTTAAAACATGGAATATTTTATGCTACTTTTAGGCTATGTCCCATCTCCTGACCTGCTAACCCCTCTCCCCCAAAGACAACCAACAAATCCCTTGTGATTAGGAAAATAGTAAAGGAGCGTTTGAAGTTGGAGGACATTTTCAGTATTGAGAAACAGTCTATATATATGTATTACACATGTAATTCATACAAATATATAGACCATAAACATTTTAATTCTTTCTGAATTCTATTTCATGCAAAAATACATTATGCTTTTGATTCTTAATGGCAAAAATAGCAGAACTATTGGTGAAGAAATAACCAATGGAAGGTTGCACTTGGATTCCAGAAACCAAGGCTTGAATGTGTCCATGGATTAGGAGACAGTGGGACAACTGTCACTCCACCCATTGTTGGAGATGACTCCCGTGACTCCTGTCAATGGGAGAAGATTCTTCTGCTATCTCAGGCCCCAAGTGACTGAGAGACAGTGATGGGGACCCTAAAGGTCAGCAGAGGTAGCCTGGTAGGCCAGCCTTCTACTTGGTTCCATTCTCAAGACCACAGTGACTGGGCTCTTCTCTCCTGATTCTTGGTTTTTGGTTTGATTCAGTGAATTTTCTTCCTGATACAATCTTAGCTCTAAGATTATGTTCCAGAAAAATATTTTTGTCAAGCAAACTCTTGCTGTCTTCTACGATTTCTCACAACTTTAGGTTAATTATCCAAGCCTGATATTAGTAAGGCACTTTGAAAAGAAAGCTAAAGATGATGAGAGACACACTGTTCTCATCATGCATGGTTTTTGGGTGGTAGATTAATGAAATGCAAAAAAGTAAAAACAACACACCCAAACTTCAAGAGGGGTGACTTCACTCATGAGGGGCTTGCTGAGTTGTCCTTGTCTCTCGTTAGATTTGAGAGTTTCCTCAGAATTTGCTGCGTAAGCCAGGAGCTCACAAAGCTCTATCCTTTCCAAGTATAAAGACCATGATTGGTGTGTCCAGCTTTCTCTCTGCAGAAATGTTCCTGGAGAATTCAATTCATGGGGTTGGGTAGGTGATGAACCCTCGGGGCTTCAGCCCTCTGTATTGACAGCCACTGAGTGTATGGCTAAATGGGGTTACTGTTCACGTGGACACTTAGCCTCTCTTAGTAAGAGTGTGGGCTGTAGGAAAATGGAATGAACTCATTGGTCACTTAAGATGGGATCTGTGTCATTTAGGCCTTTGAATTGCTTATTTGTACAAGCTAACACATTTCATATATGGGAAAAAATGCAATTTAAACTCAAAGACCTGCAAACTTTATTATTAGCACCTCTACAGTGTTTTAATTCCCCAGAAGTCAGGGTCATGACCTCCCATCTGTGTGTTCCTTGCAGCAACTAATAAGGACCAACATCTATAGGAGTTTCCATCTTAACAGACATTTTAGCACCTTCTGTTATCTTCACCAAAAGCCTAGGAGGAATGTATGGTGATTATCATGATTATTGTAGTTAAAAAACTGAGAGAGTGTGATGCAATGACTCTCTCAAGATCCCACAATTGGCAAGTGGTGAGCTGGCCTATAACTTCGGGCACGCTCTGTCTGCCATACTCCCCATGAGGGTGTCACAGTGGTTCCTGGGAAGTAAGGGGAGGTTTGGGGACTTGGGGAATTCTCATTACTGTCCTTCTAATTGAACTCTTAAGCCTGTCTAAAGCGTTGAGAACCTATAGAAATGTTAGAGCCCTCCAGGTAGAGATGTTTCTGTCCTCTTTGGCAACTTCTAATGTCCTAACAATTCTTGTTGTCAGGAATTGAACTTAAATCCTGACTCAAATTTAAGCCTCTAGCTTCTCACTCCCTACTACATGGGGATGAAGAATAGCTGGTTCTGTGTGAAAATGGACAGTTCCTTTAGAAATGAATACACACCAAACAACCCCAAAACTTACTCCTCTACACCATGCCTTTACTGCAACAGTATATTTTTAGGATTCTTTTCCCCTTTGGAAAATATTCCCCAGATTAAGTGCAAATTAACTTTAAATTTCTCAAAAGTAATATTTTGGAGCTGATACAATTTCTTCATGTATATTTTACAGTGAAATAGTGGATCCTTAAATTATCGAATTTTAAAAGTCTTGCCAATAAACCTTTAAAATTACAAACAAGAATATCTTCCTAAAGAAATACACGCCATCATAAATAATAAATTCTTGGAAAGAAAATGTCCATGAATTTAAAGTTAGGTAATATTGTCTCCCTGAATCTTAAGGCATCAAGAACTAGGTTTTTAAATTTGGAAAAATATGTGCACCATTGCAGTTTATACTACATAAGAGGATAAGCTGAGGTACTTGGTTCTGTTCTATTTTTATTTCCATTATGGATTACTTTTGCATTTTTTTTATGAGATTCTCTGCAGAAGGAAACCAGGACTCTCCAAGGAAGAGCTGATCCCCAGTTGGACGATACCCAAAGTCATGGGTGTGGGCGGGTGGAGAGGCAGTAGGAATCATTGGAACAGACCAACCTCCTGCTTCCTCTCAGTTGCCCTTACTCCTTTCTGCTCATGTCATTGACCTTTACAATCACAATTACTAGTAAAAAGCAGAAATGAGAGGAAAACAAGATATCTGCAGAAGCCCATAAGGCAGGTGCAAACTTCTGTGGGGAGGAGATCACTTCTGAATTTGCTTCTAAGAAGAGAAGGTAAGAGACAAAGAGAAAGAGAGAAGAAAGGTAGGCAGCAGGAGAGGATGAGAGAAGAGCAGAAGGGCAGGTGCAGGTGGGAGGGGAGAGAGAAGGAGGGAACGGCAGTTAGTTTCTGGGAAAAGCAGTAGCAAATGACAGTGGCATCTCAGGGCAGAGGAGCCTCAGGGTACTTTGGGCGGGATTAGGTCCCACAGTTGCACAGTGCCCTGACTGTCTCTGCTCTCTCTGCATTCTCTTCCCCACTGACCACACTCAGGACCTCCTAAACCTTGCCCCATCCTTCCGCATCTAGCTCCCCTCCACTCTGCCACTTCTCCAGGCTCAGCAGCCCTGTCATATAGCAGATGCCAAAACCTTTCATGCTCTTGCCTTTTCTAGCCTGTGTCGCCTCACCAGCTGCCGCTCCTGCCACTCCGACCTTGAACCTGGTGATTTGGCCACCCAGAAATATTGGCAGTTTCCCGGCACAAACCCAGCTTCCTCACACTGTTGCCCATGCTGCTTTCTCATTATAGGAGGTCACGTGAGTGCAGGCAGGGGCCAGCTGGTCACGCCCTGAGTGGGCAGTGAGGCCTGGAGAGACACAGCCTTCAGGGTGCTGTGTGGGAAAGCACATTTGATAAGGAGAGAGAGAAAAATCAGGAGCGTCACACTTCTAGCACCTACTATGTACCCGGCATGCTGGGCATGGCTAAGCCTTCCAGATCTAACAAGCTATGATTTGAATGCCAAACTGTCTTATTTTTTCTAGAATAGAGATTTTTGATCAATGTTTAGTTAAAGGAGAGACATTCTGTCTTCTGCAGACTTGACTTATTTGTTTTCTAAGTCACAGCATTTTCTAGTGTGATAAGGTAAAGGAGTTTCTCTCATCTGCCTCTTTTTCCCATTGTCAATCTTCTTTTTTGTTCCTTTGCTTGCAGCTGTTGTCTGTCTTTGAATTGCACAGACCACTCACAGGAAGAGCTCTAGAGAATTTGGGAAGAAAGGGGAGGGAGGAAAGACAAAAAGTGCATTTCTTTTTTCAAGAAGCAGGAAAACATAAGGAAAATAAAGGTGTTCTCAAGTGTGTTGCCTGCAGCCTTGTCAGGTAACATTTCTTTAGATGGCTTTGCTTCTCTTCCCTCATGCTAGCTGGCTCTTCATCATTTTTTAACAGCTCTTTGGGGGAAAGGGACATGAAAGTGAGCCGCAGGTCAAAGTAAAAAATTAGGGGTTCTGGGGCTCTGTCTGATAACCTCACTCTGTCTTTGCGTCCGTGCCTTTACAGGGAGCAGGTGAGCCCAGCTCACCATTTCAGTCACATCGTCCTCGCTGGATGACAGCGTCACACCTTCATCCCTCCATTTACATTTCACACTGCCACCGCGTGCACTTGATTAATTATTTAGTAGCGCTGGTCACTTGTGAGCATTTCTGAGCTCATATTGTACGTATAAGGGCCAATCCTTTTAAAACCAAATCTTCTTTCCTCAAATCCATGTGCAGTTTTCTAAATGAAATGCTGTGTATTCCTTTTGAGCCCCCGCACCCAGCGTACTGGTCCTCCTCTGTGCAGCAGCGCAACTGACGCTCAGGTCATGGGAGCCAGATCTACCTGTCTGGCTCCTGCGACCTGGAGCCAACTCCCTCTCTGGGAGCTCTGCTTTTAAATAAGTAGGTAAAGGGACTTAGCACGCACAGCCTCAAGTTCTCGTCCAGTTTTAATTATTGGTGGGACTAGGAGAAGTAGTAGAAGGGACACAGGCTATAGCATTCAAGAGAATTTTGTGCATCTCCCTGGTTCTGTCACTTAATTGTGTGCAACATCCTGTAATATACAGAATCTCTCTGAGCCTGCGTTCTTTAGCAGCGGGCAAGAAAATGTATAGGGGGCAGGATATAAGGAACAATGCAACAACAACTCCACCAACACAACATATTGAATACAGACCAGGAGGTAGATGGTTTCTTAAGGATTTAATCTTAACCCGCAAACTATGAGAGTCAAACAGCTGGCACAGGATCAGCCCTCAAGAACAGTTCAGCAGCTTATTATGGTGATACCTTTACAGTAAGTAAAATTCTTACCAATACTAATGTGGGGTGTTAAGAGAACTCCACAGCAAGACCACCTTAATTTCCTGAGTAAGACAACCTGGGATTTGTCCTTTAAACTTGTAAATTCCAGTACTACCATTTACTAGTCCTGTGAACCCAGGAAAATTAATTTTTCTGGACCTCAGTTTCATCATCTGTAAATGGTCCCAATTATATCTACCTCAGCAATGTCATAAAAAAAATTAAGGAGGTAAAGTAGGAAACACCTGGAACACATAGGTATTCAACAAATGAATTCACTTTCTTAACATCATGACAAATTAACGTCTGTGTATAAGTAAACTTTGAGCAGTTCTCAAAAAAATAGAAAAAGAAAAACAAGGTTCAGCGTTTTCTATTTTGTTACCAAAAGCATTATTAGACTTTAAAGAAAGCAGAGCCCATCCTTCATCACATAAGAAAACTGAATCTACTATTTTTTGGCAAGAAAAAAAGCATAAACACAACTGACATCAATTATCTGTGCATATTGCATCTTGTCTCCCTGTTTTACAGTTTTCAGGAACCAAAAGTCCATCTGTCTTTAAAGACCTTTCTAGTTTCTAGAAAAGAAAACACCATCTAGATATAGCAGTGCAGTTTGATTTGGCTGACTCCAGCCCCCTGTACATTTCCCTTCTGCTGGCATGTGCAGGAAGCCAGGATGCTGATTTATGGCTGCCTCTGCCCTGGCAGGTTAACCCCCATCACAGGTCACCCTGCTCTGTTAATTTCATCACGACCTTTCCCTGGCTCTTCAGTGGTGAAATCACAACAGAGGAGAGTGAGCACGCAGCTTGATGCACATTGCTCATTTATGCCCATGTGAAAAGAACAGCCAAGATGTCCGGGACTCCAGAGCACGTCCGTCTGCTGTGTTTACACAATGCCGACTCAACTTGGGAGCTGCCAATGTATTAAGTCCACCAACAGCACAGGCACAGTGCACTGTATTGCTTGGTGGAGAGGCCTACACTTGAGATTATTCAAATCTTGATTTACTTTCCAGACTTTTTTGGTCCCCCTTTGCTTATCAGTCCGAACTTGTTATTTCAGTTCAAACACCCCCTCACTCTGGAAGAGGTAGAGAGGGGGCACTTCTGTGTGTTTTGCCAATATGTGGCATGCACTACTTAGGCTGTAGTAAAAGGACAAAAGAAGAAACAGCATCTATTTGCATCTTGAATGAAAAAGTGATCTATTTGCTGAATTAGATTTGTAATTTGATTTTCAAGTGACATAGGACCCCAGCCAGGGTCAAAGAAGATGTGCGTTAGGCCCTGGGTCTCTTTCCCCACAGGGCTGAAGGCAGCCCGTGGAGGACTCAGTCTCCTGTCTGCTTGTCTGAGACTCCAAGTCCTTGAAGGGAGGTTAGGAGGGCTGGGGCGGGGGATGACAGGGTGGAGGGTGAAACTTGGAGAAGTCGTCTTTGGGCTTCCTCCCTCCAGGAAGATTGCAGTTCTCCCCTGGCCCCGCTCTGGCCAAGTCTACTCTCCTAGCTGCCCTCTGGGCTGGGGCTCCCTAATGAGATGGTGGGCTCTTCAGTTGTAAAAGTGTTTTTGGTAAACAGATGACTGGATCAAGAAGATACGGTATATGTACACAACGGAATACTATTGAGCAATCAAAAAAGATGAACTCATGCCATTTGCAGAAACGAGGAATTATGCTCAGTGAAATGTCTGAAGGAAAAAGGAAAATATTGGATGATTTCACTCATAAGAGGAATATAGAGAAATTGAACAAGACAAAACTAGTAGGCAAACTATAAATCTGAGACATACAACAGAGGAGGGCGGGGGAAGAGAAAGGTCACAACAGGGGAGGGAAAAGCACAAGATGCTATGGTGGTGGTTCATGGGTGATACGGTGGTGGGAATTTTATGGGGATTGCACCTGAGGGGAGAAATCAAACGTTGTACAAATACAATGATGTAATAAATAAATAAATTAATAAATAATAAAAAAATTGTTTTTGATAACTCTCAGAGCCTCTGGTTCTTCAGTTTGAAATACAAGATCAGTGTTTTCCATCTACTAATGGAACAATACTGTTCCATTAATCATACTGTTCCATCAATACTGATGATTAAATGGAACAATACTGCTAAATATAGTAAAAGAATAAGGTATCGCGCACACACAGGTGTTAAGAAAATATCCCGCCAACTAAATAATAGATGAGTTGGAATCCCAGGGCCAAACTCTGCAGTGCCCGACAGCAGCAGTCACGGGAGCAGAAGTGGGGGCCTCATTCCTGTCAGGTGACCTCCCCTCAATCAGGCATGATGACAAATGGAGGGTCAGGGTGCAGAGTGCCACCTGGCTGGCACTGCTTCGCAGGTCCTGCCTTTCTCCTCTAGCCTGCTTGGCAGTGCGATGTGCTGGGCCAGCAGGTGGTATCTCCAAGACTCTGTGGGGTGGGGGAGCCAGCTGCACGTGCAGGGATGGAATTGCTAACATGGGCCAAAAAGGGACCAGCCAGGAAGAATACTGATTTGTGCTGGGAATGTACTTAGAAAATGCTGAGTTCAAGTTTGGGACAATTCTTCTGGAGGAAGGGAGGACAGGAGTCCTTTTAAAATAAGAATGGTTTTTCATATGCATCCCTTTGACTGAATAAGATGTTTCTTGGGTCAGATCTAGGAAAAATTACCAAGCTTTGTCTTGGTTCGCATTTGTTTTTTAACTAAATTTGTGAAAACTGTTATGATATCCAGACAAGATAGACAAGAGTAGGACTGACATGCAATCTTTACTTTGAGGAGCATTTAAATCAGAGTAAGATCATGCATTGTTAAAATAAGTTTAGTGGTATAATAACAGCTAGAATCTCAGAACAATTGAAAAGAAATGTAATGAACATAAGGAAAAATATAATGAAATAAAGTTAAAGCTAGTAAAGTGGAAATGTCATCGTTGGCCACTTAGGTAGAGTAACTTAAGACCATTGAGGAATAAGTTGGACTGAGTGTAAAATGAGAGGCAGAATAACAGTAGCTTCAGCAAGACAGAGGTCTATTTCTCCTCTATATGAACATCTGGACGCACATGGCCAAGGGTTCCGCCAGTCTCACCCTCCTCTTCCTTCTCTCTCTGGAGTGATGGTGATTTTGCTTGTCTTATACTAGACTTCAGGGATGTTTATCCTCTACCTTTCTCTTTTGTTTTGAAATATGTTTACTGAAATAACGTTGATTTACAACACTGTATATGTTTCAGGGGATATAAGTTCACCCTTTTACAAATTTAGTCCCTGCTCATGCATTGGAAGAAATGTTAAAATGGCCATCTTATCCAAAACAATGTACAAGTTCAGTGCAATTCCTTTAGAAATTTCAATGGCATCCTTCAAACAAATAGAGCAAACATTACTGAAATTTGTATGGAACCACAAAAGATCCCAAATAGCCAAAGTAATCATGACAAATAAGGAGAAAAATGAAGGTATCACATCCCCAGACTTTAAGCTACAAAGAGTTAGTAATCAAAACGGTAAGGTAATGGAATAAAAAGGGATACATAGACCAATGGTATACAGTTGAAAGGTCAGAAATAAAGCCACACTTATATTGACAGTTAGTTTACAGCAAAGGAACCAAGAATATATAGTGTAGAAAGGAAACTCTTCGACAAATGGGTTTGGGAACACTGGATAGCCATATGCAAAAGCATGAAACTATACCACCATCTCCTACCATACACAGAAATAAACTAAAAGTGAGGTATAGACTATGTAAGACCTGGAACCATAAATAACATTGAAAAAAAAAAATAGGTAAACTACTCCAGGACATTGGTTTTAGAGATTTCTTTGGGAACTTAATTCTAATGGCAAGGGAAACAAAACACAAACAAATGGGACTACATCAAACTATAAGGCTCTATACAGTAAAAGAAGCTATTGTTAAAAAGGAAAAAAACATCCTACAGGACAGAGATGATATTTGCATATCATATATGTGATGAGGAGCTAATATCCAAGATGTACCCACAGATTTATAATCTTTTTCTCATCTAGTCACCAGAATAGTCCTGGTGGATACATGCTCTTAACACCAAGACTAGAGTACCATTAGCATAGTTCTGCTGTCGGGTCCTAGTGCTGAACATTAGGCAACACTGCCTCTCCTGCCTGATTTCCCTGTAGGGTCAGGCACTGTGTGTAGGGTAAAGAAAATGTCAGGCTTTTCTGCCCTTCCGTCATCAGGATAGATGATGGATCCTTGTCCTGAATGCATGCCTGATGGCGGGCACCTGGAATAGGGTGTGGGCATAGGTAGATGGGATTCAGCTGAGCTAAGACTGTGCTTTTAAGGGTTGCGTCACGGGGACGCCAGTAGCAGCAGTAGAAGCCGAAGCAGAAGCCGAAAGAGAAGCCGAGAAGCAGCAGAACGAATGCTAGAGAGCCCAGATAGAGTGAAGACTTGCTGGGGGCTGGGAGCCCCCCAGCCAGCACCCCTGCCTGCCATATGCCTGGTGAACCCCAATAAAAAAACCTGCAAAACTACTGAGGACTCTGACTCCTCCTTTACCCGGTCTGCATGGGATCAGAAAACCTGCACTATATCCAGTCCTGCCCTTACACCGTGCCAATTCTTGTGCATCCTGAGTCTCAAAGTTTGTGTGAATGAGGAATGGTGGCTTGAGCTGAACAAAGCTAAATTCCCAAATAAATATAAGGCATTCTGGTAAATTCCACAGAGGGGAAATCAGGTGTACATTTTTTTTTGAACTTAAATTAGCTTAATGTTGTCTAGAAAATCACTGTGTTGATAACTATTTTGTCAAAATGTGTAAGATAGTTACAAAAGTATAATTTGATGATAAAGAATGGCATGTTTTCAATTTTCCTATATATTATATTAAGAATTAATAATTGTATTGTTGTTCCTATGCCACTGATTTTATTGTTTTTTATTATTTTATTTTTTAAAGTTTTTATTGAAGTAAAATTGGCTTGTAACATTATATAAATTTCAGGTGTACAGCATTATACATCAGCATGGGTATAAACTACATTAAGTTCACCATTCATGATCCAATTCCATCTTTCACCACACAATTGATCCCTTTTACTCAATTGACCCACCCCATTCCCTTCTCACCTCTGGTAACCACTATTATTTTCATAGAGACTAAGAGTTTGCTTTTGCTTTCTTTTGATTTTTTTCATTTGGGTTCTTTATCTTCCACAGATGAATGAAATCAGTGTTTGTTTTGCCCCATCTGTCTTCACTTAGCATAATACCTGCTAATACCTTCACTTAGCATAATGTCCATCCACACTGTTGTAAATGACAAGGTTTCATCGTTTCTGTAGTTGAATTGTTTTCCTGTAGATTTTAAGGAGACAATGTTAAAGTGCTAGAATAGCCACTCCAAATTGCTTTATACCAACTTTATACCAACTCGTCTCCTTTAGGATAACCGGGGGGCCATTACCTGCTTGTATTCCAGGAGAGTTAAAATCATTTCCCTGAAGAAGCCTAGTATCAGCAGGGCCCCAGCCTTTTAAGATCTGGCCAAACTTAACTTGAATCCTCATTCTATAATCCTAGGAAAATGGAGTCTTTCCTGCAATTTTTTTTCTTAGCACTTACTTCCTAAGCCCCCTTTTTGCATCAGTCCCTGAACACTAGCTTCCTAACCATAGCATTATTTTTCATCAGAGGGCACTCTTCCACATACTATTTCTGAGTTTAGTAGTTTTATCAAAGATTAAGAGGATTCTAAGGAGGTCCTGTATTGGGAAACGAGGCCTTTTACTGTTTTCATTGCAGTTGCATCTTTCTCCCTCCATTTCTTTTTCTCCCTCTGGAGTCACTTCAGCTTTCCTTCTGTAACACATGATTCCTCAGCATTTGTGAATTATATCCAGCCACTTATTAAAGTATTGCCCCTACCCAAAACTGACTTCCCATTTTTTAAGAGACTCTGGAGAACTGAAGTTCCTTCTCTTGTTATTCTTGATGTTTTGGTGGCTTGATTCTTGAAGAATAAATTAATCTTTATCTCAGGTAAGAAATTGATGGCATAATGCTCTTGGAAGTTGTGATGGAAAAGCTTGGCACGTCTGAGGGCTGGGAGGCAGGGACCCTGATGAGTTCATTGTCTCTGAAGTGGCGAGACTTGCTGAAATTTTCAGATGTGACGGTTACCAACAATTTTGACAATGACTAATAAAACATCTGCTCCACAGTGCATGTGTTTGGCTATTGGTGGAAACACAGAGATTATCTAGTGCTTTCCATATCTGTTATCTCTTCATTCTTGAGCACGTGGAAAGACTCAAATTTCCTTTAAAGTACTTAGAGAGCACGAGACTAGTACTACCCAATGGATTCCTGTGAGGGAGATGTGTCATTGTGGTCACAAGCACTTAATAGTTTTCCATGCTCTTTCTTCCCTTTGAGCCATGTGTTGAAAGGATAGGAATGCAAAATAGAAGGAGCCTGAATCCCTGAGAGACTAGGTGGATATGCATTGGACTTTGCATGCATAAGAGGTAAACTTCTATTAGGTTACTGGTACTGAACAGCAACACCAACAGGTAGAATAGTCCCTGTTATTTTGACCTTTATTTGTTACCATAGTATAGTATGTCCCAACAAATATAGATGATAAGAATTCATGTAGATTTTATTCAGTTCTCCCACTTAGATATTATGGGATGTCTAATAGAATCCAAAGGTTTAATGGTCAAGGGAATGTTTTGGAATTAGAAAAAAGAAGTTTTTTTTTTTATTTTTTACTTATTCTGTTTTTTAAGTGGTCATCACTTCAAAGAGATTAGGTGATAAGGAGATAGGTACTGAATAGAAATACCAACAGATACTGGAGAGGCACATTTGATAGTAAGCTTCCTGAAAACCCCCTCCAGTCATTGCTTGCCTAATTGATATGCTGTTCTAGAATGAGTCTGCTGACACAGGTGCTCCTGCAGGTTAGTAAAAAGGAGAGAGTGGTGCTGAATCCATATGTTATCACTGCACCTTTCACAGCAGCCAAGAATAAGGGCTGTTTCCATTAGTAATCACCAAACATAACAAACACACAGAACACCAGACTAGAAAACCCCTGGAGGATACTCTATGCCCATTCTGTTCAAAGCTGAAATCTGTTCTATGTATTGGCAAAGGGGTACTACAGGTTAGAGAAACAAGAGAGAGATTGGCAAACTCCCCCTCCCCGATTGCTATGGTAGCAGAGAATTCAAATATTCTTCTTTTGAAAGCTTAAAGATTGCCTAATATGTGATGTTATTAAAGCAATAAATGAATATTTATTGATCAAATGATGACTGAGTTAAAAGCAAACATATCAATTAGTGTTCGTAGTAGAGACTGTTGTTTAAAAACACATCCTGGCCATCAAGAAAAAGTGTGTGAATCAACAGACATTAATACTATATTCTCTAGCACTGTTCATCAAATGGTATAGAGGTTGGCAAGGTCTGAGATGACTCAGCCTACATATGTGTGTGTGACTCCCCATGATGATCCAAGTTTAAGTCTCTGTCCTACACTCTGATGTTACTCTGATGATGTGGATAGGAACATTCCAGTCAGAGTATAACAGCTGGCTGCAACTGGATTTATTCATTCTAATAACGAATCCAAACTGTTGGTGAAAGAGCCCATACACAATCGTACTCATGCGTATTATGTGTGCTGCTTCTAGCAAACCCTTTTATACAGAATGAAGCACTGACATTGGGATATATGGGGATGCACTTCAGTTCAAAAGAAACTTCTTCCTAACTTCCTGACAAAGAATATAACTAAATGCTAACTTTCTAATCTAAATTTGGGATTTCACTTTCAGAGATGGAAAGTCTAATATGTCTCAGAGAGGGAAAGATTTGTTTTGACTCCTTCATCAAGGAGCTTCAGGGCCTGTCAGTGTTTGGTGACTCTGTTGCTGGCAGGTAAATGCTCCTGTTCCTGGTGTTAGTATGTCAGTTCTGTGGGTGGGAGGGCTGCCAGCATTTACCAGTCTTATATAGAGTCAGAAAATAAAGTCTTGCAACCTCTTTTCCCAGAATGCACTTTAGAAATATTCCCAGCAGCCTGTCTCAGAAGAATGGCAACTGTGTCTGAGCCCTTTTTGCTTCCTTCTATAATATCTTGTCATACCCTATTTTCCACTTCTGTGACATCCTACTAGCTTTTCAAATGGTTGATGAAGAACTAAAGTTATTCTGTTATTGACTTCTACCAGGATTCCTACAACTAGTTTTCCCCAAGTAGAATACTGGGAAGAGTTTGACAGCAAGCTATATAAAGAGGAGGAGCACAGGATGGTGTAAATTGGCATACATTACTTAATCTCTCTGTCCCTGATTCTCATGAACTATGATGAGATGGTGGATTAGGATGCTTCTAACTTAAAAATCCCCTAAGTTGTAAAAAACTGCTCCAGAGAAGAAAATGCATTATTCACAAGTGTGTATTTATACACTGTTCTGCCATGCTTTTGTAGATTAGTTTGAGAGTGTTGTGAATTCATCTAGTAATTGCACTATCTTAATTTCATATTGAAGACAGTTTCAATAACTTCACCATACGACTTGTGCACTGGCTGACTTCCAGACTTCTCCTAACCGAGTAGATTAATTAATCCAGACAATTACTGTCAAGTCTTCTAATCATAAGGCAAAGGAAGAAGGTTAGAAATTCTCTGAGAAATTTGCTTTCTATATAGCTGATATGGTTAGTTCAAGAGACTGCAAATGGAATATTTTCATTAATGATTTCAACTACTGTATTTAGATCATGTTGGTTATGTAGAAATCTGTTAAAATTATAAAATTTTGGCCTATTAACAGTGGCAAGGACAAGCATCATTTTGTTTTTATTTTTTATTAAGGTAACATTGGTTTATAATACTGTATATGATTTAGAAGAATCAGTTCATGCCTCTTCAGCTGCTCAAGGCTCTTGACCACACCACACCTGCCACCAAAATACCCGTAGTCCTTCACTGTAGATGATTGGGGCATGTGTTTTCCGAACCCCACACTCCCCCTCTGGTAGCCTCAATTCTGTAGTCATATTTCTAATTTGACAAAACAAATTCTAATTTGTTTGGGTTAGTTTTATCTGTTCCTTTGCTTTGTTTCTCTACCACCTATAAGTGAAATCACCTGGCTTTTTTTTTTCTGACTTATTTCACTTAACCCCATCCAGTTTTGTCTATGTTATCACAAATGATAAGATTTCATCTATTTTTTTAATAGCTGAGTATATATATAATACATCTTTATTCATCCATTTCTCTATGGGCATTAGATTGTTCCCCTAACTTGGCTATTGTAAATAGTGCTGCAATGAACATAGCAGTGCACATATCACTTCAAATTAGTGCTTTGGCATTCTTTAGATAAATACCTAGGAGTGGAATTTCTGGATAATATGGTAGATCTATTTTTAATATTTTGAGAAACCTCTGTATTGTTTTCCATAGGGGCTGGACTAGTCTACATTCCCACCAACAATGTATGAGGGTTCTTTTTTTCCTTTCTAGAATCATAGCAATTAGAGAAATTATACAATGACATTGGCAAATAATTCAGCCAATTCCAGGTTAAAAGTAGTTGAAAACCCTTAAAACCTATTAAAAACCTCCTCCAAACAAACAGAGGCTCACTGGGAAGTGATTTGTTAATGAAGCATAATTAATGAAATAAAATAGACAGTATAAAAATTCCCACATACAAAATCCTCCAATATGTGTCTCCATTAACTTGATAAAATTGAGAGCTGACCAGTGGATCTATATATTTAGAGCAAATAGGGATAATTAGGACCTCAGGATACACTGTCATATCCTCTACTCGATTCATTATTTATTTATTTATTTATTTATTTATACATACATACATGCATACATACATACAACATACAAGCACTGGGTACAATCAGAAGCGCGGGAGGGTGAGAGAATTCACCAGAGCCAGAGCAGGGAGCAGAGCAGGCAGAAGGACCGAAGTACACCGCTGAGGGGACAGCGGGTGGCAGGAGAGGTCTGAGTGCCGTGTGGGACCCTCCTCTGGTGGCCGGGGAGCAGCCGGGGAACGAACCAGCGCTGCAGAGGCTGCGGGCAGCTTCGCAACCCAGTGCTCAACTGCTGCGCCACCGGGGAGGCCCTCGATTCATAATTTTACCTTTTTCTTTTATATGTTCATATTTATGATCCTTGGAGTAGGCTGACTACTGCATTTTGACAGTGGAATCTGAAAGACCTATAATTTTACATTCTATAAGTTCTTCTTGGCCGTAGAAATTATCTTAGTTTTGACTTTGGTCACTGTCTCATTGACCAAGCTGTTTTGATGGAATATGCATTTTATTAAAATGTCAGTCCCCCAAATTCATGTTATTCAGATATTTTTCAAATGCTCAAATTGTGGATGGCTTAGTTTATATGCCTTATCTTGAAATGAAAATTATGGCATTGTGAAAACCAAATTTTATGAGGGCCCCAGGCCAGCCAGGAAACTTCAACAAAGACTAAATTTTAGAACAGAAAATTTTCAGTTGTGCAAAGGACATTGCTAAACTTCTGGTTGGAAGGTATCCTGATCTACCTAATTCTATTTATGAAACTGCATATGTGCTTTGAAACTCCATTTAGATCCAGCTCTCTCAGCTAGAGATGGAAACCATATGTGTATCTAAGGGCCGTATGTTTGGGCTTGGAGAGTCTTGATTTTGTTTTGATTTCCAACTCAGCATCATTTTCAGATCTGGAAGCATCCTGGATGCATCTTTGACCCTCCATGTCATAGTGAAATATTTTTATTCTTTGTTTTTTTTCTTCTTAGATAAATTCTATTTCCATATGCTTAGAAAAATGTTGTGGCCTTCCATTTTCAAAAGGTTGTTTTAAGAAAAACAAAGATTTGAAATAAATATGTGGAAGATTCAAGCTCATAGTCTTAAACTTAGGGAAAATAATATTATTTAGTTGAATTCATTAGGTCTTCGTTTTACCCTGATTCATTGTTTCTTTTGTGTAATGTGGACTTCTACTTCTGCTGGACACACACTCCAGAATTGTGGGTATACCCCACGGTGAAGGTGACTGTCTGCAAGATCTATTTCCCCATTCTTTCAAAGATAATGTAGATGAAGCTGGGTATGTGGCCTCTCAGTTAGGGACCATGTTTCAAGTCTTTCTTGTAGGCATGTGTTTAATTAAGTTCTTGCCAATGACATGTGACTAGAAGTGATAGGAGACATTTCTAGGTCTACGTCTTAACACATAATAACCTCCCTTTTGATCAGTACTAAGATACGAAACAGCATATGACCAACTTTGAATGTCAGTAACAATGACTTGCTGGGGACAGTGGGATAAACTGAATGGAACTGGAGTCTTTGAATGTCTGTAAGAGCAGCCCACCCACCTGGACTGCTGAAGGAGAGAAGAAAAACATCTTCTTTATCCTTAAAACTAGCCTTCTGTCTTAAAAATCATGTGTAGACCTAGGGCTCTTGCATCATAATTAAAGGAAAAGAAATCCTATTCTGCATAGAATCAAGATTCCTAAAATGTGTTGACATGGATTGAACAGGAAACCCATTTCCTGAACAAAGGAGATAACCATTCGGAAAAAAAAAAAGAAAAAGATATCCATTTGGAAAAAAAAAAAAAGAAAAAGATATCCATTCAGAAAAAAAAAAAGACAGATATCCATTTGAGAAAAAATGCTCCCTCTGTTTATTTGACTTATGACATTCAGACTCAGAAGGAATGCTTATTCAACATGGAACTCTACATTTCTGTTGGGTGGTTATTTAAATCTCTACTCATGAAATTTTTCCTGCTGGAGGATGCTAAGAGAGCTCCTCCCTCTGCCTTCCTTTTCCCAGGTGGGTTTTGATGGGCCATCCCAGGACTTTGGCAACCCCATGGATCCTCAGTCTGTGATTTTTTTCCTGCCTCAATTCCTTAAGCCATATATGGCAGTGATGACATTCATCACATTCATTTTTTGCATTTGGTAGATGATAGGAAATAATATCTATTTGTTATCTGACACATAGCAGCGCATGGTCCATAAACAATGGCTGTGTTCCCAGGTTAATGGCAACTTTTCCCAGTTTCCCGGCTGATTGTGGGTCTTTTATGGGTTGTGGCAGCAAGGGAAAAGATGAATGGCTCATTCGAGTGGGTGAACCAAGGTCACACTTTCAGATTGGCTTCTCTCTGATTTATTCAAGATTTAGAAGAACCAAGATGTGCCAAGGCATTGAAAGATCACGAAATATTAAGTTGTTTTTAAACACACACAAAAATATGCTATGTATTTTTGCATTTTCACATTATTTCATGACTTGCATTTGATCCTATGATTCATAATTGATTGACACAATGTAGTCCAAGGACATTTTTGAATAAACAGATACATTAGTCAGTGGGACTGTCATTAGTGCTTCTGATATTTATAATGGTATTGAATATTGAAAAACATTACTATTTAGGTGTTTTGTGAACAGATTCCATATGTCTCCAAAACACCTCACTGTGTGGTTAAATAAGGTGGTGATGGGGTAGAGGGATTTATGCAATACCCGGTAAGTAGAAGGAAACAATAATGTAAACTATGATGATAAGGACTGACTGTTCTGACTGTGACGAAATGTCTGTTTAGCCTTCCATGTAGTTTGATTTTGAATATAAGTCATCACGACCAGGATTAATTCTATCTCAAAGCTGGTTTAGGACTGGTTTTCAGATGACAGTCTCTTCACCATCTGAGAATCCGGGAATCACACTTCTAGCTTGGACTGATGCCAGGTGTGGTTTTAGGAAATCAACTGATTTCCTAAATATTTGGCAATAGTTGAAATGAGCATCCTAGAACATAAGGTTCAATAATTGATTTTGGCAGTTACATGATCAAGGTAGAAAAGTTTAAGATTGATTTATCATGGTGACCAGACTCAAAAAGAGTTGAACAAATGGATGCATGGCAGGGCCTAGTTTGTTGGCCACTGGTAGATAATTTTAAACTTGTGGTCTGTTTTCATACTCCTGTGTGAAATAATTGTGTTTATGTTAAAAAATATAGTAGATAGTTGAAGCAATTACTCATAGTCCAAATTCCAAAATCATAGTCCAAAATCATTCAGCAACCACCTGAATAGTTTAAATTAAAGAAGCACATTATCAAATGAAAAATTGAGTGTTGAAATATCTGAGTATGGAAAAAAATCTATGGATTTATAAAATTTTAAAAATGTATAGTATCACCAGTGATGGATGGATGGATTTATTCATTTGATAAGATGAAGGCAAACTTTGCAGATTTATCATCCATGGAATGATTGGTTTCTTTGGCTCTGTGGCCACCAGCCATATCCAAAATCTGATCAGTCATCTTGTACATGTCTGTCATTTGACTGCATGGAAAAATAGGCATGAAAGGGAGCTATGTATTGGTGTGTCACTGTTATCATTCAGTAAGACAACACAGGTTACATGTCCTTCTGATACAGGTCAAGAACGCCATGATCTTATTTGAAGGATAGCTTCTAATATCTCAGTTTATCTCTTACATATCAGGCTGACCCTTGTGAGTCGCTTACTCTTAAATATTGAGTTTCTCCATAATATCTTAGGGGCCATCACAACTTGTTAACTAGACTCCCATTCTAGGAAATCTCTTCAATTCCTGTGGCTTCTTTTTTTTCTTATACCCCATGTCTACACCTCTCCTGCAGAGCTTTCTCCCAAACTTCAGATGCATCTTAAGATTCACTTATTTATTAACATCTCCATTTGAATGTCTTATGAGCCCTTAAATTTAAAATGTCTAAATCTAACTTTATCATTTGCATCTTCACTTCTCCCTTCTAAAGCTGTGTCTCTGTTAATATTCTTTCTTTTTATTTAATTGCCTAAGACTCCCCTTCTCTCAACTACTCCTTACACTCAGTTGGCCAAGCAGTCACATGTAAGCCACATCTCTACCTCCCTTGGCATCATTTGGTTCAGGCCACGATCTTTTCTCCTTACTCATGTTTTCTTCTTTCCATGAATGTGAGCACCATGAGAGCATAAACTCGGATTGTTTGGGTTCACGTTATTTGAATAAGGTTCAGTTCCATTCCATATTTGCTGAATAAATAGTTGACTCACTTTCACTTCTTTCGAGAGTCCTCTCTCTCTTGGGTCTTACTCTTCTCCACTCCATTTTCCATCTTGCAAAAACAGTGAACATTTTAAAGCGCATCCAAGCATGCAGTGTCTGTCCAGATCCTCCTTGAGTGAGTGATGAAGTCTGAACCTCTCCTCATACTTTAGGCTTTCCTGATCTGGGCCCCATCAATGTCTCCAGTCTCATTTCTTTAGTTTTGACTGTTTGCCTCTTTCCTTTCTTCCACCCCCATTGTCCTTCTACTCTGAACCTTCCTAGTCTTGCCAACTCCTCTTCATTCTCCAGCTTTCAATTTAAATGTCACCTGTCAGGAATCTTTTGTGACCCTCCAAGGTTCTTCATGACCCTGCTTTTCTCACTGCAGTAATTTGCATGTGTCATAGCATGCTGCATTATAGCTCTGATGTGTTATGTGTATAGTAATCTCTTGAGTCCAGCATCTGGGAAAAAGTAGATAATCAACACATGTTGCTGAGTGAATGACAGATGGGTACTCAGCTCACAGCAACAAGATGTGTGATGCTTTTGTGGCTCAGGGCTTTGTCTCAGTGACGGTGACTTAGAAATGATATAGACTTGTGGCCACCTTAGTCAGTGGGCCATGGAAAGATTCCTCAAAACCTAACTAGATCCTCTGGATCCTGCCAGGATGTCCACTTTAATCATTAATGAAAGAGAGAGGGGTGAGCGGTGGGGAGAAATTAATGAGTGCACAATAGGGAAGAAGGAGTGAGGGTAGAGATCAGATAAAAAATATATTGCAACAGCACAAAAGACAGTGATAAAGAACTAGTAGTGTTATCGCTCATTATAGTCTGAGTGATTTGTGATCTAAATTGTTCCACAGTGACAACATTATTGTGTGATGGAGTTCCCTGATTTTGTTTTATTGGCATGTGATTGCTGTGTGGAAATGGAAAACTCCTCTTGTACAATAGGGAATGTGGATTTTAATTTCAACTATTATTCTAATTCTTAATCCTAATTCTGGCAAATCACAGGACTGCCTATCCGCTGTCTCCTTTCCTTCTCTTTTTCTCACACAGCTTCACGAGACCGGGTTTTCAGTGATAACTTGGTCTTTTGGTATTCAGGTTAATTTTTAGAGAAACTCAAGTTGGTTAATATTTAAAAAATTTAAAGATGGAGCAGAACTCCTGTTTTCACTCATTGGGAACTTTTAGAAAATTGGGCACTTAACTGAAATTTCCACGCTTCGTCACAGTCCAAGCTAAACAGTTTTTAGGAAATTAACAGTTAACTAATTCCAGATAATTTTCAGTTAAGTTAAATATGAACAGTATTTGTGATCTCTGAGTAACATTTCAATGTTATTGACTTACTAGTGAAGCAAAAACACCTAAATCTAAAACCCCACAAATATGTGGATTTACAGGTAAGATCATTAAAAAAAAGAAAAAGAAAATATTTTGTTAATGTATCACTCAGTATTGCTGAATAAATTATAGTTTGGTTTCCTATATACTGGAGACCCCTTTTTATTCCCAGTAAGACTATATCAATATTTAATAATGAGGCATGCAGTGAAACCAGTAAAAGTTGTACAATTATGTTCATTTGCGTTCAATTAAGCACACATTTCTTTGTAAAAATGTGTGTATTTTTTTTTCAAGATTTATTTTTTTATATTCCCCATACAATTGCACCGCCTTTTTTTTCTTTTTTTTCCTTTTTCTTTATTTATTTTTTAATAATAAATTTTATTTTTATATTCCCCATGCAATTGCAACCCCCCCCATTCTGACCACAATCCCTCCCCTCCTGCCCCCCACCCCCCAAAGAGTGTCTCTGGTTCATAGTTTTTTGTTGATTTTGATTTTCACTTTCTTATAGTTATTCATTTTCCTGGTCCCTTATTTAAGTTTTCTAGATTCCTGCTATGAGTGAGACCATCCGGTATTTTTCTTTTTCTTTTTGGCTTATTTCACTGAGCATGATCCCTTCCAGCGCCATCCATGTTGCTGCAAATTGCATGTGTTTATCTTTTTTGATTGCCGAGTAATATTCCATGGTGTATATGTACCACATCTTCTTGATCCAGTCATCTATTTTTGGGCATTTGGGTTGTTTCCATAGCTTAGCTATTGTAAATAGTGCTGCTATAAAGATAGTGGTGCAGGTGCCCTTTTGAATTAATATATCTGTGTCATTTCGGTAAATATATAAGAGTGGAATTGTTGGATCATATGGAATCTCTATCTTTAGAAGGTTGAGGAATCACCACCACAAAATGTTTGTATTTTTAAAGCTGAAGATTATACATGTTTAAGATACACAACATATTGATTTGATATACATAATGACATGATTTCCATAGTGAAGAAAACTGACATATCCTTATTTTGCTATCATTTTTTGTATGTGTGTTAAGAAAGTACCTGGAATCTAATCTTTTCCCAATTTCCAGGACTCAAACAGTATTATCAACTGTCTTCATCATGTTGTACATTGGGTCTTTAAACTTACTTATCATATTAAACCACACCGTTGTACCCTTGACCAACATTTCCCCATTTCCTCACTTCCCTGCTTCTGGGAATCACTGTGCTATTCTCCACCACTAAGGACTTGACTCTCTTCGATTCCACGTACACATGAGATTCATGCTGTTTGTTCTGCCTCTGTGTTTGGCCTATTTCCCTGAGTATTGTGTCTTCCAGCTTGATTGTTGCAAATAGCAGGATCTTCTTTTTCAAACCTGACTCATTGCATTGCATTGCGTGTGTGTGTGTGTGTGCCTATCTCTCTCCCTCTCTCTCTCTCTCTCTATCTCTCTATCTCTTTCTCTCTCTATCTATATATACACACATATATATATAGACACCATATATATATATACACACACACACATATATACACCACACATTTGTAGCCATTCATCTTTTGGTTATTGTGGATAATGTGACAATGAATATGAGAGTGTGGATATCTCTTTGAGGTACTGATTTCACTTCTTTTGAGTAATTATCCAGAAAGGGACTATGGAGCACATTATAGTTCTCTTTTAGTTTTTGAGGCATCTCCATGTTTTCCACAATGGTGGACCAATTTATATTTCCACCAACAGTGAAAAAAATTCCCTTTCCTCTAATTCCTCACCAGCACATGCTATATTTTATTTTATTTTTTAAATAACAGCTTTCTTAACAAAGACCTGATTATCTTCTTGTGATTTTGATTTAATTCAGCAAACCTTTCCAGAGCTCCTCCTACTCCCTGCTATATGCTGAGATAGATACTAGGGATAAGAAGATGGCCAAAATTTATCTTTGTTCTTCTTCTTTTTATTTTTTTAAAGATTTTATTTATTTATTTATACAAGCACTGGGTACAGTCAGAAGTGCAGGAGGGTGAGAAAATTCACCAAAGCCAGAGCAGGGAGCAGAACAGGCAGAAGGACCTAAGTACACTGCTGAGCGGGGCAGCGGGTGGCAGGAGAGGTCTGTGCGCCGTGTGGGACCCTCGCCCGGGGGCCGGGGATTGAACCAGCGCTGCAGAGGCTGCGGGCAGCTTTGCAGCCCAGTGCTCAACTGCTGCGCCACCAGGTGAGGCCCAACTTATCTTTGTTCTTGAAAAACTCAGAATGTCCTCGGTGGGTAACACATATCTTAGTTTCCTACAGGAGCAAACTAAGTTCCTGTGTAACAAATCACCACAAATAGCAGTTTTCTTAAAACAATGCTGTTATTATTTTACAGTTCTCACAGTCAGAAGTCTGAAATGGGGCTCATGGGCTAAAAGCAAGGCATTGGGTGGACAGCGTTTCTTCTAGAGGGTATAGGGGAGAATTTGTTCCTTGTCAGTCCAGCTTCTAGGGGCTGCCTACCATTCTTGCTAAAGGGTACATCACCCATCCTCTGTTTCTGCTCTCTCTTTTCTTTCCATGACTCTTATAAAGGACCCACATGATAACATTTGACACACCTGGATAGTCCAGGATAACCTCCCTATCTCAAGTCCTTAATTTAGTCACATCTACAATGTCCCTTTTGCCGTGTAAAGGTATATATTCAGTCATAGGTACGAGGGATTAGGATGTGGACATTTTTGGTTGTCGCTTACTACAACATGTAAAGCACTAACCCATCATGTGCCTATTTATATTTACATATCCATACTCTTTCCTTTTGCTAAATAGTTGTCAGGCAGCTTATGTTCTATAAACTATGCCCAGACTATACCAATTTCAATGGAATGTGATAAGCATTGTAAGAAAATCTCTGTGAAGCCTTACTGCGGAGAAAATGATGGATGTATAAAGGCATGTGATTGAAGTTTAGTGTGAGTTCATTAGTTAGAGTACTGGATGAATAAATTCATTCAGGCATTTGTTGTGTCTGGGGTGACAAGTTTGATTTGGTGGAAATGTATGTGTGAGTGTGTATGTATGTGTGTGGTGTTTGTAATGGGGTGGGAACCTGGGCAGGGTGTCATGGATGACAGAAGGCTTCACATTGAACCGAAGAGAACATCACCTGGGCTAGACTCTCAGGGAAGACTAACATTTGGGGTGTGATCAGAGAAAGAGTGGGGAGTGAAAGACACCAGGGAAGTAAGGATGAATAAGAAGATACCCTGGTCTCATGAAACCCAGAAAAATTTTACAGTCAATGTAGATGTTTGCTGTTGAATTTTTCTTTGCTGAGTATAACTTTTTATTTTCTTTTTCATGAATTTTTCTTACAAAATAAGAAACTTTCAAGGGAAATTCGATGAAAGAATATCTGATTGTTCTTTGATCCTAAGACTTGGTTTGTAGTAGCCAATAGCCACAGCAGGTGCCTAGTGCTATGCACGAATGTCCACTTGCTGCAAATGCTTTCTGCACCTCTTTGAATGATGCTTTCTCCAAGATGCCAAGTTCCATCTGGTTTTTGTAGGGGCCAGACAGGTGGACTGAGTAAGGATATGATGGGAACCACTGTCCTGGGACCTGTCGTCTTAGAAGAATGGCAAATATTTCTTAGTTCCTTCTCAGATGTAATATTGCCTCTAGTGTGTGTGTGTGTGTGTGTGTGTGTGTGTGTGTGTGTATCTGTTTGTGCCAGGTGTCCTCCTGTTATTCTGATCACAGTGGTCCTTACCAGGTATAAGTAGCCCAAGTCTGATATTGGCAAGATTTTACATCGCAGTGCAGCTTTGAGGCCCAGGAAAACAATGGGCCTCAGATGAACTTGGACCAGATGTCTCTATTGCCTGTCTCACTATAATTGGGGTGCTGTGATGGCATTTCTGAAGTGTCAACCCAGACCCCATGTTCATCGGCCCTGCAAAAGCTGGCTCATGCCTTTCCCAGTGCATGATTACTGCTGCTAAAGGTCTCTGGAGGATAATAAGGGGAATTTGTATTCTGTGTTACTGTAGGGATGTCACAGAGTGCTCCTGCAAGCAGAGTATGGTTTTCCTTCTGTCAAAGTTTCTTGGTTTTGTGACCTGACAATTCTGAAAACTTGGTGGGAATAGGTTAACAATGGTGCAACTTTCTGTTGTACTTATTGCCTTCTGTTCACCAGTTATTGTTTTTATCATTATTAATATACACTTTGATTACCACTCTGGCTGACTCTTAATTTTTCTGCCACTCAGAAGAATGCCATGATCCATGACCCAGGTCTTATGGACTCAGTTCACTAGAGGTCAGTCATCCTGGTTGCCATCTGACCTTGCCTCCCATTGTTGCTATTGCTGCTGATGGCTAGAAATGCCTCCAGTTTCTTTCATTCTAGAATCCTGACACTCCCACTGATGCCAGGGCCTGGTCTCACTGCTGCTTCATTGAGCTAAGTAGCCACAGTTCTCTCCAGGACACAAGATCTGAGTAGGTTCTCCTGACTTTTCACTTAAAAGTCTATGATATTTATGACAAACTTCTGTGGCATTCTCACTCCCCTGCACCTTCTGACTCTCACTCACCTCTGTATCAAGTTGGTTCTGATATATCCATTTCTTTTGCTTAAGGTCATTACCTTTTCCTAACTTCAAAAAGCCATAAAAAGCAGGCATGGTGACTCACGAGTGTCCACTAACTCATGATTTCCAACTAACAACCTCTCTCTAATCCAGTCTTCTAGTCTATTCTCCCACACATTCTGTTTTATGCAGGTATGTAGTTTCTAGATTCTGCAATCCTCTATAACAGGGTAGTTCCCAGGAAAAGGGGAGTTTCCAGTTCCCTGCCCCACCCAAGAAAGGTGGAGCAGAGAGGGAGGGGGAGGAAGCTGGAGAGGAGACTGGAGAAGCAAGGAAGAAAGATGGGGAGCAAGAAGACCTGGAAGACATGTGAAGAAGATGCACTTGCTTCTTGGTCCTGGACTAGTTGAAACAGATGTGGGTGAGAGACCCATGGGAAGGTTAAAAATGGCAGCTTTCATCTTGATTTATTTTGCTATTTTCCTCCCAGACTTGTCTGGACTCTTCTGCTCCTTTTCTATGGGTTCCCACCAGGAGGTGCCTTAGAATTGTGGCAGGCTTTCAGGTCTCAGTGGCCCAGCTCTGGGCCAACCCTCTTTGGCTGGGCATTTACCCACAAGGGCATGGGTAACTTTGGTTGCTTGATTTGCAAACTATATTCTTTGTCTTTTTTTTTTGTTGCACACTAGTTGTTTAAAATTACTTTCCATTAATGGTCTTATGCACTCTAGAGTATGTTTTGTCTTGATGTGGCAGATGGCAGGTCCTATTTAGAGTGGGCAGGTTAGGGGGTTCTGGAGTGCCCCTCACCCTGCCCTATAACACTTTCAATGTGTAAGTGTATACCATTCCCACCAGGGTTTTAGATCCCCGTGCAGGCTCTGCTGAGGCAGTGGGGGCAGGTGGGAGCAGACCTGAGGCCAGCAGCCTCATTGTGAGGGACATATCCTAGAGACGAGTAAATTCTGCTATCCTCTGCCAAGCATGCTTATTCCCATCAAATAAAGGCCAAATTTAGGGCCTCCCTGGTGGTGGGAGGGCCCAAATTTAGGGCCTCCCAGGGGTTAAGTCTCAGCACTATCAAGCTATTGCCAGCCACTGCAGCAAGAGTTTGATCCCCAGCCTCCCTCCCAGCCAGGGAGCTATCCACATGGCGCAGTACACCTCTCCTGTCTCTCCCACTGCTCCCCTTAGCAATTATTTCAGAAGATCTGCCTGTTCTGCTCCCCACCCCCACTTTATCTCTGGTGAACCTTCTCACTCCCTTCTCCACGCTGCACCTCTGGTCTACACCCCAGCTCCTGTATGCATACATAAATAAAATAAATCTTTTTAAATTCTTCTAGAAAGCTATGTTGTCACAAATGACAAGCTTTTCATTGAGTCTTTCTCTCTTGGTTTAATGACATATGTAGTGTAAATGAAGATGGTCAGGCTTTTAGGCCTCTGGCCTCTGTAGCTATCACCTGTGGCTTTGAATGCCTGATGGTGGACACCTGGAGTATGGTGTGGGCACGCATAAGGGGGCACACCTGAGCCTAGGAGTCAGGGATCTAAAAGCAGCATTACTCAAAGACGGCTGGGCTACAAGAGGACCAGCCATGGCTAGGAGAGGAAGAGACCATGAGAGAAGGCCAGAGAAAGCCCAGAGGGGAGAGTATATAGAGATTCACAGGTGTAAGGTCAGGAATGACCACTGAGCAGGTTTTCTAGGATCCCATGCAGACTGGGTAAAGGAGGAGTCAGAGTCCTCAGTGGTTTTTGCAGGTTTTTATTGGGGTTCACCAGGCATATGGCAGGCAGGGGTGCTGGGATGCATACATAGCCAGCCTCCCAGCCCCCAGCAAGTCCTCACTCTGGGCTCTCCCACATTCTCTCTCTCTCCCTGGGCTTCTGCTGCTTCTCGGCTTCTCTTTCAGCTTCTCTTTCAGCTTCTCTTTCAGCTTCTCTTTGGCTTCTCTTCGGCTTCTGCTGGCGTCCCGGTGACGCCGCCCTTAAAAAGCACAGTCTTAGCCCAGGTGAATCCCATCTACCTATGCCCACACCCTACTCCAGGTGCCCGCCATCAGGCATGCATTCAGGACCCCAAGGATCCATCATCTATCCTGATAGTGGGAGGGCAGAAAAGCCTGACATTTTTCCTTACCCTACAACAGGGTCCCAAGTTGCTGCTTCCCTGCTGCTTTGTTTCCCCTGTGTACTATTAAAAAACCTGTGAGGATGATGCTAAGGGCTGCAAGATTCTCTTTTAAGCTGCCTGAACAGTGAACCTATCCGGCCTGTAATAGTTGCAAAACAACATATAAAAGATAACATAATGTTTAAAGGAATATTTTTAAGGATATTTTCCTATATTCCAATTATCATCATGTGCTAGTTTATAGTTTCTTTGGTTACATTTGCAAAGAAACAAAACACATTGTGGTTAATCACCAAATAAATTTGAATAAATTGAATACAAATTAGTTCTAAGATTAAATGCAAATTACAGGATTTAAGATATATGTGTTCACACTATGTCTTTAAATATAAGACAACTTGATTCTAGATCATACTTAGTCTAGATCAGTTAAACAGAAATCCTTTTTGCGATAAGTGTTTCAACAGTAGCTAGGATAATAGATATCTTCTCCCTATTTCCCCAAAATATTGCTTTTTCTGTTAAAGAAATGAAAGAAATACATTTGTCAGCCATAATGAGTTTTAAAGAGGTTCTATAAATGCGGGTGTACCTCAAATTAAGAAAGCCAGACATTTAAATAGTTGACCTTACAGAGCACATGAATTAGAGTGTAATTACTTAAATGTTCTTCAGTTTGTGAAAGGATTTACAACAGGGTTCCTCTAAATAGCTAACTCTCTAGTGAATTTAAATTACTGGTGTGTGTGTTTTAAAATTAATTCCTTTTTTTAAAAAAGAAACACACCTGTTGCATAATACAAGTTATGTCAGAATAAGAAGAGCTGAAGGGGTTTTCCCTTTGTTAAATACACTTTAAGTGTTATTGTAACTCAGATTTACCAAGTCTTCTTTGGGGAGGAGGGGTTTTTCAGCAATAGACCTCAAAGGCGATGCTGAGCTAGCTTTGGTCTGGCTCTATAGAATGGGTGTGGCTGGCCTGAAGGCAAACCTAGTGGCTGGAACCCAGGGTTGCCCTAGGCTGTATCTTTCTGTCCTGTGACAGGAATGAGGGTGATCCCAGATGGTGGAGGCAAGTGAAGAACAGGAGAAACCATTAACCTTGATTGGAATTCAGCTCTGTGATACTGAATAAGGTTTTAAATCTCTTCTGGCCGTTGATACACCATCTGTTGAAAGGACGTGGAAATTCAGCCAATGAAGGAAAAGAATATCTCTTCCCTTTAAGACTGCTTTTCTCATTATCTTTAAAAAAATATTTTTATTAAGGTGATGTTGGTTTACAACACTTTCTGTTTTAAGGGTATAGGCTCACACCTCTACAAATATATGCTGTTACATCATGTCCACCATCAAAGTACCATTATCCCCAGCATAGTCCACGTAATAAATCCAAGTTCTCTTAATTTATCCTTTTATTTCATTTTATACATTCAAGATACTTCATTTCTAAAGATTCAAGATAGTGGCAAAATCAGCACATAAATTCAAATCTTCTGATTTCCAATTAAAGTTGTTTTCCCTGTCAATAATTTATGGTTTCAACTAAGAAGAATAAGAGGACAAGTAAGAAGAGTTAATATGATTTGTTAACTGTGGAAATTGCTACTTAATACTATAAAATTTTGGAACATATTCTAAACAAATAGATGAGTGTTCTGATGCCTTAGCAGCCTATTTTAATAAAACCCTATTTTGAATTTGAGACAATAGCAATCAATCAGTTATTGCTTAGGTATTGTCCACCAGTCAAGTATTATCCCATGTTATTTATTCCTTAATAAATGATTTGTGTATCGGTGGCACAGGCGGTTGAGCACTGCGCTGTGAAGCTGTCCACAGCCTCTGCAGCATGGGTTCGATCCCCGCCGGCCTTGTAGCAACCCACATGGCTAGCAGACCTCTCCTGTCTCGCCTGCTGCTCCCTCAGCAGTGTATTTCATCAGTCTGCCTGTTCTGTTCCTCACTCTGTTTCTGCCTGTTCTGTTCCTCACTCTGTTCTGTTCCTCACTCTGTTTCTGGTGAACCCTCTCAACCTCCTGCACCTTTGGCCTGTACCCCGGCTCATGTATAAATAAAATAAATCTTTAAAAAAAAATCTGTGTATCTACAATTATTTACCAAATCTGTCTGCTACATTACTAAGTTCCCTTTAAAGACCAAATCTCATGAACATAACTTCTCAGGCTGAACTTTTGAAATCATAGACAAATCCTTGCCGCTTATTACCTTGCAAGTGGCTTGTCTTTCTGCCTGTTCTACAACTTGTCTCTCTAACACGAGGATCTGTGAGAACACCAAATTGGCCCTCATTTTGTGTATTCAACAGTATCAGGTCCGTTCTTTTGGGGAGAAACACTTCAGGATTGAGATTGAGATTGAGGCTAAGGTCATTGTTCCTGTCTCTGCTAATCACCAGGACAAGGTAAAACGTCATTAATTTACT
The DNA here is from genome assembly GCF_014898055.3 of Talpa occidentalis. Taxonomy (NCBI): domain Eukaryota; kingdom Metazoa; phylum Chordata; class Mammalia; order Eulipotyphla; family Talpidae; genus Talpa; species Talpa occidentalis. Next base: position 104,253,865 of record NW_023604861.1, on the reverse strand, counting down.
TGAGGAATGTCTCCATGTCTCTAACTTTACACAGATAACTTTTCTCACCCCTGGGGATGCAGCAGTCAGTGAGCATGAATTACCTGTCCTAGCTGGGGAAGATAGGCAGTGGCAAATAAACAGAATTGTTCTTCAGAGTACTAGAAAAACAAGTAGAATATAGTGTATTTTTCAGGCAGTCATATGCATTTAATGTAAAATATTGCTCTTGTATCAATATTATATGTTCTTAGCATTTTAGAATTAAAATTTTATTCATATTTATGAATCAATGTGATATTAGATAGTGATTATTCAGCAGAGTGAAAACTGGTGTGCCAATCAGGCTCCCAACAATACCCACCTTGACATATCTCATGCCTGTGTAAGATTGGTATCAGGGTTCTGCTGTGTGACCATAGAATACAGCAGAAGTCATCGATTATTTCCTGAAAGACACTGAGGTGTACATCATGGTCTTTTTCCCTTTTTTGGGTCATTGGATTTGAGGGAAATCAATTGCCATGTTGTGAGTGGTTCTATAGGGAAGCTGGCGAGTGGAGTGCTGAAGCCTATGTGAATAGTCAAAGCAGAAATCAGGATAACTGTTTCCCTGTATCAGTAGATGCATAGAAAGCATTTGACAAGATTCAGCACCCATTTATGATTAAAACACCTAACAAGATGGAACTAAAGGAAAAATATTGTAAGGGAAAGGAAAAGATAAACAATTGAGATTATTTATTGAAAAACTTACAATGTAGGAGAGTATAAGAAGATTAAAAAGACATCTTACTGAATGGGAGAAAATATTCTCCCAATACACATATTCCAATTTGGAAATTAGGGTGGTTCTGATTGCAGCTCTAACAGCCTAGAAGGATCTCTCTTGCACTTAGATTTTATGGCATGGAAATAATAGGTTTCTGCTGGAGAGGCAGGGGAGAGAGGAAAACAGCACAGGGTTTGGAGCCGGACCAGTCTGGATTTGGTTCTAATTTTAGCAATTATTGCTCATTGATCTTAATCAACCTGTTTAGCATGCCTAAACCTCAGTCTCTTCTTGTAATAACATCAACCTCCTAGTGTTGTCTGAGGATTCATTGGGACAGGTGTAAATCACAGAGCTCAAGGATGGGCAGAATTACAGCTCACGTGCTATTTTTATATAATGACCTTGAAAGATAAGAATTTTGAAGACCCTTTCCAATACTGCTTCCCTGATCCCTATGCAACTCTCAGCTCAAGGTTCTTTCTGAGGCTTTGCCCTCCTTCCACCTGGCATATCTCTCATCTTCTCTGTGCCCATCTACATCTTATCTGTCCTTCAGGCCCCTTTCCCTCCAATCCCTATTGATTTCTCAATCTCTCTCTCCATCTCTCCATCCCTATCTTTGTGTATCATCTAGATCGAGCTTCCTGGCTTAGATTTAATAATTGTATACTGTGTTTGAATCTCTTTCTCCTTCCTGTCTAGTCTATTAGAGTGTCTTTGAGCATAAAGATTGTGTCTTGAATATGGAAGGCTCAGGTTATAGGGAAGGGTCGGGTTATATGAAAAAAGATACTGATTAGTTGTCTTCCTAACAAATGGAGCTATGAATGTAGAGGGTACTTGGATTTCCTGAAGGACTGGAATTCATATGGGGGATGTGGAGGATTGCACCAGCAATTTCCCTGATATATCCCAACAGGTAGGCATTGATTTTTTAAAATCCAAAAGCACAGTTGATGGTATTTCTTCTTTTCTTTCTTTCTTTCTTTCTTTTTTTTTTTTGATTGTGTTCCTTTCCTTCACTCATAAAATTTGGTTGTGAGTTGATGACTAAGGATATTTGGCTCAGGATCTTTTAATACCTGAACATAGTTACTGGGCAACGAAAGGTTTCTTTATAGTGGTCCTCTACTCCGTCAAATGTAGGGGTGGACTTCAGTGCTCTTTGATTCAGCTTCAGGCATGGCTTTTGTTTTCTTATACCATGAAGACTTAAAGTAAATAGGGCATGGCAATGCTGTTCAGAAACCAACAGTCTGGTTATTGATCGGCGTTTTTTTTTAAAGCTTAACTTCTTCATTAGGTTGAAGGTTCCCTGAGGCCACTTTGTTGGCTCTCTTCCTGATAGTTCTGTTACTTCCTGGCTCTAGCACACCAAGAAGTTTTTGTGCTTTGACAAGTAAGTGGCTTTACTTGAATATCCCTCCAAGTCATCTGATATACCTTTGACTTCCCATCCTTAAGAGTCTCCAGCTGCACCATGCTTCTTCATCTTTATGGAATACTCCAGAATAGTTGTTTCTCCATGTCTTGTCACATGTTAGTTTTTTCTCAGTGGCCTGTCTTTCCTCTTCTCTGTCAATTGCGTTAACTGTCATGTGGAAGACTTCTCACCAGAAGCCTTTCCAGAGAGTTTATAAGCAGTACCAGTTGCTCTCTCACTTATGCTTCAATAATATTTTGCATTTGCACTTACAGTCATCCTTATTATTTTGAACCGTCTGTGTGCTCATGTCTCTGCCCATGTAGACTGTGCCCAGCATGGTTCCTGGCACATGGATATGCAGTGAATGTAGAAGGAATGCCCGAGGCCCAGCTCTGTTCTTCAGTTGAGGGAAAACAAGGTCAATATTTTCCTGAGTCAGAGAGGAGGGATACATGTTGTCCATGCCACTTTTTGATGATCTTTTCTAGCCACTGCATAGTCAAAATAAGGCTCTTTGTGCATAGCTAAAGCTCCTTGACAATTGTTCCTACCAGGTTGCAATGGGATGGAAAGATACATCCTGGTTTCCAATGATCTTATTAACTTGTTGAAAAGTCTGTGTTGCAACCATAACACAAACATGGCTTAATTCTGAAGGAAAAAATTTTTACATTGAAAGAATGTAGAATAGCTACACAAAGAATGAAATTCTTTAAAAGGACAGGGCAGGTGGGTAGAGAGCAAAAAATTTGTGCACAGCACTGAAGGGTTTATGCGGTAATTGGTTTTGTCACTTTGATATAATGGAACCAGCAGATAGGCATCTCGATGCATCATATACAGTCTCCTTTCAAATAAGGTTATGAAAATGGGGATAGCATTTCATTTCCTGAAATGTATCATTGCAGGTTAGATAGCTCATTAAATATAACTTGAATTCAGGATAAGGTTTTAGAGAATATCCAAAGACATCGAAATATTTAGAGACAATCAAACATGTAATTTTATTAATTTTAAAATCTTCTTTCCTCACTCTAATAAAAGTAAAGAAGTGATTTAAATCTCCACTCAGTATGAAAAATAATCCCAACGTCAAATAATAGTTTATTTTGGAGACATGAGAAATAGAGGAAACAGTACTCTTCCAATCAGGATATGTGAATATTGGGGCAAGTTAGAAGGAAGAAAATGTTTGGGACAGGTATTTGGAGCTATTTGGCCATGGTGGATGGCAGAACTGGAGTAGAAGAAGATTGCTGACTACTAAGAGGGTCTTAGTTTGGCAAAAAAAAAATCAAGGTAAAAGAAAGAAGAGATACGGGGGCGTTAGGAGAGTCAATATTCTCAACTTATATGGAGATTGGACTAAAAAGCCCACAAAACACATATAGGTGTGGTTTATACAAATATAGTCTCATACAGTGAATACAGGAAACATGCACAAACATTAATTATTGTTACTATTATTTAGCTGTGGGGGACCACACCTTGTATATTGCACAGATCATGGACCCTGATTACCAGGTTTCAAAAGTCTAGCCAATTTTTTTCTTCAAAACTGATTGATTCTTTCATTCTCTCAGTTTTCTCATCGGTGCAATGGAGCTATGAATTCAGAATATAGCATGAATGAAATAAATCAACATTTGTAATGCACTGAGCTCATCTAACTGCTTGCTACAGTTACTATCATTACTATTATGTAACATGTAGGGATTTTTTTTTTAAGATTTATATATTTATTTATACATGCACTGGGTACAGTCAGAAGTGCAGGAGGGTGAGAGAATTCACCAGAGCTAGAGTGGGGAACAGAACAGGAAGACTGAGGAAACACACTGCTGTAGGGAGGAGTGGGCACCACGGCAGGAGAGGTATGTGCGCCATGTGGGACCCTCGCCGGCCAGCTGGGATCGAACCGGCACTGTGGAGGCTGCGGGCAGCTTCACAGCCCGGTGCTCAACTGCTGCGCCACTGGGGAGCCCCCATGTGGGACTAGTTTTGTGTTCTACTCCAGTGTACAATATGATAACATAAGGCCTCTTTACATATTCCAATAAATTTACCTTGGACCCTTTCTAACTTTTCTGTGAAATTTTGTACCTTAGATCTAAGTTTTGCTGAAAATGTGAATTTCAGGATGAAGTAGATTATTTTATTCGCTTAATTTTTAAAATGGTGTCATAGATGACTTTTTATATTCATCCAACAAGTGTTTATTGAGTGCCTACAAAGTGACAGGCATGGTTCTAGATGCCTGGGAGGTAAGATTCTTGCTTTTCTAAAAGATTTCTGGAAACCAAAAGAAATTTATTAGCTTATACGTTTTATAGGCAATTTTTCAGATATAGAGGCTGATACTCTGATGAAAGAGTTTGGGGAAAAATATTTTAAAAGACAGTGCAGAAACAAAAAATTCCCTTCTCCTAAATGCAATGAACATGTGTGATGACCAGAACCAAATCTTTGTGTTTATTTTGTGTCATAAAAGTTATCTATATTTATAGCTTATTTCCAGATGCCAAGATTTAAAATCTATCATTGTAGAAATGAAAAAACAGAAAAGGAGGGGGAGGGATGAAAATAAATTAGACAAAAAAAAAATCCTGAAATAATTAATCCTAGAAGAATACTTAGATAAAATAACTGGAAAATACAAGACTTAAATTATCATAAATAAAATTGTACCATTCTAGTGAAATCCAGGTTTCCTGATTTCTCAGTATAACCATCAAGGGTTAAAATTACTGCAAATCAGGAAAAGAAAAAAAAATTAAACCATATGTAGGGCTTATAGTATTCTAAGCACTATCCATGTTCAGTTATTTAATCTTCACCCTCACCTCTAAGGAGAATTTTATTTTCTTCACTTAAGAAGAAAGTGCAAAGGATTTGAAAGGGTGAGTAACTTTTCCTGGATCATGGAGTTCAATGCACTAGAGAGGGAACTTGACCTTGCCCTGCTTCCAAAGCCCAAACATGTTTTTAATGAATTACATTCACTCCCAGGGGCCTGTCTAAAGATTATATTTGGCCCTTAAAATGATTCATTCTCAATTTATCATAGTTTCATCTTCTTGCTGTACTGGTCTAGCGTAATGAAAAAATCTCCCATTCTGCTCCTGTAGGGACTGGACTTTAGACAGAACCAACTCACTTTTCATGCAATTCACTCATGCATACATTCCTCAAGTCCCACCTTTTCATTAAAAGCACTTTGAAGATTTTGGTGATATAATGATAAAGAAGACAGAAATCACTGTTTTCAAAGGACTTACAGTATGGTAGATAGATGGTTACTTCAGCAAATAATTAAAAGCTACCAAAATAGGTTAAAGTGATTTTTATTGAACTCTTTTATTTAATTTTTAAAAAATTAAATGCACAAAGTATTTATAAGTGTCAGCCATATGCAGAGAAACTGTAGTTTGAGAAGTGACTCTGGAAAAGTAGTGTACACACATGATAGAGTGCAATGAGAAGGGCAAATGGATCTGTGCAGACCTGGCATTTTCACAGACAAAACTGGCTTGGCCTGATATTTGTTTTAAGAAAAGTCACATAAGAAACTATGTAGTTTTAGTGAAAATAAAATTTTCCACTGGTGCTTACCAAAGGCAGATATATTCTGGTTGAAAGATTAATGGAACTATTGCCACTTGAAAGAGAGGTACAATTTGCTTGATTCAATCCCAAATTGTGAATGTTGTAAGTGAAGGTCAGTGTTATTACTCAAGGTCAAAGTGATTGGTCATCAATTTAGAATACTGGTGTGCTCAAATTTTTTTGGCATATCCTGTTCTAATAAGGCTTGCTAAAGGCATTAAAGGATATTAAACTGATATTTAGTTATGAATATCTCTATTTAATCAGGAGATCAAGTAGTGTCCAATTATCAACAGAGTTCTAAGTCAAGCCTTACCATATGCTAATCAAAATAAAATGTATAAAGTATGTTTTATCTATGGGACAGAGGTAACTAAATGTTCATGTGTTTTAAGTAAAGCCATGCACTATGAGCATGGTAAGCTATAAAGGCTTCATTAAAAGAAACTTTTGAGGCACAGAAAACTCAGTTGCATCTTCATTTCAGAGATATTAAATTCTATTGAAATCAGATCTGATGCAACTCATGTCGATCAGATTTGCTTTCAACAGCACCTTGTGCCTGGGACAGTCTGTGCATTTAGGGTGCTTGCTCCCTAAGCCACCCGCATCCAGCAGGCCAATTGAAATCTATGGAGGAAAAGTAATTAGGTAATTTTAAGCAGTGAGAAGAACATCACAAATACTGGATTTCTATGGTGTTACCAGTTACCTGGTGAAGAAAATGTTTATAAAGACAAGAATTTCTTTCCTTTTTTTTTTTTTAACTTAGTAGCAAATAAAATTTTATTTATTTTTTATATATTTATTACATCATTCTTCATAGTTGTACAATGTATGATTTCCCCGTGAAATTCCCGTCACCAATTCACCCATAAACCATCACCATAGTGCCTAAGACATTAGGCACCAATTAGGCACCATTAAGCACCAATTCTTCAGTAGGCTGCAGAGACGGTTGAGTTTAAAGGGAGCTCTGTAAAGTTACTCACATTTAATTTTTCCCCTCAGATACAAATAAGTCCAGTTGCCCACAAAGACCTCAGCACAAGCAAATGAGTGTCTTTATGATGTAAAGATGTATTGTGAGACTTTTCACAAAAATTAGGAAACCAGCAAACTGCTCGGGAGTAATTAGAGGTAATCTGATGCATACCACCTCATAGGGAGGAAGAGCTAATTACAATTACAATACACTATGCTTAGAAACATATTCACTGTGCTTATTTTTAAGATGTTTATTTCACCTGAAAGAAAAAGACTACAAAGGCATTTCCATGCAATCAAAACAGAAATCATCTTCTTTTGCAGAACAGATTATTTCAATTTCTTATGTCCATGGCAGATAGCATTTTATCCACTTGAAACTTTGGACTCCTGACATGTTTAAAGTTAACGTTGTTTAAGAAAAAGCACACACATCCACGCCCAGTTTCTTCCTCCAGTCCCAACTGGAGACAGATGAAATATCATTTGACACTATAATTTAACCATATTTCCTTGAGAAAGGAAGTCAACCTTAATTAATTAAAAGATGAAACATGCAGTTAATTCTCAAAACTGAATGGAACCACAAGATCCAATAGAACTTTCATATATGTGCCCCTCTTAAGGAAACAGGAAGTATTCATTACTGTAATTAAAATAACATTATTTGGAGCAAAATATAAGTTGTGACTTAAAGTAGTCACAACTGGATTAATAATAACCCCAGTGTTTAGGTTAACTTTGAGTTATGAAGATGCAACCTAAGGTGAAAAACTCCCAGTCTGTATCCCAAGAAAATTATAAAAAATTTATCCAGAACGTGACTTCTGTGTTATATAGAAGATACATGATATTAAAGTAGTAAAGAGTGAAATTAAAATAATTAAGAGGGTATCTCTAACTTTGAGAATTCGGTAGTAATGAATTTGTTTCTTTTTGTGCTATGACTTGTCCAGGCTGGAACCTGGGCAGGAGTTGGCTGGTTGTGCAGGGAGAGACTGGCATACACAGGTAGGTATTTGGGGGGAAGCCTTGTCCCTGGTGTCTCTGTCACTCTGACTACAAGATGTGTGGAGTTCTTTGTACAGTGGGGAGAAGAGCCCCATAGCAAAATACCTACCCCCCAACCCCACACGGCCTTTCCTGTGATGTAGCTTCTATACTACCAGTGACTTGAATTAAAATCTCCTCTCTGGAGGGGGCAAATCATTGAACATATGTTCAGTCTAAAAATGTAGCTTTCAAAAAAATGTAGATTTAGAATATGCTAAGATATATCCTTATACTAGAACCTTCTATTTAGCCCAAAGATTTGTCAAGTGGAATGGAGTGCACATACATCAAATGCACAGCATTGCCAGAGTAGGAAGCTTTCAGTGTGTTCTTGTGTATATTGGAGAAAACGCCAGCAACGCTGAAACAAGATGACGACCAAAGTCCTGGGCATGCTACTACTCCAGGTTTCTTCCTGTGGATGATTTAAAATTTGAACTCGTTGAATTACCATTTTATTTTAAGTCATGAGAAAGAAAAACAGTGTGCTCCTCAATAGTTGGGATGTGATTGGATAATCTTGCCAGCTTATCAATTACTAAACAAAAGGATGCACACAATTTCTCCAAGTTTAAATTTTTAAAGATTTAAGTTGACAGACATATTTTCAACCAAAGTTACAACAAGGCTTTGGTTGAGCTTGTAGCAGCGTCAAAATATGGGACACTTTTCTAAACACCATCATCCTTATTAAAATATGAGTCAAATTTTTAAAATGTTTTCTTCAAGAGTTATTTATTTTTTTTATTAAGACAAAAACTTTTATTTTTTTATATTAGTCAGATTTTATTTTTATTATTTATTTGTAACTAGGGTAATATGGGGGTATGCTGGAAGTGCAAATATTATAGAAGCCACTCCCAGAGTGGTGAGTAAATTGGACTTTTCTACAAAGCACTGGCATCACCTCAATCTGCTTTGCGTTAAGATTGAAGACTTGGTGATATATTGGAATCTCAACAGCCAGGCAGTCCACACTGCTGAAGGTACAGGTTCCCGAGAAGGGCACATTCCCCACCTGGCATGCGTGCCAAGTCTGCAGGGAACATGTCAAGTGGAGATTCAGACATGACCACTGATACTAGATCTAGTTTTCTCACCGAAAGTTGCATAATGGGGAGGCACTGCAATGACACACACATGCTTTCTGTCCCTCTCCCTACATGTTCTCACAACACAAACAGCACACGTATAATAAGACAACCTTGAGAGAGCACAAACTGCTGAGAAACGTTACCTTCTGTGCTGCTGAGGATTCATGAGTTTTCACCAGCTGCCTGAATCTGTCCAGACATGTTCCACTGCTCATCCCGTTAAGACTGGCAATTAAACAGTGTTACAGCTAGAAGACCCCAAATTTGATTCCACTCTCTTCTTTGCGGAACCCAATTTAATTTTTTCCCACTAAAAGAGATGGATGCGTACATCTAGCTGTATATGTTCATGTATGTGTATTCCTGATGCACTTAAACAAAAGTGACAATCCTGGGGTAATAAAATATGGATTCTTTGCCATGAAAGGAAAGGCATTTTACAAAAGTATGAATCCTCCATAGATGTGCTTAAAAACACCCCGATCTGTCCATGTGCTTTAAAATACACCTATTTTGATATTTTTTTAACTCTGTCTTGTCTGCCTATGTCGACACAGAAGTTCCTAGTTGGTCAACTATTGACTGTATAGAGAGATGGAACGTAAGCTTTAAAGGACTCAAAAGAGTAATAATAATAATAATAATAAAGAGTAATAATAACCTGGAAAATGTATAAGAACAAATCGTTTATACACAAACCTACGACATGACAGAGGAAGTAGAAGGAAATTCTGTGAAGTGTTCCCAAAATAGGAAAAGAATTTTGAAAAGGAGCACAATGTGTGTTTAAGACATCTCTGTGTTTGGTGAAATGAAAAATGCATTTTCACAAGGGACTGTCGGGATGTAAAGATTGTCAGAGGAGCTGAAAATGGAGCAAGAATGACCAAAGTTAAGAGACCTAATGACTCGTGACATCTTTCCTTAAGAATAAACCCATAAACCCCCAAATGGGGAAAGAGTAATTAATTTTAAAATCACTCACTGATTGACAACTCAGATTTTGCTTTATTAGTGTGGACAAGTAAATTTTATGTGATAGTTTGTTGTATTTAAAGACGGTGTAAAACTCTCATTGCAAACAGTTGTTTACAGTGCGTTTTTCAGCACCGAGCTGTTTTAAAGCTCAATTGTGCATTTTGCAGATAAAGTGGGAAAACTAACTGAAGGCTGTATTGTAAGCAGTGGTTGCCGTGGAAACCCCAGTTTCAAGAGCTGGTTCTCCATTACCACTTAATTTAGGCTTCCTAATTGCATTCCACTAAATCGGTAGCGACAATATCTGCAGAGCAAAACTGCATGCCCAGTCTAGCGCAAACCTCTTTGAAACAGGCTTTTTGAAAGCCAGGAGCTATAAAAACTCAGCATGACGTGGAGCATATGAGAAACCTGTAGTTCAAATGTACTACTGCCTGCTTTCTCATCCTTGGTAACTTCAGTGCGCTCCACACCAATCTATTAGTTCAGTCTACCTTAAAGATCATAAAGCTCTGCCATGTGGAAACTCATCTGTCCAGCAACACATTGGTGCAAAATAGATTTAATTGTACTCCCAACCCGGTATCATGTCCATCTTATTTTACTACACACCAGCAGGTAGCCATGAACAGTCTCACTTTCCTTGAACTGCCCTTGCTCCACAATATGAGGAGAACAATACTTTCTCAGTTTAAATTATTTGCCACTGTTGGACTGAGCAGAGAGCTAGACCGCCCATATGTGACTTGAAGAGAGGCTTGTCAGAACCACTAGACATAAAAGCATTCCAATTATCGACCACACTGCTTTAATAGAGGAGGCAACTAATATGCTAGTGTAAGTGACTGTGCCAGTGAGGAGCTCTTCGTCACTGTCAGATTAACACTTGAGTTAAACTCTTGTAGATCAGTCACATTATGCTGCTGGTGGAGAAATAAACACAGACCTATTATGCCTAGGATTCCGGAAGACTCTCTCGGCAAAAGGAGTTACACTGGATGCTCTATTCATCTGAATTTTGTCATGTTTATTATTTTGCAATTACTAATGTGGGTACCACTGGGAAGATTTAAGTTGCCCATGATTAGCCCCTGAAACAGAGTCCTGTGCCTTTGGTGGCAGAGGAGGCCGGCCCGATTCCTGCGGCCAGGCATGGGAGTGCGCAGCAGGCATCCTGTGCACTGGCCAGAGCGAGAGGAAGCCAGTTCACCCCTGATTGACAACAAAAATCCCACAGTTCGCGTTTTCTCTTTCAACAACAAATGCTTTCAAGCAAAATGCCTTGCTGTCCTGGAGTACATGACTTCATGCCAATCCACAGTGAAGCTCATCATTTCCTTGCTTAGGTTCTGAGGATTTGGCATCTATATTATAGACGAAGAGACTCTTTTGCTCCAGAGAGACAAGTAAACAACTGCAGCATTTTATTCTCTCCCTGGCGTCAGTGCGTGTTGCTAGAGCAGCCTGGCAGCGGCTGCCAAGCACTTCGTTATTGTCCTCTATCTCCCAAGGTTCTGAATGCCCTCGCTCTCCCAACTGTGGGTCTTCTGCAGGAATGAATGAGGCATTTTCCAGGACAAGACTTTATGAATGAGACAGACTGTGTATTACAAGGCGAGGGGCTCCATGCATTTCTTAGATTAAGAAAACAAATGTTAAGGGAGTCTTGCACCTCTGTTCATTAGTGTGGAGGGAAAGGGAGATTAACATCACTGACAAGACTTTGCCAGAAAGTCTTTCCACAGAGTGGTGATATGAAGAGGCCAGGCACACAGGAACGAACCTTGGCCAGGTTTCGAACATTCTCATGAATGAACAGGTGCTGTGCCCAGGTAGTGGGGAGGGACTATCTCTAGTGAATAATTTCAAGGCATAGGAAATAAGTCCTCTGCTGTAGGTGGACAGAGTTACATGTGAACTTGGCATTAAATACTGACTCATGATTCTCTGACTGAGAGCATGTTATCTTGGACACTAAGTTCTAGCTAAAATTATGAGTTACAGTTCTGTGATAGTAATTTTTCCTGTTAGGTCGTGGTATTCATTTCCAGTATCTTAGCATTTCCTTAAGAAGAGCCTGACTTCAGGTTGTGAAGACAGTTCTTTAATTCTGATGCACCTGAGCTCTGGGGGCTGCATGTCCATTTTGGTTCATTTCTTCCCACTATGGAAAGGGAATGGGACAGGAGCAGGTTTGCATAATCACCAATCTGTTGCCATCCTTCAGTTAAGAGAGGAAAAGCCAACTCCCCCTCCCCTCCCTGACCTTGCTCCTGTTTCCGTGGCAGTGTTCTTGCCTGGGAAGCACTCAGAAGCTGCCCCAGAGGAGCCAGCCGGGACAGAGATCAAGGGAAAATAGAGGCAACTTTGTTCAAGCATCAGGTTCCTACTAATTTCCTTTCACGCTACCCTTATGGAAACACCTCTGATTTTATCTGTGTTCTCCTACTTTGCCACTGCTTATCTCTGATCCACCTCGTGAAACTAATAAAATAAAAGACTAATGTTTCTTTCTCATCCTTAACAATTAATTCCAATTCTAAAACATCTTTGATCTCCTCTCCATTATCGTAAAATTAAACCCCAAATCTTTGGGCTTAAAATCAAGCCTGTTTCAGTACGTAGCTCAGGTGCCTCATGGAAAGAAAAACATAGCAGCCACAGAAAATGATTACTACTGAATTACAAATCACGGAGAGTTGCATAAATAGTTATGAGGGAAAATTGCAGGATAATGCTGCTGATAGAATCAATAGCAGCCTTGATAGTAATATACCCAGGGGTTCTATATATTATCTATCCACTGAAATGTCAATATAATAAAACCTACAGAGGAATTTATATCAAGATTCATTCTCTGTTAATTCCCAAGTGAATAATAAATCAAATTGGATATCTCAAAGATCTGCTCTAATCGACTTGTTTAAGAAACTGGTAAACTGGTCATCATGCTATTTCAACTAATGCATGTTACGAAATACTCCTCTCACTTTTGAGATGTATACAGATTTTTAGCATATTGCCCTGATAGTAAAGAATAAGATGGATATTTTATAATTCCATAGGTAACTGGGGCCTACGTAATTATACTTATTAGAAAATATTTTATATTTGTACTATTTCTCTTTGAATCTCAGTGCTTAATGAGGGACCCAGGACATCCAGGGTTCCCTATTAAATGTTTTTCAAATAAGCAAATACATATTGATCAAGCCTCATTTATCACTTAGCTATCATTGTTCATTTTTTCTTTACTGGCAGTTTAACATTTTTTAAATTAAATACTTTGTGGTTTTGCAAATGTTAGAGATAGCAACCGATAGACTTTTTTTTTTTAAGAAAAATTAAAGATGCATTTTAAGTGGAAGACTTTTGTGATCTTAGAATGACACCATAAATGAGACTTCTATTGGTCTTATTGTCATGTCAGGTATCTTTGTAGTGGCAATAACATTCCCGGCTCACTAGGGGATTGCTGATTAAATCTTATTAACACAAATACAGGTTTCTTATATGTCTCTTTATGTGTGTGTGTGTCTGTGTGTGTGTATAAAAGATTTTGGAGCTCCACGTTATGGTCAACATGTTGAATAAAAACAGTGCAATATAATTCCAGGAAAATAAACCTTTTTCTTTTTTAAAAACCAAATCCTTGTATTATGGTTGCTTTTTAAAGGTAGTTAGTCTTACTCAAATAATAAAGAAGCTAATTCCTAGGTGTTTTAAGCACCAAAGAATGTCATTTAGTGGCCACCAGTTACTTGTGCCCATAACCCAGCGCTGGAAGCTAAATTGGTAAGCAGCTAGAAACTTATGTAGGGGGGTATTAGGGTTTTCAATAATTCCTTCATTTTCTTTTTAAAAATTTGTATTGAAGCCACAGTGGTTTATAACATTATATAGCTTGTAGATGTACATTTTTTTTTTAAAGATTTATTTATTTATTTATACAAGCACTGGGTACAGTCAGAAGTGCAGGAGGGTGAGAGAATTCACCAGAGCCAGAGTAGGGAGCAGAGCAGGCAGACTGATGAAATACACTGCTGAGGGGAGCAGCGGGCATGGCAGGAGAGGTCTGCGCGCCATGTGGAACCCTCGCCCAGTGGCCGGGGATCAAACCGGCGCTGCGAGGCTGCGGGCAGCTTCGCAACCCAGTGCTCAACCGCTGTGCCACCAGGGAGGCCCCAGATGTACATATTTTTAATGCGTCATCTGAATCTATTATGTTCACCACAAAAAGTCTAGTTTTCACCTATTTCCACACAGCTGACCTACTTACCTGATTTACGGATCCCATGACCCATTCCCTTTGGTGACCACCATTCTGTTCTCATTAGTTTGCTTTTGTTCGCTTTCGCTTGCTTTTTAAAAAAACTGTCAAATATATAGTTTTATATTTTGACATCTGTATATACTACGTTATGATCACTATCAAAAGTCTATTTTCTATCCAACACCATAAAATTGACCCCCTTCACCAATGTTACCACCCTCATAACCACCACTTTGTTTTCAGAGTCTGTTTGCTTTTGTTTTGTTTGTGTATTTGCTTTGTTTCTTTATCTCCCATGTATAAGTCAAATAATATGCAAATGCCTTTCTCTGACTTGTTTCATTTAACATAATCCCCTCTTCCTCCACCCAAGTTACAAAAACAAGATTTCATTTTTTATGGGTCAGTAATATTCCATTGTGTATAGAGCTCATACCTTCCTTATCCAATCATTAGTTGATGGACACTTAGGATGTTCCCGTATCTTGGCTTTTATGATTAAAACTGCAGTGAATGTAAGAGTGCATATATTTTCTCATATTAGTGTTTTTGTGTTCTTCAAATTAATATTCAGAAATAGAAAAGCTGGATCATATGGCATTTCTATTCTTTTTTTTTTTTTTTTTTTAGAAATCTCCGTACTATTTCCCATAATGACTGCGCCAATTTCCATTCCCACCAACAGTGCACAGGGGTTTCCTTTTCTCCACATTCTTGCCAACACTTGTTGTCAGCCATTGTCTTTAAACAAAGCCTAAATTATCAGTTCTATTTGAAATAAAAGATGTTTAATGTATCTTTTTTCAATAAGTGTTGATTTGCTATTTTAATTCTTAGGAGAAAAAATATGGAGTTTGAACAAGTCCAGATATACAATTCATTGCAAAATGGACCAAAAAAACCTTCTGTCCCAAATTTAAGACTCTTAAAACAGCAACAAGCTTTACCTCACATGAATATGCTTGTAGTGAACATAAAATGTGAAGGTGCTTTGCAAATTTTAAAACACAATATAAAATCATGTGTTGTAATATGTTATTCTATCATCATTTAAAATATACAGGATTGTGATTAGGACTGGAAATGAACAAGATTATGGCACAATCAAACTCCACTTTTCCTTCTCTGACGTCAGATTGAAATAACTTTATATTCCTCTTAGCCACCTTGGGCTTCCAATCACAAGAGTGCAACTACTAGTTTTTCTCTAAAACAAAACTCAACAAACACAGTCTGTCTGCTGTTTTAGGTCCCCACTCTCACTAGTTATTGGGAAGAGTAAGTCAATCACCAAGAATTTATCGTGCAGAGTTGACTGTGTGCCTGGGTACATGACACAATGAAGTCCCTTTGAGCCACTTTCCTGAATCCTAATAGCATAAAGATGATTCACTCCAGTTGAGCCCCCATTAAGAGAGAAGAATATGATTCTCCTTAGACACAGGCAGGGAAAGGGCCTGGTGACGATTATAACAATTTCTCCTCTTGGAAACCATAGTCACTGCTCCCATTTGAGACAAATAGCTCTAGGCAGGCATGGAGGCCCCTCAGTGAGCTCCAGCTTGCTGCTGAAGATCTCTGGACAGGTGGCTCACTGAGGATAGATGTTGGCAAGGTGTCTAGGCAAAGGGATCAGGTGATCTAGGAGGCTCAGGGCTGAGTCTGACTATCAATTGTGAGACCTAACTGAATCTAAGTATCAACTCTTCAGATTTTTCCACAGACACTTGTTGGAGTGCAGACTTGGCCTAAGGATTGATGAGAACAATTTCGGTGTCTATACTGCTCTTTACACAAGAAGGAGGAGACTTTTGGACCCCACCCAAAGGTGGGGGCAGGTTGCTGGAGGGGGGAATGGGCAACCATGTTATTGAAGGATTGGAACTTTTAGTCCCAGTCCCTGACCTCTGGGGGGGTGGGTGGAGAGAGCTAGAGGTTGAATCAATCATCAATAGTCAGTGATTTAATCAACCAACTCTATGTTGTGAAACTTCCATAAAAACCGCAGAGGCAGGCCTGGTTTGGAGAGCTTCCAGGTTGGTGAACACATGGATCTTAGAGGAGGGTGACTGGCTGAGAGAGGGCACGGACACGCCCTGTCCTTTCCCCATGCCTGACTCTACGTATCTCTTTCATCTGGCTGGTCCTGAGTTACATCTTTCACAATAAACAAATACTTCAGGAAGCAAAATATTTCTCTGGATTTTGTGAGCCTCTCTAGTAAATTAATCATACCCAAGGAAGTAGTCATGGGAACCTCTGATTTATAGCCTATTGATCAAAAGCGTATGTGACACACTGGGCTTACAACTAACATCTGCAATGTACATGGGAAGCAGTCTTGTAAGAATAGCCTTTAACCTGTGGAATCTGATGCTATTCCCTGGAGGATTGCTTGTTGGTGTGGTACGGTGTGGCCTGCCCCACGCCCCCCACACATACTGGAATTGGGTCCACCACCATACACAAATTCTGAAGACAAACATTGGAAACTTGTATCATAAGCAGCTCATTCCATTACTAATAAAGAGTTTCCGCAATTTGAGATGAAAAAGATGAACAGTGTAATGGGAAAATGTGAAAAAGATATCAGTGGAAGGTTCACAGAAAAAAATGAAATGGGCCTGAACACACAGAGAGATGATAAACATCCTTCATGGTGAAAGAAATGCACACAAAGACAGGCAAAACTCTCTTGTTTGTCAACATAATTTGCTGGTGTCACATATTATGGTGAATCTATAAAATGGTACAACTCTTAGAGTGAGAAATTAGGTATAGTCTAGAAAAATTGTATAGCATTTTACCATTTGATCCAGAAATCTCCCTTTAAGAATCTATCTTGGGCCTCCCCTGGTGGCCCAGCAGGTGAGCACTGGCTTCGAAGCTGCCCGCAGCCTCTGCAGCACCGGTTCGTTCCGTTCTGGCTGTTGGCGGGGGTCCCACATGGCGCGCAGACCTCTCCTGCCGCCCGCTGCTCCCCTCAGTGCTCCCCTCTGTGCTTCGGTCCTTCTGCCTATTCTGCTCCCTGCTCTGGCTCTGGTGAATTCTCTCACCCTCCCGCGCTTCTGACTGTACCCAGTGCTTGTATAAATAAATAAATATAAATCTTAAAAAAAAAATCTATCTCATAGGTGCACTGTTAAAAAAATGGGAAGATAGGGACTCCCCTGGTGGCGTAGTGGTTGAGCGCTGGGCTGTGAAGCTGCCCGCAGCCTCTGCAGCGCCGGTTGGATCCCCGGCCACCGGCGAGGGTCCCACATGGCACAGCAGACCTCTCCTGTCTCACCCGCTGCTCCCCTCAGCAGTGTCTTTCTTCAGTCTGCCTGTTCTGTTCCCCGCTCTGGTTCTGATGAATCTTCTCACCCTCCCGTGCTTCTGACTGTACCCAGTGCTTGTATAAATAAATAAATAATAAATAAATAAATAAATAAATAAATAAACAAACCTTAAAAAAATGCGAAGATACATACACAAATAAATTCATTGCAATATATGAGTTATTAGCAAAAAATGGAAAAATCCGGTGGTCTCCATTATTAGGGGTGTGTGAGGATAAACCTAGAGCATCACACAAAGAAATTTTATATGGTTGAAAACAAAAAGGAATGAGAAAGATCTCTACTTGGACAGAAAATGGAAAAAGTGCAGAATGCAAGCCTCTTGCATAAGATAGAGTCAATATAGATATATTTACCTATTTGTGTACATTTTTTGAACAGCAACACTGTGGAGATAATCCAAAATAAATACAAATCAATATCTGTAGGAGAGGGCCAAGGGAATAGTGAGATTTATTTGATTCATGCCAATATTTTTCAGATTCAAAAAAACCTCAATTTAAATTTAAACCATACTGAAACTTGATGATCTGCCCATTGATAGTTTGGGCAAAATCATATGGAGTAAAGAAATATTTCAAGTAGCTCTAGAGGACATTATTTAACCTAAGCCTCCATAGTCAAATGTTTTATAGGGACAAATAGAGCTGCAACTCAGTGTTAAGCTTCATTTATATTCTATTAACCCCCTGTGTGACACCGGCAAAACACCAAATCTCTCTGAATTTGAGATAAAATGTATAAACCAGGAATAAACATATCTGTCTTGTCATAGAGATGTTATGAGGACTGCAGTAATAACATATAGACAATTTGTGTATTTATCTATAAAATAAACCTTATCTAGGTTTATAAAGTTTAAAAAAGTCCCATTCAGTAATTTTACTGTTAGCAATGATATTGGCGACATTACCTTGTGGTTCTTTTACATACTTTGTAGAATAAAATAAATGAGTGAAGACCTGCTACCACTTATACTCTTAAAAGAAGCCAAAGTTTCTATATCCTACTACTTACCTCACATCCTCTTATTACTTAGTTCTTGCTCATTTAATTTCAATGTTAATGCTATCTATCTAATTATTTAGTAAACTGTGAATGCTTATTGGACATTGGCAGGGTATAAAAAAGAAATTGAATGTAAACATGACAGTGTTTGATGGTCTTACTTGGCTTGCTTTTAATTATTTAATCAAAGCACAATATGATGACTGATGTAGCCTCTGGAGTCCATCCTTGGTTCAAATCCTGGCTCAACTACTGCCAGTCTGTGACTTTTGCCAGTGACTTTCTTTTGTGTATGAGTCCTCATTTGTTAAAAAAACAAAAAACAAAAAACTGGAAGCTACTGTTTGTAAATCTAAATTCAAAGCAGCATTACTCACAATATCAAAATGTGAAATCTACCCAGTTGATCATTTATGGATGAATGGATCAAAAAAATGTGCTAAACACATTCAATGGACTATAAGCCTCAAAAAAGAAGGAAATTTTAACACATGATACTACATGGATGAAACTTGAAAACATTATACTTATACTAAGTAAAATAATCCAGTTCCAAAAAGACAAGTACTATTTAATTCCACTCTTCAGAGACAGAAAGTATGGAGATTGCCAGTGTTTGGAGAGGAGAAAAATCAGGAGTTATTTTGTTCTTTGTTATATGAATAAGGTTTCAGTGTGGGAAGATGAAAAAGTTTCATGAATGGCAGTGGTGATAGCATTGAATTTACACTGAAAAACAGTGAAAATGGTACATTTTATCCTGTGCACATTTATTGCCATTAAAGAAAGCTAAAAAAAAAAAAAAAAAAAGAAAAAGTAAAAAAAAAAAAAAGAAAGTCTACCAGTAACTGCTCCTGTGTAGGGTTGTTTTAAGAATCATTTGAAGTACCTGAGTAGAAATGTATAGATGAGGACCTTATATATTCTGAGTCTCCATAAATGAAAACTATACCATTATGATTTTTGTTACTATCACTTTCCCTTTACCTGGAAGACGAGGCATTACTCCAATAAATTAATGCCCTGGAGTCCTGGGACTTTTGGGAGTGTAGGCTCAGACTCAGCAGGGACTCTGGTGAATATTATGACTCCTGTTTTAGGAAAAACTTCTATTCTCTCTCTCTATCTCTCTCTCATTCATCTCTGCCCCACCCAATGGCTCTCATACCTTTGATAGATCCCCATCCTCTATAGCAAGAGCCAAGTTTCAAGGACCCCAGGCTAAAAATCCCCACTTTCACACGCCAGTGACTGCAATTGCCCAAGCACTAGTGTTGTCATAGAGGCTGTTGGGGAAGGGATCATTACAGAAGGGAATGACATGACATGTGAAATCTTTTTTTTTTTTTTGCTAAAGTCAGTCCAGGCTTAGTTTTTAGAAAAAAAAAATTGTTCATAGAATTTATAAGTTATGGAAATGGGATGAATTTACAAGGGGCCCTTGAAGCAAGCCTAGGTTTGGAAGCAGTGTATTAGAGTTCATTCAAGACTGCTCTTACGAGTTAGTCGAACACAGCCTCCCAATGTCACACTCGCTTCCTGCATCACAGTTTGTCATTGTGTGCCCATGTTTTCTTGGCATTCAAAATGCTTACATGTATTTCAAGATAATTTTTGGTCATGAGAGCAAATATTTACTAGGTTATTAGCTAAATGAAAGGAAAATAAAGCATGACCTTCTAGGACTGAGTCCACATCAAGGATGTGAGTTGAAGGAACATAAACTCTCCACACAGAAATTTGAATCAGTTGGGTAGGAGCCTGAATGTATAAATTCTGGGGGGATTTTTCTGTCTCACCCAACATTACTAATATTCAAGAAAAACAATTATGTGTCTGGAACCCAGTGAGATTAGACTAAAACCCAGAATAAATAAGGATTTTGATATCATCCTTTCCTGACTCATGTCTTGCATGTTTTAAATTCTCTTGGCCCCATAAACACATTACAACTAATTATGGCTAGAGCTCAAAAGGCTTGGGGGTTGAGTACATAGTGGATTCCAAGGCATGAAAATCTAGCTCAATTTCTCTATGCTGGCAAGGACATACTCCTCCTCAAGGGCCAAAAACACTGGGGAGGTAGTGAAGTCGTTTGTAGTCAAATACAGGCTAGGAGGAAAGAGAAATAAAAATCAATCACCCATCATTGCATCATCAGAACTACTTGGGGTTTTGGTTTTCCTTTAGTTTATCCGTTTATTGTAACAGCTGCTAGGGTGAGCTCAGCTGATTTAGAGATATTTTGTAGCACTAACATATTTGGTGACAACTCAACTGTTGGAAGCTTAACAAAAGCAGAAAGATTAGAATCATAGCTGGAGATTTGAGAGTTTGCTGGCATTGCAGAGAAGAAATAGAAGTTTTTCTCCTTTGATCTTATATAGGACATGAAACATAACAGCAAAGAATAATAGGAAATGTGGCTGGAGCATGTGCCTTGGTGAGGGCCTTTGAGACCAGGACGAGGGAACCCGCCAGACACAGGGCGCCAATGCCAAAGATCCACAAGCTTCTAGGGACTTACAAACATGGCTTTGTTTCTTTTAGATCCAGAGAAAACAAATCAACTTTTTAGTAAAAAAAAAAAAAAAGTTTTAATATGTAATATTTGTATATATGGAGGGGAGCACCCCTGAAGGCTGTGATGAGTTTCTGTGTGAAGCGATGGGCAGAGGGTTATATGTTGTCCCTCTCCAGTGCCTCTGCTGATGACTGGACGTGGGAAGCAGTCCTGGCAAGCTGGACAGTCTTTCTCTGCCATTTGCTTTTTCAAATTCACTGATCCCGTAGAGGAGACTTCCATGGGAAAAGGGGAAGGGGGTGTGGTTTGGATTTTGACCATAGTCTTTTGAGATCAGTTCTTATGAACCTACTTGAGCTTCTTTCCCTTTGGGAGCTACTATCCTTCTTTCTACCCAAGTCTTTGGCCCACAGTGGGAGTAGTAGCCTGTTGGAGACCCCTATGGCATGAGGGGCTGATACAAGGAGAATGTCAAGGTCATGACTGGTCAACAAGGGCTGGAAGACTGGCTGTGTCCAGACCAAGATGTTCTTTCTTGTGTCAGCAAAGCTAAGCCTGAGAAACAGGCAAGATTAGAAAGGGAGTAGAATATACCTGCTAACACAGAACCTTGGCAGTGAATGTGTGCCCAGACAAGGCTAAATACTAACAGAATGATTCATTGTCTTATAACTAACGTAGAAGGGAGGGGGTCTGTTTGTATCAATAAAAATGAGTTTTACCTGGCACTCAGGACACTTGTGGCCAGAAAGAGAGACCTTGCGTCCCCTGGGGCCCGCTTCTCTTAAACTCTATTTTGCGTTCATCATTTCTTTATTCCTCGGTTCCTTTGGATTCCTCTCTCAACTCCGTTCACTGGAGCTGGACTCCAGCAGTAGCCCCCTCCTGAGAGAGGAGTAAAGGACACTCCAGCCTCCAGTCAAGGTGAAGCTGTAGTCATTCCCTCGGGTTCTAGAGCAGAAGGCTACAGAACTGCACCTATTTGGCTGAGGAGAGAATTTGGGTTAGGGGATGCAAAAGTAGAAGCCCAGTGACTCGTATTTTAATCCTCTCTCTACAACGTACCTACTGTGTATCATTAGCCCTCTGAGTTGCATACAATGAAAACAATGACATCTTTCAAGGCCACCTTCTGCAGTTGCTATGGAAATGAAATGAAATAATACTTGTTAATGCCTTCTGTAAATCTGGAACATTTTATCCACTATAAGAATCTAGGAGTCATTTCATATATTAGACCTCAGTTTCTTTACAGGTAAAATGGGAAGAATTATCCTCCAGCCAAGCTCAGAGGAGGGTTGTGTGGTAAGGACTGGTACATAAGAAAGTGTGCTGAGGACACTCATGGCTCTCCACTGTTAAGTCATTGCTAATGATTAATGTGACCCCCATGTCTCATTATACAAAACACAGTCTAGTTGGGATTTTCCAGAAATCTTGTGTGTTGGATCCAAAAAATCTACCTAAGAGCAGAACACTTGCATTTGGCCCAGCAGAGGCAAGGGCTTGTTTTGTCCCAAAGGGAAGGCTAAGCTACCTCAGTGTCTGTGGATCTCTGCTGACATCCCTCTGGAGCTCGTCTGATTCAGTGCTCCTGAGCCCTGCCCGTTACCCTTTACCCTGTGTGCATGCAAAGGGACACTTCCTCATTAAATACTTGCTCCCCTGTCCCCTGAATGGTATCATTTGGGAAAATGTCTGAACTTTTCATAGCATATCTTCTCCTTTGGACTAATCTTTAACATGCTGCCTAAGGACCACTGGAAAGAAAAGTAGTTGCAGCCTGTTATTAGGGCTCAGCTTCCCCAGATGAGGACAAGTGGCTTCAGGACCATCTCATCCTAAAGGAAGTTAGAGCTCTGTGTGTGTGTGTGTGGGTGTGTGTTGGGTGTGTGCGTGTTGGGTGTGTGTGTGGAGATTTTCTAGCTGAGTTTAGAGTGGTCCTTATGCTTGTGAAGCAACACTTTGATTCTATTCTTTGTATCTGGAACAAAGTCAGAGCTCATTTACTGAAATCAAGAATACATTCTGCAAATTTTATTTCTTGGTGTCCATGTCGGTCACAGTGATGACTCATGGCTTCTCTTTTGTAAACTGATTCTTTTAGGAATTCTAGAACATTATTTTTGTTGAAAATATAGTCAAGAGTCTCAAGATTGTACGGGTTAGGGCTAGAAGTTACTGGAATGCTCCTCAGGGTGCCTGAGCTGCATTGGGGGACACGGCGTTAGGAGGAGGTTAGCCGGGCAGGATTGGGCAGTTCCACTTGTTTTATGTATTTCAATTTCATAGAAGAAGGCAAATTGTGATCTAGGGAACATAAGTGACTTGTGAAAACCTCACACTGGTGAGTGGGGCAGCAGGTACCAGAACTCTGATTCCAGTCCTAGGTTCAGAGAGGGCTTCAGAAGTTCCAACTCTCTTACTTACAGACATACAGACAGACAACAGACAGAGAGAGTATACTGACAACTCTGTAATACTGAAAGTCACTTTAAATTTAAGAAATGTAGCCATCATTTCTCTCTTTAGCATTCTAATTTTGAGGACCATGCCTATTTGTAGTTGTTTTGATTTCAATGTTTTGTAGTGGCCATTGAAAAAATGTTAAAACATTTGGCAAGATGAGGTCAGCATGCCAGTGTGACATTTAAGGTCCTGGAACTTGTTGGGAGACAGTCCAGATTTCTATAGCTAACTGTGGTCCCAAGGGTGACATGATAGACTGTCCCCCCTGAAGGTTGGTAGATAAAGCCTAGGTCCTTTAGATGGGACAAGTTTATCATTCTTAAAAAATTTCCAAATCTTTTGAAACGTTTTATTGTCAGAACCATATTCCCAAGAAGTGAGTTTCCTGAGTTTGCTGTGTATCAAGGAAAACCTGCTGTCACATTTCCTACTGAGTAAAGATCAGGTCCTGCAGGTCAATGGGAAGAACTTGAAATCAAGACCCAGATAAGAATTTTGACAGTTATTTCGTTTATGCCATTATATACTTTTAGGAAGAATAGTTTTATTAAAAATATGATGTAAAATAGAAAACATAGAGGGTATGTAATAAATGGAAAGTATATTAATAGAGCTTTATCAATGATTAAAGGATGACTATCAATCAATCATCTATGTACACACATTTGTTTGTAATGTTTTCCAGATTATGCTGTATTTTTTTGTTTGTTTGAGGGATTCTCTGACATTTTGACATATTACACTTTGAGAAAAATCAGTTTTTAATCATGATTTTGCACTAACTTATTTATGCATTTATTTATGCAGTATGTATTTATTGAGTGTTCCATGTCTAAAGACACTGTATCCAGAATACAGGGATAAGAGATAGAGGCTTCACTCTTGGGATTTAAAATCTAGTAAGAATATACTACTTTTATGTAGCTACATGACTTTTTTGTTTATCTTGAAAATTTCAAATGTCAGGAACAAATTTCTCTGCAAACAAAAAGACAGTTTCTGATGAGTGTTCAGGCATTTTGTCTTGAATTCACATTATCAACTTGATATCTCTGCTGTGTTAGGAGATACTCATGAGACAGCTGAAAGGGATAATATTAAAATAGATTAGGTGATTGTATTCAGTGTCTATAAAAAGCTATAATCTGAAGGACTAGAAAGTTTATTTCTATAACTACTAAAATGTAAATGGACACTCAAATGTAGCATTCATATTTTTAGCCTAAAATGGTTTCTATCACATATAAACAGACAAGTAATCCAAGATTGTCAAAGAAGTTGTTAGAAGTATAAAATGACTAATTAAAATAAGAAATACCGGTCTTATTACCCTGCCGTGGTCTGGAACTGAATTGAATGCTGTTTGATTTAGGAATTATAGCAATTCATATCTTAAGGGCTCTGGAGTCTTCATCAAACCATGGAAAATATGGTACATTAACTCTGGAGACTGTACATAGAGATGCTAAGCTAAGGAACATTCTAACCAATGGAAATTCCTCGAGGGGGAGTCAAGCTCCTCTTTCTGCATTCCATTTTTGATCTTTTTAGTTTGGGGTAACCTTTGTTTAATACCCAAGATTTTAGTCAACTTCTTTTCTGAGTTGGTAGCAAATTCTCCTGTTTTAGAAGATCATCTATTCAATAGACATTGTTCCTTGTTTCTTCCTTTAGGACTTTTTGTGATCCTGAAAATGAACATGGTGACTAGAAACATGTAAAACTGCATGAAATGGCAACACCACAAGTCCAACCCCATCTTTGGGGAGAGGAGGGTTTATCAGAAAGCCAAGGTAAGTTAGGGGAAATACTTCCTCTGAAATCCATTAAGAATGAAAAGTGGAAGGTTTCTTCTTCAACTTAAAGCTTTATATTAGGGTCTTGGAAGGAATTTCTTTCTGTGTGTGCCTGCTCTCAAATGTTATTTTTATGTTCTGATATTAATTTTAACTAATTCAGCTTGCACTGATGAAGAAGTTCTGCAATTCTTTGGATGGACTTAATTTAACACTGGGTGAAATTTTGCCATAGATATTCCGTTGTTTTGGACAAGACAAAAAATTTCTGAAAATAAAACTTAGTTAGCATAATCAACACTCTGATACATTCATTCTTCTCTGTTCTGCTTTCTTTTATCCCCTGCAGCTACTTCTCTTTTCCTTTCTCTTCTTCCTCCTCTCTTTCCCTTCCTTCTTTGATACTGATAATAATAAATGAATCTTTTCATTTGTAAAATTCTTCTTCTTTAACCTTAAGGAACTGTCATTATGTCTTTTCTTTTTAAAATAAATCAGAATTTTGATTGTTTTGTTAAATTGACCTTTTAAAAATAAATTATTATTTATCATTAGTTCATTCCTGGGCTAAAAATCTGGGCTTGTATTGGCAACATAACCCCCAAATCTCAATAACTCACCACTTTTATAGTTACACCAATTAGTGTTCAATAGAAGATACAACTTTGCAATATAGAAGAAAAATTATTCTATTAGGAAAACATTTAAAAATTTCCCCTTGAAATCTGGCAAAAATTCCTATAGGAAATGCTTCATTCCTGGTATTTGACTTGGGATTTCTTAAACAAATCAATTTCTTTAATATCTATTGAATAGCTACTATGTGCTATATAATGAAAAGTAAAACAACACATTTAAAGGGAGTACTTTGACATACAATGCGAAGAAATGGTATTTGCCTTCCGACTGTCATTAATCTTGTGCCACTTAAAAATATTAAACTCTAGGGGCCTCTCTGGTGGCCTAGGGGGTTAAGTTTCAGCGCTATCAAGCTATCGCCAGCCACTGAGGCATGAGTTCCATGCCCTGCCAGGGAGCTAACCACATTGGTGCAGCAGACCTCTCCTGACTTGCTGCTGCTCCCCTTAGCAGTATATTTCAGTAGATCCACCTGTTCTGCTTCACACTCTGTCTCTGGTGAATCCTCTCAACCCCCACAACTCTGTCCTACACCTCAGTTCTTCTACACAAAAATAAAATATTAAACTCTAGCGTTACTAAAAAAACATTTTTTTTTAGAGTGAGTGCTATTAATAGTATGTTTGGGATAAGCCACACCATCAGGTGTCACTGCAGAGCTCAAGTCTCATCTGACCCGAGGCACTAAGGCTCCACCATGGGCTGAAAGGCCCAGTCTAATAACACCAGATGATTTGCTACCCAGACAGATGGTCTGTCTATAATAAAATAAACTAGTGACTCAAAATCAATACACCTCAAGTAAAGAAATAGTGAATCTTGTTTAGTTAACAATCCAAGTTACAGCCAAGGAGATATTTCTTGGAAATTTTATCTTTGATTTTCTAATTTAGTAGATCGTATGTAAAAAAACAACCAACTTCACACCTCTCAATTTTTTCTTAGTTGAGTCATGGTGAAACTTTGTATTTGTAATTATTGATATTATATTATAATAATTATTATAATTATTGATATTATATTTAAATACATCTACATATATAAACATTTTCTTTATGCCTAGGATTTAGAAATCAAAAGTAAGAAGATGTAGCGAAGAGAGCATTAACTGTGAAAAAGTTCGAGCTGCCATGTCCACCTCTCGGTATTTGTATTCTGGCTTCATCACTCACCAACTGGGCAACAACTAGTCACTGACATTCTCTGTAGCTTCTGCAAGGCAAGTTTGCTGGTGCTGGTTGGTGAGGTTGTAGGTTGCTCACCCTGAGTTGTGAGGATTCATGCATTGAAAGCATTTACGGAAATTCCTGGGACATCACAAGTACTCAATAGATATTTATTAGTAGTATAATTAATAGTATAATTAATAGTATTATTAATTGTGTTATTAATAATAATAATAATAATTGAAAGATATAGATAAATTTATTTTTTTATTTTTATTTTTTTTATAATAA
The DNA here is from genome assembly GCF_014898055.3 of Talpa occidentalis. Classification (NCBI taxonomy): domain Eukaryota; kingdom Metazoa; phylum Chordata; class Mammalia; order Eulipotyphla; family Talpidae; genus Talpa; species Talpa occidentalis. The sequence goes on along the minus strand of NW_023604861.1, from coordinate 104,226,460 downwards.
ATTTTATTTTTATATTCCCCCATACAACTGCACATGCCCCATTCTGAACCCAATCCCTCTCCTCCCGGCCCCCACCCCCCAAAAAGTGTCTCTGGTTCATAGTTTTTTGTTGATTTTGATTTTCACTTTCTTATAGTTATTCTTTTTCCTGATCCCTTATTTAAGTTTTCTAGATTCCTGCTATGAGTGAGACCATCCGGTATTTTTCTTTTCTTTTTGGCTTATTTCGCTGAGCATGATCCCTTCCAGCGCCATCCATGTTGCTGCAAATTGCATGTGTTTATCTTTTTTGAATGCTGAGTAATATTCCATGGTATATATGTACCACATCTTCTTGATCCAGTCATCTATTTTTGGGCATTTGGGCTGTTTCCAAAGCTTAGCTATTGTAAATAGTGCTGCTATAAACATAGGGGTGCAGGTGTTCTTTGGAATGGATGTTTCTGTGTCCTTTGGGTAAATACCTAGGAGTGGAATTGCTGGATCATATGGAAGCTCTATGTTTAGTAGGTCCAGAAATCTCCACACAGCTCTCCATAGTGTTGGACCAGTTTGCATTCCCACCAACAGTGCAGAAGAGTTCCTTTTTCTCCACAACCTCGCCAACATTTGTTGTTGCTAGTTTTTTTAATATGTGCCATTCTCACTGGTGTAAGATGGTATCTCATGGTAGTTTTGATTTGCATTTCCCTGATGACAAGTGATGTTGAACATTTTTTCATATGTCTGTTGGCCATTTGCATTTCCTCTTCAGAGAAGTTTCTTTTCAGCTCTTCTGCCCATTTTTTGACTGGAGTATTTTCTTTGTTGTTGTTGAGTTTCATCAGCTCTTTGCAGATTTTTGTGATCAGTCCTTTATCATTAGTGTTGGGTGCAAAAATGTTCTCCCAGTTGGTGGGTTTCTCTTTGTTTTTGTTATTGTCTCTTTTGCTGTGCAGAAGCTCTTTAATTTGATGTAGTCCCATCTGTTTATCTTTGCCTTCACTATCACTGCTTTGGGTGATGTGTCTGTAAAGATGTCTTTGATATGCAAATCACGTAGTGTTTCACCTATATTTCCTTCTATGTATTTTATGGTTTCAGGTCTTATGTCTAGTTCTTTAATCCATTTTGAGTTGATTTTTGTGTATGGTGTGAGGTAGTGGTCAAGCTTCATTCTTTTGCATGTAGCAACCCAGTTTTCCCAGCACCATTTATTGAACAAACTTTCTTTGCTCCAATGCATAGTCTTTGCTCCTTTGTCAAAGATTAGTTGACCATAAATCTGTGGGTTTATTTCTGGATTTTCTATTCGATTCCATTGGTCTGTATGTCTGTTCTTGTTCCAATACCATGCAGTTTTGATGATTATGGCTTTGTAGTATAGTTTGAAGTCTGGGAGTGTGATGCCTCCATTCCCTTCTTTTTTTTTCAGTAGAGCTTTGGCTATTTGGGGTTTTTGGTGATTCCATATGAATTTCATCAATAATTGTTCTATTTCTTTGAAGAATGACATTGAAATTTTGATTGGAATAGCATTGAATCGATATATTGCTTTTGGTAGGATGGCCATTTTAATAATGTTTATTCTTCCAATCCATGAGCAGGGGATGTCTTTCCATTTCTTTGTGTCTTCTTCTATTTCTTTTAACAGTGTTTTTTTTTTTTTTTTTAAAGATTTATTTATTTATTTATACAAGCACTGGGTACAGTCAGAAGCGCGGGAGGGTGAGAGAATTCACCAGAGCCAGAGCGGGGAGCAGAGCAGGCAGAAGGACCGAAGTACACTGCTGAGGGGAGCAGCGGGCGGCAGGAGAGGTCTGCACGCCATGTGGGACCCTCCTCCGGTGGTCGGGGAGCAGCCGGGGATCGAACCGGCGCTGCAGAGGCTGCGGGCAGCTTCTCAACCCAGCGCTCAACCGCTGCGCCACTGGGGAGGCCCCTCTTTTAACAGTGTTTTATAATTTTCTTTGTATAGGTCCTTTACCTCTTTTGTTAGATTTATTCCCAAATATTTGATTTTTTTTGTTTCGATAATAAAAGGGATGTTTTTTTTGATTTCTTCTTCTTCAGATTTATTGTTTGTGTATAGGAAGGCTACTGACTTTTGCGTGTTGATTTTGTATCCTGCCACTTTACTGAATTGATTGATAAGTTGAATTAGTTTTTCTGTGGAGTTTTTGGGGTTCTCTATGTATATTATCATATCATCTGCAAATAGTGATAGTTTGACTTCTTCTTTTCCTATTTGGATTCCTTGGATGTCTTTCTCTTGTCTTATTGCTCTGGCTAGGACTTCCAGTATTATATTGAAAAGCAGTGGTGAGAGTGGACATCCTTATCTTGTTCCAGATCTTAATGGAATTGCTTTCAGCTTTTCACCATTGAGGATGATACTGGCTGTTGGCTTGTCATAGATGGCCTTTATGATGTTGAGGTATGTTCCTTGTATCCCAAGAATTTCAAGGGCTTTTATCATGAATGGGTGTTGCACTTTGTCGAAAGCTTTCTCAGCATCTATTGATATTATCATATGGTTTTTATATTTCTTTTTGTTGATGTGTTGGATAACGTTGATTGATTTTCGGATGTTAAACCATCCTTGTGTCCCTGGAATGAATCCTACTTGGTTGTGGTGAGTTATCTTATGGATTCATTGTTGGATTCTGATAGCTAAAATTTTGTTGAGGATTTTTGCATCAGTGTTCATTAGGGAGATTGGCCTGTAGTTTTCCTTTTTTGTGTTGTCCTTATTCGGTTTTGGTATTAGTGTAATGTTACTAAGTATAGTCAAATTTAGTCTTACATGGATACTTCCTTTTGAGTAAAGAGAATGTATTGTCTATGGGGAAAATAACAAGAACTGAATTAATCATTACCAAATGCTATTTCAATACAGACACTTAGCAGACAACAACAGATAGAGGGCGATAGTTCTGCCACAGTTTCTGTTTTGTTGGCAATTTTTTCTCACTGTGTAATTACTTAATAACACACTGAGTCATATCTCTTGAAAGACTCTTTCCTCTTTTTCAGCATCCTATTTTTCCATGAACTTTGAATATTCTTGGGACCTCTCTAGGGTGGTCTGCTCTTCACTTCTAGTTCATTTAGGGTCTCCCTCTTTCTTGCAAACCTAAAATGCACCAAGTATGCACACCAAGGCCCTGCTCATGCTCTGAGTGTGCATCTGGGCCAGCAAAGATGGCATTATTAGAATCAGCTTGGAGACCATGGGGCTGCATTAGGTGCTTAGTTAAGGAAAGAGAGGCCAAGAGATTGCATAACATGCTCATGATTACTAATTTTTTTTTTTTTTTTTTAAATATTAAATTTTATTTTTATTTCCCCATAAATTGCAAACGCCCCATTCTGACCCCAAT